>NC_139503.1:2530163-3977827 GCF_008360975.1 Lichenostomus cassidix | reverse complement strand
GTGTGCCAGTTCTGGGCCAGGAGCAATGTGCCTTTGATTCCAGAGTGGTCACATCATCCTGCCTGCTGCTCTTGTGTGTTGATAGCCTGAACCAGCCAGGCTGAAAGATGCTGTTGGACCAGCTGCTTGCAGCTCAGTAAAGGTTCTACACAGGCAGCCAGGCAGGTTTGGTTTGCTGCAGGCTCTCCTCACCTCCCTCATAAGAATGCATTGTGTGTTTGGCCTTACAGCTCTCCTGGAGGAGCCATGTGCTCACCTCTGCTCTGCCTTCAGTCACCCCTCCTGGGCTGGGAGGAAAGTTGGTAAAAAGAACGTTTCTCCCTCTGCTGCTACAATCCGCTTAGTGGCACGAGAAATGTCACTCATGATGATTAACATTTTAAAGCAGTAAATCTTGAAGGTCAGTCTGAAACAGAGGACAGGGAATGCTCATGGCTTTCCTTCCCTGTCTGCCTCCCATGAGGAAGAGTATTGCATGAAAGTGGTGTTGGCAGGGTAGCAACGACACCTTGCTTTTCTTTTATTTTCCATCAATAAGAAGGTTAGAAATTATTTCAGACACCTTTCAGCTAAATATGAAAGAAATAAACAATTGTATTTTTCATATAGAAAATGCACTACCTTGACATATTCTCATATTCTCAGGAAAGAGCTGCTGCATAAACCAATGCACCATCTTGTAACAGTGTCATATTACTCTGCAGAACTCATTAATTAGACTATTTAAATGAAATAGTAAACATAAAACTCAGTAACATAAGAACACATGATTTTTTTATATCTAAAAAAGTCCTCTCTATAGAACCACCATATTACAGAACTCCTCAGAGCACATATCTCACTGCCCCCCCCATGTTCCTTGATAAGTGCATTCTGATGCCAAATTGAAACATAAAATAGGTAGAATCAAGCAGCCACCAATGGCTATTTATATGCTAATATATATCCTCTAAGCTGAAGTAGGCACCTAAAGCCTATTGCTGCTAGTAATGATGGCTATGTTTTAACCTTCATGGAAAAAAAGAAAAGTATTTTTCCTTAAGAAAACAACTCAGTTTCTGCAAGATGAAATGTAATTATCTGTTATCAGATGTCCTTTAAAAATGGAAGGCATATTTAAGCTGCTAAAAATATTGAAGCACTAATTCCACCATAATAGCATTTTAATTTCAACAAATCACATCTCTATTGTTACAGGACATTTTGCTGTAGGAATGGGGTAAGAGGTCCATCTAAGCTTTTTTAAGAAACATTTTCCTTTCTTTTAGACATTCAATTAAATCTTCGCAATCATCTAACCTTTTGTGGCACAAAATTTTGCTTACTAAGTGAGAAAACAATGGCCATTAGCATCTAAAAGACTTTGTTTTAAAAAGTAGTCAAAGTTTAATTCTGATGTATTCTCATCAGAATATGTTTTGGCTGTTGGATTACTCATTTATGGTAGAACGCTAGAGTTTAATTCACCACTGCTTTCCACTCAAAATACTTATTTTAAATGCAGGACAAAGTTGGTGTAAAGTCCTTCTGTAGCTGGGGCTGTGATTTGATGCTGGCAGTCATTTAAAAGGTAATGTCAAAAGCAGCTGAATGCAAGGGTCACTGTTTTCTGTTATCAACAAGTACATTTACTTTGTTATTTAAAATTGCTTACATATCAGCACTTTTATTGTTATAGTTCACATACATGACTGGTACAATTTTTGTATCCTCATTTCTATTGATGATTTTGTAGTGTCATGAGAGAAGGTGGCTTATACAAAGCTATTTTGCCAATAGGTACCTTGGATTTCCTCTTAAAATGTTGAGCTTTGCTTCACATTTCCTATTGCTTGCTACTCTTGCTTATCTTTAGAATTTTTGTACTACAGGATCAGATGAAAAGCTTATGTTTACTGGCTTCATGATAAAGCTAGTAATAATATAATAGTATATCAATAATAACATAAATAATATAATCCAGGGTGATTACAAGAGCTATTTTTATCCAGCATTCAGTAGCATAGGGGCTTCTGGTACTGTGAAACAGTTTCAGTAGCCCTGGAGCTGAACCTTATTTGCACTTGCATTTGAAAGCCAAAATCTGAAAAAACAATACATAATGCTATTTCCCCATCTGTTTTTCTCATCTGAACTTTATCTTGGAGTAAGATCTTTAACTTCAGGTAATCTGTACTGCTTTAGCATTGAATTCTAAATTTAACATGTTATTTGCTCTGGGTTTTCGCTTTTGGGCTTTTCACTTTTAAACAAAATAAACTGGAAAATGTTGTGGGGCTGCTAGTAATGCATAAGGAAATTGTAAACCTCCTGTAACATGCTTAAAATGTATTCTTGTGGTTATACAATCAAGCAAAATTCAACTGTGTGAGATTTGCTCTCAGTATTGTGAGAAGTGCATTAATGAAAACTTTTTCATTGTCAGTACTATATAGGTCATGTGTAGTGCAAGTGCTTTTGCATATTTGCAAAATAGTGATGCTAATACTCAGAAAGGAACAACAATAAGAAATTCTTCAATTTGAGAAAAGTTCTGCTACCTGGAGTGGAAAAGCAGCTTTGAGAACTTAAATTTGTGACCACTGATGAAGTGTTTTTGCATTAGGATTTTTTTTAAGAATTATAGGAACAGGTTGAAGAAAGCTATGCAGCACTTTCTTTGTTTAATAGGAGAATTCATTTTCTTTTGTACACTTTATTACCTTCCATTCATTTTTCACTGAAAATATAAAGTCATACTTTCACTTGCTCAATAGATTATCTTCTCCAATTTAAACTTGTGCTTTTTAAGCAGTGACCTGCATTGATTGTATTCAGACTACTGATAAGCTTAAATGTCTGTCATATTGATGTGAACTGAAGCTAAATGTCCCTTATACCTTCTCTTAATATCTGTAGTTCTGTGGCAGCAGGGAAGAGAAGGCCAAAGTCCCTAAGAGGAGTTAACCCTGCTCCTGTCAGATTCTTGCCCAAACCCTCATGCTATCTGGACAGTGTTGTGCATCTGTGCCTAAACAAAGTGC
Source organism: Lichenostomus cassidix (assembly GCF_008360975.1). Lineage (NCBI taxonomy): Eukaryota > Metazoa > Chordata > Aves > Passeriformes > Meliphagidae > Lichenostomus > Lichenostomus cassidix. Next base: position 3,974,804 of record NC_139503.1, on the reverse strand, counting down.
AGAATTATGAAATATGTAGGTGGAAGAAGCCTTCTTTTGATACATGGGAAACTGACTGGTACAGCCTGCAGATTGTCTTCTCTAATATTGTCACTAGAGAGTGATGGTTGCCTTTTAAACAAAAACCTTTGTTAAACTTGACACTAAAAAAGGGGTCAAATCTCTAAAGAGAAGAAAAAGATTCTAGCTGTAGAGCATGTTGAATTAGTGCTGTCTTATTTTGCAGGATATAATAAATAGGATACAGCGTGATACTTGCATGGAACAGTCATCATTCAGTTAAAATCTAGTTATTCCAGCACTAACAAGAATAGTAGTGACAGGCCTGTATAGCCATGGCATATAGCTATATGAAACAACCTATTTAAGGTAAATCACCTCTTACTTAAATGACTGTAATAAGCATCCTCCGAGCAACTCTACCTCTGGGGGTGCCATTTGTCACAATGTAATAGAAAATTCTAATGAAAAATAACACCTAGCTATTTTACAGCAGCTTGCATGTATTAGAAAAAATGCAAATAATGCATCCAAGATGAGCATTGTGGTGTTTTGGGTTTGGTTTGGGTTTTTTTCTTTGTTGGTTTGGTTTGGGTCCCATGAACACCATCCAAGGTGTGCTAATGACATTTGCCTAGTTATTAGTCCATTAGTAAGACTGTTATAACCATTAAATATCACAATATTACTTTAAGGAGCAAATATCACTTGCAAGTGGGCTGTTATAGCTGAATAAGTGTATTTCTTCACTTAAATTCATAAAACATGTCTTCTAGTATTACTTTATTTTGATGATGAATGAAAAGAGTGAACCATTAACAAGCCCTTTAAAAGTTGCTGGCTACCCTAATACCTTCTGTAAATGGAAATAGAACTTTAAAATTAAGTATTTAAGGTTATATACTCTCCAGTAAGTGCTGCTTTGGGTATTAATAGTGAATCTTTCTGTGCTGTAATAAAAGGTAAAAAAAGGAATATTGTTTCAAATGGCTAATTATGCAATTTTGTAGGTCAAGTTTTTGAAGTTGGATCAATGTGAAACTACCTTTTTATCCTTTTTTTTTTTTTTCCCATTTTGTTCATAAATGTGGGCCACTGTGTTTTAGGGAGAATTCAAAGAACAGGAGCAAAATGGTAAGGAATTTGCTCTAGGATGAGGCTGCTTGAACAGGGAGGTTGGACCAGATAACCCACTGTGGTCCTTTCCAACCTGACTGATTCTGTGATTCTGTAATTCTGTGAATTATCTTCATGTCTCACTTAGAGGACCTGTACTTTGAGGGAAGTTTTGAGGACAGGAAGAAAGCATTGCTGTTGCAACATATGGTTTGATAAAAATGACTTTCCCTGCTGTTGGACAGTTCTTCATTGTTGAAATTTAATTGCCATGAAATGACCTTTTAAATAAAATTAATTTAACATTATATGCACAATTCTAACATCAAATGATGTATTTTTAAAGAGTTATTTATGTTCAGAGCTGAAAAGATAGGAAACTGATCCAATCTGACATTTAGTCATGAAACAAATGTTTGAATAAAACAGGTTCAGGAGAGATAGACAGTACCAATAGCTAAATTTACCAAATTTGGACAAAACAGATGTGTTGGTCTGTGATATTATCCAAAATTCTGTTCTTAGTAAGCTGTTTTCAAATGGTATAAATATTTTTAGGCAAAAATAGTAATAGTAGATGATCCAAGAGATAAGCAAATGTCAGCCTTCTTTTCTTGTGTCCCTCTCAAAACAGGTATTATGCTATTACTTTTTCATAGAGGTGTGTTTACCATCTTACAAACAATAAGGTAGACTATTTTTTCTAATTTTTCTTCTTCAGGTAGAGAGTAGTGTGAAATGTGGCCCCAAAAAAGTGAAGATACAAGAAATTGCAGCAGCAGTTGTGTAATCCTTAAACTGTCTTGCTAGTTGGTCATATCTGTTGAGCACAAATAATCAAATGCAAGATGGAAATGGTTTTACACTGTTCAGTATTGGCTAATATCCTTCTTTGAGTTAGTGGAACTTTAAGATTTGTTTTCAAAATTATAAGTCCAACAGACTGTGCTCCCATAACATTGCTTCTGAACAATAAAATACAATTTTGATAAATTATCGTCTACACTGAAATGCCCCTTCAAACTCAAGCCTTTTCCTTTCCCACTCCCTACCAGATGAGCAAGCTCTTGGGTCCATATATTATTCATTACAATCAAATAAGACACAGTGGTGGCTCAGTAAACTTGCTTTTCATATAAGAATTGATTTTATTGAGTAATGCACACTGCAGACCCCAGCTTCCAGCAGCCAGGGCTGAAATGAGCAATTCTCTCATTGTAATAATGTGCCTCTGTCATCTCCTTATTATCAGCATGATAAAAGATGAAATATTCACAGATGCTGCCCTCCTAACCTGATCACAGTTTGATATTTGAGCTTTGGAAATGAGTTTTATAGGCTTTAATATACTCCTTGGTGGAGTGACCCCTGAAATTAAACATTATTACAGAGCAGATATTTAAAAAGCTGGGGCTGCAAATTACATCAAAATGAAAATATTAAGGAGTATTATGACTATACCTAGTGGGAACTCACTACTGCAGAAACTGTGAATGCCATAAAGCTCAGCACACTGGTGTCAAAAACATCAGAAAAAAATAATAACAGCGCGGGCACCTTGACTTCTGTGATTTTATACGTAAGGCTAAACTAAATTACTGGAATGGGTTTTTTCCTATAGGCTGGTTTTCCAGGAAGAAAAGGAATATTGTTCTCAACTTTGTCTGCAGCAGCCTTCACAGCTCTTTTAAAATGCACATTGCTTCTTTCCTGTGCAAACAGCAATAAAAAATGCTTAAGTGTGGTGAGACCAAAGACTACACTTAAGAAAATAATAAGCCAACATAACTAGGTGAAATATTTTGATTCCATTTCCAGGGCTATTGCTGTTTCTATGGACAGGTTTCTGCCAAAGTCTGGGATATGAAGAGCTAAGGAAGTTTCCTAGAAATGAAAATAGAGGAATGTACAACATATTAAAGATCTTTCAATCCAAATAATATATTGTTAAAGTTAGGAAATAACAAATTTTAAACCCCTTTAAATCACCTTTAAAGGTGCAAGAAGAACATGTAATTTATCAATTTACATAAAACGTCAGTTAAAGGGTAATAAAAAAATTAAAAAGAAAGTGATGAAATATTTGTGTGTATCTTATTCACCTTGTTTAGATATGCATAATCTAAAGAGAAGCAATCTTACAGAACATTCTGTATTTACAGCCATCAACTTTCTCCTGATTGCAGTGATCGTTAGCCAATCCTTGTGGGAAGAAAGGAGACTGAAATGCAAATCCTCTGCAAGTCACTCAGTGGGATGGTCCTCAGTGTACTGGGAAGGTATGGGTGGTTATGGTGGAAATGTTTCTTTCTGTGACAGAAAGGAGAGGTGGTGGTTTGTGTTGCTGTTTTGTGGAATTTTTGTTTGTTTGTTTTAAACTGAGGCATTTGTGACCTCCTGGAGTTCTTGTTGGCTTCAGCATGCCTGCCTAAGTGCATGAACTGCATCCCTTTTTAAAAATTCATAATTAATGATGTCTTTAAGGCCATTATTTAATTTTTATTTGCATCTTAGCTTTTTAATCTGGCTGGGTACTGAAATATGTTTAGCTCTCAGTCTATTTATAGTTTTGAGTTCTGAATTTGTGGTAGTTTGGACATCACCAAGTCAATGTGATTGCAATACCCTCTGCATTGATCTCCCCAAAGCTCTTGCTAAATTGAGCTCAGCAGGAGCATGTCCTGTGACCTCATAAATAGTGGAAATGATTGCAAATCAGAATTCATATATGTTCCTGTCTCAGTGGGTAACTGTATCCCCCACAAAGGAATCAATCATCTCTTTCAAATTTCTGTTTGCCCTTTCACTCAGATATGTTTGAAGATAATCTGGAGAGGGAGATCTTGCAGAGTCTGACAGAACTGTTACTGGAAATCTAAAGTAAATGCTGTGTGTCTAACAGTACTGCTTAGAGATGGATGTTTCAAACATTATCCCTACTGCAAAGAACTTGGGGGATGGTGTATTGTAGTTCCTCAGGTGGGATTGGCACTTCTGAGATTTTTTTTCCTAAATTACTCTTTTGTCTTATTACAAATAAGATTTCCCTTGTTATTCCTTACTATTCTGTGATGTGATTTTTTTTTTTTTTAGTATTGACTTCGGTATTGAAACCATGGAGATTCATCAGCAGTTTTTTTTCAGTAACATGCTATAGTCATTTTAGAACAAGTGGGTGCTTCCTTTGCCAGCCTTCTGGAATTTGAAAGTAGTTACTCTTTTGGTATTGATAATATACATATTAAGAATTCTTCCCTCAATTTCTATACATTGCCATGAATCTTGTAAAACAAGAATCCATCTTGTAGTATTTTCTTCTGTTTTGTATTATCGAGAACATTAATAGATATAAGTTGTTGTAATTATAGACACAATAACCTGCTTCATCAAAGTGAGAATATATGTAACCTCACATCCTGGCTGTACTACTGCACAATGATATATCCTTATAAAAACACAGAAGGAGAGTTTTGATTGGTTTTGAGCTTCCTGAGAAAGCAGTTGCACCTAGATTTTCATACACACCTTTGTAAGAACAAGAAGAAACCTGAGATAGAATAGACACTATTTGTGAAATGCATTTGTATCTTAGCTTTTCCCCACAAATTTCAGGCAAGGAAAAGAGGGAACAGAGAATTAATAGAATAGAGTCATTCAGGATGGCATAGACTGCTGATCTTTTATACTTATCTCAGATCCTGCAGACACTTTTTAGGTGACTGTGTATTCACATTTTAATTGCTTTTTTCCTGCTACTGTAAATAGAAAAGACAAATACTGCAGGTTATATCAACACAGGCAATTACCGGTAATTAACCAGCTGTATTTAAGATGCTTTTTTTTTTTTTTTTTTTTTTAAATATGACAATTACCTAGGCTTAGACTCAGCAAGTCAAAATTAGAGGTGGACATAATCTCTCTGCTGGTATCTTGCACAGGATCTGTATAAAATGCACTCAAGACTAGATATGCTAGGCTGTTCTTTGGCCAGACAGTAGTTCCTTTTACATTTGCTGTTGTATACTTATCCATCAGTCAGAATTTCTGGGAATAGTTCATGTTCTTAGGCATGGATTTCTTTGGGACTGAAGTTATATTTTGGACCATATTCTTTTCTTGTTCCAGGAGATAGTGACCTCCAGTGGTAGTAGTTTCTTGAAACAGAATCTTCTGACTTCACAAGCTAGTCAAGAAAAAAGATAATTTAGTTTTTTTTTTTCACTAACATAAAACCTATCACCACATTAAAAAAACAAAACAAAGGTGACTAAACCAAATATTATTACTGAAAACTAGAGATGACAAAGTATGAGCTACCACAGTAAACACACAGCATGGTATGAGAAAAGGAATATTCTGTTTATTCTTGCTTGAGTGTTCCAGAACAACTGTCTGGATGAAGCCTCCCTCTCTCTCTCTCTCTCTCTCTCTCTCACTCTCTGTGCAAGGACAGCAGTGGTCCCTGTTGAAGTATTTGTTGAAGTTTGTTGCATGTAAAATCCAGTTGCTTTGCTCAGATCTCTATCAGACTACCCAACCTGTAGTTGTTGACAGCTGTACTGACATAGGTTCTCTGGTATGCAGAGCTACCAGTGCTGGAACAGGATGAAAAAACCCTGGGAGTACAAATTCTGTCATTTAAAAGAGCACTGCATCTATGCCTGCTAACAGCTGTTGCAGTTTTGTGTTTGTATATTTCTGTTAAAATAACATGTGCTTTCTAGCTGGAAGTGAACTCTAGAAGTCAAATCCCTACTGAGAAGTAGAAATTGTTTAATTGAACATAATCTGTATTTATTACATTAAACACTAAGGTTGACCGCAGAGGTTTTATTCAGCGCAAGATTATTAACTACTGAAATATAAAACAAGAAATCTGGTATCTGATAATGCATAATTTAAGAAAACCGATTGAAGTCTGGTGTTTTACATTACAGAATCAGATTCCTGGCAATTTGCACTAGAGGGAGCCAGTCTTTAGGACAGGGTTTTAATGAAATACAGTTCCCAGGCGGGTACAGTGGAGTAGAAACTGAAACATGAAGGTGCATAGCTGCAGAAGCTATTTAGGTGCACATTTCTTTCTGGTTCACAGCTTTCCTGTTAGGACAGGCTGGCAAACAGCTGTTTGTGCAGCACATGGTGCCCTAACAGCAGAATGACTCCCACTGGGACTGTCAGCATCTGGCAGGGTAAGGAAGCAGCTTCTTTTCTTCTGTGGGGAAGGCAAGGATATATCAGTGTCATGTAGTGATCCCAGAACTGTGATCTGATCCTCAGAGCTGTAAAGCTGGACTGTTGCCCATCTTTGTAGGTAAAGCTTGGCATTTTCCATGATGCTTCCAAAACACATTGGCAAAGGCACTAAGGATGGTAGAACATAATATTATACTTGAGCACAACTGTAGTAGTTTTAACTGTGTTGCCTCTTTATACTGCCAGTGCTGAGAGGTATTTAATCAGATTATCCCTTACTGCACTGAAACATCAGACACTTTTCTTTGGGTACAACCTACACCAGGTTATAAGCACTTTAAAATGATTATAAGTTCAAGAAAACATGTTGAGCTAGAAAAGTGTTAGGAACAGTTACAACTGTCAAAATAAATATGTAGATTTTTGGCGCTGCTGCTTGTTTGGTTTTTTAAAATAAGTTACTCTGCTATCAGCTTTAAAGCATCATATAATGCTGCAGAAATTTGTATTGCTGAGCTGTTATTGACAGCATGTTAGCAGTGCTCATATCTGGTAAACCCTATGTGTCCAAGAATTTACAGTAGAGGAGAAACATGAGGCAGCATAGAAAGGAAAATTTTGAAATCACAACTCTGTATTCTGTCAAAAACAGAAGTAGAAAATGCATTACCAAAGAATTTTCCAATTCTGACTTAAGCAACTGAGACCACTCAAAAATCTATCTGGAAATATGTATTCTCTGGATATCAGGTATTGGGCTGTGTAGTAAAATTCTCTGGGTGCAGGATGTAGCATGCTAATAAATCTCTTGTTTTATGTCCTAGTGTTTGGAACACACACTCCAAAATGGGCAGAATTGAGTTCAAGGTTAGCCACAGAGGGCTCAGACTCCTAATCTTGTTCCCTGAAATGCCTGGAGGCTATAAACAATTCAAAGTCAAGGCATATTCTGTCTCCTGTTGAAGGAGCAAAAAATGCCAAAATTATGGGTTATAGAACTGTCTGGGGGAATTGGCCCAAAATAGAAAAGACCTGGTTTCTGATCTTTGGTCCCTGGACTATTCATGTGTTTTCCATGAGGCAGTGCCTGGTACTAGAATAAGGATGTTAGAAGGAATATAAACAGGAAAGTAATAGACTCACAGTTTACACACTGGTGATGATTAAAAAGATTCTCTTTGACTGAGATGATCACTACTTGAAGTGTCCAGTAAGAATCTTTTGGTTAAAGTGCAGTGGTTACAGTGAATATTTTCAAGGAAAAGAATGATATACACCAGAGTGCTCTGTTTCTCCATGAAAGCCAAAGAGCTAATCTCCTTTTTTTTTTTGGCTAGGTTTTTCAATCTTGCCTTTATGCCTTTTTCAAGGGAAAAAGAACTACCAAAAAAAAAAAAAAAAAAATTGCAAGAAAATTTAAATGAAGAAAAGAATATTTTCTAAACATAGTGAAACTTTGTGCCATAATTAATGTCTGGTGACTTGGTGTCCTTTTACATTTCCTCTGGTGCTGCCATAAGCTTTGGCTGAACTTCATATATAAAGAGACAGCTCTTCAGGGGGTTTCTTCTTTACCTTGCAAGTGGTAACTTTGCAGAAAGCAAGCACAGGGTTAACAGGGAGTGCTGTTTTTTTACAGACATACCAGGTATCCTAGTGGAGTTTGCCTGAAGCACTGCTGGCCCTGCCAGCAATCATTCCTATCCAGTGTCAGGCTCATGATTTATAGGCCTGTTTAAGTGAAGGCGATGCTTACTCCCAGCACAGCCATTTGTTTCAGCTCTTTTTGATTTTTAATGACTTCACAAGGATGTAGTTCTGGGGAGGCAAACGTGTGAAGTTTGCCATTGATGCCAATTATGGGGGGATTTTTGCAGATGAAAACTCCTTTGTCATTGATCAAACCTAGGGAAGAATTCAGTGTTACAAACAGCACGGTAGATGCAAACAATGATCACATTTTTATTTCTCTAATAACCTTCCCTAACATTTAGGTAGCATTTTTCAACAGCACTTCTCAATATATCTTCATTTTGCAGGTGGGAAACTGATTGCAGTAAGGTCCTGCTGAAGTTTTCCCTACACCAGTCTGATCAGGAGGGCTTTGTGTCCCTCCTTTTAGCATGACAACAGTACTGTCTTCTCCCAAAAATTTTAGTCTCCTCTCTAGTACCATTGTCTTAACTTGTTATTTTGAAATTAAAAACATATAAGAACATCTAAATAAATTTATAACTAGTATAGAATTTTCATCGAAAATATGCATGAGGGTAATTTAATTTGAGCTGCAAATGTGCCTCAGTAGTTTTTCTGGGGAATGATACAAATTTTTGTTTGGCTGTAATGGCCTGGAATTCTTGTCAGTTCCGGCTAATTGAAATTCTGGGTGCTCAAAGCACTGAGAACTAAAAAGACAAACATTTCAAAACTTCCAGAGAAAGTCTAGTCCCCTAATTCCCTATTTATAGCCTTAGAAGGTTTTTCATAATATTGAATCTTATTTCCCTTGCTGTGGTTTGAGCCATTTACCTTTTGCCTTGTTCAAATTTTCCCTATGTTAATAGAGGAAGAACTTATTTCTGCTTTATGTACTATGACTAATGTCCCCTTTATGTAGCATTTTACATATTTGAAGACTTGCTATCATGTTTTTTCCTCCTCTGTCTTTAGATTTTATGTTCCATTGTTTTCAATATTTCCTTCCAGATTTTGTCTTCTACACAGCTGCTTGTGCTTTTTCCTTTCCTACTGTCTGTACTCAGTTTATACATGAGTAGGTTAAGTATGGTGCCCAAAGTTGAATTTTTTTTATGTCCCAGCTGAGGTCTTACTATAGAAGATATTGAAGGCTTTACAAATTGACTTATTATCCTTGTGGAGACCCATACTAATCTAAGTATCATTTGGTTTTTAGTTCATGTAAAGGCAAACCTATAAAGTGCCAAGAGTGTATGTTCACCCACTTGCCAGCTGTGATATAACAGGGAGCCTCACACAGCATGATCTGTACATATCCTTGGATTTATTACAAAGAGATGGAACCCTTTTCTGCAGCAACAAACAGTGCTTCCCTTTTTTCCATTCCAACATGTGTGTTTCAGTGTGCAGCTGTGGCACATGTCCTTTTTGCTTTGAAAAAAAATACTAAACATCCTTCATTTTGATAAGGAGCTGCCAGCTCATTGGCTGCATTCTAAAGCAAAAAGGATGGGTTAATAGTGGTAAAAAGGGGTTGCTGTGTGTTTGTAGTTGATACAATGGCATCTTGATCTGACTTTGCCTTTTAGCTATAGTGCAAGTTTCTGTGTGGGCTCTGTCATATCTAATACTGCCTACAATGGCAAGCTGAATTTATTATGTTACTTGTACCTCTCTTCTCATTCCTATCTGTGGTGACCTCTCTGTGCTCCAGGTCAGATAGCTTAATTCTTCTTAGTCATTTATTCTTGTCTGTGGTCTTAAGGATACTTTAAAGTTTCTGTAGATTTTTGTTACTGAAAGTGAAAAAAATCTTGTCTGGCTGTAGAAAGCTATGGAAAGTTTACCAGTTTAAGATATTGATCTAATATAAAAGTTTCCGTTTTGCTGATCTGGCTAGCCTGAAGATGAGCCTATTCATTAATTTGTTTCTGTTATCTGGAAGATCTTGGCAGTAAGTAATTTGGGCCTTGCATAAATAAATGATATTTGATCTATATTTTAGAAGACTGTAAGTTGAGGAATGTTGTGTGGTGGCTGCATAATTTCTTTGAATCTCTACCTTTAAATAAATGTGATGAAGGACAAGCTATTGAGGAGTGAATGTGTACTACTAATTCACAGCAGTCCTGAGCATCACACAGTGAGATGTTGAGCGCTGTCTTAGAACGACAGGAATTGCTGTAATCTAACTCCAAAATGTAGATGATGCTTCTTGTGGACATTTGACGTGTTTGGGGAATGGGTTCAACTTTGAACAGCCTGAAGAGGCTGTGGCTAGAATTAAAAACTTGCAGAGAAAGAAGGGCTTAGAGTTCTAGAAAGAGGACTGGATAAGCCTGGCATTACTTATATACAAATATACTGTGTATGTTTTTTCCTGTTACTCATCTACTTTCACACCATTAACAGTGGACATGTTCAGAGTGCACACAAGCTGACAGGCCAGGCAATTTCTGCATGACCCTCTGATTTAAAACTGCTCTTTCATTTAGTCTGGCAAGGGGTAAAATGAAATACATGTGATTATCTGAGAATTTTGTATAGCTCTTATAATGCTGGAAACAAGCAGCTTGATGTACTTGAAGGTTCTTAGGTGATGGAAACATCTTAATTAGATTTCTGTACTTATGTGTACAGGGATAAGAAAACGAATGTCCTAAGCATTCTATCCAAAAGTTCAGGGTCCCTTGAGTTTAACTTGCAGGGAATTTTCTTCCTCTGAGTCTTAGATGAGAGAAATTTGATTGGTTATGGTAAATAATTTCTTCTACTTCCTTCTGACTTTTTTCTCACTGAGGACTATTCATGTGGGTTTTTTGACTCAGAGGGTCACCAGGGTTAAGAAGTTGTCTCTTCTTGGCTGATTTCAGACTCCACACAAAGATGAGCTGTCAGTGACCACTTTGCACCATGGCTGGCAGAGCATCAGTCAGTCCTTTACTTCCAGCTTCCTCTGCTGTCTGCTCCCCAGCCCTGCTGCACTTTCAGAAGAAGATGGTAGTGACAACTGCTCTGACCAGCTCCAACTACACAGTAATCCCTTTATAATGTTTTATGGCATTTTCTTAGCTTTCCTTTTCCCTGATCATCAGAAATCATATTAGATTATGAATGGAGCTTAAAGTGAATGGAGCTTACAAAGAATGCCTTTAGCTGTTTAGTTCTCTTCATCTCTAGAGAACATTGCACAATATGATGCTGTTAACAGGACAATGCTTGGAAGTCTTAGAAGATAGGCAGACTCTGAAAGTAAAAAGTATTGAATTCCTGCTTTGGAAAGAAGGTGTCTGTTTTAATTTTAGAAGGATCCATACCCACAAGTAGAATAATGAATAATACAGTTTGAATTAATCTTGGACAAATGTCTGGCACTTCTGTGTTCAGAAGAGCACTTTGAAAATAAAGAATGTCAAGTGCTGAAAAATGTGAGGAAAGGCCTGTGTTAATGTCTCAGAATATTATAAAAGAAAAACTAAGCAAGTTAATTGGATAATTTGAAGGTTTTTCCTACGATTACCTTCTGCCACTCTTTGTCATTTCACTGCAATCTGTTGAAGATTTCAAAGGACTATATGAATCAAGTGTTAAAGTCTACATTTAAAATATCATGAAGAAAATGATTTTGTGTTCTGATAATGGAAGCACTCTTTCACCAAATTCAAGCTAATGGAGTTGCTACATGGCTGTCTTCTATTTCACTATCATTTGTATTCTTCAAAATCCATTGCTCCATGGTGTGCTCATGTTTAAAAGCCCTCCTAATATGAGCCCCAAAAATTTACCAAAATCAAACCTTTACCTGTTTGATTTTGATTGTATCAGATTCTATCTAAAGGTGTATGAAATATACTCTAAATTATGAAGTTTACAGAGCATCCTAAAGGTTGTTCACTTATATCTTCAATTTGAAGTCTATGGTTATGATCCCACTGTGTTGAGTGCTGTACAAATTAGGATTTGTTTTGTTGGTTTGTTTTGTTTAGTTTAAGGAGGCAGCTTGACCTAAAAGGAAGACAATAGAAAGAAGTTCAGTAAAACAAACTGTTAGGGAACTAGAGGAAATGAAAGACTATTCTTCTTAAAAGGAAAGTAGGTCATTATAACTGTAAACATGCAAATACTTAATGAATCTCTCTTCATGCAATAGCATTTTCACATAAACACAGACTTCCTTGTGATGAAAGATTGTCCTCCCCTGCAAACATCCCCATTAAATTGCTTCTAAAATGATTTGAAGAGAAAATTCCAGTTGGTGAAGCTTAAAATCCTAAAGTTACAATATGTGAAACACATGTTGACAGGACTCGCCTAGAGATAGAATATTACTACTTTATCTCAAGTTACAGCAAAATTTTACAGTCTTCTTTTCTTTCAGTTTATCAGGTCTCTTGCGAGTCTTATTAGATTGTCTATTCTTAGTCCATTATTTCAATAGAGGAAAAGTATATTTAGCAGCAAGTAAATCACCTAGTTTTGAATTTTAAGCAGGTCACTGGGATTTGACCATATCACCTGCATTACCAAACCTTTCTTCCAATTCAGTATTTTATGCCCACAGCTTTAATTTCTTTAGAAGTTCCACTGTTTATCTTTGGTACATTGTCTAATTAAGAGGGAGTCAAACATTTAGTCATTTTAAGAGCTGTCAATTTGCAATCCGTTCTTCACCTATCTGCTGTCCTTAGTGACCTCATTTTTGAATTCAGTTTAGAATTTCCATGTTTATCTACACTGTATTTACTGACCTTTTACCCTAGATTTTTCTGCTGTGAAGTGTTTTAAGCTATCTTGAAGTCCAAATACATTACATCTGTTACTCTGTCCCATCAGTTCTTATTGCGACATTTTCACAGAAGTTAATCAGATTTGTTCAGCATGACCTCCTACCTCATGATTTCCCTTTGCATGTGTCCCTTTATCATTTTTGTCACTTATACCCCTTCTATAAAAACTGTCTCCAACATACAAAGCCCTTTTCCTTCAGTGTTAGTCACCTTTGCTTCCCTTCTGATTTCTCTACTGCTGCTGAAGCTTTTTCCCTGCTTCAATAATTTTAATATTTACCACTGCTCCATCTGTGTTACTTATTCAAGCCCAAGTCTAGCACATATTAAATGGATAGGATGTGAATTGGCACTGAATATCACAGAACCACAAAATATTCTGAACTGGAATGGACCCACCAGGATCATCAAGTCCAAGTGGGAAGTGAATTTCCCATATAGGAATCAAACTCACACCTTGGCATTATTAGCACCATGCTCTGATTATTTGAGCTAATCTCAGGGTTGTGTTGTTTTCCTTTTTTTTTCAAGAAGGAGGAATTTAATTTCCGTCTATATAACACACATCTGATCCATCAAGAGACTGTAAATGTCCTGACAGTCAATGGCCATAAGCAAACTCAAATCCTGCTAGTTAATATAAACATAAACATTTACAAAGATAACTTTGTTCTTCTCAGTGATGCTAAAAATCCTTGTTTTCTATTTAATGCAGTTTTCTAGTACACAGCATTCAATTTAATATTGGTTCTTCAGTACAAGTAATTTCTTCAAAGTACTTTTGAGGGTCCATTTCTTCTGTATTGACATTTGGCTGGAAATCAGTTCTTTGAATTCACCCATTAAAAGTTCTGTTCTTGTTTCTGAACCACAAATGCTCATACTGGGATAAGCAGAAACAGAAATCCAGAACAGAAACAGAGCCACTGCATGGCTATTGCAGACATGTTCCGTATAAACTCACCATCTGTCTTCTGGCTTCTGATGCTTCAAATTTCCAAGCCGCTGAAGTTTTGAAATATAATTTCTTCCCTTTCTTCCTTTTTCTTAATTCTTGCACCAGTATTTGTGGACAATTTGTCCCAAAAATTCAATTGCCTTTTGAATATTTCTCTTTTTGCTTGACTGTATTTGCATTTAGCTTTTTTTTCCTTTTTTTTCTACAAGGCTTTTGTAGAGTGGTTTTATGGTCTCATGGACTTTTTGTTTGGTTTCTTTTCTGCTTTCTATATCAGGCTAGCAAGATGCTGTTCCAGGTTTTTGGTTAATTTGATTTGGAACACTCTTTTCTTCCTAAAAATACCCAAAGAGGAGAGAAGGTTGGTGGACAATTCCATTCAAAAGAATTCAATTTATTTCACTTCCAGCTACAAGGTTATTTAAAAATAAAGCAAACAGTTATAAACAAATGATAGCCCAAATGATTCTATGGATTAAACAAATGTTGGAAATGGGTAAAGCACAGTAGTCTAAAATGTGCAGCAGTGAATAATATTTGTTGAAACAGTTCACATTTTTAAGCAAGTAGAATAAATACTAAATTCAGGTTTTTAGATTGCAGTTATAAACCTAGAAGGATGAGTTAAGTTGTTTGTTTGTTATCCTCTCAGTATAGGACAAGTAGTGCTGCAAGAAAAGCCCAATTGAAGCTGACAGATCAGAGGAGGTGATGGGAAATGGTTTAGAGGAGGTTCCTTTGGCCACAGATTCTATATAGGAATATGTGCAGACCTGGGGAGTTAACTGCAAAATATTTTGCCTCAAAAACATGTCTAATTTCATTTTTAAAACCCTTCCAGTGGAGGTGAAACTGTCTTGTATCTGTGTATTATTTAACCCCAGGAGGGTTTCATAACAGACATCAAAATAGATCAGTTGTGACAGACACTTCCTGAAGTCTGCAGTAGCTATTCACACTCGGGGATCTACTGACCATCACCACTGCAGTGAGTTTCATGAATTTCTTCTCTGATGTCTGAGTAGGATACTTTTGGTGCCAGGGATAAGACTGGATCATTATGCAAACTGATTGTACTTAAAAAAAAAAAAAAATCCAACACTCTACTTTTAATTAATCAGTTTAAATGAAGACTACTATCACATGAACTATGTTTGGTATATTTGACAGGGGAAAGATAATTTTTGAAAATTACACCTTGCAGCCCAGAATTCAGTGGGCAGATTGGGTAAGCTGCGAGTATATATTGTATTTTCTTAGTTGTCATCTTCAGATTGATTTTATGCTGGAATTTTGCCAAATTAGAAGTAATTTCAGGAGTTTTTTCTCAATTCTCTGACTATGCTTGTTTCTCTCCTTCAGGTGTTTATTACATTTCTCCTCACCATTTCATAAGTATTATGAATAAGTATTATGAATACACATGCTGGTGTGTATTTGATGATTTGGCATATAGAATAGAATATGCTGAAGAGGAAGAGACCCATCAGGATCATCAAGTTCAACTCCTGGCCCTGCACAGAACACCCCAAATATCACATCCTGTGCCTGACAGCATTGTCCAAATGGTTCTTGAATTCACATGGGTGTGCTGATGAGACCTCTTCCCTGAGTAGCCTCTTCCTGTGCCCAACAACTTATTGGCTGAAAATCTTTTCCTGATATCCACCTTAAACTTCTCCTAAATCAGCTTCATGCTGTTTCTTTGAATCCTGTCACATATAGGTTGGTCCTTTTTCATGTTGTCTTTTTCATCACATTTTTATCAGATAATTCAAAGTTTTTTTCCAGAATATTGCCTAATTCTGGAATTTAAGTTTTTAGATAAACTGGTAGATGTTTTCCTTCCTTTTGCATGTTCTCTTACATATATTTAGATTCTTTAGTGTCCTTCAATGATTAGTTCAACAGGAAACAGTAACTTTGTCATTTCCACACTGTTCTAATTTCTTTTTCCAAGGAATTTCAGCTCTGTGAAGGTGCTTAATGAAAAACTTGACAATTTCTTTGCAATTCTATAAGTGTTTCTGGGTTGCTGTAGCATGTTGATAGTGTTTGAGATCTTGTTCTTCTAAAACTTGTGTCAGATGCCTATGAATTTTATTATTTCAGACACTTCCTGGCAATCACCATGACATTCCCATGCCAAGAGCTGTGTCCTGCTGCAAATGTAGCTGTTGCTGTGATTCCTTTTCATCGGTTGTTAGAATAGCTGTTGATTATAATGTGATGTCAAATCAGTGTTCCAGAGTCTCAGCTTATATGCAGGTGGGAATATTCAGTTCCTCCCCTCTGGGCAGAGCATCTCACAATGGGATGATGAAATCTTATGAGTTTAAAACAGACATCTGGAGACCTTGATGGCCCATTAATGCAGATAGCCCCAAATGGTGTTATCAGGGCTGAGTTATGCTGAAAATAAAGACCACTGCTGTTTTTAACAGCATATGAAGATGGTACTTTGGGTTGCATCTCCCATGTAACCTAAGACAACTGTGTGATCAAAGAAGTGATTGGATGGAAATGTGTGAGATCAGCAGCACTACATGGGCAGGCAGCCAATCCATGTTTATCTTGCCTGGGTTTAGAGTATAAAAAGGCTTGTGTTTTTGCAATAAGAAGATTTTCTTCGAAGCAGCAAGAAGATGGTGTGTCTTTGTTCCCCATTGCTACACTTTCTTACTGTGGGGCCCTATGGATCAGCAAAGTGATTGTAAAGGATGTGATCTGGACCACCCAAATCTTCCCCTAAGCCACCATATAGGGCTTTTTCCTTTCTTGAATATGCTGATAGACCAGGCTAGAAGCATAGCAGGGGAGATACTGAGAAAAGTGAGAACACTTAATGGGGTTAATTGTCTGATGGACTATTTCTTTGCTCTGAAATCTGTGCAGATTGCAAGAGCTTGTTTGCTTTCTTCTTGGAAATAGAGCGATATTTCTGAATCCCCATAATGCCTTCTGTTCTGTGAGCTCAAGAACTCTTCATTAATCCACTTGATAATGCAACTAGGGATAAACTTTGGGGTTTTTTTCTGAAGAACACAGGTATTATGGGTTCTTGCTGCAGCCTGTGCTAGGAATGCTCCTAAGTTATGAGAACTTGAGCATTTCTGCCTATAGCAAAAATGCCAAACATGTCTTCATAGGACCCTGCTGGGTTTTGTTTGTGCACAAAATGTTGTGCTAGCCAGGATTGTGCTTGCTGCCTTCTGTGCTGACATTGTTCTGTTGCTGTTGCTAACGATGTGGGGCTGTCTCGTTCTGCTGACTGTGTGCTAGACATCTGCTGACTGCGATTCAGATGTTTCACCCACTGAGCTGAAGAGTTTTGGGATCACTGGGGCATGATCAGGAGCACTTGACAGCCACAAGGGCTCAGCAGGGGAACTGTGGAATTTAGGCCAAGGCTGACATAAGGCCTGTCATGTTGTTATAGTTTAATTTGCTTATGCCTGCACCAAGGCAGTTGCCTGAACTCCAGGCTTTATTATTTTTACTCTTCTGTAGAGAAACTTTGTTTTGTTAGAATGGCAACTGGCAGCAGGTCCAATATGTACAGTAGAGAGGAAAGGCAGCAAGCATGTGGAATCAGCTAATTTCAGGTTTTTTTTCCCCAAATCCATTAGTGCTTTAGGGTTTTAGTATCTGCCTCACTGTTACCTCTTCAGTACTAAGAATCTGAAATATAAATGTGTTACTGACACACTGACACACTGCTTTGTAGTGTCCAGAAGAGCAGTTAGTTTGTGACCATCTTGGTTGTAAAGTGCTGCTGTGGCTCTGAAGTCTGAATAGTTTCTGTCCTCAAACTCAGTCAAAGCAGTACCAGTTGGGCTTTTAAAGAATTGTACAAGGTCGAGTAGGATATTCCTTACCTTGTCATATTGATGTCTTTGGTATTCAACGTTCATTTAAAGCTCCCTGAGTTTTAAAGGATTCACAGAATCATTTGGGTTGGAAAAGTCTCCTCCACCAGCCTCTTGCTCAAGCAGGGTGACCTACTGCAGGTTGCCCAGGAACTGCATCCACTCAGGTTTTGAGTATCTCTACAGATGCAGATTCCTCAGTATTTCTGGTGAAGCTGTTCCAATCTTTGACCACTAACAGAGACAAACACAGAGGTTCAAATCTCTGTGTTTTAACCATACTTGGCTTTGAACTTCCAATTTTTGCTAACCTCTGTACTACCAGATCTTGTCTGGAATTTTCCCTTCCTCTTTAATCTTTTCTTTGTGAGTACTACATTAATCGAATTTTTACTAATATCAGCTAGAAAATAATGTTCTAGCAGCTGTTTTTACTCTGACTCTTCCTTTGCCTTATAATTTCCCAAAGATCAAGAAGAAATAATTATATTAATTTTAAACTTACAGGCAGAGAGGGCACAGTTCTGCAATGATTTTTCACAAAGCAAAGACTTTGCAAGGCAGCACTAGAAGAGGTGTCAGAAGTCAAGTGACAATTAGAATATTAACTTTTGCTTATCATGGAGTAAAAAAGGACTGCTTTTCTGTATTCTGCAGTGACAGTTTCTCTGGCCACCATGCAGTGGAAGATCTGTTCCTGTGGGCTCTCAGGGAAGGCACAGTGAGTGGAATACCTGCTGCCCATCAGTGTATCACAATGTGATATGGAAAGAACCCAGAAAACAGATTCAAGATCGAGATTTTTCTGAATTAGGTTAATGAGCAGTAGTTGTGGTTGGTTAACTTTTTCATTGTGGTGACCAATCATTCAAGACAAATTAGAGGCTGCAGGTGACCTATATTTTCAGATTTGCTTCTTCAAATAATCTGAATTACCTAACCAGTAATTTCAAGTAAGACAAATCTGAAATGGAAAGCTTTGAAAAGGCAGTAAAAATACAACAATTTGGTGTGTTATTGGTATATAACATGGTGCAGTTGCAGATCAGGGTTTTGTTGTGCCAGCTCCTCAAAAGGATTGTTTCCAGTAAGGAAGGATCATGAAAATGTGGAATTGTGCTTTCATGGGTAAAGGGAGTACCAAATTTATATTCAGGTCTGAATGCTTCTACATTGAGACATATTCAGTTCCTGACTGTACTATCTGTTTGAGTTGTATAGAGTGCAGGACTGTGTTTAGCTGAGCTCTTTATAAAATGCTTCTGAATTATCAAGCCTTGTTAACATTATTAATGTGTATTAACTCTTCTTGAGTTAGCAATAATTGTTCTACACATATTTATTATTTCCTACTAGGCTACATCAGCTAAGCACAGGGATGGTGCTGAGGAAGGGATTGCAGCTGAACTCTTAGTTTTGCAGAGAATGAAGCAGAAATCTTTCTTGCCAGACTGAGCTCCTTCCTGGGCTCTCACAGGAAGCTCACAAAGGCCATTTGTAACTGATAGACAAACTCATTTTGCCTTTTCTCTCTAAACAGAAGAATATTTTTCGGATGCTCACAGGAAGCTAAAGTATAAACTTGTCACTGGGTGTCACTGTTACACCACAGGAACCTGGGTGAAAGTGGATTTCTCTGGCCTCAAATTACAGAGATGTAAAGGCCTTAAGTACAAGTGGCAGAGGCACATAGCCTTGGTATAAATGTGTCACCAGTTTTATCTAAAGAATACACTACAGGGGTATTTGCTTTCAGAGCCAGCAGTGCTTATCAGCTCCTTGGTGTTTCCTGATGTGCTCATATTTGAGCTCTGAGTTGTATTTCCCTCTGGTTTTTTTCACATTTATTGGGGCTGTTGGAGAGTTGCTCCCTGTTCTTTGTGTGCATCACTGTTGAAAAAATGTAAACTTTGAAATCATACAATGGAAGATGAAAAGGATTGGTAGAAATTATCTCACCCATTCTCCCACCCACAGTTGGTCAATTATGTCCTAAACTGTCCCTGGCTAATGTATTGTTAAAAGCAGCACTGGTTTTCTTGGCTGTCTTTTCCAGTACTTAATCACTCTTCTCAAAGAATTTTCTTAATAGCAAACTTGATGTCCTTTCCTGGAATTTACTTAAGTCTTCCACCTAGCAGGAACTGAGAATTAAACCATTCTTTCTGCTTGGCTTCAGACTCTTAAGGGATTGGTTTGGGGGTTTGGACTAGATTTTAAACTTTTTTTCAGCTAACAATCAAAGTCATTTGTGCATTAGGAGGGAATGAGAATTTTGGCAAAATAATATACCACATTTCTTACAAAGTAAGAACCATGCCCACTATTAAAATGTTAAATTTGTCTGTATTTTAGTAAAAGAGAGGGGTGAATCAAAGTAAATCAAAAGGTTTTATTTAGTATTTAAAAACTCTTGCTGGTGATTTAAGCTTTACGAGATTCTTCCACTGTTTTCATTCAAACAAAATAAAATTCCCTATAGTTCCAAATCTCTAGCTCTTGTTTTTTCTGTTTTGTTTCAGATTGGGGCATTTTTCTGTATCTTGTAATGTAGAATATTACATTTTGTAAGAGGGAGAGAGGAAGATTTCTTCACCTGTTGTGTAATGCTAGAGCATTTAGTAACGTGAACAGTATCAGAATTTCATTATGAGTGTCAGCAGCTGGAACAGAAGATCAGTTCATCCCCAAAGGTATTTTTCTGTCCACTTAATATAAGAACAACTACATTTTTGGTTTAATTGCTGATGTCTTAACACATTTAGTTGCATTCTACTTTTTTCTTAAGGTTAGATATTTGCAGGGAATTTGGTGGAATTGTGCATCTTGGGCTGGATTGATGAGGCCTGTGCTGTGATGGTAAAATTGTCCATAACACTTGTTGAAAACCTTCTAGTTAATTAAACAACGTGTTTATTGTACTATAAATGAAAACATGCTTTTATTTCTTCCATATTAGTTGTCCCACATTTACCAGCACTGGTTGACTCCATGCTCTTGAAATTTCCTACTTTACTAAGGAAAATTTAAATTATTTTCTCAGAAAAGGAGATTAGTACCACTATTGTTGTCAGTTGCATTGACAGCTGATGCTTTTTTCACTAGCATATTAAATCGACCTGATTAGTTTTTGTATTCAACTCCCTTAAACACAGAAGATTGTATTCCAGTAGAAGCCAATCATGTTAATTACATCTGAAGAGTCTGCATATTCAAAAGCCATCGCTTGTTTTATGGACAGCAAAAATAAACACCCTATCTTTTTTAATAATTTTAAGTGGTTCACTTTCAGGACTGTATCTGTTTTAAATTAATTATCACGTTGTTGGGCAAAATGGGCAAAACCTTTTTTATTAGCAACGTGACAATTTGGGGTTTGTTTTGTTTTATGAGGACCACAATATTTGTTTTTGAAATCACTACCAGCCAAACACTTTAAGGCTGTGACAGTATATTTCATCTGGTTTCTGGGAATTCTACATACTGTAGGTAGGTAAAAAGCCATTTTTGCCTGAAAATGCTGTAATTAGCAATTTGCAATTCCCAAACTGCTCAAAAAGCAAATCACAATAAGGGATATGAGGGATATATCTGAATAATAAGGGATATAACTGTCAGAGAGTAGGATTAGACTAGATATTAGGAAAGAATTCTTCCCTGGGAGGGTGGGGAGGGGCTGGGATGGAATTCCCAGAGAAGCTGTGGCTGCCCCTGGATCTCTGGCAGTGTCCAAGGCCAGGCTGGAGCAGCCTGGGACAGTGGAAGGTGTCCCTGCCATAGCTGGGGTGGGATGGGATGAGCTTTGAGGTCTCTTCCAACCCAAACCAGTCTGGGATTCTTTGGGCAGATCAACACTAATAGAAGAAAAGAGCTCTACAGAGAGAATCAAAATAGTTGGGTATATTTGGCCACCTTTTTCTCCTGTACAATTGGTTTGATCACTGAGGTATACAACTCTATCTACATTTCACAGCAAGTTGCAAGTGAGGAGGAGAAAAAAACCCCTCAAATTCTATTTACATTTTAGTAAAAGATGAGTTTGAAATTTGGATTAGACTTGACATACCCTGCAGTCTGTTTTTATCATCAGACCTGCTGTTGTCCAGGCTACATTTGTTTTAATAGGTGAAGGTTTAAATTTGCCTCTTTGAGAGTTTGGCACTTCTTTGTGTTCTTTTTCTGCATGGTCCTGCACGTGCTGTTGCAAATTGTCATTTGTTCACTCTATGAGATGGTAAAAAACTCCTCCCAGGATCATCCGGACATTGAAATTCTTCGCAGAGCTTTCCAGAGGGTTTTCAGTTTAGCTTAAAAAAAAATACATATAGTAAGAGGCTGGTGTGAATTGTGGGACAGATTGAAGCTTTTCTTTGACTCCTAGCTTTGCCATCTTAGTTAACTTTTCTCAATGTTTGACTCTATGAAATCTCAAAAAATATTGTTCCTATTAATTTCTTATGTTTCACATGAAGACATAAAATTTCGCTTTATGTAAATCAATATTGAATTAAAGTAGAGAATTGTGTTGCAACAACTGAAGGTAGCTGTCATACAGAATCAGGTAATTTCACTCTGAACATTATATACCATATAATAGAAAAATTATTCAGTGATGGTTTGTTAGTATAGAACAGATTGTTGTTATTCATACAGATAGGGATGTTATGTGCAGAGGAAGAACATTTGCAGTTAGTGATATTTTCCATGTGTTTTTCTCTGAAATGCTGTTGCAATCCATTATTAATACTGCTAGTTTGGGTTATTTTGTTTAATAGTCTGACCTGTCCACAAAGGATTAAAATTAAATGCATGCTAAAACAAGCAAACAAATAAACAAGAAAAAACTTAAACCAAACAACAGCAAAAAATCACATCAATTTGAAAGCCAAGGCAAAGACCAAAAATTGCCAGGTGAGGCCAAAGCCAAATCTGTTCAAGTATTGTGTTCAGTTCTTACTCCATTTCCTGACACCCTCTTCACAAAATAGCTTGTTTGTTGATCTTTTTACTTCCACTAGCAGTTCCCCAGCCCTGCACTGTATGTTTGCCATCACTCTCTAGAGGATCTCACCCAGTGTTGTTCATTGGGTGTCTGCATAAAAGGTGATGTGAATACAATTGAATAAAAGAGTCAGACTTGACAGTTTCAGTTTGTAGGTTTTTTAATTGCACTGGGAGTGTTTACATAACTGCTCAAAGGGGGCTTTTTCTGTATACCTGTTTACACTTTTTACGTTGAAAATTCTTGAAGCCCTCGGCCCTTGGAGAGTGCTTACATAGCACTTGTGAACCCTTGATTGATGAGGAGAAAAGCCCTGTTAGTGAATCATGGGGAAAACATTCATAACGAACTGGTCTTTTAATGAGGGTCACCACCTCCTTTGCAGGGGCTGGAAGGAAAGGGATGGAGGAGAGAGATCCTGTTGTGTTGCAAAACTGTTTGAGAGACACAATAGTGGGGGAACAGCTCAGACACTGGCCTTTGTGTGCAAATTTCCCACCAGAGCTAAGCAACTTCTTTTATTATTTTTTTTTTCTTTTTTTTTTTTTCGAATTTAATTAAGGGGGTTTGGAGTCCAGCGCTGGCCTAACAAGCACTTCTTCATGAATGAAAGATTTGTCTCTGGCAGTGAGGCAAGGCTCAGAACAATGTCAACAGCAATTACTGGCAGCTCTGGCCACTCGAGCAGCTCCTGAGAACAGGAGGTGCTGAGCAGGCAGGGCAGAGTGTAGTTCTGCCAGGAAAGTGCTGGGGGAAATCTTGGCTTACCTTACAGCAAACTTGTCAGCTCTGCACCAAAGATTTGAACTGAAGCTAAGCCTCTCTTGGGAAGGGTTTGTCTAAAGATGCTCATGCAGTCAGGGAGTTTTCTAACAGAGGTGACACTCACTGGTGTGAAGGAGCTTGTAGGAACCTCTATGATAAGAAAAAGGGGTATTTGTTGGGGAGAGGTATGGGTGCAATCATTTATCCCAGAAGGGTGGAGGTAATTCACTTAAATTTATAGGGATGCACCCCTGAAGGTTATAGCAATCCCTTTTATGAATCCACTGATCTTCCTTAATTTTTAGGCCCATTTGAATGGATCTTAAGCATTACAGAGAAGCAAGAGAGCTCCCGGTGACTTCAGCTGCTCTCTGTGGGGTCTGAGGGCAGAAGTCTCCTTGTTCCCTTGGTCACCCTCAGGGGATTTAAATGGCAGAGGAATGTGAGATAACAATTAGCTTCTGTTCCTCCCCGAATGCTTAATCTCATCAGTGTACCCAAGAAAGGGAAATTCTAGAAGGAAAAAGTACTTTTTTACTTGCTTTGAATAGGTAGATGAGGAACAAGTTTTGGGTACATGGAAAATTTAAGGTGCAAGGACTGAAAAAAGTACACAAAACCAGGAAAACCTCTGGAAGCAGAATTATAAATTTAAGTAATTTAGTCAGTGAATGCATAGGATGAGGGAAGAAATAATGTAATCTTCTATGAACTTTTGCTGCAAGAGTGATTTTCATATGAACAGAAAAAGCTTGGCAGCATTTTGCACAAATGTGAGAGCCTAGGATTGTCGTCTGTCTATTTTGTTGCAGAGTAGAAGGAGTTTTGTCTTGAACATTAACACAGTATTTCTGGAGTGGTAGAACACATCCTCTGAAGCACAAACTTTAACAGAGCAAGGGCTTTCCTATGTGGGCAAAAGACAAGTTCGAGTGCTTCTTGGACTTCTCTGGTTTTTTTAGGTTTTTAGTATAGAAAAAATTAATCACTCAGAATAATCATTACCCTGAATTATTTGATTTTGTAAATAAAGTCTTCTTATAAAATACTTAACATTTTTGTAGAGCTGAAAATAAAATTCCCACATGTATCTGATGCTTTCAGTGAAGTTTCTGGGATATCATATGTAAAACAGATTGCTCCCAATAAAAAGAAAGTGTGTGTTTTTTCTTTTCCTTTTATGTGCACTTTATTCTTCCTCTATTTAATAGGTAAAACATCTGAGGTGAGCAAGTGTTGTAATTAGTTTGTTATCACAACGAGTCAGTAACATTAGATGTGAAACTGGAATTTTTGTTTATGTCTGCTAGCTTTTTACAGTCAGTACAGCAGAAGCTAAAAGATTCATTTTACTTCAACACCATGACTAGTTTGGGGGCAGCTTTAGGGATTTTACAGGGGAAAGCTTGTGGATATTGGTGACAGTGTGTGATACTCATGGTACATAAATCCCTTTATCAGGATGTGCCCTTTTTATGGAGCAATTTGTAGATAATCTAGCAAGTTAAAAATTTAATTTAAATGCTCTCCAGCGTGGACATTAATGTGGAAAAATGCAAGAATGTAGAAACAGACAAAAGTAAGGTCCATGTGCCAGGTCTCTGTTTTCAGATTTGTTTTTTGACATGGTGAAGGTTTGGTTGTGACCCACTTTCCTCTGGAAGTGTGTTGCCCTTCAGGGTGTTACTTCAAGAGGTAAATTGTGACCTTTGCACTGGTCTTGGTACACACAAACCAAGAGGATGGAGCAACTAAAAAGGTTAGGAAACTCAAACACAGAAAAGAACTGCAGTGTCTCTTTAATAATACATTTTTTACCTGCTTAGGGTATAATGTGGGTGAAAGAAAGCAAGGACTGCTGAAATATTTACTTCCTGGGGAGAGCAGAATATAGACTACAAAGAAAGAAAATTGCCAGCTGATGCAGTATCTAAGGCTATGACTTCAACAAGAATAAAATTTTGACTTAGAGTCATAGTCCGATGCAGTGCCTGTGGCCTGAACAAAACGTGCCTTTGCAAATCCAGCAAAAGGCTTTTTTTTCTTGAGATCATGGGAAGGATTTGCTGAAAAGCTCAGAAATCATCAGTCCAAGTTATTGGTTTCACTGCCTGCCAGTGACCATAATTACAGTGAATAGTTCAGAGCAAATAATTTGTCTGACAAATTTCTTTTTCACCTCATGAAAAATCCATGAGTAGTTCACATGCTCTTTGCATTTGTTTGTTGTTAATATTTATTTAGTTGTTCTTGTGTGGCTTTCCTTGGCTGGATAAGTCACATGGCATGATTTGTTCTTTTTTTTGTAGGTTTTTTTTTTCTTTCATTTGCATCTTTTGAGCCTGGCTGTACATTTATAATAAACACTGAGCTGCTAGAGGTCTGTGTGTTGAAGAGTTGTATCACTTGCTGAATATATTTCTTAGATGATCTTCTCTGCATGTGTGCATTTGTCTTCTTGAGGCTTCACTGCTGTCTCTGGTCTCCTCATGGTCCACAGTGTATTCACTAAACTTTCACAGTTTCCATTTGAATGCTCTGTGTTGTGTCTGTGTATTTTAGTCACTGAAGTTTTGCTCTGATCCTGAGGAGTTCCATCCCTTTTTGTTTGCTTTGCTGTTGTATAATAACCTTTGTGAATAAGATATGATGGAGGGGATTAAATACTTGTAACTTCTGCAAAGAAAGGCATCTAAGTGGTTCATGATTTGTTACGCTGCTATATTCTCTACCAACAACATCTTTCTCAGTTTCTACCTCGAAAGCTCTGCTGTGTTACTGAAGTCCAGAACATTAAGGATTCCAAGTTACTAATCAAGTCCATACTTCAGCTGTTGATTTAAAAATAAGTAAATAAATAATATTATAAATAAATAAATATTTTTCACTTTGAGCATAAGAAAAAGTAGATATTTATAGAACTCTTTCTTAATTTGAATTGCTTCAGGGAGTTTGCTAAAGAATAAGTCTGAAGAAGGTTGTGCTTTTTCAAACAGCCTTACAAAGAAAAAGATTTGACTTCTCTTTAGCACAGGTTTAAAATGACTGTACTTCTTTTAACAAGCCTTTATTCTAATAAATATACTCAGGAATGATCTAGTCTAAAATATTGTTCTTCATCATAAGCAGATTTCACTTCTGCTATAATTTTACTTTCTCATCATTAGAAGGACATTATGGAATACATCTATGTTCACAGAGTTGAACAGACTTTTTAATCTAATATGAACAACTTACTATAATTTCGGCAACAGTGACTTGTGCTAATCTTTTTTATTTTGGTTTACAGTTTGTGCAGAATCAATACCAAACTACTCTGAATGTCCTACAGGTACTCCAAATTCTTTTTGACAGCTCCTTCAGGAAGACAGGTCTAGTCTAGCATGTAATTAATGCTGGTGATTCCACTCTGATCTTTTCACTCCTATAATGTGCATCTCTGACTGAGAAGGAGATAATAGACAATCATGTAAGGAAATCCTTGATTATGGCTTGATTGAGCTTGTGTGAGCTCTGGAGAGCTAGTGTTGTCATGGTTTCTAAGCCATTTAACATATGACATTTTTACACAGACAAGATGTTAGATAGCCATCCAAAAAAATTGTAATTTGGATTATATCTAATCCATCTTTGAATGTCAGTTCAGGTTTATTTTCATAGAAAATAAGTAACCAGGTCTCATGTTAGAAGCTATAAAAAACCACATTGTCTTCCACAAAACTTGCAAAACAGACGACTTGTCTGGAAAGAAAAAAAATCTGTCATTCAACACAAGAAGCAGATTTGAAGTTTTTAGCAATGTATGTTGGTAAACAATTCCTAATCTTCTCAGCTTTTAGTCACCATGTCTATAATGAATTGCAATTAAAAAAAAAAATAGGAAGAAAGATCCCATTACACTGGGATGAGTACTGTCCCAAAAATTCACAACCTCAGTATCTCAACCCAGGCTGAACTTTCAACAAAACATAAAATAAAGTTTAATATAGTTGGGAAGAGGTGTCTGAAGGTTAGCTGTCCAACCCACTGCTCTGAGATGCTCCAAAGCAGAGTTCTAGAGGAGCCTCTCTTTCCTGCATGCTGGGCTATCCTAATTCTTTGCCCTATGTGAAGCAACTTTCGGCAAGAGAAAGTTGTCTGTAGTTTTCCTAAGCTTTAGGTAGCACCTTGCTCCAGGTGTTGTCATTCTTTTTCTTTGGAAAAACCCAGAAGTCTCTTTCCCTGAATTTTAAGGACCTTAAGCCAAAATACTGGGGTATTTTCAATGTCCAGCTTTTGTGTGTTGCTAAGCATGGACATCAGCATAGTTCTGGAAATAGGTTTTTTTCCAACAGTGATTTTTCTGGAGCCAGCAGAGGGAGCACAATAAAAGAAGTCATTGTGCAGATATGTCTAATTGTCTGTAATCTAAGAATTTAAAAGATTTCTTCAGGTATGTCAGTGTTGCAAGTCCATTTCACTGGTAAGTGAAGTATGTGGTGAAGTGGGGGAGCATAGATACAGGAAGTAGAAAGACACAGATGAGGCTAATTTTCAACACAAGAAACAATGTGCCTCATTTTCTGTAGCTGCCATTGAGAATACAGGAATAAATGCAATATTTTGTGCTGGAATACTAGATAATCTTATGCAGCTGCTCAAGCAATTTAGTAGCCTGTAGAATCCTTGTTAAATCATGACAGAAATGCAATTTTTACTGACTTAAAAGTAAATAATCATTTGATCTTTAATACTGATTGAACCAGTAGGTTCAAGGAAAATCAGGGAGATAGCTTGTACATCCTTTGTGAGAAAGAGGTCTTCTTGTTTCTACATGCAAATAGATCATAAAGTCTGACTGTTGTTTAATGATTATAGACACAATTGCAGCCATATTCTACTGGATGTGTTCCTTTGGTTTCCAAATTGTTCTCAAAGTAGCAGTCATTTCCCAACTTTTTTCTTTTTTTGCATTTGAGTGACCCATTAACTGGGTATTACTGTAATGCATAGGGATAAGAGGAATGAGAAAATAATTCATGAAGCAATGGAAGTGATCCCCATCTGTTTTAGTGTTTTAATCCCTTATCCTATAAACTTCTTTTCCATGTCCTGTTGCAGTCCCCAGCAATGAACTTATTGACAAGGCTGATAGAACTGTTGATAGTTTTCACACTGTTGTGTGCCATTCAGCAATGGAGCACAAACCTTTCTGTGACTGCCAAGCACTCTCAATCCTGCAGAGAATCTAAATGGTTTGCAAGTTGTTTTACCTTCTTCTGCTCTTCAGATGCTGTTAAATTTGGTGTATCCATTGGAGGCACCACAAAGTGTCACTGTCAGCTGGGCAATGGGAGAACAGCTATACATGATGAGGACTCTAGTTATGAGTACATCATTTAGATTTGGGTTTGATTACTGAGGCTTCCTTGATGATGTCTGTGTTGTGGAACTTGAAAGGCAGTCCATTATTCAGATTTTTCTCTTTTCACCTAAATCCAAAATTTGCTCGAGTTAACTGGAGAACTGCAGTTAGAATGGCTTGTTTTGACCAAATCACGTTAGTGGGTTGGCTCAGCAGCTTGAAATTAAGCATCACTGCTACTACCTTCTAGAACAGGGCTGCTGCCATTCTCTGAGTGCACTGTAAAGCCTTCAGTCGTGATTAATGGTCAATGTGTTGATTGCTTTAATCCAGCATGTCAGTTCTGTGCCTCTGTAGCACCTTCTTTGTACCGTCAAGCTTGTTGGGATCTGTGTGCCTGGGATGTAGCCTGAGGCATTTGGCTTTTTAGTTGTGAGGACAGGATTTGCAAATTAAATGGGAGAATGCTAATCACTTAATGTCCTTGTTTGTTCCTTTTTAAACTTTGTAGACTAGACAGTTAATCAATTATTTGAAATGATGGTTCCTGCAATGCTCACATATGAACACCAGCAGGCTAAGAAAAGTCAGTGGGCAATCTTGTAATAAGATTTTGAAGTGGGCAATTATTTCATTTCTTACACAGTCTTGGCAACTATAATACACTGGCAGTCTGTGTGCTGATGGTTATTCCAATTTACTCAAGAGTCATCAGTAATATATTTGTGGTTTTGTCTAACTGCAGGATGTACAGTTTATTCTGGGGCACACTTGAAATTCTGGTGTATAATTGAAATTGCTGGGAATTATCTTAGTAGTCCTCTGATTTTTCTAAGCTGCATACTAATCATGGGGGACACTTACAGGTTCTGGTAAAAGCAGTCAGAATACTCCAGAGAAATTAGTCCTGTGTGAACTTCTGAAAATTATCCCGTTCATCTGGGTTAAAGCAGAGATGGTGACAGGATTTTTTCAGTCACTGTGTCCACAAAGAGACAGTGACGCAAATGTTCTAGTCCAGAGAGATCCAGTGGTTGGGAAAAAAATGATCAGAAGAGTGTATTGAAGCTTTTCATTCCCCACCTGCTCAGTGGGATAGTTCATGGTGGGTTTTTTCCACTTCTTCCAACTCAGGAGCTTTATGGAGCCACCATGTGCCTGTGCAAGGTGATTGAATACCACATCTTTCCATCTTCAGAGTGATTATGGTGCTAGACTGAAAATTATTGTAATGTGAAGGCATTACAGACACTCTAAAAAGAACATGATACTGTGTACTTCTTGTACACCCAGTCCCCATTTCACTCTTTTTGTACAAGCCTGTCTCGAACAAAGACACCAAATTGATATTACTGGTCCTTTGCTGAAAGAATTACCAAGAAAGAAGGCAACACCATGAGTCTCATGGTTAAATGCATATTCCCTTATCAGGTATCCTGTTAAGAAAACCATCAGTGATTACACACAAGCTGGGTGCATCAGGGATTGAGGGGGACAGAGTGGCAGATGTGGGCTGCTCTGAGTCCTGTCAGGAAGGAATGATTAATGAACACCAGCTTCAGCTGAGACTAACCTTTGGAGAGCCGAGCAGGACATCTGCAGAACTGTCAGAGCTTGACAAGGACAGAGCTGAACAACCAATTATTCCACCATCACTAAGGTGGGCTGTCAGTTTAATCCCAGACATTCACTTAGGCAAGGACAGGGAAATTTCTCCTTTACATAGCAGCACTCTGTTGTGACCTTAACTATTTCTGCACTGCTGAGGGGAGCTGTGGGGCAGCACCACAAATACAGGAGCTCCTGGAATGAGAAAGGGTGGAGCAGTCAGAGACCTTGTGCTAAGCACCATTGTGAAGAGTTACAGTAGTTCTCTACTCAACAGTAACGATGTATGGGAATTCTTGTGATTTTAGAAAATGATTAATACACAATCAAATATTCTTCAGCCACCCCAGTACTGGTCACTGATGTTGACAAAGTTTTGTCGTGGCAAGAAAAACTGGTAATTGCCAACACGTTCTGAATTAACCATGCTCAGCTGTGTTTGTCCTCCACAAGAAGGCTGAGGATTGTTATCAACAGCTAAATCTAGACACCTGTGGTGTTGATAAAAGCTTTGAGGAGCCTTTCAGTTGGCTGAGTGGGAGCTACAGTCAACCCAGCCTGGGACATCTGGTGCAGGTTGAGCTGCAGAAATGCACCTACACAAAAGGTACCTGGGTCCTCCAGTTTTTGTTTTACTCTAAAAGAATCTCTTGAATTTTGTCACACAGCTCAGGAAGCTGTCTCAGATGGTTTCAGTGCTACCAGAAAAAAAGGCAATTGGGTGGGAAAAAGTGCAACTTGGGCACATCTCTGGAGGAAGTTACAGCATAGCCTCGTCTTGTTGATCTTTTTCCTCAGCTCTTTATGTGCTCAGTGAACACAGAAAATGTAATTGCCACTGCACCTCTCTCTCTAGGTTCTCCCTGTAAAGAATGATTTTTGCCATCTTTAATTAGGACCTTCTGTTTGGAATTGCTTTTATCTGGGAAATGCACTAATGTCACCAAATGATGGCATGAAAAGTCCTGAAAATTTTGAAGTATGATTTTGCAGTAAAATAGAATAAATCTTACTCTCTTATGGTTCATTTTCTGACTATGCTGGAAAAGTTTTCATTGAAAAAACAGAGATGATGAATCCCATCTCTTTTACACCTGTCTAAATATATTTTCAAATATGTTTCTGTTATGCAGAAATTTTGCTAATGAACTCCCAGTCGAGGTTTGGGCATTACAGCAGTGTTCTAGATAGCAAAGAGCTTGTCTGAATGAAGATAAAATACTTTTATCGTGGAATTATATTTGCAGATTGCCCCCAGTACATGCCAGCTGTATAAAGACTGTATACCTATCATGGTACCAGAAATCAGTTTTAAACCAGCAGGAAATATTTGGATTTCTGATTGGGGCAGCTCTGCTACACCAAAAGTGGAGAAAATATTCTCAAAGGTTCTGCTAAAACATTAATACAGAGACTATTACTTTAACCATGCAAATGTTTCTTGACATGGTAAATTCTTAGTATTTGAATTTTTGTGTGTGTGGCATTTACAGTACTGAATTCCTGTTCAGGAAAAGGAAGTAGTGATAGCAATTGAAAGAATGGAAAGTGGTGTGCATTTACAAAGAACTTGCAAAAATTCATAACATATCATCTGTATTGCATAAAAATGTTCTTGGAGACATGGAGATATGCAAAATTTGTTCTTCAATTTCAAATGGTGTCAGCGCTCTTGTAGAAGGTGGAATTCAGTCTGGTGTGTCAGGGAGGCTGCAAGGGGAACAGGCTTGAATATTGATTATTTGATGCTGAATTGCAACCCAGAAATGTTGAAACAGCATGTATGCAGAGCAGTGTTTTCAAAGCTGAGGTTAAGGCCAAAGTGATTGCTCTTTCTGCTTAGGAATGGATTAAATCTGAAATTCCAACATTAACTTCTTCTGCCCTGCAAGACTCATCTTGGAGAGTGAATCTATTGGTTATCTTTTATGTTAGTTGAGGGATTTAAGGGTTTTGTTTGTTTGGATGCTCTTCATTTATCTTCCTTCTGCACTTTCCATCTGGATTTGCAGAATACACAGTATTTGTCATAGTCCAGAGTGGGTCTTTATTGCATTGGGAAAAAAAAAGCAGAAAATTACAGGTAATTTTTTTTTTGTTTTAATTACATTACTTTAAATTAATTGGAAATTGATAGTAATTGTGAAATATTATTCATTTTAACCAAAATTAGTTGCCTGAGGGCATGAGAGATTGACACATGGTACTTTGGTCTAGACTCCCTATCTTACAGGCTCTCTTTTTGTGATCTTTGCTTTAGAGAACAGTGGACAAATTTCTTATTAATTACTGCTGGGGAAAGTTGACTTAGACATTCTTTAATTAATTATGAAAAGCAAATCTATTGACTACTCCACAGGTTGCTTGCTGGCCTTCTTTTTTTTTTTTTTTTTTTTAACAGAAGATGATTAATATAGAGAGTAATTCCTGCAGTTAATAAATATTCACAGAGGCATCCTACAGAGAGATCAGGGAGCTTTGAAATGTGAGCCTCAACCATGGAGAAAGTCAAAAAGAGCCAGTAGAGGGTAATCAATTTAAACTAAAACAATGTTATGAAATTTGTTTCTTAACATCTTAATCTTTAAAAGACATAGTGGGTATTTTCCTCAGCCACGGATTTGAGAAGCATGTGGCAGAGGAGATTGTCTTGAAAAATGCAAAGCTCTGTATATATAAATAAAGGCAATACAAAATTGTGTATGTTAATGAGGCATATATTAATGAAGTGAGCTACTTCAGGTAGGTCCACAGTCCAGAAAGGATCATTCCCTTGGTTGTTTCTGTATGGTTCTTGTATGGTTCTTCCAGACAAAGTAATGCTGCAGTTCAGCTTCAGTCAGAACTTCTAGGCAGAATTCTTCCTGGTTTATAATTTTTGTTAAATTCTTATAACATAAACAACATGCAGGAAATTCTAAATAAACTGTGTTTTATCAGAGAGATCAGAACATCTGGGAGCCAGGAGTTGCCTTCTACACTAATAATAAACTTTACTTCTGATGTTGCCAGGCGTTCAGTCAATTCTCCTGGTGGTCATTTATATTGATTACATGGTTGCTACATGGGTTTGTACTTCTGCTGTTTATTAAGTTGCACTCTTGCTTAACAATATGTAGATGAAGTATCCCTAAAAGAAACAAAATAATTAATTACTGAATGCAATGACAGCAATTAGCCCTAAATTTTCCCAACTAGAAGGTTTAACTAAGTATGTAATGCATCACTGAATGATTTAACAGAACACCATAACTCTTTTCTTTTTGCCATACGTTGTAACCTGGGATTTTTTTGTTATAGTAATTGCCTTATCTTCATGAATTCTACAGTCATACAGAATTTAGCTTGTATTGTAACAGGAGTTCCTCCTAAGAGTAAAAAAAGAAAACAACAAAAAACCCCAGGTGCTGTCAATGGTAATTTAAATAAGAAAAGACACATTAAGTGGTTCTCCTTTCACTAGTAATAGAAATTACTTAGCTTTGAGCTGCTTTGGAGGTTTTACACTTTTTGCTGTGGTCTGTTAGGTTTCATAATTGTATGGAAAGCAGTTTTGATTTGATCACATTATCTGGTCTGAGAGTTCTGCAGGAAGGCAGAGGTACAGAAGTCAAATATCAGCCTGCCAGGGCATGGAGACTGCAGAGGACCAAGAGTGTAAATTAAGATCCTCCAAGTAAGTCTCAAGTGTTGGCAAAGGTTGTGCTACAAGTCTGAAATGTGCTGCTAAATATGAGTCCCCTTGAAGACAGGAGCTGTTGAATGTTCTAAACTGAAGTTTAGAGTTTAGAATGTTCTAAACTGGCTGCTTTAGAGTGTTTTCTGTAAGCAAATCTGGCTCCAAAGGCACTGTGAAATGGACATGCTAGTGGAAATCAGTCTATATTCCACCTAAGTTTCATTAAAAATAAAGGCGTAATGAAAACGAAGAATAAAATATCAGTAGAAAGCATTTTCAGGATTGATATCTTCTCATTCTTCAGTATGATGAGTGGATGTTGATTTTGACATTTGCTCAGCTTTAATACTAAGTGTCAGAGATTGTTTTCCCTCTGAAGATCAGAGCCACACATGCCATAAAGTCACCTCAAGGTCATAAAGTTCCTGGGACATCTTCCTGCTAGAGATGACCAGTACAAGGTTAAGCCAACAAAATCTATCTTCAGCAGGATTTAGGTGCTCTCTGTATAGGCATTTTTTGGTGTTAAGGAGAACTAATGTTCACATTCTCCTGCATGCACATCTGTGCAAGGTTACTGTTAGAAACATGGGGGTGTTATGGTCCTCCATCTCTGATTCAGCTAATTAATTTAACTAGTTAAATAATTTTTAGCTCTTGAGTTGTATATTCTGAGTTCTTCACAAGGGGTTTTCAGTCTTCTTGTATTTCCCCCCCTTCACTGCAAAAGTAAGTGTTCTGAATATTTTTGTCCTAAGACTAGTGAGTCAAGAGCTAAGAGAAGGCAGAGAGAGAATCTTGCTAAGGGTGAACAGCACTAGGATGAGAGACAATGGGAACAATTTGGAACATGAAGCATTCCACTTAGATACAGTCAAATATTTTTATTCATATTTTTTCCTAACCCTGTTGGTAAATTTTCATCCTTGGAGATATTCACGAAATTTGACTAGACAGATACCTGAGCAAGCTGATCTGATTAGACCTGCTTTGAGCTGAGTTGGGGTCTAGCTGACCTCCAGAGGTCCCTTCCATTCCAAGCTAACTCAATTTACAATTCTGTGATTCGCTGAAAGCACAGAGATGTGCTCTGATGTGTGACACACATGCATACAAGTGGCTCTTGAGGTGAAGTGTTAAGTTCTTTACTCTGTGGTGTCCAAAATAAATATTTGAGAGACTTGCAGGAATTTAAGGGTATAAGATGCATGTGGGATCATCAAACTGGACTGCAGAGTAATTTTTCTATTTTGTGGCTTTTAAAAAATAAAGTTACATAAGTCAGAAAGATTATTAGAAGCCACCACAATCCTGAGGAGGTATCCAAGAGGTGTTCAACTATATCCTGGTGCAGCAGTTTCCAGACTTTCCTGCAGGGGCAATAATGCAAGGTGCAGAAACTGATCTAGGTTGTTTTTGTTATTGGACACAGTGGGAGGGAGAGATGATGCCTAAGAGGACCCATTTGAAGTGCTGTCTGTGGATCCAGTGTAGACTATAATTATGTTCTTGCAGACCACTGAGGCCTGGTGATTTTTGTCTTTTTATACCCTTTTAATACATTTTATACCCTTTTAATATATTTTTATACCCTTTCTCTCTCCTTGTACCCTTCACAAACTCTCCTTGTACCTTAGCCCCTTATTTATAACTCTTATAAGTTATATAAAGTCTATAACTCTTTATAAGTCTGATATTTAGCTTAGTTTGGGGGCTCTGTAGGGTGGGAAGACAAAATATTCATAACTATCTCAGAACTAGAAGCTCCAACCTTACACAGAGCCTCCTCTCCAGAGCATATTTTTGTAAACTAGGCTGTAGTCTCATTTAGAGGGGGTAATTAGAATAGGGGGACAATTACTTAATAAATTAAGTATCTCATTGGGGGATTTTAGGTAGATATGCTAATTTGCAAGGTCCATAAATTTGTATACACATTGTCTGGTGTGTGCTCTTGGTGTGTTCCACCTTTGATGAGTTGAGGTATTAAAAA
This sequence comes from Lichenostomus cassidix, assembly GCF_008360975.1. Lineage (NCBI taxonomy): Eukaryota > Metazoa > Chordata > Aves > Passeriformes > Meliphagidae > Lichenostomus > Lichenostomus cassidix. The sequence goes on along the minus strand of NC_139503.1, from coordinate 3,938,789 downwards.
CTGAGGTAATATTCCCTTTTCCCTTTACTGCTGTGTCTGCTTCATATTTTTACCATAAGGCATCACCACAGCTGGATCAGCAGTAGTAGAAAACCTCCTTTAGTTCCCACTGAAAGTGGAAGCAGCTCCTGACAGCAAACCACCTAATGCCAGCTAAATTAAAAGAAGGAAAGCACTTGGAATATTTCAACAAAAAATAAGTGGGCAGCAATCTAGAAAAAAATAATTAATTTTATGTGCTCTGCATATTTGCAGTGATATTTAATTACTGTTATGAGAGCTTGGAAAATCTGAAGGCAAGTACACTTAAATTCAATGTAAGTGAACAATTTTATTTGTGTTGAAAAGGGTTGTCCTGCTTTTCTCTTGACTGTGCTGGCAGAAGGAAGGGGGCAGAAACAAGGAGTCTGCCTCCTATCACAGTAAAGACTTTATTTTCTCAGAGCTGTAGTTGTAGGCTTCTTAATTTTTGTGTCAGAATAAATTTCATTCCACTTGATTTAAATCATGACTACAGAAAAATTTTGAATAGAGTGATGTGAGAGAATTCCAAGTTTAGGCAGCCTGTCTGAAGGTGTTGCAGTGGCTCCAACACGATTCATAAGGGGCCTTTTCAGCCTAGGTGAATGAAAAAATCAAATCTGGCAGAAAATTTCAAGATCCTTTGGTCTTTTCCTAGTAATTTATTGGCACATAATAGAATTTACTCTTGTAACTAGAAGAAATGCACTTGGGAACTAAAATGCTGTTTGAACTCTTGTTTTTCCAAGCACAGAACCTAGAATTAATCATCAGGATAGAGAGATTACTTTCTTTCTCTAGGTTAAGACTAAGAAGAGACAAAGGGACATATTTTTTGTTGACCTCTGGACCTCATACAAAATATAGGGAGAATAGTGATGAATCTCCAAAGCCTGCTGGCGTAATAAAGTGCTTGGTATTCTCTGAAAAAAACATCATGGATTCCCTAAATAGTTCATTTTGTTTCCTAAAGTTCTGAAAAACTCGCTTTATTGAAATGCATGTTGTTGCATCGATTTTTCTAAAATACACCTTGTTATCTTTTCTTTGGTAATTGGTGACTGGTAATGACTTTGGCAATTTAACATGTTCTTGCAGACACTTTTCCCATTCCCCTAGATAACTGAAGTCAAGAGAGAGGGCCTGTCTGTCAATCTCTGATGCCTGTCAACTTGCTTGATTGACAGCTTTTTGTCCCACAATAGAGACCATTCCTGCAGCCCCCGTTCTGTTATTTTCTTCTTTCTTAATACTTGTGGGGGATGGTGTTTGCCTCATAATCTGTGTTTAAAATCCAACTTGGAATGAGGCCAGCTCCTAAGAAATTATCACAAAGTCCTCTTAGCTTTGCATCAAGAAAATTCTCTGGAGAGTTTCGTAAGCTGTGATTCCACCTTTCAAAATTACCTTTGCTCAAAAACTAAGCTTCGTTGTTCCTCCAGAATCCCCTTCAAAATCCAACAAAGAGACTGTGAGGTCTGCCTAATGTGTTTTGATATAAGAAAAGTAATTTGTTTGTGCTTTATTTTATTTGGGAAGTTCTTCCTCGTGGAATAACTGTCATAGAAATTTTTGTGTGTAAGGAATGTAGGCAAAATGTGTGAGTCTGGGAGCAGAGACAGGGAGGGATATTTGCTTTATGAGGAATAACTCTGAAAGAGAAAACAAAGAAAACTTCTAAAAGGAAAGTAATGTCATTGTTCGTCCCCCAAATAATGCATTCTTACAAGCATTCTAGTCACCTTGGCATTAATTCATTTAATTGTGAATTAGCCTTGTGCATTAGGATTGATTGGTACTTTAAATTTTGACTTATTTTTGGTGGAAGAAGAGAGTGTGAGAACTGGTTTAACTATTAAAAAATTATCTTAGGTTTTGTGGAAAAAAATTGCATTTTATTAAAAAGCTAGAATCCTTTTAATTTTAAATATGAAAAACAATTCAATGTGAGTATAAAATCAATTGTTGCTACCATGATTTGCAGAAATCAGTAAAGCTTTTGTCAGTTTTCTGGCTGTAGAATCAACAGTACTGATGTCATTCCACTTGGTGTAATTTCAGCAGGACAAAAGGAAACTAGGATTGAAGAATTGCCGTATTGAAATCCAAAGTACCTCAAAGGAAATACACTTCCAAAGAAATAATCCCATAATGCCAATGTTATTCTGATTAATCACAACATTAAATGCACCTGTTGATTCTTACAAATTCTCCTGGTCTCAAAACTCATGCAACCCTGGACTGAGCAGTGTGCTGAGCAAATGCCACTGTGTGTTTTGGGATTATTCACATATTTCCCATTCACCATTTAGAGGTTGATGATTCTGTTATAGGTGTAAAACGGACTTGCAAGGATGCAAGACTTGAATCCTTTTTTTGTTGGGAAAGGGCTGTTTAGTTTGTTGATGGTTGGTTTTTTTTCATGCAAAAGGAAATGTTTAATTAAACTGAGATACTTCTCCTCTGGTAACACTGTGTTCAAAACAATTGAATTCATAAAAATTACGTTTGAGCATAAAGAATAAACTACAGCTAAATTTGGTGTTATCGTTTCCTCTAATAACAAGTAGAATAAACTAATCAGTTTCCAGATAGAGGCCAATGGACTGGCAGGGAAATTGAAATAGATGGAAATAGAGCAGGCACGTAGATGTGTGTATGAATAGCCAGGTCTGTTACACAATATGGACCTGGCAATCTGGAATCTTGAATTCTTGCTGTCTAAATAGCAGAGCACCCTTAATTCTTTAAACGTGTAGAACACTCAGTATTTCAGGAAGAACAGTCCTGTAAATTTCTCAGATGATGCCTCTGCTGCTGCATGTTACTTTTTGGCCATGTGAGCTGATGACAAGGGGCCCAGAGTGTTAGAGAAAAAAGAAATGACAGATGCAGCTGATGTTCCAGGAGATATTTACTTGGGGAAGGCAGGGAAAATATGGGAAAATGTCTAAGTCTTGGAATTTTTGGGGGTCTTTAGTGCATGAATAACTATATAATATATACTCCACACATCAAGAAGAGAAAAATACCCTAATATGATAGAAAATGTTTGAGTGATATACATCTTGGGTCTATCTAGCTGGTTGTGTCTGGATGTTGCTAACCTTTCTTCCAAAGAGCTACAAAGCCTAGCTCAGGATAAAAATGAACTCATTCCCCAGAGTACTTTCTACATAAAGTGGCCACATTCTCTACATCAGGGAATACAGATATCATGTAGGAATGACATTTTTTAAGGAACTAAGAAAAACCACATCTTCACTGCCATTTCCTTTCCAGGGGAATTCTTTCCTGTCCCTGCTGAACCATTCATTCCACTTGCCAAATGTATGGTGAAGGGAATGTTGTAATTTTCTAAGCTTCAGAATAGGGGGCAGTAAGGTCACAGTATTGCTTGAACACTTTTTTTTCTATTACTGCTGGAGTATATAGTGTTTAAATTATTGTGAATGACTGCATGTTTGCTTTTGATGCAGGACTTCCCTTTCATCCTGTGATAAGCTAGTGTTGCTAGAACCCTTGCTGTTGCAAGAGACTTGCTGGTGGACAAGGTGTAGAAATTGTGATCATCCGGTTAGAGAAGACCATCCTGAAACACGGATGGTACTTTTAAAATGTCTTATAAATCACAGTATGCATTTGAAATAGATCCCACTGCACAAAGAATGGCAAAAATTCCAATTTATGCTTTCTCATTTGAACACAGAGGAGAAGCACATAGACATAAACAGAAACACCCATCATGTGTATTTCTTGCAGTCATGGAATCAAGGAGGCATTTGTGCTGTCAGTGGTGCCAGCCTGATGCACAAGGTCTGTGGAGATCCTTATGGAGAGGGCTACAGAATATGCTTTCTACATCTGTGAAATTGCCAACCCCTTCCCTAAACGGATAAGGTAGAGTGGTTTTAGAGGCCATATTCACATCTGCCTCAAGTCTCTAGAATAATCATTTAGCCTGGCATGGCTATGGTCTCTAAATTATTATTGAGTCACCACATTGAGGGTGCTCTCAGCCCTTCATTTGCAGATGTTTTCTTTATCTACAGCAATACCTCTTGTGTTATGCCCTACTGGATTTTATGTGCAATTTCATTCATTCCCCAACTTCCCCTTTTTCTTAATGATTGCAGTGAAGGTACTACTTGCTTTTCAGATTTATTTATCATGTGCCTGTGTTCCCAGATGTAGCAAGTGGGAATACTTGCTTTAGTCTCTGTGCAGTTTGGGTTTTTTGTATGAGAGATTTTTTTCTCCTGAACTAAGCAGACCCAAATTCTAATTATGCCTTGCAGTTATTCCTGCTGGCCTGGCACCATATTTTGTGACCTATCTTTGAATTCTTTTCCTTTCTGCTCTGTTTCTGGGATAAAGCAAACAAAAATGAAACCAGTATTCTGGGCAAGGCCATATTATTGATTTAAACAGTTGCATTATTATTAGCACTGTTGGTTTCTGTCTAATTCAGTAGTTTTGCTTGTCTGACTGTGCTGCACTTCAGCAGAAGACTGTAGAGTTTTCCTCTCAACTGAGAACTCTGAAAGGTAGCTGTAAAAAGGTGAATGCATAATGCTAAAAAGATAGACACTGGTGGAAAGTACCAGATGTACAAGGAAATGATCAATTACAGGCTGTTGTCAAAAGAGTTCATGAAGCAAGGTGCAGAGAAGATGGGAGAAAGCAGAATGAAAAATGAAAAGTTTCAGCAATTTAAGTTAAATCAAAATGTTTTATAAAATTTAGCATTGGATAAACAGTTGTGACAGTTGATACCAACCTGAACTTCACAAGAAGTACCGTAAGGTACAACTGAAATTTCTGATGTCTTGGTTATTTCACTATTCTACACTCTGGCTAGATGGTCTCACATTTATTTCTTGCAGAAGATGCATTTCACTGATTGACACTGTGTGAATATGATGATGGAAGCCCTGATTTTGCACACAGTGAATATATTGATAGATTTATCCCATTTGCTGTTGTTGTCTGTCATGTTTAAGGAAACTAATGAGTTGGTTTTGGGGACTAATGAGAACTGTAGTGGCTAATGGATATTTACATCATTGCTGTGTTTTACCACCTGATAATGTGAACACGAACTTCAGCTCTTTCAAGTCTTCAATTTTCACTATAAGAATCTTTATTTACGTTTTATCAGACCATTAAAAAAATCTCAGAAAAATCAGCGATGAGACATTGGTGATTCTGGTGGAGTTGCTCTGATAGACAATTTCTTTGACTGCTACACTCTTAATCCTGAAAAAGTCCTTGAGAACTAACTTTAAAACAGATCCAGCTCAACCCCAAATTTATCCTATCTGCTTCTCCTTTTGCATTAATTCAACTGTGAAAAAAACAAAAAGATACACTGACAAGGTTTTAATTTTTTTAGGTATTTTCAAACTATGTTTCAAATAGGAATATTAACTGGGGGGGAAAAGTGCTTCCCTTTGTCATAGGAATCCAGATTTGTAGATAACTTGAATACTGTTTTCTATTCTGATTTGAGCATCTAAAAACTAGGCATGAGCTCTCAGGCAGAGTTCTGGGCTATTTGTGGTTTGGAATGTCTTACCTTACTCCTGAAGGAGCCACAGTTCTGCCACAGTTCTGCCTTCTATTTGTGTTGGGTAATGAATGCAGTTGGTGAACAGCAACAGCTTTTTGCTGTGGATAGAAAAAAACTACAATTTCCATACTTCACATCATGCTCCTTTCCTTACTCTCTCCTTCCTCTAACGTATTTGAGTGTGCAGATGTTTCCTAGTTAGTTATTATTTAAGTGGTTAGCTTCTTGCTAACACGTTAATTAAAACTTGCTGTCCAGAATCTCTGGGTACAATTTGCAGTGTAATCTGTAGCCTCTAGTGCATCATTGTATCTCTATTAAAAGGAATTCTGTGTAATGATGCTGGGATTTAATTAGTTTCTTTGCCGGTGTTGTAAAACATAGTGATAAATGAGCTAACAGGTCCATGGATCATTATTCTACTAGAGATGAGCTTATTAGCTGATTATGAATCATTAACAAAGTCTACATGGGATTTGCTTATCTAATTCAACACAATTTTGAACATTCAATACTCTACATTCATTTCTTTCAACTAACAACATTGTATTTAGATTGTAATCTTTGCATGTTTTATTCTGGGAATTTTTTTTCTTCAGTGTTGAATTCTAATTATATTCTAAGTGCTGTGAGAAGACCTGGTGTCCATCTAGGATGAATACAGAACTGCATTGTAAGGTTTTACACAACTACATATTTTTTCATTCTGGTTTTGAGTATGTGTTTATTAATCCTCTAGCATTGCAGGACAGACAGAAACTCAGACTCTAATCAACCTGCATTTCTTAAATAATACACTAACTAGAGCAAAATTAAATACTGTGTGCCAGCAAGTGCTGACCACATAGAAGGAGACAAATTCACATCATTCTGAGTTTTCAGCTTGGAGGTAAGGCATGAGTAGCATCAGTGCAGTTGTCAGAAATAATGGGAGTTAATAACACAAAAGTGTACTTCATGTAGAATAATCACCTGAGAGATGCTTTCAGGAAAAAATACTCAGAAATTTGGTAGTGTGAGTTTATCTTCAAATAAATTAGACAGAATTTCAGAAGAATTTTCCACTTCTCTTTGAGTATCTGCAGTTGTTTAAAGTGCATTCTTCCCTTGACCTTCCTGATGCTCACATATTTAACCCACATTAATCACACAGGCTGTTTTTCTGCTGTGCCATAATGTTAAGTTGTAAACAGAAAGTACTTTGGTGTAACCTGCTTTGTCTCCTCCTTACTAGAAAGTAGCTTGTTAGGTGTGTAGAAGTTATCTCCACCAGGCACTTGTCTGATTCTCACACATTCTCATACATCTGTAGAGTCTTCCCCATGCTATATTTTTATCCTGCCTTTGATCCTCTGCTGGAGAGAAATGAATATTGTGAAAAGGGCATTTAGTGTTCTCTGTCCAAGGTCCCCTTGACTTGAGTGCTTCATGAGGATCCTTGAGTGTTGTCTTAGGAAGGTGAGCTCTTCCAAGGCTGGATTTGCTTTACTCTGCTCTCCAAAATGTAGCTGTCATCAAAAATGACCTCTGCATCATCTGCTTATTTGTTTCTGTGCAGGAAACACCAGGAAACTGTGTTGATAACTCTTCAGGAGAAACCGTGGCAATAATGTAAAAAAGGTGATCTTTAGAGGTGCTGCTATCATGCACAGTTCTATAAATATGGAATTTAAAAAAAACCAGATGTTTCTTAAAACTTGGCAACTGAAAATGGATACAATTTTCTTGTGTTTCTACCAGGATCCTGAATTTCCTATTTACAGAGCCATTAGTTCTAATACTTTCTGATCTTTTGTTTATGGTATCAGAGTAAATATTACTTGGTTTGTCCCAGTGGGAGCAAAATGCATACTATTTTTGTTTCTGAGTTATCTTCTTTCTCTGAAACAACCTTTTATTTCTTCCTTTGGAAAAGATTTGTAAAATGACAGATGGATTTCCAGCAGTAGTAATATTTCCTAATGGTTAGGGAAACAAGTTTGAATTGCAGAGACACAGCCACAAAGAAAAATAGGAGAATTAAAAAGGCATGGTTTAAAATATGAGAGGATAATAACACCAAGTAGAATGCTAGAAATATTCAATATCCTTCATGGTTCAACTGGAAAAATTGCATTTGCAAACATATACTCTTTACCTTAGTTTCTGTTTACATATGCACAGTACTTTTCAGTTGCAGAGTACCAGTGATCATGATTTACAGTATTATTAGCTTCACTCAAATTTTAACATAATAGCCATTTGATGTTGTGAAATGATTTATTAATTTTAAATTACTCTATTTTTATATAACCATAATCTGGTTTATATGAGATTTTTATTAAAAATAAAGTGGATATAATGTCAATATAAAAATATCAAATTCTATTCTTTTCTAATTAGGATAAAATACTTGCCCTCAACGTTTTTTTTTTTTTTTAAATAGCAATGCTAATTTTTGTTGTAAGCAAAATACTTGAATCATAAGATTCATAATGAGTAACATTTTTCATATTGGTCTCTGTACAACTCCGGAAGCAGTGTGACTTTATTTTGTAGGACAAATTCCAATTTCATAAACAGTAGAGTGTGGCCATTTAAATGAATTAAAACAAAGCAGGTTAATTATTCAGGGACCTCAGACTAAAGTTAACTCACAACTAATGCATCATATGCTCTCATTATAACCTGAATCTGTCCCTAAATTACTGTGACTACAGCCACTCACCCAGTATTATCTGTCTGACTGGAGGTTTGTTTTCCTTTTCAGTATTTGTTTTGTTATTTTCACAAACAGGATCCCTTTTTTGATACATTAACACCTTGATAGGGATAAATCTATGTTTCTGCTCAGATTTCTGGTTTTTGTGAAGGTTGCATAAACTGTGATTGGGCAATACCTTTGAAGATCGTTATTTCTACCTCTGTAGATAAATAAAATAGACAATGGCAGAGAATACTAACTTCTAGAGCAACATTTACAAACCTTTATCTTCTCAAGGTGATGCCCTTTAAAAGAGGACAGTGCATGGCTCTTAGTTCAGCAGTTCTGTCAAGTCCAAGGCAATCATTTGATTTCACTTTTATACATATGCTTAGGTGTTCAGAAAATTCCTGTATGTAAAAGAGAAGTCCTGAATACTATAAGCCTAGGTCAACCACAAGGAGGTAGATTTCCAAAGTCTTATTGTTGATATTTTCTGTGAACTGACTTTATTTTGACTTTGACTCACTATAGGCAGCAACATGCACAAATATGAGTGCTATTTCACTTTTGGTTTCCATTTTAAAGGATTTTATACTTGCTTGAAGTTGTTCATGTGCTGCAGATCAAACAGCAGTGTTAAATGTTTGCATTTTTGTCTCTTGCAAGAAGAAAAGGTTAGGATTTTCTTTACTTGGTTGGGTTTTTTTATTTCATTAACATCTTTGAGTGGGCTGAATAGAAGAAAAATCCAAGTATAACTTATTTTGCCTAATGTTTTGGAAGACTTTTGTTTAATCCAATTTTTGTGTATCTGATCATATAGAAGATGATGCTCCTGCCTTAGCAGAAGCCAGCAAAACAGGTCTCAGGGAATAAGGGAACAAATTTAGACCAAAGTTCTAAATAATCTTATTAGAATCACATGCAAAAGAACATGGTGGACTATTCATTTGTCCTTCTACACAGAAGTTTATCATGTTTTTTAAAGATCTGTTGCAACACAGGAGCCGTTATTGATTTGGGACATGCCTGGGACATGAATTTCACACACACATCTAAGAAAAAAAAAGTTTGCCACTGAGTCCAGCTGACAATCTTAGAGGATTTAATGTTTTTTTCATTTATGTTTTTCATATAATGTTTTTACATAATCGCAAAGTGTTAGAATCTGAAATACAGTATTGTCCTTACCTTAAACTAGAGCAACTCATTGCAACAGAAATAAGAAAGCAACTCTGTTCCAGGCAGCTTATTGTTTAACTATGATGTGGTTTCCCCAAGAATCATTGGATCATGGGTTTTAATTAACTCTAACAGGTATTTAATGGAGATTTAATAAGACAGTTATTGTATGCTAATTAAATGTCAACTAATTGCTAAGAGCTTTCTGCAATTATTGAAGTTTACTAATTATCCAATAGATAAATCAATTTTTCATGTAAAAAACTCACATCTGTATAAGCAATAAATATGCAGAAAGATGATGTATATTGTCATAATGAAATGAGAGATGTGCTGTGTTGAATGTGCATCTTGCATCTGTCCTGAACAGCCAAGAAAAAAACAGTTTACTCCTCCTGACAGTGTTTTTTTTCTTGCTGAATGCAGCTCAGCTGCTGGTGCAGAATAAGTGTTTGACAGAACCCACAACAGTAGCAGTAAGGAGTGTGGAATTTTGCATGAAGTGTCTGTATGGAACGAGACAGGGGCCACGAAAGTAGCTCACATCTCTGCACCCTCCCAGCAGGCTTTAAAATGAAGATATGACCTGGAGGAACTAAAGAAACTCTCAGGACTTTCTCTTCCTTTCAGAACAAAGAGTGCATTGTGATGTAGATTGGTTGTCCTTTGTGTGTTGAGCATGAGCATTGTGGAACAGGAGTTTTGTTTTTAGAAACATTTCTGGCACCAAGCATGCATTCAGTCCCTGGCAAATGCATCAGCACATTCTGTGTATTGCCGATTATTAATCAGTACTCAGTGTATTAATGAGGAAAGGAACTGTAATCACCTCTGATTTATGCAAATTAAATGCAACCCTCAGACTCTTGGTCAGTTGCCAGGACAGTCTGCAGGTGCTGAAAGCAAGGATGACCTTTTTATTTGAAGAAAAAGAAAAAAAGCCAAGCTGTTTCACTAGGAAAGAGATTCTTACTGCTAATAAAAATATTTCTAGGTCTTGTGACTAAGCCTGTGTGGGACTATAGCACAGAAATGGAACCCACCAGAAAAGGGGATTTCTGCATTTATTATATCAAACCTAGCAGAATATTTGAAGATTTTGTGGGACTCAGGACAACTGCTAAAGCAGGTTCTTATCTCAGTTGCTTAACACACCTTTAGGTAAGGGATGTGCTTTGCCCATCCTTGAATGGATTGGTTTGACATTATTCACTTACTAAAATGTGAAGTAGCAAAATGACTTCAGAATGCAACAAAAAAGATGAAAGCAGCCTCTTAGAGTACCAAATTGCCTCATTTCTTCTAAATCCTATATTCCTCAAAATTAGAGGGAAACGGAAAGTAAATCCTTCTCAGAAAACAGCAGACTCATCCTGCACTGGAAAAGAATGGTCATGATGAAAAGAAGAACTACTCTGAGACAATGCCAGATGAAATAACACCCATGACCTCTGATGTCAAAGGGAGAGGAGCTTCTTTTCTTGTACAGAAATCTTTCCTGGTGCTTGGGTGGCAGGCAGGCATGATCTATGCTGCTCTGCTCAGGATTAGTGGATTATCTCTGCTTCTCTCAGTTTAAGAATTGAACACAACTGCCCTGGGCCCTTTGTCAGGGAGACTTTTTATGTCTTTATATTCTCTGGTCCTGCTTCTCTCCAAAAGCCATTATCCTGTTCACTTGTAGGAGACAGTAGCTTAGAGATGAGCATTGACCAGGTAAACATATTCAATAATATGGTGCACTTGGGTGACACAGTGCTGTCGATTGCTGATCAATAAATGCTTCCTGCTGACTTCTATGCATCCTGCATGTTCAGTAAATAAATCTGATCCTTCTGAAGATAATTTGGCCCCAGACCTACCTAATTTATCTTTACAGAGTGAGATTTTAAACTTCATCAGGCAGTGTTTCAGGCAATCTAATCTGTCTGTTATGCATTTAGCAACTACAGAAAATTATAAACCTTCCTTAAGAAGTTTCAATAGCTTACTACCTGAAAAATGGAAAATACTTAGCAGCTTCCAATAGAGAATTAAGAAAAATAGTTTCTTTATTATGCAGATTTATTAGTCTTCACAACCTTCCTTGAGGAAAATACTGTCTGTCCTAAAGCCTGAGGGGAAAAAAGGACCATTTTGTGGAATGCCTCCAGTTGGCAGCAAGCATTTACATGCTTTTTTCTCTCTCGTGTATTTTGATTTCCAGTGTTTACAATTCACACATTTGAATTAAAGGCTATAGCCAAATATTTAAATAACTACAAAAGTACCTAAGTCTGACCTAGAAACTCTTAGCAATTGACTCCTTAAGATGTGTTTTAGTCTTGCAGGTATGTCTGGCCTAAAGAACTTGCATTGCCATGCTAGCCTACTGTTGCTGTAGTTATTTAAATGGTAGTGCTTCTTGCAAGTCTGAATTACCTTCATTCTAAGTAAACTCATCCAGTTAGCTTCCAGATGCACTTTAGAGTGTGAAATCCTCTGCTGTTAACATCCACCTATTCCTGTCACCTTCAGTTCCACAGTGCAATTTGCTTTTCTTACTGCTGTTGTGAAATGAGACTTTGCTTTTCCATCTCTGCTGCTAACATCTGTTGGACTCGAGGACCACTGTAGGTCCATTCTGACTGAGCTCTGCCATTCTTTTCCAAATAAAGAAAGATGTCATGTGAAGGTGATGACTAACTTGGGTCACCAAAGCTTAGCAAGCCCCATTCTCCCTCCAGACACAGAGGAATTATGTCTGTAAATCTCCCTAGCTGCCAACTCCCTTTCTAATAGGACAGGACTAGTCAGTCTTCACATTACAGATAGGGAAATAAGGTGTGCATGTTAGGTTTTTCCAGGAACTATGTCAGTTTACACACCTGCAGCTTTCTCTCTGGGAAAATCCCTCATTGCATTAATCTGCTAGAGAAAAGCTTTGGACAGGTTTTTCCTGAGCCCTTGACAGTAATTCTCCAGAGGCTACAGATGTCTACCCTGCAGTCACAGAGATGATTACAGTACAATGTAGGTGTGCCTGATATAATTTAAGGCTGTCTAGCTCAGGTACCAATTGTGGTTTAGTTTCTGGAGTACAAAGCTGAGTATGGACTGATTTTTCTTGATGGGATTTCAGTGGAGGTTAAATATCTTAATTCAAGCTATGCAATGGATACCTTCATGTACATGAGCCTTATTGTCACACATTAAAGGGATCATGCTGGGGGAGGGTGGAAGAAGTCCTTGTAATGTGAGCTGCTGAAAGGCCTAAATTACATATCTGAGCTCCAGTGAGACCAGAGTGGTCTTTTAAATCACTGTTGCACCATAAGTGGACAGTTCTACAGTGTCTTATCTTAATAAATGTAGTGCTTTTCAACAGCGGCTCTTTACTGTATTTAATTTGTCTTACATTACTTTCCTCCTTAATTGGAAATGTTTTTTAGTGTAATGTAGTAGCAATTCCCCCTTGTCCAGAAACAGCACTGCCCATGGGTTGTTAGTTAAGGATATGCCATTATGGTGTTCTCACATATTTGGGGTATTAGTAGAATTTTTCTTATCATTTCAAGTGTTCAGTGGCATGCTGCTGGATGTAAAAGACATTTCAGACCTTGGATAATGAAAATATTTGTAGCCCTGTTTAAGAGAAAAGTAAATCTTTTGGTTTGGACTAATAATGACAGCAGTTCCTTAAAATAATTACAGAATATTCTGGGTAAAAAGGGACCCACAAGTATCATTGAGTCAAACTCTAGAGTGAATGGCCCATATGGGGATCAAACCCACAATTTGGCATTATTAGCACCATGCTCTGATCAACTGAGCTAATAATGTCTGTGAATATTTAGAAAACAGTTCTCAACTTTGGTGTCTTACATGTGTCTCTCCCTGATTAATTTGCAATTTCAGTGCTGCTGTTGGAATTTCAGATTTCTTTAGAGGTATTTCTCAGGATTGTAGTGTAGAAACCAGTGAAACTTGAGCACCTAGATCTCACAGATCTTTGTTCTTGCCAGTTATAGCAGTGAATTTTTTTACTTTCTTGTCTGTCTTTTTTTCTTTCTCACTGGACTGTCCAGTGAGAGAAAACCAATCACAACTCTTTCTTTTTTGAAGGATTATAATATTAGTGCTTTAACTCACATGCAAGTTTTTCCTGTTGCTGTTTTATAATATTTTAGAGTGTATGCTTGTACCTTTTTATGGGAGAATTCACACACACATGGGTGCATGAATACACTCAGATGCTCATTCAGAAACTCCTGCTTCTTTTTTTGCAGCCTCTGTGTGCAGAAGTTTTATCCTGTTAGTATGTTATTCACAACCCTAAGGAATGACGCAGGAAAAAGAACTGCATTAGTCTTAGATTCCTGTAAATAGAACAGGAATTTTGCTAGGAAATACAACATGGCACTGGGCACATGATCCACAGTTTCCCTGTCAGCACCATCCTCTGGTCTGTTACTGTTTGCTCTACTGTCATCCTTATTGTTCATCCTTCAGGCTTTCTGTATGCTGAGAGCAGAATAGCTAAATCAGGAACTTTAGGCTAAAGTGAGGGGATGAATTCTAACCTCTCTGCATGAGCCAGCCCCTAGCGATTGGTGAACTGACTCTTTTATTCTTCTATATCATAGCTTTCTTTTCTCTTGACTAGGCTATTGTCACATTGCTGTTGACCTCTAAACCCACTCTCCCCACCCCCAGCCTGAACTCTGGATTTGGCTTCCCAGGGAATAAACTATGGGCAAAGTTCTACTAGCTAGGAAGAGGGGAAATGGTTCATGCTGCCATAGTAACATGACCTCATACCGCCTTCCTGGAACAAAGATGGTTTTCTTGTCATTTTTTCTGCCCCCATGAGTGTGTGAGCCCCCCCACTGTTTCTCCACTTGGGAGGGGAGTGAAGGCTGCTCACCACACAGTGGAAAAAAGAGGTTTCCTCTTCCTTGCCTAAAGTAGGGCAGTCATCTAGGAAACTGGGGAATCAGATGACCAGGGGAAAATAAACAAAAATAAAAAAAGACAGAAAAAGAGGTGAAGACCTTCAGGTCAATAATCTGAGCTTGGAGTCTGAATTTCATGTAATCACCTCAGATCCTAGGTATTCCAATTTTTAACTCAGTTAAGTTTAATTTTCAAAGTGATGCATTTAAAAAAGAAAATCCTAACTCCACATTAAAAGCGTTGCGCTCTGAGCTGTTTGCTATTGCCAAGGACTGAGATTTTGAAGTTATCTTATCTATCTTAGCATCTGTGAAATGTCAAATCAGCAATTGACAGATGCAAAAAAAAAAAAGGAATACGAATGTTTGAAATGGTTGGGAAAGAAATAGCAAAGTGGAAAAGGGTTGATACAACAGAGTATAAGTGTATGACTTCCAGCACAGTAAATATTACACAGTTTTGAAGACCCTGCCTAAAAAGCACATGGTAGAACTGGGAATTAACTAGTGCTAGAGAGGGCCTTACACTGCTTTTGTGTGAGAAATGACAGAGAGAGCCCAGAAAAAGCATCCGCAGGACCATGACAGAGCAGACAGCAGCTGGAAAAGCCTGGCTGTCTGCTGTTTCTGTCCATGAGCAATCTGCAGGGCATTGCATGAAGGGTGACTTACCATGTGCAGAATTTAGAGAGCTGTAGAACTTCCTCACACATGACCTTGGGCTCAAGAAGCTCCCCTGCTACTAAATATTAGAAGG
The DNA here is from genome assembly GCF_008360975.1 of Lichenostomus cassidix. NCBI lineage: Eukaryota > Metazoa > Chordata > Aves > Passeriformes > Meliphagidae > Lichenostomus > Lichenostomus cassidix. The sequence goes on along the minus strand of NC_139503.1, from coordinate 3,923,637 downwards.
TGGGGACAAATTTGGGTGAAAAATCACAAGACAGTAAGCCTGTTCTGACACTCCTTAGTAATAATAGCCCACTGCCAGGGCTATTAGGCTTGCTGGGCTTCATCTAAAAGACCTTCTCTACAGAGCTCCCAGTGCTGCAGATTTATAACCTTAACAACTACAGTTTAGTAAACACAACACAGGCTCACCAAAGCTCTGACACTTTTCATGATTTTTGCAATGTAGTGTCAAGTCATCACTGTCTCTGGAAGAAGTTCCCTTGATTTAGATGCAGGTAGAAACCAGTAATGCCTGCTTCAGCAAGTGGCAACATCTCAAATTGATTGTTATTCACTTAATTTGCAGATGTCTTTACATGAGGGGAAGGGTCAAGGGAGGAGGGCTGAGCTACGCATTTCATATCGATGATTATTAAATACTACTCTGTCACCAAATCGAGGCTTTTTCAGGAATGCAAGAAGCATTTACAAGTGGTCTTCAGCAGCTTTCCTTTTAAATCTCTGAAGATAGGCCTTAAAAAAAAGAGAAAACAATCAATCAAAAAACACCAAAGTGAAAAAGATGCTGGACAGGGAATGATGATTTGACATGAGTACATAAAATCATAGGCAGGCTTTGATTTGAATATCTGTTATCTTTGGTTGAATCCCCTATCCCTTCTCAGCCATGTGTTCCTTCCCTGCTGGAGGGGCAGAGCTGGCTCCTCTGCCTTCAGTCAGACAGAGAGAGCAGAAATTTTGTCATCTCTCTTCTCTGTATGTAAAGCTGTGTTGCAGAGCAAAGAATCAGTGACCAAAGAGATGACAGCAGTGTGTTGCTTTAGCGCATGTTAGTCCCCTTGGTCAGGAGATAAATTCATTAGGATTCCATAAAGACACCAGTAATAGAATGGGTGGGGATGAATTGCTTATGTGGACTTTAACAGCTTTTCACATAAAGAAATGGTGTGCAAAATTATCAGGCTCGTTGTGTTTTTCCCCTGTTAATTCTGCTCATAATGAGTGACTTATTATATTTGGAGGTTTTAAAAAATTTCTTAGAAACAATACAGAATCATAGAATCATTAGGGTTGGAAAAGCCCTCTGAGATCATTGGGTAAAGCCATTAATCCAATACCACTGTCTTCACCACTAACCATTTCCCCAAGTGACAAAGCCACACACCTTACAAACACTCCCAGGAATGGTGATACCACCGTTTCTCTGGGCAGCCTGTTCCAGTGCCACCCTTTCAACTGAGAAATTTATCATAATATTCAATCTAAACCTCCCCTGGCATAAATAGGCAAGAATAAACAGACACTTTCATGTATTAAGTGAGGGAGAAAGTTTGGGTTTGCAAAGATAAATAAAACATCATCTATGGAGTAGTGTGCCATTATTGAATATTTGTATCACCTGAAAAAGTAATTGCTACTGTTAAATCATAGTTTACAGAAGGAAAAAGAAGCATATATATATATATATATATACACACCCTATATTTGCTATGCTCCTCTTTAGGACAGCAATGTCTAGGATGCCATTAGTGGCCAGCTGGGTGGAAAAGAGCAGGAAGATATGAGTGATTTGCACCAAGATTTTTGGGGGAGCAAAGGAAGGTAACCTTTTCAGGGACTCTCTCAATATCCAAGCCCATTTTCTGTCTCAGCTTTTGTTCTACCCCATTGTCATTCCCCATTCTTCTTCGAAGTGTGTGATAAGAAGGAGATTTTCATCCTTCTCCATCCTGCAGCAATGGAAAGTCTCCTCTGGGGTTCTCAGAAGAGGAGCTTCAAATTATCCTCTCATTAGTGATGATACATCCCTTCTGCACACTGTGCCATTCCATTGTACTGCCTGAGCGTTGAGCATTAGGAGATAACTGCCTTCACAACATATGTCATTACTCATTAAGGGACCCTTCCTAGATTATGGCTGAGGTTTAATGTCTTGTTAAAGATGTTTAACACTTACAGTTTTGTTTTTAATTTAGGAAGCAGCATGATCAAAGTGCGCCCTGAGAATTTCCCTCAAATTTGGTGAAATTTGCAGGTTGGCCTGCTCAGAGGAGGTGATCCTTAAATTGAATTGCAGCCCTCCAAGGCGTGTTTGAATGTCAAGCACTGCCATGATCTGACATGTTAATGGCTTTGAGAAAACAATGTGTTTCAGAGGTAATTGCTGAAGCAGTGAGTTCCTAGCAATATTTTACTTAAAAGAAATGTGCTGTTTCTCCACTGTGGAGACTGGAACAATGACACTGAGCAACTGAGTGATACAAATCTCTGCTTGCCTTTTAATGGTCATTATATTCTTCTGATAGGCTGGAGCAGGACCTCTGTCCCATCCATTGCTAGAAGCTGAAGATAACATTAGAATCAGATATTATGTTGTTATTGTAAATGGATTAGAGATTTTATTTTATTTGTTTTGATAATACATATCTATGTATATACACATGTGTATGTTAAAAAATTGCAGAATTTTGCTCCCTCTACCTTGATTTAATGCTATTAATTGTGTAATTTTAGTTATATGATTTCTTAGCAGAGGTGCAGCTGCCAGACCATATTGCTGCAGGTCAGAGTTATAATATTTGTGAATGTGATTGAAACTGTGTTGTACAGGGTCTGAAATCTGAGAAAAGGAAACAGAAACAAACTCCTTTAGTGTCCTTGAGGAATAATTTCAAGGTCAGCTATTAAAAAGTGAGATGGGTTGTTCTAACAGATAGGTATAGGTTTTGTATCTGTTTTGTAGCCACCACTACTGGTGTAGAGCATTGCAAGAATAATTGCAATGGTAATTCTTTGGACCAAATTTGGCCTTAATGTTAAGCACCAGATGTCAAAATAATAAGATTTCTTGGGGATATGTATATTTTTTAAAATACAGCAATTTTATATATCTTGTTTACTTACTGTTATTTTGAACTGCCCATATTTGCACCCATTGTTTTCTGTTGTTTTCAGGTGTGCATGCTAGAAACTTTTTCTTTTAAGGAATATTACTCTTGTTTAATAATCTGCTGCAGCTGTGTAGAGGAGAGGGGGAAAAAACCTAACACACACAGGGCTCATGAGCTGAGATAAGGAACCAGGGGAGGATGAACTGTAAGGGCAGAACGGGTGAAACTTAAAGTTGTAAAGTGATTTATTAACCCTTCGCAGAGGAATGCGAAAAATATAAAAACATATGAGCTAAAACATGTGTCGTGCTAAAGACCAGAAGAGGTTCTGATTGGTTTTAAGGCTTGAGTCAGATGTGACAAATACTCCATTTGGCCTAAATCTTCAATCTGTCTGGAAAGACCCTTGTTGCAAAAAGAAGGTATTCCTGAGAGACCTGAACTGCTAATAGCAGCTGTGATGGGATATGAAATGAGGACCTATTAGTGAAGGTTTTTGCTTTTTAGAAATAGTGTTGTGTGATTTTAACTGCATCAAACTCAGTTTAAAACTAGGTTCTAATTTTTTTTTTTAAGTTTTTCAGCGTTTCACTTGTGAGAAAGTGACAGATCACCTGTTTATGAATCTGTGCCTGAATTTTATGGAGAATGTTGTGTGTGTGCTGGTGATTTTTTGGGGTAGATAAACTATAAAATTTCTTTCATTCTCTAAGTGCTCTGACTTCACTTTAAAAATCTGCCCTCATTACTCTGGCTTTAGGAAATAGTAATGTTATTCATGAGAATTCAAAGCATCTGAAGATTTTTATTCTTTTTTTTTTTTCCGTGTTTGGGATGAACACTTGAACAAGGGTTAAATAGCAGCCAGAACAATTCCTCGTAAAATCTTCAAAGCAAATCATATTTTTTAATTATATCAAATTAAGGTTATTAAAAGTTAAGTTCTGAACTGAGAGCATTTTCCAGTGAAAGGTGCTGCAACATCATTATTTCTCCCCAAAATGCATTTACTGTACATTTCTCAAAGCCATCAGGCTTGATTGAAAGCTAATGAAAAAGCTGTCCTACGTCAGTTTATTCCTTGTATCCATTAAGAATAATTACGGCTGAACAATTTTTGATGCCTGTAACCTTCGCAAGTGTTGCTAATGGCATTATAAATTGCTCCTTGTCCAATGACTACAGTCTGATGCTTAATTCAAAAGCGCTCTGTCAACAGGGCTGATTTGTGTGGTTAATGAGTGCGTTTAAAACAACAGCCTCGGCTCATGCATCCTAATGTTGATAAAAGGATGTGGTTCAATAAAGAGGCTTGTCCGTAATAATTAGCAGCAACAAATGCTCTGGATTAGACTGATCGCAGAATTAATGACTCGGCTTTCAGCCCAGTTCAGGGGAAAAAAAAAAAAAGTTTGCAGTTCTAACATTTCTGGCCTTAGATTTAACTTTTTAGGAGTGGTCCTCTGTAAGACATAAATCTTTGATACAAACCCTGCTGGGAGGGTCACTGAACAGTCTAAGGCTCTGCTCTGTTTTCCTTCAGAGTTTAATGTGGAAAAAGAAAATTGCAAGTTAATAAGAGATGAGATAGAAAGATCTGTTATCACCTCTTGTAGGACAGGAGTCATCACTTTGAGTTTTCTTGGACAAGGAAGTGAACACATTCCAGAAAAGTGTTAGCAACTGAAACTCTGGTATTCAGAGCCTTTGCTGCCAATCAGTGTGAGCAAAATGAGACAAATCAGTGACCTGCAATGAGAGGTACCTGAAACTGTGCCCCTAAAAAGCTGTGTACAGGAAGGGATTTACTTTTTGAGGAAAAGTCTAAATCCAAAACTGATATGAAAAATCAGTCCAGGTGAATAATCAACTGAGAGTATCATTGGGCATGGTTAGCAAACATGAAAATAATAATTTCTTTCTAAACACTGTTCAGATTGTTTCCTTCTCATCACTGTTGTGCATGAAACTTAGCAACAGCTTTTAGGTCCAGTCTCAGCTGTGGCAGTTTTCTCTAGAAGTTACAAAATTCTAAGAAACTCTGAAGGGCTATGAATATGTTGGAATAGAGATTCTGTGGTGAAAAAATGTAGACACCTGGTCAGGTAAGAGTAGACTGACATCCCAACTACTCCTTTCCCTCTGTTCACTGCAAAGGGATTCTTACCCTGTCTTTTCTCAGAAGTCAAGTGTTTCAAAGAAGAATTAATTGCTTCTTTTAAAACCAAGTTGTTAAGAGCAACCTTCATACTTTAATTTGGTTTGAGTAGGTATTTACTGTGATTTTCATGATACTTTTGACTGGGAACCATTAGCAAATATTTTGCTTGTTGCTGTTTTAATTTGACATTGTCCATGATCAGGAAAGCTCCCATAGACCATTTGAAGGTCTCCCCTTGAGACCTGTGAGGAGTATCAGGTAGGAGAGATGTGGCTGAATTTGAACACAGAATGATTTTTTTAAGTTATTCATGTCAGGCAGGTTGGCTTCTTGTAGTATTGGAAGAAAAAGAGCCACATTCTTCTAAAAATGTGACTGAAGATGCTGCAGGGACTGGCTGGAATATCCTGCTACAGAGAAGGGTCAAGAAAATCTGGATATAGTGCTGTAGAATCCAAAGTGGTCCTGGTGATGCCTTAATTTCTGGTTTTTTACTCTTCATGTATCTGTAACTTGGTGTAGTTCTGTGCTTCTTACAAAATGCTACAAACCTCTGTTCCCAGCACCTTTAGCCACAACAAAGCTCTCTGGGTAGATATTCAAGGATATATTTGTTGCACTGAAACTATGTAACCAAGGGTGAAATGGGGCAGCAGGGCTGGGGTGTTAACATCATCCCTGAGGGGTGATTGGAGAATTAGGGACCAACATGCTAACAGGACAGAACTGATAAAAGGTGAAGAGCTCCTGACCCACTGTCCAGTTTGGGTGTAGTCCCTGAGGGGGACTTTGCTTGCCTGAGTGTACCTTGAAGGCCTTGAATAAATTTATCTGCTTTTTATATTCCTAATTAGTCTTGGCCTCTGTTTCAGGTAGCCTGGTTTAGGCATAGCTGGCAGCTGGCCAGGGCAGCAGGCAGGTGAATGCAGGTGACATGGCAAACTCTGCCAAAACACTCCAGCTGATCCTCTGCTGAGCTGGCAGGCAGCACTGTGCAATCAATAATATTTCAGAGTACCTTTCTTGGCACCTTTTTTCCCATAGCAAAAAAAATGTCAGCGAACTAAAGTTTTAAAATAATATTTTTATGCCTATAAAGTCAGTTTGACGTGGTTAACTGAGCGTCACATATAGCAACCCATTCATTTAGTCCTCTCTTCTCAAAGTTAGCACTTTGGAGTGGCATGCTGTGGCTAATACCATACAAATTGCTGGAATGGGCAGTTAAACGTCGAGGTCAGAGGTTAAATGAACATGGTTGTTTATGAGGACACAGCCCGAATCCATTTGCATTTTAATATTCTTTCTGTGAGACGAAAAACCATTTTGAGGACAGCTTGTTTGGAAATCCCATTAACAGGTTATTTATGGGACTCATGACTGCATGACCCTTAGCCTTGTTTTGTTAAACATGAACTAGACATGAATCAGATGGGCTGTTGGGCTGCTGCTATTGTTTTCCATAGCATTAAATGTCATTGGATTCAATTATTCTGAATCTGACACTTTCTAAGTTATTACCCTCATAATGCCTAATTTTCCTTTTTTCTTTGTCAACCTTATTATTTCTGTCTGCTTTAAAAAGCAGAGACACTCTAAAAAGGCCATTTCCTCTCTTATCACTGATCTAGGTGAGAATGGAGAGCTTATCTACTCAGCTCTTAAATAAATAATTGGGAAGACACAGTTTAAAGAAATTAGAAGATTCCAGCTACTATCATGGCACATTTTAAGGAATAGAGAAATCTAAAAATTTGTCAGGGTAGTAAAACTAGCTATGAAAAGGTCAGGTAGTAAATGTCTAGAAAGGGGTGGCTTTTAACCCTTTTTGTCAGGAGTATAAAATGATGAGTGATAAATCAGGCTAAGATGATGATGTTGCTATCAATCAAAATGCGAACAATTTTCCATAATTCCAGATAACAACTTTTTATAAAACAAATTTAGGTTTTACGTGTTTCAACACAATTCTTTAACACGAATATTTAATTGAAAGGAGATAGTAGACAGGTGACAGCCTGTAGCAGAAATTAATGAAAAACCATTGATGTTTCTCATATGGGAGCTGTGCAGTTGAGAGCAGCTAAAGGACATGGGAAGTCCTTGGAATCAATATGTCCTATCTTACATGTTCTTCTCTGGCATTTGATCTCTCAGTGATCCAACATGTAGTTGTGCTGGTTTTGGCTGAGGCAAAGTTAATTTTGCTCTCAGTAGCTAGGATGTGACTATATTTTTGGATTTGTGCTGAAAACAATGTTGATCATTCTCTTCTTCCCACTTTCCTTCCCTCTTTTCCCTGCCTTCCTTTTCCAAGTTTAAAATAGATTTCCTGTATGAATTGTCTATCAGTGGAATTCTTTTTCAGTGGCTAATTTATTCTTAATAGAAATTGGTGGGTTGGGGGTGGGGTGGTGTTGGTTTTTCTTTTGTGGGGGTAGGGATTGATTTCCAAAGAAAAATGAACAATACATCCTTAGAACAAGTTTTTAAGTATCATGATTTTTCAACTAATTTGTACTATATACTCCCCTTTTAAAATGTTAAATTACCTCATTGTATTTCTGAATATCATGTATACCTGGGCCTGAAATTAAGCTTGCTGTATAGTTGTCAAAATGACCACAATTTGCTCTATGAAATGTTCTGATTGCATGTGTAATTCAAAGCAATCCTGATCTCTGTGCAAACCAGTACAGACTGCTTAGGGACAAGGTTTATGTATGCTGATTGAGCCTTCAGTTCAGCTGGCAGTGAATACACCTGAATATTGGAAAAGATGCAGCACAGATTTCCAGATTCCTAAATTCTAAAGAGACTGAAAGAAGAGAAGAAAAGCTGTTCTGCTACACTAAAGGTTTCAAGAAAGGTTCAGTTTTTCTTATGCATGTTTGTTCCAAGTTCTGTTGGAAAACTGCCTTGGTGTTACCTCTAAAGTGAATATATTCATGTATTGTATTGCAAATACAACTCGTGGTTATAACTCTGGGATTGTCCCATTTCTTACTGAGAAGTATAATTTTAACAGCAAATATGAATGATATTAGGAAAACCTGTTCATTTAAAGCAGCTCCACCTGAAGCATTTCGAAGAAATTCTTTCTCTTAAGGTACTTTGGGTGTTTAGTCAGGAACCTTCCAGCTCCTTAGGAATGTTTCTGTAAGTCTTCTGAAACAGCCTAAGTCTGTGACTCCCTTCTTCTGAATATGTCGTTTATTAACAAATCTGCCATATGGCAGAGACATTTAACTATTTCATATGCTTTATGTAAAAATTAAGGCAGAATTAGTGCAACACTGATGACTTGTATGCTGAAAGTAAAATACTTCTTTTCTTCTTTTTCATGTTCTGGTTTTTATGCCTTTTAGGCATAAAACCATGAAAACCAAGCCAAAGAGAACTAGGAGAGAGAAATAGAAATAACAGTATTTCCAAATGAAGCATTTAAGCCTCTGAGTTCCCATGCATTCCTTCAGATCATCTGGACTTTTAACAGGACATAGCTCTGAAGTATTAATATGAATGCTTCTCCTAATGTCTGGAGATCAAAAATGGCCATAAATACATACATTGACTCTAAATAATAATAATAAATTAATTTATTCAGCATTGAAAACAGTTTTGAACTTAAGAGTTTGGTCAACCGTCTGAACAGAACCATTTTTTTTCCCCAGAGTGAGCTTTTTCATTACTTTTTGGAAATTTTGTACTTCTCCCTCAAGCTTCTGAAAGTTCACAGAAGATTATTCCCAGTTTACTCAGCTTCAGTTATATGGTGGTAGCTTCTGGTTAAATACATGTGCTTAATAACAGTAAATAAATTCTGTCAGTTTATTTTTACTCCTGAATAAAAATGTTCATTATATTGGTAAAAATAAGCAATCCCATTCTATTTAACAGTGAAAAAGAATTGTACATATCCCTGCAGGAGCTGAGGAATCTATTTTCATTATAACAAACATTGATTTTGCATTAAAAAGTCTCATTATTTGAGATAATGACTGTTGGGTTTCTCAGTTATTCTTCTGGTTCCTAAATCATTAAAACCATAACAGTAAAAGAGCAAATAGGAATGCACAAGACACCAAACTGTATTGAAATTTATTACCATTTTGTCTTTAATTAAAATTGCAATCATCTGAAAGGCAGATACATACCATCAGAAAATTATCTTACTTATTCTGAGCGCATTTGAATAACATCTGTATTTTTGCCTATAGAAACATCACTGAACCCAAATGTATTGATTTTTGTATTAATATTAGTAGAATTAATACATGGACTTCTGGGGACCTCATTCTTGGGTGTTTTACTCCCAATTCTCAGCAGTGTACTCAGTCCATGCTGGATCAGTGCAGCTCAGCCTGTTACAGCTGGAAGATGTAAGACAAATCTCCGTCTCACCTGCACGGGTAAAGATTTGTATTTCACACTCTCTCACCCTCAAATAATCCTGATTATGGAATTGGTGAGGAGGGAGCCTTGTTTGCTTTGCTTTCAGAGTGCCACTTTGAATAATTCTGAGGTGTTTTTTTTTTTTTTTCCTAATGGGCCTGAAGGGAAGTCAAGTCCCCTTGTGCTCTCCTTCCCCCCCTGCTCCTCAGGCTGGGGCTGCGTGGGCATTAATGTATTCTGTGTAATGTCAGGGGCTCACTGAATGCACCTTCCTACCAACAGCACGATGAATTATTGACGGCAGGGATATTCCCTGGTGGATACTTTTCCAAGGTTATACTCTCTGATATTAGATATTTATTCGGCATAAGGTAGGGATAAGAACCTCATTGCCACATTATGTCTGACACAATCAAGTTTTGGGGAATTTCAACAACATTAGAAGATTTGTATAATATATTCTTTTAGAGACGGAGGCAGAGCTTTAAACAAAGCATAATCCCTGCTGCATATCATTTCCACCATCCAATGCAAGAAGAGGAAGCGAAACCATAATGCTGTCTGCATCATTTCCCCTTTGTGCTCAGTTGCAAGGACTATTCACCTAATATTCAAAATCCATGTATTCATTAAACAGAAGAGAATGATGAAAAAGCTGAAAGAAAAAAAGCAAGGAAATAATGAAAGAGGTTTCCATGAAAGTGGAATAAAATTGAGTCGTTGTTCCTAGATATTTGAGAAAGTATTTAGAAATAATTAAATAGTTGATATCCACCACCTTTTCCAGCACTTGGATGCTGCAATTTGGTTTTGATGCTAACGTAATTCCTAATTTCCTTGCATAAAATGTTGTTTATATTTCTGCTGTCTGTAACAAAAGGATGTGGTGAACACTTCACTCACTGTCACCAAGGCTCTCCTTGTCAGTCCCTTTGTTAGCCAAAGCCTCCAGGGTTTGTGTCCTGGGCAGTGGACCTTTTGTGCTCCTCACGCTCTAGTCTGAGACAATAGGGAGAAAAATAAATCTTCTGTGACAAGTTTACTTAAAGGGAAACTATCACATTAAATAAGCATATAAATATACCCACAAGTAATGTTATTCCTGTGGAAATTTTGGAAAAAATGTTTTTCTTTGTACCAGTAGTTAAAATCTTCATCTGTTTGCAATGAGTAATTGTGAAAATCACATCATTTTTCACACTTCAGGCTGTTCTTTGCATAGCACTTTCAAAAAACTAGGAAAAAATGTCAGCTTTTTTACCATTTCTTTTTAGTCAACATTCAGGATCTGAATATTGTGTCCTGCCCCAGTGGGAGCCTGGGATGCAAATATTCCAAGGGAGTATTTGAGCTTAAAAAAACTTGTTCTATTTCTAGTGAAATGTTTATGGAAATAGGACCAAAAAAATCATATTTGCTAATGATGGGTGTCATTACAGAACATAAGCAAACCAAAATATTTTTAGGGGATTAACCTAGCCTTTTCCAGGAGAAATTATCTTCAAATATGAGGGCATTAAATCTCTCTGTTTCTTCATCACCTTTTATTTTATGCAAACTCATAAATTCACTTAATGTAATTATTTTTGGTGAATAATTTAGTGAATTTTAGCAGGATAATAGAAGTAGAATGGTTTTACAGTGATCCTTACATCTTATTACATCAGGCTGTTTATTAATTACTTCTTGCAGTTTGTTTATGAAATTCTCTAGTAAGGCAGAGACCAAGATTTCATAATAAAAATTGAAGAAAACAACAAAGACTATATTGAGAAAACACAGTGATTGATAGAGAAAATACTGCCTAATTTGTTAAATGACTATTTAAACCCTATTAGTAAATGAGGTTTTGGTTATGTTTCATAGCTATACACACAGCTGCACTGTTGGCACAAATAGGTGCTTTAATTTCATGGACACTTTTCAATCAGAGCAGCAATGCCAGGGAAATCTTCTGGAGTAGAAAGAAGCTGTAATGGTGAATCTGGCAGATCTTGGGCTGCCAAGTAAATCTGTCACTGTCCTATGTGCAGTGAGATGTTCTGGGCAGGCAGCACCTTTACTGAGCCTTTTAGGGGGATTTCTCTGTTGCTGTGACTGTGCTTTCAGCTTTCCTGTGAATCTGTCTCTATATTAATGAATTACACTGAGGGTTTTGTTTGGGGGGTTAGGGTTCTTTGTTGTTTTGTTTTGCCAAACTGTTTTGTTTTGTTGAAAAGCAACTCTCAGCACCGGGGAAAGGGCTCAGGAGCTAATTGGATGTTAATGAATGGAGGAGAATAAATACCTTACTAGGGGAAAAAATGTTCTCTATTTGAAGACCACTTTCTTTAGTGATTCATGGGGGTTTTTTTCTGTAGGCTTTGCCTGGGGTATATTCTAGGATATCATAGAGCTGTTAAACAATATTTAAATTAACATACACATAGCCTGCTTGCAATTTGGGTTGCATTGAGCTGGACCAAAGTATATGTGTATGACTTCCAAAGTAATCTGGGGAATGTACAGCTTAAAAGTACCCAGAAAACCACTTTGTAACACTGAAAAAATAGTGAGGCTGAGTCCTTCATGTAGTTCTGCAGTAGCTCTTTGGGAAGCTTTATTAGCTTTTTTTATATTGTTATTTCTATTGCTCTTTCATTCAGATGGGATCAATGCTTTAAACTTTAAGGATTTCTGGAGACATTTCTTGACTCTGAGGATTTTCAGTGACTTATAAAGACTTTTGATATGATATCAAAGAGATTTTTAGAAGGGTGTGGAGATGATGAATGTCCCCCCCTTACCCCTACCATCATACCTGGAAGACATTCATCATCTACATTCTGTTTTCCATCCTCAGAACTCATGCTAGTAGACACAGAATAGTCAACAGGCAAGCAAGAGCTGCATTCAGACACAATTACTTTTTCCCATAATTTACTGAATTTTCTACTCTTATGATATCTGAGGAAATCCCAGTTTGTCAACTGCATGTTCATCACTGTGCAGTTTTTCAGCACAAGACCTAATAATTTCTTACAATGCAACTTATAAATGCTATTAAAAATTCCCACTAAAGACTCTTTATTGAATATTTGTTTCCCAACTTACTCTTCAAACAGGGGAAACTCCCTTGTTCTGTAAATGTTATCCATTCAAGACATTCCACTAGCCAGACAACCATTTCACTCTTGTTCTCCTTGCACTAATAATAAATCCTATGATTTTAACAAAAGTCCTCTGAGCTCTGAATGTGCTAGTGCCTTAAGCCTCATCCTCACTGCAAAATTCCTTGCCAAACAAAAGTCATTCAAACTTGTCATTTGGGAGAAGTGCTTACTTCTTAAACCTGAACATCCATAGTCAGCGGGAATAAATAGTTTAAAGAGCATTGCAGAATAGTAGTAACACTATTCACATAGTGCTTGACTTCCTCATTTCAACAAGTAATGTTTATGAAGCCTTTTTGAGAGGAACCTGAGCTCTGCACCACCGTGCAGTGTTGGCCCTGCTGGACTGAAAGCACTGCACTGATAATTAGTAATGAGGATATTCTGTGTTCTTACTATCACATTTTCACCTGGAGGTCTCTAAGCACTTTCCAGGCCCTGGAAAGTCTTCACTTCCAAGAAAATACCCCCCCCCAAAAAAAAGTTTTAAATTGCCCCAATAATTAGCAGAACAATTCTATACATAAATTGCCTCAAGAACTACCAGCACAATCCTGTGCATTGCAGTTCTACAAACCCATTTGAAAAAGAAACAGAGGCTTGAGGCTTCAGTGAACAGCTGGCAAAATCAGTTCAAGGAGTCAGTGGCTGCTGCTGAGTGCAGTCCTGTTCCACAGCTGAGCGTGAGTGGGAAATTAATAATTGCTTTCCAAGCTCTCAGTATTCAGCAGCTGATGATATTTTTCAGGGTCTAGGGAGAAGGTGCTCTTTCGTTGAAGAGAAAACACAGAGCACAAAAAGGGGTGGATTTTCTGAGTTTGCAGAAAGCCAGACAGTCATCCTGTCGTGGGTTGTGTCCTGAGTTTGCTTTCCCTCCACAAACCTGGCAGGTGTGACCTCCTTCTCTGACTTCTTGCCTTTCTTTTGTGTCTGGAACTGTTCCCTTCCCAGCTGCAAATTGGTTCACAGACTGATCAGAATAATCCAGGGTTTGGATTGCCATGAAGCCTTTTTTTTCTCTTTGGGGGGTGATGGTGGAGGGCAGTGGAGAGGAAACTATATCAAATAATTTGGATGAATTGTGGGGATTTGGGGTTTTTTTTGCAGTTTGTAACTGATCTCTTGTTTCTGGAGAGCACCGTGTTTGTCCTACATGTAGTTTGGAGGAATTAGGCTGAGCTCTAATTTACACTTGTTTAACTACAGATGCATCCCCACTGCTATTTGTTTATCTCACATTTATTACACTCTTCGAAATTCAAGTTAAGCACTCAGGGGCTTTTTCTAGTAACACTAATGGAGGAGAATAGATGCATTATATGTGAATAATGTATTATGATGATACAATTTGGGTCTCTTAGCTCTAACCGAGACCAGTCCTGCTTTACATTATTTATAATTTACACACACCTTCCTGAACATTTTTATGTAAATATTTAATATAGAAAGTGAGTTAACTCTTTCCTTTTGGAGGTTCCCAGTAAAAAACAGGAGAGAATGTAAGAGGGCTTGCAAACATCTCTACCCAAAGTAGGCAAGTGGCCAGTTTTGCTTATTTTCAGAAATTAGGAGAGAAATGCGAGAAATTACAAAGGAAAAAAATGTATGCTGGCTTAGCACCAAATCCTTTTTGCCTTTCTCCTTCCCAGCTACTCTTATTAAATTGAATTAATGTTGACTGCAGACAGTATATTTGCGGTGCTTGGCTGCCAGCATTTGCAGCACAGTGGTTTTGTTCTTCACTGTTTTCTGACACGTTTTGTCGTTTGGTGTTTTGCTCACTTTATACCAATATATCCCTTTTGAGAGAGGTAGCAGGGATGCTCTCCAGACTCCCTTTCTTGCAGCCTCCTGAATGTCTGAATTAGACATTAGACCAACAAAAACAATTAGTCATTTCTTGGAAATCGTGATTGTTTGTCTTCTTGTCTCTGACCCCAAGAATATACAGAATGACAATAATAAACCACCACCACATGGCAAGATTTAAGAGACTTTCAGACTCTTAAATAACCATTGGTGGACTTGTATTTTCCCTGTCTTCAAGAGCTGACTTACCCTGCACACTGCCAGAGGAGCTGAAAGCTTTCCCTGTAGAATTACCTCAACAGACAAGATGTGCAAAGTTGCTGATTGCCCAATTTCCTTTGTTTCGCCCTCGCTATTGTGAAACATTTTCATATATTTAACACTTGCTACTTTTGAGCTTGGAGCTCAAAGTGGAAATCAAATTAGAAGCATAGTTTTGCTGCAGACCTTCATCATCATTGGTTACCAGTTTTCCCTTGATGCAGTTCCATGTATGCTCTGTTCCTCTTCTCAGAATCCTAGAAAATTCTGAACTCTGAGCTGGTAAGGATATAGCAAGAATGTGAGCAATCCCTGGCACTCCTCACCATCCTTCTCTGGGGAAAAATTTTAAGGGACAACCTTTTCTAGTATATTTAAGGCAGGTAATTTATTTATGTAAATCTGGTTGCTTTTGTTTGGACATAACAAGTGTGTTTCAGGTGTATGCAAACACGTATATGATAAAAGGTATTTTCAAACTGTAGATCTGAACTGTCTCTATCCTAGCTCATTCTGTTTTAGCATGAGATGTTGACTCTCCCTAATTGCTGCTTTTATGGTGTGGGGAAAAAAAAAAACAGATATTTACAAAAAAAAAAAAAAAGATTAGAGGATTAGCGTCAGGTCTTCTGAAAAATAACATCCTATAATTTGAGTCCATGTACCTACAAATTCCCAGCAGGCTCTGAGCCAAAGAAACACACAGATGAAATAAACATACAAAAAGACAGCTGCATTTTGAAATCTAAGAATTGAGTTATATACCTTTTTGACAGCTTCCTGAATCACAGCCCATACCCAAGATGAATAAATAGGTATCTGGCCCTTTAACTAGGTTCCATTACATATAATTAAAGACTCACAGAATTAAATGGCCTACATGGAAAGTGGCTTTCAGTGGGCTAAATGCCTGAAGCAATCTCCTTGCCTGAGCATAGAAGTGACACTGGCTTGCGGATCAATATCATCTCTGTTATTAATATCAAAAGCGCATTACTTTGTTTTTGCCTGGCTGCTCTCCAAGCCTTGAGCCCAACTCACATCCAGCCATTTGCCTGGACCATAATTTACTTTCGTGAGTTTTTAAGGTATTGTTTTGTCAGGGCCAATCACCATGAAGTTATAAATGATTCTGAGGACTTGCACTCTCTGTTAGTGGCATATGCAGTGAAATTAATTTTTAAAAGTTTCATGTCAATTACTCCTGTCCTTGAGTTATGCAAGGGGACAAAAGAGCAGAGATTTAAAGACATGAGCGATATCAAACAGATGAGGTAACGACAAACAGAAACAGCAGCTTGGGACCAAATAGACATTACACTATCTTTAATTGATGCATTGAATTAAACAATGCTAAAGTTAAATAAATATTGACCACTTAGCAAAAGAACCATTGATTTTTATGATGTACAACATTTACATCATATACTGCTCTAGTCTACAGATTGAGGCTGCAAGACTGTCAGCTCTGGCACAAATATTCTGCAGGACAGCTTGTGCTGCTGCTCAGTCCCTTTCTAGAATGATTGGGGTATGTGTTAGCAATTTCCCCTGGTTTTTGTTTCCAGGTTTTGTTTATTTTTGAAGAGTTAAGTTCTGTCAATTATTTATTTTCTGGTATAGCAAACAGGCCCCATGTTTTGCAGAGGTGGACAGAGTTTTGCAGTGAATTATTTGGGTATGGAATTATATGGGCAGTGGCCATATTCAAACATCTGCCTCATCCTTTTGTGGAGATTGAAAGGCAGATGCTGAGTTTCTGTCAAGTGGCAGAAGTGTTTCCTGCATTGCAGGGGACTCTCTGCAATGGCAACAGCATCCCTTACAGAATAAATTACCCTGAGCTATAAACTGGAAAGCACTGACAGTGTTGGGCATCCTCAAAAGGGGTGACCTTTGCAAACAGTCCCTGTAGCTGCTTTTTGGAAGGTGACATGTTACTGTCCACTCAATTAATATTTATTTAATTACTTAAACGTGCTATCTTAATGATATGATACCTACCTACTCTGGAAACAAACTAAACCAGCAAAATAACTTGCTTACAAAACAAGAATTTATATCTCTGTGTCTGTTACAGCTGTAAAGCAAAGCTGTATTTTTTTTAATAGTTAATTTGTAGCTCTTTCACATGAGATGTGCCCCTGATTGTGAAACTTGTACAAAATGCTAATCACTGGCGTTTACTTTCTCACAGAAAGGGAAAGTGTGAGGTCTCTTCCTAGCAAAACAAAAATTTCATTAAGGCAAAATCTATATGCTTAGTAATGCCAGCTTTGGTTACATATAGCTTCCTGTGTCTGCAAGAACTGCCAAAACACCAGTTAATAGGTTATTATTTCAATTAGTCCATGATTACTGCTGCTAATCTCTAATTCCTCATTGTTGTGGCTCCTTTTGACTTCAGTTATTAAGAAGCATTTGGATTTTATTACAATTGACAGGAACTCCAGACTTCTCCATAGATAAAAAACTGCCTGTTGCGAAAGAAATTCAGAAGTATAGAAAAGAGCTTTTTAAGTTTTGGGTTGGGGTTTTTTGAGGGATTTTTAAAATTACATCATAAACACAATATATTAATTCAATTAAGCTGGAAAACTAGAAGGCTTACAGGGAAGACACTGGATTTCTTGGAGAAAAATCTAAAAGTCTTTGATTAGTTTTCAGTTATAAACACAAGTCTAGCCTGATAAAATGAATGAAATTAACTAACACAAGATAAAGGAATTCTTGATGGCAGCAGGAAAGACAGGTAAAGCATCTCTGTATTCTGTTGCACAACTCTTAGCATGGAGATCTGTGCCCTGCAATAGTGTGACCTTGGAAATTTCAGTGTTTGGTTCTGTTGAGCACATGGCAATGCTTATGCTTGTCAGAACCTCAGCGGTTAACAATTAATTGATTTATTAACAATTTAATAATAAATTTTAATTAATTTAAAGACTGTATGGAGAGCAGTTGGAGGGATGTGGATGGTGATCAAGGTACTTTATGTCCAATCTCATGGCTCAATTTGTAAATGGGAATAAACCTTATAAAGCAATGGATAATAAGAAAAACATTTTGCAAATGGGTATTTGCCCATTTCCCATGTCCAGTGTTTACAGTGACTCAATTGCAGTTGTTGTTGTCTTTCTTTAACAGTGCTAGTAGCTTTAATTTCTGTTTAATTGAAACTCTCCAGGTCTCAGTCCAAGTTTGTGGAAGGGTCAGGATGAATTTACCTCCCAGGGAGCAAGGAATTGACCCTCATGTGGAGTGAAAAGCTTGGACTGCAAGAGCTTAGCTGTTGATGTGAACATCTCTAAACGTGCAGAGATGCTCTCATTGCCTGATGATTCACAGAGCTGCCAATTGCCACCAGGCAGAAGGTGCAAGTCAAAAATAAGAGTATTGCCCTTCACCTGATGACTTTAATCTGCAGATGCTGGGGGGCATCTCATTAATAGATGAATATCTGAAGGGAGGATGTGGAGAAGATGCTGCAAGGGTCTTCTTGTGCTGCCTGATGGCAGGACAAGAGAGAGGAATGTTCTGATTTTAGAGCAAGTGTTAGGAGCTCACTGCGTGGTTTCACAGCCTTGTTAGAAGGAACATAACCTGCTTGACATTTTAACAGTAGGGCAGCAAACAATAAGGAGAATTTGTTTCCCTCCATCCTTCCCAGCATGCAGATGCCCCCAGTTACAAACGTGGCAATATAAAAACATGTAAAATTCATAAATGAGGCAGCAGCTGTGTACAGCTTCAGCAAAATGCTAAATTGCTGCATCACTGTAGACTCTAAATGGCAATAAACCTTCCACCTCTCATAAATTAAGCAGACTTTAAAAAAAACGGTATCTACAACTGCAACTTTTTATGGATGTTTGGTAACTTTAATCATTTTGCAAAATGCAATTCCTGCTCATAAATTCTCTCCCAGGTACATGTTTAGGGAGAGCTAAAGCTATACAGTGAGTTGATAGGTAAGTTTTAATATGACAGTGCCAAAAACTCTATTAGATTTATCCTGTGGCAGTGGCTGCCCAGTAATTACAAGAGGGGAGACTTAACAGTGGTTTAAGTACTAGGAAAGTGACTTAAAGGGTGTGTCAGAGTTTCAGGAGATGAACTTGAAAATACTACCTACCTGAATTTTAAAAGTGATCTTTGAACCCACCTACATTTTAAAAATTAGTTCAGTAAAAGTCAAGCCTGTCAGGATAGCTGTGACCTTCCCCCATAGACTCTGGGAACAAATCCCTTGTAACCATTCAAGAAAAGTAACAGAATTCTCCTTTATTGTTTTTTTGGGCTTTTTGTTTGGTTGGTTGGTTGGGTTTTTTTTTTTTTCTTTGTTTGTTTTTTTTTGTTTGTTTTATTACAAAAAATTACATTCCTGTATGGGTATGGCTGTAATTTTTTACTCTGCAGTGGTGCACTTTTTTCTCCCCCTAGCATTGGTCATTCAGGGATCTGAAAACACTTCAAAAATTCATCTTTGTCGGTTGCCACTTTAAAGATTCCTGTTGTATTATGGGTTGTTTGTAACAGGCAGTACTTTGCCCAATAGTGTAGCAAAATCAGGAATGAAATCTGGATGTTCTATTGCTCTTTCCTTTGTGTAAACCATAATCTAATTCTGTTCACACCAGATAGGAAAGATTTACTACACGTAGTGAGAAACAGAACAGCGATTAGGAAGTGCAAAACCTGCAATATGGTGAGCTGCTCCTTTATTAAGTTGTTTTTTAGCAGTGGACTGATTTGGAACAAATAACAATGATGGAAATGTATGAACAAGAATGAGAGGTGAGGAAAGATTTGCCTCCATTCCTGAACAAGAGCTGATGTCCTCAGTCAGTGTTCAGAAGAAGTGGTGCCAAGTTGTCAGGATGAACTCAGGTACACCTGAGTGGAAACAGCTGTCCTGCCCTGAGCTCTTCTTCCCACTTGCTCTGTGAGGCCTTTCCTGGTGCTTTATTTGCAGGATGATGTGAAAAAAAAGACTCAGTTTCTGAGGGATGCCATGGAAGCTGTTTGCAAATGTTGCAAACTGCAAATGAACTGCGACAATAGCAGTTTGTGTTCTGCACAGGTTGTGCCACTTGGTGTCTTACTGTGGAAAGAAGCAATTCCAAAGCTTCCTGGTATGATCTGCTGTGAAAAGCTTAGCAGAAGCCCTTTGTTTTGAAAATGCTTGGCAGATAAATTATTTCAAACCCCATTTTACCTGGTTTTGGACATCAGGCAACCATACCTGCATTATAGCAGGCGTTTAAACTTGTTATTAAAACAAATAGTCTGTACTGTGGAAAGGTGAATAAAGTCCCTCCTGAAATGAGAATTTCAGATCTTTTAGTTTGGCTCCAGATCATGTGCAGGACTAGGGCATGAGCACAGAGCCATCAATGCCAAGAGCTAGAGCAGTTTCTGAACTGCACTGGACCCTTCATGCCAAATCAATTAGAGGTGGCATTTGTGATTAATTTCCTTGTTGGAAATCTGACTACACTTATTAGTGCTCCTCCTCTGCAACTGTATTATGAAGAAATTATATTTTTCAGTACATGAAATGTTTTTTGAATTTAGTGTTCTGTTTCTTTGGTTTTATTTATAAAAGTCCAGTGTTCAGTGGTTTCATAGGATGGCCTGGCTAGCTATGGTTCCTTGCTCTAACTGCTAAGTCTGTCTTGTATACTTTAGTAAATAAATTTAATATGAACTGAAAGGCAGCAGACCATTCATTTAACGAGATAAAGCTCGAGTAGTCAATATTACAGATGAGAAATTCAAATGAACTACTAATGCTATTGGAAAATTGGCTTTTCACATTTATAAAATTTTACTTTCTGTATTTCATATTTTTTTAAAAAAATATTAGGTCACTGTAGTTTTTTCAAAGCACTTAAGAATGTTTTTATATTGAATTTTCATAGTAGGGGGTTAATAGCACCACCAAATTCAGCTCACTGTCTGCACCCAGGGAGGGGAGTTTTACTAAAGCTACATACAAAGGGAGATGCACAGATCTTGTTCCAGCATCACTTCTATATTTAGTTGCAGAGGTTTTTGTTTAGTGTTATCACTGTGGGTATGGATCATGTTAATATCAAGTTATATGTGCATATGGCTAGGACAGCATATGCTCAATACTGGCTTTGTGTTCAGCTCCAGAGGCAAAGCTCATATCTGAACACTTACAGGAGAGGAAACCACAGTTCCCAAAGTCACCTGGGGGAGACTTTGTTTGCAGTTACATACAGGAGCATTTGGCTCAGGAGCAATTCTAGCTTCGTGTGACAATTTGAAATGACATTGCCGATGCTGGGGAAGAAAAATCACTTTTCTGGATAAAAAAAAAAGGAAAGAATAGGAAAAAAAATAAATGCATATCAGCATGAATCAAATTAAAGGAATGATTCCAGTATTTTTTTAAAGCTTTCTTCTATGAATCAACCAATTCTGAAATTGTAGTTTATCAAGTAAGAATATTGTTATAAATGAAGAAACTGGTGGCCATTTCCATGTCTTACTCATGCACTGGAGTAGCATTCTTAGGTTCAGGTTAACCTTGGTGAAATATATCATTATTCACCAATGTTTCTTCAACTGTCTGATAAAAGGCCTTGCCCCCAACAACATATGAATATTTAAATTACTGTTAATTATTTATAGTGTATTTTTATTAACACTGACTTACAGCATGGCCAAGTAGCAGCTAAAGCTCATTATGTTCTGGGGTTGAATGTGCATCTCAAACAACATTACTGCTGCTGAAGGGAGAGAATATCCATGTTTTTATCCTGTGTTGATGTCTGTAAGAGTGAATTTGGAAGATCACTGAGAGGAGGCACTGGTTGACTCAAACATTTCAGAGAAAGGTTCTAATATCTGGGTGCTAGTTAAATGAAAAGTTACTGTTTCTAACAAAAATATTTGGGTTGGGGACAATAAAAAAAAATTTTAATCTGTCTCACACCACTGAAACCCCAAGTGATGTCTCTTACAAGCTTCTCACCTGACTCTTAAATTAAACTCAAACCCTCAAGTTTAATGAAAAACTTAACCTTATTTATCCTGTTTTCATTTTACCTTTTTGTGCATGCTGTGAGAAAGCCTTTCTCCCTCTTTGATAATCAGATGTGTTTTATATTTGCCACTATTTTGTGAGCTCTTTAACCCCTTCCTGACCAAGCTAAGAGTGCTAGTCAACATTTCCCATTGTTTTTTTGGGGTTTTTTTTTTTTGCAGTTGTCTTTTCAGCTTCTAGTTGTGTTTCTGTTGATCCTCTTTGAATTTCCTTTAGGCTGCTGTCAGCTCTGCAGAGAATATCGATGATTTCCATCTATCCAGGTATTTATGTGGACTGCATATTGCTAAGGCAGCATATCCATATAACCTAACACAGAATTCTGTGAGAGCTAATAGGAAATCCCTACAAGACCAGATTTAAATCTCTCTGGTTGGTAGCACAAGGTGATGCCTCTGCATATGATGACAAGATTTCATTAGCCTTTTTTTGTAGCTGTATCTTCATGCAAAACCATATCTAATCTCCAGTTTGCTGTCTCTGCTAGATTTCTTTCAGCACTGCAGCTTCTTTGGATCTCCTCTCTCTCACTGAGTGTCTGTATTGTGGATTGTTTTCCCTGGAGGTATTAGTGTATATTTTTCCATATATGAAGATAATAAATGGAAGAAGTGGAGATGAAAAGAAAAACCATTACTTGAGAGCAGAAATACAAAGAGATGCAAAGAAAAGACTGACAGGGAGATAACTGAGGAGAAATCAAGGAAGAAGAATACGGAAAAATGAAAAAGGAGTTAAATAATCAGAATAAATTAATTAATCAAAGTGCAGATCATGTGGACTAGAATAGCAAAGCAGCAATGCAGAGAGCTAAAAGGAGACAGGGATAAGGATAATGAAGGATAAGTTGAAATATAATATATATTTTCAAAATAATGCATTGACTTGCTAGACCTGACTTTTAACAAGCATGTCATACACTGGGAACTATAAAGCCTGTGACAAGACCTTACGAGAAACATCAGATTTTTCTCCTAACAAAAGCACTGATTTTTACTGTGATCATGGTTTCATTTGCAATTCTCTGATTTTCACAGTGACTCATGATTTTTATGCCATATCACAGATATGAAATTGTGATTTAGAAAGGAGAAGTGAATTGTCAAAGGATATAGAAGTAATTGCAAAGAAACACACATTTTTAAGTCTAAGGATCAATCCACTGTCCCTAAATTTCTGCAACGTTGTGGTTAGAAAGAAGGAATTCTTGTCAATTCTTGCTTCTCTCCATATTATGGATGCTCTTATATGATGGGGGTTAATTATGATCCGCTGACCTCTTTTTCACCATCTTGTCTCAAACATATGATGTTTGAATGCCCATATGGTCCAGTGAAAGTCATTGCCTAAATTAAGGAGTTGCTAGAAATATTTGATTTGCTTCTCTTCTCCTGCTGTGAGCTCGTGAGCTCTCAGTGTGCAGATCTGTGGAGAAGGAGGGGACAGGGGACCACCAGGTGAGAAATACAGGTAGAGAAGCCTGCAGCAAGCCCTTGCTGGCTCCTAATAATAGGAGTTTCCTTGCTGGAGAGACTGTCAGGGAGGGGAATGACACTGTCAGCAAATGAAGGTGGCGGGGGGAGTGCAGGGAGGACTCCATTCAGGAGCTGAGCTGCTCTCAAAGAGCTGATGTACCAAATATTGCTGCTTGTGGCATTCACACTATTGCCAGGGGCTTAATAGGATTTGCATAGTGCGAATGGGTATTCCTGGGGGAGAATGACAGAGATCATTAAATGAAAACAAATAATAAATAAGCTCCTTACAGCCCCCACAGGTATATAAATATGACTGTTCGTGGGGCACGCAGGCGAAGATGGATGGCTCTGTGTGCAGAGGGGAGGAATCCATAAGGCAGAGAGGCTTCCTGCTCCTCTCTGCATCCATGGGCAGAGCATTCCCTCCCTGCTAAGGAGGGCCAAGTGACTGTCACTGGCTGCACCCAGGAGATGTAACTGTGTCACAGTTGCCAGCCGTTCTGGCTTGAAAAGGTCATTTCCCCTGACACGGGTGGCAATGTCACAAGTTATGTACTCGAGGGCTTCCCAAGCACACCGGGAGCAGAAACCCAGCAGCATCCCACCCTGCCCAGCTGTCCAGCCTCATGGGGCAGCAAAGGAGGTGTCTGAAAACAAGCAGACTTGTGTCTCTAGGGCAGCTGCCTGGTTTTTCTTCATTAGAAGATTTTTGGGACCCGTTCAGGACATTATGTCACATAAGAAGAGCAAAAATACTGAGAGATTTCATGGCTGTAGGTGTTGTGACTCCGTTACTTATTCCACATGATGGTGGTTCAAATTAGACTAAAGCTTAGGAAATTCTTTAACTGTGACCTTTCCCGTGACTCAGATCACAAAGATTTTCTGTCAGTTTGCTCTGGGCTAGATTTGAAATTATGTCTTAGAAGTGGAAGACACAGTGAATGAATCAGGCAGATTAAGCTAAATTATTGGCTCCAGACTTGTAGTACTCTGTTTTCTACAAGAGATCAAAAATAAATGGCTGGGTGTTGCAGAGCAGAAAGGCCTTGCAAAGTGAGGGTCTTGCTGCCCTTGGAAAATCCTTGCTCACTTCTGGTACTTTGGCTAACTAGAAAAGCATTCTGGGAATGACTCAGCTAAACTAGAGGTGAAGAACAAGTTACAGAATTGTAAAACAATGATTAGAACAATCAGTGTTCACATGGGGCTGTGGTTGGTCACACCTGATGCTCCTATCTGCTCTGTGGTGTTGGTTAAGCACATTTGTTGTGCCTCACAAGGATGGAAACTCATAAGTCTGTGAGAAGTGGCTGAAGGAGCTGGGAAGGAGCTCAGCATGGAGGGAAGGAGACTCAGGAAGGACTTTCTTACTCTTCACAGCTCCTTGACAGGAGGGTCCAGCCAGGGGGTCAGGCTCTGCTCCCAGGAACAAGGGACAGGACAAGAGGAAATAGCCTCAAGCTGCTCCAGGGGACATTCAGGTTGGACACCAGGAGGAATTTCTCCCCTTAAAGGATGGTCAGGCATTGGAAGGGGCTGCCCAAGGAGATGGTGGCAGGAGGTGCCCGAGGAGGTGCCACTTCCCTGAAGTGTTCAAGAAACAGCAGGATGTGGAACTTTGTGCTCTGATTTCGTTAACATTATGGTCTTTGGTTAAAGGTTGGACTCAGTGATCCTGGAGGTCTTTTCCAACCTTAATGGCTTGTTATTTTCTTTCATATTTCTGATCCTTTATGAAGGCTTGAAGAGTTGAGGCCATTCAAAGAGCTGAGGCAAGCTGTGAATGGAAGTGCATTTGAGCAGAGGACACCCTGAAAATGTGAAACAAGTGTTCAGTACAGTTGTCTGCAGTGCTTAATTGCCCCTGCATTTTTTTCCCCGTCTTTTCATTTTTCCTGGGTTGGCATTTTTGTGGATGAATACCACTGAGAGTTAAGGACTTGCTGTGACTCTCACTCTTACTTATAGGAGTTTTGCCTGCAGCAGTCACATAGTTGAAAAATACAGATCCATGTGACTGCTAAGAGACCACTGAGAAGCCAAGTAAGTAGGACTCATGGCCATTTTGCAATTCCACCTCATTAGACGTGTTTTGGAGCTTATGATTGTGCTGTGAGGATAAATAAGTATAAATATTATATTTGCCTCCAGGTTATCTTTAAAAATGTATTTCTCTGTCTCCCTCCTGCTCTTTCTTTCCTTCCTTCTATTTTCCACTCCCCCCATTCCAATTTCCAGTGTAGTCTGTCAACTCCTGGTAGGTGAGTTATCAACTCTGTGGTCTCACAGTATGGTGGCCCAGCATAAGGTATTACCTTGTAAAGGGTTGCCTTGTGGTGCCAATTACCCGAGGTTCTAGAAAGCAAAATGTGCAGCAAAGTGATTAAGTCCATGTGCAAATAGAAATTCACATGCCCCAAAAACTGTTGGAAAAAATATTGCAAAAAAGTATTTGACTTGTCCTCAATGCTACATTTTCAAAATGTTTAAAATTGCCAATAGCTGTCTTTTTTTTTTCTCATTTGAGCAACTCTTGTGAACTATCTTTGAGATATAGAGTAGCAAGACAGTAGGGAAAATCTTGGGTAAATTTCTATGGTTGCCCAGATGTTGATCTTTCTTAAACACACAAAGAGCAAATTCTTTTTGTGGAACATACACTGATCCAGTTTTTTACCTGCTGCAGACCCTTGTATCTCCAGTGAGATTATGAGATAATGAAATTATGCCAATTGGCACCAAATGGGACTTATCCCTCTGGTCTCTTTAAAAGTCTCTCAGTTAAAAGTCCATATATTTGCAAAAACAAATGGACAAGCTTCTGAAGGAGAGATATTGCACCAGAGGTCAGAAAGTGTCTAGGGGAAGCAATATTTCAGTGATCACTGCAGTGTCTCATGTGTGTGAGCTGTTAGTCTCTGTCAGACATGCAATCATGGGCTGTTTGCATGTTTGGTTAGTCACTTCTACACATTTCCTGAAATTGCTGTTATGGCTACAGTACTGCTGTTATAGACACCAGTACTAGGACAGAGCCCCTTCAGTCTGATTCATTACTTTTAGTCTTTATATTTTCACAGATTTTAAGAGCTCCTTTCTAAAATATCACTAAAATGTCATCATCAACTGCTGTTATGTATAAAAGGACAAAATGTGATGATAGAGTTCCTTTAAAGCAGAAAGCAACACCAGGTTTTGTATAACTTAGATGCTTATTGATGTTTCCAGGAGAGGATGCCAGGAAATATTCACATTCAAGTTTTCACATTCAAGTTTTAGGAGGATGTTTAGCGTCTGGGGCTTGTGTGGCTCTGGAATGAGGGAATTACCACGAGGTGGCAGCGTGCAAACCCTGAGTGTTGATTTTTCTGCTCTGTTATCAACCTGGATAGCAGTTGGACTAGATGATCCTTGTAGGTCCTGTCCAGCTGGAAATATTCTCTTTTCCAGTAAATCTAGATGTTAAAAGGTCATGCACAGATCCTGAAGGATTTCTGATTTTACAAAGGATACTTTTTACTGTTATGCACTGATAGTCAGTATATGCTGAAGTCAATAGATGAAGCAACTTTGCACACTGGTCAGGAGAAAGATTGTGATCCTTTACTCCAAAATTAGAAGAGAGTTTTAGAAGCAGTGACTATACTGATCTCTGTTTCTTCCTATACCAGCCTTCCACATTCAAAAGTGTAAATAACACAGAGCAAAGAAAATTTGCTCTCTTAGATGGAAATGTTTGAGAAATACACAGTCTGTGTGTGTAAACACACAGGAAGCAAACAGCAGAAAGGAACTCTGCTAGTGATTGTTTCCTAACCATTTTCACTGGCACCATTAAAAGATGTCTCACAAATATTTGGGAATATTGTTTGCATCTCCAGCAAGGGGCAGTTAGTGGGTAATCAAGAACCAAATTGTAGCCAGCCTTGCCAATAAAAGGTGCTTTTTGTTTTCCTTTCTTCACAAATATTTACTCTTTTGAATACTTGTGCAATGACAGTAAGAAAAATTGCATCAAAAGCATTGGCTCAATCTATGTATAACACAGTCATAAATACTACCCAAAGTTAGTCAAAACATAGTATGCTGCAAAGAAATCATTATTGCTGCAAAATGTTTTATATAAAGCAATTATTTATTGCAGGAATTCTGAGTCTGCATGCTCAATAAGTTAGTAAAATTCTAACAGTGAAGAGAGCTGAAAAGAATTGTAGCTCTTCATGAACAAATACTATCCAGAAGGCTTCACATGTCTCTTTTTTCAGTAGCATGCAAAGTCTCAGTACATAATGTCCAGAGAAAAGACATTGGATATAACCCTTGGCAAGGAATAAGTTCCTTTCAGTGGCAGTGCTCTCTAGCTGGAAGTCATGCACAGATGAGGTTCATGCTTGGTGCCATGGGAGGAGTGTAATCATATTCTCTCTCTGGTCAAATCAGGCATTGGTCTTCTAATCACAGAAAGCTTCCTCACAATTTCAGCAATGCTTTTGACTTGGTGAGGAACCCTCAAGGTAAATAAAATCTGAGATGCAGCTTGTAGCATTTCTGCAGTGTGCTTTCACTTGTGGTATGCACTGGAACTGTAATGTCCTTTGGTTGTTTGGGTTACGTTTTTCTCCTGTTTGTTTCTCTTCCAAGGTATCATTTCAGGTTTTAAAACCTCTAAAAAAATTAGTGTCTTTTTATGTCCTCACAGTGAAACATCAGGCTGTTTGGATAATGAAAGTGACAGTGTTTTGGGGAGCTTTGTGGCACTGCACTGAGATACATTTGCATTTATCATCTCATGTTATTTCAAATAGTTGTCTTTAGGAAGTCAGAGAACCTGCCCTAGGAAGTTATCTGACTGAGTACCTGTGTGCTGCCTATAAATATTGCAAAAGAGGCTGTTTGGCTATTTGTGTGTGGTAGCTCACAGATTCATGTTGTTGGATTGAGAAAGTCTCATTTAAGCATCTGAGTGTTGCCTTATTTGTGAAAAGCTTTTTCATAACAACTACCGTATTTAGCAAAACTGAGCAAAATTCTGCTCAACTTCATACCTTTTTCTTCAGACCTATGTGTTATTTTTCAAATAACTTCTTCCTGTGAAATCCAGGCTTCTCAGCACTTTTCCACTGTACTCTTCTCCTCCTTGGTGCCCAAATTTTTTTAGTTTATTTATCATTCATCCCACTCCCTGCCAAATAAAGGATGGTTCCAAAACAGAGTTATGAGCAGTTAGGAGGCTGCTGCAGGTAAAAGCATGAACTGGTTTCCTTTAAATTCCTGGAAAAATGCAGAAAGAGAATTCTGCAAACATTTAAAATTGCAAATTGCTTGTTTGCTCAAGATCAGATTTATTCAAAAGGGTGCCTGCTCCTTGGGGACTTGAAGAGGTTGTTTCTGAGATGATCTTTGTGCAAGGTAAACATTTTTTTCAGATTATTCCCAGCTTAATATGCCAAGAAGAATACAGTGCATTTGTTATTTCCTAAAATAAAGATCAGTTACCTGAAACATTCCCTGTAGACCTATAATATTGATTTCAATGTTCTGTCAATAAATATAACAAGGTTAGTTTTTTATCAGATTAGTTGGAAGAATTATTTGAGGAAACTTCTACTTGGTAAATTCAGCTGCAAAAAGCAATCAATAAGCACCAAATCCCTTGCTGTTATTGGAAGAAACACAGAGCTCTGAGGAGTTGTTCCAGAGCAAGTATTTACATCTTTGCCTTGGAATTCTTTTGTTGGCACCTGAAGCCCAATTTGCCTTTCTGCTCTCTTGCTTTCAAATGCCAAACGAGGGGAAATGAAAACCCACAGGAAACCTGAGCAATGTTGGATATACTAGAGCAGCATTCTGAGTTTTGCAGTTCTGGTTGTCCTTAACAGGAAATCCCTGTTTGCTTTTGTTGTGCATCAACCAAACCATCATCTCCTGCATCTCAGACTCACGTGGAGCTTTGCCAATGGCATTTCTCAGCTTCAGTGGTCCTCTTGAACACAGACAGCTTTATAAAAGTAATGCAAAACTCACAGTGTAGTTTCACCATTTATGTGATGAAACACATTGGAGAGGAAAGCCAGGCCTGCCTGTCCTGCTAGAATAATTTTTCCTTGACTTTATCACCTCCTGCTGTAGATTTTCAGCTCTTTGCTGCCTGCTCAGGTCTGCTGCTCCCAGGAGGTCTAACAGCAGAGAGGCAATCAGGAGTCCTCTCATGAGTCCTGTGCAGCTAAACCCTCCATTTGGCCCAGAAATAGTGAGATTTGTCATCCAAACTGGAGAAAGTAAAGCCAGAATGAAAACAAAAATGTTTCATTTTAAAATGAAAATGAGAAACAAAACTTTGAGCATTCTACACCCAATCACACTGTAACACACTCTAATCCTACATCACATCATTTTATTAAGTGCATCTTCAGCTCAAAATAGTTTGGGGAACAAAGATCCATTTAACACAGTTTGTCACACACTGACACAAAATTATTATCAAAGATTTCAGTTTATTCTGCAATATTTATTGGAAGTTACTGTTACAGGTGTAGCTACAATCTCTGTGTTTCAAACCTGTCTGCATTATGGTTTACAATCCAGTTTTTGACAGGGCCCTGCCTTCTGTAGAATTTGTTTTCACAGCACTCTGAGGAACATGAATAAGGCACTTGGCTTGTAGCAGGTGGAAGTAGTGGCATTAAAGAGCCATAAATGTATGTGGGGAGAGCAGAAAAAACACCAAAAAAATCCTTAGTGAAAAAATTCACAGTGGAGAAAAAAAAAGAGAAACACTTTTCATGGTGTCATGATCTTGTAGCCTGCAGACAACTCACAGGTCAGAGCTCACACAGTCTGACTTGACTAGACAATTCAGGGAGAAAGTGTAGAAAAATCACAATAGGGGGTTTTGAAATATCATGTCACTCTCCATTTTAGGTTAACTTTCATGTTTGACAGTGACCTCCAATAAATAGTATCACGGTGAGTATTTGATGTTGCTCCTCATTAGTCCTCCAGAGGTAATTAAAAATTTGAAATTAAATAATTAAGCTTTTTTTATCGGTGCCGAGTTGTATTTTCTATGTGTGGACAAGCAGCTACACATTCAGGAAGGGAGTGAAAATAGAGCTTAAAACCAGTACAAAAAAAACTTTCTTAAAAGCACATGTTGGCTTTTCAGATGTTAGCATTTTCCTGCACTTTAGAGATTTCTGGGTTGTTTGTGAGGCAAATCAGAGGATTTTCCTTTATGCTTCCAAGTGCAATCTGAATGATAAGGTGACACTGTCTTTGAATATTCTGCTAGTATGTTAATTAAATTATAACTTTGGGTTAACTGAATAGTTAAACTTGTAATTTTCTTAGAAACTGGTATTCCAACAACTGAAGGTATATTTAGCAGAAATGTATGAACTCTGAATTTGCCAATGCCATTAAAGATAAGGGGAAACAAATCTATGCAGATGTCCTGTGCTACAGGGGAAAAGTGATTTCCCAGTGTAACAAAAGGTAAAAGCCATTGAAGTACAGGTAGAAATTATTTCTAATTGGCATGAAAGAACCCTTAAATCTGTATACAGCTTTTAATATTTTGGGCTTGACTTACAATTAATAGCTTCCATAAATGAGGCAATAGGTGAAATATTAAAATTCAGAATCCTTGAACATTAAATGCTGTCTAAATTTCTAGTAATAGAATAATTTCTAGTGGTTTTACCATCAAAAAATAAAAAAACCATAAAGTTGTTTGCATCAGCACAAGACAACAAAGTTTTTGCTAAATAACCTCAGTGTTTATATGGGTTTATATGACAAGCATGGACATGGTTACAACCTGTAAGAGTACACAGCAGAGTAGGGATCTCCCTGTTCCCACTGCAGGACACTATTCTTGACTGGAAAGGTGGATTTGGTGCTGCTCTGCCTCCCAGCCTGACTGTGCTCCTGCAAGGGGAGATACCCACCAGGCTAATCCCAGCTGTGCTGTACTGAGGGTGAGAGGAGCTCTTGGCTCTGCCCCATTTGGAGAAACATTTTGTTTTCTCTG
The DNA here is from genome assembly GCF_008360975.1 of Lichenostomus cassidix. Classification (NCBI taxonomy): domain Eukaryota; kingdom Metazoa; phylum Chordata; class Aves; order Passeriformes; family Meliphagidae; genus Lichenostomus; species Lichenostomus cassidix. The sequence goes on along the minus strand of NC_139503.1, from coordinate 3,892,381 downwards.
TCTATCAAATCTGATTTGGCTTCCTCTTTCACAAGTGTTTGGCATGCTGCTTGTATGTTTTGTCAAAATAGGGAAGTTTTAGAGTCGGAAAAGCAAACATTCAGCAGTCAGAAATGGACTTCTATGCAGATTCATGTTCTTCAAATTCCTTTCTCCTAATCGTTTTTGCATGAAACATGGTAATAGGAACATCATTGCTCATTGCCTTAGGCAGCTAGTCATGCTAGTTTCTTGAATTAATATTTGATTGTTGCATAGAAAAAGTATATAGACTTAGGGTTCAAGTGACAGCATAATTATCTCCTTGAGATAGTTGGACCTACCACTACCATTAGCTATTCATCTCCTCTGCCAGTGAGGTGAAAAGAAAGGTCAGGTGATGGCTGGATTGGCAAAGTGGTCGTGTTTGAGTCCTGGACAGAGGCAGGAATGTAAGGGCATAAACCTCTAGTCAATTCTTTGAGATGGACTCAAGTTGTGATTCTTTTTCCAGACTTAAAGATGCAAAGTCTGTGTGTCCACAGTTAGACAGAAACATGAGTCTGACCCTTGGAATCTCATGGTTCTGACAAAGATAACTGCACTCTCAGACTTTATGTTGAAGAAAATCCCTTTGCCCATCCCCGAGGTTTGTCACTCCCAGAAGGGTGGAAAGTGTTCCCTAGCAGGTCAAAAAGTATTGCCAGAGAAATATCTCAAAAAGGTTCTCCATTCCTGGGGCATCAGAGGGTTCCAAAGGTATATGTGGAGTGTGCTTCAATGCTTTATTTTTAAGTTATTTGAGCCAACAGAGCCATTATGCATGAAACACAAACCTGACAACAAACTAGCTCATGCCTTGGGCAACAAGCAGTTCTTGGGTTTCTTGATCTCATTCATCTCTGGAGTGTCTGTCAGTGATGCATTATATGACAAAAGCCTCATCTTCAGATACTAACTTCTTAGCACAGAATAAATTAGCAAGAGCAGAAAATTCTCCTCCTGTAAATTTCCCCAGAGCACTGAAGCTTTGGTTTGTCCATGGAGCACGGGGCTGGGTTTGGCTTGGTCCAAGACAATCCTGTCCAAGCAGGAAGGGAGAAGCAAGTGTGTATGAAGAGGGAATGAACCAAATATTACTATTCCATGTTTGTCTCTTCATCTTCTACTTTTACAGTTCAATATTAATGAGCAGCCATATCTGGGCTTATCAGTACTTTAATTACAGGTAAGAAAATCAGGGTTACGGTTTGTACTCCCCTGTGGTTTTGGCTGTACTGTCAGGCTTCTCACTAGATGGTTAAATTCTCATTTTCTTTAGTGTTTTATTTCAGTACAAGCCACTCCTTAACTTCAATATCTATCCAGTTACCCTAACTTAGAGAATTAATGGCTAGGAAAGGGTAGTAAAGTAAAACATTGTTTATCCTTTAGCAAATTCATAGGTTGCATTAATTACCAAATCAGAGTCTGCATTGCACTTGGCTCCAACTCATCAGTTCACAAAATGTGAGCAGGACTGTCAGGATGGGCTCTTTGCTTATACTTCATAAATTCTGTTTTACTAGCTGAAAATAGCAAGTTGGGCAATGAGATACAGAAAAAGAATGAACCACACTGCTGGAAATACATTGAAACTTAAGAATTTCTAACAGAGTAATCTCTCACAACCTATGCATACATCCATGTGCTTAAAAGCTTCAAGACCTACAGAAATCAAAAGGTCCCTTTCTGTGCAACTTTCTGAATATTTCTGTAGCATTTTTGAGCAAGCTCTAATTTTCTGTGGTTGGTTTCTATTCAGTGCCATCAAATCACTGTGAAATAGACTGAAGGGAGATGAACATTTAATAAAAAATTAACAAACTTGATTTTGCATTTAGAATGCTGTACAAAAGTTCATACTGGGGAGTTGGCTAGTGATTTCCTGTCTTACATTAAAAATTATTTGCTTTGGTAGGGTGTAGTCTCAGGGGATGCCCACTGGCACTGATCTGTTCTGCAAAACCAAAACATCTGCATGTGATGCAGATGTTTCAATGTGGAAGAGTCAGGCAGAATTGAAAGCACAGCCAGGATCCCCAAAGGTGAAGACACCATCTGAAATAAACCCATCTCTTATTTATAAGGTTTTCCTGTAGTACTAGTGTTCTGACAGGCTGAATCAGAAGTATGTGTGTTTCCATGGCCTTTTAACTACAGTGTGTATACTTGTGGCCAGGAAGTGCAGTGTTGCTCCAAAGAGCACAGAACTGCTCCAGCAGGAACTTCAGACTGCAGGAACCTATTTTTTTTTTTTTGCTGTTTGGAACAATTATGCATATTAACTTCCTCCCCTTCCTCGGTGCTTTGGCTGCTGTGAGGCTGTGGTTGTGACTCAGCTGTACAGAAAAAGTACTCAGCTCTGAATGTTCTTCAGAGTAGCTGTAGCTGAAGGTTATTATGTGCACATTCACTACACACACAATAACAGCATTTTAAGTGGATATAAACCCCAAGATGTTATGGAGAAAATGGAGAAGAAAACAGAAAAAAAAATCTATAAAAACGAATGCTTTGTACCCCCATCCTGCATGTTGTATTTGGGGGCATAAACACCTCCCCTCCCCTGCAGAGGTGGCTGAGTTTGGGTGACACTGTGAGGCTGCTGGAGACATGGATAAAAACTGCTGCCAATGTGTCTCTGACAGAGCACCAGTTGGCCAGTTTTGTTCCAGAAGGTTTACATAAAGCTGGTATTTGCAGAATTCTGTCAGTCCATTAAAATTGCCCAGGTACATGTGTTTTTTTCAGAATTCCACCCCAAAAATGTAACCACTATTGCACAGCATTATCTAGCTGTAATGCAATCAATCATTCATGTTGCACAGCAAGCCTGTAAGAAAACAAGAGTAATCCATTTGCTGTGAGATTTTCATCTTTAACCTAAAGACTTTTCGTATTAAGAAGTAATTCTGAGTGGAATCCTTTGTTTGTAAGAATGTTATGCTTCTTGAGCTCCTTTTCTCATAAGCCTGAGGTAAAGTGTTCCTGCAATGTGACCCTGCTCTGTTGTTTGAACTCAGACAGCTAGTTTTAAGCAAAAGCATCTTTTATTCACTAAAATCAGTAATAAAGGGTGGCCACCTCGTGAATGCTACTCTCAGAACTCCAGAAAGTAGAAAACTGCCCATAATTCCTGAGCTGTTCTTTTGTGGTTTTTAAAAGAATGCTGTTGAATCTGCACTTGGAACAGGGTAGCTGGATCTTATTTATAGCTCTGTTCTGTCTGGTACACTTCCTCTCACTTCCCTACAGAATGATATGAATGAAAATGACACTATTGACTGTGTGGGGAACAAGAAAAGAGCTTATAGAAATAAGATTTTTATAGATTCAAGACTGAGGGAATCAAATCCCTAAGTTATGGTATTTGAGAATAGAAGGAGGATTAGGCTATGCTAGTTGGAGAGGTCCCACTGGTGGGTCTTCTTCCTTGTAAAGGTGCCAGGTTTACCCTTTCTCTCAGACCTTCTAAACCTGTCTAGAATTGCTGTAATGAATGTCTAAGTGACAAAAAGAAAAGCAGTGTAAAAGATGCTAATCAGTCTTTGTTCTTTTCAGACATCACATACAGGACCTGGAGTAAAGATTTTGTATGGAGAGAGATAGATTTTAATTAAGCATCTTAATAGAGAAATCCTTCTTGTTTTTTTCAGAATAAATTAAGGAAGTAACTTTGATGCAATATCATTTTCATCTAATCAGTAACACTCTGAAATTACCATGTTGTTTTCCATTAGAAATACCATCATCCAACAAATCAGATAAAATTATTTAACATAGCTATATTGCAACCTCAGCTAACATTAGCCTGGGCATGTGTATACACAGAGCAGCAGATGGCGAGTGAATTGACAAATGTTTATAGGGAGAAAAGGGCAGAAAGTATCAACAATTCTATATACTCCTTTGAAAAAGATGCCTGTATTCTTGATTCACTAATAATCAAATAAAAGCTTATCAGGATTTTGCCATCTGCATATAGTGAATGCTGATTACTGACACCAATAAAAGGCAAATTTTACTTCTATGCACAGATTATGAGTATCTCTGTTAAAAATTTTGGCTTTATATTTGGCATGAATTCAGAGGTTTTTGTTTGATGTAAACCAATATGTTGACAGATAGCTTTTATACCAGAGTGTTTGCCATTTTTTAAACACACAAAAAACAAACTGCATGCGGATAAATCAGCTTGCAAAGCTGGGACAACAGTTACAAGCCTGGAAAAGTGAAGAGGCTGCTGTGGCATGACTGTGTCTTCGATAAATGTGTGTGGTGGTTATGGCAGCTTTACACAACTACAGTTTCTGTGGGCAAATTTGCAACACTCGTTCCTGACAGCCAGAGGCAGGCCACAGTTAGCCTTGCATGTCCAAGCACTATTAATTGTTATTAATATTTATTTTCTAGTACACTAATGCCTTGAGGTGAAGTCAAGTGGGTGCTGTGTTTGCCCAAAGTGAGAGCTTGACAAAGTGAGGAGTTGGAAGCTGAAACACCTGGTGATAAGTGATTTATCCAAGAGTACAGGGAACAGTTATGTGAGCTGGAAACACAAAACAGCTCATCCAGATAGACTTTCTTTTGACCCACAATACACACTTCTCTTTCTAGTGGAAGTTCTCCCAAGCAGAAGACATTCTCAGCTGAGATGTAGGGAGTGTTATCTCTTGATCACGTAATTCAGTCACATGAGGATCTGCCTCAGTAAAAATCAAGGAAGGCAGCACTAACCACATGTCCCATTTTTTCACCTACCATAGAAGCTGAACTAAGGATTTTGGGTACATGAATATGCATGACAAGAACCATGCAAATGTCCTTCTCAGAACAGACTTTCACAGTCACTCCTCATGTTGGTTTCTTTAGTTTGGCTAGATTTCTACCAGTTCAAGCAATAGGAAAACCTAAAACTGCCGATATTTTTTGACAAGACTTGAAGCCCTGTGTAACAGGTTCCATCAAAAGAGTTGCTTTTATTGCCATCATAGCTGTAATGCAATTTCATGTGCTGTCCTTACAGATACTATAATTTTTCATATAGAGCTGTCAGCAATAACCTTTTGTGGCAGCAGAGAGAAAAAAAATCCCCAAAATACATACTTGTCAAACATATATTTGTAGACCTTAAAATTGTTTATCCACATACACCTGTGTTTCTCTGATCTCTCATGCAGTGGAGGAGGATTGTGCCTTTTACTTGCAGGTAGAGCAGGAGAAGCTGACAGGGCTTGTGCAGGTAGGATCTTGGAGGAAAGTCTCATTCCAGCTTTAGTTCTGCTCACCTGGTGTGTGCAAGGACTTGGCACCCTCTGCAGTCCTATGTATGCACAAGAACATAAAATAGTTTGTGGTTTTGTCATCCAGTTTTCCTTCTTTAATCCTCAACGCAAATAACAGCTTAACCTAATGAGAAGTTGTAGGAAAAAATCTTAGAAAGTTTGTACACGTCAAGAACAGATGAGGGCTGCAGGACCTGTGAGCCTCCAACGCCCAGCAGTGTGTTTTACTCCCTGCTGCCTCTCCTCCTGTCACAGACCAATTTATATTTTGTGACTCAATAGGAGATGTTCTAGTGCTGGCAGAAACTTTTAATGATCCTCAGCCTCACATGCTGCTCTGGAAACAAGTTCTGGAGAATACAGAAGATTTTGCAACATATTATTCCTATAAACAAAAATGTATTTCTCACCAGAAATTCATATTCAGATACTCTTCCACATTTTAGCATTTTCCTCATCTGGAGATGCATTATCCCTTGTTCACAGTCTTTTGTTTTTCCAGATAAACTCTGGTAAGCTGTAATATTGTTAGTGGGGTTTTAGATGATTGATCAGTGTTAAGAGTCTTCCTAGTTTCCTTCTACTTATGAAGTGGTAACTAGTCCTTTCCAACCTGTAATAAACACATTATCTGAGCAGGAAGACAGAGCTATTGTAATGAGAAAGCTCTAGGTAGTAAGTTACCCAGAGCAGGGTGGCCAGGGAGCCATTCCCACAAATCCTACCAAACCTGGTAAATAATGGAGCTTTGGGCTCCCTAACTACAGCAGCTCCTTTCCAAGCTGACCTAGAGTGCCCCACATGCTGGTTTGATGTTCCAAGGTAAAATGCAGACAGCATTTGTGGGGGAACAGGAATCTGCTCACCAGTTCACAGGGAAACTGCCTTCAGTTGTTTCCCTTCCCTTCCTGCCACAGTTATTGGCACACAGGAATTGAGGTCTCTCTGGCTGAGCAGCAGATGTTGGTGTTACACATAAAGATGGTACCTTGTCAGGGCTGTGGTTGGCAGTGCAGGACAAGGCTTTTGCACATTTCCAAACATGTTGCTTCAGACAGAGTAAGGGGGATTTGTGATTAAGTCCTGCAGTTGCTTGACGCTGGATGTGACCATGGCTGTGGGACTACATGGAGAAGGCTGTTGGACCAGTAGAGATTCCAAAGAGATCATATGTTAGCTGCACACGTATTTGCATCAGTTAAACTATAAAATTATATTAATGATGAAATCTTCTTTTGACATAAGTTGATAACTAGCTTAGTTTATGAGGGAACTGCTCCTTGAGCAAGGAACAGCTTAGCATGGGAAATTGGTCCATCCCTTTTTCTGGAACATATATGTTCAATCACCTTGGAATCACAGGAAGCCAGGATAATTCAGATTGGAAGAGACCTCTAGATGCATTTAATTTAACCTCATGGTCAAAGCATGACCAACTCTGACCAGATTGCTGAAGGTTATACTGCAAGACACCAAGGGAGCATAACCCAACCCATGGCTGAAATGGAAAGGCCAGACCTGGAGTTGTGAGAGCTCAGATGAGGCTTTATAGCCTGAGGAATAGTGCTCAGTAGGGATAACAATCCCAAAGGGTTTCTCATGATATGTCAGTGGAATTAGCCATCTAGGTTGCCAAGTTCTATTCAAATCTAAGAGGATTTTTAACTAAGGTAAGATCTAAGAGAGACTCACTTCACAGAACTGAGTCTTAGTGCCTTCATGCCTTGTCTGATATCCTTTCTGATATCCCACAGGTTGCTTACACAGTGCTGTCTCATTAAGTGGCCTTGCTGAATTTTTGAAGCTCATGGATCTTCCTGAGTCTCTGTCTTCCTCACCTGCAGATTTAGCCCATTTTTATTCTCTCTGCCTTGGCTCCAGCACTCCCTAAAGCTGTTCAGGGGGTTTTATGCTTCCCTTTTATGAATACTGTGCTCAAGCAGTATATAGCTAGCAGGCACACAGTTTTGCAGATGATAATGTCCTTTATTTTCTCGATGTGGTTCATTGAAAGGCACTTAAAGAAAACATTTTCCTGCAGATTGCTAGTGAAAGGAGATTGCTTTGGGTAGTTTCTTTATATTCAGTTTATCTTGACTCTTACATGAAGTGCAAATGTACATTGTTAATACAGGGAAATGGTCAAAAGGAGAAATTATAGCTGCTTGCATATGCTTTTTTAAATGTGTTTCTGCTCTGAAAAACAGTCATGTGAATTTGACCTGGCCTCACTTTGCTCTTCTTCTCCATGGGACTGAGGGCTGCTGACATTAGTGGAATGGTTACTGTAGTCAGAATGGTCTTCCTGGCTACTCTTGGAGAGACTGAATTACATTTGAGATTTTATGCATCATCAGTAATTTTTTTTTCCCCTGTAAATTGTAATTGCAGAAATACCTCAAGCACTACTGTGCCTTTAGGGTATGGTTGACAGCACTGCATGAGTGTGATTGAGATCCTGATGAGCAAATGAAATAACACGGATGCATAAGTTTACCAAAAAAACAGAGCTAAGAGAGTTTTGGAACAACACTTTGGTGAATGTGGATTGAGGGTGCTTTGGCACCTGTTACAGGTAAGAATGCCATGTAAATTCTTGCAGGTGTGGATGTGTGCTGCACATACATACACCCCTGAATTTTTTCTGTACCCATGAAGAATCCTAAGGAATGTGTGTTTGGCCACATTCCTTATTTATTTTTAAAATTTGGGCATGAGTTTGAATGTGCAAATTTTGGCTTAGGAAGATCAGATTTATCTTTTCAAAAAGCAGAGGTTATTAGAAGAACTTCCTTTACACCTAGAAAATTTTCACCAGCTACCCCACAATGTCTCTTGGCTTGGAAACATTAATTAGTGTTTTGCTTTGTGTGTGCAAAGCTGATATTCTTTTCCTGTCTGAAGGGAGACCAATGACCACATCAGAACCAATCCATTTCCAATCTGCTCTCTTTTTCCACTACTGATACTCCTACCTTGCATGTAAGGTGAACCAGCTATTACTAGATTTTACAGCAGACTAAGTGATTGTCAGAGGATTGTGTGTATTCCAATTTGCATAGGCTTCTCCTTCTTTTCACCTCCTTCACTTGACTAAAGAAATTAAAATGTGTGAGTTTAGCAGCAGCATATAATATATATTCCTATTTTCATTTATTCAGAGATACGTGATCAAACCCTTAGATTTTATTCAGAAATAACATGCAGTTAAGGAGATTTTATTGCATAAGAAATAGTAACAATAAATATGATCTGTGCTTAGATTGTACACAGTTGCTTTTCACCTGAAGTGATAAAGACAACTTAGTAAATGGGTAGTACTAGAGTGTGGTGTGTCAGGCAGTACATTGCAGGATTTATTAATGCTAATATCTATTAAGAAAATACACTGTTAGCCCTTCTCTATGTATAGATTCAAACCTTTCTATTGATATCCTACTGTAGAAATAAACCTGTTTTAAATAATTTACTTCTGTGGCACAGCACGCCTTAAAATTTGAACCAAAGTCAGCATGATAAAAAAATTGATCAGTTCAGTGAACACATTTCTTTGCCTTAAACTGAAATGTGCATTCTAGAAGAGCATGGCTTGTGAATTGGAGATCCATGAAAGAAACAGACCTGCTAAAAGAATAACATTTTGACGAAACAAGCTTATTTGCTTAACAGCTTTCCACTGCAATTAACATATGCAGCAAATGTGTCTATTTAATGTGACAGTCTGCTCAAATAACCCTCTCTCAAGAGTGGGATTATATAATCTGGAAATAGCAGAGTTACACTGAGATTAAAATTATTGAATATCTTGCTTATTGAAAATGCCAGCAGCACTGTCTCCTCCTTTCTTCTGTACTTCATGCTGACTTGTAAATGATCTGCTTGAGCTCTGGTGTCCTTAAATTAATGAACTGTCTGAGAGCACCATTCAGCACAGGACTGCTGTTTGGAACAAAAGAAAGAGAAACTGAAAGAAACCCTGGGGAAGACAATCTGTGCAGCAGCAGTACTGGAAATATTTGGCCTCATCAGGCTTCATGGGATGGCAGTTGCATTGGTCCTACAAGACTGAAAGGATGAGGATGCAAAAGGCATGAAAACATGAAGTGACAAGCTGTGTGGTCAGGGGTCAGCTGGCCCCTTGGGCTTGGCTAATCAGTGGTTAGTCCATGAGCAGTGGCTCCTTTGAGCCCATTTGCTCCTGGGACACATGCTGGGGATCTTCTGAGCAGAGTATTGGCTTGGGCTGAGAGCAGGGACACCAACAGTGTGGCCTCCTGCCACCTGCACAGAATGCCATGTGGGACATCCTGAGCAGGGCGTGGCTGGAGGTCACAGCAGCTGCTCTCAGGTGGATGCTGTAAGCAAGATTTGCACTTGAACTGCTGGTTTCAGGAACTGCCATGCTGGTGAGGGTGGGAACATCCTGCCCCTGCCATTGTCACAATCCCATCCTGCACACCTGTGCAGAGACTGTCCCTCCAACCTCCTCAACAGTGTCTAAAACACACACAAATTGGTTTAACCTCATGTTATGAAATAAATCAAAGAGGAGGGTGGTCTAATATCTATTAGCTAATTGGTACACAGAAATGACTGGCCCAGCACTCATCAAGGATGAGGATTTGGCATGGGCAGGGACTCATCAGATGGTAGCCAACAGAGCACTGCAAGCAGAAAGGAAGCTGATGCAAACCTCCCAGAGCAACAGAGACTTCTAAGCTCCAGGGAAAGGCAGTGGGGCTGCTGCTCACTTGCCTGGGAATGGGGTGATTTTCATTACTACTGATATAATTCCTTTGGCCCAGAGTGAGCAGTTTTTGAGCTGTTGCCCTGGTGTTTGACCCTGAGATCATTTCTGCATCAATTGCAGGGTGTGGAAGGGAGGGGAGAAGGGTGCTGTGTGCTTCTCCATAGGCTGGCTGGAGACACTGGAACCCTGAAGAAAAGTCAAAACAATACTTTCATCTCAGAAATCATCTGTGAAAACTGTTAAACCAAGAGACAATCTCCAGGTTCAGTTAATTTTAGAGCAGTGACAAATTCCCCTTCCCAATACCTCCAAAGGTGGGGGTTTTCTACAGCCCACTGTGAAGTATCCTGACCACAGCCTGCCCAGTCAGGAGTTCATTGCATAAATATTTGTAAAATTGTGAGAACAAGGTGAGGAATCAGATCCTTCCCCTTCTTATCTGACAAAAACCTCTTCTTTGGTCAGCACTCTGCTGGCAGAAGCTCCATTTTAAACACCCTCCAAGACCCTCAAAACCACAGTATCTCTGTCATTACATGGAGATTTATAATGAGAGTCTGGGAAGCTCCTCAAGTTGTCCCCAACCCTGGAAAACTTCCAAGTGTTCCTAGAAGAATATAATGAGGCTCTAACTCTGTGTTTTCAAAAGTGGAGGAGGCTGTTTCCCTTCTTGTGAGAGGGTTTGGCTGTCACTGTGTCTCATTTGGAGCATCACCCATTTCAGCTGGAAGATGCAAACCCTCTCAGTGTGGTCACTGCACTAGAGAACATGTAGATGGCTATCTGGCCAACATGGAAAAAGCTTTTGCTTACAGCTAGAGGATAAAGAGAGCAACTACAGAATTCACTTTTCAGTCCCATTGTTCCCACATTTACAAAAAATCTGAATTAGCAACTTGTGTTGCCTGTTGCCCAGAGAATGCCAGGTCACCTCCAAGGCAGTAATGTTGTCTCTTCTACATGCTAAACTTGCAGACTCTCCAGGCTGCAGCACCCGAATTTCCCTCAGGTGTACTGAACATTTCAGGTGATGATTGACCGCTCTCCTCGATATTTGTATGATTATTAGTCTCTTCTCTCTGTGCTATTCAGAGGACAGCACTGCTCATAAAAAGCAGATAGGAACAAGCTGGGCTGCTGCCTCTGGTGAGTAGGAGAGAGGATGGGCTGATTGATGACCCTTGGCTGTGTTCTTATGTTGCAGTTGTTTTTTATGATGTCATTAGGAGGCTATAGTCATATTAAGGAATCCCTCATGACATCATAAAGAACTTGATATTTCACTAATGTTATTTCAGCAGAGTGAAGCTCTGGCATTTTATAGTCTTTGCTTTCCCCATAGAATTAGGAATTGTCTAACTACAACCTGGAAGAAATGCAAAAGTAGTCAAATGCCGACTTCAAAAGTTATGGTTAAAGAATGCTAATATATTTGGCTGTTTTGGAGCACATAGCACCTTTAGGTGGAGGACATGATGTGTTTATAAAAGATGCCATCCGTGAATCATATCCTCACACAAAGGAAGAATCACACACACCTTTCCCTTTTTTTTGGTGCACAGAAACAAAGAATTATTTTTCCTGAACACTGACAAACATACCATAGGACAGAACCATGGCACAATTTAGCATAAGAGCACTGAGTTGTGATGTAATGGTGCCATGAGGAGAGCACTGACAATGGAGCCCAAAGTTATTTCCTAACATAAGAGGGAAATCTAAACCCTCTATTGAGAAGAAATGCTGATTTGATGGGTTTGGTGTAGGTGGAAAAATCACGAGTGCTACAGCCAGCTGTACTGTCAGGGGTATGTGAGGACTGAAGCTGGTCAGCCTTACTGACACCTCCCTGTGCAAGCTCAGCATCCTCCTTGCAGCAGCACAAACATCTCCCCAGGTGAAAGTGCTGTTAGTCAAGGATAGGGACTGCATGCCCAAGGGAGAAATCAAATTACAGTTTGCTTTACTGCAGTATTAAGGGATTCCTTGAAAATCTTTATGCTGGTCCCTCCTGCCTTCCTGTCCTAATGCACTCAATAATATAGAAATATTCTGCATGGTTCCTTGCCTTTCCTTTTTTCTCAGAGGATTTACACCTCTGGTTTTACCTTCATTTTCTTTGTTCTCTGAGAGTTCCCAATGCAAAGGAACTTATTTTTAATCTACGTTTCTATGATTTTTGCACTCCTCTCTGGTTGCTCCCAATTTATGTAGTAAACAGCAATATTATTTATTGTATCATTTTAATATTTTTCATTACTTCTTTTCCATGATTTTCAAATGGTCTTGGAAAGCCAGCTAAGTGGCAGAGAGCCTGAAGTCCCACTTTTTCACCTGAATCCATCTGCATTCTGAAAAATCAGTAAATTAGAATGAAAGGGGGTTTTTTATTCCAGAGATGCTACTGCATGTATGAGTATATAATGCCTCAAAATTATTTTACAACCCCCAAAACTGTCTGTCCCTTGCTCTTCCCTGCACTGACACAAAACTCAGGTGTGGCACCAGGAGTGACAAGTCCCCAGGGATCACCAGGCAGCTGGCAATGGGTTCTGGTGGTGTTCTCTTGCACTCAGTCAATGATGAGCTCTGCCTGCAAGAAGACAGTGTGTTGTAGGCATTGCTGCTTTGTGCTCAACTGAAGCCAGTCAGTCCCCACCGTGTGATTTCACAGGCAGTGGGACTGCAGGTAGCTTGGGACTTCAGACAGCTGAGGACACAACCCTCTGAGAGACAAACAGTTTTACTCTGGTGTACCAACAGTGGCATGCACAGTGAAGGTGAATACACAGGAGAGTCCTTGGAGGAAGTTCTGGCACTTGGCATTTCCCAGGGTCATTGGTGGCTTTGTGCTCCTTATTTTAAATTTATAAATCACCGATTAAATGTCTGTTAGACAGGCTGCACCACCCTGGACATGTCTGGAGATGCCCCAAAGGAGGAGGTGGGAAAGGGGGAGAGTTGCCTGAAGCCTGGGATAGTTATCTGTTTGCTTTGAACAGAGCAACCAATCTACCTCGGGGGATTTTACTTTCACACAAGTTCATCCAGTTCACCTACTTATACTGCTCGTTATTAATAGAATTGTTAGCAGGTTCACTCCACAGCTGGTAGGGAAGGTGTGCACATGGGTGGCTCCTGAAGACAGAAAGTTTCTGATTATATCTAATACTATTTGGCTCATCTTCCCAGGTGTTCTGTTTTACAGATAATAAACCAGACAACTTCACAGAGGGAGGTACAGGCACACCCTAGCTGTGGGCTTTAGCTGTATTCCAGCATCAGCTCACAAGTGGGGTACCTGTGCTGGTGAGGAGTTAGGACTGTGCCTAACAGGGGAACAGAGACATAGATGCTATGAGCTGCACAAATGTCACAGGTGAACAGATTTCTCACTGATCAGTAGGTCTTCAGAGGCACCTTTGTTCTCAGCCAAGCACTGACACTGAGATACTGCATCATTTAGGACACATCCTTCCCCTTGTGCATCATTTCATCTCTTATTTGTGGCCATTTATACATGAGCTCATCATGGCATGATATGCTTTCCACAGGTGTAATGAGCAAAATGTCATGGAGAGAGCCCAGGGCTGCTGTGTGCACAGCAGGAATGGATCATGCCCACTGTGCCTGATGAGAGGTTGCTCTGTCTTGGCACATACGAGGAGGATAAGGATGTCTGCCATGGATCTGAGGCTGAGCTCTCTGCTCTGTCATACATTCTGCATCATCTGTGGTCTTCCTCTGGCTGTGAGGCTGAGTGTTCATACTGAGAGGTCAGGTGCAAGATTTTCAGCTAGAGGCAGTTGAAGAGACAGGAAACAGAGGAAAGAAAGTCTCCCAAAACAATCACAGTTCCCCACCTCTCTCAGTGTTATGTACAACAGTACCTAACTTCTTCAGCTGGATGAGACTTACAACCTGCTATATCTGAGCATGTAAGGGTGAGCAGTTCATTGGTACTGAGTGCTCCATCCTCCCCTCACATGCAGATAGTGATCTTGATTTAGCTTTTCAGCCATGGATGCCTTTGAACTCAGACCTAGCAGAGAGGCATGAATCTTTTCCATCTGATTCATATCCAGAGCTTCTGCTATTTACTCAAGCCTCTTGGGTGGAGACATTGGGCTGGAGAGCTTGTGGGAACAACTCCCTTCAAGTTCAAGCTGCAATTTGAAAGCTGTGGTGTAGGAAGAAAAACAGGGTAACCAGCCTGTCTTCAAAGTGAGCCTTTCTTCTCCCCAGAGCAAATGTAGCTCTGACCCCATTTAACTCCAGCTCTCTCACAGGGAATGAGAGGTTGGTACATGCAGTGTTTCAGGCTCAGAGAATTTCTCTGCCTGAGTGGAGCAGGTACATGTGTTGAATAAGCTTTTTCTTCAGTACCATTACAGTAAGGGTGGCAAGTAATATTTTTTTTTTCTTTTGCATCTGGACTGCAAAATCTTCAAAATGGCCATTTTTCATGGCAGTCAACATTTTTTGCAATGCTAGCTTCAGCAGGAATGCACATGGTGGGCACTGAGTGACCCTTCAACAAGTTAATACTTTCACATCTGCCTCAGATTGAGCTGAAGACCTCTGGCCTGAGGAGCACTGCTTTAGCTTGTCAATATGAGTTCATTAGAATTTTTACCACAAATTCACTGCATGAAATAAGTTTGGCTTCCAGCCTGGTGACTTGTCTCAGTCACCTATGCTTTTAGTTTGTGTTCAGGATGAGCAAGAATGTCTTACTCAGTGGTAATCATGTCATCTTGGATTTTTTTAAGCTCACCTTTATTCCTGGCAAACCAACACATAATTAGTTTGATAGTATTAAATGCACTGGATATTTATGTTATCAGTTATTAATGTACATTGCTGATAGGTGATTCTATTTGAGTTGAACAAAGCACCTTTTATACTCCAGATGAAACAGGCACTACTTTGCTTAACTACTGGGCAGATGGTAACTTGATAGTCATTCACCTGGCCCTAGAAAGTGTTGCACTAGTGGACCAGTTTCTTGGGTTATGTCTCTGCCTGCTTGTCAAGAGCTGCCAGCTGTTGGAATATCATTCTCACCCAGTTTTGGACATAAGTTTAAAAGGTATCAGGGAGCTCTTCAGACTGACTGGATGGTGTAGGTTTGAGAGCTATGATTGGAATATCCATGATCAGGAAAAAAAGAAGGGAACACACAGATTGACGCACCTCTCGTGTGGTCAAAAAAAACCCACTGAGTAGATGCAGCATAATGGCTGTTCTCTAAATATTCACAGGCAATTGACTCAGTGGAGCTGTGCCTCAGGGCTGCAGAGCACTCCATAAACAGTGGTTCAGGAGCTCTTCTTGCACAAAGAAAGTCCCTTTTCCAAGGAATTTTTAATGCACCTGAATACATAATGAGTAGGAGCAACTGGCAAAGGGCAGGAGCTCAACCAGATAAACTTTACAATAACACAGATATTAAACTTATTTATAATGTCATGCTCTCCTTTCTGTTTATGAAACATTGACATATTTATCTTTTATTTAGAAATTATTAGTCCCAAATTGGGCTTGGATGCTTCATCTCCTGTTTGAATTATGAGCAAGAAAAAATAGTAGAGCAACAATACCCCTGGATTGATGGCTTTACATCTTTATTATAATTATTTTATGAGCATTTCCAGGGACTCCCTACTACAGCACCTGAATGCCTGGAAATCCTCCATTTTAAGTCTTCCATTTCATATTATTTTCTTCCTGATAATTTGGGTCTCACATTTCCAACCCCGTAGTGTTCATAGAAAAGCAGTAATAATGTTTCAGTGCTTATTATGTCAACTACAATTGAATTAATTTCTCCTGAGTTGTTTGTTGGTTATGCCTATCTTGTTCTAGTAAGATGCTCCATGATAGCAAGAGGTCCCTGTTTGTGGCTTCTCCTTCTCTGTGTGAGGCTTCACCTTGGCTTTGTTCTCTCTAACAGCAGTAACCAACACACTGATGTGCTTTCCTTAAAGCATGTATCACAGGGCTGAGGTTCTTTTGGGTTAGTTTTAGTAGCCTTCCAGGAAGCAGTGGTAGATGTGGTATCATGCAACACGTCAGGGGCATCCAAATCCAGTGTGTCTCAAATCTGAATCATGCTCCTGTTTCCCTCTTTGGCAGGTGTGAAAGAAACTAAAAACTCCTGAATTAGCATTCGCCGTTTGTCAGTGCCATGCTCTCTGACAGAATCAGACTCATATTGGCTCTTTCTCCCGTCCTCTTAATTAATTTTGCCGTGCTGAGCAAGCGGGCTCCAGCAGGCTCGCTGCTGCGGACTGATCTCCTCATCTGCCTTTGATGTGTCTCCTGGGAGGGGGAGAAACTCATCAGAGAGACCTGCTATTGCTAATTTTCATGCTGCCTTGGGCAGAGCTCTTTTCTGTCCTCTACTCTTACATGAGTTCTCTTTCAGTGGCAGCTATATTGTCATAATACAGCAGAGGTTTCTGAGTCCTGGAGCTGTGGGGGCTTGGGGCTCACATTGACTGTGGCTGTGCACACTGATCCTGTCCACCCATGGCCTGGGAGGGTGTTGAAAACTGCAGGGCTGGCCTGGCTCTCTGGGCACCCTTATATCCAGAGATTTGACCTCTCCAGGAGGATTTCCACCTCACCTCAGGAGGCTCAGCTCCCACCGAGCACATTTCCGTCCCTCCCTTGGTCAGCGCACATGGCTGCAGTGCTGCCCTTAGGCCACTGTCCTCCTCTCTGTGTCCAAGGCTGTGTCCATCAGTGGCCAGGCAGGGGTCACTTTCCCCCTTGGGGTGCAGGAGCTGATGGTGGCTGAGGGGATGGCACAGCAGAGAAGTGGCACTTTGGCCAGGAGAGCTCAGAGCCGCTCAGAGCAGGCAGGCTGCCTGCTGGGATCGCTGAGCGCCGCCGAGCTGAAACTCGGCTTTCCACGACGCTATCTGGGAATCTGCTGAGAGCTGGCTGCTGACATGTGGAACGAATGAGCTTCAGCAAATGCTGCTGCCTGCCTCTACGTGTATGGCTGCATGAGTGCAGAGCAGGTGCCAGTCGGCAGTGCTGTGTGTCAGGCTGGAGCTGGAGCCATGGGGCACTTGTTTTCACTGCCAAAACCAGGAATTTCACTACCCATTTCACTTGTTTTCACTACTAAAACAAGGTTTTTTTGCTCTGTTTTCTCTCTGTCTCAAATGTTTCTGTTCTTGCTGAAAGAATAGAGTATTAATGGGATTGAGGTCTTTCCCTGCTGGTTTAGTTTGGAGGAAGCTGCAAAGCTGCTCAGATGGCCATAGAAAAAGCCTAGAAGTACATTCTTGGTTTGTTGTTTTTTTTCTTGTAAATTGCCTGAGAAAACACATTTATAAAAGTTAGTTTCTGGACTACGTTGAGGCAAAAGCTGCCAGGGAAAGATTTGACTGCTCAATTACTGTTCCTACTTTCTGCCATCAGACTAGTCCTTGTGTGAGTTGCTGATATTTGGGCTGCAAGCATGCCATACTTCAGTTCAGGGCCTTGCAGATTAAGCTTAGACATTGTCTGATTTTAATTTTAAAATTAAAGAGAACTCAGAATATTCTGTGATTCTGTGAGAATACTATTTGCACATCAAATATGACATTCTGCACAGCTTGAGTAGTAGGGAAGGGAAAGAAAGGGCAAGAAAGTCTGCCTGGTTCAGGTGGCTTAAGTCATGACTATTCATCATCTGAATGAAAAGATCTGGAGTTTTCATAGGAACTCCACCCACCAAACTGAAATAACTGTAACAGCCTTTGCCAATAAAATGCCAAATGAATGGATAAAAAATGAAGCAATGTAGATTGTGCACAGCAACTGTTTTAAATCCTGAGTTTGGTGGTCAGAAACAAGAGGTCTCCAGCAGTAAAACACAGTTCCAGGTCTTGTGATGGAATATATTTTAGCAAACACTGAAGGTGAAGAGGTCTGATTGCCATTGCCTGCACACATCCATGTCTTCATGAGGACATTCTGGGCACTCCAGCACAGGCTTCTCCTGGGGCTTGCACTGTTTTATATGTCTGTAGTTATCCACTCCTGCTAACTCTGCTTGCTTTTTATGTCAATTCTCTTGTATTAAAACACCTAAAAATCCATCACTGCTGGTTTTAATTACAAGTGTGTTAGCTGCTTCTCTACATGTAATTACTGAAATGAATGGAGAAAGCAGAGAGGAGAGAGTGTAAATGCTCTTCACACAGCAATGCAATTACATCTGCAGGCATCTTTCCAACTGCTCGGCATGTTATGTAAAGTTTGGTGTATGTACACATGAATTAATGAGAATATTTATGTTTTCCCTTCTTACTTTCACAATGCATTCATTTCAGACATCTTTTATAAGGTATTTCTGATTGTTAGGTAGACAGATGAGTATCTCCTCCAGGTGCTGTCATATCCACCTCAAAAACCAAAGAAATGAGTGCATGATTATTCCAGTGTATAGGAATATACTATAGGCAAACACCTGATGTTGTGTGTTCACTGACCTTCTGAAGGCAGTCTGAGTGCAGGGGGACTTTGAACAGCCTCCTGGGAGAGGTGACATAAAGGGTGACATAAGGGGTGACATAAGGGAAACACCTACACCTGGATGTCATTTTGCTGAGGACTTGCCTTCACCATGAAATTAAGTCAAGTCTGCACCTGAGTTTCTTCTCCCCACTTGGTCTCACTGAAATAAAAGTAACTGCATTTAGCAACCTTAATTATTTGTCCTGAGACTGGCTAAGCTGTGCTGTGAGCTGTTATTAACTCTTCCTGGTCCTTTTGGGATGTGTGATAGGATTCAGAAGAAAACCCTAGGCTAGAGTGGCAGGTGAGAGGGACCAGCCTGTGTGGATGTGGCAGAATGGTGGCAACAATCTCTGACAGACTGTGCTTAGTCAAGTCTGAATACAAGAGGGAGTAAATTGTGGAACTAAGCAGAAAGATTTTTTTGGTTTTTTGAGATTTTTCAAAAAAAATAAAAAGAGAAATTGAGTAAATGCTGCTGTGGAAAAGATCACAGATACTTGTAAAAACCAAAAGGTTTTCTTTGATGGTTTTCATTACATTTAAAATTTTTTTGCAGTCCTTTTTTGAGTAGGAGTTTTTACATGAAAAAAAAGTCTTTAGTCTAAGTTCAATACTGGCAAAAGTGAAGCTAAAATTCCTTTTCAGGAAGCATTTGGACCTAGAAGCCTTTGATGTCTAGTAACTTACAGAGAAATGGGATCAGGAATGATGACATGTCACTCATGTGAGGCAAATGGCAGCTTTACTTGAGGACCA
This sequence comes from Lichenostomus cassidix, assembly GCF_008360975.1. Taxonomy (NCBI): domain Eukaryota; kingdom Metazoa; phylum Chordata; class Aves; order Passeriformes; family Meliphagidae; genus Lichenostomus; species Lichenostomus cassidix. Next base: position 3,873,046 of record NC_139503.1, on the reverse strand, counting down.
GAGAGTAAATCTAATCCATGGAGGATGTCCTAATGTCATTAGAAACATGGAAGAACTTGTTGATACATGTGTGTTTCTGTCTAAATCCTACACAGATGAAGAAAAGGTCATTCATCTAATACATTATTGTTCATAGTCATTTTAATTTGTTTTTAAAGGAACAATAACAGTCCTTCCACTAAATTGATTCAAATATCCTTACACGGGCAGTGCTAAAATAAATGCAAGATGTAGTTAGACTTTGGGGACCATAAAATCACAGATCATTTGTATCACTCAAGACAGAAACCAAAATCTGACATCAGTGAAGCCAGCAGCAAATTTCTTTTTGCTATGCCACTCTTAGAAGGAGGTTCTTAAATAGAAAAGGTATTTGAATGTGCACACAGGGAACATTCTAGTGGTATTGAACTTACTAAAATATTCTACACTGTTATGCAGTAGCATTCATTTTTGAAGAGTGGATATTTGAAGAATATTCCATTTGAGTGGAAATCACTCAAATTAAAACTTACTTAATTTTAAAAAAATATGCCATAAGATGCATGATAATATATCAAAAACTGAAAAAAATATACTTCATAAAATACAGAAAATTGCTACCATAATGCAAGTAAGATTTTTCAGCCCAATGTGCTGTTTGTGCTGCCTCTGTTTTCCATGCTAAAAAATCTTTGTTTCTCATTTACAACCAAATTTTTGGTTTGTATCATGACTCCTCAGGAGTATCGAGAGGAAGTTTTTATGCAAGACAGTGGTTTCTGAGATTTATATGACAAGCCTGGGTAAAATTCAAATTACTCTGATTTAATCCATTTGGAGCTGCTGCACTAAATCACTGTAGCTGCTGCTGACATCCCAGCCCACAGAAACCTGGAAGCTGATGATATAAGTTTATCTGCGTATCTACAGGTGAAAACTCAGGCAGCCTTGAATTGCAGCAAGAGGTGTTTGCCTCTGTTCTGAATATATTTGGGGAATGAGCAGGGGCTGCTTCTTTGAGCACTCTGTGAGAAGTCTTACCGTGCTTTTCCTCTTGAAATAAATTGTCCTCAAGGTCATGCTGTCTTTCAGAATATACAGTAGGAACTTTCCCTTTTTTTTTTTTTTTTTCCCCCCACTGACACAGGCCAAAACCTTATTTATTCAAGAAATATACATCAGGGAGCCAAATATTCATGAATTACCTACTGCTGCAGTAAGCATCCACTTTTCAAGCCTGCAGCTGGCCTCAGCATCGTGACATGGAGGTTCCAGCTGGGAACCTGGAATTCCTGCAGTCACCCTATCTGTGCTTGTCCTGTTTGAGGGAACCTCTGACTTTCTAGGCCAGGACTTGGCTCACAGGTAAAAGAAAATAGGAAATGAAGAAGTCTTTAGGCAGCTGTAGGAATCCTTTTGACATGGCTTTGAGTAAATGAGCAACAGCAGCATCAACCTCTTACCATTCTGATGCAAATTTTGCATCTGCTGTTATTTATAAATGAGGTTTAAGGTCTCAGCCATTCCACTTTGAGCTGATTATGTTACAGAACAATTGCAAGATCAACAGTGTCTAGAATTGCAATTAAGAGTGTGAATTTTGAGAAATAGTTCATAGAAGCTACTTGCCCTGTGGGCAAAGAGACAACTGTGGATCCTGAGTTGCCAGGCTGGCACCTGATGCACCTTTCAGTATCCATTACAGGGACTTAAAAATGTATATAAAGAAGCAAAGAAGAAAAGCTGTGTTTCATTCAGATCAACTACCAAGTGACACTTAGTCCAAGCAGGGTTTAGCTCCTGTTTCTCTCTGGGTTATCCTCTGAGGTTATCCTGTATGGATGTTGTGAATAGGAAGTGGAAGTTTCTGGGGGCTCTCTCTAATAAAAACCAGATACAGACTCAGGAAGCTGACTCGCAGCATTTACCTGCCGCACAGGATTATGTACAGGAAGCTTTTGGCTGGAAGAAGTATGGCGAAATGTTAAGGTTTAGTTCTATTCTTGAGTATATCCTTTCTGGCAGCTGCACTGAAGTGCAGCTATTGAGCCCACAGTGTGCCAGAATTGCAGCCCTTTCCTTCCAGTGCAGAGAAGAGGGCTGCAGAGACAGACACATGAAACATATTTTTCTCTTTAAAACCATTTCCATAATTTTATTTTTGGATGAAACAATAAATAAGGAACTCTATTAGGATAAACAGAGTACTTGCAGCAGCTATAATGCACACATTAAAGTTGGAAAAGGAGGTTTGAAATGTTTCCATATTTCATAATAGATCTGTAGTCAATTCTGTCATCACTGTGCTGAGCCAGATAACGTCTGGGAAGGAATACATGAGAACTTCCCTGTCCTGTTTTGGGATGGAAGAGACAGAGGTGCCAAGTTTGAGCAGGTGGAGGGAAGTTGTTGCTGTTAGAACATTCCTGAGCCTGAGTGCATGTGAGGTGAGGGCAGCCCAGGCAGGGTGCTCTGAGAGGCTCTAGACACAGTTGCAGTGCATAAGCAGTGGCCATTACATCATGGGGAGGGCAGCTGGGGAATGAAACTGGTGTTTGGACTGGGAGTGTTTCCAAAACAATACCAAGTTCTTTTTCTTTGTCCTCTCAGTTATACCACTTGTGTGCCTGGGAAAGGCAAAGCCTGTGGAACAGCTCCAGTAAATTGTAGGTGTGGAGTGAAATGCCTGGAGAGTAGAGAGGATAGGCAGTGCCAACCCTAGCCACTACCTTATTAAATTTAAGATGAAAGGCGTCAACCCCTTCAGCCTCTCTTCAGACAGCCCCAGATTAAAATTTTTGGAATCCTGCAAGCTATTCTGCTTTGCCCAGGAAAGTTAATAATGATTTCAAATACCTGTGCTGTGGTGGAGAGACCCCTGACAAAAGTAGGTGGTTGGAACAGATGCCAGATCAGGAGTAAATCAATTTCAGGATGGCGTAACTTCTCCCACTTGTGGAGTGTCTTGATCTTGATCTCTCTTATATGCCCTGCAGAACTGGCAAGTAAAGGGAAAATCCAGCCTTCAACTTTTCTTTGTGTCAGTGGATATCCTGCTCAAATGTGTACAATTTTTTTCTTTCTTTCCTGCATTAGGTTCATCAGCTGCTATTCAAAAACCTCTCCTACTCTAGGGTCTCCAATGTGTAACTCCCCTAGATATTGCCATATTTTCACAATACCACATGATTTTGTTTTAGTTCCCAGTTTGGACAATCTCTGCTGAAACAGGGCCAGAGTCAGAACAGAAAGATCTTTTTGCTTTCTTAAGGAAGACAACTTCTTAGTACCTGGGAGAAGCTGGGAAGAAGGTGAATTTTATTTTATATTCCTCCCACTCCCTTTTCAGCCATCCACCCCAAAGGAGAGCCCAGGGAGGAGCAGCCTCCAGTGTATTGTGTCCTCTAAAGGGTCTGTCCTGTCACCTCTCCCTGCTCTGGTCAGCATCAAAACTAATGTGTGTTTGCAGTCCTGTGTGGTCAATTCTGAGACCTTGGCTCAAAGGGTAATTCCTGATGAGGAGCAAGAATTCTGCTAACAAGCAAGCTGATCGGTGGACTTTTCAGAAACACTGCTTAAGCTAATTGTAGAGCTCTGAGGTAATGGTTAATTTTTGCCAGACAAAATAATCTCCTCTCTGGCACAGATTTGATGTGATCTACCTCAGCTGTATCCTGCACTGAGATGGGAGATGTGAGATGTGTTTCTGCCTGGGAGTTGCTGTAAGGGGCCTGAGCAGTTTTTGCAGCATGGACATGAGTTCTCTGCTAGAGTAGCTCAAAACATCTGTCCCCCTTCACCAAGGGAGTGTTAGAAGATCCTCTCCCATGTGTCAGTTGTATCACTGTTAAAAAAGTGTTAGTTTTTTCTAGAAAAATAAAAATATCTGAGCTCTTAGTTTGTGAAATGGAAAATTGTGTCATGGCCATGCTCCCGTTTCTGTATTCAGTTCTCCCACTCTGGCTTTATATATGCAAGGCAACCCCTTCAGAAAATAGATCTAAATATCTTTGCTGCTCTTGTTGCAAGGTGATTCAATTTTGAAAATAATTTTAATTAAAAGTAGAATAAACTAGATAGAAGAAATCTAGTGCCTCCCCTACCTGCCCTGCCTCTCAAACCTGAGATCATTCCCCTTTGAGTGGCTGGTTGGGTATTTCTGCTCCCCATGTGCAAAGTGCATTTTCTCTCCTGCTCAGTCTGACAAGGTATTTGCATCTTGTGCTAAACAAGTGAAACAAAGCCCTCTTTGAAGTGCATAAAGCCATTTATTTCAAAGGGGAACCATGGAGTGTGGCATGTTGGCAAGTTCACTTGGCTTGAATTTATCGTGAAATGCTGAGATGTCTTTTGTGTGTTTTTATAATGATATCATTATCACCTCTAGAGACAATTTCACTGTCTTCCAGGTAGAAATTCAGACAGAGAGGAGAATCTGAGTGAATGGGAGACAGTCAAGCACACTGCACAGCCCAGTTTTCTTGACCCAGTAGACCAGCAGTAGCACCCAACCCCTGGGAGGACAGAGCTGCCTACTTGTCTGCTTCACCCACAACCACCACATGCTTTACCCACAGGCTATTTCTTATACATACATAAGGGAAACTCCCTTAAAACAGTCACTTCCTTAACCTTCGTTAAGGCCCTAGGTAGACTCATCTTTGATGCTGCAGATCCCTGCCAGCTGGCAATGCCTGGCTGTTGCTGAGCAAAGAGTTCTTCATGTGTAATGCTGCTTGCCTTTCCACTTCCTCCTCCTCCCTCCCCGCAAGTCCGTCTCCTCCACCTGCTGCATCTTGTTCTAATCTGGTTTGTGAGCACTTTGGGGCAGGGACAGTCTAATTTATAGCGTGTCTGCATGCCCCCTAGCACCAGGTAAAGGCTATTAATTCACATCACCCTATACTTAGAGAAAGTTTTATGGGATCAATAGAGCTGTGCTATTAATAATACATCTGAAGTGTAGTAACTTCATGGTGTGTATCACCTCAGAATAGCCCCACAACCTATTGCAGAAAGAGAGTAATTTCCTCAAAGCCATGGCTGTAACCAGACCTGGGGTTTAGCTCTCCATGTGTTGGGCCTCAGAACACTTGTCACAAAGACAAACCAGGCTGGGCGTGGTGCTGGCAAAACTGACTTGAACTTGAAGAATTTCAGAGATGCTAGAAGTGTGAAGGAAACTTTCTCCTCAAATTACTGTAGGATTGCATCACAACTGCTTTTAAACTTTCTTAATTTCTGCTTCAAAGCAATGACTTGCATTTAACATTTCTGTAGCATCTTTCAGATAAAATTAATTAGCAATGTTTTCTCAAATATTTCACTTGAGGTTTTTTTTCCTGAAAATTCCTACTTAGGTGTTGGCTAAAGAGGAGCAGTAAATAGTGAGTAGAGTGGCAGTCTTGCTCTGTTGCTTTAGACCATAATGTGGCTGGCAGTGTGATGTTCTTCCTTGCTGTGCACCAACCTGAGTCCTGCTCTAGAGATGGGTGTGCCTTATGAGTGCTCCAGGCTACTGCAGGGCCCTTGGCAAGTGGCCACAGCAGTGCTCAGGGCAGAGGGACAGTCCCTGAGCATGAGCTGGGAGCTTTCACTGTCACTTGGCCACTCAAAGCAGCAGCTTCGAGTTGGGGAAGGTTTTTACCATCGAGCCAGAGAGAATTGCCATTGCACATCTCTGGTTTCAGGCTACTTGTCCTATTGCCTGGTGCTGTGCAGTTGTGGCTCATATTATCTCATCTTCGGTTATTTTTTGCAGACTGCCAAAGGCAGTGTCTTGGTGTGACATTATATCCATGTTATTAAACACATGTACCCTGAGACAGTATCACAAAATGACATCCTCTGAGCAGTGTAGTCTAAGACAACCCAGACAAATAGGTGAAAACATGATGCTGTAGAGCTTTCCTAGGTGATGTTAGACCCCAGACCTTGGCTAAGGTGCCCAGACTGTCACACTTGACCTATCTGTGCAAGAAGCTACTTTAAAACCCTCTAATGAGAAGGCATTTTTCCTTTGCTTTGCCTCCCTTAAGTAAGTCCCATAAAGCTTTAGCAACATCTGTCTGAGCTTTTCAGCTCTGCCAGTGGCCCTTAGGGAGTTTGTGATTGCTGGACTGATACCTGCTCCCCTGCAAGGCATTGCACACAGGCAGGGGTCTGGGAAGTCCATGCATATTTGTGCACAACTGCACAACTGACTTTCTGCCAGGTGATTTTCATGTCAGAAAATTCCATCTTGCTTAACTGTAACCTCATCATGATGAGGAAGTAGAAATACATGCTTGGTTTGATGTTCCTAAAAGTACAATATGATTTACTGTCTTGGAGAAACCAGCTAGGACTTATTTTCCTGCTGTGACTTCCTTCTTCCAGGGCTTCACAAGCTCTTGGCTCAGTTTAAAATCCAACCTGAAGAGTTGGGGGCACTTTTGAGAGTGGCAAAAGCAACAGCAGAGCCCTTGAGCTTGCCTTTCCTTCTGATGCTAGACAGCCAAATAAAAAGGAAAAGAAAGTTGTGGAGAGTTCCTTTATGTCCTGACTTCAGACATCATGAGAATGGTTTTGTTTTGGCATTGTTTATAGTAGAATTGGGCATATCTTAGCAGTCAATTATCGATTTTGAAGGTGCAGTATAAACAAATGAGTCTTTAAAAATCAAGGGAACGTTTATCCTGTGACCATTGCTGCTCTGACTTCCTCAGGCATCATCATCACCCAAAACAAGTGTTCATGTGTGTGAAACAGTCTCTGCTGCCTGGGATGTGTCACACCTCAGCTGCAGCTGATGCCTGTATGTAGCTGTGCATACCAGCTGCACGTGTAATTCATCTTTAATAGTATATTTATGATTCAAACTGGGTCTTTCTGTCTCTTTTCTTTTTTTTTTTTCTCAGGCTATTTTTAAATTGCTCCAATGGCAGGGCATTCATTATTTCCACTAGATGACTACATTGTTTTGCTCCCTACTAGATGTTTCAAAAAGGAGTGTAGTGGTTTACTGTCTGCTGAAAGTGGCTAATTAAGAATTGTATTTCTCAAATTAGTACTTGGAGCAGTTTCCCTGAACTGTCATGTGAAGAAAATTGTTTTAGTAATTTTCCCAAAAGGTGAGAAATCTGTAACATAATGCAAACTTACTCTGTAGTTTCCTATAGGTGAAGGTTGTTGGTAGATAAGCCTTGACTTATGATCTAATTAGTCTGTGCTTCAGGAGTGTCTTTTTGAAAATGTGTGTGTGTGTATACATATATACATACATATATACATACATATATGTATATATAATTTTATTTTAAAGGTAATCACACTGTATATCAGCTGAAGAACATACATTCCACTTAGTGTTACAAAAATGTGTTGTGAACAAACTTCAGAAGAAAAGAAAAAGTTCAGAAGGAAAGCATGGAGTGCTGGCAACTGAATAATGATTAATGTGTTGGCAAAATAACTGTTCTTGGGTCAAATCACTTAGCAAAGAACTACTGTGTTTAACAACAATCTTAACGACAGAATAGATAGATCATACTTTGACTTGCATTATCAATATGCTGATGACTGCTTTTCTTGTCACATTTTGTGATGAGAAGGTCACTGTGACCTAACCTCCGAATCATCCACACTGTCTTTTAAAATAAGAATTAAAACCCTTAATTGCATAGAAATTAATTAAGTTTTTACAGCAAGTTTCCACTTTATTCCATGCTTTTTTAGTTTTCATGAAAAAATAATATTTTCTGTACATTTTCAGACGCTCTGAATGACAGCCTTCTCTTGCTAGCAAATAATTTCCTCTGTCAAATGAAGGGAGGGTCCTGTGGGGAACTTTCCTGGATTAGCAGGACTCATCCCCAGCTGTGCCCTTCTTTTTTCTTGAAAAACAAACCATGTTTCTTCAAATAAAATGGTAACACTTATGCTCCTAGTTCTTCTTACCTCCTGGCCTGGGCTTTGCAAATGTAAGTGCAGATTATGAATGCATGTGCAGCCTCTGATATTTCTAGGAAGAATACTTTATAACTGAAATCTCTCTTCTGCTGGAGATGAAAGCAAAACAAATTTAAGGATTAAATCACACAGAGGTATAATCCCCAAGGGAAACTTACTTTAGTTATTATGATTATATTACGATGTACGCTTCAGTACAGCAAAAGCTGTGTGAATACCATTTCAGTGGGGAATAATTTTTAGTCTTACAGCCTATAGTACATCATAATGCATTTCTGGAAGCTTGATGAATCATAACTGCAATTCTCAGACATCTTTGCTTTCCGATATTCCTAACCTTCTTTTCTGAAAGAGAAAGGAAAAGAACATGAGATTCATAAAAGAAAAGCTTAAAACAGTTCAGTTAGACAAGTTTTAATTGTGCATTAATGACACATCCCTATATATGCTTCATGGAATGTAATGTTTGTGCAGTTTATGGAAAAATAACAGGGTGAACCATTTTTCAGAGAGTCTAGTGCTGCTTTTTCACTGGTGTAAGACATGAGTGATCAAGCCAGGTCAGCTTCTGTGCTTCTGCTGGGGAAGTCACCTGTGCAAGGTGTGAGATGTGGGAAGTTAGGTCCTCCTGCTCACAGTGGCTGTTTGCTTTTGCATGATGTTGCTCATGGGCTGTGCCTCGAGGCAGCAGATCAACCCTCAGAGCCCACTGTGGACCCAGTTTTGGAGTACAGGGCTGTCTCATAGCTGTGTTAGGACACTCTTTTGCATCCCCCTGTGTGCAATGAAGGAAATCTACAACTCAGCTGCTGTGAAACAGAACTTCCTGGATTTCAAATTACAGGTTTTTTCGTAAGAGGCAACAGAAAGTGGTCCTGATGTTTGAATGAATATGCAATAAATAAGACTAGCTAAAAGTAAAAAAAAAATTTTATGGTCACAATATAGCAAATGCTGGAAGTTCCATGTACAATAACTGGCAAGCCACTGCTGTCTGGTGGTGTTTAACAGTGCTGTGCCAAGTAGCAGCTACATATTTATAGTGAATGAACTACACTAGAAGACTGCTATTTGGTTGAGTATTAGGGTTTCCTGTCCACACAGCCAGATTCTCATTCTGCCACACATACCATCTAATTTCACTGTTTGTGTACACCAAACAATACAGTGTTTATAGATGCTTAACTAAAGAAGAGACTAAATTACTGGCCCAAGGTCACACAGAGAGTCCCTCAGAGTGAGAATATGAGCCCAGGTCTTCAAAACCCTAGTTTGGTGCCCTTACCATGAGATCAACCTTCCTGTGAAGACTGAAAATCCATACTGGTTGCAGTGTTGCACTGTATACAGCTGCTTCTAGAATACTGTGCTCCTTGCAGAGCACTTCATTACCAAGAACGTATTGATTGACACATTGGAGGGAGTTCAGAGAAGAGCAACAAAAATAATTAGAGAGCGAAGAGATTGACTGGAAAGATTGATTTAAGAGGGAAGATTAAGTGAGATAAATATGTATAAGTTGGCTCACCTGCAACGTGGAACATAAGTCCGCAAATATTTAAAGGGTGTAAACAATCAGGAGGAAGAGCTACCAATACTGGTCCAGTCTATTTGTGATTTGGTGGTGCCACATGCTGTACAGATCTTTCTCAGAGCATGACTGGGTCACAAAGCCTGCCTCTCAACGTCCTCAATGGAGAAATGGCTGTTGGAGCTATGGGATCAGAGTGACAATAAAACAGGATTCTTCTCTGGGTGATGGAAGGCACTGGGGAGCAGGCAGAGGTGGCATTTAACAAAGTCATGGATTCTGCCTTGCCTGAGTTTGGAGGGTGTTTCCTAACCTAGAACAGCAGGACCTTAAGTCAGACTGGTACCAAATGTGTGATGGAGAAGAGACACTGTAGTTAATACCTTTGTATCAGTTAATGTGAGTTGCCATGGTGACTGTGGTACTTGATTATTGTGAAATAGCACAGCAAGAAGCCAGGTAAGGATTGTGGAAGTTCTTAGTAAATCTGGGTTGGACCATCCCTGTGGCTAGCACAGTTTTTCCCATGGGAAGTTTTCTTGTGTTTTTGTAAATAAAGATAAAGTTTGGATGTTTTGGAACAGTGTCCCAGAACTTGGACAGTGCAGGCCTGGCCAATCAGGCCTGGGGGAAGGCTTCTGACTGACCAATCTGGGTGACTTTTGAGAACTCTATAAATGTGATGAAATCAAAACAATAAAGGTCATTCCTTCTTGCCACTGAGAACCGATGCATTCATTACTCTGCTAGCTGCTCAACAGCGACACATCCCAGCTCTGTTCAATGATAGAATAAGTTGGAAACAAGCTACTTCAAACAAATCCTAAAATAATAATTGAGATGCAATCTTTTTCAAGGAGAAGGTGGATTTCCTAATAATAATAAACCCTCTGTGACCCTGTCGCTTCAATAATTTCGGGTGATATTCAGTGGCTGCCGTCAAATAATCATGGTCCAGAGCTTAGTGGATGTCATTGCTTATCCAAGAAAATTTCCACATCATTCTGTGAATACAAAAGGCATGTCTTGTTGTTGTCCTTGTAGCAGGACAGGGCTGATGTTCCTATTTCCTGAGGCAACCCACACCCAGTTTTGCTCATTGGTGTTGGTTCACAATAAATAGATCAGGATGGGGATGGGGAAAGATGTTGTGTGAGATGTGGTTTTTTTCAACAGCAAATCATTTTGTAAAGACAGAGTGTGCTGATCTGTGAATTTGTGCCTGGGAACTAAACATATCTAAAACAGAATCACATCGATGTGTGCAGCTGTGAGAAGATGCTAATGCATTGCTGCACACACAGAACTTTTTGGGTGAGCTTCCCTGCCCTCCTTTTCTTCCTTTGCAAGTAAAAGAAAAGCCACAGCTTGTTCTCCCATTACAACCACTGGCTTGTACATTCCCCTTTTCCTTTCTTTGCAGGCTCTGTTTGTAGTTATACAGTCAGGTCTCCACAGAGTAATTTACTGGCAGAATCTCTCCCAGAATCCAGCTTGAAACCAAGCTGTAAAAACAGCTGAGAGTGTAAATAATTCATGCAGACAATATGACTTTTTTATGTAAATTCGGTGCATTAACCCTCTATTATAATGATGGACGACAGATATGGGCGACGTTGCCTTGGTAAGAGCTAATGGATGGCCGCCATAAATTCACTGCACATTTTATTGTGTTGCTGGAAATTGTGCCTTCAGGCAATGCTGTTTACTTTTATGTAAAACTCAGGGTTCCCTAAATATTACAAATATTTTACATCCGACTCCTCAGCATTTGGGCACAGCACACAAATCAAGCTTTCTTCATTTGAGTTGTAATTAAAGGTTTGGGTTTTTTTCAGGGACAATTATCTAAAACTATAAAGAGAAATATGTTTTCCCCTTTAGATGTTCAGTCATTGATGTATTAACAAAACCTTTGAAGAAAGATATTAAATAACTGCAACATATAACTTTGCATTAGGCTATATGCTGTATGCATACATAACAAATTTGGAAATAGTTTCTTGTTAATAGTTTTTATTTTTTACCATTTCTTGTGCTTAGTTACACATAAAAGATTCCTTTTTTTCCCCACACATATGCTTCTCTCTATAATTCATATCTGTTTTATCAGTGTAATTCTCTGAGCAGTGTCCTTGAGGAATTCTGTCTCTCAGTAAACATGGAAACTTCAGTTCATTTCAGGGAATTTTAAATAAAGAATTCCTGGTTACTTTTTGTTTCCACATGTTACTGTTTTGTACAGACCTTAAGTAAATTGGAATGACACAGGTAATTTTTCTCACAAAAAATTGGTCTCAACAAAACAGAAACTTACTGTATCTACTTAAGCATAATGTTTCCTTCATAAGATTTTAATACATAATGATTATTATAACTACACATTTAATTCAGCTTAATCAAACATTCAATTTAGTCTCATAGCACATTTTAGAAGAAGAAAACAAGCAAAAAGCAGCCATGTCTAGAAAAGGATCCTACTGCTTCTGAGAGAATGACCAGGATTCCATTCCCAACAAAGGGAAGTAATGCCAGGAACAATGGCAAATCTGTCCCTCGACATTCTGGGCAAACACCAGCTGGCCAGAGGACTAGATGACTAGAGCAGTCTCTGGGAAAGCATCTGTGTGAGAGTTTGTTGAAATCTCTATTGGAATTTTTGAGGGAAAGCTTGTAGATTAGCAGTGATAAAAGCATGTTCACTCAGTCTTCTTCTTCCAATGGAATGCGCCGGTTTTGGCAGTTTTGTTTTGATATCTGTGTGAAAAAACGCTGTGCAAAGTTGACTAGGAGTGACTGCAGCTGAGCTAGCTCCAGTAGAAATGCATTACACCTTCCAAAACCCTTCAGTTCCCTGAGGACTAAAGAGAAAGCACACTGTAAGAGAGGTAAAAACCACTGAACAGAAGGGGAATGCAACAGCCATGGTGGGGAAGGGGGGAAGGGCTAATAAAATGAATCACATGTTGTATTAAGTGAAGTCTAGCAGTTTAATTACACATAAACCTGTTTAATAATTGGGTTTATTTTGTATCCCGGCTATGCATGCTTCTTTCAACTATATTAGGAATGTCACAAGATAAAAGGACAAAAACTATTACCAAGGGCATTTACTTATTCTTAGTCTTCAGTATTGACTGAGACTCCTAAATTTGGACTTTCAGATTTTGCACTTTATTCTTCTGACGTGCTTTACTGCCCTGAAGCCACTTTGCAAAATTCATAGCAGCTTTCACATGCTCTGATGCTTCTTGGGACCAATTCAATCTCGAACAATAGATGTGTGTGCAGTAGAGCCAGGAAATGTTACACAGGAGATCATAGGCTTATTCCCCAATAGCATTTTGATTTGTAAAGTATTCCACTACACAAAACACACACAGGAGACAGCATTAAAAAGCATTAGAGACCATAGCCAGTAAGACAGAAAGGTGTCTTAAAATACAGATTGACAGCAAGGCCTGGGATATGAGCAGGACACACTACATAATCAGTGGAAATGTTAGAGAAAGAGTTTTCAATATTTTACATTATTCAGCCATTTAACAAATCTCTCCTGGGACAGAATTTGGCCTTTGGGAAAAAAAAAAACCAAAAACAAAAACCAACCAAACAAACAAACCCAAAAAACAAAACAAAAAATGCAAACAAACAAACAAAAAAACCCTGAGATTTTTTTCCTCTATTGGTTAAAATAAAGGTGGTTTTGTAAGTCATACATCAAGAGAAAGCCCATTTTCCAGTCTTGTTCCTTGTCCAGTGCATTTCCATGCAGAGCAGACAGAGACATGTGTTGCTGGGAGGAGTTATAGGGCAGTTTCATCTGTTTGAAGGAAGCATTGTCTATGATCCAGGACAGAACATTGTCCAGTGTGATCCCATTCTCTCTTCCTCATGCAGAGCAGAGTATTCCTCTGCTTAATGACATGCAGACCATAAGGCATCATTCTGTCCAGGTATGCAGTTTAAAGGTCAAATGTTCTGAACCCTTGAATAGTAATTTCTGGCTGTCACCCTGTCATGGATGGTTTGCTTCCATGGAATTTGTTGCACAGGAGAAAGAGCACTTTCTGTCCTGAGCTGTGGTAGCAGGTGTGTCACTGTGTGTCTCAAGGTGATATAACGAAAGGGAAATGTATTCTTAGGTGGAAGCACAGCTTGAAAGCATTGTAGGGCTATCTTGTGGGATTGTGAAGAGAATATTTGTCTTCCTCATGATGAACACATCCCTGGGTCAGCCCAAATACCACCTGCAATTATAGATTGCTACAAATCAGAGTCCATAACGAGTCTTCCTTAATTCCCCCCAGAACAGTAATGTTCTTACATTCTTCACAGAACAATTGTTTGCACTGGAAGATCTGTGAAGATTTTCTAGTCAGACACTGCTGCCATGGGCAGGAACACCTTTCACTGCCACTGGAATAGTGTTCACAGAGAAGTTGTGGATGCCCCGTGCCTGAAAGTGTTCAAGGCCAGATTTCAAGCAGCCTGGTTTGGTAGAACTGGGGGGTGGAACTGGATGATCTTTAAGGTCATTACCAACCCAAACCATTTCTGGATTCTATGAACAGGATGCTCCACAGTGTAGGATTTCAATTTGGTTAATTTAGGGCTCATGAAAAGAATGAGGCCCAGATTGCCCACCCATTTCTCATGTCCAAGTGCAGCATTGTCAGTACAAAGATTTTTGTTAGCCCCCTTCTTCTGTTTAATACATTTAAGTACTGCACTCTGCATATGAAGAATAGTGATGTTATCAGAAAGCATTCAAAAACATATGTTTTAATGAAATGTGTTGACAACTGCTGAAGTAAAGTTTTTGTTAAGTCCCAAGAGTTTATCCATGACAAGCAGTATTAATGAATTGAATTAATTAAAAAGCATTTCAAGATGAAACAGGACCTGTTCTATGTAAAATGCTCTATACATTAGACAAGCATTATGGAAATCACTGCTTTGTACTACACTGTAATGCAGCCATTTATAAAAGCTTCTCAAGATCCATGGATAGCAGTAATTTGGGTTTAGCGTGTCTTTGAAATTCATTGAATACAGCATGTGCTATTTAAAAGCATGAAATCTGGATGGTTACACTGCTATCAACGTTTCTTTGGCTTGAGGAGGGAAATGAGAGCTCAACATTATTGGAATGAGTGAGTGGGCATGGGAACAACAGGGGGAAACGATGGAGGACCTGGCAAGCCCTAGCACAGGCTGGTGCTGACATTTTTAGGGAGCAGACTTGTCTGGCAATAACTCAGGGTCCTGAGCTGGTCTGAAATGGGAGTTAAATCTTTAAAATATTATTAAGTATGTAGATATTCATAAATAAAAACATGAAGGGTGAAAGATGAGAAACTGTGAAAGACAATATGATTTCACACATGCATGGTGAAGTTTGTCTCACTTTATGTGTCTCAAGATTTGGCCTGGAGACTATTTCCAATGGATCCACTTTTAGCTATGTGCTTTTTAATTCCTCTGGATCTTAATAAAGGGAATTACATCCTTCAAGGACAAGTAGCCAAAAAACTGTTGGTAGATTTGAAATATTGTGATGTATTAATACTCACAGTTCAATCAAGAATATGGCTGTACAGTAGAGAAGAGAAGAAATCCTAAATACAAAATGAAAGTCATGTTCCTCAAGCAATATACGCAGATATTTAAAGGATGGTAACATTTGCTACTTAGCTACTGTACATGCTTCTAAAAATTCGTTTGAGACATTGCTTGGAGTATCAGTAAATGTGACAGGCAGTCTCATTGGTTAGCAAAAGGGATAATTCATTTGGTCCTTAGTGTATTAGGAAAAGAGCAACCAAAATGGAATCCCAAAGTGCTTTGGGAGATTCATCCTACAAGCAGGTATGAATCTGCTCTGTAAAAAAAAAATGAGAGAGCTTGTTCTGCTACTTCACTATAACATGAGCAATATGTTTGCACTTGTCACAGGGAACATTTGCATTTAGTATCTGCATGTAGAGAACTTCTAAGCTTTCTTGTACCTGCTAAACCTGCCCAGGTAGCATTTGGAGCTGACCAAAAGAAGTCTCTCCCCACCGGCGAGGTGCTGTGCTGCCTGTAGAGCAGCATCTGCTAAAACAAGGTCTTGCATTTCCTACTTCACTTCAGACTCTTCTTGCCAACTAGATTCCAGGAAGGACCAAAAATCTTTTTCTATGCAGTCATGCTATTTTTGAGGGCTGAAATAGCCTGGCTCCTCCTCAGCCTGTGCAGAGCAGCTGGCACACTGTCTGTCAGGCTGAGTGACCAGACAAGACCACAATATGCAGCACAGATGGGGTGATGGAAGGAAAGGTCTAGGGTGCTGGGCAAAAACTGGTTGCTGCTGGTTTACATTGAAGTGTTCTATGGTGGAAAACCTGTGTTTGTTAAAGCCATGCATTGTCAAACTCTGGCCATGAGAGCTATGGCTCAGCTGAGCCTGGGCTCCCAGAACACACAGAGTTCTGAACCAGCTACTTGCACAGTCAAATGGTCATCCCCAGGGTTACTTTACCAGCTGGTCCTAGAAATTAGTTGAAAATATAAAGATCAAGACAAATTCTGATTGTTCCCATTACCAGGAATATTTACTAATTTTTAAATGATCAGTCCGTCTGCATACAGCTGTATGTTTCTTCACTGTTGTTTTTCCACTTAGCAAACTGTTTTTCTTGTGAATCAGCTCATGTTGGACTAGCATGTTTAAGTAAAAATATCCAAAATTTTCCTAATCAGATTTTTATGGAATTTTAAAGTACAAATTGTGACTTGCACTGTGCACAGGTGGGAAGGTAAATAAAATAGAAGAGGAAGACTTTTGCGGAAGAAACAGCAGTAAAAAGGGCAGACAGACATGGTGGTAATGGAATAAGAAATATTGCTTGTACCATTTCATTACAGAGAATAATAAACAAATAAACATCTTTAACTCAGACAAGATAGGATGTGATCAGAAAGAAGGGAAGAAAATTGGTGTTTGACTCTCTTCTTATTGCCAGAAAGTCAAGAAGATATTGCAGCAGCCCTGAGACACTTGGTCAGACATGATGCCTTATATTTTCATTTACTTTTAAGAGTAGCAGAACGATCCTTGTTATTGGAAAATTATCTTCTCTGACTCTTGGGAAGGATGGCTGGCTTTGAAATAGTTTCTAAAATACAAATTGGGGAACAGTCTCATAATGCACTTGATTTTTTTTTTTTTTGTTACAGCTGAGAATAGCATCTGTAGTAATTAAATGAATATGAGAATTAATAACTTCAAATGATGTAACTTACCAAGACTATGTAAAAACTACTATTTGAATTATGTTTTGCAAGTAGTGATAGAGTTGGACTTCACCCTGAAATCCTGTCTGGAACCTATATCTAATCCCAAGTGGAGTAATTTTGTATTCCCAGTTCTACATACAGTAAAATGGTAATCAGAATTGGAAGTCATCACCGAACTGCTTAAAAGGCACTGGAATTTAATGAGTGTTAAATAAAAACAAAACAAATCCTTGTAGTCTTCTCCGAGGAGAAATTGCTCTGTATAATAAGGCAGAAAGTAACACTTCAAAACCCAGGGCACCACCCAGCCTGGCATGGTTGAGACAGGGCAGGTGGGTTCTCTAGACAGACACAACCTCTCTCATCCACATGCAATGCACTCCTAAAAAGAAGGAAGGCTGATCCTTTGCTGAAATACTGGCAGGGAGGATCATCTTGGGGCTGTTTCTTCAAAGGGGAAAATGAGCAGCTTTGCCACACTAACTTGAAGGTAAAGCACGGTGGAGTTACCAGTTCCAAACAGTCCACAGCCTCACAATAATACAACAAAAGTCTAGTCAACAGCCTCCAAAACAGGGTGAAGATATTCATCAAAACTGATGAGGCTCCTATTAATTAGTGTTGTTAAATGATAGTTACACTTTCGTTACTATTACTACTTTGAAATTTAACTAAGAAACCTAATGGGGCTACTTCTGGGAGATGTTAATTAGAAATGGCAATTCCACTTACCCATACAGCCTCGGCACAGAACCATCACACATCAATATTTAATTTAATTACTGATGTTGTGGTGCAAGTCACATCTGATTTATGAGATAAATATGCTTAATTAATAATGAGATAAAACACATACAGTATGTCACCTTTTGTCATATGAGCTTTATTAGGTAGAGTAAAAAAGACACACATGAACATTGGAAAGGCCCTGACATGATGCTCTGTGCCTCTGCATTATCTTTGTCCTTGGAGTTACCTGAGCTCAAACTGCACTGTAAATATGACAGACATCTGCAAGTGTCAAGGGCACCAGCCTATGTAAAGACACACTTGTGTCTTGAGTAATTAATCATTTACTTCCATTTTTTTGCATAATTAAAAAACTAAACTTTCATCCTGGGTTATATGTAGCATCTATAGAAATTCATTTTATCGGGTTTGATCACAGTATTCTCATTTGTGTTGAATGTGGCCTGGGTGTGCAAGAATTCATTTTGCATCAGCTTCCTTTGGAAGTGAACCTTCTTCCCACTGGCACTGGACATCCTCTACTCAGAGCTTCCTACAAGAGGCTGTTGAGAATAGTGAATATGATTGTTGTACCACGAGGCAGAGTTCTGGAAAGGTATGTGCAGAAAGATTGCTTAGCACTTTGTAAAGCCTGGGGGGAGAAGAGGACAGACAGCCAGGCCTTGAGGCTGCTTGTGATGATTAACCATCTCAAAGCAGCTTGCAGGCAGACCTAGGTCCCCATTTCATAAAAGGCTTTGTAACAAGGACTGGCAGCCTTAGCCTCGAAG
Organism: Lichenostomus cassidix; assembly: GCF_008360975.1. NCBI lineage: Eukaryota > Metazoa > Chordata > Aves > Passeriformes > Meliphagidae > Lichenostomus > Lichenostomus cassidix. The sequence goes on along the minus strand of NC_139503.1, from coordinate 3,854,779 downwards.
ACTTAAATCCAAAACAAATGGATAAACAGGTACCACACAACCAGTGCACCAGATCTGCTGAGAAAAAGGACTTCTGAACCACTTCTGTTCATTTTTGACAGAAGATCAAAGCCTTAGCAGGTCCCCCTGTGTTTGCAGTGTCCTTTGTAGGTCTGTGTTTGCAGGGGTTCACAAGCTAGCACTAGAAGTTTGTGTGGGTTGAAACTTGCTATGCAAGATCTTTACCTGGGGGCCATTTGGTTTGATGTGTTTGACAAAATTTTAAGAGCTCCTAAGTTGACTGTGCCAAACAAATAGTTTCCTAGAGGCTGAGAAGGTTTTTGAAACTTTCTTCAGGGAAAATTCCCAATTGGCAGAAAACCTGTGAAAGCAAAAGCGATGTGAAACCTTGTAACCTACTGAAACACATACTGCTTTCAGATCCATTTGTGGTGCTTTTTTCTGTTATATATAACTATTCTAATATCACTATTGAGAGTAACTAATACAATGGGAAGCTGTTGGGTCATTAGGAATGATTAGTGGAGACCATCTCAGTATGGTCTGAAAGCTTCCCTTACAAAGAAAAAGAGCCAACCAAAAAACCAACACTGGAAAAGCCTTCAGCTGTCCAAGCCTGCCTTAAAACCCACTCATCCAAAAGAAAACAGAAGACTAAAGCACAAAACAACAGTGTTTTACTGCTAATAGGCAGGGAGAAATGGAATGCCAGTGATTGCAAATGAGAGAGACTGTACTTTGAGGATAATAAAATAGGACTGCTGTTCTTTTCAGGTCCATGACCCAGTATTGTAGGTGGTCACCATGGCTGGCACTGTGATCTGTTGGTATGATGGATGTACTGCAGAGTTTCCAAAGGGTGTGACTGAGGTGTGGAATTCAGCTGTGCTGGAAGCTCACACCTTCCGTCAGCTGCCAGGAGTGGGAGAGGCATCCTGGGACCTGTTCCCTCTAATTACATTCCCTGGTCTTGACAAGTAAATGCATCTAGAATAGGAGAATGGGGGATGGAGGAATTTGTGGAACCCAGAGAGTTCCATCAGGCAAACCAAACAGGGAGAAGTAGTGCATTAGGAAGACTTTCCCCATGAGACTGGGAGCCTGGATGAGTAGCCAAGAAATGTCTGGGAGATGAGAACTAATCCTCTTTGAGAAGAACCTGTAATTTTCCCCCAGGAGAGAAATAATGCTACAGTTGGAAGGGCAGGTAAGAGCAGCACTGCCTCCAGCTCTGTCTGATCATACTGCTTGCACTGAGGCTGAAAACCACCAAAATGTACAGGATAGTGTGTGCTTATCTGAGGAGAGAATGGAGGAGATAACAGCATCTCTCACAGTGGCTGGCTTTCAGACAATATGGAACACAGGTTATACAAACACTATGGGTGTACCCTGGGTAGAGTCAGACTGTGGTAGTTGTACCAGGATCAGTAGCTAAAATAAAAGTGTGGCAGAAAATTAAGCTCTTGCAAAGGAGTTGCACAGGTTGAGGCTTTATCCTACTGTGTGCTTAGCAGTTGTATTTATGTGTGAAGCACCAAAGTCCTGTTCCATCTTCCTTACAGGGCTGCTTTGGTAAACATCCATTTCTTCCAGGTTTATATTGTCATGGGGAAGTTTTCTAGGTTCTCCTGTGGCAGTGTGGACTGTGTGTGCCATGAATTACACTTATGGGCTGAATGGATTTAGAAAATTGGCTGCTCCTTCACACAGCCAAAGACGTGCAGGAAAATATTAATATTCTCAGTCTCTTCTTTTCCCTTCTTCCTTCCAAATTCATATCTGTCCCTCTGGGGAGCAGCTGAGAACAGTCTGGCCCAGACCAAAGATTCCAGGCAGCACATATAGCACCTACATGTGTGAAATTCCGCTCTCTTTTTCTGCAGAACTCTCCTCCTGCATTGGGCCCAGGGCTCTCTGTTATGGTGTAGCAGCAGCAGCAGGAGCCACTTAGCACAGGCAATTGAAGTACTTCTCACCTCTCCAGCCTGCCTGAGTCTCCCAGGCTTGCCTGTGGGATGTGAACTCGAATCTCCAGCTCTCCTTGCCATTTGCATGCTTCCTTGAGGCTTGTTTTTGTGTTAAAATGCCTGAATCTGGTCTCAGGATTCAGAAAGGCAGCATTGTCACTGGTGATTACTAATAGCAATTACTGCAAATTAGGGTATAGACCTATATGACATCTAGCAAAATAGGCTGAAGCAGATTAAAAATTAAAATAGTCGTTTGACAAGGAAATAACAGTCACCCCATCCTTTCAGTACATACCTGCACTGCTGCTGCTGCTGCAGTACCTGTCCAATATTCTCTGTTTGGTCATTTATACTTGGACATGGTTTTGAGAAGCCACAGCTTATTTAGACCCCCTTTTTTGTGAATGAGTAGTTAAAAATTGTTTCTTCCAATGCTCGTTATTTTGCACTTGTCTGTACTAGTAGGTAATGGAATTGTGTTGCAGAAGCCTCACAGCTGGATGTGACAGTCAGAACCAGATGTTCATACAATAGGCCAGACACAGCTGGTTCTCTGTAGCTGGCAAGGGATGTAGAACAAGTAAGTGCAGAGACAGCAAGCCTGAAAAAAATCTAAGGTAATCAAGCTGAATATGCCTGGAGTTTTAGGCCATCTGGAAGATTGCCAGAAGGCTATTTATTCTGATGTCTACACCTGCTGAATGGGAATGTTTTGTGTGAACTCAGAGCTTGAAGTAATACTGTCTCTCTCCCTTTTTCAGCACTCCACTCCCTCTAGGCAGTGTTTCTCATTTGATAAATTGTGCTCCACAAACTTAGGTTTGATTTTAAAAAAAACCAACAAACCAAACCTTGAATTTATTCCCTGGCTATTGATGAGGATAGAAGGAAAGTGGTGCACCACTGGAGAACAGAAAGGGAGAACAGTGTCACAGATTGCCCCTTGGAGGGTTACAGTCTGTAGGCAGTGCAATCTGCTAGATATGTTGTGAGTCACTGGAAAGATTTTCTTTGTCCCATTTATGGTGAACTGGGAGAGAAATTCCCACAAGCACTTTTACCCGCTGTTGTGTGCACACTCACCTTTCTGTACTCAGTGAAACAGATTGATTCCAAAATGCCCCATCTGGCTGCAGTTTTCTCCTCACAGCCAAGCTTCACCTGCCTTGCTGTTCAGCATGAAAGCTCTTGGGACCCACATGAAAGCTCTTGGGACCCACATTTTACAAAAAGTTTTGGTGGTGGTGTTGGTGGTAAGCATGCTCCTACAGTGATGAACATTTGCCTATGATGATCTCTCAGTCAAGAGGAGGCTGGAGGTGGAGGAGAAACTGAGAGGGGACACAGCTGACCTCAACTGACCAAAGAGATATTCTGCAATATATGACATGCTCTGCAATAAAAGCTGTGGGGAAGAAGGAAGAATGGTGAACTTTCAGAGAAATGGTGTTTGTGTTCCCCAGTCACTATTAGGTGTGCCAGAGCCCTGCTGTCCTGGGAATTGCAAACACCTGCCTGCCCATGGGAAGTGGGGAATTAATTTGTTGTTTTGCTTTCACATGCAGTTTTTGCTTTACCTCTTAAACTATTGTTACCTCAACACACAAGTTTTCTCATTTTTACTCTCCTGATTGTTTTCCCCATCTCACTGTGGCAAAGTGAGTAAGTTGCTGCCAAGGCTGAACCACAACCTGTCCCAAAGGCATGATCTCTGTGAATGCACCATAGCTCTCTCTCAATTTCCCCATCTTTGCTGAAGGATACAGTGGACTTCCTAAAATTCTTATGGAGTATCTGTTCCTTAACCTGACCCAGATAACTGATGTGTTATGCTATGATGCTTTGCCAGAAAGAAGTTCCAGTTTTTCTTTGACTATTTGTTTGGTTTCCATTAGCAGAGAGGTGAACCACAGAGAGTACTTGAGTTGATACCTTTGAAGGACATGAGATTTTAAAACAAATAAAAGATCTACTGTGTGTTATAAGCAATAATCAATAATTAAAAGCCTTGTTAAAACATTGTTGAAGAGTTCTTCAGAAGAAAAGTAGTTATACTGCATTTCATGCTTAATTCAATGTCAATTAGCTGATTGTTAACTTCCCTTCAGCTAAATCTTGTTCAGCACAGAGAAGAGAAATCAAAAGCATTCTAGCTTTAACAAGCCTAGTGTTTCAATCATTCATCTCTGCCCGCAGGCTCAAAATCAATGTCAACAGACATTTCATTGCAATTTTATCAGCCATTTCTGCATGTCACTGTTTTCTTTGCTGCCCTGATTGTCCCTGAAAACCGTCTGTGGGAATCAGAATTCATCTTGGGCAAAAAACCAAACAGACCACACTTACTATTACCTAACCCATGGCAGGGTTTGCTTTCACTGCTGTTCGCCAGGGCTGCCTGAAGAGCTCAGAGCACTAAGGTGCCAGGCAAGGGCAGCTGGGGTCGGGGATGCCCTTCAGCACCGCGGACAGCGCCAGGAGCAATTCTGCCTGGACCTTCCCCTCCTCAGCCCTTCCCTTCCTCCTTCTCCTCCTCCTCAGCCCTTCCCTCCTCAGCCCTCCTCCTTCTCCTCCTCCTCCTCCTCCTCAGCCCTTCCTCTCCTCAGCCCTCCTCAGGTACCAGCCAAGTTCACACAAACCAGAATAGCTTTACATGTGTGAATGACTCCTAAAAGACAAAGAAATTGATGGGTGCTCAGGCACAGAAGTTTTTCTACCTACAAATGCTTGAATTGCCCGTAGAGAATTGTGTCAAACAATAGCAGATGACCACGTAAAATTTATAAGGCATCACAGGAAATCCCGTTTGCTTCACAATGACATCACATCAATAAATTGTGAGATTCACTCCTGTGAAAAGTATTAAGAACAAGAGCTAGGCTGAAGTCTGAATTCAGATGCTAGTGGTGTTTGGGTCTTGTCAAGCTCTTACAGAACTTTAATTGATAATTGGCTTCCTTCTGCCTGAAACCAGAGTGTCTGATTGCTGCACTTACACTGCAAGCAATGCAGTAAGGCATGTTACACTCAGGAATGACACAGGAGTGGTTTTTTTTCAAACTTCTTGCTGTTTCAAGACCTGGCCAATGGTGCTTCAGCTTCAGCTCACATGAGGGAGAGGAGAGGAGAGGAGAGGAGAGGAGAGGAGAGGAGAGGAGAGGAGAGGAGAGGAGATGAGAGGAGAGGAGAGGAGAGGAGAGGGAGGGAGAGGAGAGGAGAGGAGAGGAGAGGAGAGGAGAGGAGAGGAGAGGAGAGGAGAGGAGAGGAGAGGAGAGGAGAGGAGAGGAGAGGAGAGGAGAGGAGAGGAGAGGAGAGGAGAGGAGAGGAGGAGAACTCACCATTGCTACCCTTAACACCCAAATTGGTTCTTCAGCCATTATCCTCATTCACCTTGGACAAATGACTTAGTTAAATGATGTGATCTGTGTTTGCATGGATGTTTGCAAACACTGACACAATGCCCATGGATCAGATAGAAGTTATGGAGGTTCATTAATTTAAATAATGATCAGGAGGCTCACTCTGTTCCTCCAGTTTGTGTCACGTTGTTGTGGAGGCATCTACAGACAGGCAAAATACAGTACAGGTTGTGACAAGCCCACACTGTTTACCACTTGTGGCTGAAGAGCTGAATTCTACAGCTGGTTTTCTTATAGTTTCAAGCATATTAGCCTTAATATTTAACACTTAATTTCTGTTTATGTTTTCCCAATTTTCCTGCACTTTCCTTCACTTTTGTGACACTTCTGTTTCAACAGAAGTGTTTTTTCTCTTCGTGAAACAATGATATTCACTAGGTAATTTTACAAGCATTCCTTCACTGGAATGGTGTTACACCTTAGCTTGTTCCTGGGAGCACAAGAATATTTTTTTGGTTTTTCTCATTTTTGTTTTTCAGTGCAGCATCTCAGCTCAAACTGGCTGCATGTTCTTTGTCAAGAGCTGCTTCTGGTGTTGATAGGATCATGTTGAACCTTGCAGGATGGGAAATGGGTGGCTGAGGCTGACAAATGCCACCAGAACACCAGCAATACCAGTGAAGTTACACAAGTTTGATTGCCAGAGTTCCATTTCTCCTTGATTCTGTCTCAGAAACAGATAAAATCAAGGCTTTTTTCCAAAATTGATGCTAAAAAAAAAAGGTGAAAGTGCAACAGGACCAAAAATATTAACCCCAAACTACTCCAAAATTCAAAAATGTTTTTCCTCAGGAAGATCCCAGTCTTGCTGTCATCAGTGGAGTCAGCAGTTTGCTCTGAACTTGATACTGCATCAAACTCTCTGTGGGGACATTTCTGTGCCTTCATGCAGAGACATCAAAGTGAGTATTTGTTTTTCTAGTACAAACTTTTGAAAAGAAACAACCAGTCCCCTGTGGAGAGACATTCATGTGAGCTGACAAGAACCATCCTCTCTTTTCAGGTTCCAAAAGTGGTGATTTCAGTGCAGGAAGGTGAGCCTTGTCTCCAAGACCTTATTCTCTTGGGGCTGCAGAAAAACCAGCCAAGTTCTATTTAGCCTAAATTATCTGAGGATAAAGGAAAATAAACTCTCTGGGGAAAATTCAGAGGAAAACAAAAAGGGGTAGAGAAAAAAATCTTCATCTGAAAAAAACCAAACTTTTCAGAATAAAATAGATTTTTCAATTTCTGAGACTTCTAGGCTTAAAAAAAAAAAAAAGTGTCCTTTCCTATTAAGAAAATTGCTTTCACTTTCCTGCAATGAACAGAGTTCTGTTCCTAACGATGGGAGAAGCTGAGTGTTGCTGCTGAGCAGCTGAAGTGAGGATCCAACTATCAATGCGTCACCAGCTAAATGCGATTTGAGATGCAGTTTGCTTTTCTGGATCTCAGATCTCAGGGCTCAACCACAAACTGTACATGACACAACTAAATTAATATTTAAAAATAATTACTTGCTGCCTGAAGGTAAACAGAAAAAGGGTAAATAATTGATAGCACTGGGACTGCCACAGTGTAACTCTGCTGAGCGTTTATGATGTGCTGTGAAGGTTCAAAGGGATTGCTCGTCTGCTGCCTCTGAAGGAGGGTTTTTGCTAATCATTCCAGGGCTTGTTTTGTCAGCCAGCAATGTTTTCGGAGTTTGAAGCACCAGAATAGAATGCCAGCTTAATTTAGGTGAATCTCTGGCTTAATTTACTAACTTTCATTCCGAGATTTGCATTGTAAATGATAAGGTGATTTTCATAGTTATTTATTTATTTAGCCCATCAACATCTGAAGGGAAATTTTATGTGGTCTGTTGCCAAGGATGTAGAGTAACTTGCATTTAAGGAGTTCTTACATAACATTACACCCTATGACAATACCTGTCTGCAGAGCCTGGTGATTATTGAGAATTGATAGCTCTTTTCAGTGGTAAATATCCCTCCTCTTACAGCCCAGCATGAGAATAATCAGGATTCAAAGTGGCAGATGACCATAAGGAAATGTCAGTGATTTCAAACTGATCAATTTTCCCCCTCAGTCAGAAAACTTCTCACACAGATTTTTTTAAATTTTTATTATTTTTATTTTTATTTTTTATGTGCTGCCTCCACAGAGGACATCACTGTTTTCTGATGTTAAAGCAAAGCACAAGGAAATACACATTTTGTGTGTATGGGGAGTCAATATGTGTATTTGTCAATATGTGTATTTGTGTGTATGTGGAGTCAATAGCTACAAGTCTGCAGTGTATTTACATACTTTGCTGTGCACCTCTATGGGGAAATTATCATTAGGTAAAAGTTCAAAGAGAGAACAAAACTGTCAGCAATGCCAGCTGGGCTGGGTGAGCAAACCACTCACAAAGTTTTATTTGCAATAGATATCTCAGTGGTAGGGATGGGAATGTGGGTTTTGTCTTTGTGCCCAGTCAGCCCTTCAGTAATGGCAGCTCCTCTAATGCTTTGTGCTGCCTAACACTTGGGTTTCATTGCTGGAAAATTCAATCTAAGCTTTTATTTAGATTTTGGAAAAAAAAAATCGAATTCTGTACTCAGGTGTCCAAGCACGAGGGTCATTTAAGGCACACAGTAATTCCTACACTCCACTACTGAACAGTAGTCAGTATTTAGTGAAATCTGGGAGACTTTTTCCAGCTGCTGTGCATCTGGAAATGAGCAGTAAGGACAACTAAATAGAAAACATGAAAACATGTGGAATCTCTGTCACTGGAGATGGGCAAAAACTGTCTGTTGTTTAAGAGTGCCTCAGTCCTCTCTCTCTTTCAGCCCTGCAAGTCCAGGTCTAAATAACTGAGACACAGAAAAACTGAGCACTGAGTCTCAAGTGGACAGACAGGTCTGTGTATGTTAGGTCCAAGCTCAGTGTTTATAGCAGGAAAATCAGGTTGCAAATTTTCATATTTTCAAACTATTATTGCAGCATTTGGATTATCCTGTGTGTCCCAGCTCCACAGGTCCTCACTTACATGAGAATCCCCATTCTCATTGATAAAAATAATACTATTTCAAGTCCTCATGGTTTCAGAGGAAGGTTTAAAAGTCTGGCTGTGCAGCCAACAAACTCATGAAGCAGAAAGTGAACATCACCAGTGTGCTTTCATTCCATTCCTGCTAGCACAGGGAACTCCTGCATTTTCATCCTTGGGGTTCCCAGTGCAAGGAAAGGCAAAACAAAAAACACAAAAAGGAAACAAAAAAAAAAGCCTGCTCTAAACTCCATTCCAACATTCAGGTCACCACCCTTCTCCTTTCTTCCCCACACCCAAGACCACACACTTGCACTTGCACCTCCAGGCACACGTCTGCCTGCCAACGCAGAGGAGGTTACAATCTCATCACAGTTCTGGTTATCTTTCAAAGAAAAACGTCCTAAAAGAAACCCCAAGAACTCAGTGGGGCAGCCCCACCCCCTGCCATGGAGCATGACCACACTGGCAGCTCACAGGCTTTCTTCTCGTTGGGAAAGTGGCCAGAGGGTGTTAGAGAAGCAGCTGCTTGGAGGCAAATCATGGCTGTTAAAGCATTTGCTGCTCTGAGGGAATGAGAAGCACTGAGACAGACTGGGGCATCTCTGGCCAGTGCAAGAATCACTGGGGAAATTCAATTTTTCTGCTCTGAATTTATTTTATGTTGACTGCAGCAGTGTTTTGTGAGACCCAGGCCTTTGTTGTGTCATCAGCTGGGGAAATAGGAAAATGGGGATTCTTTCTCGAGCAATGATGTCTTCATTCTGCAGGACTAGTAACATTAATTTAGTTTAAAAATCTCTGAATATCTACTGGGCTGACCACTGTGTTGGTTTGTCTTTAATGGGGGATAAATTGGCATTTCTAGAAACAGAGATAAATTGGCATTTCTAGAAACATGTATTGCTAATGAGAATTTTGTTTGATGAGGAGATTCCTGCCAGGGTTGTAATTTGGTGTATTATGAGGTTAGTCCTGTAGAAAGGACAGTAGTGAAAATAACTCCTGAGCACTAACTTAACTACAACCTAAAAGCTTTCACCTTGAAGAAAATTTGCCTTGAAAACATTTATTCTTTCAGAGGTGTTTGCCAGCAGCAGAGAAGCCACCCCAGTGAAGCTTCCCAGAGAATGCAGTAATACATGCAACAAAGAGATTTTGCCAGTGAAATACCCACTTGTGAACTGTTCATGGGTATAAGAAAAATGGATCTGAGGTCTTGCCACCTGAATTCCCTTCCTCTCCCTCAGTAGGTTATCAGCATGAAAACAGGAAATGAATTGGACACCATTAATAAAACATGAAGCCTTCGTGTTCAGGTTCTGTGCTCTGTCGTTCAAGTGTAGAAGACACTGTGTGAGAAGGAAACAGAGGAGTCACATCCACAAGTTCATTTGCTCTTTTTAACTACACAGCAAACTTTGGCTTAGACTTGGAACTAAACCATTCTTTTCTTCTCCTGAATTTACTGAAAAGCTTTTAAGCCCTCTTATAGAAAACCTGAGGGATTGTTATTGAACTGTGGGTAGTCTTTCAGAACATAAAATGTTTTCCTAATAGATTTCACCAATAATTAGATACTGTCAATACTGGGGGTTTTTTACAGTATTTCACTGTGATATAACATTTTAGATCTTCTTTTCTTGCATTTGCTTTTGGAGCTGTTGGCATGGCACAAACCTTTTCACTGTGATAGATGTCCTTTTTTGCCTTTTTTGGTGATATTAGCAACATCCCAAGATATGTACCTTGCTCTCTTTTGGGGTCTCATTTTTCTAGAGGACAATGTATGATTCACCCATCTCATAAAACTTGTTTTTCACCAAAGAACAAATTATTAACCTCAAAGAATAGAAGCCTATATGAAGCAGACTGAAAGACCTCCCCACCACCAGCACCACCACCTTTTCTGTCTGTGCTTTCAAACCATCTCATGAAAGCTCATGGTCCCAGCAGCAATCCAAGGATGAGAGCTTGCAAAGTTGCTAGGAAAAAGTCATGGGAACAAAAGCAGAAGACCCGGTTCAGCCAGACAAAGAGGCCTTCTGCAGCTGTAATAAAGGCTTGGTTTGCTCTATGGGGGAGTTTAATTGCAAAATACTTAGCATAGGTGAATCATAAGAAGCCTAACTATAGGAAGAGGTTAACCACAGTTATAGGAAAGATTCATCTCAGGCTACAATAAACAAGTTTTTGGTGGGAAGGAACCAGAAGGCTCTCTTTGGCTGTGGACAGTCCCACTCCCGAAACTCAGAAGTTGAGTTGTGAGTCCAAAGCAGGTCCTCCTGACCTCAGACAGTTCTTTTAGGAAGTAGCCAAGTACAAGGTCAGGTGGGGAGATATTTACTGCTAGTGGGAGTTTTTATCAGACTGCTGTGGCTGGAAGCACTAGTTCATCTCCCATGGGAGACAGTGCTTCCCATTAAGGCCTACCACAAATAGAGGTGTAACCCTGAGATTAGTAGAACTTCCATAGTTTTGAACAAACTGACATATTCTCACTGTTAAATAAATATGGAAGCACTGGTCCCTGGGTCCTGTCAGGAAAAGGAGGCTCCAGTCTCAGAGATTTTAGGTCAGGTCCAAATTCCTTCAATTATTTCTGTGTAGTCTCCTTCAAAATAACCTGTTTGCCTCCTGCTTAATTCCTGAAATGCAGAAATAAGACCTCAAATTAGGGGGGAAACCTGGACAGTGAAACAATCCACAATCAGCAAACTTAAAAATTCAGTGTTACAGTTCAACCTAATTAAACATTTTTCTTTGCAGCCATCTACAACTTTGATGATAGGAAATTGGATTTGACTCATTACATACAAAAGGACAGTCTGGTAAATATATTTTCTCAGTCAAAACAATTAGTTCACTAACAGAGTAGAATTATGTTTTCACTGAAATGTATGTTACCATTTAGTTTACTTGTTTTTGTTGTCTGGCTCCATCCATAACAAGTGCAGCCAAGCTCTAATTCTCAACTGTTTGAAGTTAGTCTCATGAGAGGTAGGCCAGACAATTCATTGGAAAATATTCAAAGTATTAGTAAAGTTATTCCTAATTGTGCAAAATGTTCTATATGAACATTTTTATTTTAGCACATATTTTGTTACTTGGGGTTTGGGTGATACGATTTGTTTTTCTACATTATTTCATCCATCATATTTAGGAACCACCTTCTGCTTGCAGTTTGATGTTACTGGAAATAAGAATTGTAAACATCTGTGGACAGTAAAGAATAATGCAGTTGAAGGCTGTCTGTCTGGGAGCAGCTGAGTGAAGTCTGAGTGCACATGATCAATTGAGTGGATGTCTAACTGGATGTGTTCATGGAGGGATGCCTTGATATGATGAAGGGGATGTGAGACTGAGCATGATTTATGGAGAGTAATCAGCACTGGAGCTGGAAGAAGAGTCTCTTAGATTAAAACACAACAGCACCTGGTGCTTGCTGCAAACACATTTTTCCCAGAAAAAGGGAGTTACCCTTTTGGAGTATTTCTAAATAACACACCTCTCTGTGTTATTTTTTTTTAATATTAGTATGTTAAACGTCCAGAGAATTCTTGCTGAAAATGATGCCTTGGTTACATGATCAGAGCCACTCATTTTCCCAGCAGAGGCACTGAGTACCCAGGGCTGTTTGGAAGCCACCAGCAGTGACCAACTAGGTGGGATGGAAAGCTGGCTCCTGCCAGAACTCTGAGCCCTACACTGAATCATTCATGGCAACCTCCCTGCTCAAACTGCATCTGACATTTATGTAAATATTTCCTGTGACTAAGTTTTTAGCCTTCTGCCTGTAGGAATGTCTTACACTAGTCATTTTTAAGGCTTTTTTTTCCCCTTGCATCCAACCTAAACTTTCCCTTCCCTAGCTCCTCTCCAGGACTGATCCTTTTGGGGCTGCACTTGATGTTGTATCTAGTTCTCAACACAAAGTTCTTTGATATTATAATGTTGTAATGGCAGGAGACCATGGTTAAGCAAAACCAGAACTGGCTGTCCCTCCCTCCCTCAGGGGTTTCAGGTTATTAACAGGGCTTTGCTCAGCTGAGCTACAGGGATCCGTCAGGTCTCTGCCCACATTCCTGTCTTGCAGCTTCACAATTCTCATACTATTTTAAAAAGCAGGAACGAGGCAGCTTGTATGATCCCAGCAGATTCTCCACCTGTCGTGGCCACTGATCTTTTGAAGTTAGAGACTCACAAACTCCTGCTGTCCATCTCTGCCCCACAAGAGGAATGTGGCTGTGAGCTAGATCCTCTGTGGGTTTGGTTTGCACCCCACTAGAGGCTTGGCAATGCCAGCTCCTGGGGCAGGCATCCCTTGATGATGAACCTGAACCCCTCCTGTTCTCCAGCCCCTGCTGCTCTGCCCCTTGGCACCTTCTTTGCTCCAAGTTCCCTGCTTTAACCTCATTATATCAACTGTTTTGTTGCAATAAAAATTAATTCTAGCGACTGCAAAGTCATTGTCTCAGGTGGCAAAGTCTTTTGGAGTTGCTTGGCACAACTACTTTTAATAAGCCCCTGTTAGACAGGTGTTTCACACTGTTTACTCCACTGTGTAATGTGGAACTGATACTGGCATGAATGGTTTGCAGTCTCTCACTTCTCCCTTTCCTGAGCATCCTCACAAGCAGCAAAGTTGCTTCATGTGCTCGTTGAAAACCCTCCAAAACTTGTGCTGGAGCATTCACCATTCTGGGAACCTTACCAGACCTTCATTCCCATTCTGTGCCTTTCTTTTCAGTATGTGCACTGCTCTTTAAGTCACATCAACAAAAGGTATGGGATCTGTGATACTTCTCAGCCCTGCAGCAGGGACAAGAAGTGGCACTGGAGCCAGAAAAGGTTTGGTTCTTTAGAATCACGTCTTAGTTTGGGATCTTTTCATGTGCCTCTGGCACTTTATGAGCCCTCCCCTGAGTTTTTCATCCTCTTTCAAGGTGCTGTTAAAAACCTCCTTTTCAGTTGGCTCAGCCTGCAGTCTGTGGTGGGTCTCCTGCACTGTGCACAGGTGTGCCCTGGAACTGGGACTGAGCATCACCTGGCACACAGGGCTGAGAGGCTGCTAGCCTGGGCTGTGCTGCAGCCCTCAGTGGGGCTGGCAGCAGCACCTGGGTGAGTGAAATCCTCGTGTCCCACATGCCACCCGCCGTGTCCCTGCTCTGCCTTTGTGCCTTTGAGCAGGCTGGGTGGTGATTCAGTGCATAAACTGGGTGCAGCCCAAAACTTCCACATCTGCAGCTGCAGCATAACCAAGAGAGGAAATCCAGGGGGCTGCATCTCCCTGCTCCACTTGTAGCCCAGCCTCACAGGCCAGGCTGGGGGCACAGGGCAGCAGTGTGCCAGCAGCAGGGACAGGGCTGGGATCTGCTTTTCTGTGTGCCTCAGGATTTGTCCACCCCAGCCAAGCATGCCCAGATACTGTTCAGTGGCATCTGTGCCCAGCACATCTGGGCTGAAGATGAAGATGAAGATGAAGATCTGCTGGGTGGCTCTTCCTGCTGGGGCTCAGCAGAGCCCTCAAGCCCTGGGCAGAGTCTGGAGTGAAGCTACTTAAAAACATCTCCTTGGAGAGCTTCTATGGCATTGCTGCTTGTGTCTTGGTGTACCATACCTAGGATGGTGACCTGCCAGGCACTGAGTGTAATTTCTGGTGTAAACTTAAGATACCTGGAACTGACAGTCAGACTTCAGCATCTTCTAGACAATCCCAGTGGCAGAAAGTATCTGAGGAATCCCACAGACTCACACCCAATTTTCAAGGCCAGCATTTCTTCCAGCATACACAGCCCTGCCCAGGAGGCTAGCCAGGCTACATTATCTGCAGTTTGGATCTGGACATGAGGAGGCAGGTGCTGGGGAAAACAGGCAGGCACATGAGTAGTCAAAGGAGAGAGCAAGTGTTTCAGGTCTGCACACTCAGCACATTGTATCCCATCCAAACTGGGCTAGGGATGTTGAGGCAGGGAAACAGGGAGCAATGAGGAGTGTTGCAGGGCTTTTGCCAGCCTGAGCACAAGGCAACGCTAATGCTCTGTGAGATGGGGAAGGGAATTTCTAACAGTGAAATTCAAAGATCAAGAGGGAAATTATAGGGAAAAAGCCAAGGACATTGGGCTGGAATTCCTGAGGGCTGTGATGAGAGACCCTCTGCCCCCTCAGTGGCAGACCAAGGGGTCATCATCCCACACCAGATGCCTCTGCTTGTGCATGAGTGTTCATCTTCCAGATAGAGCCTCAGCAAGGAGAAAGCTGATAGAATTTAAATGGAGGATCCAAGGGCTGACTTGTGCTGGGAAGTGGCTCAGGCCATGGCCAGGAAACATCAGGTGCATGGCAGGGGAGGTGGTTCCTGTGCTGGGAGGTGCTGCCAGCGCAAATCTCTTAATAGCCTTTTAGTCTCAGCAAGGCGTTAAAATCAATCAGAGGATTAACTAAGCAAATCTGGTTTTGTGGTGCATGATCCAGCTTTGTACAATTGGATCTAACATTGCTCAGACTCTCCCTGGTGACAGGGCTTGCTCCTGTGCCACCTGCAGCTGCAGGGCTGTGCAGGAATGCCTGCAGCTGGTGGGGAGCAGGGAGAGCCTTGGCCAGGGCAGCTAGAGCAGTGGAGTCCCACCAGTGTGACAAAACCTGCTCAGGAGCAGGAGTGCTGGCACATGGAACAGCATGGCTTGTACCAGCCTGTCACTTCCCTCCCACCAGTGTGTTCTCTGAACTCAGTGTTTCTCCCTGCAGAAGCTCTCAGAAGATAACAAGAGCCACTGGCCCCTTCTCAGGAGCTGCTAGCTTCATGTGGCTTCTGTGACACCTTTTTCTCAGGAACAGGTATACATTGTGATCCCTTTTCTCTTACACTGGTGGCTCTCCAGCTTCAGAGCTGAGCTGTGGACAGGGAGCAGACAGACTCTTCTCCTACCACATGTCTCATCCCCAGAGGACCTTTTCTGAGCTGCCACCAGTGAGGGAAATGACAAGTCTCCCTTGACATTCTGGCTCCTGGCAGATCAATATTTTAATTCATTTGATAACAACAGCAGCAATCCACCCAGCTGACACCTGACAGCATCTGTTTCCAGCCTGGTGTAGGAGTGTTTGTGTAGCTTCTGACAAAGCAGTTTGCTTCCTCTCAAGCTCAAAGTTACTCCAAGTAACAACATGAGACCTCAGCTCCCTGACAGGGCCTGAATCCCCCAAAATTCACACTGTGGCTGCACAGCACCAGCAGATCTGGACATGGTCACTGGATCTGCCAAGAAGTCATAATGGCAAAGTGATCTGAGGAATCATGAAATATCCCCTCCAGAACTCAGCAGTCTCAGTTTTCTTGCAAATTTTTCCTTTTTTTTCCAGCCTCTTCCGCAATCCGTGACCAGGTTGGTTCAGTTTTGGTGCAACATAATGTGAAGTGATGCCTGGCTGCTGGATTATCCTGCTCCCTGTAACCACAGTGACTCGAGAGCCTCACAGCTCTGGCCTGTCATCCACTGGGAGCTCATCTATGCAAATTTGCTACAAGAAAATGAGGTCTATAAATAATGGACACCTTGGGCCTGCATGTCAGTACGAGGTAATCCATTGCCTTGCTTGAAATGTATCCGGCTATATTTCATGCTTCCATGTGAAAGTTACTAGGAATGAAAAGTACCCAGGACAAAATCCAAGCTGCACTCGCCTTCTGACCTGAAAAAAAGAGACAAAAAGTTCCTCAGCTCACAGTGGAAATGGTGTGCCAAGAGGCCAGTCCTTGCACTCTGTACTGAGCACTCCTGCTGCTTCTGCTTCCTTCACAGTGCCTGCCCACCTTCCCTGTTTTGTTCAGAAGGAAGGTGAGAAAGCTTATTGACACCATTTGCCCAGCAAAGGGCTAGTTTAGATGCTAGCAAAAACCAGACTGTTCAGTTTTGTTGCCTTTAAATACTTTCACATGGAATGTATTTGCCCCACAGCAGTCTCGACCCCTGAGAGGCTCTTCTCTCCTGACTCCTGCTTTGGGTGGCCCAGTAGTTTTGGAAACGCAGGTCACAGAAATCCAAATTTTCAAAAATCCAATTTTAAATCCTTCAATTCTTTTTCTCTCTCAGTTGACAAAGAATTTATATACACAGAAAATATTCAGAAATGTGCATCTGTGATGGGTACAGAACAGCGTCCACAGGAGGCACAGCTCCACAGACTGTGATCCCTCAGCACAAGAAGATGTGACTGCAGGACAAAGTGTGAGCAGTCTCTGGAATTGTGAGTAGCATGAAGAAGTCACCCAAAGATGACTTTTTCAATGGTTCTTGTTCTTCAAACAGAAGAAGGTGGCTCTTTGCACAGTGTACCATTTATCTAGAAGTCTTTGCTGCAGAATGCTGTGGATGCTGAAGGTTTACATAAAAAGAAAAAAAAAGCTGGAAAAAATTGCAGATGGGTTAAAAAAGGCTAGTGGCTATTGAATAACAAACCTCCCTTGTGTCATGGGAGATCTCTGCAAGCTGTCAGGCCCTGGGAACATTCTGAAGAGGCACTGGTGCTGTCCTGACAGTCCTCCCTACACCTCTGCTGCTGGACAGAGTATCTTTCCTCTGACCTCCTACAGGCATTTGCTGTTATGTTCCTATACCTCTCCTCACCCATGATTTCCACCCCGATTACCTTTTTATAAAACTCACAGATTTAGTGTTACAATTAAATTTTGCACTGAATATATTTTTTACTTTGAAAAGCATCTGGACAATTGTTTCTGAAAGCACCTTCTGGCTACCCATAGAGCATTCTGAAAAGGATGAGCCTTTAGATAGGCTGGCAAGTCATATAAATAGTAAATACATGGTTCTGAGAATTGAATTTTCCCTGAGAAGTCTGAATCTCTAGTTCTATAATGTCTTGGTTATCAAAGAGATGATTTATATCTTATGAGGTATTTCCATTTGTGGATGGACCAGGAGCTCCTGCCTCTTCTGAGAATGGGTTTTTCCAAGCTTGGATACAAATCTCATTTGCTTCTTTTTCAGCAGATGTTTGTTCATTTTTGTTCAAACTTGACCAAAGGACAGAATCTGTTTTTTTTGCAGTTGCAGGGGAGTTTTTCAGTGCAGTCACCCACAGATGTTCAGCCTTGCAGGTGCCAGAGGAAAAAGATAGTGTCTGCAAACCCAAGTGCATTCCCACATTGCTCTCCCCATGCTCCACTTTGTCCATTGGTATGTGGACTGCTCTGCTTCTGGAGGGTGAACTGGAAAACAGCAATGCCAATAGTAATCATTTGTTGAGAGAAATTCACTTTGTTAAAGAGCCCTGAGAATTTTAATTACTCACAAGTACCACAGGATGCATTGCTTTGAGCAGTCACTGGGAACAGATTATCCTTACATATACAACAAAGAACCTGGAAACTATATTCACAGGCAGGTAAAACAGGGAATATTTAAAAAGTAAAGCAAGGGAGAGTGTTGACATGAGTGAAAAGTGGAGGGAAACACTGGGCTCAGTGCCTGATTCCTAATCCCTAAACTGTCTTACTATAGTGAAAGCAAGGAGGAACAAACCTAATTCCACAGCTCCTTGTGATCAAGAAACTATGTATTAATACAGCACTGCTAAGGTAATTAACCAAATCGGGCTTAGTCCAGTGCTGAAAGGGATTTCTTCCCCCAAGGATAAGCAGATGTCTCAATCTAATTATACAAGTTATTTAATCAGAACCAGAGGTCGGGTATCTAATGAAAATACTACGTAGTGTCAAGGGGAGCAGTTGCAGCTCTGAAGCAGTGCAGGCAAAGGGGAAATACAACACCAGAGCAGTTTCTCCACCTTTAAGTTACTGTACAGAGCTTCAGGATCTCGGAATAGGGATTTGAAAGAAGAAAGAACACATTCTAGCAAAAGTCAGTTTCACTGCCTGGCATGGAAAGAAAATTCTTCTATTGATGTCGCTGGTGCTCCACCCACCCGCAGTGCTGACAGAGGAACAAACAGCTGTTTTGTCTGAGGCAGCTGATAGGTCTGCAGTACCGTTTTGTGAGCCTTGCCTCACCCAGATAAGAGCTGTAACAGGTGTCTGAACCTGCCCATGGTACAATCCAGCCAACAGTGGAGGTGCAGCTGTCAACAGGCTCACAGGAGAGTGTTCACTGTGTTCTCAAGAACAGGCAGAGCCCCCTCAACCCAGGATAAAGTGTCTGAAAAGCAAGTGAAGCATCCTTCCCACTGGGAAGGCAGTGTTGGTATCATCAGCACCAGAGTAGAGGCTTCTGACAGTCACAGACTGGGACACATCAAGCTGTCAACCACAGCAAGTAGAAAGCAAGTCTTCTGTGCTGCTGCTAAGAAATTTGTGGTGAGGGTTGTAGGAAATGTTGACCCAAATAAGTGGGACTGGGAAGAAAAGAGTTGAGAGCAGTAGTCAGAGTGAAGAGATGACACATCATTGCACCATGACTGGGGAGAAAGACCAGATCCTGAGGGCCTGTTGACTGCAGTGGGAGTTTGATGGTTTGATGGCCCACAGTATAGTTAAACAAAATACAAGAAATACAAGTTGTGGCACTGATCAGAGCTTGAATGAGACAGTCCTGGAACCAGTCTGAGGAGTACTGGGCCCATGCCAGTGAGCCACCTGCAACAAACAGGAACAAAGAGAGATTTGACTGTGAACTCTGCTGTCCTACATCCACAGTCACAGAACCACAGAATAAGCTGAGTTGGAAGGGACCCAGAAGGATCATCAAGTCCAACTCCTGGCCCTGCACAGGACTGTCCCCAAGAGTGACACTGTGTGTCTGAGAGTGTCCAAACACTTCTTGAGCTCTGTCAGGTTTGGTGCTGTGATCACTGCCCTGGGGAGCCTGTTGCAGTGCCCAGCCACCCTCTGGGTGAAGAACCTTTTCCTGATATCCAACCTAAACCTCTCCTGACACAACTTCAGGCCATTCTCTCAGGTCCTGCCACCGATCACCACAGAGATCAGTGTCTGCCTCTCCTCTTCCCCTCCTGAGGAAGTTGTAACTGTGATGAGTCTCAGTCTGCTCCAGCTGAACAGACAAAGTGACTTCAGTTGCTCCTCATACAGCTTCCCCTCAAGGCTATTCACCTTCCTCATTGCCCTCCTTTGGATGCTCTTTAACAGCTTAATATCTCTCTTACATTGCAGTGACCAAAACTGCACACAGACCAGTTGCATTTTCATATGCTGAATAAATAATATCACTTCTTTCACCACCTTGTACCTATTCCACACCAAATACCCAAGCAATCTGCCCATGAATAAAAAGCTAGCTGCTTGTGCAGAGTACAGTGGCTTAGGCTTCAGAACCCATGCAAAAACATGTCTGCAGTGTTGCACCACTGTTGCACTTAACTTGTTCTTCTAACAAAGCTGGAACCACTCCTGCCTTGTCAACTATGCAGCCCAGTGGGACACAGACAACCTAGATTGAGTCCTCTGCCTTCTTTGAAGAACAAATAGTTTATGAAAAGGAGATTGAGGAACAGTTCTTTTCTAAGATTTGCCCACTTGCCAGCTTTGTGGAGCTGCAACAGTCTCTGCTGGTGAATATTTATCTTATAGAAGCAAAACTGTGTGATATCTGTCATTTCAGATGTGATGACCCCTCTTTGAAAATTCAATTAACTGAAGTCAGTTCAGTCCAGAAGATGAACAGCTCAGGGTTTGTCTTTACAGGGAGCAGCAGAATGGAAGTTTGAGATCAGGCAGGGGTTTGATAGTAACTACAGCTTATGGCCACTTGGACCATTGTCACTGGAAGCAGCAGAAATCATTCTCTGAGGACAATGCATCTCCCCAAGGCAGGTGCT
The DNA here is from genome assembly GCF_008360975.1 of Lichenostomus cassidix. Lineage (NCBI taxonomy): Eukaryota > Metazoa > Chordata > Aves > Passeriformes > Meliphagidae > Lichenostomus > Lichenostomus cassidix. The sequence continues at coordinate 3,834,560 of NC_139503.1, read as the reverse complement.
GATTGGGAAGAGGGGCTGCACTCAGAGGCACAGCACTCTTGGCAGTGCCATGCTCCAGGCTGGAAGCAAACATGGAATTAATGTCTCTTCCCATCCAGGTCTGTGGAGAGATCTTACAGGCGTCAGTGGCAACTGGATCAGAGTAGAATCTTAAGGCTCTTCCCCTGGAGCTTAGAGGAGTTTAATGGAATAAAGTCTAAGTTGTAATTAATTGGCTTCTATGTCTCCTGCAAGAAAGAGTTAATGAAGGCAAAGCTTGTCTGGCCAAGGGGTTGGTGAGGCTCCTGTCGAGCTGTGACTCACAGATGGAACATCCTCAGCTCCTCATCCTCAGCTCCTCATCCTCATCTCCTCATCCTCAGCTCCCCATCCTCAGCTCCTCATCCTCAGCTCCTCCTGTCCCAACAGCAGTGTGAATTTGTCCAGCATCATGGCAGGAAAGGTTTGTCCTTTACAGCACCTGCTCTTCCTGCTCAATTCAATGTTTGTTTGTTTGTTTGCACAAGAAAACCTTGTCTTCCAGGTAAGACCCTACACATCCAGCTATGTTTTGATGTTTCCATGATCCCCCTGTACTGAAGGAAGTACAGGTAAACAGAACTATTTAAATGATTTAGGGAATGGCCAAAGGGAGGACAGAAACCCATAGGTTGCTGAGAAGCAACACACAAAGAGAAGTTACTGCGTGAGCTGGTCCAAGATGAGCCTCAGAACTGGCCAGGTTCGATATTTTCATCCTTGAGCTTGGCTCAAAAAGAGAAGAAGAAATTATATTTGTTGGTGGCATCATCAAAAGAGCACTGAGTGAGATGCTGCCCCAGGCATTATCTTCTACCCCAGCTGCTCACCACTTCCCTTCTCTGAAGAGAATGGGACCAGTGAAGAGCCACCAGCAGCATCAGCTCTCTGTAGCTGAATTCCAGATCTCTGTTCCAGTGTGAGAAGAGCCACATATGTGGGGAAATCAATGTGCTGGGGTGTGGGCAGGGAGAAGCAGAGCAGTCTGAAGGCTGATGCCTGATTCCTCTTCTTCGGAAGCACATCGTCACCTGAGAAGTTAATTTCATTAAAAATTGATGTTTTCCTTCCTTCTGAACTCACCTTCTGCCTCAGTTATCACCAAAGGGCTGATGACAAGTCATCAAAAGTGCAAGAATTATGACACAGTGACAGTGCAGGCAGAAGATAGGAAGGACTCTTGGTCTTGACAACGAGCTGAATTATTCCGCTTTAAATCCATACTAGCAAAGCATAAATATATGGATTAGCACCAGTATAGCAGATCAAAGCCTGAGGTGGAGAGTTTAAATGAGGCATAATTTGTAGTAACAACAAAATTACAGGGATTCATCCCTTCATCTCCCAACCCTTGCACCTCAGCCTTGCCACAAAGAATATTTCCTCCCTGTTTTTCGACATCTGTACATTTCTCAAAATATTTCAGTTTGGGAAGCAAACCTGGGAAGGATGAGCTGTCAATATGGACAGATAAGCTCTGTGCATCATTAGAGTAATCAGCATGGAGTGGGGTGAATAAAGGAGCACACATGTCCTACACCAAATATGATCAGAAAATGTTAAAATTAACCATTCTCTGCACAATTCCCCTTCCTCAGCAATTGGTCTTTGCAGATTGCTGTGCTGGCTGTAGAGCAACAAGCACAAGAGAGTTCCTGAGTCTGACCAGTTGCAGGTGTGGTGATCCTGAAATCCTGTAACTGCACTCCAGTAAAATAACAGCCACTTCTCCTCCATGTTTGAGTTGATATTAGATTGACAAGATCAAGTGATGCCACAGCCTTAGACACCTTTATCTGCTGAATGCATTACCTTTCTTGCTGAACCCCCACCAAACTCACCCCCAGGTCTTATCTGCTCTAAACTGAGTATTTATTCATGTGGTTGCTTTATGTAAACTGCAAAGATCCTCATTAAACGGAAACCAAAAAGCTTCATTATTACGGTGGAACTGAGCTGGGAACACAGAGTGAAACTGCCAACCTTCTGTGTTATTTTGGGAAGAAACACTTAGTGCCTCAGGCAGCTGGTGCAGTCTGGTGCTAAACCCTCCTGTTACCCCTGACCTCACTCAGGGAATCAGTCTGGGTTTAAGGTGAAGATTTTTTCTGGCTGTTATGCAGAGATTGGACAAACTTCCCCAGGCTGAGGAGGGCAGAGCTCTCCAGGGGTGGCAGGCAGGGACACCAGCAGTAGCAAAGGAGCAGAGGGGCACTGGACCCTGACCTACCCCAGCAAGCCAGAAAAATCCCATTTGGCTTTTAGAGAAGGACTGGGTCAGGCAGGAAGAGGCTAAGGCATGCAGCTGCACCAAGGCTATCACTCTCATTTCTGCCTGCAGAACCACAGCTGGGTGACAACACAGCAGCTCTGGGCAAGGATGAGTTTTGTGCACACAAAACTCCACAGCACTTGAATGCTGGCATTCACTGAGGGTAAATATCACTATTTCTGTGCTTTTGTGGTCTCATTTATATTATAAATGCTAATCAAGGAGTTTGAAGGAAAAGACACACAGACAATTCGGAATGTAGGGGCAGCAAAGGCATTTCTCTAGAGCTGGAAATGAATTTTATTTTCCTGTTCTTACTTTGACTGAATCCAATATAGATTTTACCCAACCATCAGAATTGCAAGATTCAGGCTTCACCAGACAAGAGTCATAGCATTTTATTCCTAAACAATGAATAATTGCACAGACAAGGTAAAATTAAAGAAGATAAGAAATCAGTTTCCAAAATTCACACTTCTGAATAATCAACTTTTCAGAGGCAGCTTGTTTTCCACAGTAAAGAACAGCTTTTTTTTTTCATTTAAACCCTTCAGCAACATTAGCATGCTTGGTGCAGATCCATACCCTGTCATACCTCTTATCTCAAGAACAGCAAAATGCCACATCTGTCACATGGGAATATCAGCAACTGTCCAGTCATCTTGAGTATGAATAAAGTGCACAACCCACCAGTTCCATGTCCAACCAGCTGCTTTCCAAAACTGCTACATACACCTCAAAACACGAGTAAGACTGCTTGTTTCATTACGCTTCTTACTAAGCATACTGGATGAACCAACACTGTATTTGTGAAAAAAGACCAGGAGAGGCATAATGCGGAGAGACACTGCAGCACAACACACGTGCTCAAAGTCATGCAGAGCCACTTGTAGAGGTGCCATGTGCATCTATTCATGCCTGTGCACTGCACAAACCCTCTTGGAGGTGGAGCAGGGTGAGCAGAGCTGGTGGGTTATCCCTGCCTCCTCCTGTGTTGATAATCCTAAAGGCTGTGCTGCGTGTTGCTGGATGTGTGTGTACATTTTTTTTTTCCCCTTTTGTTTTGTTTAGTGCTTTTAATCCCCTGGGGCGTATCTCTGAGCTGAAGAACTTTAGAGCTGATATAGCTTTTTAAAGCGGGGATTATGTAAATGAATATTATGGGGCTTTCATAAATAGGGATTATTTGTTGGCTACATTTGAGCACTTCCTTTGGAGCCATTAAGGTCTGTTGTGTAAACAGGAATTTAGTGACTGCCTAATCTAAATTTCATTGATTCAATAATAGATCACAACAGTATTTTTTGCATTCATTTTGGTCTCGTGAGAACATATTTCTGGACAATTTTCAAATAATTACAGGACTGTAAATGACTACAGCTAATCACAGTGAGCATACCTTGCACATTTGTATTAACCGTTTTCTGTGATTCATTCTCTCATTCTCTTTCTGTCTAGTTTAATGGCTAAATTCACTGTTGTCCTAGCCACTAACTTGTTAACTGTCACTCACAAAACTAAGAATTCTGCAAGTTTAGATGAACAAGGCAAAAATAAGATTTTGCCAAAAGGAATAGCCACCCCAAAAGTTGTAAAAATTTCCTATCTGTGCACCTAGATGTCCTAGATGAAAGACATTTAGGCAACATGCTAAAAATTCTGGGAAATGCTGCCTCTTCTTAGGGCAGTTTCACAGAGAATTGACTCTTGGCCTCCTCTCAGCTGACAGGTAATGATGGTGTTTTTTCCTTGAAGCAGAAATGGTGCAGAGCCCCTGCTGCAACACTCAATCCAGCTGTTCATGCAGTGTAGGAGGCCCAGATGTGAGGTTCCCCAGTGACCAGATGTCCTGACAGGACACAGCTCCAATCCCAGACCATTCCCAAGCAGCCCTGAGCCTCTCTGTTCCCTGCTCAGGAGGCAGAGCATGCGCTGCACTGCCAGCAGGTCCCTCGCTGTGCACAGCAGTCCCAGCTCTGCTCCCTCCGTGCTGAGCCTCCTCGTTATTTCAGTCCTCCCAGCGCAGATCCAGCTGCACTAGGCAGGTTCTGATGCTGTCACAGTCACACAGAGAATGAATCATATCGAACATTGCCCGTGGGGTTGTTTACTCCTTGAAGAGGGAATGGACTGCATGCCAATATCCCTGGCAAGGCATAATGAAGGAGCTAACTTTTGCTAGGAAACCTGGATGCCCTCCTACAAGGATTTGCTGGATGCTGTGGCTCTGGAAAGCTGTGTAAAAACAAGAACACATATAATAATTTATTTTTATTTTAATGGGAAGACACCTTCAATGTAATGAAATCTTGGCGGGTCTTTCAAGCTGCACAATTCCTCAGTCCCAGAACTCAGTGGAGACAGAGACACCAAGAACACAAATATACAGGTCTGGTTCTTGAAGTTAGTGCTTACACAGGCATCTTAATCCTTCATGTCCTCTTCACTTAGGGTCAGCACCCTCCTTTGCTTTTATCTCCTTCATGTTGTTTAATAAAAGAGAGAACTTTGCCACCTGGCTCTCACTTCTGGAGTTGGGAATTGCTGAGGGAGGAGTTAAATGGGAATTTCTCATCTTCCTCTGCTGTTTGCTGTTTCCAGTCTTTAAATTCTGCTTCTATTAAGCAGAACAAGCTCAAAGCACAATCTGTGCACAATGCCTTGGTTTACAAACATCATTTGATCAAACATAAACCAGCACTGCTGTGTAAATGGTCTGTGATGGGGACTTCAGTTATCACACACGATGTGTTTTCTCCTTTGGTAATTTCTGAAACATACAAAACAGATGAAAGTTTGCAATGCAATCCAGTCTTCAGCCTTTGGAAATGATTCACTGCATTAATGATTTACTGATTTATATACAGCTTATTTTGCATAAAGTTAGAGCTGGGCACATTTATTCATTGTGATTCCCTTAAAAATGGACATAAATATCAAAAACAATTGGCTACCAAAAATTTGAATATTATAGCACTGCATCATGGAGAGTTGACATGAATATGAGTCTAGGTCAGAAAAAATATACAGAAAATGCTTAACCAAGTATGATATTTTACAGCATGTCACTGAATCATTTGAAAGGCTTATATTCATTACAAACGTATGCAATGTGTGCAAGGGATTCATTGGGAAAATAAGAAAGAAAACATTATTTTCCTAATGAAATATGCTTCATGATCTATTGGAATCCATCTCTCCTACAAAGTCCAGCCTCTTTCTAGGGCTGTATACCTGAAAAGAGACACCGAGTTCAGTGAAAGGAGCTAATTACACATAATTCCACAGCCAAAATACATATATCCAGTCCCAAACTTGTCCCCAAGGACAGCTGAGACTACCAGCAGCAAGGTGCATCACTCTTGTAGCTGGTCATTGCATGATTCAGTGAAACAAGGCTCAGCAGCTGATGGGATGCTGAGCTCTCACCATGGAGCTGCACTGACCCTGTGGCTGCAGGTTTGGCACTTGGCTGTTGGAAGGCAGGAGCAGCTCCTGCATGGCTGGATGCTGCCACCCACCCACTGCCACCCACCCACTGTAAGCCTGGAGGAGGAGAAGGACCTCTCCAGCCCTGTGTGATCCCACCCAACCCAGCAGCTCCAGGAGCTGGGTGAGCCAGGACAGGGCTCAGTGCACACCAAATCACAGTGATCACAGCATGGCTGCGGGCAGCACTTTCACCCTGTGGCACCCTGAAGTGTCACAGCCCACAGGACTGCACTGGCACGAGGCAGGCATTGCAGGCAGAGGTGGGCACTGCCCTGCACACTGTGCTGCTCATGCCAGGTGAGGTGTTGCAGCAGCCCTGCTTGGTCTCCCCAAGCCCAGAAGGCAAAACTGGTTCTTCTGTCTGCTGGCTCCAACAGTCCCAGCATGTAGGGCTGGAGGATCCAAGTCCCAACCAGTGCTTTGGTGCACCGAAATGCCTCCAACACAGAGGGAAGGGATGTGGCACACCTCAGGAAAAGCCTTTCAGGAGGCTGCAGTTAATGTCCTTAGCAGAGGCAAGCCACCCTGCCCAGCCGAGGAGAGAGCAGGGCATCTGTGAGCAGCCATTGACACGTTGCACTCGTACACATATTGATCTGGTGGTTCATTGTTCACCCAAGCCCTTGGCAAAGGTCACTGTCTCTGCTCCCATTTTACAAATGGAGCACAGAGACAAAGATTAATTTTTAGAAGTGATGAATGTTCCTGGTGCCCACCCTGATTCACTCTGGGCCTCGAGCCCCAGATGAAGTCTGGAGCTGGCTTAATTAAGAAGCTTGCCCCTCTCCCAGCACTGCCAGACACGTCTGTTTCTTGTTGTCACTGTCTTTTACCACAAATTCCTCCACCCTTTATCCTGTGCCAACCCTCAAACCGGCTCAGAGACTTGCCTCTGAGGCAGCATCCAAGACCCACATTTCCCATGACGCCCAACCGATCTCAGATCCTCATTTTTTGGCCCGTGCTGCTCTATCCTATGGAGTGTCCAGGAAGGAGCTCCCAACCTTTCCACGGTCCAAGTTTACCAAAAAAGATCATTCAGGACTTTTAACGCCCCAAGTTGCTCTTGATTACCACGAAGTCCAGCGGCTAAGGACCAGCGGCCACTCGCACACATCAGTCGCAGCAGCCAACGTTCCCCACCCGCCCGGCAGCGGCCAAAGCCCACCTGGCAGCGGCCAAAGCCCACCGGGCCGAGGGACAGTGCCACCCGGCCGAGGGACAGTGCCACTGGGCCGAGGGACAGTGCCACCGGGCAGCGGGACAGTGCCACAGAGCAGAGGGACAGTGCCACCGGGCAGAGGGACAGTGCCACCGGGCAGAGGGACAGTGCCACCCGGCCGAGGGACAGTGCCACCGGGCCGAGGGACAGTGCCACCGGGCCGAGGGACAGTGCCACAGAGCAGAGGGACAGTGCCACCGGGCCGAGGGACAGTGCCACCCCCGCGCCCAGCCCAGCCCAGCCCGCGCGGCCGGCGGCGGCTCGGCATGAATGAACCTCCCTCCTCCAATCGGCGGCCGCTCCGCCGCGGGCTGTCCCGCCGCGCGCCTCCGCCGGCCAATCCCGTGGGCAGCGGCCGCCCGCCGCCGGCCAATGGCGGAGCGGAGCGCGGGGCGGCGCCCCCCGCCGGCGGCGCCCTATGGCGGAGCGGCGCGGGCCACCCGCGGCGGCGGGCGGGCCAATGGGGCGCGGGGGCGGGGCTGGCGCGCGGCGGCTCCGCGCCCCGGCGCGCGGCTCTAAAGCGCGGCGCACTCGGCGCGGCGCACACGCGATGGCCGCCGCCGCGCAGTACCTGCCGCGCTCCGCCGCGCTCATGCACCCCGACGGGGACCGGCTGCACCAGGGCACCACGTACCGCGAGGTGCAGAAGATGATGCACCACGAGTACCTGCAGGGACTGGCTCCCGCCGCCGGGCACGCCGTCGGGCTGGCGCACCACCAGTGGCTGCCCAGCGCCGGCACGGACTGGGGCAGCGGCGGGGGCGGCGGGGGAGCGCACCTTCCGCCCGCCGAGCACGCCAAGGGCGGCCCGCCGGGGCCCCGCGAAGAGCTGTCCGCCGCCTTCCACCACCGCCCGCACCTGGTGCACCAGCCGGCGGCGGGCGGCGCGGCGGGCGGCTGGGCGCAGGGCGGTGCGCACCACCTGCCGCCCATGTCGCCGCCGTCGGGGCAGCCGCTGCTCTACGCGCAGCCTTACGCGGGCCTCAACGGAATGCTGGGCCCTCCGGCGCCGGCGCTGCACCACGGGCTCCGCGACCCGCTGGGCGCCGAGGAGGCGGGAGGACACGAGCTGGCAGCCTCGCCGCCGCCGCTGGGGCCGCCGGAGCCGTCGGACGAGGACGCGCCCAGCTCCGACGACCTGGAGCAGTTCGCCAAGCAGTTCAAGCAGCGGCGGATCAAGCTGGGCTTCACGCAGGCCGACGTGGGGCTGGCGCTGGGCACCCTGTACGGGAACGTCTTCTCGCAGACCACCATCTGCCGGTTCGAGGCGCTGCAGCTGAGCTTCAAGAACATGTGCAAGCTGAAGCCGCTGCTCAACAAGTGGCTGGAGGAGACGGACTCCAGCACGGGCAGCCCCACCAACCTGGACAAGATCGCGGCGCAGGGCCGGAAGCGCAAGAAGCGGACGTCCATCGAGGTGGGCGTCAAGGGCGCCCTGGAGAACCACTTCCTCAAGTGCCCCAAGCCCTCGGCGCACGAGATCACCTCCCTGGCGGACTCCCTGCAGCTGGAGAAAGAGGTGGTCCGGGTGTGGTTCTGCAACCGGCGGCAGAAGGAGAAGCGGATGACGCCGGCCGGGGTCCCGCATCCCCCCATGGAGGACGTTTACGCACAGGCGGACACTTCGCCGCTGCACCACGCGCTGCCCGGCGCCGTGCAGTGACTGCCCGGACCCCGCGGCCCCGACGGCGGCGCAGCGGGCGCGGGCAGCGGGGGACGCGCTTTAATTTATTCTCAGACTGGCCCGGCCGCCCGCTCCGCGCCCCGCGCTCTATTTATTCGCCCGCCGGAGCCGCAGCGGCCGCCGCAGCAGTAGCCAAAGGTTTGCGATCTCTAATTTATTCCCTTCCTCGCGCGGCCGGGGGGCGGCGGAGCCCCCGGCTCGGCCCCTCCCGCTCTGCCCGGCCCGGCCCGCCCGGGGGGACGCTTCGAAACCATTTCCCGGCCCGTCTCTATTTATTTCTAACCGTGCGCGGAGCCCGCACCCTCCCGTTGGTGGGTTCGGTCCGGTCCATTCCCTTGGGTTTCGGTTTTTGTTTGTATCTCTATTGCAAAACCAATGTAGACTGCGAGGGTACGTTTCTATTTATGTTATAGTAAATATTTTATTACTTACATAAACCATTTACCCAGGAACCGGTCTCGTGTCGTCTTTGCAGGCTCAGCGCCCGGCCGGGGCAGCTCGGCCGTCGGGGCCGGTGGCGGCGGTGCTGCTGTCGTGGCGGGGCCCCGGGGAGCTCCATGCCGGTGAGCTCCATCCCGGTGAGCCCCCCGAGGAGCTCCATCCCGGGTTCGGGCGGCGCTGGTCTCCGCGGTTCGCAGCGGCGGCGCTCGGCGGGGTTTGCCCGCCGCTAACGCGCTTTGGCGAGCCGCTTCCGTGCGGGGATGCGCTTGTCCCCGTGCTGTCCCGTGCTGTCCTGTGCTATCCCCGCACCTTCTGCAGCGTTCTGCTGATCCGAGCCTAACTCTCGGCGGTGCGAGCAGAAAACAACCCGCACCTAACTTTGCTCCCATGCAGCGCACAGGTAATACTAAGTAGATTCTACTCAAACCACACTCTCCGGGTTTTTTGATGTCTCCAGCTTTCCTTTTGGTGGTTTCATGCCCGAATATTTTGTGGTTGTGCCAAGAAGGGCTGAAAATACGGTTTTTGCATTTTCAGTTCCTGGAAGAACGAGCCTGCATCTCTACTTGAAACCTCTTGCAGCATCAAGAAAAGTCGCATGTGAGGATTGTTTGCCTTTGCAGGTCCTTGGATTCCTGCGGTGTTTTGTGTGTTGGGAGAACTTTTGAAATATGTTCCCATCCAGAGCTCTTGCACTGATTAAATACTTCATTGAAATCTGGTAGTAAAGGACCAAGTTCTTTCTTTTTTAGTTGGCAGAGAATTCACTAATGTTCTCAGACATCTGGCACTGGATAGTTTCCCCACTTTGCTCAGTACAAATTATGTGCTGTGAAAACAGAAGCTTTAAAAGGGATCTTCTAGTGAAAGCACTGCATTCTGCACTGCAATTCGTGTATAGCTCTTTTTAATATATATATAAAGATTTCTAACATATCAAATGTAACTTGAAAATTTATACTTGAAAAATTCTTGTCTTCAGTGCAGTTTGATTTTGTTGCATTTTGTGCCTTTGGTGGGGGTGTGTGTTACTTGTCTAAGCAATGTCGCATTTGCCATTGATAATGTTATAATTTATTGCATCTTCAATGTTTCTTTTAATGTAGCAATTCTACACCAGCTAATACAAGACTTATCAAGTTCTCATTCAAAATTCTAGTAAACTGATTTTTGAAATTGTTAAATAAAGTCACTTGGAGCAGTTATTTCAACAAATACTCTGTAAAGAAATGGTTCACTTTGTGATACAAAAAAGCTAGTAAATGCTGTGGGTTAGGGTATTAATAATTTCCCTGATCATGCAGAGCATAATAAGAAATCTCACTTAAAGGATTTAGTGTGCAGTGTGTGTTCTGTCAGCTTTTGCTACAGGCTTAGCTTCCTTTTTTGTAATGAGGCTGGTTTTTGTAGAAGAGCAGAGAATGGTAAGGCTGTTGCAGAGATCCTGAATTCAAAAAGTTTTGCTGTTTTTACTGAATATTTACTAATTTCTAAATTGCTAAGCAGATGTAGTAGCTTAGATTATGCACTCCAGTAAAAAAAATAAGGGAGGATGATGATTCAAGGGTTTGAGTCAATGTAACATGACAGCATTTAAATTAATTTCCAACTCCGAGAATCTGTCCTTAGCTGTTACCTCGTGTGTTCCCTGCACATGTAGCATTGTTTTTAGTGTTTGGTCATGCTGTAACTGCAGCCTTTGCTTAAGAATTTCTCTGTGACAGCGAGGCTGTAAGGGAAAAAGAAACAAAACCATAAATGAACAAAGGGTTGGGGTTTTTTTTATGTTTGCTTGTTTCTTAAAGAAAACAAACTCGTTTGCATTGAATGTTTAATTGTACTGATTTTCTGTACTAGGAGACATTTCAGTAACCTCTTCATTGTGAGCTAACCTGGATGGCAAACAGGATTTCTATTGATACTCAGAAGGGAAGGGTCAGTTTTCACATTGCGTTCTCCTAATGGATGAGATGTGCTGTGAGTGCTGGGGAGGATGAGCACCCTTGGGTTGTTCGGTGTGTCACATTGTATAAGGAGCTGGCAGCCCCACTGCATTAGCTCTTTTGTGCTGTTGAGCAGCAAAAATAAAATACTCCTTGTATATCTCATTTCTGCAGTGCCGCGGTGCTCAGCTGTTCTAAAAATCAAATGCCCCAAAGGTTTGCCTATCTTAGTATAACTTGTTAGTTTTCCTGGTCAGAGATTAAATAGCAATTACTGGAGGGAGACTTTTTTTTTTTTTTTTTGGTGGTTCTTTCTCACTAAGATGAAAGTGTGACCTCATACTACTGTATCAGTAGTAAAGCAAGAGAAGGTAGGACTGTGGTGTTGGTACATTAAAGAAAAGCAGATGTACAAATGCTTATTTAACAATGCTTAAACAAAGTAAATAGTAAATATACAAAGTGGGAGGTGTAGATAAGGAGTGGGAGCATTGCCAGTGTGAGAGGGGTTTAGGTCCTTGCTCTAACCCAGTGCCTGACCCCAGCAGATGCTCTTCAGAGCATTCAGGCTCTGGTTAGTCCCACGGTGGCACCAGGCTGTGCTTGTCACACTCAGGGCAGGTGTGTCATCATCACCAGGGACTGGGGTGATCCACTTGCCTTGCCCACAGTCCAGAAGGGCTGGTGACCCAGAGCTCACAGCTCAGACTGCTGAGAAAAGCCAAGGTGGTGACCAAGGGTTCTTTGGCCAGAAAGGGAATTTGGCACCAGGCAAATGTATCCCTGAGTGGTCTCAGCCCTTGTAATGCTTGCAGAAGGACATGAGCTGTGCTGTGCCACTCTTGCCAGGGCAGAGAACCTGCCTGTGTGCTCCAGGAACAGGGCAAGGCAGCTGTGCTTCCCAAATACTGTCATCTTATAAACTGGTTATTGGTAATTCTAGGATGCTGCTGTTTTCTGTAAGGCAGACAATATTCAGTAGGGTATTGCTTTTTCCCTTTTATTTGTAAAAAAGGTGGACAGTTGCTGATCAGCTTTCCTGCATGCTTAGGAAAAGGTTGTAGTATTCCAGTATCCAGCTTCTTCCAGATTGCTTCTCTTGGACTATTATTGCTGCCACTTGCAAGAGCGGGGAGTGCTTTGCTGTATAACAACTGCAGAAGTGACTACAGCACAGCAGTTTGCCTGGCGAGGCACAGTCACTCATAATTAGTGATGCCGTGTTCATCTTATGCTTTCCACTGAATTTGGTCTCTTCTGACTGCTGCCCAGCCAGAGCCACAGCCTGATCCCAGCACTGTGCCACGATGGAATTGGCCCCTAATGAGCTAAGGCAGCAGCTGAAACACTATAGTCTCTTTACATGAAAATTCGGAGCATCAGCATTCACCAAAGAGTCTTGTTCTGAATTTTGCCCACTCCTGCTTGCTCTCTCCCCTAGAAGGAGAGACTTCAGTGCTGTCTGGTTAAGCAAATCTTGTAATTCTGTGCTAATGTTGTTTGCATATATTTTCATTTTATGCTAATTCTCCCGTTGGTTGGTTGGAGCTGAATCAGCCCCAGGACAGATCGCAGTTGTCATTTCACAGGTACTGGAAGCACACTCGGGTCCTGCCCCAGGGTGGAACTCCCCAGCTCTGGAATTACTTCTCCTTAGCTGCCTTGTGTTTTTCTTACAGTTGGGTTGTTTGAAACGAGCACATCCTGGCTGGTGACTTGGAGCTGGTGCTTGCAGGTTATGTGCTGAGGACAGGCACTCAGTGGCTGTGGCTACCATGGGGCTACTGCCCTCTTGTCCTCCAGCAGAGCAGCCCCAGGCAGGGGCAGGAGCAAGCTGAGGTGGTGTGGGGGGTGTTCTGGTTTTGTTTTAAAATGCTAAATGTCCCTAGATGACAGTGTCTGGTCTCGCTAAAATTAATATTACTGCTCAGGGTAGTAATAGTAATTAATATTACTGCTCAGGGGGACCAAGGCCAATGTACCTTCCTGAAATGGGCATCTCCAAAAAACAGGTTTTCTGCAGTGAGTGCAGTGTGGGCTCTGAGCAGCATCATCCCTGTTTTGCGTGTGTTGTGCCTCTATAGGAAACACACAGAGAAGCAGCTCGTTAAAGTCTCTCATGTGAACCCCTACTGTGCTTTGCCAAGCTGATTTATGGGCATTCAGCACTGCTCCCACTTGTGATTTGTTAGGAGTGTAGGTGTGCATGCAGCTCTCTCCTGGGCAGGGCAGCAGAGATGTGGCCAACTGCCCTTCCTCAGGTGTTTTCTGGGATGTTGAAGGAATTCCAGGGATGGAGGATCCCCTGGTTTCAGTTTGAGCTAACACAGTGCAGTGTCCATGCAGTGCGTGGGGATTGCAAAGGCTGTGCTAAAGTCTGTGATGCTGTACACAAGATATAATGTGCATGTTAGATCAGCCCTCATGAATATTTCATAGTCCTTGATATCACATTATTTTTGGTGTTGGGCAAATGGAGTGTTATTTCTTGTAAGCCTTGCGAAGGTTTTCCAGTGACATTGGTTCCCTGGTTTGTACACTGCTGAGAGCACTCGCTGCAATGAAGAATGTTTTTCACACCAAACTTTAAAGATATTTATTTTCCTCTTTCTCACCTTTCTTCTGGAGCATTCTGCCTGATCAAGGTGTTTGTGCAGCACAGCCAGCATCCAGAACTTGATTCCTTGTGGACATTGGCTTCTCTCAGCTCCACAGGGGCAATCTGCTTTCCATCACTGCTTCTCTAGGGCCAAATCTCTTAGCAGAGTATTTCTCTCAGAACAGTATTTCCTCCAGCACGTTTCCAAGCTGGCTGTTCTGCCAGCATGTTCAAGGAAGGTGGATGGCTCGCTGAAGCTGCTCAGCTCTGTCTCAGGAGCTGCACCCCAACAGCTATGTCCTTCAAAGAAAATCGGTGAACAAGTACACAAAAATCTCCATGCAAATTTCACATATTTGCACAAGAATTTTCAGATGCTCCATGGAAATGCCAGCTCTGCAGTGAGGGATCAGTAGAAGGTATGAGAGAGCCAACGGGCAAATGGGCATCTTTACATTTTACTGTAGGGGTTTTTTTGTTCATTTGGTTTGGCTTTTTTTTCCCAGAGAAAATCTGTCCTGTGGTTTTTATTACCTGGAGCTTGCTGTGTATTAGTACCTCTAACTCACACTAAAGGCTGTGTGACTGAGATTATGCTGGATCATAAATTTGTAGCCAGACAAAACTCTAGGAAATGAATTTACACATTTGCATCTTTTGCAGTCATTTGCAGAATAAAGAGTCAGGCTATTGCATTAGATGTCTTTATGTTTGGGGATTTTTTAAATATATAATTAGTTTTAAATTGGAGATGTTCTCTCAGTTATGTTTAAGACTAATCTGGTTACAGACAAAATAAACCAACAGAAGGACGTGCAATGAGGGAGCTGTGGTACATGAGGACAATTATGAGATGTGCTACACTGCAGACTTTCCTCAAAATGCTTTCAGAGCTCCTGAATTTTACTCCCAGTTCCCCTGTTCATTTTCTTAAGGACTATGAGAAACGTTTAGGATTTTTTTTCCCCCCAGTGTTCTTACTGCTCATGAAGTGATGTCATAAAACATGAGATCAAATTATAAGGGTTAATTTACACGGATTGCTGAGGCACCTCAGCAAAAAGAGCTGCAGCAGTGTGAGATGCTGCCTGTGCACAGGGAGGGATGCAGAGGAATTTCTCAGTCACCCTGGTGGGAAGAGCATTCCTGGGCTGGGCTCAGTGGTGTGGTGCAGGCAGAGCTGTGCTGCAGGGACCAAACATCACTGCCCTGCTTCCCCCTCTCACTGCTATGGGGATGTTCCTGATGTGGGAAAAGCACTCCTGCTGCCCAGGGCTGCGGAGAGCAGGACAGGCTGCTTTGTGTGTTGAGGATGAGAGCTGTGGAAGGGCATCACCCACTGCTGGAATGCTCCCCATCAGCTGGGAGCCGTGTGGAGCTCCAGCTCGTGCTGACAAGTGCAGCCGAGTGTGGTCTCTCCAGCTCCCGGCTGACTCGCAGCAGCACGGGGTTATTTTTATGCACATGGCTTGTGGCATGTGGCTGGCAGAGCTGTCTGGAGGAGCAGTGACACGCCGTGGTGTTGGACATTGTCCCCTGCCCTCATTCCTGCCAGGTGGGGGTCAGAGTGCAACTCTGAATTTCTCTTCTTCAGGTCTAAGGTTTGTGTCCCTTATGCCTTTGTGACCTCTGCAGAGCTGGATGTGCCAGGAGCTTGGGAATACTCAGTGTTCAGGACAGTTTTCATCATGTTTTTTTCCCCTGCCTTGACGTGGCCTCAAGTGACAAAGCATTTGAGAGCAAAGGGATGAAAACTGTAGCCAAACCTGACCTCACATCTTGTTTTCCCTGTTCCCCTCACTGAGTCCAGGTCTGTGCAGCAGGGCTTGCAGGATGGGCTGAGCAGTGAGGCTCAGAGGGTGATTTGGGGACCTCACTGTCCAGAGCACTGCGAGGTTCTCCACCTTCTGCCCAGGGCAGGGGTTGGCTCTGCCCCCAGGAGGGCTCTCACCTCCACAGCCCTGGCTCTGGGGAGCAGCCTGGCAGGCTGGCCCAGCCTGGCTGGTGTTGGGGACAGGCACAGGTCAGTGTCATTAAGAGGGAGAGAATTGAATCAATACCGGGAGTGTTTGATATTCCGCCTAGTGGAACACTTGTTATGTCTTTAATTACTATTTCTAAAAGCACCGTGGAATGGAAAGCAAAAGGCAGAAATAAATAGCAGGGGGTGATCAATTGGGCATGAAACCCTTGTTATTGATCACCTTTAACCTCTGCTTAAACTAATGACAGAGCTACCATTTAACTGTCCCCAGGCACAAAGCACATCAATTGTACAAGTGCCACATAAATCATGGTGGGCTGCAGCACTTGGTGAGTGGCCCCTGGGGCCAGCCTGCCCGTGGGGAGGGTAGTGTCCACCCAGGAGCTGCAGGGGGACACTGCCAGGGTCAGCTGTGCCACTGGAGCACCTGCTGCAGGTGTGCTCAGGTGAGCTGCTGCTCTGTGAGCTGATGCTGTGCACAAAAAGGTTCCTGAGAGCAAAGCCACAGGGCTGAAGAAATGGCAGTGTTTCCCCCTCTGTGCCTCTTTCCCTGTGGAGCTAAAAGATTTATGCTCTTAATGCCTTCTTCTAACCTCCACGTGCCATGGCTGGGTGAGTTTGCAGAAGGAAGGACAGACAGGACTCAAGTAAAACAACAATCCTGTGTCAGAAAGTGTTTGAAGCAGCAGAGTTTGGGGAGGCAGTGACATAAGGCACAGAAACAATCACATTTTCTCATGTGTCTTCCACTGGCTTCCTGGCTTATCAGCTGTGCTGGAATGGCCTCATCTGCTTGTTATAGGGATAAAAATCAAGATGTGCAATGGGCAGCAGAGTGAAGTCAGCACAGCCTTGCAAGATAACAACAATAATACTCATTAACATTCAATCTACAAATTATCCTTTGAAACCCCAGCCTGGAGATTTGCCAGTTTTCAATACATGACGATATAGTCTAATATATTTCCAGCACAACAGCATTTCCAAGGCTATGCTGGACTTGTGGCATCACCAAGCCATCAGTCTGTCCTGCCATGCACAGGGCAAGGGCTGTGCCTGCCTTTTGAGGGGAATGTTTGGTTATCTTTAAGACAAAAAAATTGCCCATTCTGCAAATTCAGTTACCCAAAGAATTAGGAGGTGATCTTTTTCTTGATGTTCCCTACTCTTTGTGTTAGTGAAAGCAGAGAGCTTTTAGGGCAGATTTCAAAATGCTATTTGTTTCCAGAGCTGTTTAGGAAGCATTTGCACTGAGCCCTGGGAAGGAAAGGTGCAGGGGGTCCCATTGAGCAGTGTGTCTGTCTGTTCATCCCTCTTGGAATGCTCTCAGGATCATTCCTGTCTCTGCAGGAATAAGGAAAAGGTCCTGTCTCATCTGCTGTTAAATGGGATACATGATGCTGAGCACACATTCAGCTGTGCTCATCCCCGGAGGATTTTCTCAGGAGACTCTGGATTAATACACATTTTGCCTTTGTGCTGCCATTTGAAGGGTTTCTACTGAAATCTTAAAAATCATTTGGGTGTCCTCATCCATCAGCTGCTGGAAACATTATTGATAATACAATCATTCCTCTTTTGGTCACTCTGTTTCACTTTTTTTTTTCCTGCTGAATTTCTCCTGTAATTTATCACTGCTGAAACGTTGAGAGATGATTGGAATCTGCTCAGGTGCTGCATGGAAACCTTGCAAAGGCAGCCCAGGGAGGGGAGGCCTCTTGCATCTCTCTACACCCAGCCAGGGCTGTGGCATTCCTGCCCCCAGCTGAGGGTGACACAGCCTGGGGAACACTGAACAGGCTCGACATCTCAAGCTCTGCACTGTCCAGACAGGTTCTGGGCTGTACCAGGGGATCCCCACTCTGGGGTGTCACCAGTTTGGGTCCAAGAAGCACCTTGTCCCCTCAGCTCTGGGTACCTCACAGAGAACTGGATGATATGTGGTTCCCCAGGCATGTCTGCTGACCCCAGGGCAGCTGTGGGAGAAGTGTCAGCCAGCAGAACTCCTGCTGCATTGTCCCCACAGCCTCCAGGGATGGTGACTCCACTGCTGCAGTGGCAGCTGTGCCAGGGCTTGTGTTGATACAGGCAGTGCTGCTGAAGGAAAAAGCCATGGGTGCCATTACCTTCAGGGTGGCAGCTAGCTTCCTCTCTCTAGAGACTTTTAAGGCCTGGGAATCTCAGAGCAGAGGGACAGTGAGCATCATTCCATAGAACCTTCCCTGGGCCCTGCTCCTGCCATGGAGGATTCACCAGGATGCTCATAGTGACCCTGGAGGACACCAGTGGCTGCAGTCCCTACATGGTGAGCAGCTCTGGGCTGGCAGAGGGAGAATCCCCATGCACAATGAGATCTTCCATGTCAGTCTGGAGGGGCAGAGCTCCCCACTGACAGCAGCTGCACTGAGAGCTTGGCATGGATTTGCATAGATGAAATGATTTGTCCTGCCATTCATTCAGTCTTTCTGTCTGCCAGCTTCCCTGCTCCTCTCTGGAATCTGAAGTCCACACAGGGAGCATTCAGCTGGCCACGAGCTCTTTACTGAGCGTTGCTTTGCACAGATGTCCCCAAGCAATTCCATGAATTGTTGCTCTATAGTCACTAAGCTGTTTGGGAAAACATTTCAGATAACTGTCCTACGCATTGGGGTGACTGAATTAATGGCATTTGAATGGTCAAAAAGATAGTGTGAATTGGAAACAATGCTGTCCCTGTCACAGGCGGCAGGAGAATTCCAGCTGGTATTTTCATTGTTAATGAGCAAACCCAGGGCGCTGTGTGGCCTCAATACCTTGGAAGGGGCTGGAGAAATGCACAAACCAGCCCGTCACTTCCCCTTCTGGACTTTCCAAATGCCAGGGAAGGAATGCTTTTTAAATTGTCCTTCAGAGCTCCACAAGCGACACTGTAGCTTGGCTGCGGGGAGGGGAGGAAAGGGAGGACAGGTCCTGTGTGTTGCCAGAGAATTGTGATTTACACAAAGTTCAGGAGTTCCCCCACCCTTGGGTGGCAAGGTAGCCACCATCCTCTGCCTGGGGATGCCCACAAAGGTGGGAGCAAACAGCCAGTGTGTCCCACGCAGTGGCAGGTAAGGCTCCCAGAGGTGCTTGGCAGTCAGGAGAGCTTTGCTGCATCTGGGCTTGGCAGAGCACAGCCATCCCAACCATACATCATCCGGAGCAGTGGGCACTTGTGTAACACATTAGAATAATACATCATTAGAGCGCTGTTGCTATGGTGATGTATTAGGGCAATACATCATTAGGTACCTTCCATTGATGATGTATTATTCCAAACATGGCTCCTGCCAGCACCAGCACAAAGGCCACAGGGGAAGTCTTGTCTTTTTGCAGAAACTCTACCCTTTCCCTGAGGAAAAAAAATCTCAGGGTAGTGGCTTCACTGAGGAGACACAGGGCAGGGGCTGGCCCCTCTCTCCTGAACCTCTTCACTGTGTGACTTGCTCCTTGCTGAGCCTCATGCTGTTTTCAGGGCACTCAGTACCTGCCTTTCAATGCATGGGGCAAAAGGATCTGCCAGTGCTGCTGGGCACAGGGACAGGATCTGTCCAGGCTCTGCCTGAGCTAGAGGGTCTGTGGCATTTTTGGGTGCATCCTGCAGGGCTGGCAGTGCCTGTCAAGATCCTCTCATGAGGGTCTGCTCCGTGCCTGTGCTCCCCATGTCCTTCACACTGTGCCCTCAAGCAGGGACTGGATCACTCTGAGGAAACATCCTCTCCTGTTCCTCAGGCAGCCAAACATGCTGGTGTCATGTGCTGGTGCCCAGGCCAGTGGCAGAGGAGGCAGATGGACCCCAAAGGGAGCCCAGGGCAAGGGTGACTGCTGCTGCTCACCTTCCCATGAGCCACACTGTGTGCCATCAGCTGGCCTCAGTTCCCTTGGGATCACTTTTCTCATGCTCTTCCCCTGGGGAGCCCTGGCTCTAGCCTGGAATGAAACCAAAAAGTTGAGCCCAGGAGAAGTTCCAGCCAGCTGGGTCCTCAGCATCCCTGGGGTCTTTGCAGGGCTGCACTCTTTTCAGCTCAGCAGGCTAAATAAATTGCTTCAGAGAGCAGCTTGGGAAAGCAGGTTTCTTTCACTGCAAAGTATGCTGTGTGCATCAGATATAATTTGATTTTAATTAGTGGACAAGAAAGCAGCATAGTTAATAGAGTATACACTGCCTTTTTCAGGGATGCCAGTCTTGAATTCCTGGAAAATGCAATCAAATCAGAAAGACCAGTGCAAGGTGAGCCAAAGCTAGGCATGTCTGGGCAGTGGCATTGTACAGAGAGTCCTAGGAGAGATCTCTGATTCCTGTGGTCAGGATCACAGCAGAGAAGCAGTTTGTGGAGCTCATGGTGTTATTTGGTGTGGAGATGCCCCAGCAGCCTCAGGTACTTGTGTGCTAGCTGCATCCAGGGACTTTTCAGCTGGCTGCCCTGTCTGCTCTCAGCTCAGGCATGGCCAAAGCTGCAGCTGCCCAGTGCTTCCCTCCCTTTTTCCTGCACCTGGAGGGACCTCAGTGCCTGTCCCACTCCCCTCACAGGGGACAGCAGTGACAGTGCTCCTGGATCTTCCTGTCTCCAGCACTGCCTGGCTGATGCAGGTTCACAAGCAGCCCTGGATGCAGCTGCCTGTACACAGAAGCTTGTGTTTGGGCAGCAGGTCTTCTGGGCTGCGTTCCCAGCAGTGTGGGCTCGTGGTTAGACCACTTAAGAGCCAGGCTGCCCCCACATCGCCCTGCAGATGCACACTTCCTTCCCCTGAAATCTCTGTGGGAGTACAGTCTGCCCACCGAGGGCAGAAGGGCAAGAATAAGAGGTTGGTTGTGCAGACTTGATAAATAATATCCCCTGGAACTGCCCTGCTGCTGGTTCCCCATCATCATAACGATGTGTGAGACACTTTAGGAGAGCAAGCCTGTGTCTGCCCTTGATGCCAATGCTTTTAAGGGTTCAGCACTCTGCCCTGCTCCTAGGCACCAGCTGCAGCACTCCAAGCCAAGGCTGCTTTTAGCTTCTCAGTCAATTGGATTCAATTAAGTGATAACGTGAGCCTATGGGTAGAGCAGTGATTGCTTATCCCTGTATCAGCAAATTATCCCCAGGTAGTGCAGAGAGGTTTGTGTCCCCTGGGCAGGAGTTGGGGTGTGAGATCCTGGTGAACTCTCTGCCACTGGGGCTCCTGGGAGAGGGGATCCACAGCAGGAGCTGAGGTGAGGCTGCCCAGCACTGCTGTCCCTGGCAGGAGCAGCTTCCCAGGAGGCTGAGGTGTGGTTATTTAAAGCACCGTTTGCACTCTGTCCTCAATGTTCCCACTGGGAGACTCAGCTAGACCCTGACACCTCTGGGAGCAAGTGTTTTAGGGAGGCTGTGGGCATCTTAGAGAAGCAGAGCTGCCTCTGCTGCTCTCCTCCTGCTCTACGGCCATGGGGTCTGCAGGGCACTGCGGCTCTCTGAGGCCAGACCTGGCTGGGAGGGATGTCAGTCATCAAGAAACATCACTGTCAAAAAGGACAGGAAAAGGTTATTTATCAGAAAACAGGCCAAAAAGTAGGATTGCAGCAGCGGTGACATGTGCTGTGGCCATGCTGCCAGGGCTGCACCCCGTGGTGGCTCAGAGGGGTCAGAGCTCACATCCCCACACCCCTGATTACCCTGGCTCAGCTCAGCAGCCCCTGCTGTGCCTGTGGCCAGCCTGGTGCCACCAGCCATGACAGCAGCCCAGTGTTTCTCTCTCTTCCCCCGGTGCAATCAGGACTCTATAGGAGTGACAGTCTCCTCGAGCAAGCCAGGCTTGGAGGGGACTGAGGTTTCATGCCCTGTAGTGTTCCCCTGACTGCTGAGCTCCCGGGCTTGAGGAGCTGCTGTCTCTGCAGAGAGAGGGGGCTCTTCATCTGCTGAGGCTGCAGGAAACTGTGTGTGTGCCTGTGAGTGTGCCTCTGTGTGATGGGGTGGGGGTTTGAGAACAATGTTTTTCAAAACAAAACCAGGCAAGGTTATTAATTTTCAGGATAACACCAACAAGAACACTGAGTTGCTGTTGAACTGTTGGTCATTTTCTGGTGACTGCAGTAAAGGCATTTGAGCTCCATGTTCACCTGTGGCCTCATGTACCTGCTGTGCCTCCACAGGTGATGCAGGGGTGGTGCAGGAGCTCTGTGTGAGGTTTGGGATGGTCAGAGCATCCTGCAGGGATGGTCAGAGCTGGGCTCAGCCTGGTGGGCAGTGGGCAGGAAGCCCCAGTGCCACAAACCTAGGCTCAGGAGCAGCTCCAGGGACAAGCACAGGACTTCTAGTGGTACTCCTGATGCCAGGCCTGTTCCCAGAGGATCACTGAAGCCTCAGGGATGCCCTCAGCACATCCCTGGCACAGCTGGGGAGTTTTGCATCCTTCAAACCTGTCCTGACGCCGCAGTTCAAGGTACAGCCCCAGTGCTGTACCTCCCTCTCCCCATCGCCTACCTCTGATTAGAGCCCTCAGAACAAACCTGCTAATGCCTTTCCCAAGCTCTCGCCCCCACACTTTTGCCATATAAATCACTATAATTAAAGTGTTTGGAGAATGCTTTGGGAGCCCAGACAGGCATCCCCACATGCTACACACCCAGCTCGGCAAGCCCGACTTCCTGCTGCACCCACCCTGCTGCCCCGGGCGCTGCATCCCTTCCCTCCCAAAACACCCAGCAGGACAGAGGAGAGGACCGTTCCCAGGCTGTGCTCGCCCCAGGCTGTGAACCTGCCTTGGTGCACCCAGCAGCCTCCCAGGTGGAGAGAGGCCAGAGAGATGGGACAGGACCCCTGCCAGCACCACAGGAAAAGCCTGGGCAAGGCTGGCTGTGAGGGGAGCCAAGGGTGCTGGGGGAATTGCTGCTGTGCACACCTCTCTGTCACCAGCTCAGAGAAGCAGGTGGAACTCCTGCTTCTTCTCCACTGGCTGCTGGAACCTGGGTGTAGAGAAACCTGGGGAGAAAGCCCCTTTGAGAGGGCATGGAGGGCACCACACACTCCACCTGGCACTGGTCCTGCTAATCCCAGGGGAATAATCCCCAGGCTTGTCCCCAGCCCCTTTCTCACTGATGCAGAGGAGGCAGAGGAGGTGAGCCCTGGTGGAGCAGGCAGGGCTGGTGGAGCCCAGGCAGGAGGGCAGGGCTGCTCTGGGGACTGGCAGAGCCTGCTGGGATGGCCTGGGCACCACGGTGTGCTTTCCCCTCCAGCACAGCTCCGCGGGGCAGGAGCAGGTCCCATCCTGCCCTAAACCAAGGCATGAGGAACCCAAGAGGTTTTGGCCTGCCTTTTTAACTTGGAGCAGAGCAGTCCTTCAGGAGCTGGTGCGAGCCACCACCTGGGGAAAAAAAAGCCATTTTTCAAGCCATGGGCTGCAACATCCATAAAACATTAATTTTTAACAGTGAGCCCCTGGAGTGAAGATCAAAGCAACTGCATGAAGAGGCAAAGGGAAGGAACAGAGCAGCAGGCGAGGAGACAGAGCTGCCTGAATGGGAGTGGCACAGGCATGCAGCGACTCTCTAGAGCCCTGTGGATGTGGCCAAGCAGGCATGGTGGCCCAAGCAGAGCTGAGTCTCTCAGGACACTGAGGCTCCTCATCTTGCTGTCCCTGACCCCATCACCACCCGGCAGCCTGGCCCCTCCAGTGACCTCCGTGACCACTTTTGATGGTGTCCCCAGGCCCCTCACCCCCACTCTTGAGCTCCACAGTTCTAGACTCCTCCAGAGTGTCCCTGCCTCTTTGTCCTCCTCTCTCCCACTGTGCTCAGCTGGCAGCAGCTGTGGCCTGTGCCAGGAATATTTGAGTCACCTGGACTTTCCCGTTCAATTCCCAAGAGCCCTGCTGCTCCCTGGTGCCAGCACTGCTGGCCCTGCCACACTAGCCCAGGTGCCAGCCTGCAGCAAGGGCACCTTCCCAGCCAGCTCACCGGCCACTGCAGCTGTTTGAGGGTGGGGAGCTGACAGCCCCAGTTTCTCCCCAGGTTTTAGCTCCAGAGCCAGGTCCCAGTTCCACTCCAGCCCTGTGCTGACTGGCAGGAGCTTGTGGCTGTGCTGCAGGCAGCACCTTCTGGCAAGTGGCTGCTGTCCCAGGGGTGTGGTGCCAGCTGATCACCCCTGCCCACCTGCACCAGGATGGCTGTGCAGGGCATTGCTACACCTTGAATTTCTCCCTCTGCTTTCCCAGCCACCCAGCAAGACAGAGATCCATGCAAAACGATCTGCAACTTGAACAGTGGCTATTCTGGGTATTTCACAGGCTGGCAGAGCCTGTGACCACGGGAAGGTCTGTTGTTTGCTGCCACTCATTTTTCCTCAGCAGGGAGGGTTTGGCAGCCCTGCTCTCTGTGCAGACAGAGCTCAGTCCTGCTCCCAGCTCCTGCTCAGCATGTATTTTTTACCTTTTAATGAAAGCAACTGAACTGCCTGAAGTTGCCTCTCAACTCTTCTCTGGGGCTTGGATTGCCAAGAAATGATTGACGCATTTAATAGAGGCAGTGGGTGCAGAG
Source organism: Lichenostomus cassidix (assembly GCF_008360975.1). Lineage (NCBI taxonomy): Eukaryota > Metazoa > Chordata > Aves > Passeriformes > Meliphagidae > Lichenostomus > Lichenostomus cassidix. Next base: position 3,810,387 of record NC_139503.1, on the reverse strand, counting down.
GAATTTGGCAGGAGCCCAGGCTCATGATACACAAAGGATACTGCCGTTCCTGCTTAGGTTTTCTGAGCTCCTGCTCTCTCAGAACACGCTGTCCTGTGGGGGAGCACTGTGCTCTGGCTGAGCAGCTGTGAGCTCAGCAGCCCTGGGAACAGGGCAGGGGCTGAGCCATGGGGATGGGGGGAAGGTTTGGGGCAGGCAGGGCTGTGCAGGGGCTAAAATGCACAGCCCTGAGTTCAGTCTAGAGGAGCCAAGCCTCTCTCAGTGTCCTTTTGGTTTTCCTGCTGCTTTGAGCTGTACAGGGTTTGTCCCCACACTGGGGGTGAATGTGTAAAGCAGATACTTGCCTGGTTTTGCATACACACACTCGTGTGTGAACCTGCATGTGAAAGGGGTTTTTTTCTTACATTTCCTGGAGAGAAACCCCCCTGCCATGCATGGACTAGTTTGGGAACAGCCCACACAGATTGCACTCGGAGCACATACCTGTGCATGCATGCTCCCAAACACTCACACACACACATATGAGCTCAGCTGCACCTGCAGGAGCTCACCCTGCTCCCTGTCCCACACCTGAGCCCTGGCATGTGCTATGTGACACTCACACGTGTGACAGGTGTCAGTCCAAACAAACCCATCACTCGGCACTAAGGGACAGTGCCTACAGCCTCCCCTTCCCACAGGAACTCCGTGTCAGACAACTCCAAGGTTTAGAGCAGTACAGTCTGAGGGCTTTTGTCTCTGCAGCCTTCTGGGAGGTATCAGAGAGTGACCCTTGGCCATTTCCTAAGCTCAGGAGCAGGGTTAGGAACAAAGGAACAAAGCTGCCTGTCAGTCCCTGACCATGGGGTCTGACCTCGGCTTAGCTTTGTCCCATTGAAAGGCACTGTGAAGCCACCAGTAAAATTACTAATACCTCTCCCTTGGGTGTTTTCAGAGGGGCACCCATTGCAGATATCTCCAGAGAGTGATTTCCAGGAGCAGCCTAGATAATGGGTTTCTTGTGTATTCAATGTGTACATTGCTCATCCCCTGGAGCTTCCCTTCTCCTGCAGATATAAAGGGCAATTTGTAGAGCTTAGAAAGGCTTATTAAAATATCATTGTGAAAGGGTGACATAAGTACCTGAACGGAAGAGAACAGAAAATATTTGTCTCATTAACCAGAGACTTAAAACTCTTGTTTCCTCTTCCCTGTGTCTTCATCCCATAGGAGTGTAACAGTCATTTATTATCACGTGTGGAGAGAAAAGCCTCCCTCCGTGGAGGATGTGCTGATTTCTGCAAAGCCTCTGCACCTGGCTGGTGCTCTGGGGCTGGCAGGCTGGCAGAGAGCACGCCCAGAGCTCAGAGGCCTGGCACATTCCTGCAGATAATGCCAAAAGAGCAGCTTTATCGGAAAGCAGCACAGCCTGAGCCCCGTTTGTGTGGCCACAGCCAGTGTGGGCTGGAGCACAGCGCGGGCTATTAGCATGTAATGAACACAACAATCACTCTGTAAGGGGGAGAAAGGGTTAGGGCCAGGCAGAGTTTTAAGAATAAAGGCTTGTTTGGGAGAATTATTCACTGGGTCCCTGCTGTAGGTGGACGGCAGCAGATTAGAAGGAAACATTATCTCTCAGGGCAAGTTCAGAAGGACAAATGAAGCCAAACTGGCACGGGTTGAGAGTCTCAATACATTATTCTCTCTGCTGTACAAATCTGTGAGAACAAAGTGCTCAGTGTAAATGCTCACCAGGGCCTTTTTTACCCCTGCAGGACCACAAAAGTTCAGCATGAGATGAAGGGACACGTGTTGGCTATTAGACCGCTACAAAGAGCGTTTGAGTTTAGAATTTAGAGTCTCATAAAAACATTATTGTCTGCATCCCAGGACGTTTGTTTTTTAGGGCAACAGGGACTGAAAAAATGTGCCCCTCTGCACAGCTGTGTGCCTCACCAGCCTCACCATGGCTAGCCCACCCCAGGGGGTACCTCAGGCCAGCTCCCCAGCCTGGCCTCACCCTGAGGAGTGCCCTGAGCAGCCTCAAACCAGCCCTGTCATCTCTGCAGGTGAAGGAGGATTGTTGCCCTAAAGAACACTTGGCCTGATGTGTTTCGTTGTGGCAGGAGGTTGCACCTTACCCAGGGGGCTCTCAGCCAACATGCAGTACTGCACAGGTGCCCTGAAGCCTCCACTGATATTTCCAACCCTGTTCTGCTCACATGTGTCTGTAGTTTATATGTTCACCAGGTTTGAGGCAAGGAAGAAATTTATGTTGAAGTGAAAATGCCAAGGATCATGGAGTTCTTGCCTTCCTCTGCCCCAGAGATCACAGTTTGGCTCTTGGAAACACTAAGGCATCTTTCCCATCAGCACTTCTCTGCCATCAGGAGTCCTCCTTCCTGAGGCTGCTGTGGCTCAGCCTCCTCAGGACTGACACTCCAAAGCCCAGCTGGAGCTCCTGGACTTGGTCTTGGCTCTCTGAGTGAAGTGCAGGGGATGGCAGCACAGAGACGATCAGAACACAGGATCTGACAGTCCCTCCTGGACTTGCAGCCTGGAATAAACAGAATTATGGACAAGCATTCACGAGTACATCTATGACACTTCTGGGTTGTAAGCTGCTTGCTGCCTTCCTGGTTTAGAACGATTTTGACAAAAAGCATCCATAAGATTTTGATATAGTTAAGCCCATGGCCAGGCTTTATAAAATGCTTGGCAATCTATGGGACAGTTTTTAGAAGCATTTTGTTTTGCATTTGGATTGTCTTCCAGCTACCAAGATGATCAGCTTTGGGCTTAGTCAGTGCTAGGAGGAAGGTTCTAAGGACTTTTGCAGTAGGAGACGTGGGACTCAGCAGGGCCACCCCAGGTCTGTGGCTGCCCCAGGACACTGCCAGGAGCTGTGGGCAGGCAGGAAGCATGGCTCAGAGCAATCTGCATCTCCCCCAGATCTGTTTGTCCTCCCAGCCCTCAAAGGCAGCTGGCACGTAGCATCCACTGCTTCCTCCAAGTGCACAAGGAGCATGTGCTTTTAAAAGGCTAAAAAAAGAGGTGGAATATATTATCTATTCACAAAGTCATTGTAAATATTAAAGAGCCCATGAGGGGAAATGTCTCTGATGATGTCTTTTCAGGAGTGTGGGAGAAAAATCCATGCAAAGGCACTGTTGAGGGGTATGGCCAAAAGGCAAGCGATGCTTTGAACTTGTTCAAAGCCACAGGGTCAGCAGTCTTCCTGGGACTGCAGCGGGAAGCAGCTACCCATCTCTCCTCAGAGCCAGCTGAAAGGTCACTCCAGCAAATCCACAATTTAAATAAAAGAGAGTAATTCCCAGAGAGAGCTATTTGAAAATAAAAGGCATCAAAGGTGGGATGGATACATCTGTCTGAGTGGCAGAGGTCCTGGAGAGCTCCTGCTTAGTAACAGAGTGTCTGTGCAGTGCACGGAGAGGAGAGCTATCCCAGATGCTGTTGAGGGGGGCACCTGCAAGCATCTGTCCTAGCAGGGATGGAAAGGGAGCCTCCATCCCCCTTCCCGTGGCCCTGGGAGCCCCTCCTGCCCACCCCACCAGTATACCTGGGCTGGAGAGCCAAGTCCCTGCTGCCACAGTGGGTGGAAAGAGGCATTTCTAGAGAGGCCAAGATAAGGGGGAGAGTCATGGCTTTGGAGGACTCATCGCCTGTGCTCCCAAGATGTCCCAGGAAAAGACAGGGGATCATTAAAAACTCTGAGGACATACTTTGATTGGAAAGGCAAGCAAAGCAAAGCAGTCCGTGATGTTATGTAATGCAGCTCTGTTGAAACAGTGCAGGAAAGTTGCCTTGTGCCAATAAATCAGGCGGCCACGGAGGAGCAGATGTGAATCACACCTTGCTTCATATGCCCTGCAGTGTTTTCACTTATTGTTCCAGTTTTAAAGATTAATGGCACTCAGAGATGAGTATTATCTACGCTTCCATTTCATACTCGTTATCAGAAGAGCTTTTTTCAGCATAATTAGCATGGATCAAATTTTCCAAGTGGCTCGGCAGACTTGCTGCTGTTCCTTGGCTGCTGAGAATGCCTGGGACGTCCCACTGCTGGGTACACTGGAGCCTCAACTCCCCTTAGCACCCTTTAAACACAGAGAGAAGGGGCACTACTGAGAAGAGAACTGCTGCAGCCCAGAAAGGGAGGTTCCCTCACCTGGGCTGCCAGGAGCCCCCATGTTCTGGCACAGCTAGTGGGGATTGAGGGGCTAGCAGCCTCTCTGTCACTATAAATAGGAGGTTCTGGCCACAGTGGGTAAGCCAGGGGCAGCTCCTGGTGCTCACCAGCCCAGGCAGCAGCAGCCACGAAGCCCCGGTGCTGGGGCACGGGCCAATCTCTGCTCCAGGCTGCTTTACCCTGGTGCCTGGTGCCCAGCAGATCAGGGCATGAAGGATTTGATACCTGGAGCAGTAACAGAGGTGGATTACCTGCACCAGGAGCCCAGCCTGGCTGTGGGGCAGGAGGTCTGGAAAGGACTGAGTGAAGGTGGCATGGGAAGGCTGGAAGAAGTGGTGGCTGGGGAAGATAAACTTCCTGGCATCTTGAGGGGTTTATCTGTGGCTGCCAGTGCATGTGTGGGGCTGGTGCACACTGTTCCTGCTGTGTCACCCACAGGGCTGTGGGTAAAGGACGAGCTGTGCCCGTGGGGAAAGGTGTTGGCAGTGTGAGGGGGAGATCAGGGGGAGCAAGTAGGCTGTGGGTGCTTGTGTGGGCCTGCCAGTGGTCTGGAGAGGGCCATGGAGCACAGTGCTGAGCACTCTGCTACATCCAATCAATCCCTGATCGTTCCTATCATGAAGATAAACTAGCCATTGTTGCCAAAAATAAATGTTAGTGTTCCAAATCCACACTTCAATAGCACCAGCTCATTAGAGATGCATATCATTTGGCTCCAGTCCCACACCTTCTAGCTCGTTATAAATATGCAGTTGCTGCTGGCTCTACCCCAATCATCTCTGCAATCAGAGCTTTTAATTAGGTTAATTAAATTGTATCAAACCTCGCAGGGACGCAGTTCACTGATGCTGATGAGGCAGCCAAAACAGACCTTAACTCTAGCTCTAATGAAGGCCCTGCTGCAGCTAATAACAATGCATAATAAATTAGTGCTTCCCTAGAAAGGTGCATCAGGGCTTGTGTTTCAGTAAATGATGATCTATATGCACTAATTCACTATTGCAGTCTTTAGGTCTGCCAAGCCAGGGACATCCTGGGAATAGGTTCTCACTAAATAATGGGCTCCTGCCTGCTTGAAGCAATGCTGCTCACCCAGGCTCTCTCAAGGCATTAACGGCTTCAGGTACAGAGCTGTGAGACAACAAAGCAAGTATTTGCTGCTTTCACCTTGCCCAGCCCTGGCTCCACTCTTGATGGCTGGCATACGCCAACAGAAGCAGCAGCAGGTATTTATTTATTTGAAACCTTCTGTAATGGAATTTGGAGAGGAACATTTTGTTTGGAGGGAAATGGGTGGTTGTGTCCAAGAGTGGCAGCATGAACAGGGACAGTACCCTGTGCCCAGGCTCTTCCCAGACATTAGCAGCCCCATGTTGCTCCTAATCAGGTGGGGGAAGGTCCAGGTGGCCAAGGAGCTGTGGAACAGAGAGGTTTAGGGCAGCCGTGCTGAGCAGCAATTAGTCATTCCTGATTTACATTCTGCTCTTTCAACTCCCTGCTGTGAAGCTGCTCAGGCTTGAGTGGAGGAACTTCACCACCCTTTTCTCCTCGGTGCCCTTGGGCAAGACACCTCAGCTGAACCTGGCTGTAGGGTCCTAGGAACAGCAGGGCCAGGGCAGCCAGTCCTGCAGCTGGAGACACCTGTGACTCTGCAACAGTCCAGTGCCACCAGTGACCCCAGAAAGGCAGCATCTGGAGGGTGAGTGGTGGGATGATCCAGAGGGCTCCTGGTGAGGGGATGGTTATGTGCAGGGCAGCACCTGTGAGCAGTGGGATGGGTAAGATCAAGCCTCCCTGCTCTACTCTGCTGAAAGGCACAGCCTGGGGGGTTTCCAGAGGCTCTGGGGGTCCCTCTGGCTGCCACAGCACATGGCCACTGATGGAGACCCTGCAGTGGCTGTCCTGGGGGGCTCCAGAGTCTCCCCAGGCAAGTCAGCTTCTGTTGCTGTGCCCCAAAGATCCCGCTGTGGTCTCCAGTCTGGTTCAGGCTCGGAAAATGGAGCCTACAGGAAAGCACCTGAGAAGCCTAAGGGCTGGTGATGGTTCTCCTGCTAGTAAAATATATTGTTGCAGCTGCCTAGAGATAATCCTGCAAGTGTAGTCTGCTATTAACTTTTATAGACAGTCATTATCAATTGAGTTCTTCAGAACTTGAACAAGGAATTGCATTAAATGATTATACGGCACAATATTATTGAGTCACCTGAAACCTGAGCTGTGAATCTGTGGGGTATTTTGATATCTGTATCTTTGAAGCTGCAGGGAATCTCCTTGCTAAAGAACCTGTTGGTTCAGCTTTTGATGCTATAATTATTACAAACAAAAAACACCTGTGGGCATTTTCTCGTTGTCCTTCCCCATGAGGGCCCAGCTAGAAGATGGCAGATCCCCCAATGTCTCACTTTAAATCCTGTGCTGAGTGTGTTGGGATTTTGGTTCAGTTATAAGGTACTGGCCCTTTCCAGGCCCTTGCAGAAGGCTTTGGGAGTCAAAGAGCAAGGTCTTTAAGGAGGTGTGGATTTTTTTCCTCAATGCCATTGGGAACTCTGCAGGGCAGCAGGTGTGAGTCAGCCCTGTCTGCTAAGGTAGAAGTTCAGAGATCAGCACTCACCAAATCCTTCACCGTTGCAGGCAAGAATAGGTGAACAAGGCTTGTGCACAAGAGCTGGCACCTCCTTTCACTCTGTTGTGGCCACAAGATGATAAACTACTCCACAGCCTATGGGATTTGTACCCAGGCTTTGGAGGTCAGGGTCCAGCAAGAAGCCTGCTCAGTGTAACCACCACAGATATAACAGGGCTCTGGTTTCCCTTTGTTAAGGCCTTTGTGGCTTCCCAGGGAAAAGCAAGTCAGAACAGGCACATATTTTGCTCTCCAGACCCCATATTGTCATTATGAGACCATGTGTCCTGGCTGGTACTCAGTTCCCAGCTGCCAGTGGACACCACTACCCCCAGGACAGGCAGTGTAGCCCTCCACCAGAGACTGCTCAAAGAAAGCCTCAGAGCTGCCTACTGCATCCCATATACCTCACTCCATAGTGGGAAGAGATGCCTTTCTTCCAGGGAATAGGTCACTTGCTCTGCAGTGGGACAGAGGTGGACAAAGCAAATGCTGGGCCAGGCCAGGCTGTTCCTTTTCTACTCCTGCCACAGGATTCCTTGAGGGTCTCCCAGCACAACTGCTGCTTTTCTTTCCCATCCTTTTCAGTAATGCTCTCTACGCAGGTAAAATAATCAAGGACAAGGATTAACTACTTATCCATTTAAAGCTCAGCCTAAAAGAGGTTTCCCTTCACAGACAGCTGTTGTGCTGTGAAAACACTGAAAGGTCCCCAAAAAGCCGGGGCAGCCTGGGGGACACAGCCTGGGGGGGACACGGACAGGGTGAACATGGCCGGGGGGAGAAGGCCAGGGTGGACACGGCCAGGGGTGGACATGGTCAGGGGGGACACGGCCTGGGTGGACAGGGCCAGGGGTGGACATGGTCAGGGGGGACACGAAGCGGGGGTGGACATGGTCAGGGGGGACACGGCCTGGGGGTGGACATGGCCAGGGGGGACACGGCCTGGGTGGACACGGACAGGGGTGACCAAGGCTCCATCCCGGCCCCGCCGCGCGGCACTGCTGCCCCCTGCCGGCCGGGCCCAGCACTGCGCCTGCTCCGCGGGAAAAAGGCTGCGCGGCTTTCGCTCGAGAACCGAACCGAACCAAACCGAACCAAACCAAACCAAACCGAGCCGAGCCGAGCCGAGCCGAGCCGAGCCGAGCCACTCTCACACACGGGGCTTTGTTTTCCGTCCTCCCGCTCACCCGGCGGTTTAATTTCCAGCCGTTACAGAATCCTCAAACTCCATGGCTAGCCCCCTGAAAAATCCACCCCGCAGTTATCTCTGCAACGGCAGGAACAATGTCTGAAGCTGCGTTCAAGCATGTAAAAACATCGTGTTTCATCACTGAGACGCTGGAAAAGCTCCAAAGTAGGCCTGAGAAGAGCATCTTTCTTTTTTTTCTTACCCCCTTGAAGACCGTGTGCTCATTGCTGGCAGCGACAGGACGATGGAGCAAGATAAGAAAAGGAATGTTCACACAGAGGAGTCTCTGAACGTGCCTGGGCTGCTCCAGGACACTGAGGATATGTCTGCACATCCCCCAGCCCTGGCACTGCAATCGGCCCAAGGAAAACCCAGAAGACAAACCCTTGTCCCACACTTGGCTGCTGCATTGTCTTTCCCTACAGAGGATTTTGGCACTGCTGCAGTTTGAATTGAAGCAACTCTGGAGGAAAAGCACACAATGGATTAGTGCTAATATGGAAATGAGAAAGATTGGGGGATGTTGGGGAAACGACTAGAGAATAATTCACCTTTAACCTGTTTGAAAATACAGCTAAAAAAGCTGATCTCCAGCTCTCATGGGTTTGGACAGGTCCTGTTCAGCCCCAGAGCTGACAGTGACAATTCCCAAGTACCTTCCCTGTCCCTGGGCTGTGCCCAACCTACCTCCCCAGCATTCCACTACGACCTTGACTGTTCACAGATTGTTTATGGTGCATCTTGACAGGACACTCAGGCAAATCTCATGGCTTCCCACTGTAAATATCAAGAGAACCAACTCTGATTTATTAATCAATTAATTAGATGAAACACACTGATGGCTACCACAGGCCCACAGTCATTTGTTTTAACAAAGTGCTTAGCTGCAGACAAAAGCAGGCTGGCACCAGCCATCCTCTGAGGGAGACACCTCCTCCTTTCTGAGCAAAGACTGTAACAATTATTCAACAAAATGGCTAACGTTTCCGCTGAAACTTGAATTTGTAAATAGCCGGACCAGTTGTTGTTTCTTTCTTCACCTTTACTTTATGAGTTTTGTCCTGGAAAAAAGAACAAGTACAAACATTTGCTGCCATGCAAGAAGGAGAAAAACCCCCATCCACACCCACATAAATCAGAATCCCTGTCTGGGTCTGACCATAAAAGATAAATGGTCACTTTGCATTGTTTAGGTGGGGATTATAATTTTATCTGCTTTTTTCTCCTTCAGGCCGTCAGGCACAATCTGGTTTGCTCACAAGCACCAGAGAACAGAAGTCCCATTGAGACAAGTAAATTCTGTGGTCATTTGGATTTTTAAGACCTTCTCATAACTTACAGAAATGGTTCCCTGCTTCTGACTCCTACAGACGCTATTTTCTAGAAGACTTGTGAGCACCATTTCACAGCTGAGTTTTTGTCCTTGCTAACAAGAGACCTGGTCTAGCAGATAAAATTTACTGGAATGCTTCATTCCCTTGCTTTTTCCAAACTAAAAGATGATTACTTATCTTTAGGAGTTATCTGGAAGTGTCACTATAAAAGCAGAATGAAGAAACAAATGCAACATATACAATACCAGACCTAATGACCTTAACAGAACAGACTTGGAGAACCAGAACCAAATCCCTCACCACAAGATCTTTCCGTGTCTGGATTTTCTGTGAGATGACAAACATGGCCTTCTCTCTCTCGATGCGCTGCCTCAGGAGGTCATACTGGTTCTTCCTCTGCTGGGCTAATTTCTGGAAACAAAAAAAAAAAGCTGTTTTAAGACAGAGATGAACCAGACACTATGGTCTAAATCCTCTGAATTTCAATGTCGAGTGCAAGAGAACATTTAACTCCCTAATGAAAATCCACTTTACCCAAAGGAGGGGAGAAAAAAAGCCAAGCAACAGACTAGAGACCAATTCCTGAAGTGCTCAGAGCCTGCAGAGGCCTCTCAGAATGATGCAACTTGTTGGGTCAAGTTTGCCTAATGAGAGTGGATAGCTTTCCCAGCACAGAAACAGTGTTACTGCAGGTGTGATTTAAGTAATTAAATTAAGGAGAACAGATCCCAACATGCTTAAAATATGACTCAGACATTTAGGAGAAAATTAGTCAGTCTACGACTCGTCCAGCTGCTTTACTGACAAGTCAAACTGAGACAGCTGGCAGGAGGAAAGGGACCACAGGGTGTTTATTATCTGACATCTGAGTCAGAAAAAACAGGTTACAAATTTACCAGTCGGCAATTTTAAGACAACTATTTTTACTTTACACATACTCAGAGGACTGTCCAACAGATCTGAATTACCTGAGCAGAATCCACAGCTCTAAAGCCAAGTATAGCTACTTCTAGGACAAAGTGCTGTGATACTAAAATACCAGTATGAAAGCTGATTACATAAGCAATTCGTGCTGAAGAATCATGAAACAGTTCAAATTAGGAAAGCTAGGAAATGAGACTATGGCTTAAATGGCTTTAAGGAAAGGGAGGAGACAAATCTCAAGCTACTTCAGGCTCAGAACCAAACTGAAAAATACTGTAAGATCAGATGTCTGTGTTGGAATAAGCTTCTTCCAAATACCTGTTCAGGGATTTCAGGGGTGCAAGCAGTTTTAGGGAGGTGTGAGGGGAGACTTAACAGTGGATGCTGAAAAACATCACACCTGAAACTGCAGCATTCTAATGAAAAGATAGTCCCATAGGCATATGTTCCTTTATATAGAGGAGAAATATCTCAGTTTTGCAGGGATGCTGCCTAATTGGATCCACACCACTCTTTTCTGGCCTGTACATCACAGCTTATGGTTGTCCACCCACAGTGGACTGGGATGCACTGAAAAGTACTCTGTGTTAGTCCAGAAGATGTGACTGCAGGCTCCAGGCACCTGGCAATTAAGTGACATCCACTACTGCTTTGTGTCACCAATAAAAGTTTTAAGAAAACAATTGTGTTCACCTCCACAATGGTGCAATGAATCCTTTCCAGTGCTTGTCGTATAAAAGACATAAAACATGACGAACTCTGTAAGCCAAACAGTGGCAGTACCTTTAGGAGGACAGGATCAGTAGGTCCCTTCACTGTCTCTCTCTGCAGCGTTGCAATGGTTGGTCGGTTGTACACTCTATCTACGAGCTCAGGAACGGTGTCCAGGCGAGTGGCAATATCAAAATCCCGAACTATGAATTAAAAAAACTAGGAATAAACTCCCATGGATTCCTTTGATAAGTAAACCTTCCAAACATGTTGCTACAGACAGCAACAGGAACCTCAGCAACACGGCTCCTGCAGAAGTGGTATCTCGCCCAGTAACCAAAAGGGATTTTTAGAGCACCTGAACTGTTATTCCTGAAGAAAAGTGTCTTTTTTCTGTGACAGCCACTTTAACCCCGTTCAAGCCTCACCTTCCCGCTCAGTGTCCACGAAGAAGAGATGCTTGCCCGAGCTGCTCCCCGCCGCGTCCAGCAGGTGGAGCTCTGCTTTCAATCGTTCGATTTTCTGCAGAAAAGTCCAAGTTTGGCCAAATTCAGAGTGAGTAAAATCAAGTCTCTGTCTGCTCCTCGAGCTTACAAATAGCTGAACTCCTCCTTCCTTTTTTCATCTCTGAGAACCCATCTAGTCTGTATTTATGACATGTCTTCACAACCTTTCCAGACAGAGGATCACAGTAATTCCTGCTGGTACCCAGGCAGAGTGAACACATCCACCTGCAAAACTGAGCTCTCTGTATGGCAAAGGGGAATGATTGCTATGGAACCACCAGCAAAAGCATGAAGGGAAGTTTAAAGCTGGCTTTGATTTTTTTATCTGCAGTGAGGAGATAAATGAGAGGACGAGCGACGCAGTCTTAAGCTGTGCCAGGGAAGTTTAACCTGGACTTTGGGAAAAAACTTCTTCACTGAAGGAGTGACTGGGCACTGGAATGGGCCAGGGAGGTGGTGGAGTCACCATTCCCGGAATTGTTTAAGGAAAGACTGGATGTGGTGCTCAGTGCCACAGTCTGGTTGATAAGGTGGTCATAGGTTGGACTTGATGATTTCAAATATCTTTTCCAACTGAGTTAATTCTGTGATTCTGTGACAAGACAAGAGGAAACATCCTCAAACTATGCTGGGGGAGGTTCAAGTTAGGTATTAGGAAAAATGTCTTCCCTGAAAGGGTAGTCAGGCATTGGAACATGCTGCCCAGAGAAATGGTGGAATCACCATCCCTGGAAGTGCTCAAAACACCTATGGTTGTGGCATCTGGGGACACACAGGTTAGTGGTGACCACAGTGGTGCTGGCTGAACAGCTGCACTCTAATCAGAGAGTGCTCTTCCAACCTCAGAGATTCCATGACTTCTTTATAAACATGCTAAGCAGAAATACATGTTTAACGTTTTGAAATTTACATAAAAATCACTGTGTTTTATCACAATGCACAGTGTACTTTTTGATAATCATCACACCTTTAGGCTCTATATCCAGCAGTCTACTGACACTTCCATTGTACAAATCAGGTATCACTGAACAAACACAATAGCCAGCAGCAACAACAAGAACAACACAGTAAAAAACAATTCTGATTACCTTGGCTTCTGCAACTCTTTTCATTTCTACATATTTAATATCCTGTGTCCTCATCAATTTCACCTGGTCTGGGGTCACTTCATCCTTTGGCTGCTTTATTACATGGACTCCATCCTACAAACAGACAAATACAGCATTTATAGACAGCCTTTCCCAGCTGGAGAGCACTGTAGGTCCTGCTAATAACAGCAGAAGAACTCTGTCCCTGGCCCCTCATTTTCTTCAAAGCCTTCCACAAGCACCAAAGCAATTTTTCTCAGTTAATGATTCATCCATGAATTGAAATCAAAACAAGGTAGGGAAAAACCAATGTTACTTAGAGCAACAAGGTGTAATCCTGATTGGAGGCAATGGAGGTTCTCACCTTGACCTGAGCACGTATCATTTTAAAGTAGAACTCATCGGGGTTCTTGTCCAGCGCTTTCTTCTGCAGCGCCCTGAGAGCATTCTGCTTCTTGTGGTAGTCACTGGGGACGAAAAAAACCCAACAATCAGGAGCTATTCGGCAGCTTCTCCGTGCTCCCCCTGCTGAGGCGATGCTCAGAGCTCCCAGGCGCTCCGGACGCGGGGAGAACACCCGGCACCGCCCGCCCCTCACTCACTGCGCGCGGAGCCGGTAGTCCTTCTTCTTCTCCAGCAAGCCCAGCTTCGTCCGGGCGGCGGGCTACGGGAGAGACGGCGAGAGTGAGCGGGAGGGAGGGAAAGGAGGGAGGGAGGGAAAGGAGGGAGGGAGGGAAAGGAGGGAGCGCGGGCGGCCCCGCGAGGGTCCCGTCCCAGCCCAGCCCACCCCAGCCCGCTCCAGCCCGTCCCGTCCCGTCCCGTCCCGTCCCGTCCCGTCCCGGCGCACTGACCTGGGCCCGCTCGCGGTGCGGGCGCTGCCGCGCCTTGGCGGCTTTCCTGAAGGCGGCCGACATGGCTGCGCCCCTCAGCTCGCGGGGCCGCGCGGAGACACGCGGGGCGCGCCGGAAGGGGCGGGGCTCAGCGCACGCGTCAGCGGCGAGGCGCGCTCCCGCCAGGCGGCGCCGTGTCCATGGCGACGGCGGGAACGCGCGCGCGGCCCCGAGCGCGGCCCCGCCCGACCCCGCGGGGACCCCAGGCACGGGCCGGTCGGGCCGCCGCCGGGACTGCCCCACTGCCGCTCCCTCCGCCGCCGCCCGCAGCCCTCCCGCCCAGCTCCCGTTGCCGCCCGCGGGAGGCGAAGCGCCGGAGCCGCTGCCTGGAGCTGGGGCTCATCCCATCGCGCTGCCGGCAGAGCATCGCGGGCCGCACCGTCCCGCTCCCCGCGTGCTGAGGGCGGCGCAGCGCCTCCCGGCGCCTCAGCGCTGTGCTGGGCGGGCACCGGCCGAGCCGGCCCCGGGCCGCCCCCCGCCCCGCCCCGCCCCGGGCCGGGCTCCGCGCTCTCGGCTGGGGAGCAGCGCCGAGCGGAGCCGAGCCGAGCCGAGCGGAGCCGAGCTGAGCCCAGGCTGCCCATCGCCGGGCACAGCGAGCGGCAGCGCGGCCCCGGGACGCTGACCAGGTGGGTCTGGCCGGGCGGGTCGGGCGGCAGGGTGCCCTGGGGGCTGCAGGGAAGGAAGGCACCGTGTCCCCGGTGTCTCCGGACTCGGGCATCTCCCGGGACCCTGCCGGGCTCACCGTGGCGGTGCTGGGATGTCCCTTGCCAGAGAGCTCTCTGTGCTCCGGCAGCACCGCTTTCCAAAAGGAAAAATCTAAATCTTCGGGCCGTGCCCCTCTCCCAGACGGTGAAGTTGGGAGCTTGAGCTGTGTTTTATGAAGAGAGGATTGAGACTTTACCCAGCCAACAGAGCCGGGAGTAAACTATATCCAAATGCTCAAATGTGGCACAGGAAAATTTTCAACGCATCCGGAGTGGTTGCTTTTTTTCCAGAGAATCCCGGGGTAGCGATGGGAAAGGACTGTAAGCCTTGCTTTGTGTGTGTGTGTGTTAGACAAAGACTCGGAAGTCACAGTTTGGATCTCACATCAGAAAATAGCTCAGGATCTTTGCAATTTTTTTTTTTCCTCAACACAGTTATGTTTCAGGTTTTGTTTTCGTACAGGTAACTTTTTACCGTTCTCTTTATCCGTTTGCAGTTCTGTACCTGTGGTTGCATTAATTACTGACTTTCATGAGAACTCGTGGAGATGTTGGATTCACTTTCCAGTTAGCCTGGGCGAAGCGTGGTGGTAGGAATTTCTCTCCGCAGACTTGCAGCGCAAACAGATGCCATGTGCTGGAGTTAGATCTCTTCATAGGGCAGGATTTGATATTGAGGTCTCTCTACTTTTATCTGAACTTGCTATATTCACTGTTTCTCATTTTTGAAAATGGTAAAGGAATCTTTCCAAAGTAGAAAACAATTCCTAGGAGCAGAGGAACGGGTGAAACTCTGGTGGGTGCAGGATCCTGGTGGCAGCACAGGCCTCTAGGGAAGAGTGTAGGGACATTCCTTTTACTTTTCTGATTCCTCTACCAAGCACTAGAAATCTGTGGCTCTCCTAGCTGACCAGGTGTTGAAACTGCCTTTTTTCCCTAATTTGTTTTGTCATTGTGTGGTTTAACTTCATGATAGGCAAGACAGCAGGAAAGAGGAAGTCTGACTTTGCTCCTGTCTTATTTTTGTGCCATCCTCTTTCCTTTCCCTACCATGGAGTCTGTATTGTTCCCTTGCATTTTTTTGCTGACCACTTTCTTTGAGACATAGAATTGTCAGCAGTAGTTTCATTCTTACCAGCTGGGTCTGTAATTTTGTACAGTTTTTAAAATGGTGGCATAGCCCAGGAGACAAAAATATAGGTGATACAGTTTAGTTGTGGGCACTAATTATAGCAGATGCTCTACAACAAAAGGTATGTTTTGGCATATGAACTCCATAAACCTGTGCATAAGGAGTGTTTAGAAACAGCCAGAATTCCCTAGCAGGAGGCCCTGTGAACTGTTCCATGATTTCAGCTTCTGGAGCACTCCTGTCTCTCTGTGTTGGATTTTTTGAGATGACTCTCGGGGTAAAATCTGTCCTTTTCCCCTGCCTGCAGAACAGCATCTGAAGAGCTGAGCAGTGAGTAGAAGGTCGCTGTGGTTCCCCAGTCTTTGGGAGGACAGCAGGTCACTGCTGTTCCTGCAGGACATCTGCCCTCAGCTCAGCTGAGGTGTTTGCTGTGGCTCTTTCTGCAGCAGGCACTGGAACAGTCTGAGAACACAGCTGGCAGCAGGATAGCTCAGCTCTCCGAGGTCATCCTGGGGAGGAAAGGCAGGAGTCTCTTTCCTGGCTGGTGTCATCGTGGTGTCCCTGATGACATGTGGTTATTTGTCTGTCATGGACTGGCCTTGTATGACTGTAGGCAGTATTCTCTGGTTGTCAGTTGATTTCTGAGGGGTATGAGTTCAGTGATGTTCTTTTCTGGTTTTGGATGTAGCAGCTTTAAGACTGAGGTGAACCTTTAACTGACAGAGCCAGAGAAAACTTCTCTGCAGGCAGGTTATCAAAATTCCCAGTGCACCGACTTTGGAAGCACTCAGTTCTGTTCCCAGCCAGCTCTTGCTTGCTCCATTGCTTGCCTGATGAGGTAAGATGCTTTCTGCTGTGTTCCTAATTGCAGCTGAGTTGGTGCTGTTACACAGCTGGCTGGTGTTTGAAATGCCAGCAGAAAGATGGAAAAAAATTGATTACTCCCAGTGCTCAAAGTGTTTCCAATGCCCTCTCCCTTAAAAAGGACTTCTATGGTAATTGCAGCACTGAAGCACGAGATTTCCTTGGTGATCCACCAAGATCCCTATTGATGCCTGCAGGAGTTTTGCTGCCTGTGAGGAGGGGGCATTTCCCATGAAGGCTGGGGTGTGTTTACTGGACTGTCTGCTCAGAAGTGGTGGAAAGGAAAATACTTCATTCTGTGGAGATGTAGTGTCTGAGAAAAGTCCTTGGTCTTTGTTTCTTCTCTTCCTTCCGTTTTGCTCTGGTTTTACCAGGTGTAAAATACAATTGTCAGCAGTTTACATGGAGGGGGAGTGTCAGTTTTCCTGTTGAAGAAAATATCAAGGGTCTGCTTGTGAAAGGAAAGGGGAAATTGAAGAATGCCACATGGCTTCCACCTTCCTGTATTTCACTCCATCAGAACTGCCTCTGCTGAGCGACCACTTTGTGTCTGTTGATACTTCCTAAATGGAGAACAATTTTAACAAATTATTTTGCCCTTACTCACAGGGGCCCACCAAGAGGATAATATTGCTCTGGGAGGAATCTGAAGGAGACATCCATTAGGGCTAAATTAATAGTTAATAGGAGTTATTTAGAAATGTCTTAACCCAGAATCCAAAGAGCAATGGAATAAAAATCCTGAAATTTTCATTCTTGCGCTTAGTGTAGCCTCACTTTGACTTGATTTGGCCTGGTCATCTAATTGTTAACATTAATAAATTTCATTTTTTATTTGCTTCTGAATATGTTACTTTAGATTGTCCCATGCTTGCAAGCTGTAGAATTATGTGATTTATTCTCAAATACAAAAAAAAAGTACTAATAAATCAGCAGCGTGGATAGATATAATTCTGAACCCTTCTGATTGATGTCGTGGCTGGAACAACAGTGTGTTGATGTTTATGGTCAATCTGCCCAGTGCCAGAAAGCTCAGGAATATAAATCACCTTCCAGCACCAACCTGGTGCTGATGCCAAGGACATGATCTTGACTGCTTCCTAACTTAGCTTTTAACATCTGAGCTTTAAGGAATGAGGAATGTGCTGCATCTAACCTGGAGCTGTTGGCAGCCACCAGTGTCATTAATCCAGTGAGTGGAGAAGCCAGCGCAGGTGACTGGACAGCTGGAGCTGTTTTCTCTACACAGGAGGGGCAAAGAGACCTCTGAATAGCTCAAGGAAATGCTTGGTGTTGTTGGAACAGTCAGAGATCTGCTTCCCTAGTGCTTCCTTCAGCACATGTTACACTTGACCCTGCCAGCGCTACACGCCACTAGGAGTCAAGTCATTGTCCCCAGTGGCAGATTAAACTGCTTGGCCATTGTTGAGAGTCCAAGATTTTCCTCTCTCACCCTGTTTAAATGACTGCTTGCATGTGCAGCCAAAGTAAATATGAGCTAATAAAAACTACAGATAACACATGCACACTCGTTGTTACGGACTAACTGTAGCACAAAGATGCACAAGTTTTGCTGGCAGCTTTTCTGCTTTAGTTTTAAAGCTCAATTCCCTGAAAAAGAGTTGGTATGGATCAAGTATAACTTCCTTTCTATTGCAATAGGGAAAATGTATCTGTATTTATGTGTAGCTTTGGAATAAGAAAGGCATCTGTTGTAATTGTCTGGGAATAAAGCTGGTTTAGGTGCCTGTATGTTACCAGCACACATAGTCACTGTATGTGTGGAGAGGGCTGACCTACTGAAGTCCTTCTACAGTGGTTTTCTTTGCTTTTCCCTTCCTGGGGTCTTTGGCTCTGGAGGGACAATGTGGTCCTGCACCCTCTCCTTCTGCAGTGGAATGGTCTGTGGGGTTAGAGAAGGTTAGAGAACTGAGGGCTGAGAGTGTGATATGGCATTGCAGGATTCATGGCTACTGAGCAGTAATTACCACAAACCACGCAGACAAGTCCAGATCTAGGAACGATTTTACCTCTTTCATTCCAAACCAGTCATGGCTCATGCTGACAGCACACCTGGAAATGAGGTAACTGAGTAATCTGCCCACATTGTTCAGATCTCCTGGGGCTTGGGCACAGACGTAGCATGTGTTTTCCCTGCTCCTGGGCAACCTTTGTTCTCCTGCAGCCAGGAAGTCTCACTGATTAGATAAGACAGGGTGCTTCTGTTCCTTTCTTGAGAAGGACGCTGTAAATCCACCTGTGGTGTGACTTCCCTGAGAAATTCCCTTTCCAGATGCGGAGATCTCACTGTTATTGCAGTATGAGATGGAAACGCTTCCAGGGCTGCCCGAACATGTTATTTAGGTCAGTTGCGAGGAAGATGGCAACATGAATCAGAGGAGTTGGAAGAGAAAGAACATCTTTAGACAGCACCTTGACATCCCTTGCCAATGCAGGGATTTTCTCTGCCGATGCAGAAGCCTGGCTGGAGCACACATTAGTTGTCTTGTGCTCTTGGTGGAGTCCTGTGGCTTGGATCTGGACTGGCAAGGAACGAGTGAGCTGCAAACACAGACCTTGCCTTTGCCACTCTGTATTGGCATCTAGATCCTGGTGGGTGCATGAACTAATCTGGGAAATAGAGAGGGAGAACAAGGTCTCCTCTTTATCTCTCTGGGAAACAAGATATATCAGGATCATTGCCCTGACTGTATCCATTTTTGGTGAATGAGCCTCCAGAAGGTGGTTTTACAGAGGCACATGCATCATGTTTTTGTTGGAAGGCTGACCAGAGCAGCTCAGGGGATATTCCCACCCTGGCAATTGGCACGTGGTGCCCAGTGAGCTGCAGCAGCTCCAAAGGCCCTGTGGGGAATACAGGGAATACAGCAGAGCCAGTGGGCTGTGTGTGCCTCGGGCTGGAGGGCTGTCAGTGATGGTGGGAAACCCCTGAAAATGTCCCATTGGGCAGGGCTTTGCCAGGCTCTCCATTTCCCTTCCCAAAGGAAGTAGCCTGAATTTACCCAGTGCTCTGTAGAGACCTGTAGGCTAAAACAAATTATTTTTACACAGTAGAAAACATTGAGACCAACCTTAACTGATGAAACAATTTGCCAGCTTTTAGCCTCAAGGTCCCTAGTCCCTCAGGGCTTTCCAGCGTAACGGCTTGGGTCGGTTTCCCAGAAAGATTCTCTTGGCTATGTGCTGTTGGCAATGCTCTGGCTCATTACTAGCTGTTTTATTTTTCCAAGAGCCAGCTCTCGTTAGCTTCGTTCTCACAGTATTGTTTTCTTTCTAGAAGAAGCTTTTGCTGGCTCTCCTTAACTATCGCATGGGAATTGCTTACTAGCTTAGATTTTTTTTTTCTTTGTTTTGACCCAAAGCTGTGCTTTGCTCCCCTCTGTAACACTGCCAACATAATTTCCAGTCTCTTTTAAGCATATGTTTTGCAATAATATCTAAAGCCTTGGCTCCAAGTAACTGCCTTACAGAGAGATTAGTATCTTCTAACGAAGGAATGGAGAAGCAAAGAGTAAGAACAAAAGCAATATCTTGAGAGCCTGTAAGACTGTCCTGACCTTTCCCAAAGGCCTCAGCCTGGCCCTCAGTGTTCAGCAGATGGCAGAAATCAGGGTGCACTTTGATTTGCAGAGGTCTCTGCCTCGCCGCTGTCTTTGCGGGAAATGTGCTCAGCACATTGTGGCCATCTGGGCTTGACTGTGCTATTCTGATAATCCCCAGGGAGCCTTCTCCAGCAAAGTTCATCCATGATGGAAGTCCTCTTTGGCTGACCTTGTAGAAGGCTAGTATTAGCAGTGTGGATTTTTGAGATTTGACAGCAGCATTCCTCATAGGAAGAAAATGGGCTTGGGAAATGCTTTGTGCTGGCTGGGAAAGAAGGTGCCACTCACCAGGCATCCACCTGGAATTACACCAGAGAGTGAGGAGGTTAGTGTTAATGTTTTCTAAACTTCAGGAGGAAGTGTTACAGGAATGCAAAGGCCATCAGAAAACCAACTGGAAAATTGCCTTGCTTTAGATGGGAGAACCAGATGTGGGGGGGGTTGAACCTGGAGATGAGAGTCTCAAAATTGCAAGAGAGCTCAGTGACCAGCTGCTCACAGGGAGGTGAGAGTTGGGTGAGGGGATCCTGACAGGAACTGGAATGTTCATCTGGATCTAAATGGGGATCTGCTTTTCAGAGGAACTGAGCTGGCTTTGCCTGAAATCAAAAGAATGATTGGGTGCTCAGCATCCCTGGAACTGAGGTGTCAAATATAAGCTGCCAAATTCAAGAAACAAGGCAAGAACAAAACCAAACCCTTTCCCAGGCTGTGGTGTGAGGCTTTAACTGCTCTGCCTCAGAGCTTTTGGCATTTCAGGTGTGGGAGGGTGTATTGCAGCTTGAGTGGCCAGTCCCATGGGCTGTGCTGTCCTCAGGGAGCAGGATGTCTGCACTGCCCTTTGCACAGTGTGTGCCTGCAGATCCGTGTTGGCTTCTAAATCACATTCTCTGTGCTCATAACCCACTCACGATGGGGGTGCTGGACCTATGGTACCATTTGCATTCTGCTCCCTCCTGCCTGACCCTGTAATGACAAGCCTCAACCCTTTTCTTGGCCTTTTGGCTCTCCAGCTGTGCAGTGTGTGGAGCTTGCTCCAGGCTGCTTGTGAGTCAAACCCCCAGGAGGGTCTGTGTGATGGCACCCCAGGGGCTCCTCTCCATGTGTGTCCCACTGCAGGATGTCCCTGTGTTGCCCAGGCAAAAGGGACTCTCCTGCCTCTCTCGCCATCCTGGCTCCGCTGGCCAGCCCTCGTCAGCCACACTCTTGAGAAATCTTAGTGGAGATGTCGACCTGGCAGATGGAGGCTGTTACCTCATTCCACAAAAATGCTTTGTTATTGAGAAAATGGAAACTGTCTGAGGTTTGGGAGCTGAATAGAGTCATTGGTGTCTGTTTTAACCGCAGTTTGGTGGTGACTGCTCAAAAGTTCCCCTCTGTGAGCATTCCCTTTTCCTACACCCATAATCTTCAAGCCATTGGAGAGCTGCGATGACTTAACTCATTAGCTGAGCAAATGTTGAATTCTGTTGCATGCTCTGCAGAAACTTTGCTAAAACCTCAGCATCTTCCAGCAAAAGAAAAATGATGAGCTGAGAAATAACCCTTTGCAAGCTGTTGGCCAGAGAAGTAATCTCTATGGATACTAAGCCAAATTCAACCCTTTTTACAGTTGCAGCTGTGCCTCTTGTTTACTTGACTCTGAAAAGCTCTGTGAAGATTATGCAGGAACTTCTTGGAGAGAAAAGACATGCTTGGCCACTTAGGTCTTGTAATCCTTAAACGCAGGTATCTGAACCCCAGTCCTGAAGAGAAATTTCTTTTCATCAATTTTTAAAAGCAGATTTCAGCATTGTGGATTTGAAAGACTAAAAATAGGGATTGAAGTGTTTGCAAGCTGGTTTTCATATTGCTGTGAATAATGACTTGGGTTAGTCCAGAAGAGCATTAACCTAAACACAAGCCTTGTTTTACTTAACAGATATTTGTGAAACTGGCATCTGATACCTCTTTTTGAGAACTTCCATAAGCATTAATCAGCAGCACCATAAGCGAACCAAGAGCAGCAGCTTTTTGGAAATAAAACGAATGCTTTATTTGTGTATTTTTAAACTAATTGATCTTGGCGGGCCAAATGAATGTCTTCCAGCTGCTACAGATGGTTTTCACATGACTAAATATTTTGGTGTGTAGAAAAACCTAGAAAAGTAGAACCACAAGATATTAAGTATTTAATTATTACCCTGGAATGTAAATATGACCTTGATATTTTAAATTTCTTTGTCCAAATTTCAAGTGTTCTCTTAGAAGTCCATCAAATAATACAGTTCTGATCTTGCTATCTGTGAAGCAGTGTGACTACTCAGCATCTTCTCCAAATTTATTTAAATATCAGAGTGGGTTTTAGTTACAGGAATTTGCTTAACTGGAGAAATAATCCCAGCTGCTTGAGGCAGAACCCAGGATCAAGGTTTGAGATGTAATGGACTAGTTCTGTTGTAGCTCCCTGCTTTCGGGTTTACACTGTAACCATAAAAATCCTTTCCAGGCTCAGCTCTGCCTCCTAAGGTCTTAAGGTTTTTTAATATAAAATACAAATTGTAAAAACAATTAGCAGTTGATTTTTAGACTGTATCTTACCCGTTTAGAACTCATTCTGGCCATGTGTTTTTCCTGTAGCTGTAAAGCAACTTTAATTTCTTGAATGATCCAAGCCCACAAGATTTTCCTCATGTGAGTGTGTCAGAGGTAATTTCTGTTGTGGTTCAGGTCTGTGTGGCTGCAGATTGTACACAACCAGCATGTACACTCACGCTCCTTGTAAAAATTGTCCTTTTTGTAGTTCTTCTAATGAAACAAAAGAAAGGGGATCATATAAAATATGTATCTGAAAGGCCTAACCTTCAGCATGGTTGAAGACAAAAATTCCTCTCTGAGGTCCACACCTGATGGCACTGTTCCTGGATATTGCTCAGGATGGGAAGACAACAAAAAAAGAATAGCAACAAAAAACATCAGTGCTAAGCTGTCCCTGAGCGCAAGGACTGCTTTTGTCAGCATCATGATTCCCAGTACCAGCCTAAACTCCTGACTTCTGCCAGGCTTGTCACCTCACCTTGGAATTCCACCACCCTCATTTAAGGAAAACATGGCCTTTTTCTTTCTTAAAAGCTAACCCATTTTGAACTGGTGCATAACTTCCTGCTGCTGCCCTATTCCAGTTCTGCCTGCCAGCACTGCTAAACCCTCAAGGTTCAATAGCAGGAGCAGCTAGCAGAGGCAGTGTTGGTTGAGAGGTGCAGAGTCTGGATTAGCTGTGCTTTCTAACAGCACAGCACAGTCTGTCTGTTACAGGTTTGGAAGGGACCTTAAAAACCATGTCCCTCTCTTCTCCTCCTCCCTTTTCTCCTGCTTCTCACCGAGTTGGTTGTGCAATCTGTAGACTCAGGTCTGTAACAGGCGTTAGTGAGTGTCACAGTTTCCACTGACGGGGATAAGCACTGCATCTCAGAAGGAGAAGAAAGATGGAACTTGGATCTTGGTTCCATTTTTAGTTCTACAGGCTTTACCTTGTGCCAGAACTCTCTGAGGTGCAAATCCCAGGGGGGAGATAACGTTACTGCCTGACCTGCAGGTATTACAAGGGTAAATAATGTTTTTGCTGGTGACAGCTGTTAGGGAGTTGAGGAAGCCACAATCCAATGAGAGGTGTAGGATGTCAGCTCTGTGGAAACTGAGGACTTTTGCATTAATGGTCTTGCACTGGATCATCACGTATGTTTGTGTTCCTGGCAGTAGAGAGTCAGGGAGCTAAACTACTTCCCAGGTAAAGAAACTAGTTTGTGTCCCTAAATTTGGATTATTTATTCTCATCTGCCTCTTTCCTTGGTACATGGACATTTCCGAATAGAAAATTCAGCATTTAAATATAAAAGCATTTCAGTGGCTCCTTGTAAGTCAGTGAACAGTTCACATCAAGAAAATTGCTGTGTGCCTAACTCAGAACATTCTGGAATACTACAGACTAGCAGTGTACTCACCAAGAGTCATTAATAGCAAAAAGTGCACAGCATGTTGCATGTACCTCAGCCAAGAGAAGTTTTACTTCTACTATTTCTCAACCCTATACAAACACTATATAACTCACAGAAAGATTAAATCTGGCCCAATGTGCATGTGTAGAAGTCTTGGATATGTTGGTTTTGGAAAGCCCAGAGCTGAGTGTGGGAAATCATAACTGCATGTCAGGTTGGTGAAGGTGCACGGATTGTGTTGTGCTTCATGCTGCCTGAAACAGCAACTTAACTGCAGAATGATGAAATAATGCTTTTAGGTCCTTGATAGCTTTGAGTTTTAATTTTAGAAGAAGATGCAGAGCAGAACATTGAATAAAAGGGGCCTCGAGTAGATCATGCTGTTTGAGCCACACTGACCCTTTCCAGTGACAATCCAGAGTTCTGCTGCTCACCTCGTTAGCACCTGACTTGGTAAGTCAGGCTAATAATGTTAATGAGTTTTTCACTTTATGTTAGGATTTTCCTTATTCCTTTTTTTTTTTTAATTTCTCATCATGATATTGAGCAATAGAAAGGCTTCAGAAATGAAATATGTCTACACAAAACTGGAATTATGTCTCTTATTAAAATTTAGAGTAACTTTTATTGCAAGTGTCCAATTTCTAGTCACAAGTAATGACATTTAAACCCCTGTAGGAAATACAATCCCCCTGCTGATGTCACCCTGGGTTTATGATGTGACTGCTTTTGTTCCTGGACAAGCACTTGAGTGTTTGCTGCTGAAGTGATGATTTACTCGTTGGAGTCTCTGGCTGGTGGCACCTGCTGTAGCTGACAGTGAGGTGGGGGACTAGAGGAGCACCCTGGGTTTGTGCTGCTCCATCGCTTTCAGCAATGCAAGGTAACAGAATTGGGCTCAGCTTCTGCTTCCAGGGTTTGCCAGTTTGGGACAGATAGCTTGTAAATGGAGCACTTTTGTTCTGATGAGTTTGAGAGCCAAGGGAGGGTTGTTGGCATTGGTGGTGTCTCCTTGCAGTGAAGCCCTTGAGCTGCCTGAGCACGTGAACAGCTTTGGGAAGTTTTTACCACTGATCAGAGTTCAGGTTGCTGCTGTTTCTGTCACTGAATGAGTGTGGAGCACCTTTCCTGCAGCAAAGAAATGGGGCTTTGCTTCATATCTGCTGCCTCAAGGGCTGAGAGAGCAGCTCTTCTTGGTCTTTAGCAGAAAGTTGCCAAGAGAGGACCCTCTGTTAGTGTAAACTCTGGGCTTTTTGTTCCTTTATAACCTGTCGGTTTCCTTGTAAATCTCAGATGGGAATGAGAGAAGGAAGTTCTGTAAAGAAGCCGCATACCTGGATCAGGAACTCTGATATTGTTACTTCTTCTCTGTGCATGTGGGATTTTTTTCTGTAAAGGAACAGTTTTTGCTCTCTTTCTGAGTTTTTATGCACAGTCAGTCCACATGTTTACTGAGCTGCCTGTCAAGCAGCAGCTCTGGTTCTGTGATAGACACATCCAGGGGCATTGGTGTTGGAAACTCCATGTGTAGCTGTTTGATATAAAGGCATTCATGCATTTTATGAGCATTTGTGTCCCTTAAAATAGCTGTTTCCACATAGTCTGTTGGATGTGGCACAGTTTTCCGTTTCATGGGTGCCACAAAAGTATCTATGCTCAGCAGAAACAGGAGCGCATCTCGCAAATTTCTTTTTAGTACTTGCAAGGAGTAATTTTGTAGAGATTTTATGTGAAATACGTGACAATTGCAACTGATGGCTTCTCTTATTTAAATTGTGCAGTACTTAAGGGTAATTTTTAAAGGTGTCAGTGAGAGTGGTTTGAAGATAACCAGCTCTGTATCATGAAAGTAAATTACACCTGCTGACCAGATCAGGTCCTGACAGAGAAGTCTTTGTCCACAAAAAGGAACTTATTTCCCATCTACACTGGCAAGGTAGTGACTAGACGTTCTCTTCCCCTCTCAGCCATCCCATCTGTCCCTGTTCTGCACTCTCCTCAGCTCTGTTGTCCTTGAGAGCACTGCCTTGTTCAGGGAGGGCTGCAGCTGGCACACACAGCATCTCCCGGGCAACAAATCATCCTAGTTTTTGTTTCGGAGCACCACCAAGCCGTTCTAGGGGTGGTAACATGAGACAATTTGTCTTTGCCAGGATTCAGTCCTCCCCCAGATTTAGAAGCTGCTCGCATGCTTCGTGCTGCAGGGCTGGCATTGCCTTTGCCTGCAAGGAACACCAGCAGCTGTAAAAAGCACTTTATAGGGAGACTTTCCCTATTTCTTGGGCAACGAGCCAGAGCAGAGGCCCTCAGTGAGAGGCTGTGCACAAGTGTCACTGCAGCATCTCCTGTCACCTTCCCGGCTTTCTCTTCCCTCTGCAGATTTTGGAGAGCCCCAAAAGGCACAAAACTGCCAGGGCTCAGATGCAGATTACCTCTCTCCCTCAACAGATCTGCTTATACACAGGAAACCAATTGCTAATAGTCATGTTTGGGAGACAAAGAATCAAATCGGAAGAGGGAATATTTTGACCAAATTTGGTGAAAAAATTCACTTTGCCCTTTAAGTAATAGGCATGCATTAAATAAAGCATGTCTGGGATATGTGTCTTTTCCTGCTACTGTGAGTCAATG
The DNA here is from genome assembly GCF_008360975.1 of Lichenostomus cassidix. NCBI lineage: Eukaryota > Metazoa > Chordata > Aves > Passeriformes > Meliphagidae > Lichenostomus > Lichenostomus cassidix. Next base: position 3,784,002 of record NC_139503.1, on the reverse strand, counting down.
TTGCTTTGTTTATTGGAAAAAAACATGAAGCTGAGCAGAGCCTTAATCAGCAAAAGAGCTTTCAGGCTTGCTAGGGAGACAGGGAATAGGGGACTGGGCTCAAATTGTACAGGGTGGTTTTCAGCATGTGAGCACAGAACACGTTCACTGGGGCTGCATCTGATGCTTGAGGCAGTCCCTTGATTGCCTTTTTACGCAAAACGGAGGTATAATCTCATAAGTATCTTTTATTCAGGACTGCAAAAATCTTTGTAAACACCAACTTAAATTATGGATCAGCTCAGAAATAAGAATGGTTACACTCTCAATTGAAATATCAGCTGCCTCTAAGGGAAGGAAGAGGGCAAACTACAGAGTAAGGATTCAGTTGTGAGGGAACTTCAGAGAAATAGAGCGGAATTACATTATTTTGCAGTAATGGCTACACTGAGATGCACAGGCCCCAAGAACTGGCAACTAGAGCAGTCAGATTATTTTTTTTGCATATAGGCTGTGATGTCTGTTTGAGTTGCAGGATTCTTGTGTGCTGAGCTGATCCAAGATGAAGGTACATTGGCCTCAGTGTGCACTTAGTCATTTCCTGTCACGCTTTCACGTTTGAATTCTGTTGTACTGCATATGACCTTTATTTTGTGGGGCAAAGAGATTTTGAAACATTATTGCCAGGATTCCTGGGATTGTTAACTTGGATAAGCAGTGAGGCATTTATATGGCTGTGGGTTACATGGGCACAAACCAATTCCGTCCAAAATTAAACTTTGAGTGCTAGATTTTAACGTGCTCACAACATGCTTATTGAGAGTAATTGCACACCTGTTCCTTGCTCCTCTTTAAGAGCTGACAGGAGCAGTCCTTCCCCTGGACTGCCTCTCTTGCTCCTCTGATCACGCTGAAGCGACAGCAATCACATTCCCTGAAACTTGGCTGCAGCATCTTTCTTCCTCTTATGGCCACCATGACCATGTGTGCAGCTGCTGCCCTCGGCCAGTCCCCAGCCTCAGTGCTGGCTGTGCCTGGCTGCCAGCATCCCCTGCGTGTCACTGGCATGTGGCAGGAAAGATACCTGCCACGTGGAGCTTGGGCCAGGCTGGCTCTCTATTCTCTGAAGCCTCCTCAGAGACAAGGCAGAATCTCTCCTGGCATGCTTTTAAGCCATGGGTTTCTTAACTGCAAGGCAAAAGGGTCTGTGTTGAGCTGGGCAGAAGTTTCTGGTGTGTTCCTATCTTGCTCCTCTGCTCTCAGACTTCCTCCATCAATTAATAGTCTGTTTGAGTGTGATGGGTCCAAACTGCCCAAATGGTTTCAACTCCTGACTTCCTGTTGAGTGCACAGAATTTGCTTACTTTGTGCTCATTTTGAGTAAGATTAACAGCTGATCTCTTGAGCAAACATTCCAGTTTAATGTCAGCAGAATGACATAGGCTGCCTGCTCTGCAGTGTTCCCAAACAGTTTTACTGCTGCTAGCTACACTTCTGAAGGGCCAGAATTTTGTTCAGGATCTAAAATAGTTAACCCTTACAGATGTTTAATAATAAATTTTGAACTCTGAAACCATTCCCTCCCTTTTTCCTAGGCAGAGTTTTTAATGTTACGGTTGCACAGCAGGGACTCTTCAGCTTCTTTCTCAGACCCTGGTAGAATCAGCTTTCCTGAAAGAAAGTGAGTCCAGAGCAAGGGCTGAATTGTCTCTTGTGCCTCTGCCTGTGCTGCTGGGACCTCACAGGTCCAGCCCAGCAGTAGTGGTGGTTTGCCCTTGCTCAGCCTGGACCAGGTGTGATGTCTCCATCACGGCTGTGCAAACAGGGCAGTTTTTCCTGCAGGCACCTCCAGGCAGGCTGGGGGCTGGCGGCAGGTGTGATTTTCATACTGATTGTACTCTGTCTAAGAGTACAGTAAGACATTTGTGTGGTTTTGGCACTGTCCTTTGTCTATATGCAGAGCTGTCAGGAGGAGTCTGTGATACGGCTTTGTTCTTTGGATGGGGCACCTCAGAGATCCCTTCTGAGCAAATGGAAACCCTTATTTTGTCACTGTATTAAAATCATGCAACAGTTTAAGCCTTGTGGCTTGTCAGATGCTTTAACAGATTCTTCCTCACAAAGTTGTGGGCATTTTCAGGAAGCTGCCTACCTCGCTGACAATTTTGAAATGCAGGGTGTTTCCTTACAGTGCTGCCAGCCGTTTTACTCAATCTGTTGCAGAGCCTGGAGCAGCCTGTGACTGCTCTGGGCAGGAGGGTGTCCTGCCCGTGCTTGGGGAAAGGCTGCAGTACAGCTTGCTCAGCAGAGCTCGGTGTATTCACATGCATGAGCACAACACCCTAGTGGTGCAAGGAGGCTGTGGCCATCCACCCAGCTGAGCTGCTTATCTCCTGCCTCTGAGGCTGACTGTGAGAACCAAATTTTCCCTGTGTGTTGGAGAAGTGACCTACAGCATCCTCTGGCTGTGCTGGTGATGGGGAAGCTGTCGTGAAGCCTGTGGCTGTCCTGGTGGTCCCTGGAAGGACTCCACTCCTTGCCATGCTGGAGCCTCCTTCCTGCTTAAGATTTCAGAGCTGTCCCAGGGAAGGCTGAGGCTGGAAGGCAGCTTGGAGTGGAGAGCTGAGGGCAGGAAGTGACTCATTGGTGCTGAAGGCTTGATGCATCAGAACTCCCAAGGGTGCCCCATGCAGCCTGGGTCACCCTGAAGGAGTACTGGGACCTCAGCCCAGCTGCCTCCAGCTCTCCTCTAAGAGCCCCAGGCATGCTCTTCCCATTGCACCAGGTCTGCAGCAGTGTTGGTGGGTTTGGGAGCAGAGTGACAGGGTCCAGGGAGGCAGCAGCATGAGGAAGTGTGGAGAAACCCCCAGAGCACACCAGGGAGCTGAGCCCCTGCCCCCCGAGAACCAGGGTGTACAGTGACCCTGTGCAGATCCACACAAGTGGTGTCAGGAAACGTGGAATGAAAACACTCCCAGCATAATGGAGGGGCTGGAGCTGCTCCTCTGAGCAAGCAGATGGTTTCCCTTTTAGGGTCGACAGCAGGCAGAAACAATTTCATAGAGATTCCAGGACCCATAATGGTTCTGGAAAGCCAGCAGGAACAAAAAGTGTTCTTCTCCTCTGCTGACCTTGGAGTGCTTTGAGGACCGTCTTTCAAAGCCATGTCCCTGGACAGTTTCATCCTTACATGGGGAATATTTGCCTGTCCCAGTGAGGTTGTGCTTTCTCTTCTCCATGTCTGTTTAGGTGTGAACTGCAACTGCTTGTATTTATGCTCAGGCAGCCCTGGGGAGGTGAGAATAGGCAGGGAGCTGACAGACAGTCAAAAGCAGGTCTCTTCCTGTGTCCTGGAAAGATTAAGTGTTTCCCTAGGAATAGCCCTATGGGTTGCTGTAGGATGACTGTGTGGAGCAGCTGGTTGTGACCTGACAACAAACAACAAACTAGTGTGAAGTTACATGGGGTTACAGGTTCACCACGCACACAAGACTGTGCAGAAGGAGTTCATTGTAGGAGGAACCTCTCAAAGGGCCAGTTAAACTCTTTAGTGATTGTGTGGATCAGGCCCTGGTCTGTCTGTACTGCCTACTTTGCATAACAAATCCCTGGTTTATCGGTGCTAAAATTAATGTAATGATCTCCTGGGGCTGTTGCTAAGCCATTGGCTGTGGACAATGACACCAGGGTGGTGTTGGGTGCATGTTACTCTCTAATTAGAAAGTGGACTTTGCTGTACGTCCTTGACAAATTGCTGACCTTTCCCATATGTGAGGCTATTCTGAGCTCTGCTCCAGACTGATCAGATTTGCATCCTGGAGCACTTTGAATGTTGTTTGTGAGTGGAGCTCTTGTTCGTAAAGCTGTTTGTTCATGGGCATAGGAGAGGAACTGAACTTCCTTTGCTCCCTGAGCACAACTACATCTGTCAGAGGGAAAGAGTAGGCAGCTGGCAGGCATATATCTGTGTTTATTTTTGCCCTCCAACAGCTAGCGAGACAGCTGAGCAGCACATCCCACATCCAGCCCCACCATCACCCTGCTTCAGCAAGCCTTGTTCCCCGGACCAAAGCCATCTGGCAGTGGGCAAACACTCTATTTGCAACTGCAATCCCATCATTATAGGGCAACACCTTGGTTAGCATTGGAAGGCGTTCCTGACATCAGCCCAGCACACCCAACACACAGCTGATGTTTACAGGGTGGTGCAGACTGCAGAGGATGAGCACATGCTCATTAGCACAAGAGCAATGGCTTATGCTGAACCTTCTATATCTCAGCCTTGATTAAAGGGTTTTTTAATGCATTTTAAAATTCTACTTCTTTCCTTCATAAGAAGGGCAATTTCCAGATTCATCATTACAATCACAGTAAGAATTGTGAGATTTTCTACTATTTCTTTTACTCCATTCATTTTGTCCCACCTTCCTCTTCCCCCTGTGCTCACAGCACCACATCTCAGGGAGGAAGATGCTGGTTTGCTTTGGCGCTGCCCAGGCTTTGACACCCCTGCCCAGCTCTGCATGGGAGACCAGAACAAAGAGAGCAAACAGTTTATCTTACACAAATAACCTTGAGCAAACTTCCTGAGCCTGTTCTTGTACTGATGAAAAGGCAGCACAAAGTCTGCTTCCATGTGCACTGACTGTAGCCTTGGCCACGTGAGGCTCCTGGGAGCAGCACTCAGTTTGCAGTATGCAGCAGGCTTACAGAGACTTTGGGGAGAAACCATTCCAAGTGGAGGCAAGCCTGGCCTACTGCTTTAGAGTCCTCCTTGGTATGTCATTCTTGGAGGGTTTGTTTTTCACTTCTTCCCCTGACAGCATCAGGGTCAGGGTAGTGGTGCTCAGGAGGCTTATTCCCTGTCACTGGTAAAACCCCAGCCTTATCCATTCTGGTTGGTTTTGCTTCCTTTGTGTTTTCTGATGGCCTCTGAGCCTGTGTTACTGGACCACAGAGCTAAAGTGCATCCCACCGAGAAACATGGAAGTTCCCTGCTCTGGCAGTGCCTTAGCTCCCAGGCCAGCAGTGCTCATTAGAGGCCCTTTTATTAGAGACACACCTTGGAAAGTTCCCTTCACCAGGGCTGGGAGGAGGAGGGTTGGAAATTCCATTTCATTCTTTGCCAGAGAGAAAGGTCCCAGGTGGCTTTAGGGAGCCAAGGCAGGTGGGGTGGCAGAGAAGGCAGCAGAGTGTGAGAAGCAGCCAGGAGCTGGGTGGGGGTCAGGGGAGCTGCTGTCCAGTCACAGGAACACCTCGGGGGTGCCCAGAAGGGAGGGACACTGGGGTGCCAGCACAAGCTGGGGCAGAGCTGGGGCAGCAGGTCCAGTTCAGCACCTTGCAGCAAACCACCGTGTGGCTGCCTTGCATTCAGTAACAGACTGGACATTGCCTTGTTCTGCAGGCAGCAGGTTGGAGCTTTGGGGGAGGCTTGGTGGAGCAGTGTCCTGAGCTGCTCACAGGGACATGGCAAGGAGCTGCCCCTGTGGCCACAGGCACATGCTGGCCTGCCATGCTGGAGGGCACAGAGCGGGCAGCAGCCTGGGTGGCAGCTGGTACCGTGTCTGAAAAGGGACTTTGTTTCCCCCTGGTTGGTCACGTAGCCATGTGGGAACACTGGATTTATTCTCCAGCAGTCCTATCGGCACATACCAGGCTTGACAACAGCTGGGAGCTGTGTGGCTTGGCCAAGAATAGCCCTGGGGAGCTCTGGGCCGTGAGTCAGAGCTGTCTGGATCAGCTCCTGTCCTGCAGGCTGCCTCCCAACCTACAGCCGGCTGTGGGGAGGGGGTGCAGGAGCTGGCAGGGAGCTCCCTGACCATTAAATGCTGAACTGCAGATTGAGCTGTAATTGCTCTTTATAAAGTGGGTGGATTCATGAAGAACACCTCAGTGAGGGGTGCTCTGTAGCTGACAGCTCCGATGTAACTCAGTGGGCTTGTCTACACTTGACAGCAACCTGGGTTAAAGAAGGGTGTGATTTTGCAAGTGGAAAACTCCATGTTTAGGAATAACCAGGCTAAGCTAAACAGGAGGATGATACTCTTGTTCTGGAGTTAGTGCCCCAGAGAAAGCAAAATAGTTCCACAAACCTGTTGTCTTGAAGGAAACAAGGGGCAAGGAGAGCTGTCAGGTCTCCTTTATGCCAACAGCCAACAGGTGCTTGGGGAACACCCACCTGCCCCTATAGCTTCTCCCTGGAGAGTGTTTGTAGTTGGCACAGCACATGCAGAACAGTTTGCTGGACAAGGCTCTGCTGCCAAGGCACAGTGCAGAATGCCTGATTCCTGCTTCCCTATGGAGCAGCTGCTTTAAACCTCTGGAGAAGTTCCAGGGTTTGAGCTGCTGGCAGCCCCTCAGGCAGAGCTTTCAGCCTTCAGGAGGAATCCTGCTAAGGACCATGCTGAGGGCATGGTCTCCAAAGGGCAGCTGGGCTGACAAATCTCCCTTAGGGTGTTTGGCTCTCAGATGTCACAGTGGACACAAAACCACATGGCATGTGCGTGGTTTTGGTGCCAAATCAAAACTTTTCATGCAGGAAATTTTGCCCTTTTGGTCCATACTTACGCTTCACTTCCCATGAAGGTAGCAAGGAGTGAGTAGCTTAGCTGCATGTTGACATGTCCGTGTTTTCTGAGTGGTGCCAAAGGCTTCAGCTGTGGAGTATAAGCCTGAAGCAAGGTTCATTGCAGGCTCTGCTGTCTGCAGAGAAGTGTGCGCAGCCCCAGAGAAGGAGCACAGTGTGGGTCTGTCCCCCATGCTGATGGCAGCCACTGGCTCAGCACAGGGACTCCAGTCCTTAGCCTCTGGAGGTGACAGGGTTGCGCAGGGACATCTCAGACAGCGTAAGCTGACACTGACCCACACCTGCCCTGATCTCAGCAGGTGAAGGAGGGCCTCAGACCGCCACCATGACAGAGTGCTTTGACTGTGACAACTGCAAGGAGTCCTTATATGGGCGCAAGTACATCCAGATGGACAATGGCCCATACTGCATCCCCTGCTACGATGCGCACTTCGCCAACACCTGCGACGAGTGCAAGGAGCTGATCGGCCACGACTGCAGGGTGAGTAGGAGCCCTGCAGACAAGCAGGTCACTTCCCTGGGCCATTGGTCCCCTCCTCATGCTGGCTGTACTCCCAGGAGCTGTACTACGAGGATCGCCATTACCATGAGCACTGCTTCCGTTGCTTCCGCTGTGATCGCTCTCTGGCCGATGAGCCATTCACCTGCCAGGGTGAGGAGCTGCTGTGCAACGACTGCTACTGCAGCGAGTTCTCCTCCAAATGTGTCGCCTGTGAGAAGACTGTCATGCCAGGTAGGAGCAGGCAGACTCGAGCACTGTGGTTATTCCTGATCCCTTGGTGTCAACTGGGGCTGCAGGTCTAGTATGAGAGCAGCCTGGAAGAGTTGGATCTCTGTTCTCCTGTCCCTCCATACAGAGGGCTGGGTCCTTTGCTTGTCCAGCCAGATAGCAGCCCTATCCGTCTGTTCCCTTTTTTCATGGGGAAGTGAATGAGGGAGGAGATAACAAAGGGTTTCCTGGGCATTTTCTGCTGTGTGCTGACAAGAAGAGACAGAATGACTGAAGATGTGTGAGCGTCTCTGGAGATGGCCTGAGGCAAAGGCGTGTGTGTCTTTGCTTGGCTATTTTGGCACCATCTTCAGATGTAGGTTATGTCAGGCATCTCTGCCATGGCCTTTGTGCCAGTGCTGGGGACGTGTTCCTGCAGCCCTCCCCGTGTGGCTGGGGTGCGGGCCTGGAGCCCCATCTCCAGCTGCCCATGGTCCTGAGCTGCCATGGGGAAGGGCAGCATAAAGCCAGGTGTGCAGGAGCACAGCTCATCCTGCTCAGCCCCCCAGGTCCCTGTGTGCGCATGCGCTGCTCCCTTCTGTCACTGCAGGGCTCTCTCTGCAGGCTCCCGAAAGCTGGAGTACAACGGACAGACCTGGCACGAGCATTGCTTCATATGCAGCAGCTGCCAGCAGCCCATCGGGTCACGCTCCTTCATCCCAGACAAGAAGGATTATTACTGTGTCCCCTGTTACGAGAGCAAGTTTGCTCCTCGCTGCACTCGATGCAAAAAGGTAGGTGTGGCCTGACAGCCCAGAGCCCCCAGCTCTGATCCAGGGACAGGGAACTCCCTGCTCCTGCCTGAGCCCTATCAGAGGAGGGTTCAGGTGGCAGCACACGGGCTGGGCTGTTTCCTTTTGTCTGTGTGTCTCCAGCATGTGCTCTCTTCCTGCAGACCCTCACCAAGGGAGGAGTGACCTACCGGGATGAGCCCTGGCACAAGGAGTGCTTTGTCTGCACGGGCTGCAAGACCCCCTTGGCTGGGCAGCAGTTCACCTCCCAGGACGACAACCCATACTGCATCAAGTGCTTTGGGAACCTCTATGCCAAGAAGTGCAGTGCCTGCACAAAGCCCATCACAGGTGAGCAGAGCAGCTCTCTGAGGAGCCCTGTGATTTTTCTGGTCCTTTGCATCTTTCAAAGTGGTGAACTGTGTCCTGTGGGAGGAATTCCCTCTACCCACAGGTAAAAGGCTTCAGTGTGACTCCTCAAAGCATGATCTCATGTGTCTGGCTTGCCTTTTTTGATACCAGTTGCCATGTCCTGTGAAAAGGTTGTTGACAGATAGGGAAAGCCAAGGACTCCCAGCCATAGCTAGGGCAGCACCTCGTGCAGGGGAGTCTGGACCTGCTGTACCTGCCTAAGGCAGGGCAAGTAAGGGATCCTTTTCTGCAGAACCCCCTAAGAGAGTCTGGCCTCCTTCCTGCCCTCCCCCACTTGACCTTCCCCCTTGCAACTCCCAGTTTCTTGTTGCTGGGAAGGCAGGAGAAGCCGTGAATCAGCTGGTGACTCAGAGGATGATTCTGGCTGAGGACAGCTCCCAGGCACCCACTTCCCCTCTGGTCCTTATCAGTTTGTTGCAGTCCTGGGCAGAAGAGGGTCACAGCCTGCCAGTCCAACAACTGCCAGCAGGGAAAGAAAACTCCTGTGGGGACTCTGCAGGAGCCTGGGCCTGAGCTGGTGGCAGGATGGCTCTTCCCAGGATTCCAGTAGCACTGTCTGCCTTCATCCACTGTGATGGTGCAGGTGCTGTCCCTGCTGCTCCTAGGGGAGCAAATCGTGGTTCTGATCCAAATATGTCAACCCTGCAAAGTCTGCTCTGAAGCGATTTTAGTGCTTTTCCCCCACAGAGTGGAGATTTGCATTTCAGATGTATTTGATCCTGGGGAGTAATTTGGGTGCCACCACCAGCACCGCGTGTGAAGACCTGACCTGGAGATGAGCAGGCCAGGGCTTGATGTGTGCAGGAAGCTCAGCCCAGTTTCCCCAGAGACTGACACTGCCCTCTGTCCCTCCCACAGGCTTTGGTGGCGGCAAATACGTCTCCTTTGAGGACCGTCACTGGCACCACGACTGCTTCAACTGCGCCCGCTGCAGCACCTCGCTGGTGGGGAAAGGTTTCATCCCCGACAACGACGAGATCCTGTGCCGCGACTGCAGCAGCGACCTATGAGCCCCCAAGGACACCGTGGGGCAGGGGCTTCCTCTGTTCTTCAGGGCCTTTGTGCCAGATTGCCCAGCAGTGTTTGAGGGGCTGAGCACAAGGCACAGGAGATGGGGGCTGAGCCCGAACCGCGGTGTGTTCAGGGGGTTGCTGTGTCCCCTCCCTGAAGGCTAGAGTACGCTGTGCTATAGCTCTGTGCAGTCAAAGCTAAATAAAGCTGAAAAAGGAGCTTCAAGACCCCCCATTATTTACTCTTTCTTTTTGCTTCCAGTCTGACCAGACGTGAGCCCAGGGCCCCAGCTGAGCAAAGGGCAGGAGCAGCTTTGGCACTGGGCTGCTGGATCTGTACGCTGGCAGCATGTATTCACCCCCCAGCATAGCACTGACTTTTCTTTTTTCCCCATGTGCTTCCCTCACTGAATGTGACACAAGGCAGTGGCTCGGGGCCATGCAGCTTGGCTGTGCTGGCCTGTGTCACAGTTGGCTTTGCACAGCCTTCCCATATGCACAGCTGGCCCAGGCATGGAGTGCACTCTCTTCTCTTGTGGAGGTTTGGGGACACCACGCTGGAGTGTGGCCAGGAGAAGAGCCATGCATCCTGTCAGATGGGATCCACCTCCGGAATTCTATAGCACCTCACTGTTTGCAGGTCAGACCCTTTGCTCACCATCTTTATGGAGGTGCTCTCAGCTGTGAATGAGGAGTTCAAGTCCCTTGTAGGTACGGGGTGTTCTGCCCCCCCACACCTACCCCATTCCCATCCACCTGTGCCGTGACTTCCCGTGGCTGGGGTGGCTGAGCTGGAGCTGGGAGTGCTGGCCTGTTGATGCTCAGATGCATCTGGCTGAGCCCCAGAGAAGGGTGTATTGAAGGCTGAGAGCACTCAGGGCTTTATTCCTGCACCATCCCTCTCATGAGGATCCATGGGATGGCACTTATATGGAGCCCAGCTGCCAGTGGCACTGGGAACACCGGAGACCTCTGTTAATTCATGGAAGGGAGCATTGCCCACAGACCATGCCTGTGACTGGTAGCTGCTGGGAGCACTGTGAAGGTCTGCAGGAGCACAGGGCTCCAGCATAGAGAGCAGCTGAGGGCAGCAGGATATCCACAGCCTGCTCTTCCAGGACTGCCTGTGTCCCCCAGCAATAGGCAGAGAGTGGTGTCTCCCTTCAGCCACATTCATCCTTCACTGTGTCCCAAACAAGAAGCAAAGCAAAGGTGATACCCATGGTGGGGACTTTGCATTGCCCCGGTCCCAGTTGGCCCTAACTGCAAGACAGGGAATCTTGAGCTATCCCAGGCTGACAGGAGGCCTTGAGCAATCCCTGCCCAATGGCTGAACTGGCCCTGGGCTAAGGCCCCTCTGCAGTGGGGTGCTCATGTCTGCTTTGTCTCTACATCCTTCTGCTTCTGTCTCACTGGGGCACTTTCGCCAACCCTGCTTTCCTGCTTAGTCAGCCACATGCTTTTCTGAAAACCTGTTCTTGTTGGTTTTTTCCCTTTTGTACTCATTTGTCATGAATATCCATCATTTTGTACACAACTACAGGATGAAGGGGCTATCCCCCACCGGGGCTTCACTTAGGAACAGAAAATGTTATGCATGTTGAAGTGTTATTACTCTGTATTCAGATCCTTGTTGAATCCTAGTTTGGAAGCTTTGATGACAGCAAATCAGAGTTTGTATGTTTGCTATTATGAGGAGCTTGGAGCTAAGAAAGGATGGAGGAATTCCTTCTATCTCCAGAAGGAACTATCCTAAACCTCAGCGTCCTCTGTATTTCCTACAGCTTTATACAATAAAACATTTTCATGACACTTGCTCTTCTGTGTCTCTTGAACAGCAGGCACAGGGCAGAGCACTGAGTTGGTGCTGGGCTCTGCTCAGCCTTGCCTTGCCCCTAATCCCATTCTGGGGACAGCCAGCCTCTGCAGTGCTGGTGCCTGCCTTCCCAAACCTCAGCCTAACACCAGCTGTGCTGCTCCTGTGCTCATGGCAGAGGAACAGCAGCTCCCTCCTCCTGCTCTGTGGCTGCAGTGGGATCCTGGGGCTGGGGGTGCCCATCTGTCTCTGCCTGCTGCCTGTACAGACAGACAGTTGTGCAGGACAGGCCCCAGCAGGTCTCGGGGTGCTGGTGCTGTGTGGGCACCGCTCTGTGCCTCCAGGCTGGCTGTGGGACTGCAGGGATCGCTGCAGCACTGAACTGTTCTGCTGTGCAGACCAACCTCCCTGCCCTGCAGCGTGCACTGCCTGGCCAAACCATGGCATTCCAGAGGGGCTCGGGTAGATGTTGCTGTAGCCTCCAGCCAGGATATCCGTGGTCCCCCTTGGCAGCCTTCCCTGAAGTGCTGCGTGCTCATTACTCACGTTTATCAGCCAGGGAGCCATTTATTCCCTCACATATGAAACTATTTTCCACAGATCCTTTACATTTACTAACAGCTGCCATGGCTTCCTCTGGACTTGCCTGCTCCAGCTCCACAGCCTGCTCCAGCCCCACCCCAGCGCAGTGGCTGGGCTCTCGTGGGTGCTGCTCCAGTGGCAGGATGGGCACAGCCCGTGGGGTGCCTCTGTGTGTCCACATTCCTGGCTGCTTCAAAAGCTCCTGCTCTGGTGGCTGATGGAGTTCTGGCACGATTTTTGTAGCTGTTGCTGCCCTGTGACCTGAGCTTGGCTCTGGTGCTGTGCTAGGCATGGGAGGGTGAGTGAGCAGCCCCAGCCCAGAGGTTCCTAGCTGAGCCTATCCTCCAGCAGCAGCACCACAACCCAGCCTTTCTGCAGTGCTATTTCCAGGGATTAACCGCAAAAGGTTCCTGTACAAAGGGCCCCCAGGCTCCTCTTTCAGTCAGCCTCCAGAGCCTCACGTTTTTAGCCAAAAAAGGAAATGACCCAGCTGCACGTAGCGCTGGAACATCTGGATTTTATCCCTGTCATGAATGGGTCATGGCTGTACATGGCCCAGTGCCTGATTTACAGGAGGGGGAGGGTGATGTCATGCACAAACATCCCCCGAGACTCTGGAGTGTGGGTCTGAAACAGTCATGGAAATTTTATTAACCACAAGCAGCAGTGTGAGGGGGGTCAGGCTGGGGCTGTTGCGCTGAAGGGGGAGTGAGGAAGCTGCTGGGGACACAGGACAGTACTGCAGGGGTAGAAAGAGACCCTGGCATTGACCAAACTTGCCCAAGCTGTGCTCTCCTGCACCACTGTGGATCAGGGACAGTGTTTGTAGCCCCGATGGGCAGAGCCAGGTCCAAGCCACCACCAGCGGAGTCCTGTGCAGGGCTGGGATGATCCTGTGATGATCCTCACGGGTGCTTCCAGTTCAGGATATTCTGTGAATCTATGAATTTCAGCTCCCAGCCCCTGACAGGCTGCACTGCTGCTCTGGAATGAAACGGCATCTCCCACTTTCTCCCACCTCCTCCCACATGCACTGCCATTTGTGGGGTGAGGAGGAGGAGGAGGAGGAAGGTCACACAAGGGCTGCTCTTGTCCCACCTCGACCCTCCTGATGCCAGCAGCCCAAAATAAAGAGGCCATGTGGCTGGATGGGACATTGTTGGATTTCAGCTCCTTCCCTGTCCAGGGATGAAGTTTCAAGCGAAGAGAAATGGAAGAACACTAAGTTCAGAATCTTATCTCTGTTTTTATTTTTAGACAGGCATTCATGAAGAAAAGTGATGCACTTTGGGGCAGTGTACAGTGCAAGGGAGTAATTAAAGACAATATTCTTACCTGCAGCATCATCCTCTCCTCAGTTAAGGATCATCTTTGCCATTAAGACAATTTTTTTCCTTCCTTTTTGGTTTTCTTTCCTTTTGCTTTTTTCCTTCCTTTTGGTTTTTGTCCTTTCTCTTTATACTCTTTTTATACCCTTTTTATACATTTTATACCCTTTCCCATTCCCTGTACCTTTCACTCCCTGTACCTCAGCCCCACATGTTTACAACCCTTGTACCCTGATATTTAGGTTCTTTGGGAAAGATGAAACATTTCTGCTATCTCAGAACTAGAGGCTCCAACCTTGGACGGAGCATCCTCTCTGGAATATGTTTTTGTAAACTAGACTGTAGCCTCATTTAGCGGAGGTAATTAGAATAGGGGGACAATTACTTCATCTGTTGGGTTTCTTATTGGGGGATTTTAGGTAGATATGCTCATTTCGAAGGTCCATAAAATTGTATATGAGTTGTACACAATGTGCTGCTCGGCGTGATTCCACCTGTGACGAGGGAGAGCACCTGGGATCCTATTAAACCAAGGTAATACCCTTCTCCCCTATACTGTTGTGTTTGTTATTTTTACTAGCTTTAAGGCATCAGCAGAGAGGCCGCTGCGCCTCCAGGCTGGGGCAGCGCTGGCCGCAAATCCCAACCGGCATCTCGGGCTGCTCAGAGCCACCGAGCAGCGCTCCCGGACACTGCCCAGGCTCGGACACTGCCCAGGCTCGGACACTGCCCAGGCTCGGACACTGCCCAGGCTCGGACACAGCCCAGGCTCGGACACAGCCCAGGCTCGGGCCCGGCGCGGTGCTCCTCAGGGCGCTGCTAGCCCGGCCAGGCCTCAGCCGCCTCCTGCCGGCCGCCCCGGGGCTCCGCCGCCGCCCGGAACCTTCCCGCGCGGCTCGGGCAGCCCGGAGCCTTGCGCGGCCACAGCAGGAAGTGCGGAGCGGTGCCTTTCCGGCGGTGCGGCCCTGCGCGGGATGGAGACGATCCTGGAGCAGCAGCGGCGATACCATGAGGAGCGGGAGCGGCTGATGGACGTGATGGTGAAGGAGATGCTCACCAAGAAGTCCACGGTGCGCCGCGGGCCGCGGGGGGTGCGGGTGGCTGCCTGCCGGGCCCGTTCTCACCGCCTCGCTTCTCCTCTCCCCGCAGCTCCGCGACCAGATCAACTCGGACCACCGCACCCGGGCCATGCAGGACGTGAGTGCTCCGGGGCGGGAGAGGGGCTGCGGGCGGCCGGGAGCCCGGCACCGAGCGAGGCTAACGGGTTTGCGGCGCTCGGGCCTGTCTTTGTTCCGCAGAGGTACATGGAGGTGAGCGGCAACCTGCGCGACCTGTACGACGACAAGGACGGGTGAGTGTGCCCGCGGCCCTCGTGTGTGTGTGTGTGTGAGCGTGTCCTGCTGCTGAGGAGCTTGGCGCTGTGGCAAGTCATGTAAATACCTAAGGAGCAACACACGAATCGAGATGTGGCGGCTAAACGCAGAGCAGGACCTGAGTGCACATGGGAAGTGTCTGTGCTGGGAGGCTCTGGCTGCCCCGGGGGGTTGCCAGGGGCTGCAGTATGTGCAGAGGATGTGACCCTGAGCCAGGTGGGCTGGGAGGTCCCCTTGACTCGGAGGTTTGCACTCAGGCACTGCATCATAGATCTAAGGATGTGTTAGCATCACCTTGTGTTCTCTTCCCCTCGTTGTCTGTTCCTGTCCATGAACTCGTAGCCTACGTAAGGAAGAGCTCAGTGCCATTTCTGGGCCAAATGAATTCGCAGAGTTTTACAACAGATTGAAGCAAATTAAGGAATTTCACCGGAAGCACCCAAATGAGGTGAGTAGTTATCTGCTCCATAGGAACAGGTGAGATGTGCTTTGTTGGATCTCATCCCTACAGGAAACAGAGCTTTTGTTTCCCCAGTTTAATTGCCTGAACATACAAGTACTGAGAACACTCAGCAGTCACTTGAGCATAGATGCTCAGGGTCAGGCAGCATGTGAGGGAGCAGTGCAGGACACTCACCCTCTCCCCTGCTAGGGAATGTTCAGCTGATTTGGGGTCAGATCTCACCTTTCTCCTGTTGGCTAAAGCCACACTTTTGCCTTTGTGCAGAAAGAAAGGTGACAAAGCTTTGAGTCCCTTTTCTGTTTGCAGTTTGGGTATTTGCCACCTCCTGTGATTTTATATTAGTTATGCTGGGACAGGAGCTGAAGTAAATCACTGTGTGACTTGTGTCTGCCCATGCAGATCTGTGTTCCTATGTCAGTGGAGTTTGAGGAGCTGCTGAAGGCCAGAGACAACCCGAGTGAAGAAGCTCAGAGTAAGTTAGTAGTTTGCTTGAGCTCTGGAATTATTTAATAGGTTGTTTGATCTGCTTTGCATGTTTCAGGGCCCCACTTCCCTTTTACTAAATGACTTCTGAAAATTCTTCTGTCATCTAAATTCTTCTGAACTGCAGTCCCTGGAATGTTCCCTGAGGAATATTCTGGTGCTTGCACAGAACAGCAGTTGGAGCTGCTCAATGAATGTCCAAGGCTTTGTAATGCCTTCCTTAAGCATAAATGACTTCACAGCTAATCCTTTTCTAGTTCAGAAACAATTGTATAATATATAGGGAATATTAAGCTCATAATAAAGATTTTTATGGTCTTTCCTACAGATCTGGTGGAGTTCACAGATGAGGAAGGGTATGGACGGTACTTGGATCTGCATGATTGTTACCTCAAGTACATCAACCTGAAATCATCAGAGGTGAGAGGCTGCTGGGCTTGGGCACCTCCAATCCTTGCTGTGTCAGGGATCCCCAGGCCCTGCACAGGCTGGGGCTTCTCTTTTCTGGGAACTGGATGTTAATTTGGCTGTGTGTGAACTCTGACTCAGACTTTCTGTTTATAGAAATTGGATTATATCACTTACTTATCCACGTTTGACCAACTCTTCGATATTCCCAAGGAGAGAAAGAATGCTGAATATAAGAGGTGAGCCTGTTTGCCTGCCTGCTTCCTTCATGGGTGAGAAGGAATTTGCTTCTGAAGTGTTCAGCTGCTAAAATTATAATTAACAGCCAAACTTAACTCACATAAATTGGGTCTCTGAGCCCCAAGCAAACATGCAGCACAGCAGAGATGTGGAGAGCCACATTTGGCTCTGAGGAAAGGCTTTACTTTACCCTTGGAACTGCTGTGTCAAGAAATCCTGTGTGGAAAACTCCCCTTTCCTGGGTCACATCCCTCTGCAGCACTGTCCAAAGATGTGTGATTAAAGGGTGATAGTGAATTACCTGTGCTAATGATTCCCCTCCAGGTATCTTGAGATGCTCCTTGAGTACCTGCAGGATTACACAGACCGAGTGAAACCATTACTGGACCAGAATGAACTTTTTGGGAAAATTCAGACGGAGTTTGAGAAGAAGTGGGAGAATGGCACCTTCCCTGGCTGGCCGGTGAGCAGCCTGAGCCTGGGTGATGCTCCTGTGTTTGTGAGGGGGCTGTGTGGGTCATTTGTGTAAAGTCATTGCTGGGGGTGACCATGACAGTGAGGGCTGCAGCTCTGTGTCACCAGCGTGCAGGCTGATACTGGCCTGAGTTTAAAACCCAGCATAACTGGTTTAAAATCAACATTGTTTCAGGTTGGCTCATTTTGCATCTTTACTGTTCCATTTTTGGTTTAGTAAGAGAATTTTCCTCTGTGAAACGAACTGCTTTTCTTGAGGTGAAAATGTTTTATGGCCAGAAGTGTTGTAGCATGTCATGCAGCTCTTGCATGTGGTTTTTTTGGCAGAAAGAGACCAGCAGTGCCCTCACCCACGCTGGTGCCCACCTGGACCTCTCGGCCTTCTCCTCCTGGGAGGTATGTTTCCAGTGCTCTGCACTTACTGCCACATTTTGAGCAGGTGGAAGTTCAGTCATTTGGTTTCTTTGTGTAATTTAGTGCTCTGTTTTCTTCCCTGGCTCTGTGTTTTCTGGGTGCTGATGATTTAATTTCTCCCATTGAGCAATGTAACTTGAAAGACCTGGTTAGATTTGTCACATTCCTCATTTTCCAATAAGAAAAGGACTGTTGACAGTCCTTTCTTGAATACCATGTCATCAGGGTTTTTCCTTCATTAATAAGCTAAAGTGGACTCTTATCCATATTGAACAGCTTGTCTCTTACAGTGGTTTATTTATTTGAACAGGAATTGGCTTCCCTGGGACTGGACAGGTTAAAATCAGCTTTGCTGGCTCTGGGGCTGAAGTGTGGTGGGTAAGGTGCAGTTTTTGTAAAGTCCCTTTCAGTTTCTGAGGTCTTCCTGTATCACATTTCTTTCTGGGATACTTTTGTGGTTGTCTCTGTTGTACTAGAATTACCTTAGTGATGTTTGAAAGATAAAACATTAAGAACCAAGCAGGGGGTACTGGGATCTGCTGCTCTGAACAGGTCCTGTATGGGAGTCTCTGGTACAGAAGACTTTGACTTGAGGAATAAAGACAAAGATAAAAGGAATCTCATTCTTTCCTAAAAGCTGCATTTAAAATTTTGTTTCATGAATTCATGAAACAAATTCTCAGGAAATGTAAAACTGTGGTCTAGACTAATCCCCTTCTTGCTTTTCTGCAGGACTCTGGAGGAGCGTGCTCAGAGGCTTTTTAGCACTAAAGGCAAATCCCTGGAAGCTCTTGATCCTTCCTTGTTTGCTAAGAATCCAAAGACAAAAGGAAGCAAAAGGTGAGTTCTTAGGAGGTCATTCTGAGGCTGGCGATGTTCTCTCCTCTTGGATGAGGAGTGTTCTATAGTTACCACTCTTGTGTGGTTAGGACAGAGATTTTTGGAGTATTAGAAGCTTTTCATGTTGGACCAAATAGTGCTGAACTTGTGCGTTTAATGAAGATACCTCATCTGTTTCAGAGACACTGAAAGAAATAAAGATCTTGCATTCCTGGAAGCTCAGATTTATGAATATGTGGAAGTTCTTGGGGTAAGGATTTTATTTTGGTGTGAGGTTTTTATTTCAGAGCTGTCAAGTAGTGACTGGAAGGTTGGCCTCATCTTTACCTAGTGCTTTCATTGCACCACATCTATTTTGTGCATGAGTCACACAGTATTGCAGACTTTTACTTGTTCTGCCATGCTCCTTGCCTTCAGTTTTGGGGGATTGTTTTCAGGAGGATGGCTGCTGCAGTAGTAACATTGGAAATGCTAATAGATTATAAAAGGGTTCATTCTTTTCAAGTACAAAATGTCAGAGTACTAAAAACTGAAGTTTGGCTGAGTGAGGTGGGAGTTCTCTGTTTCACACTGCTCTTCTGTTTCCTCTCTCTGTACTCTGAGGAAGTTTTCTCTCTACAAGAGTTTGCTCTGACCTTTTTGCTCTGACCTTTTTGCTCTCACGGTGTGTGGAAAATCTCTTGTCTCACTCCAGGAACAAAGACACCTCACCCATGAGAACGTGCAGCGTAAGCAGGCACGGACAGGGGAGGAGAGGGAGGAGGAGGAAGAAGAGCAGATCAGTGAGAGTGAGAGCGAAGATGAAGAAAATGAAATAATTTATAACCCTAAAAATCTGCCTCTTGGCTGGGATGGGAAGGTAACTAAGACTACCAGGCCTGGAGAAGTGGGAGAGCTCACTGACTCCATGCTGCTCCTGTGACCTAATCCTCATTTCTCCTTGCAGCCTATCCCTTACTGGTTGTATAAACTGCATGGTTTGAACATCAACTACAACTGTGAGATTTGTGGTAACTACACCTACCGAGGGCCCAAGGCATTCCAGCGGCACTTCGCAGTAAGTGACATTCACTGCAGGAACAGCCCTGCTGGCTTCACACAGCCATTGTAATGAGTCACTGCTGAGTCCCTGGGGTCCCTGAGCAGTACTTCTGCCACTTTTGATGTGTGGGGCTGGGCTGGTGTTGCAGAGCCATGCAGTTGGACGCAGAGATCATGTTGGGCACGTGGAGATCTCTTTTGCTGATGCTGTACTATCCCTGCCTGTTTGCGCCCATTGCAGTGCTCAGGTCTGATGGGTGCATGGTGCCTGCTGATGGCTGGGGTGGTATTACTGTCTACAAGACAAGAAAATATTTTTATAGAGGACTGGTAGATTAGTACTTTGATAGTATGTGTTGCACCCTGTTCAGATGTTAATGTGTTTTGTGCTCTTGGGCGTTGTGGAGGCTGTGGTGTTGTGGAGGACGTGGTGTTCCCTCTCACACTGACCTCATCTCTCTCCCCAGGAGTGGAGACATGCCCACGGGATGCGGTGCCTGGGCATTCCCAACACAGCACACTTTGCCAACGTCACACAGATTGAGGATGCAGTCTCGTGTAAGTAAGATGGCAGAACAGTGAACACGTTTAAGAACAGCACCTTTTCTGAAGGCGTGGCTTTGGACCTGGTGGGTCTCATGTCCCATCCTGAGCAATCTGTTTAAAAGATTTGTTTGCTGCAGTTCTGTGCCTTTCTTTGAGCAATGATAACTTTGCAGTGGATGTTAGATACTTTTCTGGACTGCTGAAGTGACAGCATTTTAAAAGAAGGGAGGGGAAAAAGCTCATGTGTGTATTTTACTGGATTAAAAACAACTATCTCAAGGGAAGTGGCATAGATCCTGTTTGACTTTGTGTTTGCAGTGTGGGCAAAGCTGAAACAGCAGAAGGCTTCAGAGAGGTGGCAGCCCGATACAGAGGTGAGCAGTGAGAGGCATTTGGTGTCCATGGGAGCCCCTTGTTCCTGGGTGTCAGCACTGTCCTTGCTGACACTGGTGCCTTTTCCTAAACTTCTGTCCCAAAGCCATTTTTCAACAGTGTGCAGGGCAATTGTGGGAAGTAAAACCTGTAGTACAACCTGTAATGACTTTGGCTTTGGATGAGCTCTTCTGCCAGGACCTGCTGGCAGATCCACTGCCTGCCTTCCTGCACAGAGGTTCTGGCAGGGTGCTCGTGTTCAGTGGCTGCTCTTGGAGCTAACATTAGAGTTCTGTCTCTAAACTGTTGGTTCTGTTGCAGGAGGAATATGAGGATTCCAGTGGGAACGTGGTGAATAAAAAGACCTACGAAGATCTGAAGCGCCAAGGGCTGCTGTAGATGTCCCCAGGTAAAGGATCACACATCTGCAGAGAGACTGGATGTGGCAGCAGCTCTGACTTCTTCATTGTCAGGATTTTGTATGTGCATGAATATAAATTTCAAGAATACTTCATAGAGTCACTTTCTAGTAAGCCCCTTAGACTTGTGGCATTGTTTTATATTAAAAATACCTTGAAAAATAAAGTCATTGTAATTTAGGAAGTGCCAAGAGCCTTGTCTTTTTTTGTATGCTAGAAGGAAGAGGTTTGATTACAGTGTGTTTAAAATGCTTTTTACACAGCTGTCAGAAACAATTCCTTCACTCATTTCCACTGGTATGGAAATGTTTATGGTGAGGGTTGACTCTGAAGCACATGGAGACTGCATGCTGACAGGTACTGGTCCTGTTTCTAGATCTTGCTGTGAGCTTGTGGTTTTCTTTGGGCTCCTTTACAAAACAAGCTCACCTGGCTTACAGGACTACTTTTACCTTGGGTCTGTCTCCCTGGGGAGCTTTCCCATTGTTTTTTTCAGGGAATTACCAAATGAGCTTCAGGTTTGGCTGTGTGGTGATTTTTCTGGCACTACTGTTGGCTGGAATGACCTGGTAGGTCATTCATGTGCAGATCCTTCTGTGGTGCAGGAGGATGGAGATGGGCACAGATGGTGTGTTTAGAGGTGCCTGTTGTGGCTTCAGGAGCATCCTTGTCCCCTGGAGGGGCTCAGAGATGTCAGTACATACCCCATGGATTCAAGCTGCCTCAAGAATTGCTGGTCCATTGTGCAGAGGCCACATCACATGTGGCAGTGGCAGTCGTGCCCCCCGCAGTGGTGGCTTGTGTGACATGTCCAGCCTCACAAGCCCTTGCTCCATTGCTGTGCAGGGCTGTTTGTGCCTCTGCAGCTGTGGAGCAGCATGTGACACCTCCCCAGGGGTGGGCAGGGCTGTGGGACAGGTGCCACAGCAGCTGCTCAGAGCTGCTTCAGTGCTGGCAGTGACTGCAGCTGTGCTGGGGCTTCAGGAAGAGGCACAGGTGAGTCAATGCTGTGGGCTCTTTCTCTGCCTGGGGGGAAGGTTGTTCTCCTGGGGTGAGGCCATGACAGGCAGATGTTGGTTCCTTGCCTGCCCGGGAGCTGGGCTGGGCTGGCTCTGGGCTCAGGATGTCCAGAGCTGGTCTGGGTGGTGGTTAACACTGGCTTGCAGGGTGAGGTGCCAGCTGGCATTGTCTTTTGTCACTCTGAGGGAATGGCCTTGGAGGTCTCTGCATGAGCATCAGCCCCTCCAGGTCCTGGGGGAATAGGGACTCTGCCCAAATCATAACACAGGAGGGGAATGTCACCATTCTCCTTGGAGAACTTGGCTTTGGAGCCCTTTTGGAGTCCCATCTCAACCATTTCCTTAGCAAAACAGGTAAACATTCAGAATAAAAATAGGGAATGGAGAGCCAAATCACATCGTCACTTGCAGCAGCATTAGCAAGCTGCTGTGTGGTGGCACTTTTCACTGTGTCACCCTGACTCCTGCTAGCTGCCTGTGAGCCCTGGGGAGGGTTGTTGCCACATCAACAGCACACACACAGTTCCCCAGGGCTCCTGCTCCCCGTCAGCACAGCCTCGGTGGATTTGAGGAGTCTCTCAGGAGGGGGTGACTGCTTGTCCTGGGGCTGAGCTCTGGAGGTAGAGCACACAGCTGTACTGGGGTGTCCACCCTGCACCTCGGGGGAGCAGCTCTGACTGTTCCTTCCCTGCCAGGTGTGAGTGCAGCCACTGGTGGGTGATGATGGCTGGACACCGATGGCTCATCCCCCCTGTTCAAGGTAATGGGGCTCTGGTGCAGCATGGAGAGCAGTGTCTGTCTGTCCCTGTCCAGCAACAGCTGCTCCAGCTGTGCCAGAGGCCTCCCCGGGGTGAAGGGTGGCTGGCTGTCCCCTGGTGCTTTGGGAATGTGGAGGAGAATTCCTGCTTATCTGTCACAAGGATAGTTGCCTGTGCTGCTGTGGAGGCTCTTTGGGCTGTGGGTAAAGCAGACAGCAGGTGTGGTGCTCTCAGTCATTCCCACTCCATTCCAGGCTTGCTGCTCTGCCTCGTGGCTCTGCAATTCCATCTTCAGGACTCTCTTCCTGCAGCAGGTGAGTTCTGAATCCCCAAGGGAAATCTGGGGGCCTGCAGCAGTGGGGTAAAGGCAGTGTGGTGCACCAGGGACTTTGTGCCTGTCCTCTCCAGGCTGTAGGACAGAGCTGCAGGAAAGGTGAGGAACCTTTCCTTAAGGTTTAGCCCCCATAAAAGCATGTTCTTCCCAGGCAATATGGATGGAAGTGGGAGGGAGAGGCTGTTGTAACATCTGTCCATAGTGCTGCTGTGGTGGGCTGTTGGCTCTGACCTGCTTCTTGGGCTGCCTAGGTGGTGGTTGCAAGTGCACCCTGCTGGGGACATCCTGTCACTGACTGCCATTTACCTCCCAACCACAGTGTGACATGCTTCCTGCAGGTCCCTCTGCACTGTGCCATGGCTCAGGGAGGGACACAGGGCTTACTGAGCACATTTTAACTCAGTGTTTCCTTCACCAAGCGGGAGCTTTGTGTTTTTCAGAGCACAACACAGCTGCCAAAACCATGATGATGGCCACCAAGAACATAGCAGAGGCCACCAAGAACACCTCAGTGGCCACCAAGAATGCCTTGGTGGTGGCAGCGACCACCAAGAAGGCCTCAGTGGTAGCTGTGACCACCAAGAACACCTCGGTGGTGGCTGCAGCTACCAAGAACACCTCAGTGGCCACCAAGAATGCCTTGGTGGTGCCAGCGACCATCAAGAAGGCCTCATTGGTAGCTGTGGCCACCAAGAACACCTCAGTCGCCACCCAGAATGCCTCAGTGGCCACCCAGAATGCCACAGTGGTGGTGATCACCAAGAATGCCATGGTGGTGGCTGCCACCAAGAATGCTGCAGGGATGGCCACTGCCAACACCACCTCAGTGGCTCCCAGGAACACCTTGGTGGTAGCCAAAGCCACCAAGAGCACCTTGGCAGCCACCAGAAATGCCTTGGTGGTGATCACAGCCACCAAGGACACCTCAGTGGCAACCAAGAATGCTTTGGTGGTGGCCACAGCCACCAAGAGCCCTTCAGCAGCAGCCAAGAATGCCCAGGTGGTGGCAGCAACCACCAAGAAGGCCTTGGCTGCCACCAAGGACACCTCAGTGGTGGTAGTCACCAAGAATGCCACAGTGGTAGCCACAGCCAACATCTTAGAGGCCACCAACAATGCCTCAGTGGTGGCCACCAACACCTCTATGAATGGTGTGGAAGAGACAACGGTAAGGGGAGGAATGGGAAGAGGGGTATTGCTGGGCCATTGCAGCCCTCTGCAGGTGTCTCTTGGTTGGTCACAAGATCCAGGAGTGCCATGGGAGCATCTCCTGGGGCAGAAGGGAGCCCAGCGGGTGGCCAGGTGGGGATGGCCCCTCCAGACAGTGAGGCTGTGGTTGGGGACCACCCTGCAGTACTGTGTGAGGAGGCTTTGCTGCAAGGTGACACTCTGGTGTCTCTCCAGCTCACCTGCCAGAGCTTTCAGTGCTCCGGGGAGAGGTGTTACCAGGATGAAGCCAATGCCAACAGAACAATCACGTGCCGAAATGAAACTTACTGCGAGGTATGGAAATGCAAGGGGGCTGCAACAGGGTAAGCCTTCCCTGTTTTTATCTCAGGAATTCACAGTGCTCTGTTAAATCTCTGTCCATCTCCCTGCCCTGTTCTCTCTGACAGTCTGTCTGTTATTTCTCCTTTTTTGAAGATGTCACCTCTTCACACTTATTTTATCCTTTGGCTCTGCCCATTGCAGCTTTATCGTTTCTCTGGCACAAATTACACAGCTGGCTGCAGCAGCAGGTGCAGCACAGAGCTGTGCAGGACCAACACCAGTGTGAGCAGGCAGCAGTGTGCCCTGGAGTGCTGTGCCAGCCCTCTCTGCCTGCAGCTCAACGCCAGCGCCTACGGTACCAGCTGAGCTTTGCTCTGCAGCACAGGTGGGAGGTGGGAGGGCAGAACCCATCATGGAAGGGCTGTGGCTGCATTGCTGCATCTCTTCTGCCCTGGGCTCACTATGGCCTTGCTGGGTGAGGGGCAGGGTGGTCCTGGCAGCTCTGGCCACAGTATGAGCCAGGCTAGTGAATCTGCCCTGTGTGGCTGTGTGCTGGATGAAGCCTCACAGGGCTTCTCGTGTGTCTGCAGGTGACCTGCCACCCACCACCGTGCCACCAACCACCACCACCACCACCCCTCGGCCTCCCCCCCAAAATGTAGGTACCACAGGAGCAGAGGCTGCTGCAGCTGTGGGTTCTGGGGTCTGTGGCTTCTGGGATGGCTGAGCTCCCATCTGGGCAGGGGACAAGGAAAGATCCCTCCTCCACCTGCTTTATGGGGTAAAAAGCTGGCTCTGGAAGGGCAACAAATCCTGAAGGAGCACTGGAAGGAATCCATAAGGAGCCCTGTCCAGTGGGCTTTATCCCTGCCCATCAGGCCTGCTCCCCAGCCCAGCACTTGCATCAGCTCAGGCAGCTTGACCTGACCACGGGATGAGCCTTGCTGCAGCTGCACAGAGGGCACAGGACCCTCTGGGCTCTGCAACTCTTTCCTGAGCCTAGTGGAGGGGAAGGTGCTTATCTTTGCAGAGCCCTGTTAAGAGGAAGGAAAAGAAGGCTTGAAACTTGCTTGCTGTGCTGGTCTTTCAGTAGTTTCTTCCAGTTTCAGAATACTCCTTTATCACTGGATCTAAAATGTCTGAGAGCACAAACACCAGCAGCACAGAGCGGGGTGGAGAGGAGCCCTCAGGAGTGAAGGGCTGTCTGAAATGCAGTTTTTGTCCTGTGAGTCTGCTGGATATGATGTCTCCCTGCTCCTTTCTCTCACAGGGCAAAGTGTGTGCAGCGTTTTCCTGTCAGGGGGATGGGTGTTTCAAAGGCAGGATGACTGTCACTAGATGCATCTCGGGGCAGGACTTCTGTGAGGTATGGCCTGGGGCTGCAGAGCATTGCTATTCCTGTAATGCTAATACTAAAGGCTCAGCATGACCCCCAGGCTAATGTCTCTCTCCTTCCAGATGAAGAAGATGGGCTTGAATTACATGGCAGGATGTTCCAAAGCCTGCAAGGCTGCCAAGCCAGTCTGTGCTGGTGGGATGAAGGCTGCCTGTTACCAGGAGTGCTGCCCAGCCACCCCAAAAGCCAGCTGCCTGAAACTGGACGGCAAAGTTCACGTCAACAGCGCTGGGGAGGTGACACTGGCCCCACTCTTGAAGGTCATGGCATGTGGGGTGGTTCTTCTCCTGAATTACAGGGTCTCTGCTTCCCTCTGGGGTTAGGCAGCAGTTGGGAGGCTCTGCAAGCTCTCCTGCAGCAGAGCTCTGCAGTGCTCAGTAGGATCCCACAGCTCTCTGACTTCAGCCAAGGCCGCTAGATAATGCCATCTGTGCTGTCCCTGTCCCTGGAACAAGGTGTCCAAGCACACACTTGGGGGTCACTGTGCTTGGCTTGGTGGCTGCCCTGCACAGGACCCTGCTGTTGATTCTATATCTCACCCTTAAGCTGCACTCTGAATCCTGCACCTTCCTGGATGGGTGAGTCCTGGGGTCTGTTTGGTGTCTTGCATTTCAGTAAATTTTAAATACTTGAAAATAAAATTCTCCCTGTGTATCCAGAGGAAAAGCATTCAGTCTGTGCACTCAGAAAGCTACACCAAGGGATTCTGCCCTGCCCTGCCCAAATCCTCTAGGTCTGAGAGACCTGCAAGCTGATTGTGGATCCTGGGAGTGGTGCAGAGTGTGCCTCTGTGCTGCTGGAATGGGGGACTTCAGGAGCTGGAGCAAGAGGGTGTTATGACTCCTTAAAAACCAGAAAATTCAGCCTTGACTGAGGCACAGGGGCTGCTCTGATCAATGATCTGCATGTGGCATAGTCTCCCTGCACTCCCTCTGACCTGCTAGCACCAAAGTGCTCTGGCAATGAAATGCTTCTTGCCTGTGTAGGTAAAAGAGAAACTACATTTCATCTCCCAGTCCTAGACAGGGAAATGGGATTAACCTAAAGGTGTCTCATGTTTTAGCTTATTCTATTTCACATCTGTGGTTCTCTACTGCTGCAGGCAGAGCCCAGAGGTGAGCATTAGCCATGAACCATCCTGGTGCTCCCCCAGCCTGTTCTTGCAGCACACAGGGCAAGTGTGGAGCTGGTCAGGAAATTACGTGGAGTTAACATGTTGCAGCTCATGCACAATGCTGTCCCCTGCCACCACTGTCCTCTGCTGCTCCTGGCTCCTTGGAGGAAAGCTGCAAAATATTAAAATCTCTATGTAAGCCCCCTGGTTGGTGCTGGTGTTTGGAGTGTGGCTGAGCACGGTGTGACCTCTGGGAGGGTGGGAGAGCTGGGCTGGGCAGCTTTGGGGTAACCTCTTGGAGCTTTGCATGCTCTCCCAGCAGGAAGGGTCTGCAGTGCTGACCCTCACCGAGCACTGCCAGCCCTAAGGCGAGCGGATGTGGGGCTGCATGGAAAGCACGTCACTCCACCACAGCCCTTCCCACGTCCCTGTTTTGGTACAGTGAAACCGCAGCTCAGCGTTTGGGGCGTGTGTTTAAATTGTTTCAGGCCACTGTCAGTGTATTCGTGTCAAGGTTTTTCTGTCTCAAAGACACACCCCAGCACCACAATTTTTGTGAGGTTTGGTGCTTATTTCAGCAGCTATTTCAGACTTTTCTTGTCTGTTGGTGAGCAGGAAGGGAGTGGGGAAGTGGTGCAGAGCTGTCACTGACTGAAGCCACTCGGGTTTTCCCTGTCTTTCGACTTACATCTCCTACGTCTGTGGAAGGAGCTGATTTAGGCCAAACTCTGTCTCTACAGTGCAAAAGGCTCTGGTGATATTTTACAGCACCTACTCCTACACTCTGTATTTATTTATTTGCATAATAACCCGGCTCCTCTGCTGGGTCGTCTTGAAATTCACCAAAAAAATAATTCAAGGCGCTACTGAAAATAAGAGGATGTGTTAATTTTCCATGGAAATTAACCTTTCCCATGTCTGCCAACCCGAGAGTTTCCCCCTTTCCCTTTCCTTCCGGGAAGGGCTGGCCGGAGGCGCGGGGGTTCTGCCGGAGGAGTTGCCGCCGGGCAGGGCCGTGCTGTGCCGTGCCGTTCCGTGCCGTGCCGTGCCGTGCCGTGCCCTCCCCGCCGTTCGCATCCCGCCGTGCAGCATCCGCTCGGCCGCCGTCGCTCCGGGGCGCGCCGCTGCCGCCGGCGGTTCCTGTCCCGGCCCCGTTATTTCCGGCGGCTCCGGTCTGCCCCGCGGTCTGTCCCGGAACGGAGCGATAACGGAGCGGCAGCGGGGGCGGCCCTGGTGGGGGGAGCCGCCGCGGTACATCGTGTCGCGACAGCCGCCCTGAACACGCAGCCGCCGCCGGGGAAGCCGCCGGGTCCCGGCCCCGGAGAGCGCTGCCGGGGCGAACATGGACCAGTCGGTCGCCATCCAGGAGAGCCTAGCGCCCGGGGCGACCTGCCGGATCGTATCCTTTGCTCGGCCCCGGTGCCGCGGAGCCGTGCGGGGCTCCTCTCCCCGCTACCGCCCGTCCCGCCGGGCTGTCCCCGCCGGGTTATCCCCTCCGGGCTGTCCCTGTCGCTCTTTCCGGGCTGTCCCCGCCGGGCTGTCCCCGCCGGGCTGTCCCCGCCGGGCTGTCCCCGCCGGGCTGTCCCCGCTGCTCTTTCCGGGCTGTTTCCATCCCCTCCGGCTTGTCCCCGCTGCTCCTTCCCGCTGTCTGCGTCGCTCCATCCCGCTGTCCCCGCCGCGCTCCCTCCGCTCCATCCCCGCTCCCTCCCGCCGATCTTCGCCGCGCTCTCTCCCCTCTGTCCCCGCTCCCTGCCACTTGTCCCGCCGTTCCTTGACCCTCAGCCGCAGGCGGTGCAGGGCCTCCTGGCCTCGGGGGAGAGCGTGGAGAGCCGGCTGCTGGGCCTGGTGGAGTGCCGCGGGCAGCACGCGTGGGTGCCGGAGGGGAGCGCGGGGCGGGCGGGGAGAGCTCTGGCAGAACTCTGCGGGTCCCTCGGGAGCCTCGAGAGCCACCTGAGAACCCCTTCCCATCGCAAGGGCTTTCCACCAGGGTGCAGTCCTGTAGGGCGGCAGGTTGAAGGCATGCCATTGTTGTTAGGAGTGGGCAGTGAGAAGCCCCAGACCCATGAGCTGCTCTGCTCTGCTCTGCTCTGCCAGGAATGTCACACATTACTTAAGTGATGGGGTGAGCAGGTGGGTGGGCACAAGATCGAGAAGTTACTTTGGGGTTTGCATGAGGCTGTGCTAGTAGGCACTGCTAGGTGGGGTGCCAGAAGGTTTTGCATCCATGTCTGCTCTGTGCTTGCAGGATCTATGTGTACACCCACCGGCGGATGGCCATCACAGCCGAGGATGTCTGGCTGGAGAGAGTGATCCCCATCACAGATGGGTTTGCAGTGGAAGAAGGTACTGACACACTCTGGTGGCTCTGGCTACCTCCAAAGAATGGGATGAAGGGGTTTGGAGTACATGTTATGTTGTTCTGCTTCCTGAAATTTGCAACGTATTCTGCCTTCACATTTTTTCTTCTGTTTATTATCTTTGGTGACACTTGTGCATCACAGGCATCTCTGGCAGGGCTCTGTGAGGACCAGAGTCCCTGTGTCCCACAGGGGTGTTCTGCCTGCCTCTGTTCCTGCAAGGAACACTTGGAGTTTGAAGAAGTTGCTGAGCTCGCTAACCTCAAACTATCAGCACGGTCTGCAAATCTGTTGCTTAGCCTTCAGCTAAACTTTGTTTTCCTTTTGCAGTCGTACTCGACAGTGACCTTCATGTTATTGGTGAGTTCTGTGGTTGCTTTAGTGCCTGTATTCAGTGCCCTGTGCCAGCTGCACACAGTGGGGCAGGGCTGGGAGCTCTTGGCCCCGGGGGAGCTGACTGGGGAAGGGTTGTGCCCTGTGGCTCTTGGGGCAGTTGCCATGCTGTTGGCCACAGTTAGCTGCTGCTAATGAGCGTCGGCAGCCCCTATTCAACCAGGGGAACTAATTTTCCGTATGCTTTTAAACTGCTACTGGAAGATTAATTATTGTCATGGAACGAACAGAATAAAAAATTTTATAAGTTATGATTTTTATATTTTAAATGGCATTTTAATGTAAAATTTTGGAAAGCAACATGATCAAAAGGCACGGGGAGATGCTGCCAAAGGCTGCATGCATGTGCACACCCACCATCGCGGAGCGGAGAAACGCTCGGTTTGTCAGCACGACCCGCAGCACCTCTTTCTCCCCATCTCCTCAGGCTCTGACGTGACTGTCCAGATCAGCTCGGCGGACGATCGGCTGACCGTGCAGCTGCCTTTCGGCTCGCACACGCGCACGTTCCTGCAGGAGCTCAGCAGGTGCAGCGCAGGTAGGACTCCGCGGCTGTCCCGGGCGCGCTCGGCTCTACCCGTGCAGGTGTTATGTCTGCCCGTCTCTCCTGCGGGCTGAGCAGCAGCGCTGGCCTCTCTCTGCCCAACCTCGCAGTTCCCCGCGCTCAGGCAGCTCGGTCGGTGTTCGGGGGGCACAGGCACAGCGGGCAGCGGTTGCCCTGCGAGCCCGAGGCCGCTCGGCGCGGAGCTGCGGCGCTGCCGGGGGCGGGCCGGGGCGGGCCGGGGCGGGCGCTGGGCCGGGCTGCGCCGGGACGGCCGTGGCGCCGAGCTGCGGCGATGTCCGCGGGTGGTGCCCGCCGAGGTGAGCGCGGGGAGCCGCCGGGGCGGGCGGGAGGGCCGCGCTGCCCGGCCAGCGTCCGTCCGGGAGGGCGAGGCCGGGCAGGGCAGGGCTGACCGCAGCCAAGGCTGACCGCAGCGCGGCCGGGGGCGGGAGGCGGAGGGGCAGCTCGGAGTGGCTCCCGCTGCTCTCTGGGGCCGCTCCGCTGGGCGCTGCCCGCCGGGGCTCCGGTGCTTTTTCCTCCCGGTGCCTCTGCCGCCCGGTGCTTTTTCCTCCCGGTGCCTTTCCTCCCAGTGCCTTTCCGCCCGGTGTCCTGCCGGTGCGCTCGGTTCGGCTCCCCCGGGCGGGCCGCGCTCTCCCGGCGCCTCCTCCGCGCTCTCCCGGTGCTTGGCGGCGTTTCCTGCTTTTGCACAGTGCACATGTGAGAAGATTCAGAGCTAAAGCAACTCCTGGACTTCAGTGTGGGATTCCAAACTTGAGTGTTGTTATTTCTGCTGTACCCTGCTGCGTTTAGGCTGGGCTGCTCTCATTGCATGAAGGCTAATTTAATTCTCTCCTTTGGATGCTAAGCATGAATCCTGTTTTATCCAGGAGATATGAGACATTTTCCTGCTGTTGAACAGTTCTATAATGTCACTGCACATTTTTAATATTACTGCTTGAATCTCATTTAACTGCAAATCCCTTGCAATTGAGACCTCCTGTAATCTCTGCATGTAGCTCTGTATTTCTGTACTCAATTCAATTATTGAGCAAGGTCATTATTCCACTTCAGAGTGCTACCATATAGATCCCTTTGACTATAGAAATCTGCAGCTAGATATGAATTTATCTAAAAGAAACAGCCCTTTTCTAAGGCTAATCTCTTTCTTAGGAGAATCTTACCTAAAGCTGATTTTCACCATGAGGTTAGAATGCGAGGTGTGATGTAAGACTCAGATCTTTGGATCATGTAGCAGTTGTGTCAGCAGCAGCCTCACACATCTTTCCATTCGGCAATTCTGACACAATTCTGTGTCCTGGCGAGTGGCATGGACCCAAGTGGGCAATAAAGCCTGGCAGTCTGCTTCCTTCTTGGCACTAAAGTAACCATTGTCCATTGAGGTGAAGGTTCAGACTGGTTCCTGTCACTCACTCTCAAGGGATGTTGCATGGTTGTTATTGGCAGAGCTTGCAGATGTCCAAGGAGTAATAATTGAGTTCTCAGCACCCAAGCCCACACTTTTTAATGCATCTCTGTGTGCTCCTGGTCAATTCTGATTGACTTGAGCTGTGTGATCTGCAGTGAGGTTTCACTCACATGCTCTTCTGCATCCACGTTCTGATAAATCCTCTTACACAGTCTATTCTCAGAGGGCTCTTGGGCAGAAGAGGTTTTCCAGGCCGAGAATTTTGCCACTTCTTGCCAGCTGGTTTGTATCCCGAGGGCCTGGGTGAAGTACTGCAAGTTCTATTTCTGTTTTGCACTCTCGTTCTGCAGAATGTTCTGTGACAGCAATAACAGCTTCATTTTTTTCTGTGCTGTGTTCGCTGAAGGAGAAGCTCAGCTGAATGCCTAGAACCCAACAATCTTAATAATTTCTGCATCATCATTAGATTTGTGTGCTAATGAGCATGGTTTTAAGATAGCTGGTTTTGCATCTTAAACACAAGGGCACCTCCCCAGAATCCTCTTTTTTAACTGTTCTTTTGCTACTTGTAGGAACAGAATGTTGTAACTGAAACAAAATGCTGAAAGACTGGTCAGATTTTGCTAAGGTAGTGTGATGTGTTTAGTGTCACTGCTGGGGTCACTAGCTCAGTTTGTGTGGTAACAGCCCTGTTAGTGTTTTAGGACTGTGCAGTTTGCATTGAGGCAGATATTTCTGCTGATGTTCAGTGGGTTCATGGCTTGAGTCTGTACTGCTCTTGAGGTGGGAGACACCTGTGCCTTGCTGAGTATTTGTAGATAGGTAGAAACCCTTTAAATGTTGCTGTGGGGTTTGTTTGTTTCCCTTTTTTTTTCCTTTCTTTGTACTTCCTGTCTTGCTTCAGAAAGGAAAAATCTGCTATTAACATACATTTTTCAGATTCCTGGGGCAAAGCCCTGGATTTTGTGCTGCTAAGTCCTGCTTCAGCTTAGCTGTAAAGGAGAGCCAGCAGCAAGTACTCCCACAGCCAACAGTGGTTCTGCTGCTCTCTGTGGCTCCTGTCACTTCTTCCTCTGCAGCTGCATCATCACAGAACACTTGGGTCAGAGTAAGCTAAATCTGTCAGATAGCTGAAAGAGAGACTGTGGGGTACTTTGTTTTTCCACACAAATCTAAATTATTTTCTGCCCACAGATTTTTGCCAGTGTTTACATAAGCATGTTGATAAATTGAAGAACACTTTGTGTTTAAAGTGAAACTTTTTGGTTTTTTTTTTCCTTTCAGAAATGGTTGGCTCTGAAGGTATCAAACAAAATGGAAAAAAGGCTGCAGTCAGTCAGAGCTGCAGCCATGACAGCACTGATAGAAGCACTCACAGGTACAGCATTTCCATCTGTGCAGGTTTGGTGCTGCAGCTGAAGGGAGCTGTGCACATCAGCTCCTTGTGGAAGGTCAAGTGAGGAGTAACAGTGGTGGTTTAACATTTCTGTGCTGGTTTAGCTGTGCCTCCCTCCTCACAGGGTCTCTATATAGTGACGGTAAACAGAGAGCATCAGCTTTCTGGGTCCTGGGTGGTTGTGTAAGGATGGAGTGAACTGGGTTTGGCAAATGGTTGGTGCTTTGGTGTATAGAGAAGGAATCAGAATATGCAGAGAGCTCTCTGTCTGCGCTTTCCAGTGATCTGGGTTTTTCTGGTGATGTGGGTTTCCTGGGCACCAAGGGGAGGGGAAGGGAGTGTCCCTGGTGCCAGTGGGTGAGCTCTGCAGCCTGTGCTGCAGCAATCCTGTGGCCACATTATCAGTTCCATCTGCTGGTGGCCATGGCCAGTCAGTGCACAGAGGTGGGGGGTCTGGAGCAGAAGCTGGTAACTTTTTGAGATGAGAATCTGCAGGTTCCAGTTAAGGGAGAAAAAAGTTCTGCATAAGCATGCTGTCAAAACATTGGCAGAAATTTCATTCCACTCCCTCAGAGACAATCCTGCCAGTCCCCTGTTTGGGCATATTTTGGCTGTTAGTGGGACAAGACCTGCTAGCGTTGTTTATTTTGAATTCAGAGAGCTTTGGCTTAGAGCCACTGTGTCTCATAGATACACTCTTAAAATGTTGCAGTTTCATTTTCCAGTTCCCAGGACTTTGTGGACCCTGATGCATATCCTTCAGAGTCTGCCTGTGTGCTGTCCTTGGCACTGGTATGCAGGTTGCTGCCCTTAAATTTATTCCATGGAATTGCTGGTGGGAAGTCCCAAGCTGTGGCATTACTCCTGTTGCAAAAGGAGTTTGCAGAGCCAGGAGACAAAAAGTAAAACCACCTCTACCTCCACCCACTCTGGGCAGAGCTGGAAAATTTCCGCCAGAAGGCTTTATAAACAAACACAGCTCTTCATTCTCTGGCTGAGGTCAGAAGGGCTGAGCAGAGGCAGAGGGAGATGAGATCTCCCTCTCCTTGGTCTAGTAAGCAGGGAAGGTGTGCAGATTTTGTATCATTATCCAGGTGTGAGTAAGGCCTGCTCTGCATCAACAGGCTGCACCAGGATGGTGAAAACCATTTGTTATTTCAGTTAGTCAAACTGGTTTTGTCTAGAGAGCTCAGCCCTGCTAAGAAATGCTCATTTCAGTCTTGGCTTATTCCAAATGTTATCTGTCTTTAGGGAACAGGAAGGAAAATATGAATTAAGGCCTCGATGGCAGAAATATGCTAGTTAGGGTGTTTGGATAGCCTGGGTGTCATCTGTGGTTTTGCTTTCGTTTGCAGGCAAAACAAAGTCAAGCCTGAAGTGAGAACTGAACAGGTTCGGGCCTCCCGAGTCATGCCTTCCAACAAGGCTTCAATCTTATCAGAACCCAAGTTTGGACTGAGAGATACTATTGTTAAATCTCAGCTTGTGCAGATGGAGGACTCCTACACACACATCCAGAGCTACAGGTAATGATCATTCCTGAGAAGAACTTACTTTTGTGGGTTGTGACTTGGCATAGACTGTCGGAATAACTCATCTATTATTTCCTCCTGTGTCCCCACAAAAAGGAAATTCTGTAGAAAACTATGATCCATACTTTCCAGAGCAGTTTTCTCTCCACGTTTAGGCGTGGGCAGAGCAGAGTTTCATTCATGTCTCTGTCAAACTTACCTCATGGTTCTTGTGGAGGAAATGGCCTTTTTGAAGTCTCTTTTTTCTGTGCTTATTTTACACAGTGTCTGGAAATGCATCAGCTCTGTGCACACCAGCCTTCTCCCTCTCCATTCCTATCCACTGCTTATTCATGTAGTTGTTCCAAGAAGCTCATAAGAAAGAGCTTGAGTGAAATAAATAATTATGGCCAAAACTTTGCTGTGTTTGAAATTGTTTTATGCATCTCATTCTGTGAATTTATCATTTCAAACTGCTACTGCACAGCTACAGTCTTCTTTTTATTTTTCTTTTATACTTCATATCTCTGTATAACAATGTGTCCTGCTGTAAAAATGTGTCTGTAAAGGTGCAGCTGTAGTTAAACAATTTTAGGGATTTAAACTGTCACCTTTCTTAATTTTCCCTGGCAGCACGGTAGTTACATGGAATGTTGTTTACCTGGTTAATAGCAGTGCTGTTTCCTGGGCTCTGCAGTTTGCAGCTCTGGGATTCTCTTGCAGGGTTTTTGTTGGGACATACAACGTGAACGGTCAGTCACCCACAGAGAGCCTCCAGCCTTGGCTGAGGTGTGATGCTGAACCTCCAGACATTTACTGTGTGGGGTGAGTGTCCCTCCCTGGCCCATCCTCACAAACCTGGACTGTGCTGGCAGATCTGTCACATGGAGGAGCTCAGCCAGGACACCACAGGAATGTTGGCACTGCTGTAGTGTATTGCACAGCTCCAGGGTGGGTGTGCACAGCTGGTAAGGGCTGTTGGTCTGGTAGGGTTTGGCCTCTCGGTGTTACAAAATCCTTAATGCCATTTGGTGTAATACTGACAGTATTTCAGCTTTACATTTAACACACTTCTACAAACAGCATAACTGAATTTGAGTTTTCAGTTGTAAATTTAGGGCGTATAAACTGATTGAGTTCTTTCCCAGAGAAGGGGTTGGAGAGTTATAAACAAGTGCATGCATCCATGGGTTCCTTCCTCTAACACAGTTTCCAGGAGCTTGATCTGACTAAAGAAGCCTTCTTTTTCAATGACACACCGAAAGAAGAAGAATGGTTTAAAGCTGTAACTGATAGTCTTCACCCAGATGCCAAATATGCAAAGGTAAATGTGGCTTTTGGGGAGGTTTGAGTGTGGAATCATTTTCCACTTGGGCCTCTTTTCCCTTTGCTTTCTCTCGTTCTCAGTGGCTGTGTCTTCCAGAGGCTCTGCAGGTTCTGTAGGTAGTGTTGCTGTGGAGGGTGCTGAGGCAGGGGCAGGATGGGAACCAGAGCCAGGCCTCCCCACTTAAAGGGAGCTTCTGCTGCCTTGGGGGAGGAGAATAGGAAGTTTTGTACCTTCCTCCATGTCTGTCTACAGTGCATGGTGGAATGTATTGTGAACGTATTGTGGTAAGAATTCTGCTTATGTTTTAACTCCTGCTCCATAGGTCTGCTTGATCTCTTGTCTCTGTTGTTGAAGGGAAGCTCCTTCCATGGGCTTATGTGCTGTAGCTCTTGCTTTGGGCTTCAACTTCCTTTACTGCTGTTGCTTCCAGCTCCTTCCTGGGCTGTGCTGCTGGGGGTCTGTGCACTGTGAGCCCTGCTGGTGCACTGGATGAGCCTGGAACTTTCTTTTTGGTGACCCGCATTATGGATGGGGAGTGACATGCCTTCTCTCAGCAAACCTCTTCCATTACAGTGTTGAATGGACCAGGATCTCTTTTTCAGGTGAAACTTGTGCGGCTGGTGGGGATCATGCTACTGTTGTATGTGAAGGCAGACCTTGCTCTGAACATCTCCGAGGTGGAAGTTGAGACTGTGGGAACTGGAATCATGGGGAGGATGGTAAGAATGGCCACTGGGCATGAGATGGGGTGAGATTTGGAAGAGCCCCCCTTGGATGCAATGGCTATTCCTCCAGCTAAGAGCTGTGGCTGCCTCTAGAAGCAGATAGTCCAGCTCAGGGCACTCTGAGAGTGAGAGGCATCAGCCAGCTGTTCAAATGTTGAAAGCAGTAATCACCAATTAGAATTTTCAGCCTATTCCTTCCTCTGGAATTAACCAGTCTGTCTCGAAGTCTTCTGGCTTGTCCTCTGCTAGTTACTCAACTGCAGTGTAAAAGCTTCTGACCAATGGCTTTGTCTTTATCTTTCAGGGTAACAAAGGTGGTGTTGGCATCAGGTTTAAATTCCACAACACCAGCGTGTGCATTGTGAATTCTCACCTCGCAGCTCACACGGAGGAATACGAGCGGAGGAACCAGGACTTCAAAGACATCTGCTCTCGGATGCAGTTCTGCCAGTCAGATCCAAATTTGCCCCCTCTCACTATTGGCAAACATGAGTATGCTTCCCATCTGGCTGTGGGAATCAGGGCATGGGCAAGGGAGCACCTTGAGAATGTGCTGGGGGTTGAGAAGGAGGACCCAGTGGCATAAATATCAGCTGGAAGGGTCAGAAATGCTTTACCTGGTTTGGACAGGGCTCAACCCACACTGTTCTGACAGGTTGCCTTGTGCTCCTCCAAGCCTTATCGTATTCTCTGGAGTGGGAATGGGGCAGGAATAAGCACTGACTTCCCCAGCTGTGGAATTCAGTCTCTGGGGAATAGTAACAGCACCAGTGATTGAGGGTTAGTGACAAACATGCAGAACAGTGATTAATAATGGCAAAACCAGAAAAGGTAGCTTCTCTTTCAAGTTTTCACTCCTGTTGCACAGTGTGGCTGCTCTCTTCAGAGGGGTTGTGATGGGGAGAGCCCCAGAGCTGCAGAGTGGAGCTGCTGCCCATGTCTGGCTGTGCTCTGGGGCAGCTCCAGGCCTCTGCACATTCTGGTGTTTGCTGTCTTTCAGTGTGATCCTCTGGCTGGGGGACCTCAACTATCGATTGGAGGAACTGGATGTGGCAACAGTGAAGCAGCTTATAGAGGAGAAAGCATTTCTAGAGCTTTGCCAGTATGACCAGGTACTGATGTCTCACCTGCCTGCCCATGGTGCTGAGGGTTCTCAGTGCAAACCACACAATCCTTGGCATTCTCTGTGCTCAATGTCTTCCTTTCACTCTATATGGAAATTGTGCCTGAGCTTACCTAAAATTAAAGTTTTCATCTTCCGTTCTTTTGTAGCTGAAGAGGCAAATGAAGGCAAATGCAGCCTTTGAAGGCTTCACAGAGGGAGAGATCTCTTTCCAGCCAACATACAAGTATGATGCTGGCTGTGATGACTGGGACACAAGGTACAGTGATAGTCTCTGATATGATGCCACAAATGGCTGATGTTATCACTGAAGGAAGTAAAAACAGGGCTAGACAAATGCAGGTCTAATGGCTGTAAATAGGAGCAGTTCTGAGATAATTTCTGGTTCTCTCTCTTTGCCCCAAAATTCATCTCCTGCTGTTTTTATCCCACAACTATTTGAAAGATCCTAATCTTTATTTTCCTGGTAATAATCCTGTTAGGTTTCCTCTTAGTTAGAGGTGTACAAAGTTAAAGAATTCTTTTAGCTAGTGCAATTCTTTTTTGTCTAGTTTGTTGGGTCAGCTGAGTGGGCAGTGTTCTGCCTCATGTTGTTACTGCACCTGAACTGTGCCTGGAAACAGTGATTTTTCCCTCTGTTTTAGTGAGAAGTGTCGTGTTCCAGCATGGTGTGATCGGATACTCTGGAAAGGGCAGAACATTGCCCAGCTGAGCTATCGCAGC
This sequence comes from Lichenostomus cassidix, assembly GCF_008360975.1. NCBI lineage: Eukaryota > Metazoa > Chordata > Aves > Passeriformes > Meliphagidae > Lichenostomus > Lichenostomus cassidix. Next base: position 3,746,062 of record NC_139503.1, on the reverse strand, counting down.
CACATGGCTCTGAAGCTCAGTGACCACAAGCCAGTAAGCTCTGTGTTTGATATTGGGGTAAGTACGTCAATGCTGGGTGAAGTAACTCTGCAGACTTCATCCTCTGGGTGCTGATTTCCCTCTCCTGCTTTTATGGAAGCAAAGAACAATGTCTTGAAAGGTGGGCTGGATCAGATATAGAGATGGGATTGTTGATCATAGTAAGCACTGTGTAAATGATACTCTGGTTAAGCAGGACAAGGCCTGAATATCTGTCAGTGTTCACTTGGGAGCACAGTAGTGTGTTGTCAAATTTCTTATTTTATCTGAGGGAAAAAAAGGGAAAGGGTTGATCTAGTACTGACTGAGTAACTCTTGTTAGTTATGGCACTGTTGGATCATGAGAAGATCTTGGAGATCAGTGGCTCTGCTCATTCCATGTGCTGTATACTCTGGTGTGCTGCTAAAATCAAATTACTTCCCGTGTTTCCAGCTGTGTTCCAGCTGTCCTGCAGAGGCACAGCAAATGCCAGCTGGTGCAGTGTGTGTCCTTTTCAGGTGAAGGTTGTGAATGAGGAGCTCTATCGAAAAGCCTTTGAGGAAATTGTCCGCTCCCTGGATAAGCTGGAGAATGCCAACATTCCCTCGGTGACACTGTCCCGCAGAGAGGTAGGGCATGGTCATATGCCAGCACTCCCTGAAGGAACTGAGCAGCCCTAGAGCCCAGCAGTAGATGATGGATTCTAGACCATGGGGTCTGGTTCCAAAAAGTAGAATATTTTGACTTCCAGCTGCTCTCTGTTTACAAGCCCCAAGAATCTTTGTTCCTATTTAGATACTGGTGAATTCCATTCACAGTCCAAGGCTGAAACACAGGGTGTGTCATTGCCTGAGGTGGGAAGAGAGAAAGTAAAAAGGTGGTTTCTGACCCTTGCTCTGATTTGTGCTTTCAAACATAAAATGTAAAATCTTAAGGATCTGGAGAAGGTCACAAACCAGCATTTGCTTTGTGTGTTGGGACTATAAAGATAAGCCCAGGGGACATTTGAGGCTACAGCTATCTCGTTCTCTATTTTATTGTGGTTATTTGAGGGGAGTATTTGTTTTAAAAGGCACACTGATGCAAAGGATTTTGGCATTCAGAGTAAGCAAGTCTGATCCTATGCAGTCCTGGAAGAGATGGGATGTGGGAGCAAGGGGTTGATCTAGTTGACTTGCTGCTTAATAATTAAACCATAGGACAGGAATTGCTGCTCAGCAAGGTGGAATTGGCTGATGATGTTGACTGACGTTTGTTTCTAGATCCATTTTAAGGATGTTAAATACATGCAGCTGCAGGTAGAGAGGTTTACAATCCGCAATGGCCAAGTGCCCTGCCAGTTTGAATTTATCAGCAAACCAGATGAGAAAACCTACTGCAAAGAGTGGCTGATTGCTAATCCCAATAAGGGCTTCTTGCTCTCAGGTGAGCTCCTCCTTGTTTGTCCCATGTTAATGAGCTGATATTGTCCCCTTCTGAGAGTGCTGAGCCTGTTTGCAGGCTGTTTTTTAATACTGGTTGTAACTGAGTGGGTTTTTTATCATCTTCTGGCAGATGCTGAGATCACAGTTGAGCTGGAGGTGTTTGTTAATAAATCAACAGCTACTCGCCTAAACTCTGGAGAGGAAAAACTTGAAGATATCTTAGTCTTACATCTTGTCAGAGGGAAGGATTATTTTCTATCTGTAACAGGCAACTATTTGCCAAGTTGCTTTGGGTCTCCCATCCACACGCTGTGCTACATGAGGGAACCAATCCAGGACATGTCAGCAGAATCCATTCGGAGACTTGTGAGTTAAAGACAAGATTCCCTTCCAAACACACACGAGCATTAAAACTAGATGCTAAGGCCTGTCTATTTTTATTAAGAAGTCTCAATTCTCAGGTATAAGCTTTGTGAAATGTTTTTGCCAAGTTGAGTAAGAACTTGGCTAGCTACCTTTTGTTTGTCTCCCCCCTGCCCACACTGCCCTCCCTCAGACCCTGATGCCACTAGACATGAGTGACGATCCTGCCCAAGATGAAAAGCCTATGGACATCCCAAAAGAGCTGTGGATGATGGTGGATCACTTGAATCGCAACGCTTCCCAGCAGGTTGGCACTGGAAACACAAAATGAGTTGTTTGTATTAGGTTAAGTTTTGAAGAAGATACTGTTGATAGCAATCACTGTGAGCTGTGGATGTTGGGCCAAAGGCCGTGGGAGATAAGTGATCCTGATGCCCCAGGCTGTACTGTTTGGTGGTAGTGACTGTGTCTGTGTGTCCAGGCATCAGCAGTGTCCTCCTGCACTGCTATCACTGCAGTGCCACAGCCTTCCTAGAGCTGTTTGTGCTGAGACTTGGGTGATAACCACCAATTTGGAAAGATTTTCCAGGCCAGTTATAAAGACATTGCTCTATTTACCCAGAAGTCCTTTATTTTCCTTGCACTGACAAAGGGTTATCTTTGCAGGAGGACCTGTTTCAGCAGCCAGGCCTCAGATCTGAATTTGAGCAAATCCGAGATTGTTTGGACAAGGGAATGTACGATACCTTCTGTATCCTTTCAGACTGATGTCCAGGAAGGCTCTCCATGCCAGAGAGACCAAAACAGAGAGGTTTTTAAGTTGCTGCCTCTCCTCCTGGGGTAACTGAGCCCTGCATTTCCTCGTGGCTCTGTGTCATTGCTCCAAAAGCCTCTGCTGAGCCCTGGTGACATCAGTGAGTTACGCAAGTGTCCAACTGCCAGCAGCAGCAGCTCCCATGGAGGCCAGGGGATCAACCCAAAGCTGAGCTGTAGGCACAGTTCCGGGCCACCTAACCAAAACTCATTCATGTTTCAGCAGAAATAGGACCAGCCTGGATCATGCTGTGCTCTTCCTTAACCATGTTTGGATCAGTGGGCAGCAACCACTCAGTGGCAGAGGCTCTGCTGCTCTTCCTGGAGAGCTTGCCCGAGCCTGTCATCTGCTGCAGGTTCTACAGCTCCTGTCTGGAGAGCTCCAGCAACTATGTGCTGAGCTGCCAGGTACTGCTGCCTTCCCTGAGGGATCAGCTCCACAGGGAGGGAAGGCAAACTGTCCTCTGCTTCACTAGTCACAGGGTTTTGCTCTCAGTAATTTAATAATCTGGTAGTAGAAGGGGTCTGGAGCTGGTGCTTGTGGGCTGTGAAGAGCTGTTGGGAGCTGCAGACAGGGGGATGTTGGGAGGAGGAACAGCTCGACCCCATTGCTGTCTCCAACATAAATGTTTGGGTTTTCCCTCCTCAGATTATCTCTGAGCTGCCACCGTGCCATAAAAACGTATTTCATTATCTGATGGCATTTCTGCGAGAGCTACTGAAGAATTCAGGGAAAAACCATTTGGATGTGAATATTCTTGGTAAGGCAAGCAAAATGACCTCTCTGTTCAGACGGGCAACAAAACACTTCCCACCCGAGTGCAGCTGTGGCTTGTACTGCTTTGAACCTTTTATTTTAAGTCCACAGAAAAGCAGGAGCAAGGGAGAAGCCAGGCACTCTTCCTTGGGGTTGGGGTTGGTGGAATGGCTCTTGATGTTCTCCAGGCTTTCACTGTTTGTATTTTTGTCTCCTTTCCTCTGCAGCCAGCGTGTTTGGTGGCTTGTTACTGCGACCTCCTGCTGGCCACCCCACGCCTGACATCGCTGAGAAGAGGAAAGCTCAGCAATTCATCCATCAGTTCCTCGTGAGGGAAGATGATTTACCATGATTATCAGATGCGGTTAATCTGACTTTTAGATATCAAGTTACTGTAAAAATATTTTTTTTGTACATTATCCCGGCGCGCTTTTTTTTGATATCACAATATTTTATACAATCTGTTGCTTTTGAAGGCAAAGATCAGGCAGTTTGACATCTGATTGTGCTGTAAAATATATAAATTTCTAAATAAGCTGTATGTAGACAAGTAAAAACCACGAAAGCTGATATTGACACTGTATTTTATTTAACTCGTTTGAAGAACGGAGGGTTTTGAAGCCCCTGCTATTTAAATAAAAAGATCTTTTCGCGGCCTGCTGTCTGAGGTGGCCTTGAGGCGCGTCGGGCCGCGGGGGGGCGCTGTGCTCCTCCACCGTCCCGTCATCCCCCGCGGCGGGCGCGGCGCTCCCGGCGGGCCGCGCGCGGCCGGAAGCGGAAGCGGGTCGCGGCGATCATGGTGCCGCTGGGGCGGGGAAGGAGGCGCCGCCGGCACCCGGTGAGCGGGCGGGGGAGAGAGGGACAGCGGCAGGGGGGAAGGACGGGCCGGGCCGGAGCGGTGCGGCCCGCGCAGGCAGCGCTGGTGGCTCTTCGCCGCACCGGGCCGGGGGCGGAGTAGCGCCGCGCTCGGGGCGGGACCGCCGCGCTCTCCCCGGCCCGGCCCGGCCCGTCGCCACCGGGCGCCCCGGGACTGTGCCTGCGAGCGGAGCGGGGCCCGAGCCGCGCCGGTCCAGCCGCCTGACCCCTTCGCCCGTCCTTGTGTTGCAGATGAGCCATTCCGGCCGGAGCTCCCGGTAGCGCGGCGAGAGGCGCGGAGCCATGGGCGAGAACAGCCCCGAGGGCAACGCCATCTACTATGAGGCGGAGGAAGACGACTTAGCCCAAGATGACAATATGATGAGGTTTGCTGACAAAAACGGGCTGGTGTCCTCCTCGTCCGGGACGGTGTACGACAGGACAACCGTGCTCATAGAGCAGGACCACAGCGTGCTGGAGGATGAGGAGGATGAAGGACAGTGCGGTGATCACTTGCCTTTTTTACCCGAGGGTCATGAAGAAGGATTTCATTTACTAGCAGATCATGAAGGAATGTCACAGGGTTATGTGCAACATATTATTTCTCCCGATCAGATCCATCTAACAATAAATCCTGGTTCAACTCCCATGCCAAGAAACATCGAAGGAGCAACACTCACTTTGCAGTCTGAGTGCCCAGAAACCAAGCGTAAGGAAGTGAGTAGCTAAATGTGATTTTGGGCTTTATGCTTCTTGTGGTTTTACCCTTGTGACCTTAAAGGCTTTGTGAATGTGCTTTCTAAGCCTGTTTTTCAGGACACAGGCAGGAGTTTTGCTTGTTTTCAAGGGATTTGGTGTAAAGGAATGAATTGCTCTTCACTAAGGCTCTCGTTGTCAGCCCCAGCTGCACTGTGTGCTGGGCAGAGCCATGTCCCAGCAGAGCTGCCAGTTGTCCCTTTTCTCTCTGACACCACCTGCTGCCCTAGGGACCTGCCAGGAGGCATTTTGTGACACTGGATAGCAGGAGGGTGTGGCACTGACACGTGTTTTGTCAGCGATGTGTGTAGTTTTAGTGATCTTCTGGTTTTCTTCTGGTTGGCTCATTATTTTGCGAGTTCAGAGGTAGCTGAAACAACCTGAGCTGTTACTCTGGGCTTGTCCACATTCTGGAGAAAAGCACATCCAGGTCACAGTTAAGAGCCAGGCCATGCCTGGGAGCTGGAGTACCAAATGTGAGATGCCAAACTTTAAATTACTTGGAGTTTTATTGTGTCACAGGGAAACTGAGAAGAAGAGAGCAGCTTTAAACTGCCATGTGATGTATTTTGAAAGCTCAGGTCAGTTTGCATGGTTAAAATGGAGTTTGCACTTAATTCTATTTCCCTGATGAATTCTACCTGCACACACAGTGGTGAGGGTTTTTCTTGGGACTCTTCCTTTTGGGGGCAAGAGCAAAGGAGAATTGACTGTGACACCAGCTCAGGGACAGCTCAGTGCTCCTTCATTGGCCTGCCTGGGTTAGCTGAGGGGTGATGAGCCCAAGTGTCTGTGCCACTGCCAGTGGTAGCAGCATCAGCTACTTGTGTCGCTGAGAGGGAGAGAACTGCAGCACTGGCTGTGACACTGAATCCTGTCCAGCAGCAGAGAACTGTCACCTCAGTGCTGAGCAAATGGGGCTGCAGGGTTCAGCTCTGCAGCTGGGGAACTCATGGACTGAGATGGGTTCAGCAAACCTGTTTGAGTCTGCTTTTGTCAGTTATTCATGTTAGCAGCTGCTGCAGCCTGCAGCTGCTGGAGTATTTCACTTTCTCAGTCGGTTCTGTAGGTACTTTCTCTTGTCTCTGTGGGACTCTGAGCTGCTCCCAGAGCAGGGGGTGGGAGCTAAACAGGGCCAATGGCTGCACGTGCAGTTAAACTGACTTTATTTTTTCACTCTTGCTTTTTAGAGAAGGCTTACAAGAGTTGGAATTTCCTAAGAAAATCCTTTATATGAATTTATTTGCCATTTCTGGAATTAATTTCCCAGAGCAGGGAGCAGTGATACCATAATGTGACAGCAGTGGCACTGAGCCCTGAGCATGTGTGGAACTTCCATCTTGTAAAAAGCCTTTTTGCCTGCTGTTTCAAAGCTCTGATAAGTTCACTGGAGGTGGGGAAAGGAAAGCTCTAAAGCCCCTGAACACCTTGGCTCATCTCTGAAAATCAGCAGCTCATTTCTTTGGTACTTCCAAAATGTCTGCAGCAGTTTTAACACTTGAGATAACTGTTTTAAACTCTTAAGTTTTCAGGTCAGTCTTAGACATTTATGAAGCTAAAAAGGGGGTTTTGCACTTTAGTTACTTCTAGCTTTTTTTTGTTTTATTATACGTCTCTCACTGTAATTCTGTTGTTGAGAACAAACATGATTACAATTACGCATTTCAAATTCACTAATCCTTTGTTCAGTGATGACACAGAAAATTCAGCCATTTAGGGGGAATACTGTAAGCTCAGGAGGAGTTAAAGACAAACAGAGCAGTTGCTCCAAAGTAGACTTTGGACCAGGGTGTGAGCCTCTGCTGCTGCCAGCCCCGTTGGCTGTTGCACAACAAGTTTCCACTTCCGAGGTAACTGCTGGATTGTGGCTCTTCCAGCGTCCCCCTGCCAGAGGCAGCAGTTGACTGTCCCTGGCCAAAAGCCACAGCCTTTGGCCTTGAAGCACCTTGTCCCTGTCCTGGGCTTGGCCTCTGCTGCCTTGCTTGTTTTGTGTGGTGCTTGAGTGCTGTGGCAGCCTGGAGCTCTTGCTGCTGTACCTGTGAGGCTTTCAAATCAATCTCTGGTGGTTTTGTGTGTACAATCAGTGCTTATTTGGTGTGCTGATGTGAAAAGAGAATTAAATGCCGTGGTGCTTCACAGAAGGGTTTGTTTTTGCTCAGGATGTGGTGGGGATATTGCTGCTGCCTGTGGTATTCTCGGAAGGATTTGTGAAATAAAGCTTTGGCATTTGAGAGGAGGAAGCACTGCAAGGCCATTGTCAGAGTTGAGGCCACTAAACTGATGTTGCTACTGCCACCTTGCCTTACACATGGGGAGTGACAGCTGGCAGCCAAACAGCTTAATCTGTAATTAATATTGTCCTTTTTCCTCTAGACCTAAATGTGAACACCTAGAAAGCTTAACAGAACCCTCCTTTGATTTTCAGGTAGCTCTTGCCTGGGTCAGATCCCTTATGTACTGTGGGAAGTATTGGGGAGAATGTCCTGTAAAGTGTTAATTTCCAGCTGCCTTAAAGCTGTGGCATGGAACATTTATTTCAGCTCTGATAGACAAATTGTACTGGATCTGGTGATCCCTGGGGAGGATGATGGGCCCTCCTCATATAGTACAATGTGCTTTCTGATGTTGCTGTGTTACTGGTGTGTGCTCCTGTGTTGTGGCTGACTCAGCACAACCAAACTTCCTGATTGCACTGTAACCATGCTGTAGTGCTTGGGCATTATTGATAACTTCTGCCTGATTTGAACTGTAAATTAAGGACAAATTGCTTTAGAGTGAAATTACTGTTTTCTTCTCTAAGAATGCTGAGTGACTAGCTGAAAACATGAAGGGATGAATTCTCTGCTTCCCTTGGCAGGCAGGAGCTCAGCCATGGCCAGGAGCTCCAGCATACCTGACAGAGACTGGGGAACACTAAATGTTTCCCCTTCCTCCTCCTCCTTCCCCAGTTCTCCATACTGAGCATGACATCACATGGTCTGGGATATCCCTGGATCAGTCAGGGTCAGCTGTCCCAGCCCTGTCCCCTCCCCACTCCCTGTGCACCTCCAGCCCCTTGCTGGCAGGCCAGAATGAGAAGCACTTAAAAAATCCATCTCTATCTCATCAGCCTTGTGTTGAGCACAAATCCAGAGCATGCCCCATGTGTGTGAAGAAAATGAACTGTACAACAGCCAAATCCAGCACACTATGGTATTTCTGTGCTCTGTGTAAAGGTCTCTTGGATGTCTTGTATGGTTTAATGTTCTCCAGATATGAAGGTTTTGTAGAGCCAAGGTGAAGGTGAATGGCAGCCTGGTTTGGGAGCAACAAGAAACCATGGATTGAGATACACAAAAGATCAGCTTTATAGAATTTTCTTAAAGGGGTCCTGCTGGCAGTTTTGTCCCTTACAAAACAGGTTTGCTAACTGAGAAACTGTTTTTCTTCCATTAGAGGAGAACTGTCTAGAACCTGATTTATACCTGGTGTGACTTGCCAAGTCCTCTCTTGGAGTCCTCAGTCACTTTTAGGTGTTGAGGTTTTTGGACTGCAACAGTCAAACAAAAGCCATCAGTCTGGTAGGTAATGGTAGAGATAACTTCAGGCAGATCAGGTGGTGTTTTCCTTCTGCTTTCACAAGAGATGAGATTTCTTTAGGTGTTATCACTTGCACACTGGAAGCTTCTAAACGATCCTTTGTGCCTGTCACAGAAGTGGGGAAGATATCAAATGTAGTTCCATGTGAAACTGTCCTGGAGATCTTGATGGCTGACCGAGGAATCTGTGACATGTGTCTTTGGGTGACCTTGTGACCTGATTTGATCCATTACACTTCAGGCACTGACTGTTCCAATAACCACAGAAGGAAAGAGCAAGGCTCAACGAAGGCTGTTTTGGGATAAAGTGAAATAGTGAATGGACTGGTGGTTTGACCATGGGAGATGGTAAAAACTGTATTTAGCTCACGGTGTTGATGGGAATTCAGCACACAGGGCAGTGGGTTTAAGTGTTGTGACAGTGCATTTTCCCTTGTCTCACTGCTCCACAAATAAGAAGCTCTGCATTGGACTGAAATGCAGGTGCTACATACACATGGGGTAGTGGACAAGTTTGTTGGCCCTTCAACGTTCTTTCCAACTGGCTTATCAGATTTTTAGCTAGAAAAAATTTGGATAATTTTTTCCTTTTTTCCCTGTCTGTAACATTCCTGTTGTGCAAGGCCAGCTGCTTTCCCAAGTGCCACTCCTTCCTCGCAGAGTGCAGCAGCAATGTTGTTGGAGAGTTAAGCGGCAGTAAATCTTTTGGGGTGCTTCGGGGTCAAAATCTGTTGCATTGTTTTGATGTCTGACTGCATTTCTACCCTGTCTGGATTCCAGAAGTGATTAAAAATGATGAAGCCTGCAGCATTTTGTCCTTTAGGTTAAACGCTACCAGTGCACCTTCGAGGGCTGTCCGCGCACCTACAGCACCGCCGGCAACCTGCGCACGCACCAGAAAACCCACCGTGGGGAGTACACCTTTGTCTGCAACCAGGAGGGCTGTGGCAAGGCCTTCCTCACCTCCTACAGCCTCAAAATCCATGTCAGGGTGCACACCAAGGAGAAACCCTTTGAGTGTGACGTGCAGGGCTGTGAGAAGGCGTTCAACACACTGTACAGGTGAGAGGGTGTTCAACACTGTACAGGTGGGAAGGCTCTGCTGAGTTTTATTGTAGGTATGGCTGTTGCTGTTCTGCAAGTTGCTCCTACTTTGTGTTTGAATGCAATCGTTTTGCTCCTTCCATGTACAGGTATGAATATAAAGCCCTGAAGTGTGGCAATGCTGTCCAAAGAGTGGGATGACAGAACTGTGGTGATGTGCTTAACTTCCTTATGTTCCAATAGCATTGAAGGTGGTGCATGAACACAAGGGTTTCTCAGACTTGTTGGAGGACTTTGGAACTGATAGCATCACTTTCATGAGCTCATTACCTTCTGCTCAGGCTATGTTAAGCCTTTGATCCTGTCCTGCACATTTGAAGGAATGGCTTGCTAGCCTCAGGCCAGGGCTGTTTTATCCTGCCAGTCTTAAGAGGGATTTTTGTGCATGTTTTTTAGGTTGAAAGCACATCAAAGGCTTCACACAGGGAAAACATTTAACTGTGAATCAGAAGGCTGCAGCAAATACTTCACAACGCACAGTGACCTGAGGAAGCACATTCGAACACACACAGGAGAAAAGCCATTTCGGTGAGTTCCTGGGTGGCAATTCTGGCTTCTGTGGCTCAGGTAATAAGGCACCTGTGCCAGAAAGCAGCTGTTACTGCTCTGAATGGAATGGTGTTCTCCTGAGAAATAAGTGAAGGTGGCTGGCTGGCGTTGGAGCATGTTTTCCTCAAGCTCCCACAGGTGTCTGTAACAGTGGGTTCAGTGATTATCCTAAAAGACAAGCATAGTCAGGGTGTTTTTTGAAGCATAAACCTGTGCTGTGATGAGTATCTTTTAAAAGACATTGCTGCTCCCTGCTGGGTTGCAATGTGTATTCCATGAAGGAGGTTCCCCAAATACTGCCTTCATGCTTGGCTTTTGAAGTCCTACTCAGAGCCCTGCTGTGATCCATGTAGCATGCACAGCAGGGAGGTAAAACAGCTTAGCTTTGGGCCTGCTTTTTGGAGTCCTGGGACTATTGCAAAACATGATCTAAGGTTGTAGCTAATGCATTGAAAGGCACTGATGCTGACTCTCCTGTGATGCCTCCTTCAGGTGTGAGCATGATGGCTGTGGGAAGGCTTTTGCTGCAAGCCACCACCTCAAAACACATGTTAGAACACATACTGGTAAGTTCTGTGGGTTTTTATTTTCTTTAATTGAGCTTATTCAGTTTATATTAACTCTCAGAATCCTAATATGAATTTGTAGTTACATGTAATATGGGGGTGACACCATGGCTCAGGTGACATGTGCAGGGAGGGGATGGCATCCAGAGGGACCTTTGCAGGCTGGAGGAATGTGTCCATGTGGACCTCAGGAATTAAAAAGGCCAAGTGCAGACTCCTGCACCTGCATCAGGCCAATCCAAATTTTCCATTTCTGCAGTTATATTTATGCTTGACAGGTCTTGAATTCAATGAGTGTGTTTCACAAATGTATCAGTAACGAAGCATAACAATTAAATGCTGTGTTGTGTGTCAGTTCCCATGGTGAAATGGAATCATTCACCTGCAGGACTCCTAGGAATACCAAATGTGTGAAGGGGCATTAAATGTCTTGTTTGTATGAAATTCTGCTCTCCCAGGTGCTTTAAATTCTGTGTTTGATAGGATGTTTTTAAGTCTGTTAAGTGTGTTTTGTGCTGCCTCTAGGGGAGAAACCCTTCTTCTGTCCCAGCAATGGTTGTGAGAAGACTTTCAGTACCCAATACAGTCTCAAGAGTCACATGAAAGGTCATGAGAAGGGACATACCTATAATGCACTTCCCAATAACAATGTGTCTGAGGTTAGTAGCACTTCTGCCTAAAGCTTCTGTGTTAGGTGGATATAAACCATACCTTGGGGAAGAAATAATTTGGTCTGCAGCTTGTTCTTAAGGTGTAACATTTAAGACTGGGATTTTCAAAGAGAGTTGTTAAGTGCTCACTTTGCCAAGTGTGCATGTGAGCATTTGTATCCATCAGGCTGCTTTCCTTGTGTATGCTATAAACATGTGAAGTAAAATAAATACTTATTTAAAATACTAACTCTGAGGGTTTAATTTTTTTTATTTTCTATTAGTTGATTTGTTCCTGTGCTAACTTAAAATTCTGGGTTATATGACTTTTGGGAAGTACTTTGACAGAGATTTTAAGAATCCTTGATGGCTACTAAAAATCCTTTACTTAAAAATCTTGCTCCTTTGATTTTAGAACTGAGACCTGGGTTCCATATATGCACAGTTGTATGGATTCTAAAAAGTAATTTAAAACATTCCTGACATTATTATTTTAATATTTAATTCAACTTGTTTTTCTTTTTTACAGGATACAAGTCACTCACTTTGTCTGAGTGATTTAAGCCTCATATCAACAGACTCAGAATTGCGGGAGAACTCTAATCCAGTGAGTTATTGTCCTGGAATTGCCTCATCCTCATCTGAGCTTTGATTTTTGTCCTCCAAAATGTGCAGTGCTTAGTTCAACCTGCTGTTGAAGGCTCTGCATCTGATTTTACCATAACAGTGTTCTTGCTTCTTGAGAAGTGTTGACTGAACTTAAATTTTACATAGAGGAAAATAAGGTGCTGAAGAGACTGTTGTTTGTTGTGCTGTGGTGTTGGGAGCAGGGTGCAGCTCTTGTATATATTCTGCTTCTCTGGTTATATATTCTGTATATATTCTGTGTGGGGGATTAGAATTGCATAGTCCAGGATACAGTCTAAATGGAGCTACATTTTTTTCTGCTTCAGAAAAGGTTTTGCAAGCAGCCAATTATGTTTCTGTTTCTGACTGAGTACTGCAAGAAGTAAGGGTTAAACGAAGTGTGGATGCAGAGGAATATATTTTACTTTTGAAGAAGTTACTTATTTCTGTAAGGATTTGCTCATTATGTTGATAAATAAAAACTAAGTGTAAATTTACAGCATGTAAGTAATATATGTTGCCATTCCTGATGGTGGCTGGTTCATTGGAGGAGTGTTTCTGACATGCACACACTGCTTTACTGCGGTCTGTGCAGTTTGTGGAGACCTGAGATACAGCATTGTCTGATGTCTTCCTCTTTGTTTTCTATTTGGCAGACACATGGACAGGACCTCAGCACAATCTCACCAGCAAGCATCTTTGAGTCTATGTTTCAGAGCCCAGACCACACTGCAAATCAGGATGACTCTCAGCAAAAAGGTACCAGTTGTATCTGCACTGCTATTAACGAGAACTTTCTGACATCCCTGTATGTGTGTACTGAATTCAGCATTTCAGACTGAAGCTTAATGCCCAATGTAACTCTTAAGAAGCAAAAAGAACTTCAGTGTTGAAATTCATTTGTGTTGGAATGCATGGTGTGCACAGACCATGTGACAGTGACAGGGAAGGTGACCCAGAGCACTGTCCTGCAGTACTGGTGTTGGAGTTCTCAAGCAGTCCATGCCATCCTGTTTTCAAGGTTCCCTCTTGACGTTGCTGCACAGCCTGGCTGATAAAAGGCTTATTAGAGAGAGCTGATGAGGCTGATCAGACTCAGTGTAGAGCCCAGTGTTACCAATTTCCTGAATTTGCAGCTACTTCTAGATTTCACTGTGTAGGGTTGTTTTTGAGCACTAGTCTGAAGTTAGGAATGTGGTCACGCTTTACTGGCCAAACATCCATCAGCTAGCTGATAAGTTCATTGAAAAAGCACTTTACTCAGACCTAATGAGAACTGATGTATTTATATTTTTTCTATTTCTCTTTCAGCAGCTGCCTTGATGGAAAGGTTTAATGGTGACACGGACTCGGTGGCTGCAGTCCCACCCCCAGCAAGAGACGCAGCGTCATTGTCACTCCCCCTGGTCCTGCAGCTTGGGCTGCCCGAGCCAACCCAGGCAGCACTGCAAGCCTCTGCAGCACCTGCTGCTCCCTCCTCCATAGCACCCAGCTCACAGCCAGCTGCGTTTGGGAATCCTGCAACTGTTTTACAATCCCCAGAAGTGCCTGTTCCTCACAGCACACAGTTTGCAGCCAGTCACCAAGACTTCCTGCAGCACACCCAGCCGCCGCCGCAGCCCATTGTGCAGGGACTGTCAGTGGTTGCTGGGGCTCCTGCCCTGACAGCCCCGAGTGCCACTGAGCCCCTGCCAGCTGTAGTTCAGACTGTGCCTGTTGGTGCAAACCCTGTTTTGACCAGTAACCCCACTATAACCATTACTCCTCCAAGCACCGCCATTCTGCAGTCCAGCATTGTCATGGGAGAGCAGAACTTACAATGGATCTTAAATGGTGCCACTGGTTCCCAACAAAGCCAAGAACAAATGGTTAGTACATCCAGCATGGCTTTGGAGCAGCTGGAACCATTCCTCCTAGAGCCCTTGCTTCTGAAAAGGGAGGGGATCAAAGCTCCAGCTAAACCCCAGGAGGATGAGTGTGGTATAATGCTTGTCATGTTAGTGTGTATACACGTCAGCATTGCAGCCCCTGGAATAGACAGGGAAATAAATAGAGCACAGAGAAACCCAGGGTGCAGAAAAATCTTGTTTTCTTCTTTCTCCCAGTGGTGGACTTCTCCCAGCAGGTAGCAGTGTGTTTATCCAGGACAGGGCACCACCAGGCCTAAGGGTGTACATGGGGATTAATCTTTTAATGCATAGAAGCACAAAAGATTCTGTAAAGGTTGTGTTTAGGCATTTTGTAATCTCTGTCTCTGCCTAATTTAGACTGTGACTCTGCCTAATTTAGACTAATTTAGATAATGAAAAGAGTTTTTCTGAAAAGAGAATGTTTGTGGTGTTCCAGTAAATCTGGATAGCTGAGACTTCAGGAGTTTTCTCTTTGACAACATTGGTGCCACTTTAGGCTCTCAGCTGCAGGTGGACACACTGCAGGTACAGGCAGTGGGAGCACACATGGCAGCGTTTAAGAAATCAGTCACTGAGTTGTCAAAACCCACAAGTTGAGTTAGTTTAGTTTAGTCCCCGTGCAAATAATGCAGGGGATGTTATGCCCAGTCTTTAGGACCACTGAAACAATACTTTGAGCCCAGATTTCCTGTGTGTCTCTTTGGAATGTGTATATAGCTGTTTAGAATTTGAACAATAGAAATTTGATTGGAGTCAATTCACACTTCTTTCTTGTTTGTTTTTTTTTCCTTTAAAGCCACAAGTTCCAAAAGTAGTAGAAAAGGTGTTTTTTACCACTGCATTACCAGTAGCTGGTAACACAGGTAAGCGTGACACTGAACTAATTTAACAGAGCTGATTTGTCACTCCCTGCTGTGAAATTATGTAGTTCCATTGTGTTTTGTCTTTGTTTCACCTTCAGGAAACCCTGTTCAGCAGATTGGTCTCAGCGTTCCTGTCATTATAATAAAGCAGGAGGAGGCCTGCCAGTGCCAGTGTGCCTGCCGAGACTCTGCCAAGGACAAAGCCACCACCACCATTAAGAAGGAATGTTCCTCACCTGATTCAAAAGCTTTGGAGCAGCCAGCTCCCCAGCAGCAGCCTCAGACCTTTCCTTCCTCCTCAGCTCCTCCTTCTTCTGGGCAGAGCAGTCAGATAGTTAACCCTTCAAACTCCCAGACTGAAACATTAAGTGCCATGGATGTATCGGACTTCCTGTCCCTCCAAAGCCCTGAAACCCCGTCTAATATAATTCCAATTGAAGCACTACTGCAGGGTGAGGAAGAAATTGGTTTGAATAGCAGCTTCTCTAAGTGAAGATGTTCCAGATTTTCCTTTGCACCTGGAGGGTAAAACCCTTCTCCTTAGAAGCAGAAACTGAAGGATTGATTCTTATTCCTTCCTGTTTGGAAGTTTTGTGGCTTATTTCTGCTTCACAGATGGCATCTTAGTCACGTCCCAGGTACATCCACCTTTGAGATTCTATCTAAAAAAAGAAAAGGTAAAAAAAAAAAAGAAATAGTTAAGTTATATATGAACTGTTTTGGCTGCACTGTCTGTCACTTTTGCTTGTCATATGTGAACACAGAAGTTAAGGTTACTCGTGTGCAAAAAGATTTTAAAAAGGAAAAGGGGGGTTACTTTGTCTCCAATTGCACATCACTTACGTTTGGGATTAAGGTACTGGCAGCAAGTGGGTCTTTGTTACAACTTCTTGGGTCTCTGATTTTTTCCTGTCTCTCATGACTATACTAACCATGCACTAAAGGGGAGCCCAGGAAAGGAGGCTGCTGGGGGAGGAAATGGCATTGCTGTGGGAGAGGATTTATCTGCAGTGTGATTGGAATGCAATTGTCACATACCTGATGAGGAGCTGGTGCCTAGTTTTGCTGTGTACTAATGCTCTCACCTGCTCTTACTAATGCTCCTGCCTGCAGGAGCTTTGGGAGAGTTTCCTTCAGCAGAGCACAAGTACCTCGTACCCCTGATAGATCTGTTCATGTAATTCCACTAGGACTCAAGTGTGTTGTAGACACTTTGTCACAACAAAGTGGGAGCCACTGCTGGCTCTGGCTCCAGAGTCTGTTTTCTTGGCCTCTCCGAAGTGTGCAGTGAGTCCCAGGTGTGGTCAGGTTGGTGCCTGCTGCTCTTTTGATTTCTTAGGCTCTGTTAGCAACAAGTCATCATCCTAACTCTGGGACTGTTGAATCAGGAGCATGGTGCCTTTGCTGGTTACTCTCATATTTTGTGAAGAACAACTCTTAGGAAAATTTTCAGAATGATTCAACATAAATGCAGTTTGAATTCAGTGAGTCTGTCCTTCAGTTGTCCATAAATGCTTCTTTTTTTTCCAGTGAGCTATATAATTTCTGCCTGACTCTGCCGCCAGCCTACTGCAATGCCAGCTTTTTGTGCACGGGGCTATTTCTTGACTAAAAGATGTTACACAACAGAGTAGTTTTTCATATCAAACTGAGAGTCTATATTCTAACCTACTCAGGGTAAATCAAATCCAAACCCCCCCTTCCACCAAAAAGCCTGTAATGTTGCAATAAATGCAGTCTCATTCTAAATGGTTTATTTATGCTGCATTATTTTAAAAGATGTAATTTTATAGTTTTTATCCATCTTTCTGGCTTTGGCTGTCAGTTTTCTTGTGTTAAAGGAAAGAATAATTAAATAGTCTTTATTCAGTTTACAGTGTTGTCATTAGTGAGATACAAAGATAGTGACTGTAAGCCAATTAGTTGGGAGTGTCTCTGCACTCAGTTAAGGAATGCAAACTGTAGTGGATAGAGATCTTTCACTCTTTGTGTTTGATCAGAGCTGCTCTCTGTACCTCCAGGGAGGGGACAACCCTGTGAGTGCTGCCTGATGATCAGCAGGTGTTTAACTCTCCTGTGACACAGTGTAGCCTGACCACCACTGAGACAGTGGCTTCAGTGACCTCTTGTGCTGTTCCTGTGACAATGCAGTGCCCAGGCAAGGGTGGAAAGGGGCTGAAGGGAACTGCCCTTCCCCTCTTGGACAGCTTGGAGTCAAGTGTGGAAGGGAAAAATTGTGTCCCATGAGGGCAAATGGTTGTGCCAGGAATGCTCCATGCCTGGGATGTGCTGCATGTCTGTGCCAGGGCAGAGAGCTCAGAGTTGGCAGTTGCAGGGATGAATTTGAGTGCAGCACACATGCTGCTGGTGTTTCCTCTGGCTGTGTGGCAGGGCTGTTGCAGCAGGGCTGCGAGTCCTGCAGCAACCAGGTTTGGCATCCACAAAACAGGTTAACAAAGCATTTCTTGTTTTGTTCCTGTGGCAATCCCTTGGAAGGCAGCGAGGTGGTGGCCCCTTTGCTTTTTCTTTGAAATGAAAAAGCTTCATTTTCACAGCTTCATTTTGTGCTGCAGCTGGGTTACATGGCAGTAAGAACTGCTTTGAACACAAAAAAAAAAAGTCCCAAGCCTGCATGGTTGGGACTGTCCTTGCAGAGAAGAGTCTCTTGCCAGCTCTTCTGCACAGAGCTCCACCTGGGAGGGGAGTGAGCGCTGCCTGGAGCTGTGTTGGGGTCCCTCTGGTGCCTCAGGTGGCTTTGGGCCTCTTCTTTGGCAAAATGCAGCTGTGGTGTCTGAGGGTGAGTGGCTGTGGGTGTGTGCCTGTGGGAGACTGCTGATGCAGGAGTGTGGAGATTCCCGTGTAGTTGTGGGGTTACCTCTGATGGGGGACAAGGGTCCCAGATGTGGCCTGCACTGTGACAGCTGGGCAATTTAGCCATCTCTTCTGAGCCTTCACAGCCTTCAGGGAGGCTTTTTTACTTTTGCTACTTATGACTTGGTCAACCTAAAACACGTTTCTGGTTGGACCAGAGAGCATCTTCAGAAACCCTTTTGTGACTGAAATGAGTAGAAGAAACTACCAAAGTCTCTGAACCAAGAAGCTCAATGTGGAGCTGTGATGGGCAGCAGTGTCCAGGGTCAATCTCTGCTGTTTCTCTTCACAGCTGCTGGGTTTTTTTGGTGTGCTCTAGGAAAAGCACTATGTCCTGCTGATTCTTTGGTGCACTGGGTTTACCATTGCCCTCTTGTACGTGCATCAGGCAGGCTGCAATTCAGGTGGAACTGGTTAGAGCTTGTAGTGAGGCAGGAGCGTGTG
Source organism: Lichenostomus cassidix (assembly GCF_008360975.1). Lineage (NCBI taxonomy): Eukaryota > Metazoa > Chordata > Aves > Passeriformes > Meliphagidae > Lichenostomus > Lichenostomus cassidix. The sequence continues at coordinate 3,727,913 of NC_139503.1, read as the reverse complement.
ATTCTGTGCATTGCTGCGTTTTACAGGCGTGTGCTTTTGTTGTTTATTGTCTGTCTGCTTCCCAGAGTGTTTGTGCTGCGTGTGTCTGAGATGTTTTCACATTTGCATCATCCCCAGTGCTGTGTGATCAGACGTTGTGCTCCAGGGCAGTCTGTGCCATGCTGGGACAGGAGGAGATCCAAGGGCAGCTGCAGCAAAGCCCTGAGATAGTGCAAGGCCAGAGATTTTCCTGTCCTCTCCTTGCTGCCCCAGCATTTAGCATATTCACTATTACATGGGTAATAAAAGGGAGAGTTTCTGCCCTTACAGATCTGGTGAGACGTTGGATTACCAGAAAAGGGCACGTCCTCTTAATGTGCTGGAGCCTCTGGGAACAGCGTGCCTGCCTCTGCAAAGTCTGCATGAAACCCTTTAATTAGCAGCCAGAGGGCAAAACTGCCCTGCTCTAGGTCAGCTGTTTTGTGCTAGCAGGGGTTTACTTGGTCACTCCTAGTTTCTAGATGGGTGTAGAAGCTTAAACATGTAGAGGAGGTCAAGTTACTGACTTTGGTAGCTCTGGTCACCAAGCAAGGACTCAAGTGAGCAGACTTGGCGTGCAGCTGAAGGCTGGAGAAATTTCTTTTCGTGCTTGTAGGTCGGGGAGGGGGGTGGAAAATCAGCACTGATTGAATGCTGGTACTGAATTACATGGAATAAAGTACGAGTTGGACACTTGTGTAATGCTGAGTGTGCCCAGGAAGACAAGTTTGCAGAACCTCATACTGGTATCTAAAATGCACTTTAGGTTATTTTATCTTTAACCCAATTGCTGCAATTTCTTTTGTATATACTTTCACAAAGTTTATTTTTGCTCTGAGTAAAAGTTAACAGGGGTGTGCAAAGATGAGCACTTAACTTGGTGCAATACCTGTAGCTAAAGATCCTTGTCCTGTGTGGTCCTTGTGTGTCTGTCTGACAGAACTGGTGTGGTGGGTGCCGTGCTGCCCTTCCCCCTGCCCCAGACAAATTATGCATTGTTAGCAAACGTCCAAACTATGCAAATAACCCTCTGAGAGCACTGTGCTTCAGCAGCCTTTTCTCTCACGCTTTCTGGGGGCTGCTTGTCACTCCTGTTGGACATGCTGTGTCCCTTGATGTGTGTCCTTCGTCCCCTGTCCTCGTTCTGTCACCCACATGGGAACACAAGTGACAAGCTGCTCTCAAGCAGGCATGTTGCACCTTTGAAATTTGTCCTCAAGTTGGTTTCTGATGTCCTGTTACTGCCTTATTTCTTGGGGGTGGCACAGCCACAGCCATCCACGACATTGTCCTTGATCTGCATCAGTGCTGTGAGCTGTTTGCAGCACTCCTACTCCAGGATAAACTGGGTTCAGAGCTGGAGCCAGCTGGCCCCTTGGTGTGGAGCTGAGGGTTGTTGTCCTTGGAGGGGATTGGAGATGAGCAGCTGTTCCTGGGTTGGTTCCTGAGCTGAGGCAGTGGGGCAGAGCAGACGAGATCTGGTGTCACATTGTCACCTCCACCGCTGGCCGGGAGACACTGGACAAGGCACAGAACCTCCCTGTGCTTCAGATCCTCCCCTTGGAATGAGGATGGGGTGTTGTCTCTGTGAAATTATTTGAGATCTGGGGGTGAAAAGTTCTTGGCAGGTGTTATCTGAGCTAGCTGGGCAGAACTGTTGGAGGCAATTTGGACTGTAAGGCAAAAAAAGTAGAGCATGTCTTTAATAAACCCTATGAATTTCTGACTGCAGAGTTTTTAATTGTATACTATTTTTTCCGTAACATATTTTGGAAGCAATGTCAAGTTTTTATAAATGTTACCTGTAGTCGATACTCATGGACAGGGCTGAACTTTTAACTTTTTTGTGTCTTGTCTCGATATATCTCACATGTTCTAGAAGTTGGATTCTGTGTCTGCACTGAGAAATGCAAATTAAACTGGATATTTATGTAGTAGTGTACATAGCCTGAGTGTGTGTGTTCTTGGGACTAGGTGAAACCCCACACCATGCTGCAGTGGTGTGCAAGCTGGCCAAAATTTGGTTCATTATGCAGCGTACATTTTCTCAAATAAATGCAGTTTCTACTTTTTCTTAAAAAAAAAAAAAAAAGGATTTTTTTCACATGGCGTTTTCCAGCAGACTCGAGGGTGTGTTTGCAGTGCTGTAGTTGCAGTTGCTGATGTTCCTGGTTTGCAACTCTCCTTGTCCTCCCTCTGCTCGGGCTGACCCTGCTCTGTTCTGCCTCACCCAGCTCAGTGCTGGCAAACCCCAGCCTGGGGCTTTGGAGATGGCTGAACTAAACCCCAGTTTCTCAAGAATGTGTGTATGGTAATAAAGGAATTTATTTAAACTCTGAAACATGGGAACAAATGTGCTTACATTGAGCAATGTGAAGATGTTAGTTACAGGTACAGTACTTCCAAAGGAAGAGCATCTCCAAAACCCAAAAGAGTAAATATGAATTTGTATTTTTTGAAGAATGTGAAATAATGGTGTTTGCTTAATTGCTCATTTTGTATGAAGTTAATATTGTACTTTGAAATATCTGCAAAGAAGTGGAAATTAACCTTTTTGGAATTGAAAGCAATATTAATACTAAATGGAATCCTAATTAAATGCTTATTTAAACATTGTGTTATAATAGTTTTTCCTAAGAGTATTCTGTGGGAGAGGAGTGTGAGCATTCTGCCTTGTCGCCTTAGGAAGGGGAATTCCAACCCTGAAAGGCAGCGTTTGCCTTTTCACCCTCTTCCCTCTCCCAGCACTGGCCCAGCTCTGCTTCCGTGGGGTGTGGGTGGGAGTTGAAACCCAGAACTGGGGCATCTGCAACCTCATCCCGTGTGGTTCCTGCTCGGCTCATGCCTTTCTGCCTCGGCAGAGGTTGACCTCAACAGCACAGTTTGTGCTCCTGCAGCCCCTGCGGTGTCCGCTCGGGCTGGTGTTGATCCCAGAGCAGCCGGGTGAGAATCAACCTTCGGAGAGCACAGGGTGGCTGTGCCTCCTCCTCAGAGCACACACGGGGGAGATACAGACCGAGCCATTCGCGCTTTGTTTTGAAGTGTAAATTTAATGCGATAAGGCACCAGCGCAGCGACAGCGAGCGAGGCCCAAGGCCGCGGCGGGCAGCTCGGCGGTGCTGCCGTTAGCGCTCCGTGTTCCCGGCACGGACCGGCCCTTCCCGGAGCCCCAAACCCAGCGACCCTCGCTCTCGCCGCTGCCCCCGGGGCTCTCAGGGTCCTGCACCGCCCGCCGCCGGGCCGGGGCTCAGCGCCGCCCGCAGCGCGGCCATGGCGGCCGTCAGCTCCTCGCAGGCGGCGATGCGGGCCCGCAGGTGCTGCTGCCGGAGCTCCAGCAGCGCCCGCAGCCTCCGCGGGGCGTCCGCAACCTGCGGGGACACGGCGGGGACAGCGGTCACGGCCCGCGCCGCGGGTACCCCCGGCTCCCGATCCCCCTCGACCCTCCCTTTCCCCTCCCGCTCCCTACGCTCCCCTCCCGTCCTCTCCCCGTTCCCCTCTCGCTCCCCTCCCGTCCTCTCCCCGTTCCCCTCCCGCTCCCTCCCGTCCCCTCTCCGCACCCTCCGCTCTCCCGCCGCGTCCCTCCGCGCCTCCTGCGCGCCCCCGGTCGCCATGGAAACAGGGATCCGCCCCGCCCCGGGTGTTGTGTCATCTGGCGGCGCGGCGGGCGGAAGTCGCCCCGCATGGCCCGGGCGGCGCTGGCGCTGGCGCGGGTGGCGGAGGGAGCGGCGGGGCCGGGAGCGGGGCTGGGCCCGGCCTGCGCCCGCCTGGTGCTGCTGCCGCCCGCCGGCGCGGCCCGGCCCGGCCCTCACGGGGAGCAGCCGGAGGAGGAAGGCCGGGCCGGCGGCGGGAGGCCCCCGGTCGGGGTGGGCTCGGCCGGACCCGAGGATGGAGGCCCCGGCCCGTGGCGGCAGCTGCCGGCTCGCCCCGCTGACGGGCGGTGTGGCGCGGGCTGGAGGGAGGCGGTGGCGGCCGCGGCCGGGGCGCTGCAGGCGGGCGGGCTGGTGGCCGTGCCCACGGACACGGTGTACGGCGTGGCCTGCCTGGCCCAGGACTCGGCGGCCGTGCGCAGCATCTACCGCCTGAAGGGGCGGAACGGCGCCAAGCCGCTCGCCATCTGCCTCGGCGACGTGGAGCGGCTCTACAGGTGCGTGCGGCCGGGCTGCCCGAGATCCCGCAGCCCCACGGAGGGGATGGAAGCGCCGTGCCGGAGCTGCCCGGGGTGCAGTGGCCTCGGCGACACCCTGTGCACACCCTGACCCTGCTGTCTCTGCCCTGCAGGTACTGCCACGTGAATGTTCCGGACGAGTTGCTGCGGGACCTGCTCCCGGGACCAGTGACGCTGGTCTTACAGCGTTCAGAAGAGCTGAATAAAGACTTGAATCCATTCACATCGGTAGGGCTTGGCTGCAGGGTTGATCTCAGGGCTTTGGGAGCAGAGGGCTGTTTTTTTTGGTGCTGCTGCTGTAACATTTGTTCTTACCTGTCCCCAGAAGTGGTGCCTGTGCTGTCCTGTGACTGACCTGGACATGACATTAGGACCTGACTTAAGTCTTGTGTTGTTTCTGGTTCATCAGATGTAGACCTGCCAAGTCTCTAGAGCTTCAGCTTTAAGTCAAGAAAGCTTAGGCCCTGTCAAATTAAACCCAGATTCTGTATGTAAAACCCTCCTCTCCTTCCCTGCAGCTGGTTGGTGTTCGCATTCCAAACCACCCCTTCATGAGAGACCTTGCTCGTGCCTGCTCGGGACCTCTGGCTTTGACAAGTGCCAACATCAGCTCCCAGGGCAGCACCCTGACCGTGTTGGTGAGGCTCTTTCATCCCTCAGGGTGTCACTGGGGCAGCTTGGCAGAGCTCTCAGTGGAACTCAGCAATAATCTAAGGATTCCTCTGTTGCTGTGTTTGTATTTGATTTAAATGATACTCACAAACCACTGTCAGGTCTGATACCCACAGCTTTCTTGCAGGAATTCCAGGAGCTGTGGCCTCAGCTGTCCTTGGTCATTGATGGAGGCCCCATAGGAGACATCCAGAGCCCAGAGTGTCGCTTGGGGTCAACTGTGGTTGACTTGTCTGTGTCAGGGAAATTCTCCATCATCCGACCTGGCTGGTGAGTGTAGCTGGGGCTGTTCCTTTGCTTTAAATGAAACAAAGCTTTTGGAAAGGGGTGGATCATGCATTGCTTTGCTTTGTTTCCTTTCCTATGCTTCCTTGGAGCTTGCAAGCAGTTAAACCTTCCCATTAATGTGAATTTAATTACCAGCACATAAAGAAATCCTCAAGAGCTCTCAAATTCCCCTTTCTCACGGCTTCTGTTGGAAACTGTAGCTTCAGGAGTTCATATTCTCCTTGGTTCTAATCCTGTGTCTTGCTGGTTGCTCCTCCCCAGAAAATGCATTTGAATTCCCCAAGCCCCTTGTTCTGATGGCTCTGTTTCTCCCTGCAGTGCACTAACACCCACAGTTGAAATACTGAAGAAGAAGTATGGCTTGGTAGCAGAATCTTCCTAACCCTTGGGACTGGGAGCTGGTGGAGCTGGGCACTGTGTGCCTGTGCACTCAGCAGTGGGTGATCATGGCCTTGTTTAATAAGGTCGATGGGTTATGTCAAGGTAAATAAAGATTTAAAGAGAAAAAAGACTAGAAAACACTTCCTGACTTCTTTGTGCTGCTGTACTGTTCCCAAATGTCTGTTCTGTTATCCTGATCAGGCTTTGTGAATAAAATGATTGTGAAAGTTAAACTGTTGTCAGGATGGGGTGGGGAAGGCCCTGTCTGCCCCACCCACTTCTCAGTGCTCATCCCCTGCCATCTGCACTGGATGGAAAGCCAACATGGAACAGAGGGGTTTGGAGCTCTGAGGGTGTTACAGCTGTGGTGTTCTCTGGCTGATTGTTCTAAATGTGATCTGCTTTGAGCAGAGGGTCTGCTGTGGTAGAGGGGACAGAGTGGGGCACTGGGGGTCCCTCTGTGGGCCCTGGTGGGCAGGGATCTGGACAGGTGACTCTCCACACCCCCCAGTTCACACTGGCACTGAGCAGAGCTCAAACCACTGCCCTGGTGTCTCCACACCTGCAGGGGTGAAAAGGCTGTTTGGGGGCTTACTGTAGCCTCCCATCAGAGCAAGCAATTCCCTGCTGGATTTGCACTGTGAGCAGCCCACGCCTTATTCCTCAGCTCATCAGCTATTCATTGATCCTTGCTGGGCTCCTCCAGTGCTCATCCATCACTCTCACACCCTCCATCCACTTCCCAAATGTTTCCTGTTTTCCCAGTGATGTATTTCCCTGCTCAGACAACCTGATCTTGCAGCATGGATAACCAGGTGCTGCTGTGCCCCTGCCCTGTGTGCTGGCACAGGCACCTGGCTCTGCCCTGTGGTTGAACCATGGAGCTGAGTGACCTCCAGGAGCTCCTTCTCTGGCTGCAGGGGCTCTGCTGCAGCAGATCCTCCTCTCCTTAGGGACTCTGAACCATGCAGGTGGAGCTGGTGCCCTCACAGCCAGGATGGGGAGTGATGCACCCCCAGGTGAGCACAGCCCCAAGGAAGAGCAGCCTTGCCTGGACAGGACTGGCTCTGGGCTCTGCTCTGGAATGCCCAGAGCCTCATCTTGGCCTCAGCCTGGAGAAGCATTTGTGAGCAGCCTTGGCAGGCAGAAAACTGGAGAAATGTGTCACCATCTCGGTGCTTCTGCTCATGGCTCATTCTCTGCTGCCAGTGTTCAGTGTCCCTGCAAGTGACAGCTTTATTTGTACCACCAGCATCAAGAGGATGAGCCATGCATCAGGCATGGGTGAAAGGGTCAAATGCTGTTGTTCCCTTGCAGGAACTGCAGGCACTATAAATTCCCTCTGTCCTCTGGCTTCTGGCTGTCTGCGGGGCACTGCATTGTCACCATGATGTGCTTGGCTCTAGCTGCAGTGACAAGCCTGTGTATCAGCACTGGGGCACTGTCAGCACCTCTGGGATGCACCAGCATGGAGCAAAATCAGGATTTGTTGCTTATTCACATGTCCTTGGTACTTCCCAAACTGGGGCTCTGCTGCTACCCTGAGTGACTGCAGAGTCCTGGGTGCTGTGAATGAGGGATGTGGCAGTGGGACTGGTGGCCCTGGTGAGCCACTGGGACACACTGAAAATACCCTGGGAAATGGGGATCAGACACAGCTTCTGCTGGAATGGGGAGTTACTTTGGAGATCTGCTAGGTGAGACTATAAACACCTTCATAAACCTGCTTGCACACCAGGGTGACCTTTGTGTTTGCAGTCCTTGTGGAGATCACACTGGCATGAGTACTAGGAGGAGATCCATGGCTTGCATTTTAATCAGCACTTGCCCTGCAAACAAAAATGCATCTGTAGAACCTCGCTAGCAGAGCTAGTCCAAACTCGTGGAGCAATTGTTCAAATGAGCAACACCAGGCCAGGGTTGGTGTTGGAGTTTCATTGCAAATTTCATTGAAGCTGCTCAGTGTCTGACCCTTTCTAGCCCTGTAGGAGCTGTTGGGAATGCTGCTGTCTGAGGCATCCAAGAGCCCTAAGCAGGGAGGTTTTCCTTCATCACTGCAACCAGAGATCTGTGATCTGCTGCTGCTGCCCTCCTTCTGCTTCCCAATACAATGAAAACCAGACTGGGGCTAATTAAGCTGGAAACACAAAATTACAGTTTGCAGCTGATTAAGTCTTTCAAACAACATTTATGTTAATCTTCTGAGTTATTTGCTTGTAATGCTTTGACTAGGAGATAGTCCACTGCATGGGGAGATGCTTCCAGATGGAGCTCAGCCCACCCTGCCAGATGCTGGGAGCTCAGAGGGAGGGTTTTTCACTCACTGTGGTTACAGTCAGGAAAGATGATCCTGTCTGTCTGGGCCAGGCCTGTGCACAGCAGGGGATGCTGAGCTGCAGTTCTTGGTTTTGCTGCAGGAGTGAGTCTGTCTGTGTCAGAAGAAGGCTGTGAAACAGAGTGGGAAGGGATTTATGCTGGACGTTCAACCCTTGGCTGGGGCAGTTCTGCCTCTCCTGCACATCCCAGCCACTGCTTTGCTGTCACACGAGGAGGTTGCTGTGAAATGCTCCTTGGAGTTTATCCTCCTAGATAAGACTAGAAGGACCTGTTGCAAAAATCCAGTTTCCTTCTGCACGCTGCGCATGCATATCCACTTATGTTGTCCTCCAGCCCTTCTTCCAGCTCCAGAGTTGGCAGAATGCCTGGCAAATTTCCACAGGATACTGATTTAAGGGTTTAGTCTGTAGCAGTGTAGATGATAGAGACAGAAGGGACCTTGAGGCCATCTGGAGAGTCTGTTTCCTCAGACAGCATCCCCTCTTCCAGGTCACCCCAGGTACATTTATCAGATTTGCTCTCAGCTCCCTTTTCTGGAGGAGGTTCTGCCTGGCTGCTCTTCTTCCTATTTTCCAATTCCTTAAAAAAATATTTATTTGGACTGGAATTTTTCAAGGGCTTAAAGTTTACATGGTCTGTGTTCACCCACTTCTCCATTTTTTCCCTTTTTCAGAATGGCTTGGTTTACCCATTTTGGACTTAAGGATGGCTGCAGTGAGTCCCTGGAGAGGGCGTTCTGGGAAACACAGGTTAAGGTGGGGAAGTGCTGGAGTGCCATGGGATGTCACCACTGCCAGGGCCATGAACACCTCCTGAGTGCAGGGAGGACAGCTCCAGAGGTCAAGGGCGTTTCACTGAGGAATTGTTAAATTAACTATTAATTTAATTTTGATTAAATTAGTCCTTTTTTTTTTTTTTTTAATTTTACCAGCAAATGATTCTCTGCATAATTAATGCTGGCTGAGACTGCTGATTCACTTGCAGCTGTGGCACAGAGCATTCAGTTGCAGTCCAAGACGTGCTGGATTCCAGAGCAGTCCTGTGGTAAAGCCACACATGGTCCTGGGGAGCACTTGGTCTCCAGGACAGGAGAAGCCTCAGACCCCTTGCAATGAAACTATTCATTTTTATTGATGAGCCAGCTCTGCCCTGGGTGTGGGGTGATGCTCCCCATGAACTCTGCCCTCAGGGGCTGGGAGTGGCCTGGCTGCAGCTCTGTCAGGTGTAAGTTTTTCATTACTCCATGATGCAAGTCGTGTTCAGCTTGATTGGATGAGATTTCTGGGGAATGAGGAGCTCCCAAGCTCGTGGCAGTTACCTGCCCAATGTGGGCAGAGGAGAATTTTTAGGTTTTTCTCCTTGGTGTATAGTTGTATCCTCTAAAAACTCTTCAAATGCTGACAGGCTTCCCAAGGTGTGGAGAGAGCACTTCCCTGCCTCCAGGTGTCTGAAGGCAAAACAAACGGTGAGTTCACAGGGATTTGGGGTTGTAATCATCATCAAAACATAATATTTTAAAGCCTGCAGTGTGAGCAGGACAGTTGGTTTCATTATCCTGATTTGGCCAAAATCCTCTGCCAGTTACCAGATATCCATTTCCCCTCTGCTGTGTGGCTGCAGCAGTGGGGAGATGAGTGGTAGGGCAGGGATCAGTGGTGGAGCAGGGATGGAGGTGGGTCTGGCATTGCTGGCAGGGCAGGAATCACCACACCTGGCTGAGCTGGGAGCCCCAGGGCTGGCAGAGGGCACAGCTAGAGGATGGCTGGGATTGCAGTCAAACTCAACTCAGCTTCCAGGATGCTCCTCACAGACACCACCAAGGTGCTGCTGGTGTTGGGAACATGCTGGTGAGATGAGCACTCTGTGCAGAGCCCATGTTTGCTCTGCTTGTGCCCTCTGTGGTTAATGCTCTGCAAATAACTTCTTGGCAATGACTCCAATTAGGCCAGGACATCTCCCTGTAATCTGGATCCCTGTTGTGCTGTCAGACTCAATTCAAATTTAATTTGCTGAAGGTGTATATCAGGCAGCTTTTTTCCGTAGCACAAAACAGAGGGGAAGATATCATAGATTGAAAAAATAATAAAGGTCCGTATTTTTCTTACCTTAAGGATGGGAAAGAGATGCCAGAAAGCTTGGCCAAATTTACATTTTAATGGGAAATGTTCTGACTGCCTGCTCCAAGAAACACAAATTGCTTAGTGGATGGGACCCTCACTTTACACCAAAGTGCAGGGAATTAAATCCAGCAACCTCTGATGGGATGAAAGGGATATCTGGAGCCACAACCCCCACTACCAAGGGGGGTTGGACAAGTGGCAAGGACAAGCCAGGCACTGGTGGTGAGGCCAGGCTGTTGTCCTGTCGAGGCTGGGAGCACCTGGGACTGCTGGACACAGCTCCTGACTCCAGGGGCTGGAGGAGTCATGCCAGGGGGTGGAGGGCTGTTTGCTGTGTGTGTCACACCCTGGGTGACTCCTGCCCCTGCTGGTGCACTCCAGCATGTTTTGGGGGTGCTGACAGAGGGAGGGCTGGCTCAGAGGGGTCTGTCCTCATGTCTGTGTGGTGAGGTGGGCTCTCAGCAGCAGTACCTGCACTGGCAGCCTGCACTGGCAGCCCCCAAGAGCTGCTGCCCAAGGCAGCTGCCTCTGCCCTCGTCTGCTCCTGATCAGAGCAGCTCAGCTTGCAGACAGACTCCAGCAGTATCTCTGCAGTGCCAGCCCAGTGTCTCAGACCCCCATGAAGCCATAAGCTGTGCCCAGGAGGAGCTGCTGTTAATTTCTTTGCATCTCTTTGAGGATGAAAGCATGGCACAGTGCAGCACAGAGTTATCTCTGGCAGGGCCTGTCACCTGCAGATGTTTCTGGCATATTCACAAGCACGGCAAAGACTCGTCCCTGCTGGGACTGAGTTCCTGGAGTGTGTCCCCTCCCCATATGGTGCTTTTCCAGTTGTCAGAGCAGTTGTGTGCAGTGGATGGGATGTAAATTCAGCGTCGTATGGCAAAGGCATCACTCAGACAAGGAGACAACATGCTTATTGGGGATGCTTCCAATCCAATAAAACAAGCAAAATCATCCCTGTTAGAGGCTCAATCAGAGCAGATGTGCTGGCACCCACAAGGCTGCTTCCCTGGGGGAAACAGTGTCACTGTCTGGAAAAGAAGGCAGTGATAAATCATAGGTGACCTTCAGTAATTTGTTACTGCCTTGCACAAAACACTGCTGCTCCACTGGGCATCTGCCTGGGATCACAATAATTCTGATCTTTACTACCATAATGGATTTGTCATGGGTTAGATAATGACAAAAAGCTGTGGACACAGGAGAACACAGACGTGGAGCTGCTGGAGGCAGAGCAGTGGCAGGTACTGCTGGTGTTTGCTGCTGTGGGAAGAGCTGCAGGGGCTGTGGGGCTGAGCAGAGTTACTCAGAGGCTCTGGTGGGACACAGAGAGGTGATTTCTCACGTTTGCAGATTGCCAGGCATCAGCAGGCTCAGGACTGCCTTACTCTCTGCTTGGAGCTGCAGAACTAATGCTGTTAGTGGAAGCAGCAGGAGAAGCGTGGAGCACTCGTGGTGTGTGTGGCATGGCAGATGTTGTGGTGAAGAGATGGAGCAGCTCAAGGCAAGTGCTGGGGATTTGGGTTTCACAGTGCTGTGCTGAACTCCTACCCAGAAGTTTGAAGGTGGTGGGGTGGGAGCTGTGCAGCTTGTTGGTCACAGACAGGAGCTGTTGGGCTGGAGCTGCACATGGGGCTGTCGTGGAGGAGAGAGTGTTTGGCCCTTCAAAAACATCAGTGGGCACCTAGTTGGGTCCTAATTACAGGTTTCAGTGCTTCACCTTGGGCAGGCAGCCTTGCACTGTTCTCCCTGGCCAGCAGGATGCTCTGCACTGAAATACAGTGAGGGATGGGACTCCTCCTGCCACACTGGTGGGAGCAGTCAGTGGTGCTCATAGGCTTGACTTGGAAGCCACACCAGAGTTGAAGAGAATTCTGAGCACTCCCTGCAATGACCCAGGCCAGACCCAGAAACTGAGTTTAACCAGCTTGTTTGTGTCACAAGGATATCATGGGCTTGGCTGCAGTGAATGTTATTTCCCCCCAAAAAATCACAGGGAGACAAAACACCTACCAAAATAAAACTTCCCATGATACTTCAATTGCGAAGCAAAATTTATGTTTTGATTTTGGCAATCAATGGCAATTCACAAATTATTCTCCTGTGCTGCTACAGGTCATCCATCAGCGTTGGTCTTTGCTTGACAGGAGCCATTATGGGTTTTGTTTGGTTGTTTGTTCAATATTAGTGGTTTGTTCAGCTGCTCTCCAGGTCGGTGTGGTAATGACAAATTACAGACTCGTGGGCTTTTTTTTTCTAAACCGTTTTAGAAAATGCAGCTGCATGATATCATCACAGTGCCACTGAGCACACCAGCAGCAGCTGGGATGAAGCAGTGCTGAGGAGATCTTGTCCCCATGCAGGAGAGCACTAGGTCAATCTGGTGTGGGAAGCAGGATGGAGTCTGGAGAGGTGGCTCAGACACTGCTGTCCCTGTGTCCCTTCATCTTCCCCAGATTGTTTATCCTTGTGCCCACTGACAGCCTGGAGGGACCAGAACAATTCAGGATCACTGCTGCTTCCCTGCTCTGCCCTGTCTGTTGCCTGCTGTGATGGGATCACCTTTGCTGGTGATTCTTTAAATGACCTTAAAACAGCCCTTCATGACACCCATGGTGACGTGCCAGAGGTGCTGGGATGCACTCAGTGCCCTTGTGTGGCAATTTTGGGGGATGGAGCAGCAGTTCAGAGCCCATGGGGACACAAAGGGGTCCCAAGCTGGAGTGGGTGTCCCTCAGCAAGGGTCTGTGATCCTGGCACTTGGAGCCATCCCAGACCCAAAATGTGGGGCTCTTTGCCAGCACCAGGCCTGTGCTATTATGGGCAAATTACCTGCAGAATGCTTTTTTAATCCTGAGAGAAATAACTTGATTAGTAATTATTGGTGCAGAACACTTGGGGAGTCTCTGCAGAGGGTGAGGACAGCCTGCTTCACTGGAGCTGCCTGTCAGTTTTGTCACCTAATTATAAGCCTGTTCCTTGCCAAGACTCTGGACAGACAGAGCAAAAAACCCTCAGTATAATTGTATTGGTCATATTTTATAGCCACTAATTACTTGCTTTGCAATTAGCATTTCTCTGGCTGGCTGGGGGCTGTCACAGCCCTGGCTCATGACACAGAGCTCAGTGCTTCCCATGGCACAGCTTCCTGGGGCTGGCAGGGAGAAAATCAGCCTCTGCATTGCCACTCTGCAGCCCCACAGCACAGGGAAGGGGGGCTGGCTGTCACCTGAGGGATGTGAGGGTGTCCAAATCTGGGACAAAGCGCTGGGTTTGGGTTGCTGGCTCCACCTGAGCTCGGTGTGATCATAAATCAAAATCATGTGAACTTTAGCCGCGTCCATAAATTCTTCGTTTATCATTATTAAAGATATGTCAACATTCAAATGCTGATTTATCGCTGGGAAATTCACATTGTGTATTGTCTCTGATACAGTAAATATTCTTGTCCAAAGCCCATCAGGCAGTTTGCTACTTATTAGGAATTAATGACTCATAAAACAGAGCCAAAATAGGCTGTTGGTGCAAATGAAGGGGAGGCTGTGGCTATTGGGGTTTCCCTCCTGAGGAATTATGAAGGGACCCCAATCAGTAGGTAATTGGGTCAATCCACCCTCTGAGCAGACCCTGGGCTGGGCTGTGTGTCTCTGTGGGATGCAGGGGCTTGGCTGTGCCAGACTGCACCACCAGGTACTCTCCTCTTAAATCTTACAATACATATGTTAAGCCTCTGGTTCTCTCTGCACTGGCAAATCTTCAAAATCCTTCACCTCCTGGAAAGACCGTCTGCAGCACCATGGAAACAGCTTTCAGCAAGCAAAAACTTTATTTTATTGTTTTAATTCACCCCAATGCCACAAGTTCAGTGATTTACCATGCCTTTTGCAAGGTTTTTCTCTGAGTCTCTGTATGGCTGGTGTTTGTTTGGGAGGTTTTAGGGATTTTGCATTTGTGTGTCTCAGAGTTGTCATGATATGGCAAGAGAACTTGTCTGGTCTGAAACTGCCCTGGGCTGATGTGCTGTGCTGACACTCTTCCATAAACACATCAAGTCCTAAACCAAAACTCTTTTAACAACTAAATTAAATGGAATCAAAGATAAATCAGCAGTTAAATGCATTTGCAGATGCCAGTGGTGGTGCTACCAGTGGACAATGGGGCTGATGTGGCAGCAGGAGCTGCAGCCTGGCATATTCTCCTGGGGCTCAGAAGAGGAATGGCTCTGAGAGGGGTTGTACTGAATAATTTGCCCATTTATTGCTTCCTTTTGCCTTTGCAGAGGAAGTTTTGCATCCCAGTGCCTGATTTGTAGGACCTTTGCTCACTCACTGGGACAAACTGGTATTTTGGTTTAAGCATTATAGAGGGATACAGTGTGATAAAATGTGCAACGTGATTTCTAAGAAGCAATTATACTTCCTAATATGAATTAATTAAAACTTTACACTTAAACCAAGTAGCTAATTACAGACCTTTTAGCTTAATAAAGATAGAGTGTGGGAAGGGATAATATAAATGGTAATTACTGAGTTAAGCAGAATGTAATGTGCATCCAGGGCTCACCTGGGACATCTCAGTCAATACTCAATTACTTGACTGCTCTCTGAAGTCTACGTGGCACCTGGAGGCTGATGCTTCCCTTCTGTGCCACCATCAGCACTGTGAAGTGCCTGTGGCTGGCTGAGCAGTGCCAGGGCCACAGAAGGTGTCTCTTGAGGCTGATGTGCTGTGGCAGACAACTCTCAGTCCATGTCTGACCTGCCCTGCTCTGCCACCTGGTATTCCAGCTCTGCCCAGCTCCTTGCTGTGGCCTCTGCATGGTGTTGAGCTCCACCAAGGACTTTGCTGCTTCCCAGCCCAGCAGAACTCCTTGAGGTTTCTGCCATAGCTCTGTTCTGCAGGGAGGCAGAAGTGTTTTGTGGTGCAGGTCTGTGCAGTCTGTGCCCTGCCAAGACCCTGTGCTTCTCCAGTGTGTCTTGATTGAGCATCATTACTGGCACTGCACAGCCCTTACAGTAACACAGAGGAGAAATTCATTTAGCAAGGCTTAAGGTCAGATTCTGAGAGTTAACCATTACAGGGTCAGGAACAGAGAGTTAGAGGAGGAAACAAAACACAAACCACAGCCCTACACCTTGTGCAGGGGACAGGCTGCTCGCTCAGCTCTGGTCACAGTGCTGCAGGGCTCCAGGTTAGTTATATAAAAACAGAGGCAATGCTCCTCATGCCTTCCCATGGGATGGGAATGGATGGGAAGTCATCCCAGACCAACTGCCACATTCCCTTCTGGGGATGTCTGGTAAAGTAAACCTTTCTGCAGGCATGGGGTAGCCCTGGAGAGCTGTCAGCACTGACCACAGCCATCCTGGCATTGCAACAACAGCCTGACAGCTGATGTGAGCTTAATGACTGCATGGGAATGTACTGACTGGCTGGCACTGGGACTGGCTGGCTGGGGAACTGGAATTTGACACAAAGCCAGAGGTGTCTGGCTGGAAAAGTCTGGCTTGTTTGGGAAAAGTCACCGCGATGCTTCAACACTTGAGCTAGCTGGATTAAGAACAGCTCCACAAACCCAGCAATAAATGGAAAGTGGGATAAGGTGTCCTGTGGGTTCCTTGGCAGGTGACCTGGGCAGGCTGGCCTGTGTGCCCTGCAGGGAGGCTGGCACTGAAAGAGGAAGGGCAGCATCCAAACTGCACCCATTGCAGGCAGACGTGAGACAAGCTGTTGGCCAAAACGCAGTGAGCTGAGGCTGAGGAAGGGCTGGGTGAGGATGGCACCTGCAGGCAGCTCGAGGGCTTTCAGGCTTGCTGAGGTGAGGGCTCAGTCCTATCCCTGGCATGGCCATGGCTGGGAGAGGTGCTGGAGGGACTGTGGCAGGAGAGACCTTCTGGCTGCTGATGGGGATAAGTCCTGCTGGCCCCCAATCCCTCAGCAGAAGGTAGGACTGCCTCCTCCCCTTCAAAGGCAAAATGCTAATTTCTGTGTGAGCAAGAAGAGTCACAAATTGTACATCAGCCCCATGGTGTGTGTGCTCCGTGCAGCAGCTCTGCAAAGGGTTTGAACAGGGATGAAAACACCCTGTGAAGAAGGGAGGCTGGTTAAGTACCTGGTTATGGTGCTGGATGGCAGCTGCTCCAGGCCTGTGGTGAGTATCTCAAAGCCTGGGCTGCCATCAAGGGTCCCCAACCATCTGCAAGGGAAGAGCTTCTTTAGAATTACTAACAGTGGCATCCTTTGTCCTCTTTGGTCCAAGCTGATGTTTGCTGGAGGATATTGGAAGAATTAGTAGATCTATTTCTCTTTAATCCTGTCCCAAGTGACAGCAAAATCAAACTAAAAGGCAGGAGATTGTGTTGCTGTTGTTTTAGGCAAGAGCACAGTGGTATCATTATAGGGACTGTTTGATTTAGAGAATGAAATGGATTAATTAAAAGCTTAACGGCATGAAAAGGTGTTATAGCCCCACAAATTCTTCAGGGAACTTGTCTGGGCTATCCCATTCCTCCCTGAGACCAGTGACACTGCCAGCCACCACTGTCCTTCCCTCTGGGGCTGTTCAGCACTTAGTTGCTGGATTTGCCCTTTCTAGGAAAGATGTTTTAGGGGCAGGCAGATGGCTTTTGGCAGGGATGCAGCATTGTGTGGCTGTTGGAGGGTTCAAAGAGCCAGGAGACCATTGCTCACTGTTTGTGGTTTGACTTTTATTTGATGAGTCAAGGGATATAAATAAATGGACTGCATTTGCAAGGGTGATGCTTCCGCATTTCTGACTGGCATGAACAAGGGCTGGGGGGAGGAACAGTGGGTAGGGAGGTTTCTGAGAATCTTCTTTGGTCTTTGCTCTCCTTTCCTGGCAATATCAGCAAGCTCTCCAGCACCACTGCTCTCTAATCTAATCAGAGCTAGGGAAACAGGATTTGCTGCAGTGTCTGACCACTTAGATGCCCACCAGCAGAGAAAATACCAGACATGTTCTGTGAGAATGCCTAAAAGCTATCCCAGCCCCTTTTAATGCAGAGACAAGATCTCTGGAACCTGGAACTCTCCCTGCTTTGGGCTGCTGCTCCAAATTCCACCACTGCTGACTTTCAGTGAGACTCTGCAGGTGCCTCCATCGATACAGAGGAGGATCTGTACATGGGGAACTCAGACCAGGGGGTGTGCAGCCCTTTCCTTCTCATGAGCACTTCTGGGTGTCTTCCAAAGTGTTTTCCTTTACGATTCTTGATTAGTAGATAAAAGGCCATTTCTTCTTTTAATGGATGTTAATGGTCTCCCTTCAATCAGATTAAGGTGTTTTGGCCCATTTTACCCTAATGGAGGATGACTGAGAAACATCTGGTTCACAGCAGGCTCCTTGCACTCTCACTGTGCTGTGCTGCCGCCACTGAGATACTGCCTGGAAATCAAAAGGCTTTCACAGAGGCTTCAGCACTCCCTCCTTCTGGCCTCTTCCGTGCTGTGGGCACATCCTGGGAGCATCCCAAGAAGCACGTGGAGTAGGGGGAAGGCTGTGCTGGGGCTGTGCTCACCCCACGGAGCTCCAGGGGCAGCTGGTGCTGTCACTGCCCTCCCCTCATGCAGTGGGAGCTGTGCTGCCTGCCCTGCCTGCTCCTGCCTCACCCTGCCCTCCCTGCCAGCCTCTGTGCCACGTCCAAGGGCAAAGCAACGTGCTAGAGTCTGCTGGATAATCAGAGCTATTAGATGCACTCATGTGTGCAAGAGGGTGTGAAATGCAGATGGATGGAGAGCCCTGGGGAGCAGAAGAGAACAAGGGGGGACGTGCCCATGTCTCTGCTGAGGCTGGGACAGAGCAGAGACTGTGGTTGCTGGCCTGGGGGTCCTGGTGTCCCTGAGCCCTGCTCAGCCATGAGCATCTCTGACTTGCACAGAGTAACTCCCTGGGCTGTGGTTGGTCCCATTGTGTTAACAAGGCACCACTTCTGCATTTTAAGTGTGTGCTCCTTGGTATTGTCCTGCCTCTAAATGATCCTGGAAATGTATTGTCTACTTAACTACTTTTTAATTAAAAGTCAGGGATATTAGAAAAGAGAAATCAATTCTTGTCACAATTAAGACTTGGTTTGAACAACTGCAGCGTGTTTCAGTGAAGGATCCTCTCTGGGCTTATTGATCTGTATTGTCATAATGTCTAGGTTATTGCCATGGCTCAGACGGTCTTAAATGAATATTTCGCCTGAATTATGTATGTTATCTGGCAGGCAGAGGAGGCTGCTTGCTGTCACTCAGAGCCTGCAGGGCTCCCTGAGCCCCCATGCCTGCCTGGGCACCTTGTGTCCTACAGCCTAAGGCTTCTCTGTGAGTGTGACAATTGCACCAGGGGCATGGTGACGAGTGGGGCAAGTCAGGTAGTCTCGGGATTTGCAGCCTCAGGAGCTGTCTCGAAGCTTGGAGGCAGCCACAGAGCAGCCAGTGGCACCAGCTGAGCAGGAATTGGCAACTGGCAGTGCCCACGGAGCATCCTGCACCTGGTGCAATGCTGCTGTTTAGCTCCCTGTTAAAGGGACATTGAGCAGCACCAGGAGGGCACAGGGGCTATGGCTCCCCCAGCCATGGAAATCTCTGTCTCCCTCTCCTTCTCCCTTTCCCTCTCTTTCTCTTCCTCTCTCTCCCTCTGCTGAGAGGGGCTGGTAGGAAGTCTTCAGTACTCTCCACTGTGGAAGTGACAGGAGAGTAGGAGGCTGATTAATCAAAATCTAATGTGATGAAGAACCTTTTGAAAGGTAGATGATATCCCACTTATGGTTTGTCTGCCCTTTAAAAGTTCTTGAAAACTAGGGGGTCTTGGAGGAAAGAAAATTGATTTCTCGTGGTTTCTCTTGTACCTTGGGGCAGAAAGTAAATTCAAAGGGGCCCTGCCATGAAAGGTCAGAGTCTGCTGCTGTGGCTGATAATGAGATCTCTCAGAGATAAATCAAAACACCTGGATTTCACCACGGGTGAGCTACTGGTTTACCCCAAGATTTGGAATCAGGAAGAAGAGAAGGCACATGCTAAACCTTGCCTGCTGTGGAAGCAGAGGTGGCAGCAGTAATGCTGCAGCCCCCATGACTCGGGTGCTTTCACATCATCAGTGCTCCCTTACATGCAGTGGCACATCAGCAGCAGCTCCTGCAGCTGTGCTCCCTTCTTCCTCTGCTCCCCCCAGTCCTGCAAGCTGCATCCCCCAAGTTTGGGGGCTGGGGAAAGAGAACCCAGATGGCCTTGACAACATTCCTAGTTAACCAATGGCCATGGCTTCCGAGGCTGCAGCCCACCAAATCCCATTTACTTTGTAATAAGTAGGATTCACATAATAACTTCTGGCTCTTATTAATGCTTTTAATCTGAAGACCTCAGAAAGAGATGAGCCAGAGAAAACCAGGAGAGAGATGCTCAGAAAAAAAGAAAAGAAGCAGAGAAAAGTGAGTAGGATGAACTCTTTACCTCTCTATCCCATTAGCACGTTCGCCACGGATTGCAAAATCCTGTTAAGCACAGCAGCCTGCAGATCTCAAGGCAGTGCAGAGCCTGTGGTGTTGGTGGTGGATTTGGCTCTGCAGCAGTGCCAGGGCTCTCCTCACACTCTGTCTGCCCCTCAGGGTGTTGGGGAGGGCTGCAGCACAGCCTGCCCCTGGCTTCAAGTGCCTCCCCCTCGCTGGAACTCCCCAGCTCCAATATTTGTCGCTCTAGCTTTTGGGTTCAGTGACCCTCAGGCTCTGTGTTTGTGCCTTTGCTGTGTGACTAATTGGAGAAGTGTCTAATCCTGTCCTCCACCGATGTCACCGTTATGCAGCCTGTGATTAAACATGTTGTCAGCTGCTGCTGTTTACAGATAATAATGTGGCTTTCTCTCGTTCCTACACTATCAGACTCATTAGGAAGGTTTATGGATGAATTAGTCAGGCTGGGGTTGAATAATGTCCAAAATGCATGCACTGAAAACTGCACCCTCCTGCTCTGGGTGGCCAGATGTGAGGGTGACCTGAACATGAGGCCCAGCCCTACACCAGGGTGACCCCCAGATCCAGAGCCTAATTGCTGTCCCCATGTGGGTTCACCTTCCAGTGAACTTCTAGTACCAGGCTGGAGACAGCAGTAAGTGTCTAGCTGACAAAATCCTCTCTGATGCTTCCTTACAGCAGAGTCTGCAATACACACAAAAAGAAGCTTTTTTCCCACTCTTATTACATTAAACACTCACACATTTCCAGAGAAGGTTCCTGGTAGGCTTGGTGCATGGCTGTTCAATACAGCGGGAACAAACAGCAGCTGCAGATGGGAACAGGTTGTTTCTGCCATTTGTTATTTTTTTCCCCTAATTATGATGCAGATTGGATGCTCTCTCCAGCATTCCCTCCCTTTCTCTTTATTCAAGCAGGATTTTTGTGAACCTATACGCCAGTTTTGTTCTAGGCCCAGAGTGCACCGTTGAGCTGAATTTATTGTTTCCCTAAGCTGCAGCCCTTTCCCCAACCCCCTTCCACCACTGGCCAGCACTGAGTGGGACGGGAGCAGAGCTGAGATGTACCACTCAGGAGGATCCCTCTCTCCCCCATGGCAGGTATCCTGGGGGATGGGGTGGCCAGAAGCTGGCAATCCCCCTCTCCAGGGCTGCATCCCACCCTGGCAGGGTGGCAGGAGGAGCAGGGGCACCTGCAGGCATCGAAAGCTGTCCAGCTGTCTGCTGTGCAGTGAGCAATCTGTAATTACTGGAGAGCTTTCAGGGAGCTGGACACACCATGCTGGTGCCTTATTCAGAGTCTGCCCGAGTGCTGAGTCCTGGAGTGCAAAATGCATCCATGAATTAGCCCCAGCTGGAGTAAATTGCTAATTATCATTTGCAAAGTGTATTCCCCTCTTCTATCATGGACAAATGAAAAAGACTCACTCTGCATGACCTCCCTGTCACCCTCACCCTGTGACAGGGGGGATAACTGGTGAATGTCTTGTGGTGATTGAGTTACCAAGTGAGTCCTGAAGTGTCTTTCCTCATCAGTGTGTCATGCAGGTTGCATCTCTGATTTGCCTAATAAGAGCCAGAGCAGCATCACCCCATGAAAATCCACAGCAGCTTGTTTTTAAGGGGCATTTAGTGCCACATTATTGAGGGGCCAAGAAAGTTAGAAATCTTGGTAATGTATTTTAAATGGTGATCAGAACAAAGACTTCAAAAAGCTCTTAATGAATAGAGGAAACACCATGAAACTGGGAAATCCAGGCCCGAGGTGCACTGACACTTCGGGGTGCACAGGGACGTTCCCCTCAGGAGCAGTGTGAACTAGCCTGGCACTTAGTCTTCAAATGAACCAAAGTTTGGGTTGCAGATCCAGTGCTGCCGAGGGAGGTCTGGGAAGAGCTCTTGCTGTGGAGGGAGCCTGGCACAAGGGCAGGCACTGGCCATTGCTGTGGCCACTCTGGAGCTTCCTCCCTGGCACTCAACACTGGACACCTCAGGAGCCACACAACCAGCAGGACCAGCCTGTCTGAAATGCCTCTGACCATGAGTGACGGCCACATGCTGCAGAGTCCTTTGTGAAACGGAACCAGCCTGCTGTAAGACCATTTCTGATGCCACTGCAAATGAAAATCCTGACGACAGCACTTCGCACAGACCTGCTGCAAATCTCTGTAAGTGGTTTTAATGAAACCAGCCAGGAAGAGGAGGAGAGCAAATCAAAGGTAGGACAACTCCTTTGTTCAAATTACTGTGATTGGAATCAAAATTACGTTAGTGGTT
The DNA here is from genome assembly GCF_008360975.1 of Lichenostomus cassidix. NCBI lineage: Eukaryota > Metazoa > Chordata > Aves > Passeriformes > Meliphagidae > Lichenostomus > Lichenostomus cassidix. Next base: position 3,706,183 of record NC_139503.1, on the reverse strand, counting down.
GTTTTCACCATTATATTTGAGGTACAGCCTCATTTCTCCCTCAGTTCTCAGAGACTCACACACCTGAGCTCTCACTCTGCACCTCTGCCTTGCAAGCAGAGCAAGTGAAGCCACAGCAGAGAAGCAGGCTGAGGGGAAAGAAGCCTGTGTGTGCAAAGACAGGGGTGCTGATACACACACAGAGTCACAAATTCGATATGTTTACTTTTAAGTAATTAGACATTAATTAGCACTCAATTATGGCTGGATTCCTCTGGAGCTCGAAATTACTGTTGGCACCAAATGGTTTCCTGTTGCTCAGTGCCACCCAGATGAGGGTCAGCACCTCAGTCAGTGGCTGGTCAGCAGTGCCTCGGCCTGGGGCACTGGGGGAGACCCACTCTGTTCTAATTAATACCATGTGGTAATTTGTCTCTGGTTGATTTGGAATTTAACACCAAGTGGATCTGTGCCCTAGCCAAAGGCGGGGTTCATACTGATGATGACAGAACGGGGTATGAATTATATAAGTGTAATGATATTATGCTGCCTGGAGCTTGGGATTTTCTCAGTATGTGATGAATGTGAGGCATTTAAAAAAATTAGACACTTACTCTATTTTACATTATTTTCTAGAACATGGATATCTGTGGGCTGTGTGGAAATCCATTAGCAAGAAATGTAAAGATGCTTAAAGGCATTTACCCAGATTAGCTGCATTTATGCAGTCAAGGGTCTTTTATGTGATTACCTTAAAAGCTAAAGAGCTGCTGCAAAACATTTATAGTGCAGAGATCCTGAAGCAAAGAGCACACATCTGACAGAAAGACAAAGCTGTTAAAAACAACTGCACAGCTCTGGTTGCTTTGTATTTGCAGACAAACAACCCAGAAGGTAGTAGGGCTTTCCCTTTGCAGCTGGGAGGCCAGGCTGTGCAGCTTTGAGCATGAGATTTATGGGGAAGCTTTACATTAACTTTCATTTTCACTGTGATTTCTGCCAGTTAGCAGGAGGGGATGAGCAGGGATGGGCCAGCTCTGGCTGGGATGGAGAATTGTGCCCCTGGGAAGCAGCATCTGAGCCCTGGCATCAGCTGGGGGTGGCAGACTGGTGAGGTGCCATTGGTACCAGATTGCTGTGCCACGTTCCTCTGTGGGATATTTCCTAATGCCAGGCACACTTGTGCTGTATTGCTGCTGCTTCCTCTGCTCTGGTTCTGCCCTTGTCACAGCAGAAGTCCTGGAACATGTTTGTGTGACATGCTTAAAACACTGCAAAATTGCAGAAATCTCTGGCTTTTTATTGTATGAAAATACTTTCAAGCGTGGAAGACAAAGGAGAAGTGCAAAAGCTTCCACGAGGCTTCTGCCTGCTCCATCTTTTGTCAAGGATTGCTCTTTCAGCTGTACTTTGAGGCCTGCATCCTCACAGCTCCTTTGTCCTTTAGCATAAAAAGTAATCTGTCAGCAAAAGAAGTAAAGTTTTGTTTTTCAGTACAGATCTGGCTGTCCTCCCACTGAGACTTTCAACTCTTTATCTCAGGAATTGATGGTCTCGGATTCTGATTCTCTTTCCTTGGTGTTTGTATTGATTTTTTTTTTTCCAGGAGGGTTATTTTCACTGTGGTGTCAAAACTATCTTTCTGTCTCCACTTACAGCAGGTAATAGCTCACCTTGGCCAATTACACATTTTCTGGGCTGGCCCACTCTTTGCACAAGTTCCCCCGACAATCTGGAGCCTGGATGACCCCATGTCTTTGCTTTCCCTTTGCTCTTGTCTCTGCAGGCTCTTTCTGTGGCTGCAGCAGCAGTCAGGAGTGGGTAAGGGCAGCAGCCCCAGAGCTGGATGTGAGCAGCAGAGGTGAGCAGACAATGTGGGTACTTCTTTTCCTTCCTGCAGAAAGTGGCCCCTTGTTGTGCAGCTCAAGCAGCTGATCAGCTGGTCATCCATCCTGGGGACAACATCCTTCTGTCCTGTCCCTGGCTTGGCTCTGGGCTCAGAGCCCTGCTCATCTGCTGTACCTGAGAGGGAAGAAATGCAGTAGTGTCCATTAAAGGCTGCTCTGCTTTCTTCACCCCAGGAATGGTTTTTAGTCATCTGCTGTTGCTGGATCAAAATTAACGAGATCATTTCTCCAAAACATGATACTTAAAATCTTAATTAAAATACCTCTGGCTGTTCTAATACCAAGGTTTTATAAGTGCTTGGAATAATAGTTCAGATAAATGGAAAAGCTGTGTGCTCTTAACATGACAGACCCTTCTTCTAGTAAAACATAACATAACATCTAACATAAAATCCTCCATATATTTCCAAAATCCTTTTTCCTGCTTGGCTCCTCAGTGACAGGAAAGTGCACACACCTGCAGAGATTGGTGGTGAATGGAGCTGTCCCAGGGGTCTGGATTGATTTGCTTCATGACATTGGTACCCTCCAGTGTCCCAGCAGTGAGATCCAGTGTGTGAATACTAAAAGGAAGCTGCTGTGCCTGGAGGCAGGCAAGCGAGATCCCGTATATTACACTGTGAGAGCTGTGTGTCATATTAGAGCAATCTGGCTTTAAAGGGCATCTTTCAAGCACAAACTAGCTTTTTCCCACACTTGACTGATCACACAAATAACTGTGATTAAAGGTCAAGTGCCTGGGTTTTTCTATTTTACTCTTTAAAAATTTATATGCGAAGGAAAACCTAGAAGTTAACATAGCATGAAATTGTTATGCAGTTCTGAGCCTTTAACGACAACTAAATATCACTTTTCTTCCTGGGTGGCTTGAGAAATCTTCAGTAATAACGGGTCACTTCTTTTGGTTTCCACTTGAGGAAGATTATAAATAAACCCTGTCTTTTGCTTCCCTGCCCTGTAACATGAGGGAGGGAGGGTTTTGGTTGTATGAATTTATTCCCCCAGTCAGCAGGGCTGTTCCTGGTCTCACGGGGAGCTCCTGGGCTGCAGGTGCATGGCAGGAAGGGCAACTGGATTCCAGTGCTGGTGCAAAGCACTGACCCGTGCGGAGCTCTCCTGGATGGGAAGAACGTCGATAAATGGATGGGAGCTTCCTCACCAGTAAAGCTAACACAGAGAGGAAAGGTAATGACCATGCTTGTGAAAGAGCTAAGAAATGAAGGGAGAACTGGAAAATCCTCTGGCTCCAAGTGTCCAGCTGGGCTTGGCCTGTGGTCTGAGCATCCACCCCTGTGGGCAATGGTTGGGCATTGGGTACCACAGCCCAGCCAGGATGTGCTAGATGGAGGCTCAATGTTTTTACTTCAGACCTGCAATACATTTGACACATAATCACAGCAAAGGGAACATCCCACAGGGAAAAATGTTTGCTTTGGCGTCATGGTCTCCACCATCAGCTGGGGAACAGGTGGGCGTTCAGACTGACTAAACTTTGCAAGGACCTGCAACGCCAACAATCAGTAATAACAAAACCTTGTTGAGTTCCTCCCTCGACACACGAGGCTGTGGACCTGGTGGAACATAGCTGGGCTTCTGTGAACACAGAGTTGGTTCCCCTGCATCCCTTGAGTGCTGTGCTCACTGCCACAGCCCTGTCCTGGGGTGGGGCTGGCAGAACCCACCCTGCCTGGGGCTGCCTTTCCATGGGGCTTCTGTCGGCCCATTTCTGCTGGGCTTGGAGGGCCTTGAGATGAAGCTGGAAATAAAATTTCAACCCGGAAAGGCAGGACAAGAGGGTTCGGCACAACTGCAGCCCAGGGCACAGACGAGCCCTGCCCGCTGCTCTCCTGGGCCCGAGCTGCACACAGCAAGCTCCGACCCAACCCTTGTGCTCGCTAGCAGCAGGGAGCGAACATCACCCGGGGATGCGGGCGGCACGGAACTACTCATCTCGGCAGCAGCAAGGGCTGCCCGTACCCTAGCAGTGCTTTGGTTGCCAGGGGGAGGGCAGCCGTGCCGGACAGCCCAAAGCTCAGCACCGCCGGCTCCTCAGCAGCCTGCCCCGATGCCGAACGGGGCCCTGACCGGCCCCGGGCCCTGACCGAGCCCTGACCGGCCCCGGGCCCTGACCGACCCCGGGCCCTGACCGACCCCCGACCGACCCTGACCAGCCCCGGCCGCCCTCAGCGAGCTCCACAGCGAACACCGCCCGCCCTCGCCCCGCCCCCGCCGCCCCGCCCCTGCCCCCGCCGCCCCGCCCCTGCCCCCGATTGGCTGCGCGGGCCGAGGCCCCGCCCCGTTGGCGGCGGTTGGCGCGCAGCGGAGCGGGCGGGGCGCGGAGCCGGAGCGCGGCGGCGGCGCGGGGCGCGGAGTCGCGGCGCCATGGAGACGGCGCTGCCGCTGCTGCTGCTGCTGCCGGTGCTGCCCCGCGCCGCCGCCGAGCAGGGTGAGCCGGGCGGGGCGGCGGCGCTTCCCGCTACTCCGGTGCTCCCGCGCCCCCGGTCGCGCCGTGTCCCCGGCGCTCCGGCAGCTCCGTGTCCCCCGTGCCTCGGCGCGCGGTGTCGCCGCATCGGTCCCGACGTTGGTTGCCCGCGGCAGGTCGGGCTGCGTGTTGCGGTACCGGGAGCGGCCGGCTCGGCTCGGCTCGGCTCGTCGGTGGGGCCGCTCCGGGGCTGTCCGGACCATTGTGGGGCGCGGAGATCTGCGGGAGGAGCGAGAGAGAACGGACGGGTCCCCGTGGAGTAACCGGGTCAGCCCGGGGTGTCCCGGTCCCCGCCATCACCGGAGGCGCTAGGCAGCGCACCGCCGGTACTGAGGCAGGGAGACGGTCCTAGCCCTGGCTGCGCTGCCACGGGCGGATCCCATTGGTCTCGGAGGCGAGGAGAGTGTCCGGGAGCATCCCGGAGCGCTCCGGGCGGAACGGTGGTCAGGGATGTGCCCGCCGGGGATGCTCCGCCGCGCCCCTTGTCACCGGTGTCTGAGCTCCGGACGAGGCTCAACCTGCCGATCGGGGGCTGTCGCTGTTGGCTGGTTGTGGAAGGATCGTGAAGCTGAGGGAAATAGGTCTTCCTGTCAAATATAGCATTGGCTGTTTTGTGGGAAAAGGGTATCGTCTGCCAGGGAAATCCCTCTTTCAAAGCAGCTGCTGGCATCTTTCAGTTCCAGCATCCACACGCTATGGGCATGGTACAGTGGCAGCGTTGTTTGTGGTGTCAGAGGGATTGTCCCTGGGATGGCACACTCGTTAGGGCACCGATGAGGTGCCAGCGAGGTTGTTCTGGGTGTGCAGTGAGAGCTTTGTGGCGCATGGTGCTCACACACTGACGCCATGGCTGGGAGATCCAGGGTGGGAGCTGCTCCTGTGCCCTGGGACCTGGCACAGCATGGCACTAAGCTTCCCAGCGGATGGGCTGGGTGGGTTTTGCTAGCATTTTCTGTATCAGTGGTTTTGCTAACATGCTGTCTTCCCTGCAGTTGTCCTGCTGGACTCAAAGGAATCCCAGGCGGAGCTGGGCTGGACCTCACACCCATCGAACGGGGTAAGCATGGAGGTGGGACTTTCCTTCTGCATCACTGGAGAGGATGAAAGGGTCGGTCTGTCAGCCTCTTGGTGCTCAGCAGCACTTGAAGTCCTGTGTTATGAGTGCTTTGCTCACCACGGACCTGGGGTGGGTGCTGGCAGCCTGAATGACTCTTCATTTAGGGTCGATGGGCAGCTCAGCATGATCAGTGCCAAGAGCCCCTGGAAGCAGAGTGAGGAGTGAGGTATTGACTATGTGAGCGCTGTGACTGGTATGGAGTCCCTCCTCAAATTGGATTTTACACTCCTAAAACAAGCAAATGAGCACTGGCTAGTTAAGGCTTTGTGTTGTGGTTCTCACACCAGCATGAGCACCAAGGGTCAGCCCAGCCCTTAGAATCTGAGTGCTGTGGCTGGGGAATTCATCGGGAGCTGTGTCATGTAGCATTTGTTTGGTCAGCCCCTGGCTTTGCTGCTGGTGTTGGTCTAAAGCTGTTTTCAGGAGAGTGTGTTAGGAAGCTTGGAGTTGTGCCTCTGTGCAGCTTTGGGTTCGTTTTCCCGAATGGAAACAAAGCATTCAGAGGGAAGAACGATAGCTCCTGGAGTCATGTGTGTAGCACAGCTGTTTGTTTGCAGAAGAAACTCTGTTTTGGGTATGGTTTGACTGTTTTGCATAAATTTACCCCCAGAAAGAATTGCTTTGGGAAATTGCCAGGTCGTCGTTCAGGCTGCAAGGGTTGAATCATCATTTCACTGATCAGAATCGCTGCTGATAGCTTTGGGGAAACACTGTTTCACTTGCAGTCGGAGGATTTGTCCTGTTGCTGCTGAAACTTTTCCCGTCAGAGAAGCTGCTGCTGTTCATGAAGGCTTTTGATGTCCTTGTGTGATGGTGTGACTGGTGTCACATCTCCTTGAACATCTTGGATTTTTCTGGGTGGCTCAACCCCACCCAGAGTTACACTGTGAGGATGCACCTTCCCAGGGACAGAAAACCTGCAGAGTGTGTGGAAGAGGAAGGCTCTGGCTCCTCGGCAGATGATGCAACCAGAATCAGGCTTTGTTTTCCAAGCTCTGCTGCTAGTGCTGCCTTTTTGGTTGTGTCTTCATGATGCACAGAGCTCAGGTGTTAGATGGTCCAGGAGCAGGGTTACTGCAGCTGGTAGGTTTGGTGGGCTGAGGTTTTCCAGTGCCTACAACATAACGGGCTGTGGTGGGGAGGCTTGTGGTGGTGACATTGATACTGGTCAGCGTGTCTCTGCCAGGGCAGCTCCTGAGCTGTTACAGCCCTTTGTGTTCTCTCCCCAGTGGGAAGAGATCAGCGGCGTGGATGAAACCTACAAACCAATACGCACCTACCAGGTCTGCAACGTGATGGAGCCAAACCAGAACAACTGGCTGCAGACGGGCTGGATCGCCAGGCGTGACGGCCAGAGGATCTTCATCGAGCTCAAGTTCACCCTGCGGGACTGCAACAGCATCCCTGGTGTGACGAGCACCTGCAAGGAGACTTTCAACTTGTACTACGTCGAGTCTGACTCTGACCTGGGCAGGAGTGTCCGTGAGAGCAAGCACACCAAGATTGACACCATTGCTGCCGACGAGAGCTTCACTCAGGGCGACCTGGGCGAGCGCAAGATGAAGCTGAACACCGAGCTGAGGGAGATTGGGCACCTGAGCAAGAGAGGCTTCCACCTGGGCTTCCAGGACGTGGGTGCCTGTGTGGCGCTGGTCTCCGTGCGGGTCTATTACAAGAAGTGTCTCAGCACCGTGCAGAACTTGGCCGTGTTCCCAGACACGGTGGCAGAGACGGCCTTTGCGACATTGGTGGAGGTTAAGGGCACTTGTGTTGCTCAGGCTGAAGTGGACGTGGATAATCCCCCCCGGATGCACTGCAGCGCAGAGGGCGAGTGGTTGGTCCCCATAGGGAAATGCCTGTGTGGCCCTGGCTTTGAGGAGAAGGACGGGGGATGCAGAGGTAAAAGTGGCCATTGGTGTCCTGGCAGTTTTTGTCTGTGTCAGTCCATGCTGCTGCCAGACCTCTCTGGTGCCTGAGCACAGTTTGGACAAGTGGGATCGTCTTTTGTCAGCAATATGTTTCTTTAGGTGATGGCAGCTCCCCAGCAAAGCACCAGACCTTTGTTTGCAGGGTGGCACTTGGAGGGCGTGGGGCTGCTCTGCAGCATGGTACTGGTTGGGCAGATGTGTCAGAGCTCTGGATGCTGTCAGGCATTTCCCACAGCTTTATCTGTAATGTTAAAATTACTCTAGAACATTAATATCCCTGTTGATATGCTTTGGACACAGTTTAATAGTTCGGTGACTTTACAGCTCACAAGGTTATGTTTAAGGACAGCTGCAGAAATGGATTTACCCTCTGCCTTAACAGGCATCCTGCTAATGAACCAGAGGCTATGAGCACTTCCATCTTGCTTTCACAGGCAGGTGAGAGCCAGGTGTGGCATGCTGGCTGTCATGCTCTTCCTCAGAGTGTGTGATTGTCTGAATGGAGAGAGTTGCTGGGCTAATTCCCCCCCAGGCACCTTCTTGCCAGCTGGGATCTGGAAAAGGGGATGTGTTCTTCAGTAAAACACATCTGAAAAGAGCATTTGTTACCCATACCTGCTGCCCAGATGATACCTTGGATCTCTCCCTTTTCACCTCAAAAATAGATTGAGGGGAAAGCAGCTAAATAAGTCCCAGGAAGGCAGAGTTCCCCCATGTTTGGGGCAGGTGGTGCAGTAGGAGAGTGAGCTTTTCCCACGGAGTCAGATCTGCTCTTCAGGAGCACCTTGAGGCTTTTCAGTTTTACACTGTGCTTCCTCCAGGTGGTAGGATGCCCTTCCCAGTGCTCTGGGCAGTGGCTTCTCCTTAAGAAGACCTTATTAAAGCTATCGAATTGAAATCTCAGTGCTGTTGATTGCTTCAGCGGCTGCATGGCAGCTTGCCATGCTTTCCACATCTGTTTGGAGTGGGGATTTACATAGTGAGTCCCAGAAGGCTTTTGCTAATGTTTCAGGTTTCTCTGTGTTGAGTTTAAATAATTCATATTCTCTGAGGAAAAATATTTGAAGTAATTTAATGGACATAATTAAGTTTTTCTCCCCTCTCACAGAAAGCAGGTCATTAGTTACTCTCTGTGGAGCAGTGTCTGATGTCTGGTCAAATATCAGAAAACAGTTTTTAAGGGTTGAAAGTTCTGGGTTTGTTTGCAGCCCTGCATTAGCATAGTGCTAAGTGAATAGCTTTAAAAGATCTCTGATGAAAGCAGCCAAGGCTGTGGAAATTCTTCAGTGAGGACAAAAGCCCTTGAGCTGGAGGCAGGTGTACTGGGGATGATAAACCAGCCAGGTGATGGCACAACACACCTGGCTCCACCACTGTGATCTGTGGCAGTGGCTCTGGAGGATGGGTGTGAGTTTGCTGGGTGTTGCTGGCCCATGAAACTTCTTGGCCAGAGTCTCTGTTGCAGCTCCTGTGGGCCTGAGAGGTCCAGGTAGTGGGCTGGGGTGGTTGGGGCTTTGCTGCTGCTGTGACCTGTGGGGTGGCACAGGGGTCAGGGTCATGCTTGTGGGTGGTGGTGGCAGCAGGACTGTGGCACTGGTGACAGCTGGAGGATGCAGGAGATGAGCTGGTGAAGGCGTTTGAACTTGGTTGCAGGGCAGCTGTCCCTGTAACCCTGATTTAAGTGATGAAAGCATCCTGTGCCAAGAGGTTTGTGTCCTCACTCTGAAATGAGCAGAGATGAAAAAAGACCAATAGGACTTACCACTCTGCTAATTCCTGCTGCAGGAAAGCTGAGTCTTTCCATGTCCATCCTCCTGTCCTCCACCACTGCTCCAGAGGGACCCCAGCACTTCTGACAGGTTTGCACATTTCTGATGAATCATTTTGGCATTTGGTGGAGGGCAGCCATCTCTGGGGTGGGACTGCACAACTTTAGTGTCTGTTTAATATCCACTCAGGAAGAAGAGGAGAGTTTGTCACTGAAAATGCACTCAGACTACTTGTCTTGTCTGATGTATCTCTGTAGCCAGATGCTGCTCTGTGCTTACTCAGACCATAAAACCCATTCCCAGAAGATGTGCAGCAGGCAAGTGGGCAGTCCTGTGCTCTGTGGATAATCCCCTGCCCATCCCTGGTTTGTTTTTGCTTGGCTTCTCAGCTTTGATGGCCTTTACCATTAATTTTTCCAGGCCTGAGCTGGTAGCCCCTTTGTGCCATTTGTTTTGTGGTGTGTAGCAATAGCTTTTGTGTAAATGAAGCTTGGGATCTGCCTGACATTTCCCTGTAAGGTTGTCTTCTTCTGCTTCATCTTTTCTATCCAATGCCTAGCAATATCTGCAAGGAGAATTTCAACAAAGCCCAAGGTTAATATTTACCAGCCAGATTTGCTGCAAATGAGACAACTTCAACCAGACGTTGAATGAATATGATGGAGACCAGTTACCAAAAATAGCTGCCAGCCACTCTTCTTTGACAGAAACGTAAATTTGTGCTCTGGAGAAGTTTCCTCCTCGATTCATTTCCCTCCACTTGTGACAGCAGTGGCAGGAGCTAGCTCTGCACTGCTGCTGTGCCCCATGCTCTGCTCCCCTCAGCAGCACCTGGAGCCCTGCCTGGTCTGCTCAGTGATGGGGTAATTAGTGGCCTTGTCCCTTGTCTACGTGGGAATGACATCACTGCAAACAGTTTTAGAATTGAAATAGTTTCTAGTGCTTTGTCAGGGTTTTTAAAAAACCTTTTAAAGAGATGAGTGTTGCTGCTTTCCTGGGGAGGAAAACCTCACACAGGAGGTGTCTTCAGTGGCAGCACAAGGAACAGCTGCTGATTGCTGTTTGAAATGGGGAATAATAGAAATTCCCCTTGCTTTTCTGCATCACTGGATGGATTTTTGAGCAGCATGTTGAATTCAACCTGCTATGGACAAGACACAAAGATTTATTGTGTCTCTCATAGGGAGAAAGCAAGGGTTTAGGGTGGGAGTGGGATGTGGGACAAGATGCTTTTCTGTCCATTGGATATGTGCCACCACAGCTTTGTGTCACTGCTGTATCCCTAGGTGGAAAAGAAATAGTTCAGTTGAAAGTTAAAGAAATTTAAAATAATAAATTACAGTATTTTGTCATTTAGTGCAAAGATACCTCCTGAAGCCCGAGGTCTGCTTTTCTGTTTAAATACAAAAAAGATGGATCCAAATGTGCAGCTTTTGATTTGTTTCATCTTTTATACATTAGCTTACAAACCTCTATGTGCTCCTGGAGTGCATTTTATCTACTGACTGATGCTGGAGGATTATGCATAAGTTTATTTTTCCTCCTGGGACTCTGTAAGTTGCACAGAGCACCAGGTTTTGCTTTCATCACAGGCATGCCACAGCCAGGCTGGCAGATTGGCCCTTGGGAGGGCTGGGGACACTGTGGGGTTGTGAGATGGGATCAGCACAGTGCTGGATGGTGGATGCTGGAACACCCATGTGAAATGAGCTCTCTCTTCAGTCTCTCTGGAGTAATGACCAGGTTTGGAGGTATTTATCATTTGGGATGCCATGTTACATTGCTGGGTTCACCGTGTGTCTGAAATAATTACAGCTATGGAGGTTGTGACAGATTCAGACACAAATCGCTCCGTGACATTTAATTTCGGAGCAAACGACTCTGACAATTACAAGCATCACAAGTTGTTTGCAGAATTCCTGTCAGGTTAAGGTCATGGATATCTGGCTGCTGGATGAATGTGTTGGATAGGCTGTTGAAATGCAGAGGGGACATTTCTTGCCCCTAGCTGAGGGTGTCTGTGTGAGCTGCAGTGCTTGGCAGGCGTGGGGTGCACTGGAGAGGCTGGAGAGTCCTTCACTGGGAGCTCTTTGGTGGATCCATTAGGGAGCTGAGAGAGACAACAGTAAATTGCAGTTGGCTCAGTGGATGTGCCTGCTTCAGCGTGTCCTTGAGGAAAATTCTGGCATAAATAGCAATGAGGTTCTGTCAGTCCTGGCTGGATTCAGCAAATGCACTCTGTTAGGTATTTCGGGACTGTCTTTCTTTTGGACTAAATCACTGAATTTAATTTCAGCTGTTTAGGGCTCATCGTTGGGGATGCACAAAAATCTTGCCCTTGGACACAGGTTTTCATTTTAGAACTCTTCAAATTACTTAAGGACAAAAATTACAGAGCAGCATTGTCTAGAGGTGTCAGAATTGCTGTGAATGTGTTGGACCACAGGCTGCTTGTTGAAAACGAGTTATTAAAAACCTCCAAACTGTGTGGAAGGCAAGGTGCTTTTGGATTTTCTCAAGTGGTGCAGCCCAAAGTTCCCATCCTGGCAGACATGGAACCAAGGTGAGAGGAGCTGGAGGTGTGACTCAGTGCTTGCATTGATCACTCCTCATGCTGACTTTGTCCCTCTCACACAGGCACAGAGATTGGACACGACTGCTGTCCCTTCTCTCTGCCTGCAGTATTGATTACAGCTGGTGTGAGACAAGGTGAGATTGCAAACTCAGGGTGGAGGGGACAGGAGCCTCTCTGTTACCTGAGGACATTTGTCCATGAGGCTCTCTGGCCACCTCAGAGCACCACTGAAACTATTCCATCAGTGATTTACACAAGGTGTGGTTTGGGCAATGTGTCCTTGTCCACAGCACTGTCTGGCAGTGTCTGTCCCTCCTTGGGGCTGCTGCCACCTCCTTCCCTCTGCACTGGCCGGAGGCACCTTGCCTCTGAAATGCAGTGCTGAAATGTTTGAAACATAATAAACAGTGACTTGCTGGGCTTGATAATGGAATTGAGATAGATGGAGTGCGGCTGTGCCAGCCTGGTCCAGCCAGGGGTCAGCAGGAGCAAGAGCTCCTGGGAAAGATGCATTGGGAGCAACTTGGGTGACAGTGGTGAGAGTGCAGGTTTGAGTGTTGCTGAGGAAGGGCTGGATGTAAATCTGAGATCTTGAGGGGTCCAGTCTGCCTTTTGCCAGGAGGGATTGTCACGCTGCTGGGTGCCTTAACCCATGGTGCTGTCCTAGTTCTGCCCAGTGCCAGCTGCTTGTTTCCCCAGCTGTGGCTTTCCTGCAGAGCATTTTTATGAATGTCTGCTTCAACAGAGGAAATTAACACACATCAAAGCAGATGAACTTTGTCAAATACGATTCCATGACCAAAACTGGGAAGGAATTGATTTTGGAAGACAACCGAGTTGTGGTGTTAATTATAAATGCCTGTATAGGCATTTTGAGTGAGGCTGCAGCTGTTATTGATTCACACTGGCACACACTGCTAGGACTTCACTGGGAAGGGAAAATGAAAGCTGTCCTGTGCCACTGGAGTAGGAAACCATCCATTTTCTAGCTCTGCATCCTCAATTGCCCCTGCTTTCTCTATGGCACAGACTGGGAATGAGAGAGGACGTGTCTGTCCCTCAACAGAGACACCCAGTCCTGTCTGAGGAGCAAGACGAGGCAGTAAGAGCTTTTCCCATGGCTACTTCCTGCTGGGTAATCAGCAAACCTGCAGCACAAATCAGTGCAGCTCGTTCTGCTGCTGGTGTGACGGTGTGAGGGGAATGTGCTCTCTCTGTCACTGACATGGATCAGGCATGCTTGAGGAGCTGCTGTGGTCAGCAGTGGTGGAGCTGGAGAGGTGGTTGATCCATCTGACCCATCTGGCTGCTTCTCCTTGGCTCTGGGACAATGAATTATTGAATTTTGTTGTTTAATAAATAATTTAGTTGTGGTGGTACCAGAGGACAAGGAACAGGATAGAAAATAGTGTACAAAAAAGAGAATTTCATTCTATAAATTGATGACCTGATCTCCCAAGAGCTGTCACATACCCACTGCAGAAATAAGCACTGTGAAATGACAGGGACACCTAAACCAGCTGGGGACCAAGAAAAACACTCGTAGGATGAGGTGGAAGAGGGTGGGAGTTTGTCTGAAAAAAGAAACAGAGACACACACATGATGCATCACATGTGCTGGACACTTTTGTTCTTCAAAAGGGCAAGTTTGGGACAGCCAAGGAAAAAAAATGAGCAAGTAAAGCTCCTTGTGGAACACACTCACAGGGGGTTGTGGTGCCTGCTCCTGGCACATGCAGATTGGGGAATTTTGTGCCATTATTAATGACAGACACTTCTGTAAACTTACTTCTGGCTGTTAGAAAACAGGGGGGAATGGTCTGAAAGACACTTCTAATTGGAAATGTTCAGTTTCCTACGATGAGATGTCAGATTTGTGTGACAGGCACATCCAAGGGATGGGGGCTCTGGGCTTAGTGCTTGGATCCCATCAGGTTTGTAAACAGGATTGATTTTCCTGTCCTGCCTGCTGCAGGGATATTTCTGTCCTGTATCATGGTCAGTGCTGCCTAACTAAGGAAAAAGCAAACTGTGTCTCTGTTCTATGAATATACCACTAGCTTGGTTTGGTTTCTCAAATCTAAAGAGGGAACTGGAAGTTTTGGGAGTAATTTTAGCATTTGCTATTTTTTTCCTGGTTTATCTAGCACCCTAGATAGGGAATGACATTGGCTGTGAAAGCCAATGCAGAGCTACAGCACCCAAATGTCTCTTCTGGGTAAAACCAAGGGACATCTCTCTTGGATGTCCTCAGGATCATGCAGGTGCTCAGGGAAAGCAGCTTAGAGGGTGGTATCTGCTGGCCAGTGGCAGCAAAGGATGTCCCAGGAAACAGGGAAATGCAGTCATCAGACATGTTCCCATTCCTCCTGCGCTGCTCTCCCCATAACATCCTCTGTCTCTTTCAGCTTGCCTTCCAGGGTTTTACAAGCTCTCCCTCCGTCTCCCTCTCTGCTCTCCATGCCCTGAGCACAGCTTCACCCATGAGGAAGCCTCCACGTTCTGCTCGTGCCAGAAGAATTACTCCAGGTCTCCTTCAGACCCACCATCTGCCTCCTGCACACGTAGGTCTCGCTGAATGGCAGCTCTTTGTGGCGAGGGAAGTGTCCTGGCACTTTGTCTGTCCTACAGCACGGAGCTGGGCAGTGCCCAGGACTGTCCCAGGCTCCCCCTGCCTGCACTGTGGGCTCACCTGTGGCAGTGTGTCCCCGAGGGTCCCATCTGTGCTGGGGTGATGCTGCAGTGGGAAGGGGATGGAGGGGCTGTTCCTACAACCCAGAGCTTGCTGATGTGACAGACGTGCAGTCAGCCTCATAGACTCCCTGCTAAAACTGGGGCACAGTCATTTAGTCACTATAGTTCACAGGTTTTAATTAAATGGCCTCTAGTTAATTGGACTGGAGTCCAGCTGCTCTGGTGATGGATGCTGTCCAGCTGCCAGCACAGCGATGAGGAACCCTCTGTCTCTGCTGAGCATGGCCAGGAAGTGTCCAGCTGGGCTCCCAGGCTCTGGTGGTGCTCAGGGAGCTGCTGGGTCCATCTGGGTGCTCCTCACACACATCCCTCCAGCTGGGATTCTCTGTCCCACGTCCCACTGTGCCACGTGCATCAATGCCTTCGTGTCCCCTCGTGCCACCCTGAGCTGTGGCTGTCCAGGAGGTGCTCTAGTGCTCTACCCCCAGTGCCTGTGCTGCTGCTCCCAGAAGACCTTCAGGTTTGTCCCTGTGCACAGACACTGTCGCTGTTTCAGACAGGCACAACACACAAAGACACAGCCCCAGGCCAAGTAGAAAGGAAGGCAGAAACCAAATTTATTGCTACAAAATCTCTTTTACACTATTTCCTAACATTCGTGCCATATGGCCATTAGCTCCTAACTCGTTATTATACAACACTATTGATCAGTTATTCCTAGCACACACCTTTTGCAGAAAACAGCCTCCTGCTCACAGGTGTGCATTCCTTCTTGGTTTTGCTTCTTGCTCCTGTCCATGCTAAGATTCTCACAGGTAGGAATTGTCCATGCTAAGATTCTCACAGGTAGGAATTGTCCACGCTAAGATTCTCACAGGTAGGAATTGTCCACGCTAAGATTCTCATAGGTAGGAGTTGTCCACACTAAGATTCTCACACGTACAAGTTGTCCACACTAAGATTCTCATGGGTATGGGTCGCTTGCAGCACGGTCTGTGTCTGTGAGCTGAGACAGGCTCGATTCTCACAAGACACTCTTCTTCTTCCAGGTCCACCCTCTGCCCCGAGGAACCTGGTGTACAGCCTGCGGCAGTCATCCCTGGTGCTGGAGTGGAGTGCCCCGGCTGACGCGGGCGGCCGCAGCGACCTGACCTACAGCCTGTGGTGTGGCCGCTGCCCGCTGGCACTGCAGGGTCGCTGTGAGCAGTGTGGCAGCAGCGTGGGCTTCGTGCCGCAGCAGACGGGGCTGGTGGAGCGCACTGTCACCCTGGTGAACCTGCTGCCCCACGCCAACTACACCATCCGCGTGGCTGCCCTGAATGGTGTCTCGGCCGTCAGCCCGCTGGCTGGACAGCAGTATGCTGAGGTCAATGTCTCCACTGGCCATGCAGGTATGGCTGTGCCCTGGCTGGGTGTTCACCCTGTTGCACCAAGGGGGCAGTTGATGGTGTTGTCTCGCTCTGGGGTCTGCTCTGCGGGCAGGTTGGTGGCTTTGCTGCTGGGAGGACAGGCTGGGGTGGTGTGGTCACTGTCCTTGTGCTCAGCATGCCTGTGCTGTGGCAGTGCTCTGGTTCTGTTAGTCCTGGTGGCACAAATGTGGTGCTTGGATATGGCAGAGGGGCAGATGAAGACTGGCCTGTGGCACTCACAGGGGGTTCCAGTTGGTGTCACTGGGAGGCAAGGAGTGAGAGTGGTGACAGCCTGGGCTGTGAAGGGACAAGTCTGCTCTGTGATCTGGCTGCAGCTTGAATTTACAAATCGCAGAAAAATACCTTTGGTGAAGCAACATTTTCAGCCCATTCATAAAAAACCCCTCTTTAAAACAGATGATTTAAATGTTGGCTATCCTTCAGAAACAAAAAAATTGATTTTCTCTCTCTATCCTGTGCTAGTCTGTGACACAATTTCTTACTGTAATTGTCCTCTTCCATTTCCAGTTTGGCATTTCTGTTCCCTCAGGCAGGGAGACATGAGTGTCCATGCCTGTGGACAGGTCCCTGACCAGAGGGGTCTGTCCCTCCTCAGTTGTTGGCTGTGCTAAAGGACAGCCAGGTCCCTCCTCTGTTGCTGGAGAGATGCTAAGCTGAAGGACAGTCAGCTCTGTCTTGTTGTGTCCTTGTCCGTTCCTCTGCGGTTATGTTATTAATTTGCATGAAAACCCTTTCCCAAGCCACAGTTAATGGAGACAGATGATCCTCACGTACCTCTTGGCAGGAATCGGCCAACAATTTCATCTGAAGAGATTAAACTTTGATCTTGTTATAAATAATTTTCCCACCACTTGATCAAATGTTTTCGTGCCCGTTGTTGCTTTTCTCTTCCCTCATGTCATAATCCCCGTGGCTCCATTGGGGATGCTGTGCTGCAGACTGCTCCTCAGAGGAGGTGTCATTCCTCATTAGGATCTTTGCTGTTCAAGGATGGATTTAGCTCTGGGAAGATCTTCTGCCTCCTGAGCTCAGGCCAGGGGGACAGCGAACAGGCTGGGGAGGGGTGAGCTTAGAGAGATCTAATAACAAACCTTTCCTCCAGTCTGGAGGGGAAGAGGGACCTGTGCTCTGGAGCTGCCTCCTTGCCTGGAGCCCCAGGTCTGAGCAGGGCACAGGAGGCCAGGTGTGGGCAGGGAGTGCCCTGCTCTCTTAGGGAGCAGCAAGTTGGTGATGCCAGCCCATGCCTTGGCTGCTCAGAGCAGCTTTTCCCCTGGGGAAGGCGAAGCTCAGCCCCTTACTTGACACCATGTACTCCTGAGGGAGCTGAAATGCACATAAAGAACGTGGATAATTAATCCTGTAATCTGTTCAAAATCAATGTCTCTTGTTGAGCTTTCAGATGCAGATGGTGGCTCGGAATTACCCGAGCAGCTGAGGCTCAGAAGTTTCTTGGAACACTGACAGTTTTTATTGCTGAAGGTGTCCCTTCCTGGGCAGCACCAGGCTAGGGCTGCCCTGTCTGCAGGCACCCAGTGCCCTGGTTCTTCTTGCCTTTGCACTGCTGGCAAAGTGCCCATCAGCAAAGAAAGGGAGAAGGTTGTCTCATGGAGAGGTGGCAGCTGAATTTGTCTGTAAGACGCCCCTGGCAGAGGGGACACTGCGTGGGCAGGATGTGGAGCCACAGCTGGCAGGGACAACACGTGGAGCTGCTCCTCAGAGCACATCAGGGGAGCTCTGACTGCTGATATGCAGGTTCAGAGGAAAAATTAAACAAGTAACAAGACCCTATTTAGCTGTCAGATCCTGCTCCTCTAATCCAGCTCCGAGTGCAGCTCCGTGCTGCCCTTTCCCTCCAGCAGTCACCAGAGGGAATTGTCCATCATTCCCTGCATTTGCAGGGAAAAGAAGATGCAATTTAGTCTGCAGGTGGCAAAATTAATACTGTGTTTTTTCTAATCTGTCCCCAGCATGGGACTAAATAAAAGTGTTTGAGGAGTGAGTGGAGCTGTTCATCTGCAGGAGCAGAGCTGCATTAGCCATGTAAATGTGCACTCCGGGCTCATGTCATTTGTATTCCCGGCAGGAATACAAGGCTCCTGCCTTAAAGAGCTTTTAAATCTGCTGCTGATTAATAATGCAGCCAGTGCCAGAAAGCCTCCTCCTTCCTGAGGCTGGAGAAGGGGTTTTAGCTGGATTTGGTCCTCCAAAGCAGGTTTGCCTCTGTGTGCCCATTGACCATTGACCACAGGATGAGCTGGCTCTGGGGCAAGCGTCTGCACTCCTGGGGTCTTTGCCCTGAAAGGGCTGCCTGCTGACTGGGGAGGTGGTTTCTTGGCTTTGGAACGGAGATCTCTGAGGCAGGAGCTGCCTGGGACGGTGCCCAGGGCATGTTCTGGGTTGGGATGTTAGTAAGTGGTGAAGGAGGGCAGGGGAGGGGAGGCTCTATCTGGCACTAGCAGGGCAGGGTGCAGAGGAGTTCAGTGTCCCTTGCTGAGTGCAGGTGTTGGATGCAGAGAATTGTTCCAGGGAGGGACACGGTGCCACATCTAGTTTTATGCCTGTTCTGCTGCTACCCTGGTTAATCAAGAGGAGAAAATCCACGTACAGGGGAATGGAGTTTATAAAATCAGGCAGAGTGGTGAATAATTTAATGTTTGCTTTTTCGAATAGAGGCAATGTTAGGAGAGCTTAAAATATTGATGGGAAACACATTTTTTTTCACAGTGTGAAATGCTTTATAGCCTGTGTGATTTTCTTTAATGTTTTTTAAACATGTTTGAGGCTGGCACCTGCTTTTCTGTCATGTACCATGAGCTCTGCTCTAAAGCCCATCCCTGAGTGAGTGGGATTTTTTCCTGATGACTTTGTTAGCAGTCAGGACCACACATTCAGGTGTCTCCAGTCCATTTGCTGGATTCAGAGCTACAGGAGGGCAGCTGTGTGATATTTTATTGATGGGAATCACATAACACAGCAAGGAGCACTTAGCTTAGCTTACAGGAGCAGGACCCAAGGCAAGTGTTGGGGGAATCCTCACTGCAGGAGGATGCTGCCAGCACTGGCCTTTTCCCACCACACAGACAGAGCATTTCTGATCTTCCTGCCATGCTTTGTGTTCACTCCTGTTCCCTACAGTCTGATGTCCCCTTAAAGGCCATCTCTGGGGTCAGTGGATAATGTTTGACCATGTCACACAAGCAGAGGGAGCTGTGTGGGCACTGGGAACTGCACAGGAACATCTTTGACTCCTCTCACACTCTCATCAGAAGCCAAAGGGACTTGGAATCAAGGAGGAAACCACCATCAGTGAAACATCATGAGGGCTTTTATTTCAGCAAAGATTAATGAGCTAAGTAATAAGTACAGAATTTCACAGATACTTAAGTTTACGTTCTAGGGAGTTGTTCCTCTCCACAGGCGTCTTGGTAGGATAGAGATGGGTCCAGCAAATGTCCTGATTTAATGGGAAGTGGGACAAGCTGGAAACAGTCAGTGTCCCCATGCAGCTTCTGCTGTGCCTGAGGGCTGTGAGCTGCTGCCTTCACAGGCTGGAGACTTGTTGGGAGGCAAGCCTGGTTAAAAGGGGAATATTGGCAAGTGCCTCTTGCAGCGGATGAACTAAATGGATGCACACATGTCAGGGAGGGAGTTTGTGCTGCCCAAAAACACAGCCAGCTCCTGAGACACAGACTCAGAGCAGGGTGGTTGGGTGGCTCTCCCATACTCCCAGCAGCCCAGTGGCATGGGGTAGATCCAGTGTGAGGTGGTTCAGGAGGCTTGGTGTGTCCCACCAGCCCTCCTAATCAAAGATTGTGTTTCATCTTTCCCAGACATCCTCAGCAAGTGTTCAGAGCCCAAGACATGAGTCCATCCTCAGACCCTCAGCAGCACTAAAGGCAGAGGGTACCATTAGGAGTTTTCCAGTTTTCCACTGGAGTGTTCCAGGCTGCCCATGGATTACAAAGCTGTTGTGTTTTACCACTATCTTCTCCCCAGCCTGGAGTTCCTCCAGTCCTGATTCAGAGAGAGGGGGACCTGGTGTCTGCAGAAGCCACACACTCTGAGGTTGAAGGTTTTACTGAAGCAGCACCTCAGTCACTGCCTGTTTCCTCTCTGCATTTTCAGTGCCAACTCCTGTCACCGACATCCGCACGGAGAAGGTGGAGCAGAAGAGTGTCTCCCTGTCGTGGCAGGAGCCAGGCTTCCTGTCTGCCAATGGCACCGAGTATGAGGTCAAGTACTTTGAGAAGGTAGGCTATGGGCACTGGCAGGGGCTCTGTTTGTGTTCAGGTCCTTCCCTTGCCAGCCAGCTCCACGCTCAGCACGGTGCCAGGTGCTGTGTGTGCCTCATCCCAGTCACCCATCCACTGTGTGACACCAGCTAGGCACAGACTGTGACAGCACAGTGGATTCCTACAGCCTTGAGGAGGTGGTCTCTGTATTCCCTGCTCTCTGGGAGAGTGTTGTGCCTCGTGGTGTGCACTGCTTTAGGACTGAGAGCCACAAACCTGTGACTGTGATGAGCTATGAGTGGCCTTTCTACATAGGAGGGGACTCAGCAGGCTCTTGATTTTAAAAATTACTGCTGTTTGACAGGTGCAGTAGGTTGGGAATTTTAGGAGAAATACCCGTGGGCAGAGCAGGGACAAGGCTCTACATCAAAATAAATGCAGTTTATGACACAGTTCTGCAAATTACCTTATCTGCGTGTGCTCAGGCTCGTTATGGAGCTGACGGCGGTTCAGGCACACTGTGCAGGTGACATGGCAGTGCTCTGTATTTAGAAACAAGCCACCGTGAAGCTGATTCATATTAATGTGATTTTCAGCATCTGATAGATTTGAGAGGAGGGATCTGTGGGGGAGGGCAAACACTGGAGCCTGAGATGGTAATTCCTGTTCAAATGCAGTAACATGATACCTGGGGTATGAAATGAGGAACCCTCCTCCTTGGGTAAGGAATTTAAGTACAGTTTAGCAGTTACTCAGTGAAATGAGGCTCTTGATGCTGACATGAATATCAACTTAGCTCGTAATCTTTGCTTTTAAAGCTTTTGTTTTTACTGTGAAGATTCAAATGAGAAAACATATTGAGTGGAAACACATTTGGCAGTGAGGTGAGCAGTGCAGTGAGTGGCTGATGCCTGTGCTGGGCTGAGAGGCTGGGACACTGCCTGTGTCAGACTATGGGACTGAGACACTGCCTGTGGGGCTGGGATGGTCCCACCTACCATGTACCAATCCCACAGATTTGCTCCAGTACTCGAGTGGCAGCAGCAGGGCAGCAGGAAAGGGCTGGCTGGTGCCACAGCTGGCACAGGGGGAAGTTGCTGTGCAGGGTGGCTCAGCTGCTCCCCACCATCCCATCCTCTGCCTGTTTTCATAGCATCATCTGGCTCCGTCTGCCATTTCCTGTGCCCTTCCCATGTAATTTCTGTTCATGAGACACCCAGTGAAGGTGTTGTTTCTTACAGAGGCTGGCTGTTTGGACAGGCTGAACAGGCTGTCCTGACAGAGCCCAGAGCTGAGGATATGACTGTGCCATGCTGGCTCTGTGGCGCAGCTGTCAGCCCAGCTCCATCTCAGGTATCTCATTATTTCACAGGATCAGAGAGATCAAAGTTACTCGACTGTGAAAACCACATCAACGGCCGTGACGGTCAATAACCTGAAGCCTGGTACTCTCTATATCTTTCAAATCCGAACATCTTCCTCTCCAGACTACGGGAGCTACAACCCTGGCATTGAAGTGGAGACACTGGCAGAGTGTAAGTGCAGCAGGGCTTGTGGCCCTGTCAGGGCTCTGAGCTGGGCCCTGGGGACACTGCATTCACAGCTTGTGCCCCAGCTGCTCCTGGTTTCATGGGGCAGCTCCTGTTCCTCTGGTTCTGCTTTTCCTAAGGGCACCTACTGTCCAGGAACTTGCATTTCCTTGCATTTTCCCATTAGATTTTGATGAGGTTGATCCTGCTGCCCTGTCTGTCCTGGGGGAGCCTGTCCTGGCTCTTCTCAGTGAAGAAGGCAGTCACTCTCTGGCTCCTCTCTCATGAGGAGGCTGGAACAGTCTCTGCTCTTTGGCTGAGATTGCCCTAAAACATGTTTAGCTAGTGACTGCTCCCCACCTCCCGCTGCTGTCCTGGCTCAGGAGGTACTTGGCTTGTCCACTGCTTGGCTGGCTCAGGGCAGCCAGCATCAGTGTTATCTGCTAAGGCTTCTTCTTTTAAATTCCCATTCATAACTGTGGTCCAAAATCATCTTATTTCACTAGAAGAGGGCTGGAGGGATGTTGGGCTTCAATACAATCCCCCGCGCTGGCTGGAAGTGTGAGCCTGAGCTGGCTGGCTCAGAACAGCTCCCACAGATTGTGTTTAACAGGGCTTTAAATTGCCTTCATTTGCCACACAGAAGACGTTTCAGAATGAATTGAAGCCAATAAAAATTTTATAGAGACTGTAGCTATCTAATACCCCTGTTTGCAAAAGCGGGAGGAAAAGGGATTAATGCGATGAAAGAAAACTATTTGTAAGCCATAAATTTTGATATGTCCCTCTGATAAACAGGAATCTTCCTCAGCTCTGATTAACAAAACCAGGAGCTGATGCTGGGTTTCTCCTGTGCCTGCAACATGTTGGGCTTATCCCACCAGCTTGGGCTCTTAGAGCTGAACCAGAACATGAATTGTGGTGAGAAGTAGCTGGGTGGCTTCTCCCACAGCCCTGCTGGAGGAGACAGGCTGGCCATGGGAGCAGTGGCCAAGGCAGCTCCTCTCCTCAAAGCTGCCCAGAGCACGTTGGTGACCAGCTGTGCTTCCCTCCTGCAGTGACAGTGGCCTCCAGTGAGCAGAGCCCTGTGCTCATCATCGCAGTGGTGGCCATCGCGGGGCTGACCGTGCTGGTGTCCATGGTGATTGGCATGATGGTCTGGAGGAGGTGAGCAGGGCCAGGCACAGGCCAGGGGTGTGAGCTGGGCTGAGGGGCTGCTGCTCAGGTGCTGATGTGCATCTTCATTCTCCTTGCAGGCAGTGTGGGTACAGCAAAGCCAGCCAGGATGGGGATGAGGAGCTCTACTTCCACTGTAAGTGGCACCCAGCTGTCATGCCCCGTGGGATCTCTGTATTTATCACTGTTAATAACACACCAAAGCAGCCCTGAGTCCTCACTTCTGAAGTGTCTTCATCCTGTGTTATTCCAGAGCAGGGGCTGGCACAGCAAGGCTCTCCAAGGACTGTGGCTTGACAGCCCCATGACCAGTGTCTGTCCTTCCTGCATGCCAGAGGAAATGGGGATTCTTGCAGCTTTCCAAGGGGTCTATAAATTATTCCATTAACTTCTCATGGACATGAGCAAACAGCCTTGTTTTCTGGGGCTACTCTGGATTATTGAGAAGCAATCATTTTACAGACAACAGTTGTCAGAGGGAATCCAGCTGCTGGGATTGATGAGTTTATTTGATTCCTGGCATATGCCCACGGAGTACACACATGCTCTTCTGTTCCCCAAAGCACCTCAGAAGTGGCAGAGCCTGCCTTGACCATTTCACCTGGCTTTGGAGGGTGGGAGCTGCACTGGAGCAAAGGGGCTGCTCTGCTTTACCCAGGGGTCGTGGCAGTGGAGCAGAGCAGTTGGATTCACTTAATCCTAAAACAATTGTTAGAAACCTTAGAGCTGGGTCTTTTGCTTTGCTTATAGAAAGTTGGTACATTGGTCCTGCAGACCAGGAGATGGATAAGCTGGGATAGTGTTTCCCAGGATGGGAGCTCCTCTAATCCACCCTTTCTGCCTTTTCTGCAGTTAAGATACCAACCAGGAGGACATACATCGACCCTGACACCTGTGAAGACCCCATGCAGGCTGTGCACCTCTTTGCCAAGGAGCTGGATAATGCCAGCATCAAAATTGAGAGGATTATCAGGACAGGCAAGTCCCACGGGGTGGTGGCTGTGCTGTGGGCTGTGCTGGGGTGCTCCCCTTTAGCTCCTGGCACGCTGGGCCATGGCAGTGCCATGACATTGCTCTGGTCTTGGGGGTACCTGCCTGCAGTGGAGGGTGGTGAAGATTTTGTCCAGGAGCTTTGTTCCACATTCCTGGTGTTTTCCTGAGGCGCTGAGCACAGCCAAGTGAATGCCACATGGACCAGAAAGCATCAGCAATTATCTGCAACTGGGCAGTTTGACAGCAGCGTGAAAACTATTTATAAATATGTGAACCTAATGATTTATTGATTTTCATCAGCTCCACTGGCTAAAACTTAAAAGCAAATTAAAATCCCCTGACTGGACCCTAGAGCCTTAATGGCTACTGTATGCCAGAATGTGGGAAACATGATCATTCTTTGTCATTTCTTTTCCTAAAGATAAATTCAGCTGTAGCAGCAGTAGACGTGGAGGAAGGGAGGAGGGAAGGGCTTTACAAGCAGCTGAAGGACAGTGCTGAAGGGGAGAGGACACTGAAGAAGGGATGAGTTGTCTCTGAACTGCAGTGTGGAGCAGCTCAGAAGAGCCCCATGTACCTTTCATGAGCAAACTGGTGTTTGAAAAATCGAGAAAGAAATTAGTAAGGAAGACATTTCAATCTAAGGAATTTGGGAGTGTGTTTGTCTCACTGCTGACCTAACAAGAGCTTGATTTTCAAATCAATAAAGCTGTTCATAGCTACACACTTTTTGTTGTAAAGCAAATATTGGCTTTTCATGTTGGGAATTCCATGGTTCCTTGTTGTGGAGCGCATGGCTGTGCAGTGGGATGTTCTCCCTCAAGGATTTCAGGAAGCCTCCAGCCCTGCCATGTCCAGCTCTGTGGGAAGATGCTGAGCCAGGAGGCAGAACTGGCCAGGCCTGGAGCAGAGCTGAGTGACAGGGGGTTAATCCTCCTCTCATGGGATAAAACACAACATGCACTGAAGCAGAGGGTGGAGAGAACAGCTGAGAGGTAATGGAGATGACCAGTGGTCGTTGGTCATGCAGATGAGTGATATGATCCAGGGTGCCTGGTGTGAGCAGCAGCTGTCCTGCCATGGATCTGTTTAACCTATTTCTCTGCTCTGCAGGAGAGTTTGGGGAGATCTGCCGGGGCTGCCTGAAGCTGCCCAGCAAGCGGGAGCTGCCGGTGGCCATCCAGACTCTGCGGGCAGGCTGCTCAGAGAAGCAGCAGCGCTCCTTCCTGGCCGAGGCGTGCACCATGGGCCAGTTTGACCACTCCAATGTCATCCGCCTGGAGGGGGTCATCACCAGAGGTATGGGGGTCCCAGGATGTTCCTGTGCAGGATTGGGCTTAAGCTGGTGGAGAATGGGTTTAAACTGGGCTTAAATTGAATTGGAGAGGTGACTTGGTGCTGGAGGGGCAGTTGGCTCCCTGGAGATCATCTGTTCCCACATGTATCAGCTGGGTTTGCATCCTGATGGTAAATAAAAAGCTTCCAGCTAGGTTAATAAATGCAGGTAGTGGGGCTGGCTTAGCAGCCAAACACGTGCTCTCTTAATGAAAGGAAATTGAAGTGAGATTGTGTCAGTAAAACAGATGAGCCTGACTGCTCCAGCTCTCTCCCATGAGCGTGTGTGTGGAGCCATGGATGTGGTAGTTAATGGATATTCATGTAAATCCAAAGAAACCAGAACATGTGTGCTGATTCTAACTAGGCTTTTTATTAGGAAAGGAAGTATTCTGGCTGAGCTGGTTGCTTTTGCTTTCATTGGGCTGTGCTGTCCTTTGTGATGTGGTTTAGAGTCCTGGTGAAAGGAGCTCCTGATACTGGAATCCATTCCTAGCTGGGAATGACAGGGAAGCTTTGGACCCACTTGGACATGGCTAACATCCTCATGTCCTCCAAAAGCCAGGCAGTGCAGGGGTTGGCACCTGGATTTCTAAGCCCTGCAGTGTTTGAACTGCCTGAGCAATGGTGGCACTCATGCTGTGTTGCCTGTCTGTCCATGCAGGGAGCACCATGATGATAGTGATGGAGTACATGGGGAACGGCCTGCTGGACTCCTTTCTCAGGGTGAGTACTTGGATCTCTGCCCAGATTGGGCTCTCCTGGCCATGGCCCCATTGCTGACCTTTGGCTTTTCCTCCTCTGCTCTCCCAGAAACATGAGGGGCAGTTCACAGGCACGCAGCTCATCTGCATGCTGCAGGGCATCGCCTCTGGCATGGCATACTTGGCAGAGATGGGCTATGTGCACAAAAGCCTTGCTGCCCACAAGGTCCTTGTGAGCAGCAGCCTGGCGTGCAAGATCACAGGGTTCAGACGGCCACAGGAAGACAAGATGGAAACTATCTTCTCCACCATGGTGAGCTGCATTTCCACATTCTGTTGTCACACTTTTCCTAGGCTCCCATTTCCTCCTTCAAGTATGAACAGGGACTCTGCACCTTGAGCTTCTTTCTCAGGTAGAAATTCAATGTGTTTGGCTGGGGAGCTGCACAGCAGTGACCTGGCACTGTGCCTGCTCTGGCTACAGCCCTGCTGCACAAATCAGGGCAGAGGGACTAGTGCTTATACAGCTGTGAAGTGGTTTTTGTTAAATATTAATGTATAAAATGCCATCAGCTTTTCCTGGGGACATTCTCCTCTCCCATTAATATTTCAGGACTCACACTCCAATGTAGTATTCAGCTGCAGTGACATTTTAAACAAATTGAGGATAAGGTTTTCTGTTTGTACTAAATGTGCTCATGGCACAGGGGTTTGTTTGGTGTCCACCCTGTGATGCCAGGCAGGGCACAATGAACAGTGAATTGTGGAATTACCAGCATTGGCTACATGGTGCTGGCCAAGCCCTTCATTCCTGCCCTTCTGCCTGTCCAGCGTGGGAAGAGCCTGGTGCTGTGGTCAGCCCCCGAGGCCATCCAGTATCACCACTTCAGCCCTGCCAGTGACGTGTGGAGCTTCGGAATCGTCATGTGGGAAGTCATGTCCTACGGCGAGAGACCCTACTGGGACATGTCCCACCAGGATGTGAGTCCCCTGCAATCAGCCATCCCTAACTGTGTGGTGGCTCCTGGGCGGGGTGTGAGGAGGGAGGCTTGCCCGAGGAGTTTTCCCCAGGGTTTACCTTCAATTTGCACTGCAGCAGCCCTGACCAGCCCCTCACACCCTGCAGGTGATGAAGGCTGTGGAGGATGGGTTCCGCCTGCCAGCCCCGGCAAACTGCCAGCCACCCCTGCACCAGCTGATGCTCGACTGCTGGCAGAAGGAGCGCAGCCAGCGACCCAAGTTCTCGCAGATCCACAGCGTCCTGAGCAAGCTGGTGCAGAGCCTGGAGCCCCCAAAGTGCCCTGGCTCCACGTGCTCCACATGCCCCAGGTGACCATCCTCTTGCCACACCTGCTTGTCCCCCCTCTGCCATGCCATGCCCCACTCCCTCCTCACCACCCTCTCTGTTGGCAGGTCCCACGGCACGTCCATCCCTCTCTCTGAGAGAACCTTCTCAGCCTTCCCATCTTTCAGCTCCGTGGGTGAGTGGCTGGAAGCTATAGAAATGGGCAGGTACAAGGACAACTTCACTGCTGCAGGCTACTGCTACCTGGAGTCGGTGGCCAGGATGACAGCCCAGTAAGTAACTTGTTCTCCTGGCTGTGTCATGAGTGCCCTGAGAGCAATGTTTCCTGCCCCTGAGCCAAATACAGTGTGATTTACTGATTAGCTGTTGTGCCACAGCACAGGGTGGTGGGGTCAGAGCTGTCCCATGCCTGGCATGCTACATGCTCCTGTTAGCCTGGAATTCCTGGTCAGCCTCAATATTGCTTCATCTAGGACAAAAGGTTGGGGATTTCTTGCTCATGCATGTCTGGAACCTGTCCTTGCCTGGAAACAGTCAGGGTTGGGGCACATGGTGGTCAGGGCTGTTTGTCCTGGCTGACATTTATCATTTATCCTGGGGCTCATTTTGCAGAGACATCCTCAGCCTGGGTATCACGCTGGCAGAACACCAGAAGACCATCCTGAGTGGGATCCAGACCCTCCGGGCTCAGGTCATCCAGATGCATGGCCGAGGCGTGCAGGTGTGAAGCAGTGCCCTGCAGAGGTGCAGAGCACTGGCCCAGCACTCCCGGGGAGGAGCACCCCACTGGCCCCAACTGGCCCCATCTCTGAAACCTGGTAGTCTCAGGTGGGCTGTGGGCATCAGTGGGTGCTGCCAAAACGTGGCAAGAGAGCAGGGCTTCTGTCCCCTGTGCCCGGGCAGCCCAGGATTCCTGGGATGGTGCAGTGTGCCTGGGTGGATGTGGCTCTCCCCAGCGCTGTTTTGTAAGATGAGTCAAACTGTATCGATGCCATTTCATGTGGTAGTTGAGTTCACAGGGTGGGATGGACCTTTTTGCACTGTCTGAATCCAGAGCCAACATTTCTGTATCTTGCATCCTGCTGGTGAATCCATGGGTACTTTTATACAACCTGACAGATCGCAGCAACCCCACAAGGAGTTTTTATTGGATTTATATTTTGGGAGCAGCTCTCACCCAATGCCCAACTCCTGGAAGGTGACTTTCCCCATCTGTGCTGAAGGAAACTCTTTCCCAGTCTCATTCCTTCTGCTCTGTGAGTTACTTCGCTGAGTGTTGGCACCTCAGTTGGTGAACAAAACCAAATATTCTCCAGTAAAGAGCAGAGGAAATGGTGCTGCATCCCCACATCCAGGACACACCCATACTTTGTTTTGTGAGCACGGTGCTGCCTGCCTGGCGTGCCACCAGCTGCAGCCTGATCCCTCAGAAGACATAAATAGCATCTCCTTAATAATACAACTTTCCTTGAAGTTAGTTAATTAAATGGGTCTTTGCAGCTCTGCACGGAGTTTTGTAAGGCTTTTATTATGATCTGTACGTATCGCAGGTGAATTATTAATGCTGAAAGGCAAAGATTTACATAGGGGATGATGGCTGTGGGTGATGCTCACAGTCTGATTGGAAATCTCCCTCCTGTTAGCCTGCTCCAAGAGGATGAGGATCTGAATGAGGATTGAGTGAAGGGTCCCTTGGGGCTGCCACGGTGACCACTCTGCCAGGGCAAGTGCTGCATATGCTCTGGGGTGTTTATTGCTCTCTGGGGAAAATGAAATCTCTCCTTCCTGCCCCTTCTGCAGCTCAAACCATGCTCCCTCCCCAGTGTCTCTTGGCCAGTGTTTTTAGCAGAAATAATTTCTCTAAGTTTGGCCCGAGCCCAGTCATGTTGGTCACTTGCCATTCTGCTGTTTCCCACCCTGAAGAGGAATAGCAGTGAACAGAGCCCTGCATTTAGTGAAATGCCCAATCCCAAGGATCAAGTGCAATTTGTGTGCTCTCCATGTTTACATTTTATCTCTAGAGCAAGTATATTACAGGTCTCTAGGCAGGGGGTTGAACCAGCTTGATTCTGGGTCTTCTCTCCCCTCTCCCTGCCCGTGCTGTGTGTTGGGATGTGGAGCCATGCTGGGAAGTTGCTGCTGGAAGAGCTGGCTGCAGGCAGGTACTCTTGCTCTCAAGGAGTCCTGGGGACATCTAGGGCTTGGTGATGAGGTGACAGTGTGCCTCAGTCTGGAAAACATGGTTCTGGCCATGAACAGGCAGAAACAATCCCTCGAGTCCCCCAGAACAGACCCAGAATTAGGAATGTGAGGAGGTGCTGGCTCTGGCTCTGGCTCTGGTGGTGCTCATGGCCACTGGAATCTGCTCCTCCGTCCCTCTGCATGTTGCCCAGCTGGAAAGGGATAAACCTCAGCACAGTTATCTGGTAATGGCTGTTTCCCTGGGGTGCACTGGGGGCTGTGGCTCCTGTGGGAAGCAGCCTAGGCTGTGTGGAGAGAGCTGAGCTCTGGGATGAACTCTAACTCAGCAGAAACAGGAGTCATTTGCTTTCCTGGTCTCTCCTTCAAGAAAGGAAAGGAAAGCAAAACCCCCCCAAGGAAGCAGCCTTCTAGCCCAGCTCCTTACAACAATAAACACTTTTAATGGAGCTCCTCACCAACACAGGGTAACAAAATTCATAGATTAAACTATAGATTGTTGTTGTTATTATATTAAAATTAACTTGCATCCTCTCAGTCCCTCTCCTTGGGGAAGTAGTATAATTAAATTAATCAGCAATGCTGTTTGGGAGCTGCTCAGCCAAGGGAAATGCCTCAAAATGA
This sequence comes from Lichenostomus cassidix, assembly GCF_008360975.1. NCBI lineage: Eukaryota > Metazoa > Chordata > Aves > Passeriformes > Meliphagidae > Lichenostomus > Lichenostomus cassidix. The sequence continues at coordinate 3,676,204 of NC_139503.1, read as the reverse complement.
TCCTGGTCTTCCCATCCAGCCTCTGACATGTCATGAGGCTCTTGCCTCCTCCACAGGGAGAGCTCTGGTCCTGTTGGAGAAGCATCTGCAACACTCCCCTTGCAAGAAACCAAATGGGAATCAAGTTGGTTCATCTCCAGATGCTTTTATATTCATTAGCCACGTGTTAAATACTGTAAATACACACTTGAGAAGTTAATATATATTTTTATAAGCTCGAGACAAATGTAATAAAATATCATAAGGGACTCTGTGTGCATCTCATGTTTGAGTTATAGTCAGACATCTCCAGGGAATCTCAGTTGGTTTAGAATATTTAATAATAATAACAATAGTTATTATAAATGCCAATAAAGTTCTATTGACATTTTTGTTAATTTTGTATTTATTGAACCACGGTTGAAGACGGCAATAAAGAGATACCTAAATACCTGAAGAAAACCAACCAGTAATCCTGCCCTGGTTTGTCTGTGTAGATAATTTCAATGCAAAAATTTTTGCAATAAAAGGTCTTCTCCATACTATCATAAAATCTATATATGCCCTTAAAAAACACCACACCCTGGGACCAGATAACCTCAGATGTGCTCCCAGTGTGGAGCTGTCAGTGCAGTGCTCAGTCTGATACAGGTGCTGGTGTGTAAGCATGGCAATGTTGCTGAGCAGGGGGAAAATCCTGCAGAGCTCCTGCTCTCATGGCATGTAATTAATTGCTTTATTGAGTAAATGAGAGCCATGTATGGCCAGCACATTACATGCAAACTCAGCACAAACAATGATATTTAAAAATTATTTAACGCAACTCTCACTAGTTCACATCTCTTTTTCCCAGGAATATTTCAACAATACCCAGGAACAGGCACAGGAGTCCTGGTTAGTGTAGTGACAGCAGTGACAGCTGCTGGGAAAGGACTGAATGGGTGCTTAGAATGGACAAAGTCTATTTGCCTTCTGTCCATCAATTAATTAAGGCAGCCTTCGCTCAGAGCCTGGCCAGGGCTGCTCTGGCACTATAAAGAAATAATTAGAGCTCTGGAGCAGAGTGATGAGCAGTGGATTCCCAGTCACAGCCAAGCAGAGGCAGATTTTGCCCAGTTATTGGCAGCTGTGCCTCCTTGTAAGGTGTGGAGATGGGTTTGTCTCTCTTCTGTGACCTTCCTGGCACTGTCTCTGCTGGAGGCTGTGGGACACCTCCTGTCCTGGGAGCTGGCAGCCCCTGTGCCAGCCCTGCACCCTCTGCACCAGCCCTGCACCCTGCTCAGCCCCACAGGAGGTGGCTCTGGTGACAAAGGGGGGTCAATAAGCCCTTATGGCTCAGACAGGGAACCCCAAAGTGCCAAGGATGGGCTCAGCACTTGGCAGGTGCTAATCATATGAGGGATTTTTAAAATAAAACATTCATTGCATGGTGCTGGTGAAAGCAGCTGCCACAGGGTCCAGCTGGCCCCACGGCTGGGTCCATGTTTTGGGGAGAGCAAAGGAGCAGCCAGGGCTCCTCCTCTTGCTCCTCACTCCCTCTCAGCAGCCTCAGACAGGAAATCCATCACCTTCCCCCTGCTTTTCTGGCATTCTCTGCAGAGAGGCTGCACATCCCCATCCCTGCTGCCATGGCTGGTGAGGCCAGGATGAGCCACTGCTGCTGTGACAGCACACTGCTGGGGTGACACGAGCTTGGCCTTGCTGCCACTTGTCCCCATGCTGCCCACACGGGAAGGAGATGCGTGGGAGGAGGGCAATGCCCAGGGAATATTAAACAGAACCTGGCTGAGGAGGAAGAGCAAGGTTTGAATATGAATGATTGCTAATTACCAGGAAGAGCAGGTGCCATCTATCATGGTAATCAGCGATCTGTCACTGCAAGTGTCACCAGGAGGGATGCTTCTTTCCTCCCATTCATCTCCCACGGTCTCAGTGTGCCTGAAGAGCACTACACAGGCTGGGGCATGGCCAGACCCCTGCAGCTCCTCCTGCCCCACGAAGGATGGGCTCAGAGTGCCACACTGGGCTGTCCCCAGTGCCATGTGCCACCCACCTGGGCCAGGACAAAGTGGATGCAGCCAGTCCAGCCTGCCAAGAGCCCATGGTCAGACAGATGCTGGGGTTTGTGGCCAAGTTGAGGCAGCCTTGGCACAGGCTGGATGACCTCATTGTGGTGCTGAGTGGCACTGGCACAGAGCTGGGTGGCACTGGCACAGAGCTGGGTGACATTGGCACAGCCAGCAGCACACCCACCACCATGGGTGACCTCAGCTGCCTCTGCTCTTGGCTGCCATCTCGCAGCAGCCAGAGCCGCCTGGAAGGCACAGGAGCCATTTAATTACACAATTATAAATAACTTTGGCCTTTTTATCTAGCTGAGGCTGACAAGCACCTTCAGCATCAAACAAAGAGCAGCCGTTATCGCGCAGCACAGTGGCTACTCCTGGGCAGCTGCCACCCCTGAAGGGGCACAGACAAAAGCAGAGGAGCTGTACTGTGTCAGCAGGTCCAGAGCTGTCCCAGAGCCACTGTCACTGCACGGGCATGGCCACTGCTCAGGGAGCTGGAGCTTCCTTTTTTCTGCCACCTCCAGAGCCCCAGTAGCAGGAGCAAAGGGGAAGGAGGAGAGATGTGAGGTTGTTCAGAGGTTTCTGGAGTTTCTGTAACAATGAGGAGCATCTACAGGGTGCTCTTCCTCGGCAGCTGCTCCTGCACTCCTTTATTTAAGGATGATGTCTGACTTAGAGGATGCCAATTATTCGAAAATCATTTTAATGAGCTCTGCTTTATTGGCAGACCAGACTTCCAGGAGTCGCTCGTGCCAGGAGGAGCGTTGCACCACTGTTCATAGAACTCTGAAAAATGGTCACTTTTGGTGGTGCTGCCCTGCTGTCAGTGGTGTCCCCAGCACAGTGGCAGTGGTGTGGAGCCAGGGTCACCCCCCTGCCTGCTCTGCTGCTGGGCACTTCCTTGGGTGCTGTGACAAAGCTGGGGAGCTGTCCTTGCTCTGCCCTGTGCTGGTGTATGTGCAACCATAAACATTTCCATTAACTCCCACGGCATTTAAATTTCAGAATTGGGCTGAAATGAAGCAGCAGCATCTCATCCCTGTAGGAGCCCTCAATCATCTGTTCCAGAGGCACCCTGGGGAAACATTTGGAAAAGAGCTTAGAACTGGGCAATTCAGGTTTTTCTTGCAAGTCCCTCCTGTACAATGAAGCTTGCTCCTGCTGAAGTGTTCCCAGGGGAATACTGCATCTCAGTTTGCTGGAAGATTAATGCAGCTCTGGTGTGATGGGGCACCTGTGGGGCAGCAGCCAGTGCTGCCAGGACTGTGTGGCTCAGAAAACCTTGTGGCTGTAGGGGGCCAGGGATGAGGGCAGACAGGAGCCACACACTCCTGGAGTCCTGAGCATGGAGATGGTGGGGCTGTCCTTTCAGGCAGCCACAGGGAGGTTTATGCCCCTCCATAAGCCCTGGGGGTTTATGCTGTTAAATATTTTTAAGTGAATTATATTAAACACTAGGAGGCAGAAAGATTAAGAGGGCAATGAAAAAGCTTTTTGTGAGATTTAGGTGTTCCTGGGTGATGGCAATTGTGTGTTGGATAAATGGCTGTTTGTGGCTGTAAATAGAGTCTCCCAGGGTAATGGGATGTACTGCAGGAATGCTGTACATCCCCGGGGAAAAACAGGCTCAGGGACCTCAAAAAGGATGAGAGTTTCCCTGAGCTGGTTAAAGTCACTGTTAGCAGAGTTGTCTGGCTCTGTGAGGCACACAGTGTCTCACAGAAATGCACAAATCCCTGCTTTGCCTGGCGGGAAACAGGATGTGTCAGGTATCAACATCACACTGCATCAAAATGGGAAGTGGCACAACGAATCCAACTCCCCAAAATAAAACTTTCTTCTAGAAATAAGCTTGTCACTGTCAATTTAAACTCTTGCCAAAGAGCGTGATTTGATACAAGTTTGTCTTGCCAGTGATTTACAGCAGTGGGTGGGTTTAATTACTATTTATAACAGCAGGAGTTTAAAGGGAGAGTGGAAGGTGTCTCTATTCAAAGGTCCAACATGAAACCCACATCCTAAATGCAGCTCTGACACAGCAGAGCTGGGAGGAGAGAGCACAAAAAGCACAATCCACTGTGGGGACTGAAAGAAAAGGAGCATTTCCTCCATTTCCACTTGCCCAGCCCCACGGTGGTGACACATGGGGACTCTGGGCAGGACTACTGCCCACCCGACTTGAGCACTGGCCCTGGGGCTCTGCCATTGACTTGAGGAATGTTTCAAACAGATCATTTATTTTCATTAGGCTCGTACCAAGATCTCTGTCCTGGTGTCCCTGATGCAGGTCGACAGCTGTCCTCAGGAATGCTTTAATTGTGTTTTCCTCGCTTTGCACAGCTCTTAGCTAATGCGTTCTGCCTTCATTAGATTAGACACCTCTTGTCCCCAGGATGTTGTCATGTTTTCAAATGGCTTCAATCAGCACCTCCCAGGCTGCGGCTATTTCAGGATACAATAAAGCTAAACCTCATCCAGGCTGGTGAGTAATGGAGGTGCATCTCCCATCCCCATCCAGCCTGGCTTTAAATTTGCCTGGATGACATCCTGTGGCTGCTGGCAGAACACAATTAAACCTCTTGTCTCGCAGGCATTGTCCACAGTTACACACAGCTCGGGAGGAAGAGCTCAGCAACAGCAACTGGCTTTCTAATGATCTTGTCATCGAGAGCAGCACAGAGAGATAAATGAAAGAGTGAGGGAGCAGCCAAGATGAAAACTCAGATTTCCAGATGTCCAGGGCACGGCAGGTTGCAGGCTGGCTGTGCTCATCTCCTCAGACCCACACTGGTACAGCACTCAGGATACATGGACATGTGTCCTCTTGATGTCAGAGAATGAAATGCAGAGGGACAGAGGCCAAGCCCACCCAGCACCAGCTCTGGGGGCTTCTGTCCTGAGCAGCCCCAGGCATGGCCACTTGGAAACCTCATCCTGCAGAAGTGTTCTTCCTCTTGGGATCTCCAGGATCCTTCACCCGCTCGTGTCCCCAGCTGCAAAGAGGCTCAGGAAGGGAACTGGAGTGGGAAGAGACCAGCCAGACCCCAGGCTCTGCCCTGTGTGCCTCCTGGACCCCAGCACACCTCCCTTGATACTCTGCCCCGGCAGCAGCATTGCCTCAGCCTTGTCTTCTTATCATGAGCCACCACAACATCTGCATTGATCCCTTTCACCCCACAGGCAGTATTTTGACTTCTGGAATTCATCTTACCTAGCAAGGGACTCTAAATATATCCCAGACAATTTCCTCTCCTCATTTTTAATAATCTCTTTCAGCCTTAAATTAGTTTTTGAAAATATGTGTTTGGATGATAGGCTTTTTATCCCAGCTGATGGACAATATTTATCACACCAGTGTCCTGCTCTTCACAACACATGCACATTCCTTCCAGCAGTCCTGCATCAATTTTAACAGCACTTAATTCATTACAAGCCCATCACTGCATGTGCGTGCTCCCCTCAACAATGTCACTGGTGATTTGTCACTGAGGTCCCCGTGTGCAGCTCTGGTTCCACCTGGCAGAGCCACTGTCACTCCTTGAGCCATGGGACAGGATGGAATGGCCCCACTGAAGCAGGGCAGGTGAAGGATGCTGCACTGTCACCCTGGAAACCTCCAGGAGGTGGCAGGTGGAAGAGCAGAAGTAAAAACCCCTTTTCTGCCTAGGATCTGTTTGTCCACTCTCTGGGCACAATGAGGCTGAGGCAATGTGCTGGGGCTGTGCTGGCACATCCTCCCATCCCTGAGCCCTGGGGACCAAAGGGGAATCATGGGGACAGGACCAGTGGTGCCTCTCTGGGCCACCAGCTCAGTCAGGGACGGCAGGACAGCAGCTCCTTTAGAAAAATTTCTCCAGCAAATTCTCATTTTGCTAGACAATGCTAACTGTCCCTTGCCTGGACCCTGTTTGGGTGCTCATGCCTGAGCTGAGAATTCAGGTACAAGGCAATTGGGCACTCGTGCACAAATCAATCCTGTGCTCAGGGCTGAGCTGCAGCCCCTGATCAATGCTCAGCTCTCCCAACCTCCCCTAACCCTGCCCAGGGGCTGAATGTGCCAGCCTGAGGAAGAAACATGCTGCACCAGCCTGGAGGTTCCCATTTGGCCAACACAAAACAAGGCACAGAAAGGCCTGGCTGCTGCCCTGACACCTGGCAGTGACATTGTCTCTGAGTGCTCCACTTCCCACTGTGCCCCTGCTCCTGTCTCTGCAGCCTAGGCTGTAGCTGTGAAGCCATCGTGCTCCAGATCTGTGTCCTGTTCTGGCACATTTTGATCTGCAGGAGCTGCTCAGCCAGACAGCACTCAGGGCTGGCAGCTCCTCGTCCAGCAGATTCCCATGGAGTGCATTCCATCACCTTTCTGAGCAGTAATGCAGGAACAGAAAGACAAAGCAGGAGTGTCTGACTGAGCCTGAGCTGCAGGCTCAGTGCTGCCCTGGCTGGGGCTCCTGCTAGCCCCACTCCAGACAGAGGCATTTCCAATTGCACCTTCCATCTGGCATCGATTACTGTCCAATTTCTTCGCCCTCATTTGCAGTCAGCGGAGGCGGCCGGCTGACATTGAGGGAGAACGACTCCTCAGATCCCATCAATCAAGTGCCATCAGGATCCAGCTTCCTGGCTTTGTGGGCCACAAGGTCACCCTCTGTGGGAGAGCAGCTTCCCAGCTGAAGCAGAGCTCTGCTCCTAGCCCTCTCAGCCACAGCCCCAGCTCTGCTGCAAGGTGGGCAGGGAGAGACCCTGATCTGCCATTGGTCACTGACACCTCCATCCTGCCTCAGGGCTCTCAGGACTATTTCGGGGATAAGTGGGAAGGAAATTCACAAATGTTTTATTTTGGGAAATGGTGAAAATACGCAGGAACATCCAACAGCATCAGATGCAGAACTTTCCCCCAGGGCACCACGCTCAGTTTGGGGCTGTAATCGTGTCTCAGTCCTGCTCACAATAGCAGGTGAGACCTTACTGACATTTCCAGTTACTACCCCCACTGTAAAGGAATTAAATTCAAATTGTGAGTGAAGCCCATTGGCTGCCCTGCTCAGCACAGCCCTGAACTGTGCACCATCAGCAGGGTTTGTACTTTATAGGGGAAGATTGACCTGTAACTATTGACTTTTCCCTGGAAAGCTGCTCTGGGCTGGTGGCTGTGAGGCTGTGTGACCCTGACAGAGCAGGCAGGGACACTGGCACAGCAGCACTGACAAGAACTGTGGCTGCAGCTCCAGGTGCTCCCTCGGGGAGCTCTCTGGAGGGACAGCTGCTGCTCCAGCAGCCTCGGGGCTGCTCATGCCCTGATCACCTCCCACCCTCCTCTCTCCTTCCCCAGACTGGCAGGAGTGTAACTGTGACTCGGTGAGCACAGCCAGGGCTGTGCCCCTTGCTGGGAACTCTGCTCAGACCCCCAAGCCCATCAGCATCCTCCCACGGGTGTCAGGCACATGGAATCCCCTCTGAACGTGAGGACATGACTTTCCCGTCTCACCCTTATTAAGGGGAATTAGTGTCATTACAGCGTAGCAGGCAATGAATCTTTCCCTGGAGAGACAAGGGAGGGTGCCTGGGATTTTGGTGTCTGTGTGCAATGTCAAAATTAGCAATGCTGTCTAATCCTGCTTTTCAGTGTAATAATGCTTCTGGCTGAGGGGAGGGTAAAGCTCGGTGGCTTGTTGGCACTAATTTTCTGAGATAGACAATTTATTCTCTACTCTCAGCAGAGACAAGGCTGAAATCACTCTGAAGCTGCACCCCATAGGCTCTGCTTCCTCCTGCTGGATTTTAAGAGGATATTTCTGCTTTCTCCAGCTCTGGTGACAGCCAAGCAGTGTCCTCCCACCAATTCCACAGCCACAAGTTTCCATATGATCTCACTGCAAATGAAATTCACAGCCAACATGGACTGGATGTCCAGCCCAGCTGAGAAAGAAATCCTGCCTTTAGCAAGCTCCCCTTTTTGAATAAATTGGATACACTGATTTTGGACTCCTGAGAGGCTCAAACTTCCAGTTATGAGGCTGTGAAAGCCAAGACCCAGCCTGCCTGCTGGACTCAGGGAAATCCTTGACATTCACCTGGGAGATGAAAGGCAGGTGTATGTGTAGCCCAGTGGTATATAATATTGCCACCTGCAGTTAGGACTTAGAAGCTGCCAAAACCTCTCAGACATTTCTGAATCCATGGTATATACCAGAGTATATAACATGTTTGCTCTCCAAAAGAAATTAATGTATTAATGCTGTTCTTTCTGCCATGCCACACACTGCACCAAAGAGCTCTGATTGCAGTTTGTCTGCTTCCCTTTTAACCATGCTGCAGGCCTGGCATTGCCAAAAGTTAAAATCTTCCAAATTTTAAATTTGAATTTTTACATTTTAAATTTAAAAAATTTTAAAAACGGTTCCAAAATCTCAATATCCTTGTTGATAGCCCCATAAAGTGGCTTCAATTAAGGACAAGAAACAGGCTTATTTTTAGGAAAAGAGAATTCTAGAGAAAGTTAGAGAAGCAGAGTTCTTTACTCTGAACATGGCTCTTAACATGCCAATTTACAGCCTTTCTTCCCACTTGCTAATCTGCTAGCCCAAGAGAGCTGTGTCATGGTTTCAACATTAAAGGAAATTAAAAAAAGGACTCGTTTTTCTCCCCAAATTAAAAAAAATCAATTTATTTTGATCCCATTACATATTACAGGTAGAAAAACTAGTGCTTAGCTTCCATTCTGCAAATCAATGGAAGGAAAATACAAGTTAGAACAAAAACTAAATGAAGGCAGCAGTTCAAAATGTAAAATGTATTTACAGAGGGATGTCATTGCTCACTGACTTCCATCTACGGGTTTTTTGTCTCATTGCAAGCCTGTGCAAGACAAACCTGGAAGGAAAGAGAAATCCATCAGTACTCAGAGACACTGGTACAGCCCACAACCACCTGCAGCTCCAGCCTAAAGGACAACTTTCCCTGTGTTTCACGGCACTGACAACAGCTCTTTTCCCCACTGTGTATTCAGCCAGATGTGACGTAAAGCTCCTGCCTCTCCTCCCCTGCTCTATGCTGCTTCTTCACCTCTGACATGAGCCAAAATTCAAGACAAAGGGCCAGGGGGAAATAAGGAGTTTCTATTGCAGTCCCCTGACTGCTGACAGAGGGACAGCCCTGCCTTACAAAAACACCCAGACTTACTGACAACTTCTTCATGAGCCCTCGGGCCTTGGGGTTCAGCTGAAGAAAATTCTTCTTCGTCAAATCCTTTGCTGTCAAACGTATGCTCTGTGGAAACAAACTCAATCTCAGGTTTTCTGTTTAGTCACCTGCAGCAGCTGGAGGTATTGAAAAAATTAAATTACAAAATAAAAGAAATTAAGATCTAAGCATAATAGACAGGCAGAGAACTACATTCAGCTGGAGCAGAAGCTCATGTCACATTTTTCCTGTGGTGCATTAATGCATTACTGGCACTAGTGCTACTTTAAGTGTTACTTGAATGTAAAAACATCCTTCTATTCTGTTTCAACCAGCTTGAGCAGCTCCCACTTCTGCCTAAGAATCTTAAGGTTCTTTTAAAGCTCAATCAATCCCCTGATAAACTGCAGTGGCACAGCTCAAGAGACAAGAGCAGATGAACTGAAGCTGCTGAGGCACCAAGACGTTTGAGGCTTCAGCTTTGCCTGCACACCCCTCCAGCCCGGCTGTGCAGGTGGATGGTTGGGAATTACCTCTCCTCCTCCGAGGGGCAGGGTGAGGACAGCATCCCCAGTGTCAGCGAGGGGGCTGCCGTTGGCAGAGACGGTGTAAACGCGCTCGTTGAGGGCAGGAGTGCGCAAACCTGGAGTCTTGAACACCCTGAAACAACGAGGTGAGAATGAGTAGTATTTGCTCGAGGCAGTTCTAGTTGTATTTCATTTCAGGTTCAAAGAGCCACTAATGATTGTGTTGCAAACAGATGGCATAAAGCAGATGATCACAGAGATAGAAGGGAAATATGTTTATTTGCTCTGTTAACAAATTAAGAGAGAAATCGAACAGAATACAAACCTGGAATCGAATCTGGGTGTAACCATGGAGGTGCCTCCCCGAGCAGAGCTATCAACCCTTCTGCCACAAGCTGGAGTGACAAAGCTGGTTTTGCTTGATCTGTTAAAGGGGAATAAACATCTGCTCACAGGATGACCTTTAACAAATGTACAAGCACTTGTCAAAGGCTTGAAGAAGGTGATCACCATTAAACTCAGGGGTTATTACTAACCAGTGACACCAAAAAATGGGGACAGATGGTCCTCACAGGAGACACAGTTGTCCATCTTTCATTCACATCAATTTTTTTCCTACAGCATGGCACAACTCTCCCTCCTCCCACTACTGAACCAAAATCCATCCCATAAAAAAAGATATTTACACTCTCATTCTCCATTTCTGGAGGTGAGACAGAGACATCCCCATTACCTCTTGCTCAAGCGCTTCACTCTCGCTGAGGGAGGTCTTCTGGCCACGGGTGGCTTTTTGGTGGATGCCTTCACCTGAACACAGATCAGAACTCACTAGATCAGTTATTTCCCTCTTGTGGGACAGCTGAGTCCACACAAACTGATGCTTCCACACCAAATGTTTGGCTCAGCCCCTTTTCATGGCACAAGAGCCCAGGACAAACACCATTCAAGCCTTCATGACCTTCCCCCATCACTAAAATTCTCTGAGAAGCTGTTTGAAATCCTCCTCAGAGCATCCTGGACAGCCCTAGTCATCAGCTCAGTCAGAAACTTATATCCTGAAAATAAAGTAATCCCAGAGAACAGCTACTCACCTTGGCAGATCTTGGATTAACATTCTCAGCCTCTGGCTCTGGAGGACACTGGCTGTCAACTCTGGATTTCTTTGGCAGAGGAAGTGATGGAGGCTCTGCTTCCTCAATGCCTTCAACACTCCTTTTGGATTTCTCCCCTAGAAAGAGAAAGTGTTATCTAAGTAAATAATAACTTTAAATTATTAATTAGCAGGGGAGGCAAGCAGCAAACAACTACAAGTGGTTTTGGCAACAATTTGCTTCTGAAATCCAAATTCCAATGCAATCCTAATGGTTTACAGAACACTACCTTGAATTATTTTGAGTGTTTTAATAAAATTAATTAGAGGTACTGCAGGTACTAGGGATGAAGGTAAGATTATTTTCCAGGTTTAAATATACTGAGAGATGTGAGCAAGAACTGAATTATTATTCACATCAAGTAACCACAACATGCTTCCACCTCACCAATCACATCACAATGCTTAAACTAACCTTTCTTGACGATTTCAAACGGGGTGTTGATAATTTTGGCCGTCATCTTGTCTATTTCTGCTATTCCCAAGTCTGCCTAAAATGAAGAACAGTTGTGGCACCATTAGGATTGTTGGCAGCACAGAGTTCTTGCAAGTCAAAGTTGCAGAGAAAATTCCCAATTGTTTTGCAGCCAGATCAGCTCCACATTTGCCGTTGTACTCAAACTGGGTTTATTCATGTTATTCTGGGGATGACAGCACACCAGCTCTGCACATCCTCAGGACTCTGCCTGGTTAGCAGCTGTGCCTTGCCTGTGCCCTGCTGCTCAACCAGTTTGGAGATGTTTTCATTTTCTGCAGAGTGCATGTGCTCTCAAGGATTTGGGAGTGAAATCGAGCACACGGAGCAGAAGGAGAACGCAAATCTCATATCTGATACAACGGGCATCTCTTACTGTTAAGTTTTAAAGAAGCATCTGTGAAAATATTGATGTATTTCTCTTGTAACACTCCAGCATATTGTTTGAGCTGCAGTGTGTGATGGCTCTAGAGAGCTTTATGTTTGTGCTGGAAACCTACCATAGCCACCTCCTCCAGCGTCTTTTCAGTTCCTTTTTTACCTGGAGAGGAAATATTTCAGACAGATCAGTACATGTCCCGGACAGCTCGCCCAGCACAGCAGGGCTGTCACCACTGGGGTGCAAAACCCTGCACAAACCAGTTTCCAGGCTCAGAGAACAGGAGCAGCACCCCGGACAGCCCATGGCATGCTTCCCTGGGGATTCCAAGCTCAGTAAATTCCAGCCGCTCCCTTATTCCCGCTGGGGTTTATTATCCAAGGGGAACTCGCTCCCCCAGCCCAGCCCAGCCCAGCGCCTCCCGGCCCGCTCCGCACCGAAGAACTCGAGCCAGTTCATCTGGCGGATCTCCATGGGCAGCCGCAGGATCGCCATGTCGTACAGGTTCTCCAGCTCCTTCACCAGGCGCTCCCCGTCCTGCCGCATCCGCTCCAGCCGCCGGTTCACTGCGGGGACACGCGGGAACGTTAGCCTGCCGCCGCTCCCTCCCCTCTCCCGCTCCGCTCTCCTTTCCCTCTGCCGCTCCTACCTTCGCGGTCGTAATCCTTGAGGAAGGCGGACATCTTCCTGCGGCGGGGGCTGGAGCCGGAGCCCTTCTTCCTGCCGGGAGCCATGCCGCTGTGAGCTCTGTGCTCTGTGCTCTATGAGGAGTGCGGACTGAGGGCAGCCAGGGCGGGCCGCGCGTTCGAACCAACCGCCGCCGCCAGCCGGCCAATCGCCGCGCCGCGCGGAGCCATGACGCCGTTGCGGGGCGATGACGTACCAACCCGGCGATGACGTAACCGCGGGGGATGGCGGGCATGGCGGCGCTGGCGGCGGCGCTGCGGGGCTGGGCGGAGGCGGCGGCGCGGGCGGAGGCGGCGGCGAGGGTCGCTCTGGCCGCCTGGGCCCCGCTGCTGGGCTCGCTGGCCGCGCTGGCGGCGCAGATGCGGGCGGTGCGGCGGCTGCCCTGGGAAGCGGCGCCGCTCGGCGCCTTCCCGGAGCTGCGGGCGCGGCTGTGGCGGAAGCAGCGCGGCGCGGCCGAGGCGCTGCTGGAGCAGCTCGGCGGGCGGCGGTGAGGAGGCAGCCGGGGCCGGGGCCGGGCGGGCAGGGGGTGAGGGCCCGGCTGACGGCGCTGTCCCGGCAGGGAGGAGCTCCGGGCCGCGCGGGACGCCGCGGGAGCTGCAGCGGCCGCCGTGCTGCGGCTGTACGAGGAGCGGGCGGCCGAGCTGGGGCTGCAGGGAGCTCTGCGGCGCGGCCCGCGCTGCCCCTCGCTGGCCGACTGCTTGGAGGGGCTGCAGGACGTGGAGCGCTACTACCGGCACCTGTATCCTGCTGGGGGTCTCAGGGCGGCGCTGGGGGGTCTCATTGCAGCGCTGGGGGGTCTCAGGGCAGCTCTGGGGGTCTCCGGGCGGCGCTGGGGGTACCGTTCGCTCGTTGTTGTCCTTACCGGCCACCAAGGTACTTAGACAGCAAACTGCTCCTGCAGCGGCTCAGCTGTGACAACCTGGCAGACATGGAAGCACTCCCGCAGTCCTGGGAAAGGATTTTGGAGCGCTACAAAGAAGACATCGTTCAAGGTAGTTCTGTGTGCACAGAGCCGAGGGGTCTTTCTGGGGCTCCATACTGATGTCCCCTGGGGACAGCACACTGACCTGGCTGGCTGTGCTGGTCTCAGCAGCAGTGGGTGACCCCACTCATATGATCTTTAGCCTGAGATCTTGGTCAGCTTCAGTTGAAAGTACTCGCCATCACACCTGGGCACAGCTGGAAACAACATCCTCCCTCACAGGGTAGCAAGGGCTCAGTGATGTGTTTCACTGCTCAGTCAGTTTTACCCCCACTTTTTTTTAATTGCCTTTCAAAACAAGGTAAGTTTTTGGAAGTACAGAATACAGGTAAAGTGCATTAAGCTGACAGGGTTGTTGTTTTCCCTCTGATTCAGATACACTGCTGAAGGTCTCACTGTTCGTGGAGAACCATCGGGAGCTGAGCTGCTCACCTGGCTCCTGACAGGGCAGCAGGGACTGGCACTGACCAGCTGCTGGTGTGTTCTGAGATGCTGCAAGGGGTGAGGAATTGAGGGAGCTCTGCTGGTGCTTTTTGGAAGCTGAATGAGTTGATTCTTGGCCTCAGCAGAAAATGCTTGGACTGTGCCATTTTCAAGTGGAAATGGCTTTGGTGTCAGAAGAAGAGGCTGAGCTGAAAAAGCCAGGAGGATAGAAGGGAGTCGCCTCCAGGTGTGGAACTTGTCCTTTCCTTCTCCTGCCATGGATGTTTTGTATCATGGAAAAAATGTTGATACTTACTTACACGAGGTGCCTGCAGATGTGTGTGTAACAGAGTCCTTCAGGCTGATGTCATGAAAGATATCTGGGCTCTGTCCTTTCAAATAAAGAGAAGGAGTCAGATTAGGGTTTACAATCAGTGACCACCTCATGTCCTCAGTGTGTTTGCATTCATCCCATCTGGGCAGGGAGGAGGAGGGAGCAAATCTGGCTTGAAAATGTAATTACAGAGGTGCACGGATGCCTGAGTTCTGACATGGGGAAGTTTTCAAGGGTGTTACACTACACTGCTTTGATACCTCTGCCAGAGCCCACTGAAATCAGTCTTAAAACATCACTGGTGGCAGCAGCTGCTGACAGGTCAGGGACACCTTTTGTTGGCCGTGGCACTGATCCTCTGAACGTCCTCGGGAAGCAGTGGGATGTTTGTCTCTAAATAACACATTTGGTAAGGAGCTGCATCTTCCCGGAGAAAGCCAATAAAGAATTGCATTGGATGCGTTGTGGGTGTGTTTGTGCTCATGTTCCTGTGTCCCCAACCTTGGTGTCCCTGCGGCCACCTGAGGGCACTGCATGACCTGCAGAGAGCTGCAGCAGGGAGCAGATGGGGGTGTGTGAGCAGATCGGGGTGCTGGGGGGTGCCTGGGGCAGGAGGGTGCTGGCTCAGGGCTGGGGCTGCCAGTGCTCCCATTGGGGATAGAGGCTTCATGAGGTAAGGCTTCACAGCCAGTTCTAACTGCAAAGAAAATCACTGTCCTACTCCTGGTGCTGGGTGGCCTTGATGTATCACCACAAACCAGTAGATCACGGTGTGCTGGGATGCAGAATTGTCTTTACATGTGTGCACACTATACAACCCTTCAACACCCTCTTCTGTCAGCCTCTCTTCAGGCCAGCTGCACAATGAACAACTGGGTTTAAATTCTGGAAGATGTTCAGCACAGTTCAGTAGTGACCCTTCTGTGTCTCCCAGATGTTTGGCCCTTGATGTCTTGTCTTTGGGCTAGCAACAGCCCTGCTAAAAGTGCTGAGGGAGCTTTCTGCATTGAAAGTGGCTGTGCCCTGGCTCTGACTGACAGAAATGGGCTGAAGGAGATGCTCATTGAAGTTTTGGTGTGATTAATTGCTCTGTGCTGCTCCTGGTTGATGGTCATCAGTGGCATTTGCAGGGTTCTGCAGGGTGTGAGTGAGTCTGCATCAGAGTGCTCTAATTGGGATCAGCCCCCAAAAATGGTGTTGGGGACTCCAGCCTGTGCCATACTTTAGTGGTGCTGTGGGTAAGGCAGCACTAAGGGCTATGAGGCCAACTGGTAAAATATATGTAACCATAAAAATAAATCCAAGTACCTTTATTTTTGGAGTAGAGCTCTTAACGTATTCTCACATGGAGATCTGTCTTTGAGGAATGCAATAAAATGCAGTTAGCAGCTGGAGCTACCTTGTTAAAGGAAAATTGTCAGGAAACACAAAGCTCATGCTTTGATTTTCAGCTTTACTTCCTGCTAACTCCATTGGAAAACAGTTATTCTTCACTTACAGTGAAACACAAGCAAAGTTCAGTTACTAAATTCAAATGCCCTCAAACATTATAAGGAGCATCTGACTTGTATCTAGTTTTGTTTCCTCCCACAAGGGTGAGCGTTGACTTCTGGTGCAGCAGGGCCTTTGCAGTTCTGCTCAGAAATGGGGACCTGCTGTTGGTAACACCAAAAGAAACCCAAAATCTGTGCTTCAGTGCAAGCTCATGGATTTGAAACAGATGCCAAAACTGAGTGTATTACAAGAATCCACAGTTATGGAAAAGACAAAGGATTTGGCACCTGAACTGAAGTGTAAAATTACTTGGAGGCAGAAATATGTGATAAAAAGCTTTGTGATTCATTTAATAAACCAAGCATGGGTTTCACAAGTCCCTATGGTTGTTCTTTGAGACTTTAATCTTGGCCTGAAGCAGGACTCCTTTGTGACTTTGCTGAGGGGCTGCCTGACTACTTATCTGCTCCAAAATACAGCAAACATTCTCCACTCACCTTTAGCTGGCCGTTTTGCCCTGTTCCCCACTCCAAGCTCTCAGTGTTTCTCTAGTAGTTGTGACTTTGTCACAGCTTTTGCCCTGTTGGTGGGGCAGAGCCTGCTGCTCCAATGGGGGTGTGGTGAGTGGGGACACATCTGGCCTGCAGCAGCAATTAGCTTTCCCATGTGGAACATGCTCAGCACAGAACTCTTGTCTGTCCTTGCAAGGAGAGGCAGCAGCAGTTACCTGCTGAGCTCTTTGCCACTGTGGCCTGACTCCCTACACCCCACAGACCCTCTAGGGCTGCCTGAACTGCATGTGGACAGAGCCTGTACTGCTCTCACTGCCCGTCCTGCAGAGGTTTTATTTCAATCCTCCCTTCCTGCTTTTCCCCCCAACCCTTTCCCTCCTCCTCCCTCCTCCTGTGGACACAGATCTGCAGTAGGTGTCTCTTGAACTTGCCTGAACTCCCTGTCCCAAGCATCTTCCTGACTAATTCTTTCCAGATGTCCAGGAACTTTTATGTTTAGCAGTTTTGCTCCAGTTCTTCATTCATTCTCTGGAAGAGCAAACGTATTTCCCAGTATTATTTGAAAATTTAGACTGATCGTGGCTTCCCAAGAGCTGCTGCTGCCTCCCAGTGAAATGTTTTAGGCACCACCACAGCCTTCCACCCCTGAATCAGAGCACAACAGATACCCATAAATAGCACAGATGTTTATTTTCCATAGCTGACAGTTCTGGGGCTGACTATGGAGTCTTGAAAACACTCCATGCTGCACTTATACCCAGCCAAGTGTCAGGTTGTTGGCTTGGACTTTCCCAGCTCCAGCAGCATGGAGAAATGAGATCTGTCCAGTGTTCCTCTGACTGGGAGCAAGAATGGAAAGCAAGTGGCTCTGCCCATCCCATCTAGCTTCCAGCTTCACTTTGTTTTTGGGGAGATGACTCTTCTTCAGGCAGGGCACATGATCAGTGGCTCCACTTGCTGTCTGGGTGAGCTGTGTCCTGTCCTGGCTGTTGGGGGTGTGGAGCTGCTGCAGCCTCACAGGACCTTACAAATTAGCATATCTACCTAAAATCCCCCAATAAGAAGCTTAATAAATTAAGTAATTGTCCCTCTATTCTAATTACAACTCCCCAAATCAGATTACAGCCTAGTTTACAAAACTATGTTCCAGAGAGAAGGTTCTGTCCAAGTTTGGAGCCTCTAGTTCTGAGATAGTTATGAATATTTGCTCTTCCCGCCCTGCAAAACACCCAAAATAAGCTAAATATCAGACTACAAGAGTTATAAATGTGGGGCTAAGGTACAAGGAGTGTTTGTGAAGGGTACAGGGAGAGGGAAAGGGTATAAAAATATATAAAAGGGTATAAAAAGACAAAAATCACCAGGCATCAGTAGGATTGAAGCAATGCCTGATCCAGTCTGCCTCTCCAGCACAGACTTTGGCTTATCTGGAAGTCACATCTTGTGGCTCCCCACGTGTGTCTAGTGGCTTTTCATCCTTGCCCTGCACTCTGTGTGCAGTGAGACTTGCAACAGGTTTGCCTGTTGCAAAGAAACTTCAGGCTGTTCACCGGAACTTGGGAAATTCCTGTCTTTTCTCTTGAATTTTCACTTGCTTCAGGATTTACCTTGCATGGTACACAGTGATTGCAAAATGGTGGGAGAGAGAAAGGACCTTCCCTGGCTTTCAGATCCTGGCTATGGAATGGTTCTGTGCTGTTTGCACCCTGGGGTCCAGGAGAGGGTGTGTGCTGGAAGGATGAACCTGCCTTGTTGCCCTGTACTCCCACCACATCAGAACATAGAGAAATATTAAGCATCTATTTAATTTATTGACGCTGTTCTCCCTAGTCCTTTTCTCCACAGCTCAGGCAGTCTCTAGGCTGCTTGGGGAAGGCAGAATGAAGAAGGTCAGGCCAGTGAGTCTCCTAACCATTCTGCTATGTGAGGAATGAATCCAACAGCCTTTGCACACTATTAATCTTTTCCAATTCCTAAGAAAGCAAACCATCTCCTCCTGCTCCCATAAATTCAGCCTCTCTCTCCAGCTTCTCTCCTGGTGTTTTGAACCGTTCGCCAAGAGCTTTATTAAAACCTAAAAGATGCAGTTTTGTTCCTAACTGAATCCCAAACAACTGTGCTAGGTGGAGAAGAAGCATTTGGTGCTGTCAGCTTTAGAGCGTTTTTGTGTGTAATCCATGGCCACTTGTCAGCCAGGGACCAACCTCAGCCCCACAGGACCTTTGCTCTGCTCCCCTGAGGTTGGGAGACCTCAGCCTCTCTGGGCAGCTGTGACTGTGCTGGGACAGCCAGGGAGAGGGTGGCAGGTCCTGTGGGGCAGTGCAGGTGAGGTGCACACCAGGGTCCTGCCAGCTGCTGTGTGTCACCGCTGGTCCTTGGCACATCATACAACGTGTCACAGCCTTCTCCCTTTCGTTCCCCAACGTTGCCTCAGTCTGAAACCCATCAAGCAGTGCTCAGAGAAAACATTCACAGAGGAAGCCAAAGCAGAAGTGAGCAAAGCTGTTCCTTTGGCTGGATTCCTTCAGCTCCTTGTGTCCCAATACTTGGTCTGAGCAAGAGCCACCTCCTCCTGCCCTGTGCACCTGAGCCATGGGGAGAGGACAGCAATCTTCAGTTGCTGTGAGGGAGAGCTCTTGTGGCTTTGTGTTT
Organism: Lichenostomus cassidix; assembly: GCF_008360975.1. NCBI lineage: Eukaryota > Metazoa > Chordata > Aves > Passeriformes > Meliphagidae > Lichenostomus > Lichenostomus cassidix. The sequence goes on along the minus strand of NC_139503.1, from coordinate 3,657,359 downwards.
TATTTTCATCAAAGAACTCCCTTTGATGGTACAGTTCTGGTAGCTCTGCCCAAAGCCCTGAGAAGTGGGTGAGAGCAGCTTGTGCAAGTGGGAAGACAAGCATGGCTTGCACAAGGAGTGTTTTTAAACTTCATAAATCTATTGTCAGTCAGATTGCAGGAGCAGGAGAGGGGAGAAGTTAGGGATGAGAAGTTGGTATAGCTGTTCCCAGAGGAGAAGAAGCCTGAAGCAGCTCTGGAACCAAGAAGCCTGCAGCTGGAAGCAGGAGCTGGGGGCACCTGAGGCAGCGACAGAAAGTTCTGCTCATGAGGAACCTGAAATAACCTGGTGAGCCCCATCTGGGGAGCCAAGAGCTCACGTGGGCTGAGCCCTGGCACAGCAGGCTTTGGGCAGATGCTCCCCATCCTGTGCCACGTCATGCCTGCCAGCTGGGGTCCCTCACCCCCTGCCTAAGGTGTGGGAAGACAGGGAGCCAAGCATGTGGAAAAACCCCAGAGGTGAATAATCCAGCCCAGCTTTTGCTGGACACGGCTCCCCCAGCTCCAAAAGGCTTTTTGGTCGGGTTTAATGAGATTAGCCTGTGAGCTCTGGAGATGTCAGCCTGCTGGCAGCTCCGTGTTCAGTAGTTCCTCATGCGCCAGGGAATGATGTTGCTCATTTCATTGGCCTTGACTCTGCTGGATCAGGCTGTTGCTCTGCCTCTCAATTAGCTGCATCTGCGTGGCAGTAATGAGCTGGAGGTCAGACAGCCCAGAGAGGGGTGCCGAAAATTCACTTGTGTGGAAGGGAGCTCTCCATGCTCCCCATCCTGTGGATGCTGGGGCTCTGTGCCTAACCTGACCCCTGCTCTCCCTGAGAGCCCCACAGGGGTCTAGCCCCCCTTATTGCTGCAGTGGTGACACTGCACAGCTTGTTCTGCTGCTGGAGAGGCTGAGCTCCTGAACGCTCCAGTCTGGGGCTGTGCTGACATTATTGAAGCTACTGGTAATATAACATGTCACTGCAGGGGCCAGGGCCACATCCGATCCTGCGAAGGGAAAGCAGAAATCCAAACAAAACCCAAAACCTCCAAAAAGCTCTAACCAAGCACACGTGGATTTGCAGGACTGGATTTCCAAGGGATGCAGACACTGGTCCTGCCACCCTGCCATGATGAGAGGCATCTCCTGGGCCTGGCCCTGCAGCAGGGACAAGTGGCACCCAGGAGTCACAGCTTCCTGGTGCCACATCCTCGTGCATGTGCTGAACCCTCCCAGGGCAGGGAACTACAAATAAATGCTGTTGATGCCTCTGCCATCCCGTCAGGGATTAGGACATGCTGGAGCAATTTGCATGGGGATGAAACTTGGAAGAAATGGCAGAGCTGAGGGAATATGATATTATTTATTATTGCCAATTGCAAGGGAACAGCAGCAGCCTCCAAACTTGTATAACTCTGGAACATGACTATTATTAGAACGGAAAGTTAGCAAGCAATTAGCTAATTGCAATTCACATTGTCTGTTGGCAATTATAAGGAGAACAGTTATAAACCCCAACAGATGGAACTCAAATGGGTCAGTCTCTCTTTTTTTTTTGTTTTATTTATTTCCATCCCCAAAAGGCATTTGCTATGAGCTAAACTCAGGTTCTCACTAGGGTTCAGAAGGCAGCCAGCCTGTGAGTCAACGAGCAGCAGGGTCCCTGCAGGCTGCCATCCTGCACCCCAGCCCTGCACATGGAGCTGGTCCTGTCCAGATCTTCCCAAATGACCCAGCTTTGAGGCCGGGGAGTTCAGCTAATAGCGCTGTGGTTTCCATCATTTACTCTCTGTGGTGTTTTTTTAGTAGCCGTGGAAAAGTGGAGAGCAGAGAAATCCACCTGCAATGTGTAATTCCTCTCATCCAGTTCTTCATGACTGTACAACTTCAGGTAATACCTTCTCTTCACTCCCCAGCCGTGACACAAACCAATGGTGCATCCCTGAGCATGATTTCTGAATCTTTCGAGGTTGTCTGAGGGATTTTCATTCCCTATCGAGGCTGAGTCAGAACAGGGCTCTCTGCAAAGATGAGCAGGGCAGGAAGCAGTGCTCTGCTTCCCCTCTCCTGTCACAAGAGATACCAGCAGAGCAGCTCCCAGAGGGCAGAGATTATCTCACTGCTCAGAAATGCCTGGGTGATGCAGCACCAGGACATGACAGAGGGGTGGAACATAAGCCCTGGACTCAAGGGATGGCTCAGCACATGCTTTACATCTGTTTGAATCAAACACAGATGCTCCTACCTGTGACACTTTGCTCACCTCTGGGTGGATTTTGTGCTCCATGAGTTTGGCGTTAAAGGGATGCTGTGATGGGAGTGTGCCGAGTTGTGGGAGTTTGGGTGGAAGCTGACAGAAAGCTGCAGCTATCGAGACCTTTAGATATTAGTTAATGGGAGACAGTTAATGGGAAGTTAAGCTGAGCCGCCCCTAGCAAGGGCAGAGACTGATAGTATTGATAGGTGATTAACAGGGGTGATTGGGAGTGATGAAGGTCATTAGTAACCCATTAAGACCCAGTTCTTGTAACGGCTAAAGTTATACTTTGTATAAAACCATGATGTTTCTGTTCAATAAACAGAACTTTGCATGAACCAGGCTGAGTCCCCAAAACAACGCCGACACCGAATGGATGAGAAATCATCATTTACCTGTAAACATTTTCTCTGCTGAAGCGTGTCAAGGTCCAAGCTGTGCACACAGAGCAGTTTGAGGCCAGAGGCATACAGGGGGCACACAAGGAAGCCTGAAGACCCTGAGTATTCCAGCCTGGCACATGCCAGTCTGTTCCTTGGGAGTGTGGGAGCAAAGCTGCTCTGACACATGGAAACTGATTCTGCATTTCAGATTCCTTTCTAGAGTAGGGACCAGTATGGACAGATTTGGCCTTAAACAAAGCATCCCAGAAGGTATCCTGAGGTTCACTAAGGAGCCTCATATCTACATTCAGATGGTCTGTGGCCACAGAAGGAGCTTTGCCCCTTATCTTTCCTGGATGTTGGTGATGCCAGTGACTATGGCAAAAGAACATCCTCATTTTGGGTCTAGCTGATACCCAACACAGACAGCTGGGTGATCTGAAACAGATTAAGCCCAGCAACATGAATTTCATAAATAGCAACACAAACCCACTGCACACCTTCAGCTGATATTAAACAGGGGATGGGTTGGAATTCATCTCAGAGCAAATGCATTATAATGAAATGGAAACATCAGGTTTTACTTAGAACCTCCAGGTTTCCCATAGGAGGCAGTTTATGTAGTGCCCATTTATTAAAGACAAATGCTATCATTTGGAACATATCTCACGGAGAGCAGGGGACTGGCTGATGCAGGGGAGCAGTAACTGGAGATGGAGATTTGCATTTACAAGCAGTTGTTTTCAACAGGATCTGCATGTACTGCCACGTGTGATGAAAGCTGCCAGGTGCCCCAGTGTCCACCAGGAGCCTCAGCACTGACCTCCCACCATGCACAGCCCTGTGAGGCGCCAAGGGCTGTGAACCAGGCGAAACATTCTGGACTTCAACATATATTTAACAGCAGACAGAAAGATAATCCAGTTATCTGGAGTCAGGCTAAAATAAGCAGGGCTAAAATAAGGTATGGATGGGAGGTCCAGCTCTGGCCCCAGGAATCCCCTGAAATGAGAGCCAGCTCCTGCAGAGCATCTGCTGGGGCTGGAGGAGAGCTTGGCCAAGGAGCAGCAGGGATAAGGATCCTCACTCTGCCCAAGGACAGAGGGCAGCCTGCAGGTCACCTCCTCACCGAGGTTCTGGTGTCTCTGATTTGGGGTCCTCACTCAAAAAGCTTCAGAGGGATGTGCCTTTTGGAGAGAGATACTCGCGGGTTCAGCTTGTTCCTTTTGAGGCTCACTGGTATCAATACCCACTAGTCAGCAGCCTGGTGTTCCTTTCCTTTCATGAGTGAGTGGATCTGAGCCACAGGGAAAGTGCTAAACAACAACTGCTGTTATAGCCACATCTACAGTAAGTTTGGGTTGGGTATTCAGCTGGAAATAAACAGTGTCCAGTCAATGAATTGAATAACTATATATTGCCTTCCTGAAGTCATTCTGGATAGGTCCTGTTACTGAACCAAGATGGTGCTGTTTGTTCTTTATTTTTGAGATCAGAAGCTCAGGACAGGCCTGTCCTTCCCGGGCAATGGCAGTAAAACTACACGCTTTGGGAAGCATAAGTTCCACTCTTTGCATAGAGAACTTTCTGGCTCAATGCAGGATGACATTTGCAACCATTTAATTTGTGTAAATTCCATTTTCCTGCTCCATCCAGCTTTTAGTACCTCAGCCAAAGCTTTCCTATGGGACAGGATGTGTGATCATCAGGGATCTGACATTTAATGCCACTGTTCCTTTTACTTACAGAGCTCCCAAAGGTCAGCTGGTCAGATCCTGGAGTCCTATGAGAAGCCATGGATTCCTTTTGGGTAGAAAATGGGGAAGAATATTGACATTGCTGCAGATGGGATCCACCCAGTGAGCACTGCAGTTATCAGGGAACCTCCTGTCACGATACAGGCAGAGGCAAAGGTACTGGGCTGAAGAGCCATCTTTTGGCATCCCTGAATGAGAAAATCAAATCTTGTCCCACAGAACTGCCTGTTCCAGGTAGCTTTTTCCTGGGAATGTTGGTGGGGAAGATGTCCATCTGCTCTGAGCCTGCCTGGCCTCTGCACAGAGTGGAATAACCCCCCAAAAGACAAATGGTATCAGACAAGGGATCTCCTAACTGCCTTATCCTCCCAGCTCCACATCTGGGAGGAGAGCAAGAGGGCAGGGAAGTGCATTGCCTGTACTGTGCAGACAGGCTGGTGACAGCTCAGCGATGTAAATGATGCATAATAAGCCCTAAATAAAGTGCGAGGAGCATGTTTGGGATCAGCAAATCCATTCTGACAAGAAGAAGCAAAGGAATGAAATCCCTTTTCCCAAACAGACTGCAAAGTCGTGGACTAAATGTAATCTAGTCCCACTGAAAAATGGCTGCTGAAGATTTATAGCTGGGCTCTCCCTGCTGTGATCCATGGGGACACAAGTGAGTTTGTACCAGGGAACATGAGGAGGAGGAGGCTCAGGAGTGGGAGCCACATTCCCCTCCTCGAAATGCTCAGGTTCTTTCTCCACTCACATTTACAGCCAAGTCTCTCTCATTTTCCTACATTCCCCCATCAGCCATTTATCATCTGCAAGGGGTGGCTGCAGCCAAATGTTCCCCTGACCTTCAACAGCCCTGTGAGCTTTTCTTCTCTGCTTAAGTGGGAGACTTAAGATAAGCCCAGAGTCTCTTAAACATGCCTACTCCAAATAAACAGAGTGGGCTGATGGGTTGCAGGCTGTGCTGGCCAGATGAAGAGGACTCTCTTCACAATTCTGTTGGTGCTGTAGAGTCACTTGTCCTCACAAGATGACAGGTTGCTTCAGCTTTGCACTGTTAATTTTCCATGGGTTTCTATGCTGCCTCTGCTGAGCCACCTCCTGCAGGTACATGTTTTCCAGGGAAAATGCAATTTTTGTCTCTGTGCCCACCCTGGGAGGTGCTGAGGCTGTTCCTGTGGAGTCCTGGGTAAGCTGCAGGGAGAGGCTCTTCCTGGACCTCATTGGGATTATAAGTCTTTAGGCAATTGTTTTATGTTCTTTGCTGCCCTTTCGTTTGAACAGGGGCCAAAAAGGTGGGATCCAGATTGCAGGTGTGTTTCTGGAACCTCTTTCTGCTCAGGAGCTGCTGTTCCTGCTCTTTGTGGGCTGCAGTGAGGTTCTCTCCCCATCCCCAGGGCTTGGGAGCCACAGTCCCCCCAGGGCTGTGCCTTTGGAGTGCTGTGGGTCAGGCAGCTGTCCCAGGACACAGGGCTGCACTGACAGCATGAGATGCAGGCTCAGAGTGCAGGAGGCTGCCAGGACACCTCACCAGATGCAGTTTGCCTCTTTGTTCCTCTGAAAACCACAGAAAAAAAAGTTCCTCTCTTCACAGTTCAGCGATGCCCAGACAAAGATGATGTGAAATCTGTGGGAAGACTTATTTTATTACAATATAGGAATGCACAGAACCAGATGTTTAGGCTTAGCTGTGGCTCCTCCATGAGAGCCCTGCTGTCCCTGCTCAGGGAGCTCCTTGCAGGGTGATCTACAATATTTTGAGCATGTTTGCTGCTGCTCAGGTCTCCAGGAGCTGCTTGGAGTCAGGGCTGATGCCACAGCAGGTCCCCTGGATGGTTCTGTGCCACAAGGCCTGGTCAGAGGTGGCAATGTGACACAGCAGAAGAGCAGGTGTCCCTCAGTGACCCCACCACGACTCACAGGAGCATCCCCCAGTCCTTGCCCATGGCCCCTGCAGGTGCTGCCCTGTGCAGTCCCAGGGTGTGTCACCTTTCTGTGCTCTCCTGCTTCGCTGGTTTTCTCTGCTGCCTCTCAACTGGGTTAAAACCACTCAAATCCCAGCCAGAGCTGTGTCCTGGTGGGATCTGTGAGCCGGCAGCTGTTTTGCAGCAGCCTGGGATCACCTCCCCAGCCCGCCAGCCTCTGAGTCAACCCAGCGCTCTGCTCTGCATCCCCAGGCTGGAACAGGGAAGCAAGGCTCACACGCACGTCCAGCCTGGCAGCCTTGTTTGTTTCTCCAGCAGCCAGAATTTCATCTTTTCCACCTCCACGCTGCCAGCAGAGCCCTTATCCACTGCCCTGACACCTCCAGGGTTTATTTCCAGCTGAACCACGCTGCCTCCATATGTGCTGCCGCTGGCTGCTGGTTATTAAGTTGGTGCTGTTGTTGGTCCTCCTGCCTCCATTCAGAAGTTGGCAGTCCTTAAAAGCTCATTCATCTTGGGAGCCTAGTGGCAATTACAGCCTCATCCTGCAGGATGGATTAACTCCTGGTCTCCCACCAGCCCAAGGGGCAGCAGGCATGCCTGGTTTGGATTAACACTGTGCACAAAATCCAGTGTGTTCCCCACACTGCTCAGGGGAGGCATGGAGGTGGAAAGGAGGAAAACAGTGAAAACTGCCTGTTTTCAGGAGAAACTTCCTCTCCTGAGGCAGGAGATCTCTGGATTATTGTGAGCTGCAGGCACTGCATCCCTTCTCTGGGAAGGACAGTCCCTACAGAGAGACAGTGACTGCAGGAAGGATGAGAGAGGATGTAGGTATTTCCCCAGCAGGCCTTGCAAGATTAAATTGTAAAATTGTAAATCTGATCACCACTTATTGCTTTCCCACCTGCCAAGGTATTCCTGGCTGTTGGAGGAAGAATTGGCAAATGTTTGTGGGGAATTCCAGGGACTGTTCCCCAGGAGGTTTAGGTTGTGAGTAAGGAATAACAATTCACTACCTGGAGAAGTGCAAGGCTCACACCAATTCCCCCATTTCCAGTGACAGGAGGGGCTGCTCCCCTGGATGTGGTCACTGTTTAGCAGAAAACTCCAGCAAATCAAACGCTCTGAACTGTCTGTGGGTACAAAACTCCCAAAACACATGGATTATAATGAGCAGGAAAGAGTGAGTCGAGGGTTTGTGGCCCCTGAGCAGACTGTTTGCAAATCCTCCTGCTCCAGAGGTTCCCTCCAGTCTGCAAGTCAGAGCTAATGCTAAAAAAATATTTTTTATGCAAGATCAGCTCTGAAGTGAAATAGAGAAACGTACAAAGGAATCTCAATTGATCATCTGGCTCTGATGCTCCTGAAGCTCGTCACCATTTATCTCTCTCCAAAAGTGTGCTTTAAAGACTCAATGGGAATCTTTGGGGAGAGAATGGAGTGTATGTTTGGCCTCCAAGCATCAAATCGAACACCAAAGCTATGGGAAGCACATAAATGCCAGAGAACAAATAAGCTCGCTCCATACCTGAGATGAAGCTTGATTTTTCATGCAGAAATGTGTTTATTTTCTTGGAAAGAAACAGGCTCAGGCCTTTCAGCTGTTACAGATTTTCTCAAGGGAATAATTTTCCTAGCAAACCTTGTTCCTTCTGCAGCCCTTTGTAGCAACTCACCGAGTCATGCTGCCTTTGCTTTAAAAAAAACGTTTTCAAAGCCCATTAGCAAATTCACAGGTTTTTTTTATACACTGAGAATTAAAGTGAAAACATAAGACCCAGCAAATTATTTTCACTTTATATACAGTCTCCCCAGTAAACAAGTGTTGCAAGAGGCAGTGTGCTGCCGGCAGAGCGGAGGGATGGAGAACAGAATGTGGTCACATGTGGTTTTATTCAGCGAGTTATTTATATAATCTGAAGTATAGTAACAATGTCCTTGGATCCAGAGTCTCCCAGCTCCACAGTCCCAGCCTATGGTGCCTCTTGGCTTTTCCCACTGTGTCTAGATGGACGTGCCTGAGCTCCCAGTGCTTCACTTCCATGTGACACCTCTGCATTCCAGATCCTTCTTCCTGGGAGTTTGGGTCTGCCGGGCTCTTGGACACATTTCCAGAGGTGCATCCTGGTACTCCCATAGTACAGCATCCTGCATCCTGGTACTCACTTGGTACATCATCCTGCATCCTGGTACTCATTTGGTACAGCATCCTGCATCGTGGAGCTCTCCTGGTACATCACTGTGTGCCCAGGTACTCCCCTGGTACATCATCCCATGTCCTGGTGCTCCACATGGACACTCAGCATCACCTGAGGCTGGGCAGGAGGTTGTGGTGAGAATAAAGGACAGGATATCCCAGCAGCCAGCACAGCCTCATCCTCCCTGGTTCTACCTGCCTCTGCCTCCCCAAAGGCCCAGTTTTATGCCCAGAGATGTCCAAAAGAATGTGACTCTGTCTCCTCACCTCCTCTGCATCCCCTGGCACATGGCATCTCCTCCTCTGCCCTCCCAAAGCCGTGTTCCATTTCCCACACACCCTGGCCCCACAGCCCAGATCCACCTGCACAGAGCTGGGCTCTGCTGCACGCCGTGTCTGCATCCTCTGGCACTGGGAGAGAGCACAGCAGCACTCCTGGCTTCCCCAGGAGGGCACAGGATGGGCAAAGAGCTTGGCTGCTCAGCTGCACGATGGACTATGCAACATTGCAGACTAGTGGCACAGGAGGAGATCAGCTGGGGCTGGGGAGAGCCAGGCGAGGCCAGAGCAAATCTGAGGCTGTCAACAAACACCTGATCCATTCCCTCTGAAGAAATGTCTTTAATCTTGCTGGCATTAGAGGTTACAGTCAGCCATTCTCCAGGCAGGTGAATGGAACTCTTTATTGTGGGTATTTGGTTATATCTTGGATAGCAATAAGGATTATCCTCCAGATTTCTGTGTCTCACTCGGAGCTCCCAGCATGTGTTTATAATTTTCTTCTCCCTTTCAGGCAATGCCAGCAATCTCCTGAAGTTCTTAAACTGAACCTGTGAAATTTAATGGCTGGACAGTGTATCTGACATATTCCTCTAAAATTCAAGTGTGCTTCTCATACTGATTTATGATATTTTTTTCTCCAGCAAAGTATCCACTGTATTTTATCTCTAGTATTTCTCATGTGATTCTGTGTCAGAAAGGAAGGTCAGGCACGACGCTGCTCTGAATTTCCAAGCAGCAGCAGTAGGTGGCTGGCTTGGATTTCTTTAGTCTGGCTGTGCTTGTTTGAACAGCCAAAAGCTTCTTCATGGCACAGTCAGAGTCCTGGGCTGGGCAGGTCCTGTCCCTTGGCTCTGGTGCTGCAGGCACAGCAGCAGGGGTGGGTTGGGGTCTGGGGGAGAGGTGGTGGCACTGCCCAGCCCTGCTCCCTGCTTTGGTGATGCCAGGCTGGTGCTGCTCAGCTGCATCCCAGCACAGCTCAGCCACCCTGCTCCACTCTTGGTTGCCTTTCTGTTATGAGCCAGGAGTTTAAAACTTGAAATAACCAAGGATAATTGCCCAAATTGAGGGGGATGACGCTGCTTCTCTTCCTAAGCCAAAAGAAAGACAATTTATCATAAAAATTCCATAGGTTTTCCGACACTTACACACACACTGCTCCTGCAGAGCTGGCTGGGTGACTCAGGACACTCAAATATCTCCATATCAGATTTTAGGGCACCTTTTGTGTCATGCTGTCCCCCTGGGATGCACCCAAGGCTTGTGCCTGGCATGGTGTGGGGGCAGCCAGCTTGGCTCTGGGGCCACAGAGGGTTACAGGCAGTGCTTGGTGGCAGGCAGGATGCTGAGCTCCATGAATCTGTAATTGCAAATGTGGAGTTGTGGTACTGAGGGAATTCAATGAATCCACAGATTTCGTATCTCCGCTGACCCTCTGTGGTCCATAAATGGTCTAAATGCTGGTTCCTCTCGTCTGTGTCCAAGAGTTAGCTCTTGGGTTTTTTGAACAAGAGCTGGCATCATCTGGCAGTGGATTTGAGGCTGTATGGAGTCATCAGCTCTGTTTCCCCAAAGCTTTTTTTCCAAAGTGATTTCTTCCACTGAACCTTTAACTGCTGCCCTCATCCCATCCCAGCCCTTCCCTGCTCCTGCTGGATCCTCAGTCATCACATCCTTGCCTGGGGTGAGCAGTGGGGCTTCTCCTCTGCCACACAGCAGTGAGGTGAGTGATTTAGGGTAAACAGGCTCCACTTCCCACCCCAGGCACTGCGTGTGGATCCCAGTTCTCCTCCACCGAAGAGCTGGGAGCAGGCAGGAGGAGGTGGAAACGCCAAGACAAGGAGCTGCCCCAGGGCGTTGCACAACCGGAGGGTTTGCAAGAGGGATCCAGCAGCACCACCACGCACCGGCGTGTGCTGGGAGGAGGCTGGCAGAGAAACTTATTTTCTTTTCAAGTGGTCATCCCACCCCTGTCTCTGCCTCAGCCAAGTGTTTCCAGCTTTCAGGAGAAACGGCACAACGCAATCTGCCGCTGTCCCCTGGGGCAAGCTGAGGTGGGCAGTGGCACTGCCACCATCCCTGCTCCTGTCTGGTGGCTCAAGGCTCCTGCCATGCTATTCCTGCATTCCTCTCCCACCCTGATTTCCCGTGGCCTCTCCTCCCACCCAGTGCCCAGCAGAGGGGTGGCTGCTGCTTCCTACAGCTGCCCAGCCCAGTGCCCACTGCCCACACCATGGCCACAGCCTCGGTAGCCATCGAGCCCAGGACCCACATCCGGGGACAGCCAGGCTCTTTTCCAGCCCAGCAGAAATCCACAGCTTGGCTCTCTGCTTCCTCCCATCTGCCCAAGTTTATTTTCCTTGTTTTCTGTTTATGAGCTAGGGGAGTATTGAATTTCCCAAAGTCACTGCCATCCATTGCCACAGGTCTTGCACACAAAGACTCCCTCAATGCCAGGATCCAAGTTTTGCAATTGGACTCGTTCCCTTCCCCTTCAACCATTGTGGAAACAGCCTTTGTTTTGCTTCTGGATCTTGTTCCTCAGGCCCAAATCAAGGGCCACTGTCCAAGCCTGGGTTTTTTGAAATCCGATTTCACTGCTTTAATGAAAACAGCACATTTCAGGGGATGGGGCTGAGGTCCTTGAACAGTAGGATTTTTTCTGCAGGACTTGTATATCTGCAAATGCTGCGCTGTCCAGCCCTGCCAGTTCCCTCTGAGCAGCAGGAACTGGAGGGACAGGACATGAATGCTCCTCAGGGACTTGTTAAAAGAGAAAGCTGCTCAGAATCTCCATTCCATCTGCAGACTGACAGCCAAGGTTGAACATCCTGTGTCTCAAAGGGGCTGGGGAGCTTGGCAGGTGCAGAAGCAGAGAGCAGGCTTTGGCAGAGGCTGTGGTCAGTGGCAACCATCATCCTGCTCTGTCTCCTCTAGGGCCTCTCTGGCCCCAGGAATGAGGCTCATTTCACTGAAGTCACACGTTGCCTCCAGTGGGAGATGCTTCTGCACCATGTCCTGGCAAAGGGCAGCCGTGCTCCTCTGCTCCATGCACAGAAGTCACACCAACCTCAGCCTTTCCCGATGAAAACTCCATTTATTCTGGGCCTGTAGGAGAGGAATCCCCTCTAACTGCATGCTCAGGCATGTGCTGAAACTGCCCTTGTGTGTGTCAGAGCCAGGGAGCGGTTCTGTAATCGCCCATTTTTATTTAATTGTAACGCCCCTGTCCCACTAACTGTTCCAGATGCTCTCATGGTTCCTAGCTCTGGGCTCTAAACATGCTGTTCTCCTCACCCTGGTCCCCGCCCTTCAAGCACAAACAATGGTTTTGCTGGTTTTTGAGCCTTTTTTGTGCCAACGGGATGTGGGGAGAGAATCCCCTTCATGCCAAATTCAGTTGATAATAAAAAACAGGAAGGGAGCTGCATGCCAGCTTCAGAGGAGCTGGGGAGCCCAGGCTGTGGGTGTCACCATCGCCCTGCAGCATCCAGGGGTGGGATGAGGGGGCAGGTGAGGGGAAAGCCATGGGCTGGAGGAGGCTGGAGTTGCACTGAGGGATATGAGGAGGAGGCTGTGATGCTCCCAGAGCTCCAGCTGCAGTGCCCAGTGGATGCTGGCTGCTCCCAGTGAGCACCAAGGATGCTGCTGGGTAGGGAAGCTCCAGGTGATCACAGCAGTGCCAGATACAACCAGTGCTGCCATTTTGTGGGGAAGGGGACTGAGGGATGTGAGGATCCTGCATCTGGCAGCACCTGGAGCACCCTGTGCCACAGCAGTGCCACCACCTGTAGGTCACAGCGTGTCCTGCCACTGCCCTGCAGGTGCTGTGCCCATGCTGGTGGCACCAGTGCCCTTGGCAGTGGCTGTGGGCAGGTGGCAAGGGCCCAGAGACACTCCTGAGCAGTTTCTCCCTCCTGCCCACTGCACAGTGGGTTAACAGCCCACTGTCACCTTTGCTGTTCCTTGGGGGATCAGCTATCCTTGTCCCCATGCTGAGGGCAGAGGTGGGGAGGAGCAGCTCTAGATGCAGCTGGGAAACTGGTGCCATATGGGACCAGTGGCTAGAAGAAGGGGATCTTTGCTCCCAGGATGGATTGTTACTCTGGTCTCTGCAGGTTCCTCCATCTCCTCTTTTATCCCTTCTTTACATATATTTCAGAATGATATAAATTCTCCGCTATGGACCCTGCTGGGTGAGCACAAAAGAGAACTTGCAGGCAGGCCCAAGAGAAAGGGAGGATAAAAAAAACCACAGGAGAAAATTAATAAAGCATTCGAGAAAGGGAGAGGATGCCTCGCTGGGAAAGTGTGTAGCACACAGGGCTCCCCAAAGCACATCAAAGCCTGACTCTGAAATTAGCCCAACTGATGGGAATGTAAAGCAGGGGATTCTCCCACTGAGCTGTGGATTGAGAGTCCCCCCACAGGCTGCGAGGCACTGACATTTGTATTTATCCAGGCTCGAAGCTCCATCATGGAGCTTTTCAAAGGGCACTGCTGGGACCCAGCAGGCTTCCTCCCCAGCATGGCAAACATGGCACTTTTAATTACTGCTCTGTGCCTGCACATGTGCCCGACCCCCACACTAATTCTTGTTGCAATTACAGCGATCTAATTGAGTTTATTCACTCTCTGAAGCTTTTGTGTCTTTCTTCCTCGCACTCCCTGCCGGTGAGAGCTGGGGCCTCCATTGATCTGGTAGGTAGGGACAGGGACAGTGGCTGGTGCTGGCCCTGGGGCCTCATTGTGTCCATTGAGCTGCTGGGAAATGCCAAAAACCTCCCGAAGCAGCACCCTGGTGACCCCAGCACCGAAGCATTTCACCACACTGGCGAGTGGTGTGTGCCTGACGGCTCGTTTGGAGAGGCAATTTTACATTTTTATAGGAAAATTGCTTACAATTGAGAGGGGAACGATGCTGTGAAAGTGACAAATAGGCAATATGCAGGGAGGATGTGTTCAACAGGGAGCAGAAAGGTCTTCAGACATGTTTGTGCAAATGGGGGGAAGCCAGAGACATCAGAGGTTGTGTCTCCATCTCCCCCTCGCTCTCTGCAGGTGCTCCAGGGAGGTCTGAGACTCACCAGGTTCCCACCATGAAAATGCACCACCTGCCCACCAGGGAGGGTTTTGGAAGGAGGTTCCTGGCTGAGTGTGGTCTGTTCCCAGCCAGCACCAGCTCTGTTATCAGCAGGTGCACAGCACCCTGTGCCAGCAAGTGCCATTAGTGTCTAAAGAATGACAGAATGACCTTGTGACAGCCCCCAGCTGTGCCTGGCACCTGGGCAGGTGTTGCAGGAGGAGCCAGGAGCCATCAGGGTCAGGCCAGGGAGCATCAGGGAATCCCAGGTAGGTCATTGGGAAGAGCCCCTGCTTGTTGCCCCTCCAGCTTTTTTTATACAATGGCAAATATTGATGTCTACTGAAAACAAACAAACCCACTTGCAAGTTTTCTATCGGAAATATTTTGACCAGAAAACAAATAAAAATCCGCTTAATTTCTTTTTAATCCCCTTAGTTTTTTCATCTCTTGGGAGTGAATTTTGCCTCCTCTTTTCCAGCACTCTCACCTCTTCTTTCTGTTTTCTCCCTTCTTGCTGTCTCTTTGGATTACAGGGCCATGGTGGGACATGACACTCCAGCCCCAGGGGCTGTTGCCACTGCTCATCACAGTGACCTCTTGCTTTTCCAGCTCATTTGATTAACAATAAGGAAAATAAAACTTGGCAGTGCTTGAAATTAAAATTTTCTCACCCAGTATGAGCTGGAGAAATGCTGGACCTTTACAGGGAAATGAACAGAGCTCCCACCTGAGACTGTGCCAGGGTTGAGCTGGGAGCCCAGGGACACCTCCATTCCTGGGGGCTCCTGGAGGAGAACCTCTTCTTGGAGAGCCTGGTGGGAACATCTGCCATGGCTTCTGTGGATGCTCTTCAAGAGGGAGTGAGGCAGACACATGGTGACTGGCACCCAGCCCAATGAGGGAGGAGGGGGAGGAATTAACTCTCATTTAAGTCCACTTTTGTTGTAAATAAACTATAATCACTTCAAACCTTTTGCTTAATCAGAAAAGGCTGTTGAACATTAAGTAAACCATCAGCAGGCTTGTCTTACTGCTGGATTAGAGATATTAAATGCCAGCAATTCTTGCTTTTTTTAATCTGTCCTGCAGCTGCATTATTAAAACAAACACATTTGCAGACCTGCAAAAATCCTGAAATGAAAACAAAAGATGAGATTGAAGCTCTCCCAGAGGCAAGATCTGAAATCTGGATAATTTTTAAATCTACGTTTAGTCTTCATCTTTTGAACCAAGTAATGGAGGGAAATGACGCATAATAAAATTACCACTGGAATTAGCAGCACATTCTCCAACAGAGCCAGGTTAAAACTGAGGAATCCCTCTGTGCAGAGACAACACCTCTGGAGCTCTCTCACTGCCCTGCCAGCACTCAGGACTTCTCTGCAGCCCCAGATTTCTGCTGAAGAGAACAGCCAGCTCTGGCTGTAACAACAATGCCACCTTTTTTCAGGAACTGGTGGGTTTTCTGAGAGCTCCAGCTCCTGGGTTCCAGTAAACAACCCCAGAAAGGCTCTTGCAGGTCATTAAATCTCACCTGATTTGAAAAAAATGAAGGTTTCTGGTTACCTTGGTGGCAGAGAAAGGCTTGGAAGTGTGATGCTCAGGAGCCCAGCTGGAGGCAGAGAGCAGCACATACTCATCATTTACTCAAGATTTGAGCCCTCGTGCTGACCAGGGAGCATCTGCTGGTGCCAGGAGCTCCAGGAAGCCACAGGAAGCATGAAACTCCACTGCTCCAGAGCTGCCCCCCAAATAGGTTCTGGGGGCTCCTGAGGATGAGGATGGCCAGGAGCAGAGCAGAGTCCTGCCCCAGGCTGGGGTGTGAGCAGAACCCTCCTTGCTCCACCAGAGTTACGCAGCCACTGCCACCCTACCCACAGCTCTGGCATCCTTTTGTTCCTCCCTTCAGCCCTGGGGACAATAAACCCCAATTTTAAGGGAAAGAGAGGAAGATGCCAGCTTGGCAGGGCTGGGCACACTGGGACGTGCTGCTGTCTCAGGACAGCAGAGTTGCAGTGAGTGTCCGTTGCTGACAGGGATGCCAGCCAGCAATTTATTTTCCACATTAATTTTGATTATGAGTTCTTATATGGTTGCAGAGTCCAATTTTCACAAGGGAAACTTCCCCCCCCCTACACACAGGACAACAAATCAGATTGACCTAAAGTTGTTCTTTCCTAAATTTCTTGTGGAATCTTGGCTGGATACAAGTTGTCTCAAATGCAATTACACTGTCATAAATAATTTTCCACCTCTTTTTTCCGTCTCAACCATCCCGCTCCCCTGCGGTCAGTGGAAATTTCCCCCTTTTATTAGGTTAGACTCATTGGCACTGAGAAAAACTGTGCTCATGGCATCATTGTCTGCTCCGAGCCAAATCCTCGGAGATTTCCCTCCCACTAACACAAAAGCTGGGGCCAGGGCTGGATATCCAAGCCTGTAGCCGGGTGACAAGCTGGGCCCTTCCATCAACCTCCTTTTCCCCACTCAGGAAAAACCCATTTTTATTTAGAGTTTGAAAAAAGGAGCTCAGGAATGTCACTGAGCTGAGCACCCTCACAAGCCTCACGGGGCTCCGAGCTCACAGTGCTTCCAGACAAACACTTTGCTCCAGCAAGATGCTGGCGAGAGTTTACCACACCCAGCTCTCAAGATTTTGGCCAAAATACACCATTTTCTCGTGCCTGCTCGGCTCCCTGCGCTTTCCTTGTGTGGCTGAGTCCCCCCAGACAAAAGGCCCTGCAATGTGACTAACAGCTGCCACATGTGGACATGTCCTCCTGCTATTTAGAACTCGGCTGTGCTCGGTTTTACTGTGCCTTTCATACGAGCTGCATCCCCAAACCACTTCACAGAGCCGGCTAATTAGAATCATGGGTGCAGAGCCATGCGGGGAGGAGAAGCTCTTTGAGGCCTGCAGAGAGAAGAGGGTCGTGCTCTGCACCCCGACTGCTCTGCGGGGCGAGGGACACATCCCTCCCCGGGCTCTGTCACACCCAGGCCACGTCTGAGCACATTCCATTAATTCAGCTCCTTCCAGGGCTGCTAAACAATTGCCAAGGGTCATTAAAAGTGTTATTGGGCCTTAACACCCTGTGTGCCTGGGGTAGCCAGGGCAGGCACAGAGTGGGGTGGCCATGCAGGGACAGGGGAGGCTGTGGTGCCCCAGAGTTATCCCTGACCATTTGCCCTCCTTTTTCCAAATACAAGGACACTGCCTCTCCCTCCAGATGAAGGACAGAGGACCCCAACCCTCTCTGCCTGCTCCCTGGCAGTCTGCAGGGTGCAAACAGCATCTCAGGCCGCAGAGCCCATTTTGCAACGCTGCAGTAAGCCTCCAACAGTTGGATGTATCTTCTGCTGCAAGAAGTTTGTCTCCTGACTCTTCCTTCAGTGCAATCCCAGCGACGAGACCGTCTCGCTCTGGCCTGATGGTGTTCTGGTTTCTGTCTGGATGAGGAGTGCTCATCCTCCTCCTGCTCCCGTGACGGCGTGGTTTGAATTAAATCCTATCAGAGACATGCAGGAAAGTGTGAAGTGATTTTTATTTAGGGTTTGAAAAAGTTCGGTGGGGGGAAATAGAATTTGATGAAATCGCGCTGTCCAATATTGGTAACTGGTTCACAGAAAAGCAGAGAGAGGAGCCTGCAGCCCCAAGTCATGTGAAGGCTGCCAGGACTGTGAGCCACATTACTCACTAAGTGGAAAGTCCAGGTAAAGCCCAACCCTTGGCTCCACATGTGGTAGTGATTTGGGCAGATCCTCTGTCAGAGTGGCTGACATCATGGCAAGAGGTATTTACAGCTGACAAGGAGAGCTCTGCGCAGACCTTGGCCCCCCCTCCCCGTTTTTTTGTTTTATTCTGAGCTGTTATTATAAAGTATTATTTATGAAGTGGTGAGAGCATGAGCAGCACAACCCTGCCAAACTTAAAGCACTTTTCATTTAACAGAATGAAAATTATTTTAACATGAGTATCTGAAGGAAAGATCCGCAGATTCTGGACAGCTTTATGGAGGCAGGCTATAAATTCTGAGCTCACAGAGCCATTTTTCTCACCAATAGGCTTCTCTTTACCTCTGAAAGCTTATTTTCAATAAACACAAGCTGACTCCTCAATAGGAATCAGCAATAGGCTTCTCTTTACCTCTGAAGGTTTATTTTCAATAAACACAAGCTGACCCCTCAGCAGTTTCCAGAGGAGGATGTTCACAGCTATCCCTATATCTAATCCATGTGACCTGTGGATCGTTCCAGTGAGGCACTTGGGGTAATTTTCCTTGTCCCCTGGGGTCATTTTCCTTGTCCCAGCACTGTCCCTACACGAGGTCTGAGGCTTTGCTGCCTCACCTGGCCAAACACAGCCAGAGGGAGGTTGTATTTCTTTCTCACAGAGCTCAGAATGCCAGCTGCCATCATATTATTTTTGTTGGCGATCTCATGTCAATTCAGAAGGGCTACTGAAATGGATCCTCCCCTCAGACGAGGGCTGTAGGGAAACCACAAGCTTTTTGAAATTCAAAATTGGTAAGCAACAGAATTATGAAACCACAGGAAATGAAATGAGCAATTCCTGCAGTTCATGCTTTTTCCCCTAAGTTCCTCCATTACTCTCAGAAAAATGTGCATTAAATGGGGTGTTAGCAAAAGCTTCCTGTCCTCCAGTAAGATTCCAACATCCCAAGTGAGGAGTGGGTGCTGAGAAGGATGGAGGGATGAGTTGTAGAGGGAAATGCTGACTCACTGTGACAAACACCACAAATGAAAAAATCCATCACGACCACTGGGCAGAGGCTGCCAAGGGACCCCCACGGTGACAATAGGCAGTGACATCTGCGACCCGCCAGCACACACACTGATGGCTGCATGGAGAGCCACAGCACACTCTCTGCTCCGTGTTTATGGGGTGATATTTTGTCTTCTTGTTGCCACTCCAGCGGTGGGATAACTCCACACAGGGCTCCTTCCACCCATGGCTCACACCAGGGTGCAAGGCAGTGCCATGCCATGCTCTCTGTGCTCACTGCCTGGCACTGGACAAGGGGTGTTTTCTCCTGCTCAGAGGGGTGCTGAACCTTCCCAGCCTTCTGGGGAGAAAGCTGCCCATTTTGGGAGCATCAGGCACTGTTAAGGGATAGAATAGGTAGGATAGAATAGATAGAATAGCATGGCCCACAGCACATCCCCCTGTCCAGTAAGCCTTGTCCCATCACATGGAGCCCCACAGTCCTTCCTCCTCCCTATACTCTTTGTCAGAAGTGCAATCACAGAGGAAGTACAAACCAGCTAGTGCTACTCTGACTATGGCTGGCTTCACTGTGATATGGTTTGTGTCTCACTGCTGACACGTTTATGGGGTGCCATGCCAGGGCAGCAGCCCCTGGGGATCAGTGAGAGGCATCAGTGCTTTCCCCCTTTTGCAGAACACACCAGGATGTGTGCATGAATGGCCAGAAGCTGGAGGTGGTGGCACAATCAAGCCCAGTCTCCACGATGCTTAGAGGCATGATTCATGCTGCTCCATAAAATCAGTGACCAGAGCAGCTTCAGCCCTTCACTCCTCAGCAGGTGCAGCTCTGCTGGCTGCAGAACCCATACCTCACAAGTGGGCAAACTGGCAGGGGCTACTGGCAGTGCTTATCCCATTTCATCTTGCTTTTGGCCAGGCAGAGGGTGATGGTAATCTCTCTGAATCCTTCATCAAGCAGCCCAGCAAGAGCAGCTGCCCTGGGGAAGGCTCTGTGCCCTTGGAAGGACTGTCACAGCCCGTGGGGAGCGAAGCAGCAGCTCCCCAGCCCTCAGCAGCTGCCTGCACATCACACTGCTGGCTCCACTGGGGTGTCCTGGTGCCTCCAGTGAGCTGTGAGTCTCCAGGATTTCCCCAAGAAATGTCAAGGGACAGCGCAGAAAATGATGCTTTTCAATAACAAGGAAATATTCCATGAATGAAACCAGATCTGTTTATTTTGAGTTCGCTGTTGCAAATCATTGCAAAGAGAACCCAGTCCTCACAGAATAGATCCAAAGTGGATGTGAACCACATGAGGTGCAGGTTTGATCCAGCACAGAAACTTTTTGAATTTGCTTTTTTTTTAAAATCTAATTTCTTATTGAAACAATGTGGTTTGCATTAAGGTTTTGATGTTTTGTTTTAAAACCACACATCTAATTTTAAATGTTTAAGGCTTATAAATAATACAGTAATTTTGATGCAGCCAAAGAAGATCTCATGCGAGAAACAGATAAATCAGTAAATCAGTACCTCATTTACATGTTTAACATGTGCCACATTTCATTCCCCATCCTCCTTGGATGGGACTCAAAGGGACTCTCTAAAGAATTTGCCCCCACATCCTTGCTTCATCCTGAGATAGAAACAAGTTCCAGTTTGGAAAAAAACAGCTTTTATCACAGATGTCAGCAATTAAATTGTCCATTAAATAAAACATTCGCTCACCTTATTTTTCCCTTCTCTCATTTGCTAAGATGAGAAATATTTCCCTCCGTAGCTGCATTCCTCTGGGAAGGTTTCCCAGCACATCCCAGAGGATTTGAGCTCTCAGATCAGGAGGAGAGGGAGCCAGAGCTGCTCCACGGGGGCAGAATTACAGAGCCCATCACCCTCTCATGGGGTCTGCCTGGGGTCCTGGTGGCAGTGTCAGGATGGGAAGTCCCCTGGGGGTGGTGTTGGGACACCCTGGGGGGCACACTTCCTCCAGGGCCACCTTTGGCCACCTGGACACTCCCTGGGTTACAGACTTGGCACACACAAACCTTCAGAGAAGTAAAGAACAGGCTAAGGTTGCTCAGAGAGCCCACACATCCCTCTGTGCCTGCCCCGTTCCTCTGCTCCCCAGGACTGTCCCCATGTCCCTCTGCTCTCTGTCCCTGCACCCGCCTCCCCAGCAAGGCCACAGCCATGCTTGTTATTCCCTATGCTTGCACCTGTCCTCAGTCAGATGATAATCACACCAAATTAACTCATTTCCTCCTGCTTCCCCTCACGAGAGCTTCTGCCTCCTGCAGAAGGATTAATTCCAGTAATTAATTCAGCCACTCTAGCCATGAACAGAAAATGCCCCAATTACTGTCTCTCTTCCTGTGGTGTCACAGTGAAATCTCATTAGCACTTGTTCATAGCCAGAACGCACTAACAGGGGTGTTAGATGTGTTAATGGAAAACACTTCCCTTTATCCTTTGGCAAATCCAGCTGTTTCCACCCAAGAAGTGTGGAATTTGATTTGGAGGAGTCTGCATGGCCAGGCTTTGGGGTTGTGAAGTGTTAAAGGGAGCAGAGCTCTGGCAGTGCCCTGACCTGGGCTCACCCAGCACTCCTGTCTGCTCCTCATCGGTGCTGTTGGATTTCTGCAAGGTGCAAGGACCTAAATCTTGAGCTGTTTTATGGGCTGATGTGAATCAGTGTGTAGATCTCAGACTTGCATGAGCTGGACCCTGCATGCTGAAAGGGCTGGCTGCCAGGGGAAGGTGTGACAGGAGCTCCAGGGGCCATGGGACTTTGCTCCCAGTCAGTCAGTGGCTGTCCTGGGGGTTCTGTGGTGGTGGAGAGCCCATCCTGCCTGTGGGCATGCCTCCATCAGGCCTGCTGGAAAGGTTAAAAGCATTCCTGATCTGACCCCAGTGCAGGTCTGAATTAGAAATAAATGAAAAAGGAGAGAAGACAAACCCATCATTTGACTTTTATTAAAGTTTCAGGAGGGATACAGGCCAATAATTCCTTTTTATTGATAAAAGTACCATTAAACAATGCATTCCTCCATCCCTTTCCACTTTTGGCTCTAAGGTATCTGGCACTGATGGGCAGAGGAATGCGGGGAGCAGGGACATTTTGGGCCAGGATGCCCCATAAATGCTGAGGGCCAGTGACCCATGGGCATGGCACAGGGAGTGTGGAGAGAGTGAGGAATCACATCAGCCCAGTTCCTCTTGGCCCCAGTCTCACAGGGATGCTGCAGCCCTGACCAAAAAGATACTGTTTGTTTAGTTTGGCAGGGAAAGCTGCTTCTCTTCCGCTATTTATTGACATATGAATCAGAGCTGGCACCGGCAGCCAGGACTCCACAGTTGTGTACAAGCACAAGAGCGTGTGTCAGGCAGAGCAGTGAAAGCTGCAGTAATGAGCCCATTAATCATGTTGTTCCCAGGCAGGGAAAGCCCACAGTCCGTGGTGCGTGGGACAGTCAGCGAGGGGAGCCCAGCATGTGGCCACTGCTGCTGCCTGTGGGCTACTGATGGGCTCAGGACATTTAGATATGTGTTTGTGCCACTGTCCCCATCACTGCCCTGCCATGGGGATCCCAACAGACATCACAGCATGGAAGGAGAGCTGCCCCTAGTGTGGGGGTGCCTGGCTGTGGGGCTCAGTGTGCCACATCCTGCAGTGCTCCCCTGAGCTCCCAGGTGAGACACTCTGCTGTTCCTCCTGGCCTTCCGTCCCCAGCTCCACTCACCCAGCCCACTTATGTCCACAACCCTGTGGTCCACACCCACAGCTGTCACCCCAGGTGACCCTTCCTGCTCCCACGTGCCTGCAGTGCACATGCTTCTGGCCTCTGCCTCCACCCCTGCTCTGCCTGTTCAGAGCTAGCAGGCCAGCTAGTAAAAAAGCCAGCAACTTTTATTCAGGATTAATGGACACTTTTAGTCATTATTTTTCACAACTTGAGAGGATTTATTTTGTTTGATCCCAGGATGTAAAATGTTCCCCTTCAGGGAAATTCCCACTGCAAGTACTAACCTAAATAAGAAGTTTTCTTGTAAAATCTCAGAAGGAACTTTCTTTTGAAAACGATGACACTTCAGAGGGAGTTTGCAATGAGTTTTACTTTGAGTGCAACACAGCTTGACCTTAATTTTGGAGCTGTCCCTACTGCTTCATTAAACAGTAAACAACAATAAGAAGCAGATTTGCTTAATGTCACTGCAGAGTTTGTGGGCCAAGTTCTGGATGTTAAGTGCTGCAGCAGTGTCTGTGCTGACACTTCAAGCAGGATTAATAACGACAGACACGACATGTGGGGGACATGGTGCTGGTGGAGCATCCTTCCCCCATGAGGTCTCCAGGAGCTGGTGCTGGTGGCTGTGCCTCAGAAAGTGGGTACACATTTTACTGCATTTCTACAAGCTGGTCTGTAATCCAAACCAGGCCATGGGAAAGCTGAGCTCCTCACAGCACAAAAAAACCGCTTTTTGTGTCTGCCCTGTGCCAGCAGCAAGACTGACCTCTCCTCGGGGCTGCAGCTGCTCTGGTGCCACTTTGGTATCAATAAACTACTGGAGGAGGTTGGTGAAATCAGGAAAGCACCAGATCGTGAGCACTGCTCTGGGTCAGCCATCAGCAGCCTCTTGGCAGGCGCAGCAGCAGCACAGCGTGTATTTCATGTGTGAGAGCAGAGCCCCGGCACGACTGCTCCTCATTTGCTCGGGGTGAATGAAGTGAGATGCTGCTCTGCTGAGCTGCAGGAACACAAGGAGAGAGCTGTGCTGAGTGCTGTGCCCATGGCCTGGCTGGGATCAGGGCTCGGTGGCCTTGCACAACCCCAGCTCGTCACATATGATGTCCTGCCTGTCCCACTTGGGGCTCCTGGTGCACATCTCCCTCCCTGGCTGCAGAGCTGCATTCTGGGGAGGGAGGACAAGGACAAGGACAAGGACAAGGACAAGGACAAGGACAGAACAAGGGGGTGGCATCTGCAGCACTGCATTGGACCAGCACCTGCCCTCCCACACCCAGAACCAGTTCCAAGAGACAAATGCTGTCACTGCTGCTTGTCTTCTAGTGAAGATCAGCTATGAAGCTGATTAATGCAAAGCAGAAATGAAATTCAGAGAGAGGAGGGGGAGGATGGAAACTGCATTACCCCAAGCCTTCTGGGGTTCCAGGGAGCCAGTCACAACAACCTGCTCCTCCTGGGCACTGCCTTGAGTGCCAGGTGGGACATGCCACGAGGGCAGCCCTGGCTCCTGGCTGGCAGCAACATTGGTTTTACTAGAGCAAGTACTTCCATAAGCTCTGTGCTCTAAGGGAGTGCAGGATACAGCAGAGCTGCAGCCAAAAACATAAAGTGAAGAAAACATGTGAGACAGAGAAAACCACCGGTTCCTGATCTCATTCTCTTGGAATCAGTGCAAGATCTCTCCAATCTTAGCCTATAAATTAATGGATAAATTAAACATTAATTTTAAGCTGATGACATCCCTTTAAATAAACAACAACATTGGTGTCTTGCTTGCAATCAGCTCCTGATCAATTATCTGTGTTTTCACCAATGTGCTGTTGCATAGTGTCTGAAGTTCCTTCCTGCACTGCAGCATCCTGAATCAAAGAAACCTTTCACACGAACATCACGGGCAGAAAACAATGGAACTGAGCACCACTTCTTCAATTTAAATTGCTAACAGACCACAAAATTAAATAGACTTTTTCCATCAGAGAACTCTCGGCAGCAGAGTCAATCATGAGGGACTCAGTAACATCTCAGAGTAAATGCTCAGAAAGTGGATTTTACTCATCCTGAAGTTCTTGCTCAGGCACTGGGGAGCAATGTGAGGCTGGGAGGTGACATCACTGCAGTCCTGCCCAGTGCCCAGACGTCCCAGGGGACCCTGCAGTGGTGGCAGCACCCACAGTTGGCCCAGCATCTGGGTGTGCCTGGATCCTGAGGACTGAGGGCTTTTCTGTCAATCTTTGGTGCTAAATCTCAAAATGAAAAAGAAGTTGAGTTAAAATTTATCTTTCCCCTCTGAATTACTTTCTTGGCAGAAGTATGAGCTGTGTGACAGCTGCTACTTCAGACACTAAAAACGCTCATTCATCACAGAAAATAAAACCCCTCGTTGCTGTTCAGCCGAGAGCCCATGTAATCACCATGTAACTGAATTAGAAATGGGTGACTTTGCTCAGCTTCAGTTTCACACGATCCAGACAAGACCTGCTTGGTTGACTCCTCTGGGAACTGCGCTTTATTACAGCTTCAAAAGTTCAATAACGCTCAGAAGAAAAGTTAACTTTTATGACCTCAGCCAGTGCCCACCACGCCTTGCGCCACATAACATTTATATTCTAAATTTCCAACATCAGCATAAGGCTCTTTGAACTCAGGCTTTGCTGGTTTTCTCATTGCTAGGATTGGCTTTCTGCTGCTTAACTGGAGGTGCAATGTTCAGGATTTGGGGTGCAACGTCCAGGATCTGCTGTACAGCGCCTAAGAGCTGTGAGAGCAGCGCCCAAGAACTGAGGGTGCACTGCCGAGCATCCAGGGGTGCACTGAGCAGGATTTGGGGTACAACACCCAGCACAGGGGGCTGCAGCCCCCAGGATGTGGGGGCTCAAGGCTGCTGCTGGGCTGGAGCGATTGACACCAGCTGTGGAGGCTCCTCGTGTCCGTGGTGGCTCCGCGCCCCGCGGGGAGCTTTGCGCAAGGCGATCTGCTGTCAGGATTTGCACATAAGTCACAGGGCTTAACCGAAATCCAATTTGCCGCAGAGGAGTGTTGGTTTAGATTATGGAAGAACAATTCACTTGTGGGTGTGCTGGGAGGGGAGCGGGGAAGGGAGGGCAGGGGACTGGGGGGGCCCTTCCCTGCCATCGCCAGGTTTGGTGGAGACTCGCTGAGCCTGAATGAAAACAAATGTAAAACTGATAGGTACATTTGTAACCCATTACCAGGCTGACTTTATGAAACCCTAAACTTGCTGGCAAGCGGAGGGAGGTGGCGGCTTCCAAAATATTTTTTCTTAAATGAGAAAGTTGCTTCGGATTGTGCTGGTTCTCCTGCGGGCGCCTGGCCCAGGCTGAGCCCCCACACCTGGAGCCTGGCTGCACCTCACTTTAATCACCTGAGGCAGCACTTCCAACCCCTGGTGCATGTGTGGGTGTCATGTCCACCATCCCCAGCCCCTGATCCTCACCATAAGGAAAAGCTGATCCATTGCCATGGGTGGGGATTAGCCAACAGGCCCCAGGGAAGTTTTAGGCAGGCGAGCTGGATGCCATGGATCCCTGGCCGAGCTCCCTTTGCAGGAGGGGCACCATGGCCTTCTGGTGTGTGAGCATCAGTATCCCATTATGGACATCTGTGATGGTCCAAGTGCCCCCCAGGCCTCACCACGCCACCAGCTCATGGAGACATCAAAGGTGTCTATTTATGAGTCATGTTCTGGTGACTCATTCTGCTCAAGGCACTTGGTGATTACATAACACAGCACGTTCCCTGCTCTCCCAGGGACAGGGATGGTATCACTGCAAAGGCACCTCAGCCCTCCCCAGGGCAAGGGTCCCTAGTTAGGTGTTGGCAGGGGGTCAGTGCGTGCCACTGTGTGTCCCATAAAAACCCCACAGTGTCATTTCCACCTTTTCCCATCAGGGTGATGGCATGATGGTGGCAGCTGGGGCTCAGGGCTTTGGGACAGCTCCATCCAGACCAGGGAATCACTGCAGATTGCTGAGCACAGCCAAAGCGACCCAACTGTGGACTTGGTCTCTGTTCTGTTTTCATATTTACAGCTCTCAGATTCTGAAATCCCTTACACCTGTCTCTTCCTCGGTGGGGACACAGTGGGGAGTCACGAGGAGAGCAGGAGTGAGTTTTCCCTGGAGCACCAGGCCTGCTGCAAGGTTGCAACTCCCTTCACTTGTATTGCTCTCCTATTGGGTTCCCATGTGCAAAGGAAGTTATCTGCCCAGGCAGGAGCTTTCATGGATGTGCTCACCCTTGAAAATCTGACCCTCAGATCCCGTGCAACCCACGTGAGTTTTGAAAGAAGAAATATTGGACTTTATTTCTTAAAGGAAAATAAATGTGATTTCAGAATAAATCAATAGAACATGACTTTGCTCGGTGGAATAAGCCAAGTGGAGACATGGAAAAATAAACTCTTTCTGACGACTCCTGCTGAAAGATTCTCATCTCTGTAGGTCATGGGATCAGCGCTGGAATGGCAGCACTTGAACCCTGGCAGGCAGCCCACGAGCTCTGACAGATGTTCCTGGCACTGAGGCACGAGGATGCTTTGCCAATTGCTCCTGGGCGGGACAGGGCTGGCTCCTGGGCAGCTCCACGTGCCACTCTGGGGGTCACCCTGAGCCTCCCCCTGCATTCCACCCTGCATGGAGGTGGTGGCTGCAGCAGCACTGCTGGCTCAGGAGTCAGGGATGGTGTCAGGGGTGAAGAGCTGGGGCTCCACCACAGCCTCTGGAGATGCTGAAGCATCAGGAAAGGCTCCAGAGGCAGCAGGGATGCACGTGGCTCTGTCTGTCCTGTCCATGGATGTGGTCCCAATGTCCCAGGAGGCAGCAGCTAGGAGCACTTTGTTCCTGCCCATGCAGCCAGGACAGAACTTGAGTGCCCTTCAGGGCCTCACACCCCCTGCAGTGTCCCCAATTCTCCAACCTTCTCCACTTATGGGAGGTGACCAGATTAGACCATGGAAGACTAATTTGGGAAGGCTGGCAGGACAGAGCCCCACTGCCAGCTCAGCAAGTGATACCTGTAGTCCCAGCAAAGTCACTAAAATGGGGAGAAGTTCTCATTTAATTTGGTTCATTTGTTATAATGATTCTTCACCATGGTCCATATTAAACACTTCAGTGATTTTTGCCTCTAAAACCCTCTTGCAGGGATCGTGATGAAAGGTATATTTATTGTACTTCGGCTTGGAAAGTTGTTTCAGATGTTTCCAATTCATCAACCAGTTCAGACATCTGTTCCTGGTTGGGGCAGAAAAGCTTAACTCACACACATACACAAAAACTGCTCATTTTGGAGGGTTTTATGATGAGCTTTCTAATCTTGACAAGTTGTCAAATAGTGCTAATAGCCACATCACCCGTGGCCTCATCACCCCTGGCCTCATCACCCCTGGCCTCAGGTAGTGGGCTGAGGTGACCACTGGGCTCAGGGGGCTTGGTGATGTCCCCAACCTGGGGCTGCCCCTGGTGAGACCCCCAGTGCCACCATGAGGGGCTGGACACAGCAGGACACAGCCAGGACTGCACAGCCGGACTGACTGGCTCTACTCAGGATTGCAAAATCTGGCTCTCAATTGGAACAAAACTATAATATTTAGAAATACTCTGGTACGGCAAATCAAACCTCAAAGCAGATTTGAAGGAGGGGGTTGAGATGTTTCAGCGAGGCAAAAAAAATCAATGACTTTGTTTAGTTACAACTTGTCAATAAACACAATCCATTTCTGTACCAAAAAGAAGGCAGCGAAGTAATTCCAAACAAAAAAAATCAAAGTGATTCATTCAGAAAATGTCAAAACAGGATGTTTTGATACTGTCAGAGTCTATTTCCAGATTTCTTTCGAAAGATATTTTGGTTCAGTGGACCAGGTTGCAGGAAGGGCTGGGATTTTGGAAGAAGAACCACATGCTCTGACAGGACAGGGCAGACAGATTGCCCTCGCTGTCGTTGCTCCAAGATTTCCTTCCAGCCTGCATTAATCCTGGCAGCTTGGCAGGCTGGGGTGGCCACAAGTCCCACAGCTGGGGACAAGGGCTGAGCCCTGGGGACAAGGTGACAGCAGTGCTGCTGGGCCAGCGCGGAAAGGAACCCTGTGAGTGCGGACAGGACACACACACAGGTACATATGGACACACATGGACACACTTACACATGTATGCACACACATGGACACACATAGACATGCATAGACATACTTACACACACATGGACACATGGACACACATAGACACACTTACACATGTATGCACACACATGGACATACATGGACACACATGGACACGCATAGACACATGCATAGACACACACACATGGACACATATAGACACAGATACACACATGGACACACACATGCATGCACACACATGGACACACATGCATGCACATGTATACATATGTACACACACATACACACACATGTGCACACGTGGGCACACACACATGCACATACATGCACATACACATAGACACTAATGGGCACCCACAAGCACACACACATATGGACACACACATGCACACACATAAACACATGTACACACATGCATGCACACACACATACGGACACACGTGCACACACACAGATGCACAGACCCACATAGACACACATATGCACGCATACATACACATGCACACACATGGACATACACGGACACACGTGAGATACATGGACATGCATGTATGCACACGGACACACATGTACACACATGTAAACACATGGACACACAGACAGACAGACACACACATGGTTTCTTCAGCCATGACAAGGCGTTTGGTGATGGATGTGACTTTCCAGCACAGCAACAGAGAGTGAGGAGTGAGATGCCACCCATCGTCCCCCCCAGGGCAGGCAGGGGAGGCTGGGGACACTCTGGGGACCCTTCTGGCCGCACTGGCAGCTCTGGGAACCAGCGGCTTCCAGCACCAGGCTGCTTTCCCAGGAGAGTGAAGTTCTGGGAATGTCAGCTCCTTAATTAATCCTGAGCCTTGTCACCTTCCTGGGGTGTGAACCCCCAGCCACACTCTGCGTCTGGCCCAAAGGGAAAGTGAGAAAAGTTAATTGAACTACGTTCTTCAGATTCACACAGAAGTTCCCCTGTTTCCTTGTGCCAAGCAACCTGAGAGATTCCCAGAGCCTAATCTCTGGAAAGAGACAGACTGTCTCGTGACTCGGCAAATGCCACAGATCCCGCACGGGTGAATCTGCCCTCTGGTGCCATGCAGAGATTCTTTAATTAAAGCCAGTGTTGCCATGGTGGGGTCCAGAGAGCTCCTGACAGATTCAGGCTGGGGAGCGACAGCCAATGCACAATCTCATTAGCACCTGCAGCTCCAGCTGGTTATTGGATTGGGATGCTTTGAATTTTTATTGTGTGGCCTCTCGGTTCTCACCCCTCTCGTGGCATGAGGAGCAGGTTACAATCAGCCTCACTCTGCCCAGAACAGCACATCCCAGCGTGACAGGACCGTCTCTGCAGGTGTTGGAGAAGCAGCAGCTCCTGCTTGGGCCTTGGGGGTGAGGCAGGTTCTGGTGAGCTTGTGCCAGGCATGGCCATCCTGTTATCACAGCAGCTCTGCAGCTGGAGGAAGAAGCAGACCCTGCCCTCAGCCCAGGGAAGAGCTTCTGACAGACAGCAGAGCATCCTGCACTCACCTCTGGAATGGGAGAGGACAGCTCTCTCACAGCTCCCTGCACTGCTGCCCACACTCCCAGGCAGTGGCTGCCCTCAAGGTGACTACCCCAAACAGGACATGGGGAGTCAGAGCAGGTCATGCTGGTGCACAGGCACAAAGGGGATTCAGGCCAGGCAGTGCATGCTGTCAGCAAAGTGACAAGATGCAGAGGTGCCACCCATCCCATCCCATCCCAGGATGGCCATGCTGGAGTTGTCCCTGTCCACCAGCACACAGCCCATCTGCCAAAGCACTGATGAGGTCTCCGTGTCTGTTCCTTCCCCAAATTCCTGGCAGACAGAATTCACCTTTTTGCAGTAATTCCCTTATTTTCCAGCTTTATTTGTGAGCTGAATGAAAATCAGAACGCTCCAACCTCAAAGCCAAACCGAGATGCCAGGAGCATCAGGGCATCACCCTGGATTAGTAGAACTTCAGTTCCCACTGAAGGGCACAGATTTGCTGCTCCACATCCCTCACCCCACCCTGCCATTCCCAGGCTCTCTCCGTGGCCAGTGCAATTTCCAAACTGGGTGTGCTGAAGCCTCAGAGGTATCCTGGGCCTCGAAGAGCTGGGCAGCACTTGCTGTTGCTGCTGTTGTGCTTCCAATTAGCTCACATCTGCTCCCGCTCTCCCTGCGCCCACCCCACCTCGAGCGCCTGCAAGTGATTTTATGCAGCAATAACAGAAATCACGAAACCTGAAATGAATCTAAACAAAAGGAATCATTCAAATTACCCTTAACCCGTTGAAGACCAGGCCCTGTGTGCAGCCAGAGGCTGTGGTTTGATGTGCTCCATGACACAGATCCAGCTTCTTGACCCAATTCTTGGTGACCTGCAGGAGCACTGAGTGGCACAGCTGGCCCAGGCTCCCCAGCACAGTGGGTTATTTATGTTGGGTGTGTCTGACACCGATGTGTGGGGCAGCCCCCCATAGCATCAACCCTCTGCTGTGCAAGCTGGGGGTCCCACAGTTACACCTGATTGCAGGTTCTGGAGTTTTCCAGCTAGAAGGAACAGATAGGTTTGCACTGGGAGGGCTGCTGGGGCATCCTGTTCTGCCCTTCTACCCATGCTATGTGATGTAAGATTCAATGCCTCCATGGCTAAATTATGCTGCTCCAGGCTCCACCTTTCAGGGCCAGGCTCCTCCTGGGATGGAGAGATGCTTTTCACACTGCATTCTTTGGTCCTCAGAGGATCATCTGGACGCATGACTGAGCAGCAGAGAAGCAGCAGAGAGCAGCAACCATGACCTCAGCCCATGAATGGAGCTGTCCTACTCCACGGCCACTCTGGGGTTCCTGCCCTGGAAGGCTCCAGATGTCCACAGCAGTTTTATTACTCTAGTCCAGAATTCTCAAAGGCCCCAATACATAAATAATAAAGCAGTGTTTTTTTTGTTTTTTGGGGTTTTTTTCAATTATTTCAGGAACGCACCAGCTTCTTTCAATATAGCCCAGTTCTGAGGCATTTCTGTGGGTTGTTGCAAATGACCTCCAAGCAGGAGGTTAATGCTGGTGGTTGTGGTTAGCAGTCACCCACGAGCTGGAGGCTCCTGACACTGCTAACAAGGCACATGTGTGGGAACAGAGGATGCGGCATGTGGCAGCACCAGGATTTCCTGTGTTTGGGGTTGACTGAAGCTCTCTGGCAGCACAAGATGCCAGGGTTCAGGTTTCCCTGACCTGCTGCAGCAGGCTCCAGGCACAGCAGCCCAGTGCTGACCCAAGGATGGGGACAATGAGCACCATTCCTGGCTGGAGGAGCCTCGTGCAGCCGTGAGCCTCTGAAAGGGAAACACATGGGTAGGCAATTCCTTTGTCCCTCTGCCCCACGAGTGGGTTGGCAAACATCCTTCTCTTTTTCTGATGATCACCATCATTTAGTGTCAGAGGACTCTGATTTGGGAAAAAAATCCACCTTCACCAAGGCTGGTTGTGATCTAATATTGGTTATTTCATTACAGAACCCTCTGTCCCTGTGTGGCAATGAGCATCTCCTGATCCTGCCCTTGCAGCTGACATCTTCACAGCCTTTCTGTTCTAGCAGCAGAGAGGTGCTCTCCTGTTCCCTGCTCCCCTCGTTCCCAGGCTCCAAAATTCCTAAAAACACCTCAATCCCAACCTGTATGGCCGACTGGAGACACACCTGCAGAGCAGAGAACCAAAAACCAATTCCTCACTCATCCTTCTGTATCCCCCATATGAGTTTGGGTGCCATGTGAACACCTGGTAATTTGAGGGGTAAAAAAGGAGCATTAGAGATGATGTATGCAAGAAATTCATGTCCACATCTCCAGAGAGGTGTCAGATGGGGAAAAGATATAGAAGGATGAAGGGCAGGAAGAAGGTGAGTTCCCCCACAGGAAGGTGGCTTGTCACCACACTTATTTGTGAAGCCCATCCTCATCTGTCTCAGTCAGATAAATCACTCCAAGCCCAAAATTCTCAGGAATTCTCCTCACAAGCCAGGCACTGCTTTGACAAACTGCACTGCCAAAGCAATGCCATTTTTACAGCAGCAGTGTCATTTTGCTATCACGCTGTAACAGCTACTTTTGCACAGGGGGTTCTACATTCCTCTTCCTCTGCAGTCACAGTAAATGTGTTTTTCACTTTCTTACCATGCTTAAAAATAGCATTAAGTTTTTGCTGATCACATGATTAAAAAAAAAAAACCTGAATGATGCAGGGAGTAAAACCATGTGGCACAGTAAAAACAAATTAGGCTCACATATGTTTTGTGTAACCCTCAAGACTTGTCTGTATTAGATATCGGTAATGAAAAGAATATTAAACTCTAACAGCACAGAATGCCATATGCTGAGGAATTCAAAGAGGAACAATGCATTTGCACAGGATGCTCCTGAATGGAAAATGCCCACGAATGAGCATTTTTTTCCTTAGCTGTGGAAAAAAGCTCTATCACTCCTCTACTTTTCCATAACTTTTTTGCAAGCCTTCAGGCACTGCTGTCACGTCACTGGAAGGTCTTTGTGGAATCATCCCATGCTGCTGGCCCGGGGGCACAGGAGGCTGGGACACAGGTCAGGAATGGCCATGGCCACAGCAGTGGCACCAGGGGCACTGGCAGGGGCAAGGCTGTCCTCTGACCCCTGGATGGCCACCAGAAACAGCCTTGGTTTTGCCCTGCATTCTAGTGAGAGGCATGGCCAGCAGTCCATCGCCATCCCTGTCCCTATCCCTATCCCTATCCCTATCCCTATCCCTATCCCTATCCCTATCCCTATCCCTATCCCCATCCCTATTCCCATCCCTATCCCCATCCCTATTTCTCCATTCCCATCCCTGTCCCTATTTCTCCATTCCCATCCCTGTCCCTATTCCCATCCCTATCCCCATCCCTATTTCTCCATTCCCATCCCTGTCCCTATTTCTCCATTCCCATCCCTGTCCCTATTCCCATCCCTATCCCCATCCCTATTTCTCCATTCCCATCCCTTCCCCATCCCCATCCCACCCCACTGCGAGGCCCCCAGGAACAGCCCCGGGCAGGAACGCGTGTTTCTCCCTCCTGTTTACGAGCTGTGAGTGGGGATCCTCGCCGTGACTCACAGCCACGGCTCAACCACAACTGTAACTTTCCAGTTTGCCTCAGAAACAGGGGGGAGGGCAGCATGGAGGGGGAGGAAGAGCTGGAAAATGTTAGGAAAAGGCAGCAAAGCCTCTAAAAAGACCAGAGGCAGCTGAGAAAAACAACAAATGGTCTTGGTAGGATACTAACGTTTTAACAAGAATTCCTTTAATTTAATCACAATAAGATTCACCAAGAGGAGGAAGGAACAGAAAGCTTCATCTGAGCATTTAATGAAAAAATATTCACACTACAGGCCAGTGCTCCTGCAATTAATTCCTCTTGGTGGAGAGTTTCCATGTGCACCTCCGGAGTCAGAGCTTTCACGCCTTGGCATTTGCAGAGCAACCGAAGGGTTGGCGGAGATTAATTTGCTTTAATCTTCTGCATCTTGCTCTGATGTTTGTGGCATCGCAGACATTGCCACAGCCGCTCACTGGGATGTCCCAAGTGGAAACACAAGAGGTAGCAGGAGGTTCTGGTGGTGAGAGCAGCATCCACGAGGGCTCTGTGCCTCTGTCCCATGAGACACCCAGGGTGCTCGCAAGGGAACTCGCAATGGGATGTCCAGAGTGGGCAGAGTGACTCTGCCCTGGGCACTGGGGTGTCACAGCTGGTAAGTGCTTCCCTCACCCTGCCCTGCAAATAAAATAAACTCATTTGGGTTTTACGCGGAGAGCAGCTTTTACTGCCGCCGAGCTCAGCCGCGGTGCGGAGCCGTCCGAGTCAGACAATACAAATGACACGTCCTAAACGGCATTTTTTAAAGGCTCAAAGCAAGCTTGTAAAGATTTTATTTGTATATGAGACTGTAATGAATAAAGGAGTTGGCAGTGCCGCCTCCGCCACCCTCCAGGAGCTCTGTCTGCCTTGCTGAAGGGAACACGCCAGGGAGCAGCGGCCGTGACGCCAGGGCCTCAGTGCCTGGATGGCTGTGGCACAGGGCTAGGGCACTCGGGGGGCTCAGGGCACACGGGGGGCTCAGGGCACACGGGGGGCACAGGCAGAGGTGGCTCTGATGGGATCTCTTGTCCCCCCAGCTCAGGGAGTAGGGCGCCTCTCCCTGTCACACCACGGGTGACAAGGTGTTCTGTTTTCAGGCTTGCTGCTCTGGGAAGTATCTTAACAGTAACCTACTCTGCATTCAACAGTTTTCCTTGGGAAAAAAGCAGCACACAGGGGTGGTGAGAGGCCAGGGAGGGCTGTCCTGAGGCCCTTGACCGGAACCTGCTGTGAGTCTGGCTGTCCCCAGCATGCCACGCCTGGCTCCCCAGGCAGCTCCTGCCCCCCCTGGCCTCCCCAGCACAAAATCCAGCGCTGCCCTTTCCCAGACGCCCTTCCCAGGCTGCACACGGTGATTTCACCAGCTAATCCCGGGCAACTGCTGAACCATTGTCTGCCCAGCGCTGAGCTAGGATATTATGGCTGGGAAAACTTCCTTCCGATCTGCAAGCTGTGTGAACAGAACTTGTTTAAAATAGCTGCTTTGACAAACAAACAGAGCCAGCTCCATTTCCATCAGCATCTCCCCTCCTCAAACATCAACATTTGCGTTTCGGTAACAGGAGATGGCCTTTGGAGCAGCCACAGCTGAAGCCATGCAGATCCTTGCCAGCATTGCTGGCAAAGGGCAGGAGTGAGGAAGATGCTGAACGGCCAATTTGGGCAGTGACAGAATCCCTGGTGTCCCAGCAAGGCTCTGCCAGCAGCCACTCTCCCTGCCTGCGTGGTGGCCCCACAGCATGCCTGAGTGGCTGGAGGCACCTTGGGCACCTCAGGAGGGGGTTGGTGTTCCTGGGTGCATTCCCTGGGATGGAAAGGAGCATTGCTGTCGGAAAGCCTGTGAACCACAAAGCATCCCAAGGACAGACTTTGAAGCCCACGTTGTTCTCATTTGGATGTTATTATTAAAAAAGTCACTTGCGTGTTTTCTGGTAAAACAGTTTGCTGCAATGTTTCCTCTTCTCCTCCTGCTCTGAGAAGAATGCAAGGGGAGCACACGTGGGGCCTGGCTGTGTGCATGGGGTGGGAGAGAGGTAGTTATTCTCATCAAAAACTTCTGCAAGTGACCAGAGTGGACATGGGGACAGCATCCTGCTGTCAGACCTAGTGATTCTGGGTGCCAAGCTGCCATCTCCCAGAGCTGGAGCTGAAAAAAGGCAGCAAGTCTCTGGGTTTCCAGCACGGTGTAGCCTTGCTGCAGGCAGTGCACAGGCAAAGGGAAGAAATTCTGTGGAAGAAGGAGAAGGCTGAGTGGCTGCATTGGTCCCACTGTTTAGGGGGCTGTGGGGTTGGGCCACACATCTGGCAGCACTGCAGAGCTGTGTGTCATGGTGCTGCACAGAATTAGCTTCTATCTAGAGGTGTTTGATAAAGCCAAACAGTTAGGTTTGTCCAAAAAATGAAGCAGTGTGGCATTGGGACAAGCAGGAACCCAGGAGTGCTGCAGCTGCCTCTCCAAACCAGTTCTAGAGAACAAAGGGTGTCCTGAGCTTTGGAAATCACTTTCACTGACTTTTAAACCCAGAGGATCCCTGCTTAGCTGGAAACTACCCCTCCAACAGAGAAAATTAATTATGTCCCAAAGACAGTGCGAGAAGCAGCAAGGAGGCCAGCTGGAAGCAGCCTGAGTCCTCTCGCACCCAGGGCCAAGTTCCATTTCACATGACATCAGTGGGTGCTTTGACTGTGATGCCAAAGTAACCAAGGTCTGTCCCGGGTGCAGACAGCTGCCTTCACAGAGAGGAGAAAATCCAGGCCTCTGGATGGTGCTCCCAGTGCAAACAGTTCCCTCCCTGCTCCTTGTTTGTAGGGATTTGGAGCGCTTTGCCCTGAGCCACAGTGCAGGCTGGTTTGTCCCCAGGATGTCATGGGGAGAGCAGAGCCCACCAGGCCTGTGCATCCCCATTGCCCAGAGAGCCCCAGTGAGGAGGAGCTGGTTTGGGATGGGGCATCCTCCTGCCTCTTCTGCTGCTGGCCACAGGGGCTGGGGAGAACAAGGGGGGCTGCCTTGGAGGGTGGTGGTGGGTGGCTGAGAGTGCAAAGTCCCCTTGCCCTTGGGAGAGGGCAAGTGTGGCCATGGGTGATGCTTTCAGCCCTGAGGACTGGGCATGGACAGGCAGAGAGCTGTCCCCGGGGCCTCTCATCCACCCAGATCAATGACAGGACAGCACCCTCACTGAGGGAGATCATTTCACTCAGTAACAGCCCTTGGGGACAGCTCGTGCTGAGGTCAGTACCCTGGTTGGTGACACTCTGTGTGTGCAGCCTGCTCCTTCCCACACTGGGACAGCAGCACTGTCCCTGCAGACACTGAAGAAGGTGTGAAATGACACAGGAGCAAAGTGAAGAGAGGCCTGGGGACAGCTTGGGCGACATCACCACCATCCTCAGCTGCAGCTGTGTGTCAGGGATGGTCCCTGATCAGCCTGGGTATCTCATCTGCCTGCATTTCTCTCCACTACAGCAGCAGTCCTTCAAGCCCAGCTTCCCATGTAGTATGGGGCCATCCCTCCTGGGACTGAGCAGGGCAGAAGGGCTCACTGGCACAGGCTCAACACAGCTCTGAGTCCATCCCTGCTCAGCTCTCAGGCTCCAGCCCAGCCAGGCAGCCTTGCCACGAGCTGGGGAGGCCTCGCACCATGCGCTGCCTCTCCTGCCAGCAGCACTCAGGTTACACTTGACATAGCGAAGCGGCAGCAAAATGGATTTAATTTATTTACTTTTTAAATGTAATGGTGGAAAACAAAGCGTGTTGCAAAAGTTGTTTGTTTCGTACCAGCCCTGCACAGACCCGCTGCAGAAGGAGTGGCTCCTGGCAGCTCAGCTCTTGGGAGACCAGCGATTGCTGGGCTGACGGGCTGTGCCAAGGAGCAGACTGGAGACTCCCTCCCTCCCTCCCTCCCTCCCTCCCTCCCTCTCCAGGGGCTGTGACCAGGCCAGCTCCCCGGCCAGGGTGCCTGTGACCATGGGGCCACTGAGCTGCAGACCCAGAACCAGGCAGAGCCTGAGCACATGATGAGGCAGAGGGGCTGTCAGTGGGGCAAACTCCTGCCCACCCTCCAGCAGTGCCCTTGGGCTGTTCTGCCCCATGCCGCTGCCTCCAGACTGGGCATGGGGCACAGACAAAGAGGGGGTGAGCCTGTCCAGCATCCCTGGGGAGAAGGGACACCCACCAATGCAGCTGGCACCTTCCCAGGCAGGACAGGGCATGTGGACCAGGTGGGAGGCACTGGCAGGGCTCACTGTCCCACAGCAATGGGGACAACAGCTCTGGTGAGGGGCTGGGCAGCAGCAGGGCTGGGTTGGTGTGTCCAGAGAGCCTGGCCCCGTGATGCACCCTGAGGCACCACCCCCCTCGGTCCAAACTTTCCCGTGGCACCGTCAGCACTCTCAATTTATGAGGGACCACCAAACCTGGGCATTGTCAAGCACCTAATTGAAAACACTGTGAAGGCAACACGGCAACATGGCCTGAGAGCTGATGCTGATGGCCACCCAGGTGCCTCATGGCATGGGGGTCCCAGCATGGCATGGCTGGCATGCAGGGGCAATGCCAGGCCAGGATCCCACTTGGTGGGCACTGCTTGGCTCTGAGTCCATCCTGGTCAGGCATCTGTGGAAGGGGAGAGGCTCCAGGGAAACCTCCCACAGATGTGCTGCCTCCCACACAGGAGGGTGCTCTTTCCCAGAGCTTTGGTTAGGAGATACTCATGAGTTAATTAATCCTTGAGTTTTTAAGCAGAGACATATTTATGAGCCCTGTAAGAGGCTGGGGCCCAGAGAGACATTTCTTTATTCTTCCTCCAGCTCAGCTGAAGGAAACCATAAGGGGAAAGAGCGACTGAGCCACGAAAGCATGGAAGATGGACTTCAGGCTGGTGATGGGGAAACAAATCCCCAACTTGCCGGGGTGGGAACAGTGACCCAATGACAGCCCCCTTCCCTCTGCTTTGTCTCCTCATCCTTTGTCTCCCCATCCTTTGTCTCCCCTTGGTCAATGGGTACCTCCAGTCTGAAGTGCAGATGTGAAGCCCATATGGGGTTTGAGTGCCCACCATGAACCTTCCCAGCTCCTTCAGCTGGAGGGAAGGTGTCATGGTCTCATTTGTCCCCTTCCCCAACAGCTGTGGGGAGCACTAGCCCTGGAATTCCAGCTCCCCATGCCAAGGGGATCTGACATGTCAGGAGATGTAGGACATGGCACCATGGCAGGTGGAAGCCACCATTGATGCCAGCAGCCCAGGGAGCAGAGTGCAGCAGTCTGAGAGCATCAGCCAAGGCACCAATGTAAAACCAAGAGTGGAGGACACTGTGCTTTTGTTGGGCTCTGCTGCATTCCAAGCAGCTGAGAAAATGTGCGATGGGGACAACCAGATGCCTTCCTGGGCAGGGCACATTTTTCCAGACTAAAAGCTTGGAACGGAGGCTATTTTGCTTTACCCCTTTCCCCAGAGTGAGCTGCTTATGGCGTTCCCTCTCTCTCTCCAATCACCAGTTTATCTCTCCACCTCAGATGATGCTTCCTCAGCTTTACTGCGCATCTTGGCCAATAGCAGTGGAGAAATGTGGCCACCACATGTTGGCAGCAATTGAATCCTGGGCACATTTTTTTCTCTGCGCAGCCTTTAAGCTGTGGGAACCATTTCAAAGGAAACCATTCCCCCTATAACATGCTTGTGATCTGAAGATGTCTATTTAGATGGCAGCCCGGCATTAATTTAGCAATTCACTACAGAGTTTGGCGTGATGTTTAAAGCACTAAAATAAATTGTGGTGAAGTCGTTTCCCTCAAACCAGATTGTGTGGTTTACATTATTTGTCAACCTTAAGTACAACTGGCATGTTTGTATCACTCATGCAAAGCCCCATTGTGCCTCTCTAGAAGGGGGAAGAATCCGCACAGAAATGCATCCAAGTTCCTGCCCCGGCAGTTTCATGTCCCTGGGAGATCTGCCCCGGAGGCACGCAGCCCAACCGGCTGGAAGAGAGCCTGGGCTTTCCTCAGGATGATGGGTGTTAAGTGCAGGCTCATATAGGTTATATTACAAAGGGCCGATTTAATCAGAGGCAGATTTGTGCTCTCTGCCTGCAGTGCCTGAAATCCACCGAGCCGCGATGGCTTCGACACACACACGCGAGCTTCACACACGCATGTCGCGGCGAGAGCGGGGCTGTGGGGTCACCTGGGCGGCTGTGCCCACCGAGGAGGGTACTGGCCAGCACGGTGACAATCTGCCCTGCTGCCCGTGGCCTCCTGCCCTGCCCGGTGCGCCCAAGGGAAGGTCACGGTCAGGAGCAGCAGGGAGGGAAGGGACAGGTGAGGGAAGGCTGCCCCGAGATTTTGGGGAGCCCGGCGGGTTCTGGGTGTGCCTTCTGGCATCTCCTCTCTCTTCGAGGGGTGGTGTGATGATATCCCAGGCATGCAAGCCAGCCGAGGGGAGTCGGGACGAGCTGCAGGCTGCTGGCTTCACGCAGGGGACACCCGGAGAGGTGCTCGCCTCTGTCCAGGCTGAGATGTTGTCGCAGCCTGGCTGCAGCACTAGGCAGCACTGCGCTGTCCCCTGTCGCTCCGGCCATGCCTGGCTGTCCCTGCTGCCCTGGGCTGCCGGTGATCCGTGCTCCGTGGGGACGGCTGCGGGGTCAGGCGGGGACAGCACGGCGGCACTTTCGCCAGCGCCGCCGGGAGCAGGTTGGCGGGGCGTGCTGTGGTGCTGCGCCTGCCTCTGGGCGAGCAGGCGGGATCTCGTCTGTGATCTCAGTGCTTTATCCCTTCCTTCCCTTCCCTCAGTCGCTGCAGCCAGAGAAATCCCCGGATGGCTGTCACAGCTCTCCGCACATAAGCCGGCTGGCAGCGCACAGGGTGTTTCATTCCTCCACCTCCCAGCGACTCCCCGATGCCAGAAGAGCCGTCCTGCGGCAGGCGGCCGAGGCTCTGCACTGACACAACTGCACTCGCACATCTCCTCCTCTCGCAGGCTCCCAACCCAGGGCTCTCCCTCCCTCCCTCCCCACTGAGCCGCACCCCGGGGCGCCTGGACCACCGGCCAGGTCTGCTCTGCTGGATAGAACCTTCCTCCCCTCCTCCTGGGTGCTCCCTCCTCCTCCTCCTCCTTATCACAAGCCCCTGGGATCAGTGGCCAAGGTTCTGCTGTCCCCCTTTTCCCTGCCGCCCCCTCCCAACCTCTCCAACCCCACCCTCCACCTGCCCGCTCCTCTGCAGGTCTCTGGACCTTGCTGGGAGCATTTTCCCCACCGTGCCCGCAGAGCAGCTTGGTAGGCGTGTGCCCTCCGTGTTGTTCTAGCGGCAGCTTCTCAGCTGCATCTCTTCTGCAGCATTTCTGAGTTGTAAGAGACACCCAATTTTCTGGGAATTAAACTGAGACAACAAAAAGCTCTGTTGCTCTGACCATGGACATGTTTGCGCTTTTACGGGGTGATGGTAGAAACTCCTTCGCTCTCATGGGCATTCCAAGAGACAAGCAGAAGCCAAGACAGGCTGGGCAGATATGTGGCCGCACCGGCTGCAGCCCGCTGTCGCCTGTCCCCTCCTGTCCCAAGTACCCGGGCAGCGCCTGTCCTCGGCAGCTCCTGTCGATGAGACACTGCCCAGAAGGGCTGCACAAAAGCTCCCAGCCACGGCATGAAGTAATTGTCACATTTTTCTTCTGTAAGGATTAACGTTCCTGCTAACCTTGCA
Source organism: Lichenostomus cassidix (assembly GCF_008360975.1). NCBI lineage: Eukaryota > Metazoa > Chordata > Aves > Passeriformes > Meliphagidae > Lichenostomus > Lichenostomus cassidix. Next base: position 3,615,995 of record NC_139503.1, on the reverse strand, counting down.
AACCTTCATTGAGCCATTGTCACCCCCCGAAAGGCGGCACAATCGCCAAGGGATTAGGGTGTCTGCGGAGCAGCCTGTCCCCGCTATTGTGCGCTCCCGGCGGGGGGAGGAAATCCTGCGACATCAGGGATTTGGGGACGCCAAATTCACTGCCGGCCGGGCACACGGCAGCCCTCGGGGGCACCTGGGAGCAGTCCCTGCCGCGGTTGGGTGGCCCAAAACCTGGCTGGGCCGATGGCACCCGATGTCACTCGGGGCTGCCCTCCCCTGTCCTGGGCACCAGGGAGCCGGGCAGTCCCCAGCCCTGTCCCCTCCGGGCAGCAAGGTCTTCCTGCTCAGCTTTGCCAGTGGCTGCACTCTTGGGTGCTGAGGAAACCTCATAAAAAATTTAACGGGAAACACAGAGCCATAAAGGGAAGTTGCTGGCATTTTTGCCAGCTGTCGGCACTGCCCGCTGTGTGCGCTGTGCTCAGGCACCTGGCAAGCCACAGCGGGACTGTGGCCAGGCCAAGCTGGATTAGCAGCTCGTTCCCTTTGGAGCAAGAGCAAATGAGCATGGCAGCAGCACAGATGGATGCTCTTGGGAGCAGGACTCCAGATTCTGCACAGCTCGGGCTTGCAGACGGGCAGGACAGGCAGAAGCTGTGTTGCAAGGATGCAAGAGGAAAAAAGGAATGCTGAAGCAAACCCAAGATTTATGCATGCAGGTCCCAGGAGGGTCCTACAGAGCTTATAAATGACAATACATATTGTCATCCCAACCCCCATGCTCAGTAGCAAAGGAAAAGGAGTGGGAAGTGTCTCCAGCGTTGGGGCCATTGCACAACAACAGAGAATGGAAAACAATCTCATCTGCTTCTCCCCAGCATCTGGGTTCTGCATCAGCTTCCCCACTCCCATGGCACTTTCCCAAGAGACAGAACCATCCCTTCTGGATGGGGAGGATGGGGACAGGGGAGTCCTGAGGGTGGTGCTCAGGGAGCAGAGCCTGGCATCATTCTGTTGTGCCCAGTCTGGGCTGTTCAAACAGCAAAAACCAATCACCAGCTCCAGCCCTCTGCCCCATGCAAATAAGGACTCTTCCAGCCAAGACAGAGTGAAGTCTCCATCACGGATGTCTCTGAGTCCAGCAGGTGCTCATTTCTGGAAAAGGGCTGGAGCAGGCTCGTGGGGAGGCTCTGCTGGGGCTGGCCTCCTGCAGACCTGCACCAAGAGGATATGTCATGGCAGATGTGGCATCTGGATGCCTCCTCCCAGCAGGATCTGGACTTGCCAGCCCTTTGGCAGGGCACTCAGTGTTTGGAAGCCAGGACTTGCCCATTGTTACTGCTGTGCAGTGGGATTTCATGACAGTTTTTCATAAGCTTTGCACGTGTTTGATAGTACAAATAGGAACTGAATCTCCCCACAAGTGACAGCAGCCTGGCTGCCTGGGGCCCGCTGGGGCTTGAGAGGAAAGATGTCCATTCACATTCAGAAAAATCTCTGTATTAATTGAGCACATGGGGACAATTTAGCTTCTCTTCTCTGGCATCATGGCAGGGAAAGGGCTTCTCACTCTGCCTTGAGGATGTACAGGTGATTGTGTACATGGATCAAGAGCACTCCTAAAACCAGACAGCAACCTGGAGCTCCTCCACTAAATCCTGCAGCAGGAGCTTTCCCTAGACACTCCCACTGAATGCAATAAATGGGTTTTGCATTTTGATTTCTTTTGCCTCATCTGGAGTAATTTTGAGGAACAGGTGCTGCAGTCAGGCTGGCTCTTCTTGGTCTCATCTCCTGAGGCTGAAATGAGCCTCCATGGACAAGGAAGGGCTGCTGAGGGCACTCAGAGTCTCCCTGTGCCTCTGTGGGGCTCCTTCTCATTGAATCCTCCTCAGACCACACCTCCTGTTCCATCAGGGTGTCCATTTCCAAAAAGCAGGTGGTGACTGTGGTGACCAGGATCCCTCCCAAGACATTTGGAGGGAGGCTGATCTCCAGGAGGCAGCAACAGATGGGCTTAGTGCCTGTTGAAAATTAGGCTCTGACTGTATATACTGTCCTTAAAACACAAGCAGCTGTGCTTTAAGTAGCAAAATTCTTGGTCTTCCAAAGGCAGGAGGTGGTGATGCCCCCACTTTGCTGGCCTGGCTCGTTCTTCGTGGGGCAGATTGTGGCCATGCATACTCAATGGCTGCAGTGAAGTGGGGAAAGTTTCACTGGATTCATTTTTCACCAGAAAAGGTCGTGAAGTCCGGGATGGGTGTCCCACCCTGGGAGCAAAAGTCTTCTGATGCCAGCCCAGCCACCATCACGGCGGTCTGAGCCACCACAGTCCCTGCTCCCCTGGCTCAGCGTGACCCATGGCTATTGGCTATTCCGGAGATGGTTTCCATGAGGACTTCTTTTTTTTTTTTGGTAAAAATGTTGAACAATTCTGGTTTCATCCCCATGTGGAGCGGGAAAAATTTTGAAATCTCGGACATTTTTGAGGGCTTAAAAACAATTTCCCACCCAGTTATAGCCACCAGTCTCATCAGGATGTGTTTGAAAAGCCTCCAGCAGGAGCTGAGCAGAGCTGGTCTCAGCTGGATACCACTCTCGACGAGAAATGCCGTGGCAAAGGGTCATGTTTCTTCAGAAAAAAAGTATCTTCAATAGCTCAGGAAGTTATTAGTGTCTGCTAACAATAAGGGCTTTCGATTGATTCAATAGATGCTCATTTTAATTGTAAAATGCCAGTAATGAGAAATGTGCCATCCAATGACTCATTTTTCCCTTGTAAAAATTATTGGACATTTTTATTAGTTTTACAAATGACAGGACCTCGTATTTCTGAGAACACTTTATACAAGCCTTGCACAAGCCCACTCTCATAAAAGCGTGTCTGTGGTGACATCCAGAGCCACAAGAAGGGGAGCGGTAGAAAGGCCCAAAGTGGTGAGGACAGCCCACAAGTGGAACTGGCAGGACCGAACCCCAAGAGGGTGGGAAGGGGTGGATACAGCACCGGAGACATGAGCCCCGGCACTCCTTCCCAGCAGTGCCTTTCTGGAGAGGCACGGGGCAGGCAGGGGGATGGGTGCCAGCCGGCGCCCGGAGGTCTGCCCGGCGCGGAGCCCCAGCGCGGGGCAGCGCTGAGCGCTGTGCGGGGCGATGCGCGGGGCGCAGGGAGGGCAGGAGCCAGCCCCGGCCGAGCAGAGCTGAGCCAGGTAAGCGCCGTGCCACGGCGGCGGGCAGAGCGGGAGCGCGGAGCCTGCTCCTCGCTGCGCGATCCGTCCCGCTGTTAGCTGTGCGCGCACTGCCGGGCCGCGCTGCGCGGGGAGCGCACGGCTTGCTGGGCGAGAAACACCGTCAGGGGTCAAGCGCGGCCAGGGAGACGGGGACAGGGACAGCGGGACATCCCGGAGCGGCACGGCTGCGACAGCAGCGCTGCTGGACTGCGTCTGGATGGGCTGGAGGGGAGCGCCGCCAGAGCATGCTGCTCCTGCTCCGGAGAGCAGCGGAGCTGCTTTGGCCAGGCTGTGCTCATTGGAAAAATCCAAGCGATTTCCCATGGAGAATTAATTTGCACAAGGGGGGAAAAAAAGTAGTTGTAGAGAATTTGTCATTTCAGCATTTCATTTCTCCTCCCTTGCTGACATTATTTGTATTTTTGTTTACATCTCCTCATGAGAATTCATCTGTGACTCTGCACAGTGTACCGTGAGCTGGCATGATATGACATAATGCAAGAGCTGAGATAGCCCAACACTTCTATTTTAGTTCGGAGGATATTTTAAACTTTAGGTTATCCAGGAAATTTCTGAAATATTTGTCTTCACTCCAAGCCAGAACGAAAACAATTTTTGAAATGTCGGAAGTTCCCGTGAAACAAGTAGCGAGAGTTTCCAGCTCTGCCACCGTGCGTGACAGGGTGGCCAGTGGGGAGGCCCTAGCCTTGTGCAGGAGAGTGGCAGTGGGCATTGGAGAGCAGGGAACGGATTTCTGTGCGCCAGGACATCCCAGGAGAGACCTGTGGTCACTTTACAAACCCTCTCTGGTTTGTGGGGCACCAGTCTAGAGAGGGAGAGGCTCAGCGGGGCTGCTGCTCCAAGCAAACAGCCCCAGTTCGCCAAGGCTGAGCTGCTGTGGGATAGGCAGGGCTCTGTGGGGCCGCAGGAAGCCAGGGTCCACATGTCTCTGTGTCTGGGTGGAAAGTGCTATCAGGTTCCCAAAGTCTTTGCCTTTGCCTCTGCGCTGAGACACTCAATCCTCGGAGCTTTGTTTTGTGTACTCTGGGAACTGACAATTTGTAAAGACATGCTGCTGGGCTAATCCTCCATCAGCTCCTGGAGCGGAGACCAGCTGGATCTGGCAGCTCCTTTCCTTCTCCCACTCCAGCCTGCTAGAGCACTGAGTGTCTGTAACCAGTAGCTCACAGGTTTTGACTTATACGCAAAGCAGAGCAGCAGCTTTCCCAGCCGGCAGCCAGGACCGCACAGGCACCTTGTCCCCTGCCAGCGTGGTGACCACGGGGTGGCAATGCCAGCCGTGCCAGCGAGGTGTGTACGCCACTCGGGTGATGCCAGCCTCGGTGCTGAACTCATCCTGGCTCTCTGCTGGCCTCAGCCTGTGCTATGCCCTGCAGATGCTCTCAGGAAACCATTCCCACAGCATGGTTTGCTGTTGCTGCACTCCACAAGCTGATGCATCAGGGAAGAGATAGAATCAAGTTCTAAAAAGGACACCTTCCTCTTTGCATGCAGGAAATCTCACAAAGGAGCAAAGGGCCAAGGGCTCCTTGCCCATCGCCCCATGCACAGAGCTCACCCACAGGCCACTCAGGTCTCCTGAGTTTGGGAAACTGTGGGAGCTGGGTGTCCATCAGACTAGTCCCTGGAAAATGGGATCACCCTGCAACCATTGGTGGGAAGGCACCAGTGCTGTTACTTGGCATGTCCGAGGCCTCAGGTTTCAGGAAAACTCGTTTTTAAGCTACTTGGGGTCTGTCAAAGCAAATGAATTGCAGTTTCGGCAGCCACTTGGTCCTGGGTTAACCCTGGGAAAGCAACTGTGCTACAAATATTTACCTGATGAGGTAAACCATCAATATCCTTGAAACTTACATTAAAAAATACTGGACTAGAGCATCTTGTGGGTTTTGCTTTTTTCCCTGCTGATTTGTTTCACAATATGCCAGAAGCATGGCTTGAGTTAGGGCTTTGGCAGGGGCTTTTATCATGATTGATATAGTGGAGGATAGAAAAGAAATTTGGTTATCAGAGGATGCCAGAACTCAACTTCCTAGCACATACATTCAATAATGCAAAAGTTCTCCTTTAAAGGTCTCCTTAGAACAAATCCCAGTCATCACAAAACCCATAGAGATAAATTAAATTACATTTTAATAGCGGAGAACTCATTCCTGGGCCAGGCGCAGCAGTGAAAGTATGTTCTCTCTTAGGCAAAAGTAGCCTCATCTCCCATCAAAATTCTGAATGCTACCAGATGAAAAACTTAATTGGAAATGAAACCCCAAATCTCCCAGGGCAGGAGAGGCTGCCTGACCTCCTGCTCCACTGCCCCACTGATGCCCTGGCTGTGTTCTTGCTTGTCCTGCCCTGTGCTGGGATTGGTGTGTCTCCTGAAAAAGCCAGGTGAGACTCATCTCTTCCTCATGCCATTGTCCTGTGGATATTTAAAAGGCATACAAATGCAGGGTGTCTGAAGTGTCTGGTATGCTGCAGTGTGGGGTTATTGGGGTGGTGATGCAGGCGGATGGGGGATGATGGGGAGTCATGGGGATAGTGATCCAGGGTGATGTGGGGTGATGTGAGGTGATTCTGGGTGCTGACGTGGGGTGCAGGCTGGGCCAGCCTCACCTCGAGGTCCCACATGATAACATATCCAAAACTGAAAGGCAAAAGGCAGAAAGGGAGAGGGCAGAGCTGCTGGTCCTTCCCACCGAGGGAACCTTTCACTCCTCATCCTCCCCATCTCATCCTCCCCTTGCCCTGGCTCTGGCAGCCTGGACCTCAGTTCCTGCCCAGCTTCCTCCATCCTGGCCTCACCCTGCAGTGCTGGGCTGAGCCTCACTCTTCTCTGTGTCTGTACAATGACCAAACCCCCCGGCAGAATTAGCTCCTTGCTCAGCACTGCATCCAATTAATTATATAGTTTAGGACACAATATGTAGACATTTCCCATCCACACCAGCAAAGCTCTTGGCCCTGCTGGAGACCTCTGCATGGCAGAAGGTGGCTGGGCATGAGCTGAAGCGTGTGCCCTTGGCACGGGCACGGGAGAGTCCCAAGCTGTAATTAAAATAATTACAGGTGCTTTGCAAATGGCTTGGAATACAGCGCAGTGAGCACATCACTACAGCTTTTGCTGCTCAAGGATCCCCTCCATGTGTTTTCTGCTGATCTGTTCAGCTGCTTTCAGTGCAGTGATGCTCCTGGACTGACCTGAATGTGTCCCTGCCCGGGGGACATGTGTCTGCTGTTAATGAGGACAGCCAGACAGGCAGTGCCCACCCATGGGTGGTGTGTCAGTCCAACCCAGAGCACCAGCATCCGTTCTGTGGGTCAGCAGGAGCCTCCAGTTCATGCCTGGGGCATTCCCAAACTACCCCAGCATCCCAAAATCACCCCACAGTCCCAAAACTGGTGCAGGTCTCTTCTGCTACAGCCTGTTCTCCATGGGCACAGCTGGGCCAGGAAGGAGCTCAGTGTCACTCCCAGTGCCAGCCCAGGATCCAGGACACTTCTCTCGCTGTGGCAGGTGACCCATGGGGTGCTCAGGACTCCCAAGGTCACCAGCCTGTCCCCACGCAGTGATGGGAGCCCACAACAACAATTACAGGCTTCCTGCATGTCCTGCCTGTGGGGTTTTGTCACACATGATGTCCCACATCTGGGACTCACCAGTTGGAGATGGCAGTGCTATTTCCATGTCGAACTGTAGCTGTTTTACCCCCAGCCGTTCCAGGGCTTACAACTATTGTGTGGGGTTTTTAATGTTGCAAGAATTTATATTGGGAAAAAAGTGCTTTTTTTTTTTTTTTTTTTTCTCTATGCCTTGGGAAATGTCATCCAGCAGGAATGTTCCCAAGAACTGATCATGGCTGAGAGAAGGATGGGCTCGAGCAGGGGCTGCATGCCCAGCTCCCATCCCTGCCCCAGTCTCCCAGGACTGCCTCACAGGGCTGTGGCTCCCTTGGGTGCTCCATCCGTGCTCCCCAAACTCTGCCCCATGGTCCTGGGGGACATCTGCAGCAGCAGAGGCAGGAGGGAGGGAGCAGATGCCTGGAGAGGGACGAGCTGCTCACAAAGCCACTCCTGCTGCAGAGGCTTTTGGTTTCATGTCCTCTTGGCTGTGCCAGTGGCCTCTTCCACTTCCAGCTCTGGATGGAGTTTACAAGAAACGCTGGAAGTCCCAGCCCTGTGGTGTGTCATCATTCAAACTTCTCTTTAATAGCGTCCCAAAGTAATTTATTTTTCCCTAACATCAAAGCCCCCTAAGCGACGCTGGGAGAGGCAGGGCTTCCCCCCAGACCCTGGTGGCTCCTGCACCCCTCTGCCCTGCTCTCAGGGGCTGGACACCCTCCTTGGCTGTGCTGGGGACAGTGATGGTTTCAGGTGGGGCTGTGGAGCCAGGGGAGGCAGAGCTGTGACACTGCATGCAGGATGAGAAGGCAGATCTTCCCCCTGAAAATACAAGTGAGATGTGTATGGATTGCCCTGCAGTGAGGGTTCTGAGGCCTTTTCCAGGCTCAGCATCACATCACAGACCCCTTTCAGGAGCAGGTAGCAAAGGAAAAAGAGTAACGAGGAGAAAGAAATAGCAAGGAGATGCAGGTCTGTATTTCCATCTCTTCTGCCAGAATTCAGAGCTGCCCTCCACTGCCTGGTGTGCCAGGGGTGCTGGGGATGCAGGCAGAGCATCTCCTCAATTAGACCTCTGTGCTCAGGGTATCCTCTGTTCCCCAGAACTGCTGTCCTCCCCAGCTGCATGAGTTTTGTAGAGGGGAATTTAACAGAAAAATTGCAGCAGCTCCTGCCTTTACAAACACAGCGTGCTACTGTCCCTGCCAGCACTCCATGCTGGTTTGCCTCAAGGAATCTGTGAGATCCATCCTGCTGTGATCTGTAACAATATTGGGATTAAATTAGCTTCCCTGAGCTGCAGAGAGGTCAGTGTGTAAGGCCCCTGGTTAATCCAGCAGGCCAGAGAGAACAGAAGCCTCCCTGCATTGGGAAAGGAAAACAACGGGGTCTGTTTGCAATCCGTGGAGCTAATTCAAACAGCATTCCTCAAACAACAGGGGAAAAGGGCCTTTGGAGCAAATGGGAAAAGAGTGTTTCCCAACATGCACATAATGTTGCTCCTTGGGGAGAGGGGAAATGTCCAGACTGCACGGATGAGGTGCCAGAAAACCTGGCAGGCACAAGAAAGGGGTCTGAATAGCTGGGCAGCTGGTGGGGCACACAGGAATTACCCTCTGCCCTGGGCATGGCAAGCCTAGAGCAGGGCTGTCCTGCTGGAGCACTCCTGAGCAGCCCACAGGGAGCAGGGGAGCAGGCAGGCATCCAGCTGCTGCCTGCACATCTGGGCAGGATGGGGCATCTCATCCACCCACCTCTGGGGTGACAGGATCTTGCTCTCTTGTCACCTACAGGGAGTTTTACACTGAAGCAATGTAAAACTGCACTTGTGGCTCTCAGCACCAATCCGAGATGACAATCCAGGGACAATCCCAGATGGAGATGCTCCCTGCACAGGCTGCTGCCAGCACTGCCACCTCTGAGCACAGCCTGCAAGCAGCACTGACTGGATGAAAGCCTGGGCTTGCTTGGGAAGCAGAGGCATGCCCGGGTGATCCTATCAGGAAGCCAGCTCCACATCCTCTGGCTCTCACATCTGCCACAGAAGGCGTGATCCCAGTGCCCCTGTGCCTGACCCCCAGTGCAGCCCCTGCCAGGAATGCAGGCATTGTCAGCAGCCACAGCAAGTGGTGGTGCAGTGAGCAGGCACTGGCAGAACCCTGTTCCCAGGACTCAGATACATATTCATATAATTCCTGCAGATATTCAGGTGTTATTAGAAACAATTGCCCGAGTTTCAGTCATCCTGCAGCAGAGAATCCTCAGAGCAGCAGGCCAGAGAAGACCTCATGTCAAGGCTGGGAGCGTCACAGACACTTCAGGATGTACTTGCTTTCCTTCTGCTTTCTCTGCAAGTGTCTTTTCTGCTTTTTGCTTATGCTGAGATATTATCAAAGGCTGATGAGGCACCAGGGATGAGTAATGCACCCTCTGTGCCAGCTGGGAATTTGTAGGCACTGGTAGGGTTAATGTGGGTCTGAAAGAAGCTGTGGTGCTCAGTGCTGGATCTGCTGGCTGCAGACCTGGGTATGTCTGCAGTTCCCCCTGTCCTCAGCTGCCCTGGGGGCTGAGGGACACAGCTCCTGGTGTCTCTGTGGTCCCTGGGCAGGGTCAGCCTTCCATGGAGACACCTTCCCTCTCATTGAGAGAGGCAGGAACCATAGAGGGATGAAATTGGACCAAAATGTGGCAGGTTTAATGTAGAGCAGAACCACCTACTTGAAGAGTGGGTTGGGGGATGTGGGGGAGTCCTGTGCAGAAAGAGAGTGAGTTTCTCCCCATAGCTTTGTGCAGAGCCACTGTGCCCATGAAGCTGCCCAAGGAACCTGCTGTGGGTGTTAAGGAACCCTGAAAGCAGAGCTCTGCTTTCAATCTGGAGCCACTAGGCATCTTATCCTGCTAAAATGGGGAATTTCATGTCCTTTTGTACAGGAGAGGAACAACCTGTTTGGGATTAATTTAGGACCAGCTCCAACAGCCATTAGCTAAAAAACCAAGCCTGTAAATGAGCTCCTGTCAGAAAGGGAAGAAATGTAGGATTGATGCTGGATTTATTGTGCAGGGTGTTAAAGCAGGATTTAGTGTGATTTACCATCCTCTGCAATGACACCTCTGGCACCAGGGAGCTGTGAGCATGTCCCCTTGCCTTCAGCCAGACCTGCTGCTCTGCTGGCTAATTCCTGCTGTGCTGATAGCCCTGCTGCTGCAGCTGGGTCTGTCAGCATTGCCACTACAGAGCTCTGACTTTGGGGGTTATTGCTCACTTAGAAACATTTGCTCCAGACTGAAACTTGAGCTACAGCTGTCAGCTGAGGCTGCAGCACTCCAATATCAGATAGGAGGTTTGGCTGTTCAATGTGCATGAAATACAGATCTTGGGTTCATCAGATTTTTTTACTTGTACAGTCAATGGAGCGATATTGTCCCTTGCCAACATTTGATGGTACTTGAGAATTTCCTAGAATAGAAAGTAAAAGGGCTTTAAATATAAATAGAAAAAGGTCTTCAATATGGAGACTTGCAGCAGTGACTGCTCAGCATCTGCCAACAAGCAAACACATTCACTTCACAAGCAGCATTCACAATGCTGCTGTGAGATAGCAAGGATCTCAGTGACATCATTTACAAATAGGAAATGAGGGACATTTAACGAGGTGCCAAGGAAAATTGGAGATGAATAAAACTTCTGTGTACACGAGCACAAACACAGGGCACAAAGGAAAAGCTGCAGAAGGGGTGAGTTTCCCCTCTTGCCTCTTGTTTGGGTTATTTTGCACCCTTGTGTTCACAGCTGCCCCACACAAGTGCTGTGTACAGCAGAGAGGATGGCAGGTGGGTGAGGAAGTCATGAGGCTCTCCAAATCTGTGTGTCTGGGGGGCTGCTTGGTGCCATGTTCTGTATCCACACCCTGCCCTCCTCTTCCTTTGGGCTTTAGGGTCCAAAGTGAGTCCCACTGAGCACTCCAGGGCTCATGGCAGCAGCTGCCAGGGATGCTCAGGGATCTGTCTTCAGCAGGGCTCTTCAGCAGAGTGCTGAAGGGAGCTGCCCCAGCCCCAGCAGGGGACTGAGGAGGGATTCAGGAGCCACTACAGGGTTTGTCACCTCCTTTGAAAGAGCCTGTGCCCTATAGCTTCCAGCTCAGAGCCCTGAGAGCTTGGGGAGTCTCTTCCAGGAGATTGCCAGGGTCCATGGGTGTGTCATGCCGAGGGGCTGGCTGGCAGCCTGTCACACACCCCTGGGACAACTCTCCAGGGCACCAGGGCTCCCAGCAGAGCCCCATGGCCTTGAGCATCACATCAGCCCCGTCAGAAGCAGGGAGGAGGGTCAGTCATGGCTGGGCAGCACTGCTGGCCCTCAGGAGGCAGGTGGACACCAACTCTGTGTGGCTTGTACAGGGACACTGGGGCAGGGTTTAGCATGGCTCCTGGGAGTGCCAGCTGCTGCCCGAGCCCCAGGGCAGGATCTGCCCATCCCACCAGGCACAGTGGGGCTCAGGGAAGGTGCCTGAGCCCTGCTGTCCCCTGTGCACCTGCATGAAGCAGGGAAGTGCAGGTGGAGAAGGGAAAGGGAGCTGGGAGCACAGGGAGGAGAGCCCAGGCTGCTCAGATGTGCTGGAGGGCAGGTGTCCCAGGCAGTCCAACTGCAGCCATGCTCTTCTTCTGAGCAGGAATGTTTCCTCCTGCTGCACAGCCAGCAGTGGAAAAAGAACCAGGCTCTGAGCTCTTTGCCTTCATGCCTTCCCCCTCCAGAGGATAATAAGCTGCTTTTAATATCTGACATGCTTATTAACAGATGCAGTTGTGACAGCTGATGACTTCATATGCCACTTACCACTAAAATGTTAGTAATAACTCAGAATTAACTGTCATAAATAAAAAAGACTACAAAGACAACTCGATGGTGTGTCACTCTGCAGTAATTTACTGAGACCCTGTTGGCTCTGGATGCGAGGCTGGAAGGTCCTTTGTGGAGCTCCAGTCCGGGTTTTGCAACAGTCACAATATTTTGGCTGGATATTGTCTTAGGAGGTGGTACTAGTGGGGTGGAATTCCCTCATGCAGGAGTTTGCACTGGATGCCTTTACAAAGCTGGATACTCTGGTAATAATAATAATTAAAAGCCCCTACCCAGTGGATGGGGACGGAGTCTACGCATTGAGACCAGGATTTATTAATGTGCAAATTGCTCTGATATGATCACATACTTTCTGCTTTGCATACGCAGGGAGCAGCGTGGGCTGATGGAGTAGGAACTAGCCTGAGCGATCTTTACGAGCTGAGATCCTGCACATCGCAGAAGGGTTTGTTTCTCCGTGCAAAACCTGGGACCCCGTTAGAAACCTGCTTTAAAAAACGAGTCACCAAAATATCCAAACGCACCAGACTTCTCCATGAACTCGCCATGAATGTATTTTTCATTTTTTTTGACAGAAGCGTGTGTGTAACTTTCTCTGGAGGAACTGAGGAATTTTGTAGTTGGTCTTGATAGTATTTTCAATCTGAGAACCCAGTAGAGTCTTTTCCGCAGTGATGAGGGAGTGACAAGTTGGAGGTAAGGGTTTCAGCATGCATGTTTGTGTCGATGGAGCTTTTGCAATGTGGGCTGCTAATGAGGAACGCGAGCCGTGTCAGCATCTGACTGCGGGTTTGCCTTGTGCAACGTGGATAATGAGTTCAGACAATGAGAGCTGCACAAAATCCCAGCACGACCCGTGGGATCCCCTTCCCACCGCCCCCACCCCCCTCCCCGAGGTGCGTGGGGCTTGCAGGGAAGCTGGGCTGCTGCGTGTGTCCCCTGCCACTCTGGGGAAGGGGACATGGAGAGCCGGTCGGGGTATTGATCAGCTTGCTGGAGCTCGTTGCTGATTCTGGAGCAGCCGCAGGGTCTCGGTGCAGAGGGTGGCCGTGCCCTGCTGCCCTCCCTCTGATCCCAGGGCAGGGGCAATGGGAGGACGGGATGGTTAGGCTGCTGCTGTCTCAGTAGTGCTGTAGCTGCAGCTAACCCAGCCTCCTGCCACCCATGGGGGCACAGCAGGCGCCTGGAGAGCGTGGGGTAAGTAGGGGCTGTCTGGCGGTTTGAGTGCGGGATCAGTGGGGAAATAGTTAATAGGGGTTATGGCAATAATTAGCGGTGTGAGCAGCTGGTGCTGATGTGCAGGGGAAGTGCTGCTGGATGCACTGCTGGCTGCCATGGGTCAGCGAGGGCTCCCATGGGCTGGGACACAGTGAGGGCACGGGTCAAGGTGACACTTCAGCCTCGCTCCTCTGCGCTGACAGAGCCGGGGTGCTGTGAGACGTGGGTGTGGGTTACTGGGGATTGGTCACCCCTGGGCTGCTGGAGTGTTTTACAGGCATGTGTGTTCCCTTGAACAGCCCTGGGGACATGAGAGGGCTGTTCAGGTGATGTGGTTTGGGTTTAAAGAGGCACCTTATGGTCAAAGGCATTAAAATAGCCATACTGGCAGAAGAAAATGCTGTATGACAAGGCACACATGGAGCCTCCACTGCTGCACAGGGGTCAGCAGGTACCCACACCAAAAAATCCTATCCCCTGAATGTCTGTGAACCTGGGGCAGTGCTTACAGTGCTGTTTGGGGTGGGCAGCTCTGTGCTGAGATCCCGTGGGGACTGAGCACTTGCAGTGAAACATCTGCCTGGAGGGTTCTTCAGTTGGAATGATTGTGTCTGAAGCCTTGGGCAAGTGAACTCCTGACTCCATCCTCTCACCCCTCGGTGGTGCCAGGGCTGTGGAGGCTGGGTGGGAGGATGGCAGCAGCACTGCGGGCCTGGGAATGCCAGTGCTGCAACATGCCTGGAAACCACCCTGGAAAAAAGGCTCGTTGGAGCTGGATCAGCTCCCTGGCCCCGCGCAGCCGCTGCGAGAGCAGCAGCACCACCCTGAGGGACGCGGCAGGGAGGAGCCAGGGTGCAGAGCAGGGGCAGTGACCCCCTGAGCACTGCCAGAACGAGCTAGCCATGCCAGTGTGTGCAGGCAGCAGCTGAGAGAGCAGAAACACCATGCTTCCATCAGCCGAGCTAGATGTGAGCTGGCAGAGCTCTTCCTGTGCTGTGAGGTTGGGATTGTGGTGAGCAACAGAGCCAGGTCAGCCCTGCTGGGCTGTGGGGACAGCCCCAGGCCAGGATCATGCAGCTGAGAGAGATGGCCCTGGCAGCAGAGACCCTTCCCCTGTGTGGTGTGAGGGTGACCTGTCATCTCCCCAAGGATGGAAGTGCCTGTCTTTGCCTAAGACCTGGAAATTACTGACCGGCTTCCAGTCCTACCCACCACGAGTGGGTATGGAAGATAGATCCAGCAGATCCTCTGGGATTGCAGCTTCCCCACATGCTCATGGGCAGTGGGGTGGCACAGGCCAGCTGCAGGATGTCCTTCATTGCAAACCACCCTGAGCACTGCCAGGCCTGCTGAGCTCAGAACTTGGTCCCCCTGTCCTGATGGTGCAGGGTGCTGTCATCCCACAGAAAGGCAGAATTTGGATAGGCTCAGCCCAGGCTGGCAGCAGCAGCTGGTCTGAAGGACACCCTGGCTGCCTTCTCACTCCCTCCTGCTGACTGGGTGCTCCATCCTGCCACTCACCCAGAGCTGAGGGTTACTTTTCCCAGTTTGTTTTCCTCTGCTGCCGGAGTTGGTGCTACTCCTGCCTCTCCAGGGCTCAGGTTTCCCAGGCAGTGATGTCTCAGTGGGAGAGCCAGAGCACTGGGAATCCCTGCAGGAAGCTCCTCTTGGCAGATGATTCCTGTGCTTATGGCCAAGCAGAAAGCCCCAGGTGCTGCTCAGGGCTTTTCCCTGGGCTTCAGGCTTTGGCTCTGCCTTTGCCTGGAGAAGCAGATTGGCACGGCAGCTCATGGCTCACTGGGCTCCTGTGAGCCTGGAAATTTGTGTTTACAAAGCTGGCAGTCAGGGTTTGTGCTGGAAGGAGCTGTAAGCTCTTGTTTGCACGCATTTATACCGGAGTAAGAGGGGAATGTGTATTGAGCTGAGTGTGTGCACTTGCTGTAGGATGAGCCTCAGCACCCCTGGCTGTGCTCACCCTGCTCCCCACAGCCAGGGCTATACATGCTGTGTGTCCACCCACACCTCCAGGGGCACCTGCTGAGCATGTCCCTGCTCAACAATTGCCCTTTAGGGAACCCTTTTGGGGGAAAAGCAAAGTTTTCAGTGCCCTGGTCTGTGCTACCCCGAATTGGGCTGTTCTCTTTCCTGGTCTGAGATTTGGTTCTGCTGTTCTGGTGAGTTAATGATCTTTAGGAGGCTCAAACCCGCCTGAGTTGTGCCCAACAGGTACAGGTTTGCTTTTCCCATGAATGCAGCCATGGCAGCACCCTGATCACAGCACAGAGCTGTGCCTGCCAGGATGACTCCAGTGCAATTCCAGATGCTGCTCTGGCTCTGTGGAGAAGCAGCAGGCATGGATCCTTGCAGCCTGCCTCAGGGCTCTGCCTCCTTCTCCTCCTCCAGAGCAGTGTGCCGCCTCTGTGCTGGCATGAGGGCCATGGAAATCCCCCTGTAAAACATTTCCTGATGTTTTATAGCACTGAAGCACAAGCACTCCTGGGGGGAGGCCTGTGGCACTATGGATCACAGTGTTCCTTGGAGCAGCTACTGTGCCAGGCACTGAGCAAGGCAGGCAGGGAGCTGGGGCTGGAGCTGCAGGGGCTGAGGTGCTGCTGACCCCCAGAGCAGCCAGGGCAGAGGGGTGGCTATGAGCAGCAGCCTCTCCTCAGTGTATTCCCCATCAGTGGGTCACAGCATGGCTCTGCAGATCTGGAGAATGCAGTGCAGGAGCTGGTGGAAGAAGTCAGACCTCAACAATGCTGTGGATAGCTCTGCTGCCAGATTGGGCTTTATTATTTTATTTTTTCAGTGAAGTTTATGGGTTGGGGATTTTGCAGAACTTGGCACTGGGATCTAATATCAAATGAAGACCTTCTGGTTCGGAAATTTGACTTAATGCAGTCGTCTTTTATTGCTTCAAGGATTAAGCAGAACAAAGTGGCTCTGCCTGTGCATGTGCAGAGACATTTGCTGGAGGCATGTGAGACACCCTGTGGCAGCTGTGATGGCCGAGCCAAACGCGGTGGGACCTTCCTCTGCCGAGGGTTTCACAGGAGCTCCTGGAGCATGGGCTGATAGGGAAACAGCCCACAGAACAGAGCAGAAGAGAGGGACTTTCCCAAAGAGAACAAGGGCCCAAACATGCTCCCTCAGCCCTGGCTGCTTCCCTCCCATGGCAGGAGCTCTGCCATGGGGTCACCAGAGTAGGCGGAGCAGACAGCAGGCTCAAGGAGCACCATGGGGACATCCCTGTGTGCCTGGGGAGCAGGGACAATGGTGCTGCCTCTGATAGCTGGGTGCCATCAGTGGTGTGTGAGGAGCCTGTTGAAATCTCCAAAAAGGCAGGCTGGGGAATGAGTTGGCAGCACGGAGCTGCTGCTGCCAACCTTCTGGAGCTGGGCTGGGCCATGGGGCTGGGAGGGTTTGGGGTGGTTTGCCCCAGGTGCTGTCCCCTGGGAGACCTGGGACCAAACTAACCCGAGTGAGACCCTGGGAAACCATGCCTCCTCCTGCAGGAAGCTAATTTCCACATATTCACATCCCTCACTGACTACCAAGGGGAAGTTCAAATTCCCCATCCAGCTCGAGGACCTGGAAACCCAAATTCCTCACCTCCCAGCTGGTGCCCAGCCGGCTGTTGGCAGCGAGCTGGCAGTTCCCAGGGGTTCATTCCTACTGCTACTAACCAGGTTTGTCCTGCCTCCAGCATCTGGTCCTTCTCTCCGGGGCTCAGTAAACCTTTGGAGAGCCCGTTTACATTACAGATCCCTGGTATATTCAGCAAGAGGCAATATATCAGGAATTTAGTTATTGTGGATTAGGTCTCAGATATCCCAGGGATATAATGTTGGTCTTTCTCACCTCGTGTGTAGGAGGACTAATGGCA
The DNA here is from genome assembly GCF_008360975.1 of Lichenostomus cassidix. NCBI lineage: Eukaryota > Metazoa > Chordata > Aves > Passeriformes > Meliphagidae > Lichenostomus > Lichenostomus cassidix. Next base: position 3,599,182 of record NC_139503.1, on the reverse strand, counting down.
AATTATCTGGATGGTTTACATTTTCTGGTTTGTATTGGAGCTCCCAAGGACCAATTTATCCTGATTGAATTGCAAACAAGGCTTAGTGCCATCTCAGATTCAGGGGCCAGGTGTCTCCATAAATGAATTCAGAGCAATTCAGGTTACCCCAAATTCTTCCTGTAGATGGGATAATGGCATAAATCCTGCTAATGTTTAGACTGGAAATTGTTTGTAGCAACCTGAGCTTGACTGATGGCTGCAATAACAGAAAGAATCATAACTCGTGTCCTGCAGTGAGGGTGGGAAGAGCCAGCAGTCCAGCCAGACGGCTCACCACAGACTCCAGGTGCTCATGGGGAGGATTTGGAGATCTATGAATGGTGTGTGACCTGCCAAGGCACTGACTCTGCAGCGCCTAGAATGCCAGTGGCCTTTCTGTGCTGAGGGAGCAGCTGTCCAGGCTCTCTTTGGGCTAGAAAGCAAGGAGAAAGGAGGGAAAAGTGTGTGCTTGCTTGGTCTGTGCTGCAGTCTCAAGGTTTCCAGTGGCACCTCCCTGCCCTGGAGCGCCCAGGCTCTCAGATTTGGGGTACGTGGTGGTGGCACAAGCTTCCTGCTGGCTCTTGGCACGCTGGGGCTGTGCTGCTCCCTCCAGACATCCATCCCTGCTGCAGTCCCCACGCTGGGGGATTGTGCCCAAACTGTGAGTGTTGTGTAAACACGGCGAGTGCTTCCTGTGAACGCGCTTCACCCGCAAAACCACCGTAATTAAAAACCAGGGGCTGCCGGAGCAGGCAGTGGCACCACAGTCCCTCCAGAGCCGCTGGCACTTGGCACTCATCTGGGGACAGTTTGGGCTGTGCTGCACATGACACACCTGCTTGTGTCCCCAGGGTCCTCTGGCTGTGCTATGCATGGCCAGACCATTCCACACCACCTGCCATCAGAGGGACCCTCCTGACCTGCTGTCCCCACCTTGCAGGGAAGCCTGGCACCATGCCCAGGTCACTGCACAAGGAGCAGAGGGGCTGCAGGGATCCCCACTCTGCACAGCTCCCTGCTCCGTAAATATTCCCGCAGCCCAGCTTAAGCACTTGACAGTGTTTATAAAGCAGCTTGCAGCAAACAGGCTTGGAAGTGCAGAACAAGTTGGTGTTTACACAAGTGACTAATTATTTATTTGAAAATCCTGTGGACCAGCCGTGGGCTGTAACGACAAGCACATGGGGAGCGCTGGGCTCCTGCCCTGGCAGGCGCAGCAGGGACACGGTGAAAAGTTCAGAAGCACCAGGGAAGGGGGACAGTGGATGTGGCCCTGATGGCCACCAGCCCTGCTGGCACAGGTGAGCCAGCACTGCCAGGAGGTGCCCACATGGGGCACAGCTCAGTGTCACGGCATGTGCTGCCACATCTCCATGGCATGTCCCTGTGTCACCTCTCCCTGCAGCAGCTGCCAGCCCACACCTGCTGATGGGACAGCTCCTCCCTCCAGGTGCTGTGCCGCCAGAACCACTCTTAGGTGGGCTGGAGTAGGGGCGCTGCAGTGGCCCCTCAGCCCCCCGGGGACCCTGGCCATCCCAGGCTGAGGCCAGGCTCACTTCCAGCACGGTCGCCACCAGTCGTTTGGGGCATCAGTGATTGCGCAGTTATTATAAAGGGATTAAAACAATTTTCTGTTTCATTTGACTTCGCAGAGCAAATGTTGTCGCCTTTATTCCCACACAATGTCCGCCGTTGGCAGGGCTTTGCTCTGCCAGCTGCAGAGAGGAGCATGGCCCTGCTTGGCAGTGCCAGAGCTCTTGGTACAGCACGGAGCTTGCCCTTCCTTCACACCAGGCACAGGGAAAACCACCTGAAAACTCAGGGAAAATGCCCTGTCAGCAGCCAGCTGGAGCAAGGGCTTGGGCTCTCTCAGGAAAGGATGGGACATGTGGAGCCCTGGGTGCTGGCTGGCCGGCCATAGGGCAACTGGGCTTCCCTTTTCTCTCCAGAAGTTCGTGCAGAGCCATTGGTTTGCTGCCCAGCCCGTCCCGCTGGTGTTGCCATGCCATCAGTCTGTCCTGCCATGCACATTTGGCTGCTCCATGCCATGGCTTGCTGAGGGCAGTGTGGCACTCACAGCTGGGCTGTGTCTAACAGCAGGGCTGTGGGAGTTGGTGAGCCTGGGCAGAGCAGCTCCTGCACTGACCCTGCCCTGTGCTTCGGGGAATGGGAGATGGGAGGTTTGGAAATTCCCTCAGAGGAGAAACACAGCATTTTGGGCAGCTCACAGAGGATCCCACCCCGTCCCCAGACAGCCCCAGCCCCAGCTGGGGACAGCAGGCTCACTCTCTGCTAGGCTCAACTACCAGCCCCAGAGGTGCCCACTTGATGGGAAACATCTTGTGTGCCTGGCACCCGCAGCAGCCATCTGCCGCTCGGGGAGGGCGGCCCAGGGGTCTGGCTCTATTTTAAACAAGTTCCAGCTATAACTGTTTGCAGCACTGGCAGATGGCAAAGCCTGTGCTGAGCATTTCAATGGGTGCTGACTATTAGCAACAGGGACTTATGGATGAGGCTGGAGCACAGCTCTCCCCACACCGCTCTGGGTGCTGCCAGCACCCCCAGTTCACCCCACAACCCCTGTGCTCACCCCCAGCCATTGTGGGAACGATGCTGTCTGTCAAGTTAACCTGTTCTCCTCTTCTTTTGCAGTTCCTGCCAGCACACCTGGAACCTGCAAGCAGCTAACGCCTGCTGCCGAGCCCCCGATGGGACTGGGGCCAAGCTCCTGCACTCCTGACGGGGATGAAGGTAGAGCCATGTTACCTGCTACCTAAGCTCGCTGGTGCTGATGTAGTTTGTGGATATGGTCCCAGACCCGGCTCTGTGCACAGACTCTCAGCTCTGATCCCACCCGAGACGATTTAGTGGCAGCAGAGACCCCAGCTGTGGAGCACGCTCCCCCAACCACCCCACGACGGAGGGGCTGCAGCGCTGGAGAGTTACTATGCAGCTTGGACTGCTTGTGGTGGTGGTTTTTCTAAGCTCGATGGATCTAACAGGCAGCAGCAAAGTGGTGAAGGGCAAGAGGCAAAGACGAAGTATGTATGAAATGCTTTTCTTCTCTACTTCCTCTCATGGTGCCATGAGGGTCGTGCTGGTGTGAATGTGTTTATAGCACAGGGAGCTGGGCAGGACCTGCAGTGTCCCAAGAGCTCCCCCAGTCCCACTTCCAGGCAGACACTCCCTGCCCTGTCCCCTGACCTGCCCCAGCCCCGAGCTGCAGTGTGCCCTGAGGTCACAGTGGGGTCAGTTATCTCCCCAGCCCAGAGGGTCCCTGGCAGGGCTCTTGCAGGGCAGCCAGGCAGAACTGGCACAAGAGCAGCCGCAGGCGTTTGCCCTCCTTTATGTGAGCTCATGATGTTAGAACTGTTTTACATTAAAACCGTTTTAAATTGAATTATAGAAAATTGATTTTATATTAAAACTGGGACTGCCGAGCCCTGGGAGAACAAGGAAAACCTGACGTCATGGCTAATGCTATAAAGGGCAATTTCCAGCGAGGGCCCAGTTTATACCTTTGCCATGGATGCAGAGCTTGGCACCAGAGCCCAGCGCTGCGGGAGGGATGGGGCCAAATTCCCGGGGGTCCCTGTGTTGCCCACAGTGCCAAGGGGATCCCAATAGAGACCAGTGAACCCTTCTGGGGGGCTGAGGACCCTCCTGCCTTCTGTGTCTCTTCCCAAGGCTGCAGCAGCCCCCAGACCCACAGGCCCAGCAATGGGGCAGTCAGTGGGGACTGCCAGGCTCTTGGGTCACAGCAGGGGGACAAGGACAGCTCTCTTACCTCTACTCCTGGCACGTGAACACTGTGCTGCTCAGCTCTTGCTTTTGAAGTGTAGTAAACACAGTATTTAAAAGAATACATCTTTTAAATACATGGCTTTTCTATAAACAAGGACATGGCTTGCATAATAAACTAATAAAAATAACCTGCATTCTAGCCTGCAAAGAATGCGATTGGTTTCAAAACAAGCAGAATTTTATATGATAATTAAAAGCAGAAAACTCTCAAGACATGGGATTGAGTATTTTTCTTGGACTGAATGTAGGAGCTGAGAGAACATATCTCTATTTTGGGGGCAGTGACACCTCCTGACTGCCAGAGAGAGTTTAACATAGGCAGGGTCAGAGGGAGATCCAGCCTGGGACGCAGCATGGACGGAATTAGTGGAATTGTTTCACTCCAGGGCCGTGTGCTCTGCTCCCCACTGGTCCTCAGCATGGAGGCACGGCCAGCTCGGAGCGGGGAGGCAGCAGGAGGTGCTGGAGCCCTGGGCACATGCCCATCGTGAGTGTCTGCCCCGTGTGGGCATCAGGGCTGGGAGGCAGTGGGCTGGGGTGGACAATGCTGGGGCTCTGGGCACAGCTGGTGGCTGCTTCTGGGTTCTGCTCCTCAGTGCTGCCACTATCATGACTCTCGATGTCCCTGTGGGTGTCAGGGACAGGGACAGGGCCATGGTGTTGGGCTGGAACAGTGCTGGGAGTGTGTCAGTGCTGCAGCACACTGACCCTCGCTCTGCCCCACTTCCTGCCCTTCCTGCCAGTGGTGCCAGAGGTTTGGGGTCACAGCTGGTGCCTGCAGAGCCCAACACTAACCACTGCCTCTCTCCTGCTCTTCCAGTCAGCACCGAGCTCAGTCAGGGCTGTGCCAGAGGTTGTGACCTGTGCTCCGAGTTCAATGGGTGCCTGAGGTGTTCCCCCAAACTCTTCATCCTCCTGGAGCGGAATGATATCCGGCAAATTGGGATTTGCCTGCCTTCTTGTCCACTGGGATACTTTGGCCTTCGCAACACGGACATGAACAAGTGCATCAGTGAGTGTGGGGTGGCAGGGAAGGGGCAGGGTGGGAGGCAGAGCTCTGCAGGGCAGTGTGTGCCTCTGCTCAGGTGCTGTGGCTGTATGGAAGGGGAGAAAGGGCTAAGCAGGGCAACCATCTGCCTGGCAAGAACCCCATGAGGCAGCCGCGGGGTCTTGCAGGACCTCTGGGCAGTTTTGCTACATGGGTTGCCAGACTGGAGCCAGACTGTTCCTTCCTGGAGGAGGGAGATCCTTTCAGGCATTTAGTGCCTCTTTTCCTGCTGTGCTGCTCACCAGAGTCAGGCAGCTCTGAGTGAAATCCTTGGCTTGCATCAGAGCACCATTCTGGTGCTTTGGCTATCCAGAGCACCAGAAAGAGCTGGCCGTGGAAACGTGTGATCACTCCCCTGGCAGATCCATGCACAGCACCCTCACAGCCAGGTTTCCATCCAACTCCCTTTCCACGCAGCCTGTCATGTAGCTGCAGCTGGAGCTGGGGCTGTGTCCTTTGCACTGTCCCCTTTGGCTGACTGATGCTCAGCTGAACACTAACCCAAAACCTTCCCACCCTGATTCTGTCCTGGCAGTGGCTGCTGCTGGCTGTGAGAGCTGCAGCATAGGGCTGTCCTGCACAGGGAATGGTGCAAAGAAAACTGACTTCTGAGTGGCACGGCCAGGCCAGGCAAGATGCTCAGAGACATGCCCCGGCTGCTGCAAAACCCCTGGGAGCCAGGACTGAGCTCTGGTTGGCAGTGTGGAGCTTCTTGAGTCTTTTGTTCACATCAGACTACATGATGGCTTTGGTGTTTTTGTTTTTTTTTTTTCTTCCCCAGAATGCAAAATTGAGAACTGTGAGTCCTGTTTCAGTCGAAACTTTTGCACAAAATGTAAGGAAGGTTTGTATTTGCACAAAGGGAGATGTTACGTCACATGCCCCGAAGGCTATGCTGCTGCCAACGGCACCATGGAGTGCAGCAGTCCTGGTAAGTGGCATCAGGCATGTCTGGTTTTGGGTGCAGGGGGGTTTAGATGATGAACCAAACCCCTTCTTGTACCTGTGTCAAGGGGGTGACAGCACAGCCCTTCATGGAGCAGAGCCAGCTAGGAACCAGCCTGGCATTTGTGTAATGTGAACCAGAGCTGGTGTGGTGTGGCAAGGAATGGGCTGGCTGGGGGCTTAGGAAGCTGCTGGGGAAACACAAACTCCCTTGCAGCCTAAGGTGGGCTCTGGGATGGCTGTGGGATGGCTGTGGGATGGCTGTGGGATGGCTCTGGGATGGCTGTGGGATGGCTCTGGGATGGCCTGAGTCAGCAACCCAAGAACAGGAGCTACAGCTGGGCTCTCTTCTTATCTGGCAGCACAATGTGAAATGAGTGAGTGGGGGCCGTGGGGACCCTGCTCCAAGAAAAGGAAGCTCTGTGGCTTCAAGAAGGGCAACGAAGAGCGCACACGGCGGATTCTGCAGGCTCCCTCTGGGGACGTGTCTCTGTGTCCTCCAACCACGGAGGTGCGGCGATGCACCGTGCAGAAGAGCCAGTGCCCCGAAGGTGAGCAGAGGTGGAGTGTCTTGTCATCCCTCCCTACACCCTGTATAGGTCAGGCACGAGTAGTCAGCCAGTTGTCCAGTGTCACAAATGTTCTGTGCAGCTCCTGACCTCTCTGAAGTGCAGAGGAGATGATGTCGTGGTAGCTGGAAGAACTGCAGGTGGAAGGGGCTCAGCCCCCCAGAGAGGTGATTTTTGGCACTGCTTGCCAAGTGTGCCACAAGTTTCAGCTATTTTAGCTTCTTCCCTGGCCAGGGTGCATGCCTGTGTTCTGCCGTGATGGGAGTTCTCTACCAGAATTAGGTCTGTTTTTCCCAGAAATTAGAGTGTCTTCAGGATGAATGGTGGTTTATCTTGTTATAGACTGGATCTTGTTATAGAACGCTTTATCTTGTTATAGAATGCTTTATGTTGTTATAGACTGGACAAGGATTGCAGCTGTGTTGGATGTTTTGAGGGGAAATGGTTCTGAGCAGTGACTAGATAGATGCACAGGAATTAAGCAGCAGGGCAGGGGGAGGTGGACACAGACAATCTGTTCCCTGATGCCTCACTCCACCTCACGCTGCCCCTTTGCTTCACTGCAGGGAAAAGGAAGAAAAAGGAAGAGCAAGGAAAGCAAGATAATGGGAACAGAAATCGGAAAGACACCAAAGACACTAAGTCTGGCACCAAGAAGAGGAAGAACAAACAGAGAGGGGCCACAGTGCCTGCAACGCCTGCTAGCCCCACCCAGTAGCTGGCCCTGTGTGTCTCCTGATGGCAAGACTCCATTGCTGCTATGTATATGAAAGCTTTATTGACCAGAGCACTGCTACACCACGTACACATGTCCAGAGACAGACATATACTCCAGACTGATCCACGGACCGACAGCCACACTCACAGAACTGAAGGAGGCTGCACACACACCCTGCCCAGGACTGCAGAAGGACGCTGCTGAGGAGTGGGAGCACACAGGGAGGCAAAGCCCACAGCCCCAGGGCTCTGTGGGGACACTGCAGGGAGGAGAGGTGGAGCATGAGCCAGTGAAGGACCCAGACAAGGGATTGATTTCATGATCAAAGACCTCAACTGGAGCCCAAGCATGCGGCCCCAGTGCAGTCCCACTCAGCCAGAGGATGACTGAACCCACATGGCCACTCTCCCTGAGCTGGGACCAGACACACATGGCAGTGGCCTCTTTCTCTTCCCCCACCCCTTGTTTTGTGTTTTAAGCTGTATGACTTTATCATTGCGATTACATGTTAAAAGTTTGTGGTAAGAGGTCAGTGGTATCTGCCCTGAATCTGCTTGAAAGAATTATTTCAAATTAAAAAAAAAAAACAAAAAAAAACCCAAACCAAAATCAAAATGACAACCAGCTTCCTGAGTGTGTGGTTCATACCTTGGCCCCTATGGAGGCTGGTGTCCCACAGGACAGAGACTCACTTGTGGAAGGGAAACTCACCAAAGCTTTAAGAAAATCCCAGAAAATGCTGCCAGCTGCACTGCAGCCACAAATCAGCCGCCCTGCATGTGAGACCCCAGCTGCACCCTGCAAAGCCCCGAGGAATTCCCCACTGAAGTACTCAGTTAACACACAGCAGACTGAGAAAATGAGAGGTTACAACAAACTGCAGGTTGCTGAAACACTGTGACTCTGCTCAGTCACAACTGTGGGACCATCCTGGGCTGGGGAGAGCTGGTCCAGCTGCTGGACACCACCCTGGCATGTGGCAGGAGGGAGGCAGGTGGGAGGGGGAAAGCACAGCTCAGGTCCTGCAGAAGAAAAACAAATTTTTAGGTTGGGTAGAAACTACTTGTCTGCATCCCACTGGCTGGAATTCCCTGGATTCTCCTGCTTTGCAAGAGCTGACACCTGAGCAGAGGAACAGGGACAAGGACTGTGCAAGAGAGACCTGATGAGCTCTGCATGGGATGCATGGGAATGCTGCCTGCTCTGCTCAGGGAGTTCTACCTTCGGTGGTGTCACAGGGTTCTCACTACTCACTGCCCTGCTATTTTAAAATGTGCTTTCTCTGTATAGATATGTGGAGACACATTTAATTTCTCAGGAGCTCAGCACAAGCCCTCTGGTCCTGAGGGATGGTGCTATGGCTCCCAGAGATGTGCCCAGGGTGGATCAGGGATGTGCTGCTGGAGCTTCCAGCTTCCCTGGTAGGGCAAAGTGCAGGAGAAACCTCACCCCAGACTAACCCTGGTGAATCTGATCTTTGCTGTACTCGCTTCCATACCACCCTGTGCCCTGTGGTTTCAGAGGGCAGAGCGAGCCACAGGATGTGCAGGGTCACCTGCCAGAGAGCTCCCTGTCCCTCTGAGGGGTCACCTGCCCACACCCACAGCCCTGGTTCTCTCCTGTAGCTCATGGAACCCACCGAGGACTCAGCTCTGGCACAGGACACCCCAGCTCCCTTCACCCAGGGCTGCCTTGGCTCGGTGCAGGATGTGGGGGCTGCACAGTTGTTTTGGCTCCAGAGCTGTACCAAGCTCTCTGTGACTGCTCTGCTGGCAGAAAAACCTTTCAGCCCATCGTCCACTTTGTGTTTAAGTAAACAAGAAGCTGTTACATCTTTGAAAGGGGATTCCATTTCAGCACAATGATAAACGACCAGCATACCAAGCAGGGGGAGAAAGAGGTTCTTAAAAGTCATCCTTGGAGTTGTTTACGGATCATGTTCATACGATTTCTGAAAGCTTCCCAGCTGAATGATCCAGCCTGACTCTATTTTCTAGAATTCTACTTCTATTTTCTGTGAGAGAAGTATTTTCTTAGCAGAACCATTTCCCCTTCCACTTTTACCAGCACCCACCAGCCACCCTCTGGTGAACCTCAGCTTGCTGTGCCTCCCTCCTGCTGCTGTTTCCCCATCCAGTTCTCAGCGAGGATTAAGGAAAAGAGAGTGCATTAGGAAAGTTTTCTACATGAGGCTCTGTTAATGACTTGATTCCCTACAGTAACTCCTGGCACTATTAGCGCAACTATTTCAAAACTAAACTGCATATAATAAATCAACAGAACCTATTTTAGAGGACTCTAGAGATTATTAGAAAAACTGACAAGCTTCTTTCTGTTGTAGCCTTTCCCCTACTTTTTTTCATAGGAAAATGGGAAGAAAAAGGGACAAAAGGCAACAGGAAGTTTAAGATGCATATTAAGAATATCCAAGATTTTTCAGTAGGGGTGATTTTAAAATGAAATTGTCTTAGAACAATTAGGAGAAAAAATATAAAAAATAAATCCAATTTCTCTTTTTTTTTTTGAGTCAGCTCGAAAATTGTGTTTATTCCCACTTCCAGAGAGCTGGTTCAGTTATGAATTTAGGAACATTTTGCCTTTGACCAATATGAACAGCACGCTGAGCTCCCCAGTCCAAGCTGAGACGTCCTTAGCTGGGTGATGTCACCTCAACTCACACACACCTGAATGCTCTCTTTCCACCCACTAAATAACCCTGTTGTGGTGTTCTCTCCGTGGCATCACTGTAAAATACATGTCTTTAAACAAATAAATCAATAAATGGTTTGCTGAACCAGCTTCACTTGTTTATTCATCAAAACTGGAGTCAAATCCCAACTAATCAAAAATGTCCACAGAGAGAGTGAGCCTCTCCTGAGAGCATTCTGCCTACATCTGAGAGCCAAAGGAAGCAACATGGATCATGGATGGGAACATTGCTGCTCTGACTCCTGCATGTATTCTCACCCTGTGCTTTGAGCAGCTTGATGCTGAGCTGGAGAAGCAGCTGCTGGATGGACAGACAGACAGAGAGATCCTTGGTCAGGAACTCTACTGCACAGAAAACAGCTTCATTTTCCCTGCTGAACAACCTGGTGTTATTCACTGGACAGAACTGCATTCACTCAGAATCTGCAGGATGGCTCCTAGGCAGTTTCCTCAGCTTTTGAGCAATCCATCCCATGCCACAGGGGAACAAAGGGCCAGGATTAACGGACAGCTTCCAGTCCTGGGTTTGGAACTGTTTCATTTCTCTCTCATTTGCTGAGATTTGGAAGCTAAAGCAGATGAACGTCACCAAACACAGGTTGGTTCTGTGCAATTCTTAACCCTCTCTGGGTAATATAAATCTGTATTTTTCATCATCTACAGTCAATGCACTGTGTGCACACACACTCCTCACACAGTAATTCACTGACTTTCCACCCCCAGAGAGGTGGAGGCAATGTATATACTCCTTAGCCCATGTTTATGTTAAAATGATTTCTCACTCAGGAGAAATCTTAGCTTTGATTAAAGGAAACAGAGCAGGATAGAGAAACAGGTTATCTCCAAAACTATTGCTTGGATTACATTGTCTAAGAACACTAAAAGGGATAGTTCAGATACATATTTACAGATGTTATGAAGTCAATAGCCTTCACAGAAAGAGATGATAGGCATCATGTTTTAAAAAATCTCTATTAAAATTAGAGAAATACCAGTGTATTTGATCAGTCACCATAAATCAATCACCCTGATGGCATTTATGTACACGGTAATACATCACACCAACCAAATGCCAAACCACAGTTTGGATGGAGCTGCTTGCTGGAATCTCCATGATTTTTGAAGAGCATGATCTTAGTGGGAAAAAAAGAAGCAGCCAGGTAGGTAGTGTACTATTTATAGCCTGAGGTAAAGGCTGGTTTAGAGGCACTGACAGGACCTCCTGTGCCACAGAGGAGCCCAGCCTGCCGGGGAAGAAGTTATTTTCATGACTGTTCAAATCCAACCACAGGAACACGTCAATATTTAAGTGCTTTAGCTTCCAGAGTGCTGGTGAATGCCACATCCATGGCTCTGGCAGATGTTCCCAGAGTGAAGCTGAGGGCTCTGCAGGCTGCACAGCTCAGCCTGGGCTCTCAATGCTCTCTTACACCTTTTTGCCTTTTTTCTTGACTGCAGTTTTGTCCTCCCTCCCGATTCCCCCTGCTGCTTTCAGTCATCATTTTGGGAACTCCAGATAGAAGGCAACAATCCAGGATCACTTTGTTTTTCCTGTTCAAGAGCCTTCACACCTGGAGCCTTTTGCCAAGGAGCCCTCCCTCCTGCTCCTGTCAGCTGTATCCCTCTGATGTCTGGGATGATGTCCCTGTTCCCTCAGGAAGCCATGCCTGAGGAACTGAGCTGGGAAAGCTACTGTGGTGATAAACTGCCTACAGTATCTTCTGCTGTGCTTTTGAAAAGGAGCTAAAAAATCCACTTGCATCCTTGTGCTCCACATGGAACTGCTGCAATGGAGGGAGATGGCTGATGCTGCTTTATCCTGTTAAATAAAACAGAGCTCAATACCACACTGAAAAAGGGCTCTGAGTGCAAGTCTGGTCTTGTTCTGAACTCTTGGAAATCTACTTTTCCTTCATTTAATTGACAAAATCTGTAGATCATACAAGGAAGACAGCCCCTGCCAAAAATCCAACATCACTAGTTTTTAATAACACAATGGGAATAACCCCTCAGAACATATGTAATTATGGGAATGAGTCATTCCGATGGCATCATGTAACCACATTCACTGGGATTTGACAATGATGCGGCCACATAAAACTCCAAATTATTTCATTTCAGCCCTGGTCAGGGCAGTGGTGCTGAGGAGCTGGGGCCATGTAGCAGAGGCAACAGACAATGATCTGCGACCCCATTGTCCTGGCTGGTTGTGTCACAGACAGTGTCCTGCTGCACCAAATGGCAACAGAACAAGAAAAAGCTAAAGATTGAAGCAGAGGGATGCATGAAGAGCGAAGGAAAAGCTGTGAGTCATAGAGCAAGAAAACATCAGTTTAGTGGAGCAAAATCTCTGACTTGCACGTTATCAGATACACAATAAACAGCTGCAGCCTCAGGGATGCTGCGAGTTAAACAGCAATTGTTGGCCCCAGGGATGGAATTTGAGGCAGGGAATATGTGAGAGTGAGGAAAGTCCAGCAGGAAGGTGCCAGTCTGAATGCAGGTCTCACACATTATCAGTAGATTCTTTTCTTAGGACAGAAAATCCTGGCTCGTAGCCCAACCCTATGGAGGTGTGGGGCATGGCTGGGTAGAGGACCTGAGCTCTCCCAGCAGTGCTTCCAACCTGGGAATTCAGCACCCAACTCTGGGGCATCCCCCAGACAAGTTCTCCGTGCCACAACCTCCTGCCCAAAGCTGGCTGGCTCTGCTCTCTCACAGAGAGAGACAGCAACTTGCTGGCTGTGCCCCAAGATCTCTTGCTAACAATAAAGAGGGAGTTTTCTTAAGGGAAAGGAAGAAAGAGTGGGGGAGAGCAGAGCAAGTATTACTCAACTATTTAGTCTAAAATGTTGAAAATCAAAAGGATCTTCTGACAGATTGATATCGACTCTAATGCAAAACACACTTGTCCCAGGAAAACTCTTCTACATGAGCCTCGAGTCTGATAGCTTAAACAATTATCTACAATTTGGAATTGATTTTTTATGCCCACATCAATGTGTACTTTTTCAATGCCCAAGGCACAGATAATTCTATTAAGAGAAAAACCAGAACGCGTAGGCTTAAGCCAAACAGCCTCCAACCCCAGACTCTGTCTTACAAAACATGTCCCAAGGCCTGACTCATCATGGCTCCCTTGTACAGCAGGGACTCTACACCTCACAGCAAAACGCTGAAAATCATTAAAAGAACAAAATCCCAGCAGCTCTGTTATTGTTCTGGGTTTAAAGGAGCATTAGCAGCACCAGAAGGACATTGCACTGGCCAGGAAGGCTCTGCTGCTAATAAGTGTTTAGGAAGGATGGGCCAGAGCTGTGTTTTGGGGAAGTATTCCCCAAGGTGCTGAGCTTGGCCCTAGCCCAAGCTCTGCTATCAATTAACACTGTTTCAGAGAAGCTTTGTTCATTTCCCTTAGGTGAGGAGCTTTCAAATTGCTATTAAAATCTGGCAGTAACATGAATGTAGGCTCAGGCTTTGGACACAGAGCTTGCACAGATTTGATTTGTTAGTGCACCGTCCATGCAATTCTTTACACGCACACAAAAACACCAGTGTTGTTGTTGTTAATTTCTAAAATTCTTCACCAGTAACCCAGAAAGAACAGCCCCGTGTGCCTGTAAACACACAGCAGCACTGCCAGGACAGGGAGTCCCTGCTGCAGCAGGGCTCCCTAGCAGCCCCAGTGTCCCTCTGACTGTCCCAGTGTCCCACCAGCTCCTTAAGTGTCCCAAGAGCTGCTCAAGTGTCCCATCAGCAGCCCCAGTGTCCCAATAGCTGCTCAAGTGTCTCACCAGTAATCCCAGTGTCCCACCAGCAGCAGCCCCAGTGTCCCACCAGCTGCTCAAGTGTCCCACCAGCTCCTTAAGTGTCCCACCAGCTGCTCGTGTCCCACCAGCAACCCCAATGTCACACCAGCAGCCCCAGTGTCACACCAGCTGCCCAAGTGTCCCACCAGCAGCCCCAGTGCCCCTCAGACTGCCCAAGTGTCCCACCACCAGCTTCAGTGTCCCACCAGCAGCCCCAGTGTCCCACCAGCAGCCCAAGTGTCCCACCAGCCGCCCCCATTCATCAGCGAGTAGCAGGGAGCGTTCCTGCCGTTCCCCCGAACCGTTCCCATTATGTGTCTGCGAACAAACACCATTTCCCAAACAATGGGGGCTGCCGTGCCAGCGCCCCCGCCGGGCCTTCGAGCCACGCCGCAGCCCCGGGCGGGACCCGGGCAGAGCGCAGCGCTCTGGGGCGGGCAGCGCCGCGTCCCGCCGCCCCCCGGAGACGGGGAGAGACACGGAGCGCACGGGGGACACAGGGAAATGTGGTGACCTCGGGGGGACACAAAGTGACCCCACGGCCGGGCGGGGGCCTGGGGAGGGCCGAGCCCACGCGTTGCCACGGCAACCGGAGCCGCACGTGGTCGCGCGGAGATCCCGCTGCGCCTGCGCCGCCGTGCGGTGGCTGCCGGAAGTGCGTCAGGCGGCGCGGCGCGCCGGAAGTGCCGCTGGCGTGTGTCGGTGCCGCTCGGCTCGCTCGGGCCTGTCCCGCACCGCACGGCACCATGGTGAAGCCGCGCTACAAGGGCCGCTGCTCCATCAACCCCTCCCGCGCCAGCACCAACCCCGGTACGGCCGGGGCGGCGGGCGGGCTGGGGCGGTGCGGAGCGGTGCGGTGCGGAGCGGGGCTGATGTTGTCTTGTGTCTGCAGATCGCGTCGGGGGCGAGGGAGGGAACAACATGCGGGACCGAGCGACCATCCGCCGCCTCAACATGTACCGGCAGAAGGAGCGCAGGTGAGCGCCGCCCGGCCCGAGGGGTTCCCGGTACCGGCTGGCCAGGGACAGGCGACAGAACGGCACGGTGTCGCTCCGTCGTGTGCTCTGACCAGCCTGATCCCGAGCTGAGCTCTCATCAGCCCGGCGGTGTGCCAGGGTACAGCTGGGAAACACCTCAACACCTGCCTGAAATGTCCTGAGACCCGAAACACCCAGAATCCCCCCGTTTCCCACAGCAGAATAGCTCAAAAGCTTTGCCCCCAAATGCCTGGGGAGCCTGACTCCCCTCAGCTTCTGTACAGAGGGTCTCCCTGTGCCCCAAGGAGGGACCTGCTGTGCCCCAAGGAGGGACATTCTGTGCCCCACTCGGGGGTCTCTGGCAGGGGAGCAGCACCCACCATGTCTGTGCCGTGGCAGTTCTGGTTCACACCAGCACTTTTGGTTTGTTTTGCCAAATTTCCCATTGTTTGGAGAGCAGACAGGGAGGAGGGATTTTGAAATATTGCTGAATTTAAACCAGGTCTCAGCTTGGGAATCCTGTATTAATGAGACCTGCAGAGCTGGTTAAAAGGCTGCATGAGAGAACATAGTGGGATTTGCTAGAAAATGGTGCTTGATGCCCTTTGCAGCCCCATGAGCCCTTCCTGGGCTGACACAGCCAGCTGCAGGGAGGGTCTGGCCAGGCTGCAGTGAGACCAAGGGCTGTGACTGCCATCACTGCTGCTCAGGGTTGGATTAACTCACCCCATGGAACACTCAGGAGCACTGGCTGGAGGTGAAGGGTCTCTGCACTTCATGGCTGTTCTTCTAGCCTGGTGCACACAGGGGCTGGAGGGGTCAGTGCTGCCCCTGTACACTGACATGTCCTGATTTGTCCCTTAGGAACAAACGTGGCAAAGTGATCAAACCTCTGCAGTATCAGTCAACGGTGGCACCAGGCACAGTTGCAAGAGTGGAACCAAATATCAAATGGTTTGGTGAGTTTTGTCCCAACTTTCAGGCTCAGCAAGCTTAGAAACTATTGAACTTCATGTGCTGAAAGGGAAGCTGAGGGACTCTCACTATTGGCTGTACCTGTGCTTTGGGATTTGCTTTCCACCCACTCCCCTAAGGGTGGTTATTCTGCCTCCTGTGCCATTCCCTGTGGTTTGCCCATGTGTATGGCTATTAAGCATCTTAGAAATACTTTTAAAATTTCCTTTAAATGGTGGGAAAGGACAGGATTGGCTGCCTACTTGGGCTTGTGAAATCCTTTGGGTTTGTCACTGGTATTTTTGATCCTAGATGGAAAGTTCATGTTTTGCTAGTGCCCCCAGGGTCTTTGGAGCAGTTAAGATGAGGAATGGCCAGGTGTAATGTTTGTTTTTACCTGCAGGAAATACTCGTGTGATCAAGCAGTCATCCCTTCAGAAATTCCAGGAGGAGATGGAGACTGTGATGAAGGATCCTTACAGGGTGATCATGAAGCAGAAGAAGCTGCCCATGTCTCTGTTCCACGACAGGATCAAACCACACGTGGGTATCACTCACTGAGGTTGTGCACACAGGGCTGCCAGGATGGGGATTTAGCTGTGAACAGTTGGGTTGTGCTGTCTCTGCTCAGTCTGGGGAAGTATTGGGTTCTGGAGGCCTTGGGAGGGGCAGCTGTGGTGGATTCCTTGGGGAGGGATGGTTTTGATTCCCTGTCACTGGGTGTCAAGTGTGAGGGCAAAGAGAGAGGGAGAAGATACATTAATAAATAAAAATTTTCTTTTTCCAATAGGACATTACCCCAAAAGTTCTTATTGTAAGGGTGGGGAGGCCCTGGCACAGGCTGCCCAGAGAATCTGTGGCTGTCCCATCCCTGGAAATGTCCAAGGCCAGGCTGGATGGGGTTTGGAGCAACCTGGGCTTGTGGAAGATGTCCTTGCCCATGGCCAGAGGTGGAACAAGATGGGCTTTAAGGGCCCTTCCAGCCCAAAGCCTTTTGTGATTCTATGATAGATTATGATATTATCATATTGTGATCTAATTTCATCAGCCAGCTGATGTTCAAATGCTTCTGACAGCTCCTGGGCCTTTTTTGAGTGTGCTTCACACTGCAGACATTTGTGATGAATTTGAACTGAAATACGTGTGTTTTATCCTGTATTAGAAATTCTTCCTCATTCATCCTTCATTTCTAGTACATCAACTTTTAGTTGTTGCCATTTTTTTTCACGGTGTCTAAACCATTATTTTGGACTCTTGGTAGCTATTTTGTCTCATGGAAACTTTCTAAGTTTATGTCATAAGAATGTTATTTAAGTTAAGGAAAACATTGTGTTAAAATATGCATTACGAAAACAAATTGCTGCTTTCAACGATGGATTGTTTGCTGTTCCAAGAAAAGTTGGCTTTCATTTCAAGCTTTAAAATCTACAATTTTGATCGTAATTATCCCTGACAAAAATCTGAGAATTTGGCGAGATCTGTGCTCTTGTTAGAAAAATAAGAAATGATCAAAGATAGCAGCTGAATTTTCATCATGGTGCTTGTAATTGCATTTGACACCATTTATGGTGGAAGAACTGAAGCATGGTTCGTTGGCAAGCGCAGAATGTTTTGTTGCCTATTAAATATCCACTCTTGTGTTTCTCAAAGCTTAAGCTGGAAAACTCAAACATTGTTAGGGAAGTGCCTGTCACTTGTTACAAGCTGCCAGGGCTGTGTTGAACTCAGGGCTCCTTCACTGTGTGTCACGAGAGATGGAAAAAAACGGTGCTTGGGGTTTTTTTTTTTTAACCAACCTGTTTTTTCTCAGACCTCCAGAGTTCACATTCTTGACACGGAAACATTCGAAACAACGTTTGGCCCCAAATCACAAAGGAAAAGACCAACTCTGTCTGCAAGTGATGTGCAATCTCTGGTGGAGAATGCTGAGGCTTCCTCAGAGTCTTATGACCAGGGCAAGGACCGAGACTTGGTGACAGAGGACACTGGTGTGAGGTGACTGGAAAGGAAAAATGATTCATTGTTTACATATATGAAAAGCCAGCCTTGTTTTTAAAGAAGTATCTGGTAGCTGCATTAATGCTGTTGCTGTGTGAGGAGTAAGGAAGGAGAGATTGGCTGAATTTGGGATTTTGGCTGAATACCAGTGGTTGCTTGGGTTTTTTCTCCTCTTTTGTCTGTAAATGGCTTTAGTTAAGAGAAGATGACTCTGTATCTGTGGTTGCTGATGTTTCTGGTGATTTCTTCTAGGGATGAAGCACAAGAGGAAATCTTTAAGAAAGGACAGTCCAAAAGAATCTGGGGTGAGCTCTACAAGGTAAATGGCACTTGAAATTTGCAGCAGAGTTACATCTGTCAGCCTTTTCACAGTTAGGAGCTTCAGCACAGCATTGAAATCCTGTAGAACAACGAGAAAATCTCAAAGAAAGCAGATTTTCATTTCCAAATCTCTGCCTGACTGAGCTTGATTCTTGAGCTCTTGTCCTCCAGGAACAAACATTCTTAAAGTACATGATCTAGAAGAGGACTGGCAGAGTGAATGTGTACATTTCTCTTGGATTCCTGGGTCTCCACCACAAGCAAACGAGTCCTGTTCCCTTAAGTTTCTTTAAGCTAAAAACATCTGGCATGTTGATAGGGTCATCCTGGGAGAGCTCTGACCCTCAATTCCCCATGAGTCTCCATGGCTGCCAGAGAAATGGAGACTGAGTGCACTGGGGTGGTATGAGCACTTTGTGTGCTCTCAGTGACTCCTAGGTGTGAAATTGCTTGACTTTTTACTCTGGATTTCTGAATGTAGCTTAAAACCTTTTCATTTGGACCTAAAAGCATTGGGAATGATTGAGCAAAACAGATTTCAGTAAGAGGCTGCCAAAACTGCAGGAAAAAGCTGTGAAACAAATTCACTTGGCTTGAAGCAAGTAGTAAAATGACAGCTCCCTGCTGGAGTTGCCTAGTGGACTAACAGCAGGTTCCTGCTTGGTTTTGTGTTTCATATTGATCCAGAAAACATCCTTTATACCCTGATCCATTATGAAATGGTAGAAGGGAGTTGTTGCTGAATGGTTGATGAGCACTGGGGTTTTGTGTGCTGCAGCAATTTAGTTTTCCCATTTGGGCATAGTGTTTTCTTTCCCTGGTGCATAAGGACAGGTAAAAGTCATTCAGCTGTCCAGGCTGAATTTGGAGAGGATTTAGGAGAGGAGGAGAGGAGCATCAGTGGATGTTAGTCTGAACTTCACTAGTCTGTGAGGAAGTAGCAGTTTGTGAAGGATACAAGGTTTTTAAATTAATGATGTACTTTTAACTAGGACTAGTTTTCATTTGGGTGGTACAGATATCTTGCTTTCTGCAAAATCCTTTACTTTTGTGTGATTTTTTTTTTATTTTTCAGGTGATTGACTCATCAGACGTTGTTGTTCAAGTTCTTGATGCCAGGGATCCCATGGGCACTCGCTCCCCTCACGTGGAATCTTACCTTAAAAAGGAGAAGCACTGGAAACATCTCATTTTTGTCCTGAACAAATGTGATCTTGTTCCTACCTGGGCCACTGTAAGCACAGTCCTGCCTGTTATTATTTGGAGCTTCTTTGTTCCTGTTGTAGCTGTGCTGTAGCTCCATTCCAGTCCCCATGCTGGTCTGGAAGGGCGTATTGCAACTGGGGCGCTGGGAGTTCTCTGCTTGCCTGCAGTAAAAGTAACAATTACGATGTAAATCTGTCCAAGTTTGGCCAAGTTGAGCAACACAAACCAGCCACAAATTCCCTACTTCCTCTGTCTGGATTTAACAGTTCAGCTGTTGTCTCCAGAGTATGCTAAATGTTATTCTCCCTAGGATCCATATCCACCCCAGCTGTTTTGCTTTATGTCGTTAAACTAATGAGTTTTAGCTAGCAGTGAAGGCGTTTTTGGGAAATTGTTTGTCTTTTATACAAACAATACTCAGTGCTTTTAGCTGTCGGGTTGGGGAAATGCTTCAAAGGTTCTTCCTTAGCAATATTCGTGGCCAGTTGCAGCTGTGAGCGCAGTGGAGATGCTGTGTCCTCCTCTCTGAGCACATGGTGTCACTCTCCACCCCAGGGTCACTAACCCAGTCCCCTTTTCCTCTCCAGAAACGCTGGGTTGCTGTCCTTTCCCAGGAGTATCCAACACTGGCTTTCCATGCCAGCCTCACAAACCCATTTGGCAAAGGTGCTTTCATACAGCTCCTAAGGCAGTTTGGAAAGGTACAAAACAATTTTGGGGCTCTGTGGTTGGTTTGGTGGGGTTACTGTGTGGTCTTTTGCTGTGTTAGCATTGGGGGTTCAGGACTGCAGTGGTAATTCAGTCCCTCACTCTGAAGTGTAAAAGGTTGTGTTATTTCTCACCAGTTACACTCTGACAAGAAGCAGATCAGTGTGGGGTTCATTGGTTACCCCAATGTTGGCAAGAGCTCAGTGATCAACACCCTACGGTCCAAGAAGGTCTGCAATGTGGCCCCCATTGCTGGGGAAACAAAGGTAGGAACATCCCTGGGTTAAAGATACAAATGTGGTCCAAACCAGAATTCATGTGAAATCAGCCTAATGACTTTGTAAAGCTCTTCAGTGAGCCACACAGGCTGTGTGACTCTGAGGAGGGGCTGAAGGACAGTCCCTGCTCTGAGGCACTGCTCTGGCAGCATTCCCAAGTTCCTGCTCTGCTGTACTGCAGAGCTGTGATGGGAATCTCAATTGCCCTCACTCCCTGTCTGCCCTCTCCTGATCCAAACACTGAGCCAAACAGGCTCAGTTCTCTGACTCTGGTCTTCAAAAACTAAGCAAGGACAGTGTGGAAGGTACTAACAGGGAACTGCTGATCTCTTCCAGGTGTGGCAATACATCACCTTGATGAGGCGGATTTTTCTCATCGACTGCCCAGGGGTGGTTTATCCATCAGGGGACTCAGAGACAGACATTGTGCTGAAGGGAGTGGTATGTGTCTGCACTGGAAAGCTTTGCTGTTGTCACTGTGATGGGCTCAGAGGGATGAAAGCACACTTCCAAGGGTTGATCCTCTACTGTGCTTTTTCCAGGTTCAAGTTGAAAAGATTAAGAGCCCTGAAGACCATATTGGTGCTGTGCTAGAAAGAGCCAAAGCAGAGTACATCAGGAAGACATACAAAATTGATTCCTGGACAGATGCAGAGGATTTCCTTGAGAAACTTGCTGCTAGGACTGGGAAACTGCTAAAGGTGTGACAGCTTCCTGCATTTGCAGGCTGGAAGAGCACATGGCCTGTTACAGAATATGGGAAAAGAGCTTAGGAGGGCTGTGTGCCCTGCCAACACAGACATGAATTGCTCCTGTTTTTTCTCAGGGTGGTGAGCCTGACTTGCAGACTGTGAGCAAGATGGTTCTCAATGACTGGCAGAGGGGCAGAATCCCTTTCTTTGTGAAGCCACCAAATGCAGAGCCAGGTCAACCAGGTCCCCAGGTGAGAATGTGATGCTTATGCCTCTTCTTCTCACATACTTGATTTTCCTGATGGTATTCACTGCTACTTTTCCCAGAATGCCATGAGACTTGGGCAGCACATGTTCTGAGCTCTGCCCAAGCCTGGTCATTTAGGTGACACTTGAATTTGGTGAGCACCAGGTAGCAGAGCTCTTTACAGAGATGTCTGAGCCATTACTATCAGAAATGTCAGTAATCGCGTTGTCATCTTAGGCTTTTTCCAAAGACAGAAAATGGAAATTGTTCTTGGAGATAGTGAGACACATGTTGTGGGTAATACATCCATGATGTTCTTCCTTGCAGCCTCCTGTGTTGGAAGCATCTGTGACATCCAGCCAAGATAATACTGAGGAGAAGGTCTCTGAGTTGGTGGCATCAGGTGTGGAGCCAGCAGAAGAGAGGAATGACACAAACAACGAAATGAGGCAGCTCATGTCCCACGTTCGGCAGAACTTTGGCAGGATTAATGTGGCACCTCAGTTCTCAGAAGAAGACCTGGTTCCTGTGGATGTGCCAGGTTTTGATGACACAGACAATGATTCCTCTGGAGGAGAGGAGCAGGAGGAGGAGGAGGAGGAGAAAAAGGAGAATGTGCAACATCAAGATCCTGGAAAGGAAGAATCACAGGTGGCTGCACCAGGTGCCCAGGAGAACCCTAAAGCAGTTCTCAAGGCTTTGGAGGACAAGATTGCAAAATACAAAAAATTTCTGGATAAAGCCAAGGCCAAGAGATTCTCAGCAATAAGGTACCTAAATCTATCCAATACTTTGCAGGGGGTAAAAGGGTTCATGAAGTTCTGCTGTAGTCTCACTTCATTCTTGACTTGCTTGAAAGGTTGCCTTGAACTGCCTCACACAAGTTGCCACAGCTTATCTGGCTGTGCCATAACGGTTGGAAGTTTGGCCAAGTAGCAGTTTGTTTTTGAAAGATTATTCCAATAAGTGCTATTTACCAGCAAATTAAAAATGTTCTCACTTTTGGAACGCTGCCTCTTAAACTATGGATTAGAATTACCATTATCTCGGTGTTCTGGGCAGCAGCACTGCATCCTTGGATCTCTCCTTGATGGTGGGTAATACCAAGGCTGGATACACCTGGATTTTCATGCATGTGCAGAGAATCCTGGCCTGTGCAGCAGGCTCAGTTTTATCAAAGCTCACTCACCAGCCTTGTGAGGACTGAGATCTCAAGGTTTAAGTGTTACATTTTCTCTCTGGTGTAGTGCAAGAGCACAGTAACTCCAGAGATGTGAGTACTGCAATATGTTTCTTAGGTGCGAAGACTGTGGCTTTGGTCCTGATGGGGGACTGGGATCTGCTGGAGTCTGATGGGTTCTCAGAGGTGGTCACAGCTTGTGTAACAACAGCCTTTTATTGCTGATTTTATCTTCTGTAGAATCCCTAAGGGACTGAGTGACAAAGTGTTTGCAAAATCCATGCAGAAGGCTGAAGAACCCAAAGAAACTGAAGACAGAGGTAAAACAAGATTAGTACATGTTCTTAATCTACATTTGGAAATCCTGTGAGCCAGAGAAGAAAGGGCATTAAGAGAAGTATCCATTAGATTCTGCATTCAAGTTCTTTTCCCCTAAAACTGCTTAAATCTCCTTTTAGCTGATCCAAGGGCTACTGGTGTAGCCTCCCTATAGAGCACCTGTCTGTGATGGGACATGTTCCTCTCAGTGAGGGAAGGCAAGTGTTGTGTTCAACAGCCTGGGCTCCAGGCAGGCTGAGCCTCAGCAGCTCCCCTTCCCTGGAGTGTTACACAGGAAGGAGTGCATGGGGTTTGGGATGTTATAAAAGCAGAGATACTTTAGGCTATGAGTTTTACTGTGGCTTCAGTAATAGTCAGTTTGAATAAAGGCACAATCAGGTGGGAGAGCCCTGACCTGACAGGACTGTGGAATTCTTCTGGACTAGAAAGGGGTTGGAGCAATCTGCTTCTCGAGAGCAGGTTTCACAGTAATAGCTGATGATTCTGTGGTGAGGAGCATGAGTGTTGTTTGGGTAGAAACTCCAAGGAATGTTTTGCTCAAGGAGCTGGGATGGTGACCCAAGCCTGAAGTTCTCCAAACAAATTGGTGTTCTGGAAGATACAAAGTGTGTGATCTCTGCTGTTTGCAGGCAGCACAGAGAAGAGAAGAAAGAGGAAAGCAGAAGAGGAAGGTGATGATGATGATGACCAGTTGGGTAAACAGCCTTGTAAGAAACTCACATCCAAAGAAGTAAGTGTGATTTCCTATAGTACAACTGAGCAGGGAAATAAGCTGGCTATTTTATCCTTGGATTGCCTGTTATCACTAAGAGCTTTGAGACTTTGGACATGAGCAGAAGGGGAATGAAAACTGAATTCTATTATGAATGTTCTGTCACAGCTTCTGTCCCTCCCCTCTTACCTGACTGTGCACACCAGCTTGCATCTTGTATCCTGTTGACTACTTCTGTAAAGACCGAAGTGGAGTTTACTCTCGTAAGAACAGGGGTGGGTTGGTTCCCTATAGAGTCACATCAGTAACATGTTGTTGGAAATAATTTATTTTACTTAAGGCGTGTGGAATGCGAAAGTGAACACCATTGGAGAGTTGCAGACACCGAGGCTCTGGATGCTGGGGATTTGCTAATGTGTTTTGTGTTTGCAGAGGAGACGAGCCGAAAGGCAGCAGCGCTCCAAGAAAGTCGGAGTCCGGTATTATGAAACTCACAACGTGAAAAATAAGAATAAGAACAAGAAAAAAACTGGCTTGGAGGAACAAAGATCAAAGCACAAAAAATACAAACATAAGCAATAGCTGCTTATTCTATTAAATTTTACATAAAACAGCTCTAGTATGCGGTGGCTTTTTTTACTATAAAACTTGCGGTTCCTGTTCAAAGCCCAGTGTGACCGGTCTGTCCTGGCCCCAGGAGCAGCATCTTTCTCTTTGTTTCTGCATCATCTGAAAGTTCTTTGTGCAGTTGGAGCTGATGGTATTTCCACATCGCTGTCCCAGGCCAGCAAACACTGCAGTAGCCAAACAGCCATTCCGGTGTTGCTCAGTGGTGGGGTTTGGGTGGGTTTTTTTTCTGGAAACCAGCTTTATGGGGTTTTTCACATGACTACGGGGAATTCTCTTTCCCATCTTCGCTTGCTATGTGTAACCAGCTGCTTACACAGGTATCTCAAGCAAGGATTTCATCTGCTTCCATTGAGAAGTGAATCCATGACTGCCATCTTGCCCCTTCATTTCACTAGAAATGATCACACCCAGAGCTTTGGTGTTGCCTGTGCTCCGTTACTGCTGATGGTTCTGACAAGGGATTTCGATGTACAGTTGACAACAACTTGCAGGTACTCAAGGAAATGTCCCCAAGACACTTGTCCAAGAATGTGCTGCCATTTGTTTCTTGGTGCATGTGACTTACGTTTCCTGTAGACACTTTTATATGGTTTCTGAATCTTCTACAACGTTTTCAAATTAATAATGTCAGAGAGATGTTTGCATTTAAAAATGTTTATTAGTTATTGCTTTGAAGGTCATTAGCACGTTACCAACAGGCAAGTTCCAGACAAGTTCACTGTTCAAAGAGCTGACTGCTGAGATGGCACTGAAAGAGGGAGCAGTAATTAATGAAGCTTTTGAATTTCAACTCTTCAAGAGAGAAAGAAAGAACACAGTTATACTGCCTGCTGTTACTGGTAAGTGAAAACTCAAGATCGTTTTAGGAAGACAAATCTCTGTCACTAATTACAAGCTTCTTGCTCTGACAGCTCTTCTGAGCCTGCCTTGAGGACAACAAAACAATTAGTTCTTTGCTGCAATGATGCTGTCAAGTTGAGTCTGAAAAACAAATGAGACAGTGAGACAAATTAGATTCCCAAACCTAAAAAATAAAACCTGCAGTGCTGTGAAGGGCTAAATTTTCTGTTGGATGTTCACAGCGAGGAGCTGAGGGACACTGCACTACTGCCAGGAGAGCCAGGCCAGGTTTGTTCCCTAGCCATTCCATTCCTACATGTTTTATAAATTAGTTTGTCGTTTCTGGCATGCACACTTGTTGCATTCTGAGGAGAACAGAGCTGGCCTTGGCTCCATACAATGAGAGATTCGGTTTAGAATATGAAGCATCGAGGGGTAAATTAAATAAAAGCTGTTGAAACAGTGGTCTGAATTCTCTGATTTCAGGCTGGGACTGTGTGAGCTAAATTAAATATTTGGCGCCCTAGCATTTGGAACACAAATTGATTCTGGGACAAGAGTAGCTGGGAACAACAAGTTTCATGATTATTGAGACAACTTGATGCCAGTTAGTGGGTTGATGGGAGCAGCCACCACAATAACCCACAGCAGTGACCCACATAGCTGGTGAAGTACAGGTATTTCAAGGAAGAAACAGATTCAGGAGCAACATACTTCTGATCTAAGATTTTGTATCCTAAAACGTTCTAAGATAGCCTGAAAATGTGGGTTAGCAGGTAGGACCTGCAGGAAAAGCAGCGTGCTCTAAAGGAAATGTTTTTAGCTGTAGCCAGAAATATTTGACATTGTTCAGGGTGACATTCTTTCCTTACTCAAAAGATGTGGGACTGTTCTTCCTTTCAAAAACAAAGTAGAGAGTAGAAACTGTTCTCCCCAAAGCCACATGCACAAATAATTATCCAGTCCCTGCACAGTTGTTCTTGGGTAATATTTAATGTTAAATGGTGTGTTGTGTTACCAGGGGCGCAGCTTTAATGGATTTAATGAGAATTTTACCACTAGTATTTGGAGTTCTGGGTTTTTACTGACCTTCAGCTGCTGATTTGTCCTTTTGAGAAACAGAACCTCTTCGCTGTGTTTCTTCTCTTCTATCTCTCGCCGTTCAGTTTCTTGCCTTTCAATAGCCTCACATTTTGCTTTCTCCTCACTCACTTGTTTTTCCAGCTCCCTGTTTTCTTCTTCCAGCTCTGCAATCTTGGAAAAGAGTACAGATATCTCAAGTTTTGTTGATAAATAGTAAATTTTCAGTCAAGGTGGGACAAAGCTGTGTGTGGTACAGTCTCTAAAGCTGCAGAACAGGCTTCAGAAGTGCAGCTGAGCCCCAGGACAGCGAGCCAAGTATTTTAATGGTCTTTGCTGCCATCCCGTGGAAATGGGAACGATTCAAGGCTATAAAATTTGCTATGATGTGGTGTATCACTGCAGAAAGCTCCATCACGGGGTGGACAGGACAGCCCCACTCACCCTTTTCTCCAAGTGGACCTTGCCCTGCTCAGCCTGCAGTGCCTTGCGCACGCCAAAGGCCACGCTGCTCTCGTACAGAGCCTGGTAGGCAGACAGGGTCAGCTGGAGCTCATCCCTGACCCGCAGCAGCAGCAGCCCCCGCTCCGCACAGCTCACCGTGGTCTGACGGATCAGCTCGTCTGCAAAGGAGGAACAGCAGCTGCAGTGCCTTTGTCTGGGAGGGTTGGACATGCACAGGGCCAGAGCTGCTCCTTGTAACCATTCCCTCCACCACACACAATTTACTAGATTTACTAGAGATAGTAATCGTTGGTTTGTTTTGTTATATTGCAGGTGTAGCATTAAGTGCAGCAGGTAAAAGTGGAGTGATGGTATAGGCTCAGGTAATGCCAGGGATGCTGATCCTCTAAAGCTGTAACAGCAACCACTTAAAAAAGTGTAATGAATTGTTGCAATTATGGGAGAGAATCCCCCATATGGGGGAGAATTATGGGGGAGCCTTCAGAGGATCCTGCTCTCCAACCCGTGGCCATCCCTTGCCTTTGGGAGAGCTGCACCATTAGAGTGTGTAAGAAACACAGGGGTTTAAGTTACTTTGAACAAACCGTTGGTTTCAGTGCAACTAAGAGGATAACTAAGAGGGTTTCAAACTGGTTTTCATGGCTAGGCATCTCCTGCCAGGCTGTCCTTTGGGTGTGAGCAGCCCGAGCCGCGCGGCACTGACCGAAGCACTGCGTGTAGAGCTCCCTGCGCACCGGGCACAGCCCTGTCTCCCGCGCCTGCCGCTGCTGCAGCTGCCGGTCCAGCTGCTCCTGCAGCAGCACGACGTCGCGGCGGGTGCTGGGCGCGGTGGACACCTCCTGCACCCAGAGCTTCTGCGCCTCTTGCCACTGCCTGCCAGAGAAGCACGGGCCGTTACCGGAGGCAGCGGGTGACCCCCGGGCGCTGCCCGCCCCGGCCCGGCCCCGCTCACCGCGGCGGCAGGATGGCGTTCAGCAGCTCCTGCGGCTGCTGCGTGGAGGCGATGCTGGCGGGGCTCGGCGGGGCGCTTCCCTTCGGCGGCTGACCCTGCGGGAACTGGAGAGGACAGCGCCGTAGAAGCGAGCGGGGGACAGCGGTCCCCTCGGCCCCCGGCCCGCTCAACCCCGGCGGAGCGCGGTATCCCCCCAACCCCCTGCGTGCCCCGGGCCCCGCTCACCCCGGCGGAGACCCTCTCTCCCCGCCGGGACACCAGCATGGGCGGGCAGTACCGCAGCAGCGAGTCCGGCGGCGCCGCCATGGCGGCCGCGGCCCTGTCACCATGGCGACCGCGACGCCACCGCCGGCAGCGGCCCCGCGCAGGCGCAGCAGCGGCCGGGCGGAAGCGCTCGAGGCGGAAGTGCTGCGGGCCGGAAGCGGCGGCACTTCCCGTCGGGACGGGCGCCATGGAGGCGGCGGCGGCAGACAGGCGGCGGGAGCGGCGGCGGCGGGAGGTGGCGGTGAAGGCCGAGCGGCGAAGCCCCCGGCGCAGCCCGTCGCCGCCGGGCGAGGAGCGGCGGGGCCCGGCCGGGTCCCGCGCGGGCAGCCGCGGCAGCAGGTAGGGAGGCCCGGCCGCTCGACCCCACGCTCGGCCTGGCCCGCCGCTTACCCCCTCCCGTTGTTCCCCAGGTCGCCGCGGCGGAGGAGCCGGTCCGGACGGAGGAGCCGCTCCCCGCGAGGCAGGAGGAGCCGCAGCTACAGCCCGCACCACGGCGCCGTGAGGGTGAAGCAGGTAAGTGGTGCTGTCGGTACGGCGGGACCCTCGGGCACCGCAGCGGACTGAGCTCCCGGAGACTCGGCCGTGCCGGGTACGGAAGGCGCCTCTTCGCTTGTCAGTTCATACTGCTCCCTGCATCGTGTCCATGAGCAGAGGGAGGATCTGGGCAAGTCAGGAGCTCCCGCTGCCCGGCTCAGGCTGTGCTACCAGTGACTGCAGCTCCTGCTCGGGCCCAGCCTGCCACAGCACAGGACCTCTGTCCCTTGCCCAGAGCAGGCGACACTGCCTGTTTCCTCTGCTTTATTCGGTGCAAACTGTGGGAACCCAAGTAGTTTGGCGAGGAAGTCTGTTTGTTCTGTGTCGTGTCAGATCTACACACGTGTGTCCCAGTACGTGTTTTCCATGTGTATTAGGGTTGGGATTTTCTGAAAAGCCGAGGTAGATCTGCTCATTCATTCTGCTTGTCCGTTCCAGGAGCGAGATGATCACAGCCGGAGGGGCAACGAGGAGAGGAAGCAGAGACACCCGTCAGAGCAGGAGCACCGGCGGGACAGGAGTGGTGACAGGGACAGACACAGGGACCACTCGGACAGGAAGAAGAACCCCACTGACCGGCCGGGAGCTCGCGGCCACGAGCGGGACGCGCAGAACCTGCGGGAGCAGCAGGCAGAGAGGGAGTTCTACAACGAGAGGAGGCGAGAGCACCGGCAGGGCACCGAGGGCAGCGGCGACCAGAACGCGGAGCTGCGGCAGTCGGAGGGCAAGCCCAAAGAAAAAGCCGCTGTGAACAAGGAGAAGCCGAGCTTCGAGCTGTCAGGGGCGCTGCTGGAGGACACCAACACCTTCCGGGGGGTGGTGATCAAGTACAGCGAGCCCCCCGAGGCGCGAATCCCCAAGACACGCTGGCGCCTGTACCCCTTCAAGAACGACGAGTTCCTGCCGGTGATGTACATCCACAGGCAGAGTGCTTACCTGCTGGGCAGGCACCGCCGCATCGCCGACATCCCCATCGACCACCCCTCCTGCTCCAAGCAGCACGCTGTCTTCCAGTACAGGTGAGTGCCTTGGGGACTTGGGGAGGAAAACATCATGCAAACCAGAAGGTTTGGAATGCATGGCTGCGAGGGGTGAGTTTGCTGGCAGTGTTGCCGGGCAACAACTGACAGAACAAGAGGACACAGTCTTAAGTTGCACCAAGGAAAATATAGGTTAGATATTAGGAGAAACTTTTTTACAGAAAGAGTGATAAAATATTGGAATGGTCTGCCTGGGGAGGTGGTGGAGTCACCATCCCTGGACGTGTTTAAAAAGAGACTGGATGTGGTGCTTGTTGCCATGGTTTAGTTTAGTTGAGGTGTTAGGACAGAGGTTGGACTCGATGATCTTGAAGGTCTCTTCCAACCTGGTGATTCTGTGATTCTGTGTTAGGAATTGAATTTGTGTGTGGCTGCTGTGGATCATCCCAGCAGAGACCAAAAATACCTGCAGTTCCTCTAGTTTAGCCACAAGCAGAGAAATCACATAGCAGGCTTAGACACAGAATGGGGTGTGAATCCAGGTTGTATTCATACCCACCAGGTGTGACTGACAGTAAAAGCATTTCAAGGAGAGGTGTGTTGCTTTGCTCTCTCACAGTGACAGCAGTTGTGCTCTGATGCAGAGGGGGCTGCTGCTGCTGGCAGCAGTGCTCTCTTGGAGAACAGGCCAGCTTTCTGAAAGAATATCTGTCCCAATGCAGGAGTTGTTGTGCTACATCACCAGAGGTTTAGGGAATGAGGCAGCCTCTCTCTGTCTCATGCAGTTTGTTGTTGCTCTCATTGAGCTATTCCAGTCTGGGGACAGATGAGTGCTCACTCACTGTCAGAGTGCAGTTTCTATCTCACCTACTTTAGGAGCATGTTTCCTGTATCTCTCTGGTGGTTCAGGCAGTGTTTTTGTTTCACAGGCTGGTGGAGTACACCCGAGCTGATGGCACCGTGGGCCGCAGGGTGAGGCCCTACATCATCGACCTGGGCTCGGGGAACGGCACCTTCCTCAACAACCAGCGCATCGAGCCCCAGCGCTACTACGAACTGAAGGAGAAGGACGTGCTCAAGTTCGGGTTCAGCAGCAGGGAGTATGTCCTGCTCCACGAATCCTCAGATAAATCTGAGGCCAATGCAAAGGACGATGATGAGGATGAGGAGAAGGAGGAAGAGTCTGACAGTTAACGGATGAGGAAGAAGTTGGAGAGGGGCAGAGGAGAGAAACTCCTTGCAGTTGAATGGGACTGGGATGTGAACACGGAGAGCATCGCAGCACTGATGCCTCTTGTTGCCTTAAAGTCCTTTCTCTGTTGCTGTTCTATTCCCATAGTTTGTTTGGGGGGACTTTGCTCGTTATTCATCTTTGATAGTTTTGCATATCAGGAAATACAGCTTTACTTTTATTTTATTTTTCCCCCAACAAGCAGAAGAGCACCTGGACGTGAAAGCTCTGGTGCTGAAAAGCCTCTGCAGATGTTGCCAGACTTTTCCAGCAAACCACGTCAAATGCAGCCAGCATCTGGAAATTTATTTTTATGACTTGTTTTGTTATAGCCCTTTGAAAATGCTACAGACTGAAATGTTAGTTAGAGAGTACTTCATGCACGTCCTGTTCAGTAGTTTGCCAAATTCCTCTGCCTGTTGGGAGTTCTGACAGGAGAATTTACCCAGATCACTGCAAAAATGGCAGAAATGTGGCAAAGCCCCTCATGTATTTGTATGTTTTGGGTATTTAATTTGACTCATGGTGACTGAGGGACAGGCATTTCACTGGAATTCTGCTTGAAATCACAAGGGAATGTGAAACAGGAGTTAAACAGTTCTGGAATTTCAGGTGACGAGACTGTGACTGGGGGCTGAAGTCCCCCAATTTCCTGTTCCCACACATGATGCTGAAACTGCCCTGGATGGGGAATGTCTGGGTTGAAAGCTGGAGCTGTTATTTCTGACCCCACCCCAGGGTTTGTTTGTGTCACACAGAAACACCTCTGATGGGGTGACATGTTTTAACCAGAGTTTGCACTATTTAAGTTCTCTTTTTATAAAAACTTCCCCAAGTCCATTGTTTAACAGTCTTCTCCCTGTAAAGAAATCATTTAAGGGGAGAGAAGCACCAGTCCTGCTCACTGGGAGTTGCATAGTCTTTGGTGTCTCCTCCATGTTGCTTTATGTTCAATGTGTATGTCCCACACTTTCCTGATTCACCTGGGTGTTTGTGGTCTCACCTGTTTGTCCCTGCTGTGTACAGACTGTACACAAATGGTGCTTGCTGTACACATTGATGGTGTAAATATGGGGCATTGCTGTGGGGTTCAGACGGGTAGGATGGGGTTTGAGCAGGAGGAGCTCCTTTGTATCTACTCCAAGGGTTTTTAAATAAACAATTTGTAAATTTAGCCCTGATCACTTTTGGTTGTAATATTTTGCTAGTGTCCCTTTTTCCTTGAAAGAGATGAAGTTTCAGTACCTGTTGCTGTATTAAAGGAACCAAGTAAGTACAAACTGCATGTTTTTTGTACTGGAGAGGCTGTGAGCAGAGGAGGTTTGTGTCACTTCCTCTGCCCAGGCCTTTCTCACCTGAGTGTGGCCCATGTGGCTCGTTCTGTGTCCCCTGAACAACTGGGGACACATCAGGTTCCTGTCACTTCACAGGAACATGAAGTGACATCATTGCTGTACTGCAGAAGGACAAACCAGCCACCCCAGTGTCACTGCAGAGGATCAGAGTGACACAGTTTAATAGCATCATGGAAGGGATTGGGTTAGAGGTAAAATAAACAAATTCACAAGCTGAAATTTTTAGAAGTATAATATTGAACATCTGTTAGGAGAGCAAAGGCAAAAACAGCACTGGGAGTTTAGCAATTTTGCCAGAGGTGCAATTCTATTAATTCTACTGTGAACTTAAGTACTTTCTCCAACTGTTACCTATTCGTTAAGCCTCGAAGATAATTTACACTTTACTTAGTTACTTACACTTTACTTACTCTCTGATCTTTGCCCCCTTCTGCCAGCACAGTGCCGTCTTGGTTCTTCTGGATTGTCTGAGTTGAAGGTAGAAATCCTCCTCGATGTCTCCTCAGCTCCAACCTAATTTGAGGCTGACAGCTTCTCTGTGAGGTGTGAATGGAGAGAACAGACTTCCTGGGATGCATGTGCTTTATCTTTGTCATTTCTTTAGGATGTCTTGATCTCTGGCTTTGTGGCTTATCAATTTAAAAGACATTAATTACCATGTATTTCTTACTATATTTTCTACCATATTACAACTATTTCGAAGTTCACTCTAAACTTGTTTCTACTTAACTATATTTTATATATACTTTATATATAGTTTATATAGTATGTAGTAAATATATCTATATAAAATAAAATATACAAATATATAAATATATAAAAATTTATTTATAATTATAAACGTATATATAAATTTTATTTTATATAATAAATATAAATAATGTATAATATAAATAATAAATAACGAATACAATAAATATAAATTATTCTATTTATACATAAATTAGATAGATGTATAGCTATATTTTGCATATAATTATTTTACCCAGTGCATTATCACCTGTGAACGTTAAATTCATATATGCGAAAGCCAGCATTTCCCATTCACTGATTTATCACGTTAAAGGGCACAGAACCATGGAATATCTAAATTTTTGAGGTTTGTACATCACTCCAACATTTGCCATTCACTCATTTATCCCATTAAAGGGCACAATCCCATGGCATATTTACATTTTCGAGGCTGGCACATCAGTCCCACATTTCCCATTCACTCGTTTATCCCGTTAAAGGGCACAAACCCATGGAATATTTACATTTTTAAGGCTGGCACATCACTCCAACATTTCCCATTCACTCGTTTATCCCGTTAAAGGGCACAAACCCATGGAATATTTACATTTTCAAGGTTCGCACATCACTCCGCCCGGGCGGCTCCTGCCGCAGCCTGAGCGCCTCCCGCCCCGCCACTGCCCCCAGCGGTCACTGCTGGTATCGCCCCGCCCCGCCACTGCCCCCAGCGGTCACTGCCGGTATCGCCCCGCCCCGCCACTGCCCCCAGCGGTCACTGCCGGTATCGCCCCGCCCCGCCCCGCCAGGCCGCGCCGCCATGGCCGCGCTGCACGCCAAGGCCGGCGGCCCTCCGCAGATCCCGGACACCCGCCGGGAGCTCGCCGAGCTGGTGAAGCGCAAGCAGGAGCTGGCGGTGAGCGCCGGGGAGCGCGGCGGGGCGGGCCGGGTGTCGGCGGGGCGGCGCGGGGAGCGGCGGGGCCGGAGCGGCGCGGCCGGGCCTGCTCCATGCGGCGCGCTGTTCCCTCCCGGCAGGAGACGCTGGCCAACCTGGAGCGGCAGATCTACGCCTTCGAGGGCAGCTACCTGGAGGACACGCAGATGTACGGGAATATCATCCGCGGCTGGGATCGCTACCTCACCAACCAGAAGTGAGTGGCGGAGGCGCTGCCCACCTGCCCGGCCCTCCCTCCCCGCCGGCCCGGCCCCGCCATCGCGCCTCTCTCTGTTTCAGGAACTCCAACAGCAAAAACGACCGCAGGAACCGCAAGTTCAAGGAGGCCGAGAGGCTCTTCAGCAAGTCCTCGGTTACCTCGGCAGCGGTGAGTGCTGGGATGGGTGCTGGCGGGACGGGCAGATGCTCCTGACCCCGTAGCCGTCCCTGTGCCCAGCCCTCTCCTTATCCCTGTCCCCATCCCTGTTTGCATTCCTGTTTGTATTCCCATCCCTTTCCCTGTTCCCATTCCTGTTCCAGTCCCATCCCCATCCCATCCCATCCCATCCCATCCCATCCCATCCCATCCCATCCCATCCCATCCCATCCCATCCCATCCCATCCCTGTCCTACGTCTCCCCAGTCCTGCCGTGCTGCAGAACAACTTTGCCGTTTGAACTCCCGTACCTGTCCTGGCTCCCTCACCTGAGCATCCCCATCCCACCCTGCAGCCTCTTGCAGAGCCCCTTCTCCCGGTGTCTGGGGTCTGGGAGGACACCTGTCACTTCTGTCCCCTGTCTTTGTCCCTGCTCCAGACCCCCGGTGTCACATGGGGCCACGGGCACTTCAGAGGGATGTGTCTGTGTGATCTGGGCTCTGTGCTTTGAGCATTAGGAATTGAATCCCTGCTTGGCTTGACATCCCATTTGGTTTTACAGGCTGTCAGTGCATTAGCTGGAGTCCAGGACCAGCTCATTGAGAAGCGTAAGTCACTTTATAATTTTTCTGTGAATTTGGGAAGAATTGCACTCTCCCCACCGTTCAGCCCTGTCTCAGCCTTCCAGATCTGGGCTGGGCTTGGGCTCCTGTTCCCAGGCTCTGTGTCTGCTGCCCTCAGGCTGCTCCCAGCTGTTGACTTCTTGAGCTCCTTCCATGCTCAGCAGGGGTTTGTTGTGGGTAAAAGGGATTGAAATTGGTTTGCTGCTCTTGGGAGGAAGAGGCTGATGAGCTGAAGCACCATGGCTGTAGGTGTGTCAGTCACTCACAGGAGATGTGGGGAGGGACCACTCACCTCCAGCATGTTTATAACATTTTTGTGATCAGCACCAAATAGGATGTGGTTCCAGAGAGCCTCAGTGCTGAGGAGCTGCTTCCTGTCCATCCTGCAGAGTTGTTTCCCAGGTTCTGTGCATTACCTCCTGGTGCTGCAGGGCTCAGGTGTCTCTGCTGTTGTTCTGGGGTTGTTTCTCCCACTCAGGGCTGTGCCAGGGCAGCCAGGAGCTCACCCTGGTGCTCACCCGGGTTTGTCCTGCTCTAGGGGAGCCGGGCAGTGGCACAGAGAGTGACACTTCTCCAGACTTCCACAACCAGGAGAATGAGCCCAACCAGGAGGATGCTGAAGAGCTAGATGGCTCCGTGCAGGGTGTGAAGCCCCAGAAAGCTGCTTCCTCCACTTCCTCTGGGAGCCACCACAGCAGCCACAAAAAGCGAAAGAACAAAAACAGACACAGGTCAGTGGGACCAGCAGCCTCCTCACCACACCTGGACAGTTGGCTGGGGCTGGATTGAATTTATTATCTGAGGGGAACCAGTAACATGTTGGATTAATGGGCAGCTGGGGTCAGTTGTTTGGGTGGTTTTCCTGGTTTTGGAAGAGGAGGGGAATGTGCTGAGGAAGTTAAACAACACAGGGTGCTCACTCCAGCTGTGGCACAGCTGTGCTTCTGGGCAGCTTCTCCAGCTCTCCCATCTCTCCAGAATAAAGCTGATTGCTTCCAGCAGGTCCTGACCTCCTGAGCTTGCTGCTTGCTTTCTGCAGAGCCCAGTAGGACAGGAATGTCAATGCTTTCTTTGAAGGAGGGTGGAAAGCAAATGGGAATGGTTTGGGATTTTGGACACTCCCAGTATCTGGATTTCCACTCCAGCCCCTTCCAGCTCTCACATCTCAGCCGAGTCTCAGTGCTGTGTCACCTGCACTTCAGAGTGTGTGTTATTAAATTGACCTGAAATTCGTGTGAAACAGATTCCTTGAACTCTTTTCTAGTTGGATTTCCCTGTCCAGCTCTGCCCCTAAGGTGTAATGAGGACGATGAGCCCTCAGCCCAGGCTGCCAGCAGTGACAGTGCCTGTGAGTCAGGCCCTGAGAGGAGACACTGCAGAGCTGCACCTCTCTGGAAGGAGTGCTGAAGCTGGGATCTAAGGAATTAGTAGAAGTAATGGAGCTTTTAAAACTCCAAAGTGTCTGTGCTGGCTCTGAGCTGTTGGCTCTGGCTGAGGAGAGGCTTTCCTCTTTAAGGGACCTGCCATGCAGTTAAAGAGAGGAAGGGTTTAAAGTGGTAAAAGTTTATGAGGGGGCTGGGGACAGTTGGGGTGGGGACATGAGGTAGGTACAATGCTTGAAAAATGCTTAACTCCTTTTTTGCCTTCATTAAGTGTTGAGTCATTAGTGTGTCTTTAATTCTTAGGTCAGAATTTCCTTCCTACAGCAGCCTGAATTGGGCATATGTCCGAAAGGACTGGATGTCCCTTTGGTTCCCCATGAGCTGGGAATCCAAAGAAGTTCAAATCTCTTTTTTTGCCTGTAGATATTTGGAAGAAGTTCAGGAATAACACAAGAAACTACATCCGTGAACAAGTCCAGAGAAACAACCTGTAAAACTGAAGTACAGCTTAAGAAAACTGCCATTTCAAACCAATTATAAAATATTCTCCCAGGCGCTTCCCTGGACAAACCATGACCAGCAACATGGTGGGGTTCAGGGCAGGTGCTAGAACTGACATAAATTCCTTTTCTCTGGTCCATAACCTGGACTTTAGGGACAGGAGCTGAGGGAAAGCTCCCCCACAGCAGGTTGTGTGGCTCTGGGTTCCTTCACTTCTGGGTTCCTCTGCAGCTGTGGCTGCTGCTGCCAGGCCAGGCTGTTGGACAGAGGAACACTGCCCTGTTCACCTGTGGCAGCTCCTGTGTCCCCAGGCCCTGCCCAAGGGGCTCAGTGAGACAGGAACTGACTGTTTGTAATCCTTAGCAGGGCCAGATAGATAATTTAAAAAGAAAAAGATAATTAAATTTGTCTGTAATAAAGGCTCTGTTAAAATTGTGATTGCTGTTACTGACTGTCCCCATAATTTTGGCAGACAAGACCAAACAATTTTCAAGTATATTTAGGCTAAAAAAACCCAGCAACAACCCCATCCCAGTCCCTGAGTGTGCAGCAAGGGCATTCCAGGCCCTGCAGCCCCACAGGTGCTCCAGCCAGACCTGAGGGTTCTGGCATGAAAAAGAGAAAAATAAAAATAAATGTTGCCCTTTCTCCCTATTCAGCAGCTCTTCTGTTTGCCAGCACGACTCTGGGTTTCACTCCCCTGTTCCTGGAGAGCCAGGAGGTGCAGGAGCACAGCCTCACTGGGGTTCCCATGTGGGGAACTGGGGCAGACTGGGCAGCGTGGGGATGTTTGGTTTCAGGTGCACACAGCCCTCAGGTGTGGGTTAGAGGCTGTGCTGTCCCTCTGCTCCCTCCAACACCCCAGGAAGGGTGGATATTTTCTGTGTGCTTGGCTGTTTGCATGCCTAACAAATGTTTGAGGGAACCCAGTGCTGTTTCCTCTTAGCAGTGCAGTCCTGGAATGAGATTCCATATCAATCCTTCCTGACCAGGGTCAGCTGTGGGCAGAGCTGTGTCTGGAGGCCATGCTGTGGCACTTGAGTGAGGGGTTGGGACAGTCACCAAATGGTCAGCTCTGGCCAAATGTTCCTGGGTCACCTTAGCCTGGGACAGCAGTGCTGGGGTGTGGGGGGAACAGCCCAGTGCAGGGTTGGGCTCCAAGTTCTGTGTCACCTCTGCCTGAAGCAGCTTTGCCTTGCCCTGGGAGCCCAGACCCCTCCCCAGCTCCCTGAGCCCTCACTTGGTTTTCCAAGCCCTCGGGTTCCTCTCCTGCCCCTGAGCTCTGTCCTCTCCGGGTCTGGCAGTTGCTGCTCTTTCAGCTCCTAAAATCCCCTGCATAAAGCAAACCCACCTCTGCTAACACCCCTTGTTCCCTGAAATCCAGTGGGGAGGGGGACTCTGGATTGCCAACCCAGAGTGCTTTTTGTGCCCAGTCCTGGTTAAGCTATCTGAAGAACTTGATGGTGTTTGAACACTGGCTTTATTATTTATTTCATTTTATTTTGTTTTTTTAGCAATCTCGCTAGGGTGGCTAATCAACTAATTGATTTAATTCATTAGTATATTAATTTCTATTGCTTTCTTCCTTTCAAATGCTGCCCCTCAGCCCGTCTGGCATGTTTGATTATGACTTTGAGTAAGTTTGACTTGAATTAGTACTTGTGCTGTGTTGTTAGTGTGTAGACACCGATGTGCCTTTTGAGACCTCGCTAACCCCTAGTTTATCTGTTTAATTGTAGGTATGTATATTAGGTTAGGCTGGGAAGTTTTTTTTAAAAACAGAAAAGCGTGATGGAGGTAACATTTTATTTAATAACTTCAGCAAATTATAAATTAACTTCACTCTTCTTTACCTTTCTGTTTCATATTTAAATAGATAAAACTTCTTAACTTTAAAATTTAGTTTAAAAACTGATCCTTTTGGCTTTGCTGCTTAAGGAGATTAGTATAGACTTGGATATTTCCTTCTGGAAAAATGTACTAAACTCAATACCTCTGTCTTATGTAATCCTTGTCATCCTAACTCCTCTCTATCCAAGTAAATAACTCTCACACTATGTCTGGATAATTACCTGTGGCATAGTTACACCTCTGACAGAGTGAATTAACATAGAGCATGCCTCGTTCCCCTAGTTTACCTGCCTAAGTGCCCTGTGATTGATTGTGCCCCTTAATTAACTCTGTCTGGGAGTGGATGGAATCTGCTTTTTGGCAAATAATAGCGACTCCACTCTCCTCTGCTGCTCTCGTGCCCAGTAACCCTGGGACAGTGCCCTGGCTCAGCCAGTTGGGAATGGATGGATTAACCGTAGTCTCTGTCATAGCTGTGCCCTGTGCAGTAGCTCTGGTGTCAGGTCAGGTATTGACATGGACGTTTCTCTTGTCTTTCCAACCACAGGATTGATCTCAAGTTAAACAAAAAGCCAAGAGCTGTAAGTATCCGTGCTCTGTCTGTGTTTTCACTGCTCACTGGAGGGGCTGGCTGACTCCCAAGCTTAAAAATCCCTCCCTCTGCTGCGGTCGTTTAAGTTCTTATTGTGGTTGAGGAGTGTCACAGTGTGAGATCAGCATTGTCCCCTGGCTGTAACAGCAACTGAGCCCGGGTGGGCTGTTCTGAGTTCGGGTCACAGGTAACTCCTGTGTGCTTCTCATGGAAAAAGCTGCTTTGCATCCTTGTGTCCTTGTCGTGATCTGGAGCATCGAAAGCATCTGGTTTGAGTCGATGCTCAAGGTTGGAAGGGTCCATCCTTTTCAGTGTTTAGCTACAAGAAAAAAATCTGTTTTGCCTGCAACTAGTGGTGTGTGAGATGAGAGAGGACTGAGACCCCCCAGCTCTGAGAGCAGAACCGGAGTTGGGAAGGTGTTAACGTGCCTGTGCTGTCCTTTCTCTGCAGGACTACTAGAGCCATCAGTGCTGATGCTCCTGGGATTTAGGTCTGTGACTCCCCACTGAGAAGCCCTGAAGCAGGATGGCAGCTGCAGCAGGAGTGACTCACTCCAAGGGACTTGGATGGGGGGAGGAAATCCTGGACCATGTACTTTGCATCATTTTTAAATCACCTGAGTTGCGGGAAGATGAAGGTGGCATAGTAGTTGTAGTAGTCCTGAATTCCTGACTGTTCTGTGCTTCCACCTTGGTCGGGAACTTCCTGAAACGGCTGATACTGCTGCCCCCTGTCACCTGCAGACCCACAGAGAGGCATTTCCTTTTCCACTGGAACTGGGATAGGATTCAATGTGTCCCATCCATGTTGTGAGACTTAGATTACTTTTGTTGCTGATATTTAGCTTTGTAGGTTTGTTTTTTATTTTGTTTTGTTGTGCTTTTTTTAAAGCTGAAGTGTACAGTTACAAGTTGACTTTGGGTTTCTTTGTTTAGTCCATGTAGTGGAAGGTTCTTCATTTTGTGGAGCAGCTCTTTTGATTCTTACTCAAACAGAGAATAAGGTAGTCTAACCTTTTTCTCTTACTTTCATTTCAAACACCATCTCCCAATATTCCTCAGTGTGTTAGGTGCAGGAAGGGCCAGAGCTCAGAGCCAACTCTTCAGTGTCGCTGACTCTGGGTGGATTCTCTTTTTAATACAAACTTCTGTCGTTTGTACATAAACAATAAAAGTTCCATGTTGTCTCTTCTCATGGTTTATTCAGTCCAAACTTTGACTCCTGGTGCTTTTTAGTCTCCACCTGCTTCACAAGGACTTTGCTGGAATTCTTCCCCTTTGGCACAGGTGCTGTTCCTTGTCCTGTGGCCCATGTGAGGTTCACTTGGTGCTTTCTCTCCTTGGGGTAGCTGTAACTAAGTGCTTCAGGGACTGCCAGGCTGTAATCTCCAGCTGTGTTTGGTTGATCCTGCTGCAAGGCAGGGCTGGGATGTCCATGGTTCTGCTGGTGAGGGCAGATTGCTTGTAGATGAGGGATGAGCCAGCTGGATTGTCTCTGGAACAGGACAGAGGGGTGAGGAGCAGGTGTTTTTCACAGCAGCCAGGTCAGGATCTTGGTGTTGAGCTGAGCTTTGCTTCACTCAGGGTGGGGAGTTTCCTTCTTCATCAGTGCTGGGATGTGTTTTTGTAACCCCTGCTGCTGGAGAGAGAGATGGGAAAGGGGCCATGGGACAGATATCACTGAGCCTCTGGAGTGTGCACAGCCCTTGGAACAGCCATGGCTCATGCGTTTGCTGCACCTCTGCTCCCCTGGAGTTTGGGGTCTTTCTCAGCTCTCCCAGGCACCCCAGTCTGTGCAGGGCAGGGTCTGAGCGAAGGTGAGTGCGCAGGAGCAGAATTGCCCCTCGGGCTGTCTCTGATCCGGGGATCAGGGCAGCTCCGTGTTTGTTCCCGGAGGGAGCTGGCTGATCCCGCAGGGAGTGTCTCTGCGAGGGGACTGGCGGCTGCTGCTCCACGGGGGGGTCGGGATGGAGCAGCTTAAAGGCCAAGCTGCAAAGCCGGCCTACTTCTGTGTCTTTTGAGTTACAGAGGTTAAGTGCAGGGGGGTGGAAGATCTAGGAAACAGCACAACAAGGCTTTGCTCCTCTGTAGTTCTGGAAAAAAGAATTCTCAGCTGGTGGTTTTGATTCCCTGGCCTCTGTACAAAAGCAGTTCTGATCTTGCTGCTCCAAGCAGGCATGGCTGGAGCACCTGGAGTTCACAGGCTGAAGTCTCTGCTGCAACTCTGACCTCGAGGAAAGCAGTCAGACTTTTTTGGGCAGAACATTTTGGAAGAGCAGCTAAGGGCTGGTGTAGCTCTGAGCACTATGTGCAGGCAGGCTGTGTGGCAGGGTCACTCAGCTCTGCTTTCCCTATGACACATTGGGGTGCTGCAGAGACAACGGGGAAATGCAGCTATTCTGCCTCCGGCTGTGTTTGTCACCAAAAGAGAGGACAGCCTGTTCTGCCCAGGTCGATGTCTGATGGCAGCAGCCTGAGGGGAGAACATTGATCAGGGCAAAAAGTGAAATGGCAAACACTTGATTCATTTAAAGGATCAGCTGTTCCCTGCTGGGTGCTGACTCAAGCAGTTGTGCCGAAAACTTCCATCTGATTTTTGAACACTTCTGTTTTACTTCATAAGAACCTGAGTGACTAAAGACCCCCAGGATGGCCAGTGCCTGGGCACAGGAGTCAGAGGGAGCTGCACAGGCTTCACCTGAATGCTAATTAAAGCTAAAAGTAGTGGTTAGAAATATATCCCAAGTCCTTTGCTTGTGAAAGATGAATCCTGAGCAAAGGAAAATATAGAAGAGCAGCCACTGCCCTTATGGACCCCAAAGGTGGAGCGTTAGGGAAACGCTAATCCCTGCACAGCCTCGTCACCAAGAGGATTAGGCAGGAGTTCATCTGGTCGCCGAGGGGCAGGAGGGGCCGCGCCCGGTGCATGGCTGGGTAAGGGGGCAGAGAGGAGGGGGCAGCGGGGGTCCCGCGTGGGGGATCCGGCCCTGCAAACACTCCGGTCCCCTCTCGCTGTCCCGGCTCATGGGGAGTCGGGACAGACCCTGGCAGGGGTTGGCATTGCTCCTTCGGTGTCTCCTGGTCCGCAGGGAGCCATGGGCCGGCAGCGCGCACCGCCCGAACCCTGCTGGAGGCGCGTCCTGCGCTCAGCGTGCTGTTGGCTCCTGTCGCTCTGCGGGACAGCGCTGCGGGGGCTGCGGGGGCTCTGGAGCCTGACGTGGGTTGGTACCGCACAGCCCCTTCCCCAGGGACCTCCACCTACCTGTGCTGGCTCCAAACGTGGCGCCTGGCTGGAGGCAGGGGTGCTGCTGGGATGCAGTCCTTGTACGGCTGGTGCTGGGGGCTGTGGTTTCTGGGATGCAATCCTTGTACTGCTGGTGCTGGGGGCTGTGGTTTCTGGGATGCAATCCTTGTACTGCTGGTGCCGGGGGCTGTGGTTTTTGGGATGCAATCCTTATACTGCTGGTGCTGGGAGCTGTGGTTTCTGGGGGTGCAATCCTTGTACTGCTGGTGCTGGGGGCTGTGGTTTCTGGGGTTTGTTGCAATGGGCAGCTGGAGAAGGGGGAATGCATCACCACAAAACCCAGCAGCTCGGCAATGGGATTGGGATTCTCATCCCAGGGAGCTGGTTGTTGGCTCAAGGCACTGTGGGGCTGTGAGCCCTGGGAATCCCAGGACATCGCTCCAGGCTCTGCACTCCACAGGGCACTGTCCTCTCCCCAGGTCCTGCTGATCTGCTACAAGAGCTGGTGGGATGGCGCCTTCCAGGTCACCGAGGAGGTAACTCCCCCAGTGTTCTTCCACACCGTGGGGACCGTGGTGCTCGCCAAGCCCTGGGACAGAGCTGAGGCCGGTGACACGGCCCCTTGGGTGGCACGAGGGGAGTTCCCCAGACAGGGTTGGTGCCAGGGGCCATCTGGGCTCAGCTGCCCGTGGACCTGTCAGTCCCCACTGTCCGTGTTGGCTTCCAGCTCGGCACAGCCCTGCAGCTGAGACTAGAGGGGAGTGAGGAGGAGGAGGACAGGGACTCAGATTCTGCGCTGGAGCCTGGACAGACAGGTGGGTCCCTGGCCCGGGGGTGTCCCTGGGGCTGGCAGGTGTCATTGGGGACTGGCAGGAGCTGAGCTGTGCTGCCAGGGCAGTGGCGGGGCAGCAGCAGCGCAGCGATGCCAGCGAGGCCATGCTGGGGAGGCTGGAGGCTCTGGAGGCAGATGTTCGCTTCCTCTGCACGGAGCTGGGCGCTGAGAAACTTCTGTGGAGCAGTCGGTTCTTGGAGCTGCTGCGGGAACAGCAAAGCCTGCGCCAACGGGTGAGTCCCCTGAGGGGTCCCAGCCTCCCCAGTCCCCTCTGACACCCCAGACCTTCACACCCTGCTCCAGCTGCAGGAGCTGCCGTGGCAGTGGAACAGTGGTGACAGCCCCGAGCCACTGGGGGAAGCAGAGGACCAAAGTGCCAGTGGGAGTGAGGGAGAGAGCCCAGAAGGTAGGGGCTGGGGATTGCAGGGGGCACAGGGAGGCAGTAGCTGGGGAGGGGGGACCTGCCACCAGAGCTGGGGATGGGGCAGGGTGCTGACTTCTGCTACTGGGCAGGGTAGGGAAACCACCAGCTGTCACCTGGGCACTGGGTGGCACTGGTCAGCCCAGGGAGGTAGTTGGAGAAGGGTGCTGGGAAAGTTTCCCAGTTCTCAGCACCAGTTCCCACCACGAGCCTGGCTGGGTGCCCTCTCTCTCCTTTGCTCTGTTCCAGGACGCCGGTGGATGGAGCCACCACGGCAACCACGTGGCTTCATCGAGCCTGACAGGCAGAAAACGTAAGTGAAGGTGCGAGCAGGGCCTCAGCAAACCGGGAAGGATGCACACATTCCTCCCTGCCCAGGCCTTGCAGGACACAGGCCAGGCTAGTGCAGTCCCAGCTGTATGTGCCTCCATCCCTTGGTGCTGGCTGGGCCCAGCCCCACCCAGCAGAACTGCAGCCATTTCCCAGGGCAGGAGCCAGCTGGCAGGCAGGTCAGGACAAGCTGCTGGCCCTGGGTCTACCCCAGGACACGTCACAGCCCTCCCTGCCCAGAGCCACCCCCAGGCTGCCTCTGCCCTGTGGGGGCTGCCTCTGATGCAGCCCA
This sequence comes from Lichenostomus cassidix, assembly GCF_008360975.1. Classification (NCBI taxonomy): domain Eukaryota; kingdom Metazoa; phylum Chordata; class Aves; order Passeriformes; family Meliphagidae; genus Lichenostomus; species Lichenostomus cassidix. The sequence continues at coordinate 3,555,509 of NC_139503.1, read as the reverse complement.
CCAAGGAACATCCTCCTGCTCTGCTGCAACTCGTTGGGAGGTTCCAGGAACAAGGAGTCTGGTCAACGCCAGCTTCAGTCACCTTGCACTGAGGCGACGGATTGCAAAACTCCCCAGCAGACTTCCTCATCGGCCACATCCATCTTCTCTGTCAGCTGCTCCCGCACATGTTGCAACCCTGGGCCAGCTCCTTGCAACAGTGGTCAAGGGAAACCAGGAATGGCTGAGGGCTCCTCATTGCCCAGAACAGCTCAGCTCAGGATGCTGAGCCACGGGAGCAGAGCTGAGGTGCTGTGCCCAAGCCTGGCCCAGCACAGGGGGCTGGCTGCACCCTGCCCTGGGCTCCCACTGTTCAATACAGGCAGCTGCTTTCCATCCACTGTGTCTGCCTGGTGTTTCCCCAGCAGAGCCAGGACAGCTAGTGCCCTGCAGCAGACTCAGCTCTTTGGGGAGGGGAACAGGGACCAGCAGCCACCCGCAGCAGGGGCTGGGGACAGGCTCCAGCAGCAGGCAGGATGGGCAGGGATCTGTCCTCCCAACGTGCCTGTGCAGCTCCCACATGCAGGGAATTGATGCAACACAAATAGCAGCAGCCTGACTCACCCTGCACCCACCTGGCCGCGGTGTGGCTGAGGTGGGACAGCCCCGTGCTGCTCAGAAATACCAGAGTAAATCAGGTCCTGCAGATGAGCTGCTCTGGGGGCCCTGCTGCAGTAAAACCCCTGCCACAAGCTGGCCACCCCCTCTCCCTCAGGAATCACAGCAGCATCCGTGCTGAGACACCATGGGAACACCAGACAAGGTCCTGTCCCTGGTGTAGCCACCATTCACCTCTCCCGTGGAAATCCTTGGGTTGGAAAACACCAGCCAGCCCCACAGCAGCCACGGTGCAGGAGGTGGAGGGTGACATCAAGCAGCATTAGCTACAGGCACCAGCTCTACCAGCAGAGCAGCCCCTCACCAAAGCACCTGCAGCAAGGCAAGAGCCACTGCACAGATCACAGAAACCTTTCCCCAGCCACCATGCCATCCAAAACCTCCTGACCTATTGCTTAAGCCAAGGCTGTATTTATTCACACACACTTGTGCAACATGGCTCTCCAGTCCTGGCCAGAGGGCTCAGTGGCTGAGGTGGTGGCTGCTACCCCAGACAGGGCTTTGGCTTCTGGGGCAGCCTCTGGCCTTGGAGAGCACAGGGGTATTCAGGTCCCTTAGGAGGTGACAGAACTGAAAAGCATGTGGCTGGAGGGTAAGAGCTGAGAGCATCTGCATAGGTAGCACCACCATCACCATCCCATCCCATCCCAGCCTCCCCACCACTGCCCTGGGGCAGCACTCAGCTCCTCCCCAGCAGCTTTCTGTTCTCTTGTGTGCAACACTTTGCAGTTATTTGCTTCCTGCAGTCCTGTCTTACAGGGAGGCTGTGCTGCAGAGGCAGTTTGGGGTACAGGGTGCAGAGCTGCTGCCATGTTGGGACACCTCCTCCTCTTTGTGAAGAGAGCAGCAGCCCAGCAGCCTCAGTGCTGGGGGAAACACAGCGTGTTGCTGCCAAACCTGCTCCCATGTACATCACCACAGCCCCTGTGATGGCACAAACACCACCATACCCTTTCCCACAGCCTGCACAGGAACCATGGGTCAGATTCCTGTCTCTGAAAATGCCTTAAAACATTAGAACTGAGCTAGCCACATCCTGGAAAACCCCAGTGGGAGGAACCGGCTGAGTTCAAATGGAAGTTCAGGGGGCAAGGGCAGCACAGGGCAGTGGTGCTGGGGAGAGGAGAGCAAGCCCCAGAGAACAGACTGAGCTGCTTGGAGGAGCCAGCCTCTCCTGAAGCTCAGCACGAGGCTTCAGTGGCACACAGCTGACAGGATGAGGGCTGGGAAGCCCCTGAGCACAGGAAACCTCCAACAGGCCCATGTGTGACCTCCTTCCCTCCAACAGCTCAGTGAGCTGACACACAGATCTGACCCATTTTGGCTTGCCCAGGAACACAAAACAAACACGCAGCAGCCATGGCAGGCTCTACCCCCAGGCCCCAGGAAGTGCTGAGCCAAAGGATGCACCCCAAAAAACCCTCCTTGACAGTCCCAGCAGGATTGTCAAGGTGTGCAGGAAGGCAGCTCCACCACTCCTGACACTGCAGAATGTGTATATGGGGGGAAAATGTGCAGCAGCAACAGTCCTAGTCAGCATTCCCATTTCCCAAATTTCTGGCACCACAGTGAGCTTGGGAAATGGGGACACAGAACCTTGTGTGAATGAAGGAGAGAATTCAGAGAACAGCAGTGGGATTGTGGCTAGGCTGGCTTGCTGCCCCAGCAGCACACACAGCAGTTTGGGGGAATAACTTTGACCAGATCTGTGCAAGTGCCTGACCCTCCCAAACCATTCCATGTGACCCCCATGATTGTCACTGCAATAGAAACATCACAACCAGAGTCAGACACCTCCAGCTCTTCCTTACTGGTTGTGACAATGAACCGCTGCACTTCTGCACTGATTCCTTTAATGGTGTCTCAGCACAGCTTTGAGAGAAGCAAAAATAAACATCTACTCCCTCTATACATCCTGTAAACTAGAATTGCCTATTGTAATTACAGGAAAAACAGCCTTAAAATCCTGCAGCATTTTTCAACTGCAGACCCCACTATGGACAGCAGCAAACTCCTCACCTGGCTAAAGGTGTGCTCAGATCCCTGACACACCACTCCATCCCCCCACCACACATGCACAGAGCCACGTGAGCTCTGTCACTGCAGTGACGTCCTCAGAGGGTTCCTCTCCCACAGTCAATAAAGACCTTTCCAACTGTGAGGCTGCAGGTTTGTTTTGAAATGCAGCTGGTCTCTGGGAGCTCCTGCCTCCCTGGTTTCTGATTAACTAGAGTCACTGCCCTGTGGTAAATGAAGAGCACAAGTTTCAATACAGACCATAAAGTTACTTAACCAGTGAGATAAGAACGTGCAGTGGAGCAGGAGGGAGGGGAAGATCCTTACACTGCAATGCCAACACTGATACTCCTGCTGCACTTCCCTCCAAGCCCATAACAAACGTTCAGAGCAAAGTCTGGACCTGTTACCATTCACATATTCCACGCTCAACATCGGACACAGATGTACTATAGCTGGATAAAATATGTATTTATTTCCAGCGTGTACTGTGGAATTGCCCCTTAAAGCCACAGTCCATGCTGATTCCAGAATTTCCAGGAGTGTACAGTGCTTTAGCACCTGAGACACCCACCCTGTGGTGCTGAGTGAGAGCCAGCACTGCTGCTTGTCCCACCTCCCCTGCCAGCATACTGAGCAGTCCCAGTGAAGCCAAATAAACAGCAAACACTGCACATGCTCTTATCTGCCACAGCACATGGGTGTGTTGGTCTCACTGCATCGATTAACAGCCTGTCAATAACCAACCCTCAGACTGCACACAGAGATCAAAGCCTGTCAGAGGAACCCCGCAGAAGAAGGATAATTTGTCTGACTTTCCTGGAAAGCCATCCAAAATGTTGAATGTTCCTCCACAAAGCCAGCAGAGACCAAATACGTCAACTCAGCAGTTTTTATTTACACAACACAGTTCTTCCTTTGCCATGGCTGTCACATGGCTATTCAGTACATGACTATACTGCATAGTGATACAGAAAGTTCAGCAAGTGTCAGCTGGGGAGTACAAAATGTTAATCTTCTCATTGCAAGAGAGGCAGCAGATACCAGCATTCCACCAGAAACCCAAACCCACCTCGCCAAGTAACACATGGCTGAGGCGAGAACAGCACTGATTAAAACTGCAAGCAGCAAGGTGCTGAACAATAACATTAAAAACCATTTTTTTTCCTGTAATTTACAAATATGCAAAGTATCAGGTTACTTAAAATTAAGAAGCATTTTGCTTACTAACATGAAACATTACTAAGTTGTAATGTATCATTATTAACCAGGTATACAGGTTTCTGTGTCCCTGTGGTCTCATGGCACACGGTGCCAGTCTGGGCAGGTCATTCCTCGGACATCAGAGGGCAGAGCAGGAATGGACAACACTGTTCCCAGGAGGGCTTCAGGAGCAGCTGCATTCCACTCTCCCCTTCCTAATTTGCCACTCAACGACCTTGGTTTAACCACAGAAGGGCGTATTGTATTTAGAAAACAACAACACACACAGATACAATGTGTATCAACAAATCAACTGCTTCTGGCCTGCAAGTGCCAGGAACATTTCTGCATCCCAAGCACAGCAAAATTCCAGGACCAGAACCAATTACTACAGCAATTGGGGTTTTGCATATTTAAAATCTCTTACAGTACCTACAATAGAAAACATCTTACAGAGTAAGAGCAAATTAAACAGGAACAGTCTTGCCAAGTAAGTCTTACTCTACAATTCTGGATGCTGCTCTAGTTGGGCACAGCCAAAGGCAACAGGGGAATATTGTGAGGAAGAAGATGAAGCAACAGCTTTACAGAGCAAAATATTAAAGACTCCTCAAGAAGAGCCCTGGCAGTACTCCAGACGTGACTGCAGCTGTTCTATTGCTGTTTGAAAGCAAAAGGCACATAATAAGTCCTTGTCAGTGCTGTACAGAGCCAGCCTGGGATAGGGACCAGCAAGGTGACTGCCACTCCTGAGCAAGGACTGTGCTCCTGGCTCCCAGGAGCTGAGCAGCTCACTAAGCACTTGTGGTCCATGTGGCAGAATTACCTCACCTCAGGAAGATAAGCTGAAGTGGGAGGGGTGTGGAAAGCATCATTCAAGAAGTGCACCAGTAAAACCAGTCAGATAAACCCAGCTTCAGATTACACTAATAACCCATCATTTGCCACAGATCTGAATGGTGGGATTTAGTAAAGAGGCTTAGTCAGGACCTAACAAAGCATTGACAAGGCATTTGAGTCTTCTAAAACTAGCCTTAGGCCACTACAAAAGCAGCACCCACCTCTCTCACATCCAGTTATGGACAACTGCAGGAATTAGGGGTGTGTCAGACTCCCACAAACCCCAAAGTAACAGTCCTGTTCTAGAGCTGCAGCCTCCCTTCCTGCTTGGCAACCCCTGAGGAAGGTGGGACTCTGGGGAGCTCTCACCTTTCCCACAGGCATGTGGTCATAGCTAGAGCAAAGTTTACTGTGAGCACACAGCAAACACACATCTGGCAACCAGTACCTCTCCGGGTACTTCCAAAGGAATAAGAAGGAGCAGTCAGAAGGCACCCGTGGCAGCTGCAGAGGCAAAAACAGCCCCTCACACTCTCCCCTGGCACCTGCCTCACATACCTGGGTTCTGGGCCTTGTAGGTGAGGATCTCTGCTGCCAGCCTCTGGGGGTCCAGCAGCGTGGGGAAGCGGCTCATCACAGCATCGACCAGGTGTGGGTGGAAGATGCCGCACAGCTTGACGTGCACATTGGCTCTCTCCTCAGCAAACTGCTCCTCAGCAGCCCAGGGCCCTGAATCCCCATAGCCTGGCCCTGGGGCTCTCTGCACCGCACGAGGGTCACGCAAACCTGGGGATCTCACCTGAGGCAGGGGGTATGGCTCAGACCAGAACTCCCGTGAGTGGGCTGGGGCAGCATTGAACTCACTAGGCAGGCTGTACTGCCCCACAGTAGCTGGGTGCACAGGCACCCCATAGCCTGAGAAAGAGTGGGGTGCTCCTGACTGAGACATCTCAGGGCTGTACTGCAGGAAGCTAGCACCAGAGGAAGAAGATTTATGGGAGCCATGCTTGTAAGAGACCAGACCATTCTGGTCTAAGCTGGGAGAATGTGGGTAGACAGGCCTCTGCCTGCCACAGGTGCAGACGGTCACCTGCTCTGTATGGGAATGGTCACAGTGACTGGTACATCTGTGAGGCCACATGTCAGACAGCTGGTTCTCCAGAGACCCAATGCCTGAGTCAAGACGCTCCTGAGAGATGTAAGAAAGTGAGTCCATGTGAGGCTGCTGGTACCTGTCAGGGGTGACACTGCCTGACACACAGCCTTTGGCCTGAAGCGCAACATCGCTGGGCTTGGCTTTGTGGGCCAAGCTCTTCCTCTCTGCAGAGACCTTCTGCAAAGAGCTTTTGTCATTCTCTGTGGGCACAGAGCACAAGAGCTCTGCCTGGGAACCCCTTTTGCCCTTTTTCTCCTCCTTGGCACTGGTACTTCTGGTTGGAGACAGCCTTGCATTGGCACGGAGTTCATCAGCTAACGAGCGCTGGGGCTGGTTGACCCTTTCAGGATGGTAGAATTTACACTTAATTCCATAAGTACATTTTTTCCCTGTAAGGAAAGCCAGAGCATGGAATGACCAACTGCATTTGATTAGAATATGAATGACACTTGCACAGACACTTTGTTCTTCATGTACAGAAGGCAGGTCTTACCATAAGGGCACTGCTGTTTCTTGTGTTCTGGAACTATAGGTTTCTTCCTGAGGAAATTATCCAGGCTGGGGCCATGACGCCCTAAGGGATCATCCGGAGGCATAAACCTAAAGAAAAACAAATCTCAGTCAGGAGTGGTTCCCTTTTTGGAGTTGAGGCTTCGTTTCTTCTCAAAGTCTCCTATTTCACTTAAGATCAAAAGCTATCTGATCCCTATGAAGCTCTCCAATTTCCTGCAGAGATAACCCTCTGGCCACCCAGTCCACACCAGCACAAAATGCTTCCCTTCAAGCACAGAAGAGATTTAATGCTTGGTTGTTGACCAGAATTAGTACCTGCTGCTGAGTCTGCTAACTGTCCTGTGAGGAAATTGCACCCTGAAGCTCTCCTTGGAGCTCTTAGCTCCAAACTATGAGCAGCTACTGAGATGCCACCAACTCCTTTTGCCCTTGTATCCTACAGCTTTTCTTTATTTCTTTACTATCATTTCACTCTTTTCATGCATCACTCACTATTGCTTCACTACACCAAGCCAGCACGCTCACACGGACGTTTCTCAAAAGCCCAGAAGATGTGACCATACTTGTCATTAACAAAGGAATACATCAGCAGACGCTCCTCGATGAATTTCTTCCACTCGGGACGCTCGTTCTGCAGGTCCCGGTAGGTGTCATTGGACACGACGATGCCATCAGACTCGTGGGCCAGCTTGACGATGAACCTGTCATCGTAGCACACCACGCGCTTGCCCCCGACCCGCCGCGACGGCGTGAACACCAGGATCTTCTTCTTCTCAAGGTCACGCAGGATGTACTGGTCTAGAGCAAACACAACGGTGAGCTCACCTGCACAGCCCAAAGGCTTTTGCAGAAATGAATTAACATCACAAATCAACAACAACAACAAAAAATAATGTGAAGTCATTCCATCTCTCCACAACCCAGGCTGTACTCAATTCTGCACATCGCTGTTCTGAGTTACTCAGAAATCTCAGCTCTATGCAAGTTCAGGGCAAACTCCCCTCAATCTGAATAATTCTGGCTAAATACGCTTCAGTTAAATACAAAGCACAAAGTGTGTCCCCGCAAGAGGAAAAAATTCAAGAAATAAAAGACAAGAAGTTAGGAAGTAGAGCAGTATTACATTCCTTGCTTTCTGAATTATTCCAACTGATTCAGGCAAAAGCTGGCTTAGGGGAAAAGTTAATGACTAATTCTCGCTGGTCAGTTCAGCTCACTGCACCTCCTACTACTCAGACTTTCCATTCTGAAGTTAATTACTGACTTAGCCAGAACTCTGCAAGCTCACTAAGTGACAGACCAGTCAGCCAGAAAAACTACTTTTGGTTTTCATATTTTCACACCTGTTATAAGCACATCTGGTCGAGGTTGCTCCTTCCTCCACGACGGCACAAAGACTGTAATATCCTTGTGTCCCCTGTCCCAGAACCACTGGACAGCCAGAAGGATACCTCGGCAGGAGAACACTTCTTTATTCCCATGGCTGCATCAAAGGAGGAAATTAAGACTTTAATTCCTTCATTATTCAGTACAGACTTGTCAGGCAATGCATAGAGCAAAGGAAGCTGGCAACTAGGACAAGCTTCAGTAGTGTTGAGAGGCACAGGCAGCAAACATAGGTGCTTGTCTTGTGTAACAACACTCTCACTCAAACCTGCCCAGCACCACTGCTCATTTCAGCACTTCAGGATACCAGTAAACACCCAAATACTCGTTGGGAGAGACGGAGGGAGACAGCAGCTGGAACTGTTGCAGCTGCTCTGAAACAGCCTCTGCTTCAACCCTGAACTTCTGGTGGTTATTTTTAGCCCAGAGCACAATGTGATCCAAAACCCTCTTTGTGCTACTCTGACAGCTAATGCCAGTGGCTGTTCCCTGCCAGGGTGCACTGTACCCTGGCTGGGGGTTTGCTTGCAAAGTTGTTCTGATCACTTCAGGAGAACAAGACATTTTATGCACTCTCACCTCAAAGAATGATGATTCATTCCATTATGGCTTAAAACCTCTTCTACAAATGCACTATTTGCACAGAACAGCAACATCTCCTGTGATCTGTGCTGGATGAGTGAACAGCTCATGGCAGTCGGAGAACAAAGTTTGACAACCTTGTCAGAAGCCACGTACTGATTCCAAAAGCTTCTTAATTATTCATAAGTCATAGCAATGAGTTTCCAGAACTACTAGGAGGAAACTACCCCTCCTGTTTTACAAGCACTAATATTTACAGTGCAATCAGCTCTTCTGCTGATAAAGTTTGCTGCTGGCAAACTTTCAGCATTTCTATTCCAGCCCAGTTTGTCACTCTGGGGATCCAACTGCCTGGGTTCTGTGACAGCATCCTGGGAAGATGCACTACACCAAAGGGAACTGCTCTCAGAATTCAGGGAGATTTCCCTGAATTCTAAGAGCAGAATTCAGGGAATTCTGCACCAAGTGTTACCCTTTCCATCTACACCTGAATGACATTTCAGCTCCCACCACCCCTTGGAAGCCATTCTTGCAGTGGCACTGTTGCAGCACCACTACAAATTTCACTTCCCCTCCCAGCCTCACCCTTTCTTTGAAATTAAAAGGAAAAGTTCAGTACTTTTGTACAGCTCTTCATTCTAAAAGAGCTAAATACTCAGCAACAGAACTAACACCTAAAGAGACACCTAACATACCTCCAATAAAAATCTTAAATTACAGAAGACTGATGAACACCATCAGAGAAATCTCTGAAAGTTTTCTCCAATATCAGATGGATTTAGCTATAAATAGCCGGGCACAGATTAATGTTATCTTTTAGAGATAAATGAAAACCAGATGCTTTTTGGTGGGATTTTTTTTTTGGATTTTTGGTAGTTTATTTTTTGAGTCCCTGCTACCAACCTCAAACCTCCAGAAGGCAGCTAATTGGGCTGATCTGATTTGGCAGCAGCCAAGGAAAAATTCCCTTAGAAGGAAGTAAAACTAATTTCCACTATGATTTGCATAAGTTTGTCAAGAGCTGTTGAGGGAGGCCGCGGTACACACTGCAAATGAATCAGCAGGGAACATCACACCATCAATACAGGAAGTTTCAGAATGGAATTCCCCTTCTAGCAAGTTGCTTAAAAAAACCCTGACTGCTTCTCTCATGTCAGACCCTGGGCTCTAGCCTGCCCTGACTCACAGCTGCTGTGATTTCCCCTCTGCATTTTGGGGTAACTTTCACCAGTAAAAGGCTCCTCATTAAACAAACACAGCCAGTCCTGCTGTTAGAGCCCAAGCACTTATCCAAGGTAAACTTTGCTGCAACTCACTTATCAGCCTGGGCTAACAATAGCCAATTTTCCATAGTGTTTCCAGAGCTGTGGAGAGGGTAGGAACTGGAATGGGCTCTCCTGCAGAGACACCAGGCACAGCTTTCCCTCTCTGGCCCTGCTCCACTGCCATCACCATTCCTCATTTGCCCCAGGACCCGCAGGCACAGCAGCCTGTGCCCTATCTTTTCTCAATTCTATTCCCAGAACTGTCAGCCAGGGCTCGGAGAAAACCACACCTGCAAACAAACCTCCACGCAGCACTTTCACCTCAGACAAACCTACTGCGACACGCATGGCAGCTCCACCTGCACCTAGGGTTATTTTTTATAAAAGCTGCACGCACAAACATAAACAACACAGGAAGCGGCTTCTGAGCTGCAACAGGAAAAAAAGCTTTCAGAACCGAAATCAGAACTTGGCATGTTAAATTTCTAGAGCCCAGAACCCCCCTGTGCAGAAGTGAGGAATGCATGCTGCTGGGGCTGGGGTGAGGGTAAGCAATGCTCACCATCCTGGGAGCAAAAAGCAGGGTGAAAGTTGGGGCATCACACCAATAAATATCCAGCCCTGAGATTCTGGATGCTTCGTGGATATTGGGGACTCTGGTCACAGTGTCCAACAGGACCTGCTCCAGCAGCACCAGGACACACGAGATGCTGAGGATGAGTCACAGCCCTGCCTTGGTGACACCTTAGGCGTATCTCATCGTTCTCCACCATGTACAGAAATTCCCCAAAATACAAGAGGCACAATTTGGAGACAGGTCTCCAGTACAGCTCCATATTACAAACCCTTCTCTAATTAACCCTGTAATTATTTATTGGGCAACTTCCTGCTACGGAAACTTACACAAAGCCACCAGTTACGAGGACAACGTCTCTTCAATTACCCCTCGGCGACAGAGCACGGGGGAAATGTCTGTTCCAAAGGAAGCACTGCTGCCCTCATCCCTGCCCCGTGACTGCTGCTCCGGGCGGGCAGGGCAGTGACAAACGCAATGCTCATCCTCGTGAGAACCTTAAGTGTCGGAGAAACACCTTGGAAAGTATTACCAGCCCCTTCCAAGCACCCAGAAGCGGCTGCTTTGAGTGAGAGCCGCGGAGTTTTTCTCCTCCTAGCTCAGCGCGCCTGGCACAGCTCCCACCCAGAGCTCACACACCGCCAGCCCCGCGCCCACCCGGGACACACCTCATGGCCACGTTGCTGCCATCGATGACGATGGGCTTCAGGTTGTCGCTCTCCGTCTCCTCGGGGCCGGGCGCGGGGGACTTGTTGCCGGCGCCGCCCCGAGCGACCAGCGGGGCCTCGCCGGGCTCGGGCGGTGCCTCAGGGCCGTCCCGCTCGGCCGGGCCGTGCTTCACCAGCTCCCCCAGCACCGTGTTGGTGTCGGCGCCCAGGCCCAGCTTCTGCAGCACCACGCGGATTTCCTCCGAAGAGTAGCCGAGCTTGCGGAAGAAATCCACCTTCAGCTGCAGCTCGGGGCAATCGGCGGGCCCCTCGGGGCTCTGGCTGCCGCTCATCCCCGCTGCGGGCCGGGCCAGCGCCTCAGGCCAGCCCGGGGCGACGCTGCCCGCGCTCATGGCTCCCGGCGGGGCACCCGCGGCCTCGGCTAACCGCCCGGACCTGCGGGGCGACAGCGGCGTTAGCAAGGGCGTTAGCAGCGGTGTTAACAGCGGCGTTAGCAGCGGCTCCGGCCCTCGCTCCCCTCCCTCCCGGCCGAACCCGCCCCGCGCTCACCGGGCCGCTGCCGCCGCCGGGTCGCCGCTGCCTCTCCATGGGGCCGGAGCAGGGCGGGCGGCGGCCGCCGATTTATACGGAGTGCGGCGCAGGGCGGAAGGGCAGAGCCAGGGGCGGAGCGGCAGTGCTTCCCGGCCCGCCCCGGCCCGCCCCGGCCCTCGGCTCACCCGCCCCGGCCCGCCCGGTGAGGCGGAGCTGCAGCAGGACGGGGCACCGAGAGGGGACAGCCTGCGTGACACATGTCCCTTGCTCCTCTAGCATCCCGGGGATGCAGGTGGCCGTGATTCAGCCGGTGGTGGCTTATCGACACCGCGTGAGGAGGAGATAAGCGCTTGGCAGGAAACATCTGTCACCCACCGGCACCTTGCGCAGTGCTAAACCACCCTGCAGGCTGTGTGGGACTGCAGGGGTTAACGTCCACATTGTGAAACGTGCAAAAACTTCACATCTCTGACTTCTGATTAATCATCCCTAAACAATTTAATGAAGGTAGTTGCAAATTTGCTTCCCCGAGGCCATGTACTGGAGCCCAGCTCGGGAGCAAGGAACTCTCCCACTTACAGGAATATATTTGCATTCATCTTCCTTGTGGTTACCCCGAAACAATAATTTTTCCTTGTCTCTGGCCATGTCTGAAACCGCACTGTGTGCTCAACAGTAACACACACACACACAGTGAGATTCAGATCAGAGATAATCCTTACTCAGTTCTTAAGTAGGTGCTTTCCCAACACTTCTTTCCCTTGGAATCTACTCCAGTCAGCATGAATTTAGCATTGTTTGTGTGCTTTTGCTTCCAGGCTGAAGTCTATTGCACCAGAAAGTGTGGCCACAGATGTACTTATAGGAAATACCCCTAGGAAGAGGCAAAATCTGGATGCTGATTTATGCAAAGCAGTGAGAGCAGCCGCATGGTGAAAGAGAAGCCAGGAGAGAAGAAGGCTATTGGCTTCTCCACCTGAAAAGTCAGAGGGAGTGACACACCAGTCACACCGCAGAGCTCCTCATGGGTGATTTTGACTTTTTTTTCACTTTTGCAAACTGCTTTGAACAGTACTTCTTATTTTTGGTACTGCAAGGGCTTTGGTCAAGGCTGCAGCTTGTGAGGGTATGGAGATTCACAGAATAAAGCCTCTGCTGGGATCACGGATGCACTGAGGCCCTTCACCACCAGGTACAAGGCAAGAGACTCTGCTTCTTCTGGCCAGTGCTGTGCCTACAGCCACCTGGCATTGCCAGGCTGCCGAGCAGGGCTCACAACTCTGTCCCTCTGTGACACATCTGTGGCCACAGGACAGAGGTGGAAGTCCTCACCATAATGCAAGAGAGCACTGGGCTGTTCCAGGGAGGACTGATGGGAGGACAGGGGCTGGCAAGGCCAGATGCCCTCAGGATACTCATTAAGAGCAGCCAGCAGCATCTCATCCCGCTGAGTTGGGAATTCTAATAAGCAAAAAAGGAGCTAAAGCATCCAGGGGCAGTGGGGACACCAAGGTGGTCTGTGACAGCAGGAGCCCTGTCCCATGGATGGGCTCAGTCCTTCCCAGTCCTCCACCTCCATCCATTTCTCTGTTGACTCAGTGTAAGCTTTCCTCCAGCCTGGTTCCTTGTTCATGGACAAGTCTCGTAAAATTCTGACGCCACATTTTTCTAGGGATTACCACCCCCACGTCCCAGATTTTAAAGGAAGAGCTTGTCCTCTGGCAGAGCCTTTCATCTCCCACTCATACATTTAACACAGTCAAAATAGGTGATATTCAGGGATCCTATTATCTGCTAGTGAGAAAGAAGCTGGCCTTGTGCCAGTTGCTTGGGAAGACATGCCAGCACTTTGCAATTCCTGCTAACCAGCCACAACCAGGAGCCCTGTCAGCAAAGTGGCTCTGGACTCAGCTGCCTGCTTATGGAAGCTCAAGGCAGCTAACTCACTTCTAAAAAAGGGCTAATTAAGCCTCATTTATAAAAGCCTATGTGGGACCATTATATTAATTAAAGACAATTTAAATGGCCTTATTTAGTAGCATTTGGGAGTAATTTAAACTGAATTAAGTCCACTTTAATTCGGAATGAGAATTTTATGCAGAATTTTAATGTTCTACTTTAGATTTAGTGAATTCAATTTAATTTTCTTAAGAATCCTGTATAGGCAAACCCTGAGCAATGAGGTACCTACTCAGGTACCTGCTACTAGCTGAGCTCATTCCTCAGTTTCTCTGGGAGCTGACAGGGCTGGGACTGGCTGCCTTGGGATCCATGTGTTTCCAACAGCTTTGGTGTCCTAATTGCCTTGCTCATCTGTAGAGTGACCTCATCTCACTGCACCCACCTACATGTGCTTCTGGTGATGAACTGAATTCTCCCATCATCTGCAACTCAGAGACTCAAGAGGCTCACAGAGCTGCTTGTGGATTTTCTTTTACAGTGAGCAGTATAATTTATTATACGGGACTCAGCACATTCAGGAAATAAAGGAAAAACAAACGATGATTTATGCCCTTTCTTTGGAAGAGGGTCACCATGCCTCACGAGGAGAGCAGAGCAGTAGTGCTGGAAGCAAAGCTGAGCAACATCCCTTTATGGTAATTTGTTTTTCCAGTGCAGCCACTCAGGTTCATGGAGATGCTGCCTGAGAGACCATCTGCTGCTCTGTCTGGCCTAGATAAAAGTCTCTGAAGGCAGCACCATGGTGGGTTGCTGGATTGAAAGCCCACCAGCTGAGCAAAGCCCCGGGCTGGAAATGAGCCCAGTGGAGGCACTGGGGGAAGTTTACTCCCACTCATGTGGCAAGAGCTCCTGGCCTTCTGACCCCAATGCTCTGTGCTGTAGTGATTCCAGAGGAGAAAGGGAGCTTAGGTTTTCTCAGAAAAAAGGAAGGTGTAACAAGGGAGGACTAGAGCAGAAGCCTATCAAGGATGTGCAGAACTCACGTTTGGAGCCTGTATACCTGCAATCCTTGTGACACTGCTTGTGACCCTCCCATTGCTGCCTTCACCCACGAGTATGGGATTCCTATGCAGCTGCAGACAAGTAGATGGATTTTTCTTTAAAATACTATGTTTTGAACTCATCTTATGGCTTTAAAGAAGATCCTTATAAGCACTCTGCAGGGCTACTCCCTGAGTAGCCCAAGGGCTCCTTGCAGAGCAGGAATGTTTCTGAGCTCTGGAGGAGAGCGCATGCTCCCAAGGGACCATACCAGGGATATTTATTTGGCTGTCACTGTGTGCCTGACTAGACATGGCCTTAGGAACTCCTCTGAGTAAGCAGCCTTGATCTCTACCTTTGGTCTTAGTGATTGATGGCATTAAGTTATAGGACGAGCTTATTTCCTCAGTGACAGATGGACTGCGCACACCCTGACAATTTTTTTCTCATGCACTTTCATCAAGGAAAAGAGCCATCCTGTGAGGGGCTTTTGGGCCGTAAATCTGTTATTTATTTTGGGCCGTAAATCTGTTATTTATTTTGGGCTGTAAATCTGTTATTCAGTTGAGGGCTGAAGTGACAGAGGCAGCAGAAGCCTCACCATCGCCTGGGCTGTCCCCAGGGCTGTGCAGGGTCTCAGCAGGGCCTGGGAAAGCAGTTCCTCCACACCCCTGCACCAAAGCCGGGGGGAACAGTCCCACTGTCCCTGCCCAGGATGCATCAGGGATTCAACATCTGGTGATTTCTCCCCACTGTGATCCCTTATCCCAGCATCGTGTCTAGCAGCACTACCCAGAGCATCCACACTCCAGCAGCACCCTCTCTACTTGGAAGCAGCACTCCTGGCTCACCAGGCAACCTCGGGTTTCCAGCAGCGAGGTCAAGAGCAGAGAAAAGCAACAAATTCAAGTAATAAATAATGCTGGGGAAAACCAAGCAATTGCGCAAGTGCCTGTGACAGCAGCATTTGCTGTTTTGCTCAGCTCTTCCCAGCTGTGGCCTCTCTGCCGGAAAATGTCAGTGGTCCCCTTATCCAGAAACATCCCTTCCTGCTCAGCCCTAGTTTAGTTTGGATGTGATGTCTGCAGCTCTGGATTTGCTGTACTCTGACATGCCTGGGAGCATTCGCTACTTCAGAACTAAAAGAATAATAGAAGTTGAACAAACACTTCATGGTATTAACATAAGATGTTTAAATAGACAGTCCCAGAATATTTTATCCCACCCAGAGCAATGTGAAGAGCAGAAGATTTATGCCTATTGCTAAGCAAATACCTCCTAAGAAGTCACATCCATCTGGGAAGCGGTTTTTATTCTAAGGAACTGAATGCAGAGCAGGAGTGTCTGCTCTGGGCACCCAGAACATCAGGGAAGGATGTGACAGTCCCAAACCCAATGCTTAACTCCTGGACAACTTTGGGACCTTCTCTACTAAGTGGCCTCATCGTGAATCTCTCGGGACACAAGCTGTTTCCCCCATTCTTTTGTTAGAAATGGGAGCTCACGGCTCTGATCACACATTGCTTGTCAGGGAATTGATTTCCTCCTTCTCATGGCCAGGCCGGTTGGGTCAGAACGGACTCTGGACAAGGGACAGTGTCTCCATGGGGGCCATGTGGCCATGGGGGCTGTATGGCCATGGGGGCTGTGTCCCCACGGGGGCCGTGTGACCATGGGGGCTGTGTCCCCATGGGGGCTGTGTCCCCACGGGGGCCGTGTCGCTGCCCGCCTGCCTGCGCAATGTGGGGCAGCGTTGGCCGCCCCGGCCCTCCCACGGGACGGATGTGTGTCAGCGGGGCACGGAGACAAACAGCCGCAGCTCCGCTCGCCGCTCCCGTGATGTCAGCGCCGGCGGCCGCCGCTCCGCTGCCGATCTGATATGACTCAGGAGGTGTCAGCCTGGTGGCAGGCAGGGGCCGGGAGATGGTTCCTACCTGCTCAGGCTACACCTGGAGAAGGTGTTCACTGGCCCGCGGAGGTGGGAAAAGGTCGTTCCCAATGCCTGGCATGGCCAGGAGCGCGGACAAGAGCTGAGCTGTGCGGTAGCGGAGGGGAGAGCCGCGTTCGCAGCCCTCGCAGCAGTTGTGCAACGCTCACGGCGCAGCCGAGCAAACAGGAACGGCCTCTCCCTCGGCTCTCACTGCTATGGGAACAACCCAGCAGAGTGAGGCAAGACAGTGCTTTCGTTCCCTTCGGCTGGGGATTTCCCCGTCGCAAGGCGTGTCGTGCTGGTGTGGGGCTGGGGCAGAGCCGGGCTCTGCCTGCTGCTGGGGAGATGTAGGTTTGTGCGATGTCCGGAGCACGGGGAGCTCCCCTGGCACGGCACCGAACTCAGGATGCTGCAGCTGGCGGCTTGGGCCACTGCCACCCCCAGCCCCAGTCCTGGGCACGCTGCTGTGCCACGGTGGGAGAGCACAGCCCGGCCCCAGCCTGTCTTTCCACTTTTACACAACCGTGTGCAGGAGTGATGCATTTATTGCAAAACACCTTCTGGAGTGGAGACTCAAGAGACACAACATTCAGCGTGTGGGATCTGAGGTCTGTTTGTCAGACGGTTTCAGTTAAGACCTTGCCAGTCTTAACATCCTCCCAAGCCCACACACCTGATTCACAGCTGACATCAACGAAAGGGGGCAAAGAAGTGATTGCGCTTTTGTTTTGCTCGTTGGGACAACCACCTCTTTCCCAAGAATCAGATTTGCTTTCTCAGCCTTCCACCTAGAGGCCTAAGCAAGGTTTTACACTTTAGACTAAATACTCGGATTGATTGTCTCAGCTTTGTGGAATGAGCATTTGGGATGAGTAGGATGATGTGATGCAGAGAGCAGGTGAATGAGAGGCCAAGGCTGCTAAATGCCACTTCCAGCCCTGCTGACAAATGCCTGTTCCTTGCTGGGCTTGCTTGTCCAATCTGATGTGCAGAAATAAAAACTTTATTACTTTATTACTTTATATTTACTTTTTGGTTTATAATCTTAAATTCCCTCTACAGTAACTACCAACAGATTTGGGTTGCTCGGAGCAGGAGGTGGATCTGCTGTGCCTCACCCCTGTCCCTGTTTGCCATCCTGCCTCTTTGCAAACCTGGAAGAGCAGCACATCCTTCTCTTCCTCCCTGCTCCATGCAGTGCTTCTGTGAAAGTGGAAAGTTTCCCATTTACCAGGAATCATAGCATTTTGGTAGAAAACACTTGGTTCCCATTTAGATTTGCTTTAACAGACACTCATTAATGTGCTGATGAAATTAAGGGAAAAACCTGTTCATGCAACAACACCTTAAGAACCATGAACAGCAGTGACCCAGCAGCCTGTTCTGACTCCTCAGGAGGTTCCTCACCTTGCCAGCAGCCTCAGTTTCTGGGTGTTGCTGTTATCACAAACTTTGGGCTGCTCCTGCAAAGCCACAAAGTCTGGAAAGTCTGCAGAGCTGCCTGGTGCTTCCTGCAGAGGATGCTGTAGGAATTGGGGGTCTGAAATTTCCAAAGAAATGTCTTTGACTGTTCCTGAAGGGAGCAGCTGAGCACCTCCTGCTGCAGTGCTGCTGGGCTGGCTCAGTGCTCTGAGCATCACGGGGTGACACAGTGCAATGAAAGACTGCCGAGCAGTAAATACTGATCCATTTAACATGACTATAAAAAAATCCATGCTAATAACCTGTTGCGGCTTAAGGCATTTAAACAATTCTCTATCTTTTTGTAATTCTCTGTAATAATAATTAAATGACCTTTAAAACGGCAGTGGGTGGAAAAATTGTGCAAAGCTGAATAGCAATTCAGCAACTGCTGAGGAACATTGAAAATCAAGTAGAAAAAAACTCACTTTGATGTTAAGGGAAGTGAAGCAATTGAGTCTGAAGCTGGAAGTTTGTTCTCCATTTGTGCTGATTTACAGATCCCATTGGGCAGAATAAATAGGGGATCACTGAGCACCCAAGGGATCAGCAAACACCTCCCAGTGCACAGGAGCCTCCACTGGCCTCAGCCCTCTTGGTGCTCAGTGGTCACATCTGCTCCAGAGCAAGGGACAGCAGAGTGGTGACAGGGTTTGCTTTGCCATGACCAGCAGCTGTTGGAGAGTGGTTGAAGCTGCTGAGGGCTTTGATCCCCCTGAGGAGCTGGTTAAACCCCCTGTGTGTGCTCATACACCAGCTCTGGTGAGGAAGGAGCTGATCCCTCTTCCCTGCACCCACCCACCGAGCAGCAAACAGTCCCTCTGCCCCTCTTGCTTTGAGCACTGATGGTTTCACAGCCATCAGCAGGGCTGGGGGATGCACCCAGCTGGAGATCTCCTGCGTATTTCACCGCAGATTCCCAGAGGCAAGCAGTGGCGGGTGACAGAGAAGTGACAGAGGGGACAGAAGCGGTGGAGGGTGACAGAGGCCAGGCCAGGCAGAGCCTGCAGCGTCCTGGGAGAGGAGCTATTGCTGCACTGCCGCCAGCACAGCCTCCTCGCTGGTATCGCCACTTCGCAGCCTTGCGCTGGATTTGATCCCTACAATACATGGGATTTATCTCTCTCACTTTCATGTGCCTTTAAGGAAACACCACTTTTTATCTCATTTCTGCCGCTTTTTATCATCACAAAGAGTTTTTAATGAAATGAGAAAGCGTCTGTTTCTGCAGGCCGGCGTGGCGTGGGTAATTTCAATATAAAACAAACAAGGCGGCTTTCAAAATTAAAATTTTATGTGTGGCGTTTTCTCATTTAACGGAATGCACAAAGACGGGCAAAACCAATTAACGGGAGGTTGAGACTCAGCAATCGGCAAAATTAAACAACAGGACTCTGCAAATGGAATGATTTGTTCAAAGGAAGCTGGAGAAGGGGATGGAGAGGAGGGAGGAAGAAAGGCTGTGATCAAAAATCCACCACCTCTTAAAAATAAATGTAGACAAACCTACTCCTTACCTCATGTTCCTCAGACAGGCTCCAGAGCCCCACAAGCCAGGTGGTAACATTGGGAAATGGCAAAGTCTGGGAATGTCAGCTTCAGGGGAGAGCTGGGGACATCCCAAGTCAGGGTTTGGATGCTGTGAGTGGCAGCAGCAGCTCGTGTCGGGTCAAGGCTCCTCTAAAGACCCTTCAGGAGAGGGCTGCTTCCTTCCCCAGATTTCCCTCTGCTTCCAAACCCACTCCCACCAAGGAAAAAAAATCAGTTCCAGCAGGAGTCAAGCTGGAGGGAAGAAGGAAACCAAGAAGGGGAGGCTGGAGGTAGCTGAGTAGGAGCAAAGGCAGCCTCTGCCAGCCATGCATGTCCTCACTCCTGCACAGGGCTGTGATCAGAGGGACACCGTAGGGGCTCCAGAGGAACCATCTGAAAAGAGAGGAAGAGTGGAATTAAGGCTAATCACTTGCTATCAACCATCAACCGGGGCTGTGCCTGCAGAGTTCAGGATTTACAGTCCCTGGGAGCCAACCTGAGCTGGGTTCTGATTGCTGCAATCACTGCAAAATGGGGCTGGGGCTTATTTGCCTGTTTAGCTCATAATTTGTGGTGTGAAGTGCTGTATTCTTTAAGGTGAGAAATAAAATCTTTAAGGGATTTTATTTAACCCGGAATTTAGGCCTGCTGGACCAGAGCAGGGGTGAGTCCTGCCTCCTCACATAAGTCAAGATTTCTCTTTGGTGTGCTGCCCTTTGCTGGAGACACAGAGATCACAGTGGGAGAATCCCTCTGCCTGGTGAGTGAAATGTGGAGCACCACCATTCCCTGTGCTTCCAGCTCTGGTTTCCACAGAGTGACTGATGGAGGAGACAAAAGTCACAGCAGCCATCCAGCCCTGGCTGGAGTTTGCTCCTTGCATGTGGCTGCTCAGCTACATGTCTTAAAAAAAGAGGCGATTCCTGGGGGGAGAAAGTTGGGAAGGGATGTGCTGAACATCCGCATCAGCCTGGGCAGAAAGAGATCCTGAGCTTTGCACCCACTTACGTAGGAGACAGAGCTCATGTGGCACTATTTCAGCCCACCATTATTTGTGGCTGACAGATGAAAGGAGGGAATCCCCATGCTTGAGTCTGGAGGGGGACACCAGCTTCCAACCTGCAGGAATCACCCAGTTGCTCTGGCAGCCACTGGTCCAGCCTGGTTGGACTGGAGAGTGACATGGGACTCCCTGGGGCATGGGCATGGAGCAGGAAGCTTCTGCGCTGGGGAAATGAAACTTCACTGCAAGGAGAAAAGCATGGCTGTGGAAAGAGAGGAGCAAGCTGCCAAACCAGGTAATCCATCTCCAGAGCCTCTGCGTCAAGATGATTCATGTCTTCCAATTTACTCCCAGCTCAAATCTAAAGTAAATCAGCCCAGACTGTTCCCGCCCCGTGCCGGGACATGGTGTCAGTGTGGAGAACATCCCATCCCACCCATCCGTCTCGCTGGGCTCACAGCTCCCCACTCTAAAGTGTGTCCTTCGCAATTAGAGCCAAACTGCTTGTTTGTTGATAGGTGACGGGAGGAGAGGAGAGGAGGCGCCCTGGGAAGCAAGATGGGATGTGAAAAGGGATGATGAGAATGGATTTTTTTTAATATGCTGCTCAGTTGCTTTCCTGCAGCAAATCTTTCCACAGGAGAATAGCTCAGGAAGAACGTTATCAATATTAGTTCCCACCTGTAATAAGAAAGTTGTCCAAAGTCTTAATTACCTTTTAAAACTATTTACAATTCTTCTGCTTCCTTCAGTGGCCTTTCTGGCAGCAGGCCAGAGCCAGCCCTGGTGCCAAAAGGAAGGGAGAAGGGAAGGGAGAAGGGAACATGGGGCCAGCTTGGAGCACCCCTCTGCAGAGCCTCTGGTGTGGAGCAGGATGTCCCCTGTGCCATCACAGCCCCCAGGACAGCCTGTGCTGCAGGAGAAGCTGTAGGAACATGGATTCTGGCTGTTCCCTTACTCTGGCATCCCATGCTTTACAGCTGAGGGAAGGCAGGCCGGGAGGTGCCCCGGTTCTGCCATCAGTGGCAGCAGGCTGTGTTCCCCCAGCTGCTCCTGCTCCCCATGGATGCTCTGGAAAAAGCAGGTTGTGGCTCCTGCCCTGTCCTGCAGCCTGGGGGGCTCAGCCATGGGGTCTGCAGGATGTGGGTAGTAAACAGCCCTGGCTGCAGACCTGGGAGCAGTGACAGCTCTGAGTCTGCAAATGAGCCAGAGACATTTTAGGCACTAATTCACTTTATGATGAGAGCATTACTGCTACTCAGATTAAGTATTTATGTACTTGTTTAATGCAAATCAATAACTGAATAACTGTTCGATGGGGTGGTGGCATTTGTGGAACTCTGCAGTCATTTGTAAGTCGTGTTTTAATGCCTTTTTAATGAGCAATACCAGTTTCTCGCCACTCAGGCCATGCACTGAGAGCAATGAACCTAAACACACCATCCTCAGGAGCTTTCCTTGGTGTTCCATCCATTCCTGCCTTCTAGTCCCCTCTTTCCCCTGTTGTCAGAGCTGCTGAGGGACTGGGAAGAGCTGGCAGCAAAGCCAAAACCCCGTGGGGTCTCAGTCCTGTATTGACATGGGCTGTGAACTACTTTGACTTGTCCTCTGTCAGTTCTGTTCCTTGCAGGAAAAGTTATCCGTTAGAATCTAATTTTCATTCTGCTTCAACTGTTTTGTGCCAATAAGTTTGGGAATTGCTGGACAATGGGACCTGCCTGTCTGGGTAAGGCAGGACTCTGCTCACTTGTGTGTTGTAGGCAAGACCAGCAGCTGGATAGGAAAAGAGTCTGGGAGTGTCAAATCCAGGAAAGGAAAGGATCTCAGGGTGCCATCTCACCCCTCTCCCTCCTCCTGGCCCTGTCCAGTCAGCTCTGACAGACATTTTTGGAGTAGTTCCTAAAAGGATCCATGCAGGAGACTTTTTAGTCTCCTTTTAGCTCTCAGGCAGCACATCCTGCAGACATGGTTCTGGAGCTGTGCCTCCAAAGTGTCCTAGAAAGGGTCCCCAGAAGAAATAATTTCCAGCTGGGCTGGCCTTTATGTGCTCCAGCCATGTTTAATTTGCTGAATATTTCATCTTGCTGGTTTTGGTAGCTCTTCAAACTCCTCAACAGTGAGAAGACAAACTTTTCCATCTATTATCTTGGGCCATTTTGCATCTGTTACCCCATGGCTGCGGTCCCAATGCTGGAGGCACCATATGGCTTGCATTGTTATTAGACACAGCACACACAAGGAGCAGCAGGACTGAAAAAATGGTCTGGAATTAAAATCCACCTTGTTGCTAACTGCAGAGTAAATGACTAAGCCAGAGGGACCAGGTATCACTGCAGTGGGCAGAGGGTGTTTGTTTCTCAGCTGAAGGAGTCCTGAAGTATTTTGATATTGTGTCTGATTTAAAAACCAGGAGTTGCTTCCACTCCTGGTACAGCACAGCTCTGCTGAGAGTGGCTAATGAGAGTGGCACAAATACCAGAGTGGTGAAACAGGCCCTAAATTCCACTTACATTTTTCATGATATGGGAAATAAGAGTGTCCCTAAAGGGAGCTCCTTCTGGGAAGTACCAACGCGGTGAAAATAATCCACTCATCCAGCAAACCTGCAATTAGAGAGGTACCTGGGTGAGCTGCCTGTCATCCCCAGCAGAACATGCCAGGTTGAGCTGCTCCTCATCCTCAGCAGAACACATCAGGGTGAGCTGCTCCTCATCCTTGGCAGAACATGCCTCAGCCTGGTGTAATGGAACTGAAACAGGGCCCTGCCACGCTGCACCTCTGATTCCATTAGCAGCTGCTCTGCAGTGGGGATGGATGGGTGTTTTTCCATCTCTGCAGCGAGGAGATGGGCAGTGGGCTGTGACACAGCTTGGTGTGTGCTCAGGAACAACCTGCAGCCCAGACCTCTCAGGTCAGAGGTAGCTGCACCAGCCCAGCCCAGCCCAGCCTGTCCATGCTCCCTTCTGTGCCCAGGACATGGTTCTCTGGGCTGTGCTTGAACCCTGAGCAGGCTGGGGTTTGACAAACATACGGCAGCAGTTGGAGGATGCTTCCCACTAATGAGATCTCGGAGGGTTTCACCCTTCTCCGCTCTCCTCTGTATTTGCAGTAGCAGCAGGGCTGGCACTGCCATCAGCATCTCCTGCTACCAGGCAGCTCGCAGGGGGAATGTGCTGTGCAACTTGCTCTGGAAGCTGAAATCCATCATTAAAGGGTCTGCCTCCCTCTTTGAAGTTGAAGCTTAAGAGCAGTTTGAAAATGTGGCAGTTTGGGTGGGAGCACAAGAGAGCAAACTCCTGAGGTGTGCTGTCACTTTCCACACCGGGACAAGAGGACCCCAGGATCACGTGGATCCCTTCCTTCTGATGGTTCCCAAGTCCCAGCAGCTCCCTATGGCACTGAGGAACCTCTTTGTGTCCTTCTCTGTCAGGTTCTGCCTGCACAGGACAGGACTTGACTTGGATTTCAAGCTGTGGTTTCCTCCACTCCATTTTATCCCTCTGCGTGGAGGTTTTCTCGAAGACTCGCAGCCTTCTTTGATCTCAGAATATTGATGTAAATATTGCATGATCCTGCCTCAGCCTCCAGGAAACACAGATGTTCAATTGATCAGATCTTAACATCGTGTTCAGGAACCCTGAAAAGCACATGAAATAATAAACTTGCTCCAGCATGACATTTCTCTGTTCACGATCAAATTCAGGGTTTATTCATTATTCCTGACAGCTATTGCAGGAGGCAAAGCAGGTAAATAAAGGAGTTGTGGGCTGGATCTGCATGAGCTGAATTCAACAGGTCACACACAATTAATATTCAAATCAGCCTGATACAGAGGCGTAAAACCCCCAGCCGGCCGTCTCGCTGGGTGGAAAGCTGAGTAAGGCTGAGCCCAAGTTTTCCTAGAGTTCCTCATGCTGTTGTTTAGATAAGTTTAAATGAGCTGTGATTAAGCTAATTTCAAGCTAATTAACTCAGAAAGATATTCGCCACTTTTTAAAATTCTAAGTGGTTGTTCATTAGGAGGGAGCGAACGGGTGGAGGCTGCGTCACTGCAGCGCGAGGAGCTAAATGCAGCACGAGCAGAGTCATTACTGAAATATGAGTATTTGTCATCTAATTAAATGGCATAATTAATGGACTGTTCCCGGGCTGCTGCGGTGGGGATGTGTGCCCTCGTGCAGGCAGGTGTGGGGTGCTGGATATTCGTGTCCTGACCCCTGCTGTCCTCCTGGTGCTGCTGGACACACTCAGGCTCTGCCCCACTGTGGTGGGAGCGAGTTCTGGGAACGAGGTGGCACTTGGGGACCAACCCTTGGTGTCATCCCCCAGGACACAGCCCAGGAGCCTGTGTGGCAGAACCTCTGCTGGCTTGTGCCCAGGGCTGTAGGTCATGCACTCCCTTCCCACGTCAGTCTGCTCCAAAACCGAGATGGGAAAGCCCAGCCCAGCCCTGCTCAAGGGACACTGCCATGTGGCTGCAGCCCAGCGCTGCCAGGGTGATGAAAAATGAATGAAAACAAGATTGGGAGGAGAGGTGGTGGGTTGGTCCAGGGAGACAGCTCTGTCTATGGTTGTGAGCATGTGGTTCTGGCCATGTTGCTGCTGGATCTAATGGCTTTTGCAGTTCAGTTTCTGGCTCACTGGAGCATCACCTGATTGCAGGCACAGGGGAAGGGCTGGGCCATCCCCACACTGCCACAGCCTTCGGTTCAGGCTGAGGGAGCACTGGGGAGTGAGCAGTGCCTGCAGGGGCTGCCGGGCAGGCTGCTCTGGGAAAGCCTTTCAGGGAATGTGGTCTGCAGGGACCAGGATCCCTCCCCAGCCCCCTGCACCCTCATCGTCCCTCTCTGCCCTTCCCAAATCCCCTCTGGGCTGGTGAAGGCACTCTGGCTGTGCCTGGCCAGCCCTGCTCCCCTCTCACAGAGGCAGAGGCACAGCCACGTGCTGGCAGGAGCATTTCATGAGCAGCACAAGATGCTCAAGAAGGTGGTGACCCCTGCTTTAAAACCCCACAAAGCCATAACACAGACCATCACGAGTGCAGCACAGACACAAACTGTGTATCATCACAGCTCATGAGTTCTCCTTTCCTGCCCAGGTCATTCTGCATTGAATGGAAACCAGAGAGCTCTTTATCCTAACGTCCTTCTCTCCGCAGCTCTTGTTCCGTCAAGTGAAAAACCTGAAAATCCCCAAGCAGGTAGTGAAATACAGTTACAATGGAGTGAGAGGCATTAGATTGAAGGATTGATCCCAGCAGCAAAACCATTTCCCTCTGTTGTGCACATATAAATAAAGCTGGATTGTGTGTTGAGGATGAGCTGCTGCCACAGATGGCTCTTGGCACGGGGAGGGGCAGGTGCACTCTGTGTTGTGTTCCCAGGGTGCTGAAGGCAGACCTGTCCTCTGCATGCTCCTCTCTCACCCCCTGAGAGGGGCCAGAGGGACCATGGTGCTCCTGGCAGGACCAGGGTGGCTCAGCTCTTCCTCTTCTCCTCCTCTCATGAGTGCATCCCCGTGCAGCCTCCCTGCAGAGAATGTGGTGCCCAGCTCTGCCTTTCCCACTGCCCAGGTCCTTCCAGCACCCCTCGGGGATATTATTAAAATTTCACAGTCATCAGTTGCAGAAATTATTTCTGAAATTTCCATTGCTCTTGGAGCCGTAATAATTTATCCCTATCCCCAGGAGCTGGGGAGCAGAGCCACCATCCCTGGCAGCAGCTCCCTCATCTCCTGTCTTCAGACTTTTTTGGTTTTTTGATAGGTACAAATCGCACTAACACCCCCCCAGAGCCTTTTCTGTCCAGCCAGGGAGATGGGAGCTCATCCCAGCAGAGCTCTAAGAGCAGGATTCCTCCTCCCTCACCTCTGGCTCACACTGTGAGGCACAGTTCCTGTGTCCAGGCTGTTAGCTCAGCTTAAACAGAACAGCGCAGCAAAAGGTGTCTCCAAAGGGGACAATAAATCAATGCTAAAATCTATTTTGCCTAATAACACAATGATCTTTTCTAGCAGGAGAGAAAACCCTGTTTGGAACATGCACCAACATGAACTGCTCCTCTCCAGCCTTGCTCTTGAGCTGCTGAGTTGGTGCAGCACAGCTCAGGGTAGAGGCTCTGCCATGAGCTCTGCTTCCAGCGCTGTGTAGTTTGATGCTAATTTGAGGTAATGAATTAAACTTAAAACTCATGATCTCCCGTTCTGCAATCTCTCATCTGTGGCTTCGAAGATTTACAGAAGGTCTAGTGCAAACTAATTCCTTGTGAGAGCTTGTTCTTGTGATTAGCAGCGCTGAAGGGAAACGCCACCTGATTATTTCATAACTCTCAGAAATGCAAAGAGGTTTTTCTTCCCCCTTTGGTATCCCTGCCTGCTTTAAAGGGAAGCAGCAGCAAAATTGTGGGGGAAGAGCTGGAAAACCATCCTAGTTTGGGGTCTGGCATTGAGCTGCAGCATCTCCTACAACACTGAGGTAATGGCTCTGCTGGCATTATCCAACTCCCCATCCCGGGACCTGGTGCCACTAGGGATAAATGTCCCTGCTGAGCCCTGCTGTGGCCTCAGTTCAAAGGAGACCAACTCAAAAGCTTAAAATGAAGTGCCTGGTTGGGCAGAGATGAGGTTTATTTATTGGCATTGCACGAGGGGCTGTTTGGCATCCTGTGAAGTGCAAAGGTCTGGCGCTGCAGACCTGGGAGAAGCTGCTCTTCATCTGAATGTAATTCATAATAATCATGGCAGCATATGGCAAGTGACATTTCCAAGCATCTAAATCTCACCAAGGCACAGGTAGGCTTCCTAATGTAAAATATTCAGCCTGCTGCCGTAGAAAATGTGAGAAAGACAGAAAACCCAGCACTGACAATGCCTGGAGTTAGAAGAGAGTCCCTGGAAAATGGCTCAGTTGATGATATCAAAGTTCACAAATTTAAGTGCCTGAGAGTGCACTTTCCTGACAGCTGAACATTTCCTCTAAGTCTCATCATCTTGTAACAAATTAAAGGCAAACAGGAATTCATCAAAGGGAACAGTCTCAACTGTTATAGCAAATTGACTTTAGATTATTGCTGGAGATGGAGTGAGGACAGGGCAGCAGCTCCCTGAGCAGGGTGTGAGCATGAGCAGGGGACATTCACCCCATGGGAGGGATGGCTTCAGACACTGATGGCTGAATCAGAGCCACTGCTGTGACACCTCTGTGACACTTACCAGCTCCCCTCACCCCCCTGGTGGGGGAGAATGTCCCCCAGTCACATTCCCTGGTCCCTGAGAGTGGTGGCCTTGTCCTGGGATATGTGCCTGAGGCAGGGAGCAGTGCCAGCCCTGTGTCAGCAGAGCTGATTCCTCCTCCTCACTGCTCTGTCCCCCTGCATGGGCAGGATGTGACCAACATCTCCCAGCATGACAGAGCTGCTCTGAGCTCCTGTCTCCTGCTCCAGGCAGCCCTGGAGGTGTCTGTGTGTCTGTCTGCCCATGCAGCTCGAGGGGGTTCTCCTCATCTCCACTCCAGCTTCTGTTTATTAATGTGGTTCAGAAAATAAACAGTGAGTTGTGGGTTTTTACCATTATAAGCCAGCCAAGATATGAGTGGGTGAAAAATGACAGATGAGCGGAAACAAATCCTCCAGAATCATAAAAAGATACCAGAGGGGAAAAAAAAGGCTTTTTACTGTGATTGTGCAGAAAATCAATAAAGCCCCACTACAAGGCAGTGCTGCAGATAACAAGCAGATTATATCAGTTTTCATGGAACATATTGTTTGGCAGGCGGAATGCTCTCGGAGGCTGTAATGGTGCATCATAAAGTTTAAGTTAGTGTTGTTGGTGAGGTGATTTAAATAAAACCTAAATGCTGACATTTTGATGGTTATTATTTATTCAATAGCCTCAGACGTCAAACCTTGTTGTCTTCAGTTTTCCAAGGAAGGGAAGCTCCAGACAGAGCAGGCCTGGAGTGATGGATAGCCATTCCATCCCACACTTCAGCACGATCCCAGGTGGATATCCTCCCAGAAACAGGCTTGAGGGCAGCCACAGAGCCACTCTGCCTTTGACAGAGAAAATTCCCATGGCAGATATACCTACCTGTGCCCTCAGACACACAGCCTGGCCAGCCACACTCTCCCCAGGAGCATCCCCAGGGCTCCAGCAGAAGATGCTCCATTTCTGCAGCAGCACTCACCAGCCCAGGCTCCCCCAAAAATCCATCCTGTTCCTGCCACGGGCTCAGCACTACCAGGAAGGGCTAATGACTGCAGGGCTCTGAGGATCACTGTTGGGGAAGATGAAATAGGAAAGCCCTATAAATATGATTACCTGGCAAAAGATGCTGAGAATATGGAAACCATAAGCAAGACTGAATTGAAGACAAGCTTTGGGATACCAAACCCCAGTTACTGAACAACTAGAAAACAATGGTATGGCCATTGGAGGTAATCCCCCTTTATGATGAAACAATACCTTCTGCCTGCAGACAGCTCCAAGGTTCAGAGCACACCCTGATAACTTGGCAGAGGGTCCAAAAAGCAGTTTTTAGGGTTTAAAATATAATGCCATATGGTAATGTGATGATTCTTATAGGTTGTATGTAAATGTTGTAGGGTTTGTAGCTTGTTCTAGATTGGTTAATGAAAATTAGAATATTCAACACGGAAGATGATTTCTGGTATTGTAAATGGCAACCAGTATCCTTTTCTCTCTCTTTCTCTGTCTTGCTTCCCTGACCTGCTTTGGGCCATGTCTGGCAGCCCCTGGCAGCTCTTCTACATCCTCACCTTCCACAACAAACCCCATGCTCTAAGACCTGACTGCAGAGATCTCTCGTCTCTGTCCCAACCATCCCAAACTGACAAACAGACTCTCCAATCCTACAGCATCAAATCTTACCCTGCAAATCAAGTGATCAATGCCCTGCCAATAACAGGGCAGAAATAAACTGACCACCATCAGCCCACCTTCACCCCCACACCTTGGTCACTGGGGACATTGGGTCAGTGGGAGAAATATTATTGGGGTTGAAAGTCAAAGGGTTTTGCTCTACCCATGGAAATGCTGTTGTTCACTCTCCACGGGGTATTCCTGATGGCCTGGTGCCAAGTGAAGCCGGTTGCAGAGCGCTCACTCTTCTGCTAATTGCAAAGCTAATTGTTCTTACTGCAGAACCCATTACAGAGTATCGTTATACTGCGCTTAACGAGATGTTTGGATTAAATGGCTCACTAAAAGTCAATAAAAAGAAATTTGCTTGACTATTCCTTTAATTTTTCAGATGCAGCGTTAATTCACTGTTAATTCTCCCTAAAGGCCTGGATTCATTAAACTGCTTAACACAGGACTAATAAATATATATACATATATATTTATTATTTATTTGCACATATATATTGTGCAAAGGCATGATGGCAGAACCCCAAATCATTGAGCATGGGGGATCAGAACCCCAGAGCAGGGATCAGAACCTCAGAGCAGGGAGAAAAAGGGATCAGAACCCCAGAACAGGGAGAAAAAGGGATCAGAACCCCAGAACAGGGAGAAAAAGGGATCAGAACCCCAGAACAGAACCCCAGCACAAGGCATCGGGGAGACATTGCACAATGCAGATGTCAAATGGACACACAGTCACCCCCCAGAATGACCCCAATGACAGCATCAGGCAGCTCCTGTCCTCTGGCAGGGAAGGGCAGTGTCACACTCTGTTCCAAAATTAGGTGGAGGAGCTCACAGCACTTTTAGAAAGGATCCCAAGCATCTGAATTCTGAGCAGAAAATCCTCGTTTCAGCTGTAATGAGCTATAAAGAAGGAATAAATGCCTTTTATAGTGACTTGCCTTGCAGAAAACCTTCCTCCTTCATTTGTCTTGTTGCTGTGTGTGCTCCATGGGGTGCTGCCCTTGGGTTTCCAGGGGTTTCCTTGCTACTAGAACAGAGCTGGAGCCATTCAGAGAACAGCCAGACATTGGTCCAGTCTCGAGGAGGTGGGCAGGGGTGGGTGAGAGTTTTCTGCACAAGAAGCATTTTCAAGGGCAAATGCAAAACAATCTGGTGAACACTGAGAAAATTTTGCATTGAGTGAATGAGTGAATGTGTAAAGGAAATCCTTTCGTCTCACTTCCCACTTAGCCTGGCACAGGCTCCTGACATGCTGCCAGGCAAGATATGACAGAGAATTATGCCTTTAACTAAGAACAGAGGAGGGAGAAGGTGAAAAGCAGAATAAAGGGGCAGCCACACTGCTATTGCCTGACACTGGGCTGTTCCCAATGGCTCAATCAGCTGCCCTGAGCACAGAGAGGGCTGCTGGTGTCACTGATTCTGCTTCCAGAAAGGTATTATTGCTGATTTTAAGCCCACCAGCCTTCCCACAGCTCAGTCACCAGGCCTGCAGCAGCACTGAGGCTCCACTGCCCCTCCAGCTCCCTGAAATTTCTTGGGATGTTTTGGGCTCCTTTGTTCTAGGACAGAGCTGCAGTCATTCTGCAAATGTGCTCCCAAGAAGTAATGAAACTGCAGCTCAGTGCCAGCAAGGTCCATGTGCAAAGCCTTGGCTACTTCAAAGCCAGCAGCAGAATAAAGAAGATGACAGGAATCATGAAAGGCACAACATGAAATTGGGTTTAACAGAAGTTCAGAGTCATTACCTAGATCACAGTTAGGCAGGATGAAGCATCTTTATCAATCAGCTGTGTGCACAGAGGGTGATCCTCCCTGGAGCACTGGGTTCCTTCACTGGCCAGGAATTCCCTCATGGAGAGACCCAAATCACTTCTACAGGTGAGGAAAATCCAAAGCTGCCAGCAGGACTCTGCCATGCCACTCATTCCCCACAGTCACCTCATCCATCCTTATCACATCACCGAGAAAAAGGTTCCTGTTCCCTAGGAATAATCCTCAGTCTCATTAAGAGCAGGGCTGGATTACTAAATTTTTAACCAGGGGAAGCTCCCTGGTCCATTAGTGCCTTCCTCCCATGTTTATTAAAGCAATAACTTTGTTTTTAAAAGGGACATGTTTCCCTTGAGCTCTCTCACACTTTGGTGTCCTAATTAAAAAATATAAATTAGAGATTGAGCAGGTCTCCTGCTTCAAAGGAGCATAAATTGAGTGGCTTGAAATCCTGGGGAAAGTCTGAGCACAAAACACTCCGAGGTGGCTCTGCAGATGATGGTACCTGAGATGAGAGGAGGAGGAAGATGGAGGTGGAGCAGCACACTGAGGCTCTCATTCACAGCTCTGTGCACTTTGGGGAAGTTCTGATTAAAATTTCATCACCTCTTTCCTCCACAAGCAGAGGGGCCCTGCAGGCTGCTCTGTCAGCTGGCACTGTCTCTGCCTCCAGAGCCTTGGAGGAGCAGCTGCTGCTGTGTTCCCAACCCCACATATCTCCATGCTGTGCTCCACATCCCTGCCTTGGAGGTTTTCAGCCCAAATCTGATGGACAAGGAGGAACTCGGGGTGCAGACAGGGCAGGGGCTAACAAGGTGACTTTCCTTTGTGCTCTGCTGGCTTTCCTGCTCTGGGTTTTGCCTGATTCAGTCTTACACCTTCTACAAGTCCAGAAAAATGGAACTTAGCGTTTGGCCACAAATGGAGAATTCTGATGGTTTGATACAAAGCTGTATTTTTTTAAAATGTTATTTTCCCAGGTATATTTTTCTATATGCACTCATACATATCCACAGGTCCACAGGAACCCCTCCACCTCCTGGGCCCTGGCAGTCCCACCCAGGCCAGCAGCTCATCCATAACCATCACACACATCCACCTTCAGCCCAGAGATGCTGCTGGACTTTGCTCTGTTATCTTTCCGTTTCTATGGCAATAAAAGTAGCTTCTGATAATGGCTATTTCCTAAGTACTGCGAGGTTTGGTAATTTTAGCAGCATTATAGCACAGACTTCAAATGGCCAGAGCTGGTCAGGGTCACTCCAGCTTGGGCTTTGAGTTGAGAGTAGATGTGAGCAGATCCTGCACTCTAGGGGAGGTTTTTCTGGTTATCCGTAGCTTATTCCTTGTTCCCAAGGGATCCACAGGGCTCTGCTCAGCCCCAGGCAGGTTTTGGCTGTTCATGGTGTTGGTGTGACTCTGTGGGAAACCATCAGCTCACCTCTCACCTGAACCAGCCTCCCAAACAGCAGCTGATTTAATTATTAGCAGAAAAAGGAAATAATGCCCCATATTCCCTGGGGACAACCTAGGGACATCACCCAGCTGGCACCTTCCAGACCCAAGTGGCAGTAATTTAATCTCCAGATCTGCTGAGATCTTGACCTGCAGAATCACATTCCTCCAGCTCTCAATAAGCCAACCTTTAATATGAAGTGTGGAACTTCTAATTTAGTGTCATATCAAATAATAACTGTCGTGTTTAAACTGTTGCTTGTATTAGTCAAACAATCACAGATCAGAGCCACAGGCTCCTCGTCTCTCTCATTACCACTGACTTGCAATTAATATTTATGAGGCAGGAGGGATTTCTCTTTAAAGGGGAATTTTCAGCTGTCCTTCAGATTCTCAGACACAGGCTGCAAAATTTATAGGCTCTCCTTCACCTTCACTCTAAGAGAACAAAGATTTTCGTCTGACATATTTATAATTTTAGTCTGTAGGGACAGAAATGAAGCAAAGCACAGTGAGGGATGGCAGAGAGCTGGGAAGGGGAGAAGGGAGTGGGCAGTGACCACCAGCAATCATAGGCTCAGATTCACAAAATGCACTGGAAATTCCCCTGGATTTGAGGAGGGGAAGACTAACTTTTGGACTGTTTGCTTAAAAAAAAAAAACCCAAAAGTTTCCCCCTTTGGTGAAAATTTTCATAATTTCCAATGGTAAAATCATTCCAATTTATTCACAGTGTTCCTGGATATCTCATTGTGAAACTGAAATTAAAATATCCCAATAGACTCTGGCAGAAATCTTTGCATAAACCTGATAGGATTTTCCCACAGTAATAAGTCCCCAAGGTAAAATATATCAGAGAAGAAAATGTTTCAAAATAACTGTTCCCAATTAAAACTTCCCTTTGCACTCCATGAGTTTTCTTTTTTCCAGCATGATAAGCATAAAAATGACACACCCAGTCCAACAGCAATTGCTCCCAATGATGGCAGAGCAGGAGTTAGACAAACCACACTCTGTATGAGACACTGAGCTGAAATGGCCAAACTCCCTCCTGCCATTCCTCACTTCACAATCCCCTTGCTTTTTAAAATTAATATCAACAAAAGATACATTAGAATTGCAGAAATCATGGAAATGTCAAACATCTCTCACTCGCTTTGGTGAGAACTTTGTTAAGTACCAAATGCAAATGTGCAGCTGGTGCCTCTGACATTTTGGTTCCTTTGCTGGCACAGGCTAATCAATTCAGTTTCTAATTTTAATTTTATCAGCAGCAAATCTGTTGGATTTTTCAGGCTCTGATGTAGGCCAATTAATTTCTAATCAAATTACCTGCGCTCTGATAGGTTTTGCCCACACTCTGAGCCCATGACCCACAGCACTGAAAATTAAGCCCCATTTTCTTCTGAAAAAGAGCTTCTGAGAGCACAGGAGTGTCAGGCACTTGCTGCTGGGAAAATGCCTTAATGACAAAAAATTACTGAGTTTTCAGACCTGCTCAAAATCGAGAATAGACCTGGAAACAAGAGGAGTCTCAGTGTCTCCTTGTCTGTAATTCAGCTGCTGGTTTTAAAAACTATCCTGCGATGTCCAGCCAGAGTTTGCATTTATTGCCATTTTAATTTGAGCTTTTTTAATTTCCACCTGCTTATCTCTGATGAGGGATGTCATTAGTGCAGCAATTAACCAAGCTGGTGACCAAACACATGCAACGGGCAGTCGCTCATCCCAGTATTGATTGATACTGATTGATTGGTTGATTGATTTATATTGATTGATTGATTGATTGATTGATTTCCAGAACTAGAACTGAAGCTGGGTGTGCACAGATTTGTACACTCAGAGATCTCTGTGCCTGATTGGCAAGTGGGGATGAGTCACAGATAAAGCTCCATTTTGCTGAAAGAGCCCTTAAAAAGAAACACTCTTAAATATCAATATTTGCACTTAAAAGAAGTTCTTCCTAGAAAAAAAAAATATTGCATTTTCAGAGCGGGGATGGCAGCTGGGACAGACTGACAGGGTCAGGGCTCTGGCTCCTCTGCCAGTATTGTTGCAGCCACAAGGGAAGCAGCCCAGAGCACATCCTTCCACTGCTCTAGGCTTGTTGCTGCTCCACCATTATCTGCAGCCTGTAGTAATCTCCAATCTTTGTACTTTAATCTGTAAAATAGACAAAGAGCTTTTCCAGCCTTTCATGTGCTGAATGACAGGCCTCGCTCTCTCCCCACCATTTCCTCTGACTCACTCATTACAAGCTATTTTAGAATGTGCTAATGACAAAAAATATGTTTTTGATCTTTGCTCTTATGAGTAAATAAAGAAACTCCCCTTTGAGGTATTTGAAAAGGATTTTGTCTCTTCCCATTCCATGTCCAAGGGGCCCCTCTGTTCTTATCTGCAAAAGGGCTTTAAGTTTTTACTCAGAAACAAGCAGGACTCACCCGAGCTGTTCATGCAATAAAGTTTTCAGTCCAACCAGAGTCAGGGACACAAGCCAAGCGGGAGAACCAAATCCCTGATTTTATCACCATGCAAAGAATTTTTTGCCCCTTTTGTGACTTGTTCTGCTCAGAGACATTGCTCTCCTCCCTCTGTCTGCAGCCACAGACGAGGTGGAATAAGAGGAAAACCTGTTTCCATCTTCCCAGCTCACAGGCTAAGTGGAAGCATGGGAGCCAAGATGCTGAAATGCTGCATCCTAATGTGATGTTGCTGCGCAACCAGAGCAGAGCAGGAGCTGCAGCCCTGGGGAGCAGAACCTGCACAGCACAAGTTTCTCCATCCAGGCTGCTTCCTCCTCCCCACGCTGTTCCCTCCAGGACAGCAGCTGCTCCTAGAGCGAGCCTGGAGCTTGTTTTGCCTCCTCCATCCATCCTGGTGGGCCTCCCAAACATTCCTTATTATTCTGCCCAACATCTGTTCACAATTTGTTTCTAATTCCTCGCTCTGCTCCTCCTTGCCTGACTCTGGACGTGGAGTTAAATTCTTGTGCAGACCTGCGGTGTACTCCCACTGCACACCCTGTGGATCCTTTTGGAAGATGAATCCTGCATCTTCTGGAAGATGAATCCCTGGTCTGTGAGAGACCAGGGCAGGTGGTTGGGATAACAGCTCCCAAACCAACCCAAAACTCAGTGCTTACCCCGAGCCACCACAGTGGCAGCTGCTGTGGGACTGCCCAGGGTTGGCTCTTATCAGTGGACATTAAATAACCTTAATATCACCTTCTCAAAGGACAAGGTCAGCTCTGAGTTGTTTTGCACATACACAGGTGCAATGGAGAGCCAAACACTGCCCCGAGTTTGCAGAATGCTTTGGATCCTCTGGAGGGAAAGGGAGACACAAACTCCTGGGTGGATGCCAGGTGGTAATGGTGAGCAGATGGCAGGGAGACTGTTGAGAGAGGATGGGTTTATTTACTTGCTTATGCATTTATAGCCCATATTTTGGGAAAAGAAAATGAACGTGACTTTGTACATTTGCACTTGGAGAGAAGAGGCACGGGCACAGCTCACGGCTACCTGTGCCTCTCCCTGCTCTCCATGTTCATCTGCTGGCAGGCAGGGATCAGGTCCTTTGTCTCCTGCACACTTCTGCAAAGCTGGGCTTGACCCGAGGGCAGAGCTGGGATGTGAAAACTAATAATGAGCACATCAAAACCACAGCAACACACACCGCAAGGGGCACTGCCTGCCTCAGGCCTGAGCAGCTCTGTGTCACCAGTCCTGGAGGTGTTCATTGCCCCTGGGAGGAACCAGGAATCCCACAGCCTCTCTGGCAGCTTGTTCTCCACTCATTATCCCTGGCTGAAAATCTCTTTCAATGCTCAGAGTGAGGACTGGCTATGATGCTGCTCTCTCCCAGCTTCACACCCCTCTCTGCTTGTGCCCTCATGTGAGACTTTTCAATCTCATGCCACAACAACTCCTCTATGCCTCAAAAATGTCCTCAGCGACAAGAAATCCTGTCCCACCCCCAGGTGCTTTAAACCTCACCTCCAATACTGGAGCATTCCTAAAAGAGCAGGGAGCTCAGGCACAAGAGCTCCTGTACCAAGCTCAGAGCAACCCAGGGGCTCTCGGGGCAGTTGTCCCCAACAGTGACCCCAAAACAGGTCGTGCTGGGTGTCAGAAGGACCTGTCCATATGAGACAATAGGGGTAAAACCTCCACAGCACCTCTCCAGCTGATGCTGGAGAAACCTTTTTCAAGTACCTGCCCTTGCTCCATCTCGCTCCGCCAGAGCTGCTGGCTGAATGTGAATTGAATTACAAAATAATTGACTCAACAAAAGCTCAGGAGCTCCTTGGCACATGTGCCTGTCTCATGCACTACTGCCAGTGTCCTTTTGTCACTCTACCAGCTTTTGCTGGCCCTGCTGAGACATCATGGAGCTCCAAATCGCTTCCCTTCTCCTTCCTCTGCATGACACTTCTTGGATCACTGGATGAAACCACCTCGAGCCTGATCTCAGGCTCATTTGGACTACACCCAAAATGGACAGTGGGTCAGGAGCTCTTCACCTTTTATAAGTTTTGTCTTATTAGCATATTGGTCCCTAATTCTCCAATCACACCTTCAGGTGATGATATTGATCACCCCAAGCCCTGCTTCCCCTTTTCACCATTATTTACATATTTCAGGCCCTAGGGTAAGGAATATGTCCTTAAGTCTCTATCCAGAGAGCTTTGCTTTGGTTAAATGTTTTGGAAACAGAGGTTTGCAGCATTCTGTAAGAGCACAGAGCAACACCAAGTTACAGACGCATGAAGAGAACAGAAAACCCCAAAATTATTAAGGCATCAGGTGGTGGCAATGCCCTGCCCAGCCCTGGTGCTCTGCACATCCCCACCTCAGCCAGGACTGTCTGGCAGTGCCATTGCTCAGCAGCACCAGCCCAGCTGCCTTTGCAGCGTTGCTAACAGAGCTTTGCTTCCTCTCTCGTCTTTTCGCTGTGAGGAATTAGCATTAATAAACTCTCTGCCCTCCGTGGGGAATACAAAACAACACCTCCACCACACTCAGCCCTCTCTGGTCCCACAGAGCCCCAGCAGCCTCTGCATCCCCATCCCTGCACCTCTTCTTCCAGCTGCTGTTTTGGGGTGCAGAGGGGAGGGATGGCTGGAGGGATGGCAGGAACTCAGCTCCTCCTGCCTCTCCTCCCTGCAGGTGGGTAGGAAAGCTGGGGAGGCAGAGCCTTTGGGAAGGAGCTCACCCAGAAACCACAGGGAAGGATTTTGGGAGCCAGGAGAGGAGGAATAGGGGTGAGGAAGAAAGATGGAGCCTGGCAAACCCTTGTCACCCTGGGCTGGGAATCCAATCCCCACTGTGCTGGGCCAGGCACTGCTGTGGTGGGTGAGCCATACCTGCTCTTACTGTACATTTTTCCCCTTCTTGATGAAAAGAAGATCTTTTCTGATTGAACTAATTACGCTGATTGAATTTCCTCCCTCTCTGTGTCTCTGAGTGTGAAAGGTTTCCTTAATTTGATGGGGGTAATTGTTATGCACACACTGTCAGATGTTAATGCAATTCTTTGATTGACAGGTAATCAGCACATCAGCTGTACAAAAAGAGTGAATAAGTCTGTAATTTTATTTCCCCTGATTCCACTGTGTGGGATGGCAGGGAAAAAAATTCTAAATTAGCAATCAGGGAAGGCAACCCTGCTCCAGCACGAGCTGCTCCAGCCCAGGGGATGGCTGGGCTGGGATTGCAAGAGCTCCCTTGGGCTCTGAGGGACTTACCTGGCTCACTGCTGAGCCTCCTGCGGCTGCTTCCCACGGGGTGGTTTCTTTCATTTGGGCTCCAGACCAAACGCATCTATTCTCCCGTTTGCACACAGCGTGCACGGCTCCAGCAGGAGCGCTTCCTACAGAGGGAGAGGCAGAATTCCCTCAGCGTTTGGTGCCCCAAAGTTCCTCCGAGAAACCCGTGAGCCATGCAGAA
Organism: Lichenostomus cassidix; assembly: GCF_008360975.1. Classification (NCBI taxonomy): domain Eukaryota; kingdom Metazoa; phylum Chordata; class Aves; order Passeriformes; family Meliphagidae; genus Lichenostomus; species Lichenostomus cassidix. Next base: position 3,517,183 of record NC_139503.1, on the reverse strand, counting down.
TCCCTGGGCTCTGCTGGGGGTGAATCTGTGGCTCTGGGACCATCCTGGGGCGAGAGCTCAGCCTGCCAGCAGCTGCCACTGGGGAGAAAGAGGCGCAGCAGATAATTGCTGTCCAGGATCTCCCCTGGGCTCACCTGGAGCTGCGGGGAGGGGAGGGAAGGGAAGGCAAGGCAGCAGCTTGGAGATTTTCGCTTTGCAGCTTCCAGCGGGCTGGCAGATCTGAGTGACAGGGGGAGAAGCAGCCCAGCACTCTCGCCAGCCGCTGACAGCGGTGCCCGATCCATTTACTGCTCGTCAGCTGCTGACAAACCCCAGACAGGCGGGAGGGAGGGAGGAATGCCAAGAAATTCCTCCGAAACATTTTCAGGAGCTTCTCACATTCCTTCTTTAGTAAGACCCTGATGTAATTTGTTGCTGATTTCTGAGCTCGGATCGCAGGATGTCACCGCACAGCAGCTCTGAGCAGACACGTGCAGGAGCAGAGATTTGCTCTCGCTGTCGGAGCTGAGGTGTGTGAGTGTTTAAACACACAATCCCAGCACTACACGGCGCTGGGGTGAGCCTGGAAACCCACAGCAGCTCGGTGAGAGAAACCCAGAGCGAGGAATCTAAAATTCTGAAAATCTAAACCAGCGGCCATCCCCGAAGGAAATGATTCCTCACCGCTGGGAGGATGAATTGATCCACCGTGGGTCAAACAAAGGCTGTGCCCCTGGAGCTGCTGGCGTGGGGAAATATAGCAGGTTAAAAAAATTTGTAACACTTCAGTCAAAGGTTTTGTTTGTCTTTACCCCGGGAAAAGGAATTTTAAGTTTCTTTCCAGGGCATTGTTCTGCCAGGTGAGGTCTGGTGAACTCAGCATATCAACAGACTGAGATTAGCCCAAAAAACAAGGGCTGTCAGTGACCAATATCAGCTCCAAACCTCACCCTGGCTGGTCAGAGACACCTGGGCTGGGAAAAGAGAGAAGAAAGAATACCTAAATAACATCAAAGGTGAAGAAATTCGGATCCAATAGGAAACCAAATACAAAGAACTACACAACTCTGGCCCAATGAACACTGACCCAATACATTTCTATGTATTTTGACTGTATAAAATATCTGAAAAATCCAGTAAAATCCATGTGTGATGGAATGATTCTCTCTGCACAGCCGGGCTGTGTGTGGATGAGATGATTTCTGTGGTACATCCTGGCCAGAGCAACATCCTGGCCAGATAATAAAGCAATGCCTTGACTGTCTAACATTAAAATGTTGTTGGAAGGTTTTTGTTTTTCCCGCAGTTTTGGTGACACTGGTACCTCCTGCCCTGGGCTGGCCGTCACAGCCCCGTTCCCCCCGGAGTTCCTGGAGGCAAAGGTGAGGGTTCTGCCCCTTCCCAGTATGTGGCAGTGCTGGGGACTTGGGGACCTGCAGCCCAGGGGGATGGCTGATGGCAGACAGCAGGGAAAGGGAGAGGCAGCAGCACCGCGAGCATCATCCACGGAGCGCCGGCATTAACATAAAAAAAGAGTCAAATCCCTCGTATGAAGAGCTGGGAGTGAATAGCTACATTTACCATTAGTAAGATTTATCTGAAATACTTAAAATCCCTTTTGGAAGGATTTGAGTCTTTAGGAGGCTGGTTCTCTCCCCCAGAGCGTGCATAAACCAGGCTATTCAAGGCAAAAAAAAAAAAAAAAAAAAAAGAAAAAAAAAATCCGCGCTGATTGGGATGCGGAGCGCTGCCCTGCACTTCAATGGGATTGAGCAGGGGATGAGCCAGCGAGGAGCTCTGCCCATCACAGAGATGATACGGGAGACTCAAGGAGCTTAGCGGTTCTTAGGGAAAGAAACAGGGTGTGAGAGGAGAAGATTAGAGCAGGACCTCTCTGTAGTCAATAAATCCCGAGGAAAAGCAGAGCCCGCTATGCTGGCAGCGCTCCCCTTGTGCCACAGAATGCATAAAGCACCATCTCCAGCTCAAAGGATGTTTGACATCGGAGCAAATTAGGCAGATATTTTTCATCCAGCGTTAAGTCACACGCAAAATAAATTGTAAAGGGCGGCAGCAGGAGCAGCTGGTAAAGACAGATTAAAAACCAGATCCAGACAAGCATCTCCAGGCAAAAAAAAAAGATATTTAGGATTAGACTGCTAATTTGTAACCACAGATGGGGATGGGGCTGTGCTGTACACAGGCTGGAGGAGGAGCTGGGGATTGCTCCAGGAGGGAAATGCTCGCATCCAGGAGGAAAATTCCCATGTCCGGGAGAAGGGAAGGCAGGACCCCAAATCCTGCCCAAAGGGCTGCACTAGAGGAGTGTGCAGCAGCCAGGGTGAGCTGCCGGAGCTCCCTGTGCCGGCAGAGCTGCGGGAGCGGCGACTGTAGGTGGCAATCGCATCTTGCGCTGGGAGGGAGAAGAAAGCAGGCTCTGCCCGAGGATAGCGAGCTGGGGAAGGGCTGCCCAGCCGGGGAGCCCCCAGAGCCCCCCACTCACCTGCCCACAGCCCGGGAGGAGCTCTCCCCAGGCGGCTGTTACACGCTCGGTGCTCTCAAACAAAGAGCCCACGTTACTTTCCCAGCAAGCTGGGATAATTTAGCTGGGATAATTTCCAGACAGCAAAACCTTTCCCGCCAAGGTTTTGCTGATTCCATTTTCCAGAGGCAGCAGTGTCCCGGACAGGAGCCCCGCTCTGCACTCACGAGCCATCAGCGCCGGGGTACAACATCGAGCAGGTGACAGATTGCTTAGCAGTTCTCTGTCACAAGGTGTTGCTGGAAGCATCTCCTGCTGCCACCTCCCAGCAGGTGCCACCTCAGCGCCCTGCCTGGACAGGGGTTGGGGACAGCCAGGGCAACTCTGCGTGGCACATGTGATGCCTGATGAGTTTTTGTCTTTTCTTTTAATACCCTTTTAATACATTTTTATACCCTTTCCATTTCCTTGGACCTTTCACACACACTCCTTGTACCTTAGCCCTACATGTTTATAACTCTTGTAGTCTGATATTTAGCTTAGTTTGGGGGTTTTTCCAGGGTGGGAAGATGAAACATTTCTGCTATCTCAGAACTAGAGACTCCAACCTTGGATGGAGCCTCCTCTCTGGAATATGTTTTTGTAAACTAGATTGTAGCCTCATTTGAGGGGGTAATTAGAATAGGGGGACAATTACCTAATTTGTTAAGTTTCTTAATTGGGGAATTTTAGGTAGAAATGCTAATTTGTGAGGTCCATAAATTAGTATACACATGGTACGGTGTGTTCTTCTTGGTGTGTTTCCACCTTTGATGAGTTGAGCACCTAGGATCTTGTTAAAACCAAAGTAATACCCTTTTTTCCCTGTACTGCTATGTTTGCCTCTTATTTTTACCAGCTTTAAGGCATCACATGCAGGGCAGGACTGTGTGGGCAGTGCCTGGCACAGGGTCCAGCACAGCCTTGGTGCCACCAGCTCTGTCACCAACCTGGTCACACGTGTCCCTGCCGGCCACATGGCTGCTCCCTGCCTAAGTGTTCCTGCTGCCGTGACCCACGGCTGGCAGGTGATGTCTCATCCCGACCTGGCACTCTCACAGCGACAGCTTTGGGAGTGCTGAGGGCAGCTGTGAGAGCCAGCAGGCTGGTGACAGGCTTTTAGTGACACTTTCCTGTGCCCCTGCTTGCCCGATGGCTCCGTGTGCCCCCAGAGCCTCCCCCCCAGGATGATCCCCCCGGCAGCACACGCTTGGCTGGCACAGCATGCAAGGAAAGCCTCTGGTGATGATTTCTGCCTGCTCTCACACCTCTGTGCATCCTCTCCAGTGCGCACACGTGGCATCTGTGCTGCTCTGCTCTGCTCTGGCACAGGTGTGTGTGCTGCTCCTGCCAGGCAGTGTGGGGCAACCTTCAGGATGTGACACCTTTCCCTCCCCTCCAAGCTCCTGTCCCTTCCCCTCACCTCACAGTTCACCAGCTACACCTTAATTTAAAAAAGGAAAGCCCAGATGGTTCTGAGCATGGCTTACACTGAGTCATCCCACCGCTGGAGTGCTGATGAAAAGCAGGCCCAGGAGCTATAAATCACTGCTGTTTGTCAGGCACCCCGAGCATGAAATAGCCTCTCAGCTGCTCCAAGGGCTGCCAGACCTGTCACCATGGGATTTGAGCCAGTGGCACCTCCTGCCCACAGCCGGACCTGCTATGGCCAGGCTGGGTTAGCCTCCAGGTCAGCAGCCAAGTGCTTTGGTTCTGATCCCAGTCCCATGCCCAACAGGAGGAAGGATTTCCTGCAAAATTATTTGGAGTGAGTGGCCAAAGACCCTGAATTTTTCATCCCCCTTCCCTCGTCCTGGAGAACACCTGAAATCAAACCCCAGGGGAAAAGCAAACACTCAAGCCTGTATCTCTGAGCTGAGGAAGCTGCAAAGCAAAACACTGGCTTGAAAAAGTTCCAAGGGAAAATATTCCATGAGCACCAGCAGTGCAGTGCTTGGGAGAGAAGGGACAGGAATGCTGCAGGAGTGTCCAGCTGGAGTGACCTCAAACTGCAGAGGCATTTGGCCACTGAAAAGCTGTGACCTGGGGTGGCTTCTTAATTCCCTGGTGAGGAGCCGAGGTGCTGAGGCAGCCCTGGGGACACCTGCAGCTGGTGACAGCTCCTGTTAGGGGCTGAGGGACACTCACACCCCTCCGTGGTGGCTGTGCCATCGCACGGGGCTGGTCCGGGCTGGAGATGGACATGTCACCACCCCGCAGGCTCGGCGAGCCCAGCGTGAAGCAGCTGAGAGCATTCAGTCCTTTTCTGGGATTTTAATAGCATCGCAGCACTCCAGCACATGGCTGAGAGCCTCCGGGGAGAGTCAAGTGTCATCCAGATGGTTTTCTCTGCCCTGCAGCACCTCGTGTCCTTTCCCTGCCTCGCCCCCAGCCCTCTCCGAGCTGACTGCCTCGGGCTAATGCTTTCACTGCAGGCAGCTGCTCTCTGCTTTCCATTTCCACAGCAGGAATTCCTTTGCCTCCCCCAGACCTCTCCTCCCTGCCCAGGAGAGAGGAACTGGTGGGGCTGATGCTGGGTACAGCTCTGAGCATCCTTCCTAGGCAGGGCATTGTCACACCAATAAAAAAACAGGAACACAAGCAGGACTGAAGGCACTCTTTCTTCTCTAATTCTCTACCTGACTTGTCCCTTCCTGGGTTGAGTCCTGGGGCAGTGAGGAGTCACTGAGCTCCATTGAACCCATGAAGGATTTTCTCCCCCGTGGTTTCTGTGGATCCAGGGGCACCAGTGCAGCTCCCAGTGGGGAATTCTGGGTCAGAACCCACAGAGCATGGAGATGTTGAAAACAGAAATTCCTGGAAGCTGCCCCTTTCTTCAAAATATTTAGAATTTTTGTCAGAAAAAGGCTGACAACACCCAAACTGACTCTTTTGGGCTGGCTTCTTGCGCTCTGCAGTTCTCAGCCAACATTTTTCAGTGGGTTTTGGCAGAAAATCCTTAGGTTTTGACAGTTGTTCTTTTCTCAACGACAAGCTGACATCTTCCACTCCTTTTTTTTTTTTTTTAAGAATATCTGAGTTTTGGTTGTTGGAATTTGACTCAAGAAAAAAAAAAAGCAAATTATTTTCACAAACCCTCCTGTAATAAAAGTGAAATTATCAGAGGTCAGGATGATCTGATGCAGCTGGGAGCTGCTGGGAGAGCTCAGGCAGGGGAAGGGGAATGGGGGACAGAGCATAACCTTCCTGTTCTTCACAGCCAGGAGCACCAGATTTCCTCATGGCATTTCAAACACTTGTGTCACCATCGCCTTCTGCCTCCAAGGCAGCAAATTTGTCAACTCCTGCCAAGCCTGGAAGGAAGTGAGCAGCTCACTCAGAGTTCTCAGTTTCTGCCCCAACTTTGGGGTCTCCTCTGGTCCAGACTGTGCTTCTCCTCACACTGACGTCCCTCTATAAATCGAGGAGGTATCAGACATCTCCACTTGATAAAAACAAAGACTTATCCGCCTTGAGCACTCCTGGGAAAAGCCCTAAATGTCCCTTCTCCGGCTCAGCTGGACATGACCAAAGTGTTCAGTTTGGCCCTGTTGCCCCCCAGCACTCCTCCCTGGCCACTCGCCCTTGCCAGTGGGAAGAGGATAAGCCCAGCTTGGAAGGACTTGACTGTCACCTGTGTGAATCACCAGCACTGATGTCGCCCTGACATGGTTCTTCACAATTTACTGCGTGTGATGGACTTGGGGAACGTCGCTGTTTTAATTACAGAGAGACGCCAGGCAAGATTGGTTATGCAAGTCAATAAATCACTCGGCTGCACTGATTAAACAGGAGTAATATTTTGAATAAGTGACTGTCTCAGGAACGATCATTACTGTATTACATTATCATTCTCCTCTGCATGTATATTGCAAACAAAATTAAATGGAGATGTCAAGTTGCACAGAGACTAGACACTAATTAAGGCAAAAGCTGGGAGGCCTTTTTCTCCTTTCTCCAAAGGTGAGACTCTGGAGCAGTGACCACTGTGAGCACCAGCCAGTGAGTGGCTTTTCCCACCTGTTCTCTGGGTTTTACACCCACCTGAGGATGAGGCTGGTGGCTCCTGGGCAGTGCCTGCAAAACAAGGGGACAGATGGAGGGAGGATTAGAGGAAATGTTCACATCAGGCAGAAAAGAGATGGATGTCCTTACACCAGATGGATGTTCTGCCAGGGAAGAATAGCTCTCCATGGCTGGGAGAGGAGCCCAACACAACCCAACCCAACCCAACCCAACCCAATCCCAATTTGGCTTTAAACAACAGGACAAAAGCCACAGACAGACACACTGGGTGTGATGCTCCACATTATAAATGAGTGAGAGCCGAGGATCTGCTGATCCTCCCCAGTCTTAAACTCTGCAATGATGAATTACATCAGACATTCCAGGCGAATGTTATTTATTTGATCTGATTTTTACAGATAATTAATTTTTCTGAAAGTACCTAGTGGTACCTTTAGGAAGCATTGGCATGTTCATTAGATTTATAGCTCCTTCCAGGGTAATGACTAATACATGAAGAGTCTGAGCCTGGTCCCTGGGAGGAAGGCAGAGTCTCCTGGGAGGGATACACTAAACGACAGAAAAGCCTGAGTTAAACTGACTTCTCAAAATAACCATAATGGTGTGTCATAGCTGGTTGCCAGAAGAGAGACAAGAGAATATCATCAAGGTGAAATACTTTCTGATGAGCATCTTTCATGCTGCAGAGCCCCAGCCAGGTGCAGGAAAGCTTCCAGCTGACCTGAGGTTAAATCTCACATCAAACAGTGGGTTTTGTTCCAGAGCTCATCAGCCTGCTCCTGCTCATCCAAAGCACCTGGAACAAGCTGTGGGGCTGGCCTGACTCCAGTGGCTTGGCAGCTCTGACTGCCCCCTCAGCAGCCCTGTGGTGCCCCCAGAGCTGGCAGTGCCATGCCCTCCTGGACCGTGGTGTCCCAGTGGGGTTGAGCCATGAGCAGCAGCTCCTCCAGCTCCACACTCACGTCCTGTCACCACCTGCACGAAATTGATTTTTTAGCACCAGGCAGATGGGTGTTAAAAGTCAGGAGTGCAATTTGGGGGCTTTGCAGCAGCCTGGAATGGCTCCTTTATCTATTTTTTATTACTCCAGCTTTTCACACACACGGTAGTCAGGGTTGTTACCGGTTACTGCTGCCTGTTCCTGGCTACTGACGTTTCCCACAGCCCAAGCCTTTTTGTGGGATTCAGGAGCACAGGGGTGGCTCTGCTCTGCTTTGGCTTCCCTCTGCTATCATCTCCACTCTCATCAACATGCACATCCACGGATTCCCTGGCATTTCCATCAGCAATCCAGGGATCTCCCTCTTGTCCCCAGCCTGGCTCCCTCCCATCTCTTCTGCCAGAGCCAGACCCCAGACACTGCACATTCCTCACGCCCGTGCTGCAGGAATGGGGTTTGTTGTACATGGAGGGAGCCCTGGCCAAGCTGGAGCAGACAACTTCTGCTTAGCATCAAATGGTGTTATCAACGAAAAGAGAATTTTGACTAATAATTTGCCCAGAAATTGCTCGCTGGAGTGACTGATGCCCCATGGATTACCAGCAGCAGAGATGAGCTGCTCCTGCAGAGCAGGGCAGCAGTGCCAAACTGCAGGTGAAAAACACTTCTCCTGCATCACAGTCATTAAAATATGGTGAATTTTTAAGGTAATTCTGGTGTCATTCATGCTGACTTCAGACCATGTCTCATTTTCCTTGCAGCAGTATTCAGACAGATCTCCAATGTGCTACACGCTGAGATTTTAACATTAATTTCCATCCATTTCTCTTTCTTTTCTTTTGCCTCGTGGGGCTTAGAAAGAGCCAGGAATGTCTATTCTGTGTCACAGGCTGCACTGCACATCACCACAGCTGCTCCAGCAGTGCAAACACTTGGATTCCAGCCCTGGGAAACTCATCCATGGGTCAGGCTGGTGCTACTGGCAGCACTGGGGGAGGCAACACCATGACTCTGGCACCATAATCTGTCCCCAAATTTCATCCCTGCCAGCGTGGTACTGCCACAGGGTCACCCCAGTGAGGGACAGTCTCAGTGAGGAGCCTGCTGATGTAGGGGTACATGGGTACAGGTGGGTTAAATATTTGGAGCTGGTCAGATCCATCAGGGTGATGGAGAACGCAGGACAACACTGCCGGATGGCAGAGAGGAGGGTTAAACCAGTCTGACGGCCAGCCCTGGCTCTGCAGAGGCATTTATTCACGGGAGAGGCTCATTTCAGCTCAGCTCGTGCGGGATGCAGCAGCTTTAAAACCCTAAGTGGGATATTAAATAATTCAGGGAGCACCCAGCAGTGCAGCGAGACCCCTCGGAAGGATGGTGGGAAATGAGGCCATTCAGAAAAGCACTTTGCCAGCCAGCCAGGGATCCAGGCACAGCCACAGCCGAGGGAATAGAGGGACACATGTGCCCTCACTGCTGGAGCAGGACACAGCACCAAGCCTGCTGAAAATCTGCCCTGCCAGGTCCCTTGAGGCACCCAGAGACCACCGACCAGCCCATCCCACCTGAGAAATGCTGCCTTTGGTTCTGCACTCTGTCTGACAGGTCTTGGCTTACAGACCCTCGTTCTCGCCTTGATTGGCTTTTGGGGTTTATTCCCGATTATGTTAATCTCCCCAGGAAAAGCTGTTTTCTAGCTTGTTTGTGCGTTTACACCTCAGCAGCGTTTGGCAAAGCGAGAGTCGCCGAGTGTCAGCGCAGGAGGGGAGTGTGGTGTCCTGGCACACAGCCCCGAGGAGTTTTCTGGCTGGGAAAGGGGACAGAGAACCTGCAGAGCCAGACCCTGTGTGGGGAGAGCTGGCAGCACGACAGGGAGCTGGGTTTGAGCCTCTGAAGGGAGGTGCTTGTTGCAGCACTGAGGGTGGAACTGTGCAGCCTTGGTCCTGGCAGTGAAACATGCAGGTCACAGGGGCAGTGTGACACCACTCAGGGCACAGGGAGGTGTGACAGCCAGGACTGGGAGTCCCATGGGGCAGTGGGGCAGCCTGTGAGGTACAGGATGCCCAGGATGCTGGACCAGGGATGGGGGCTGGCTCCACCAAAGTGGGAACAAAGCCCTTGTGGGGTCAGAAGGGACAAGCTGGTGGCTGTGTCACCGCTGGCACAGAACAAGGTGCACAGCCCTGCAGAGTGGGGCAGGTCTCAAACCACGATGGCACAGTCACTGTGCTCAAACCACGATGGCACATTCACTGATCACAGGGAGATCAGACCTGGCTACTCCCCTTCCTCCTTCCCCTCCTCTCCCTCCTCCTCCAGCCTCGGCTCTGCAAGGGTTAAAACACAGATATTGCCTTTCTGCTCAGTGAACCAAGTGATAGGATTGCAGTTAATGGTAATTTGAACATGTTTGGTCAACTAGAAATACATAACTAGATTGAAACATGAAAATGCCCTACGAATTTATACAACTGATGCATTTGAACGCACTCAGCTGTTAACTTCATTGCAAGAAGGATGGGAGAAATAATTTGCAGCAACCCACACATTTTTTATTGAACCTTTGCAAATAGGAATAATGTATCAAACATATCTCTGTGTCTGCCTCACACCTACAGACAGCAGCACTGCTCACGTATGAGTCAGCTGCAGCGTTGGGGATCTGATAGCAGAGGTTTTCAGATACAAAAGATCTCTCTCTCATCTGACCTTGTTCCTTTGATAGCCAGAGCTCTCCCAGCAGTTCTGGGCACGCAGACACTGTCTGCTTCCCCTCCCTCCTGCCTAAGTCAGGGACCTTGCTCTCAAGTTTAACTTTGAGCTGCACAATGACCATCAGGCCACCCTGCTCAGCCGTTCTGCAGCTTAGAGAAGACTCTGCCAGTGTCACGACCACCTGAAGAACAAAGGATCTCAAACCTCCTCCCTACTTGTGGCTGCCAGCAATCCCAGCTGGATGCCATCCCTTTTTTCTAAGAAATGCATCAAAGAATTGTAAGCCATGGCTGCCTATTCCCCAGCCTCCAAGGAAGGAGGTGGGAGTAGCTCTAGCTGGGATCCCACATGGAAATTCATTCCTGTGCAGAGCTAGAGTTGCTGGCTGGGATGCTTCTGCCAGGAACTGTTCCTGGTATGGTTTTTTAAACCTCTCATCCCATTGGGTATCTCTTGTTCCCTGCTGGGTGTTTTCTCTGCCACCTGTCACATGCCCTGGGAGGGAGATGGAGCTCTTGGATGGTCCACTGGAACAGCTGAACCACTGCATGGTCCAAGAGGGAAAGAGAGAGGATGGGATTGGGGCACACAGTGAGGCTAGAGTTCAGCATTCCCCTTGCCCATCAGCCTGAGAGGCTGCAGCTCAATGAGTTGCCAATAAACGCTCCAGCTTTCCTTATTTAGACTTCACCATTTTCTCCTCTCATCTTGTTAGAGGGTGTAATTTATGTTGTGTGTGTCCATTTACCAGCCATTATATCCTAAATGAAAGAAGAGACGAAACATATTCTCTATTTAAAGCTTCCAAAATAGGCCTGATTAATATGTCCAATTGATTGTTCAGCTGTTCTACTTGCTAATCTGCAAAAACTAATTAGACAAGTGGGAAACCAAAATACTGGGTCATTTCCATCGTGTGCTAATGAATGTTCTTGGGTTTAGCAAATGTTTTGTTTCTACCATGGAGAAAGAATAACATTGGAGATGGATCTGGCTGCCATAGCGAGGAAGCTGCGCTACCAGTCAGATCCATAATTGATAAGTCTGAGTAGACTGGCCTACAAAAAAAGTAAGTATTGCCTCTCTAGGAAGCCTGTGGTTGGGGCCAGACTGCCAACGAGCTTTCTGGGTTGAATCTGTTCAAAAAAGGTGGCATTTTAATCAGATTGCCAAAGTCACAGCCCTTCTTTCCCTCTCACATCCCCACCCCGGCTAATAAACCCTTTTTGCCCCAAAGACACCCATCTAAAAGGGTCCTAGAGGGACTTCAGATATCCTGGAAAGATCCTCTCCTTTCCCCTAGAATCCTCTCAGAGATTGCTGCTTTCAATTTCCCATTTGCAATTTGCTGCTGAAGAAGTGAATTTGCTCTTGGTGTTGCAATTTAGAGTGTCTGCACATCGCATCCTTAATTGCTCCAATTACTAACGAGGCTGCTGGGAGCCATGTGAGCTCAGGCCTTTGCTACCTTAAAACGGGCACCTAAAACCAGGGAGGCTAAAAATGGGTAATTCAGGTCAGAGCGAGAAGCAGAAAAAGCCGCGCAGGATGTGGGGAGGAATTTGTCTGCAACCCAGCAGCCAGGAGAAGCCAAGAGCTCATCTCCAAGTTTCAATAAGCCGAGGAGAGGTAGTTGAGATGCAAATGTATGCACTTGGTAAATAACCCTTTTACTGCAGGTTAAAAGCCAGTTTCTGGAATTACATACAGAGGAGACAATTAGAGCAACTCTCAGTCTGTGACTCGCCTCAGATCAGCACGTGTGGCTCAGCTCGGCAGAGTAAAAAGCCCTGATCAGCTTGATCCTCTCCTGTTTGATCTGGAACTTACACAATGAATATCTAATGCCTGCATGCTCAGTACCCAGGACTCCTTAAACTGGATAACTGATTCCATTAAAAGGGCATTAGCTCTGTACGCTCATAATTAATCTCCTCAAGAGAACTAATAGTTCAAAAGACTCGCATGGAGCAAGGACATTTTACATCACACAGCTCGTTTTTCCTAATTGATTAATTTAAAGCGATCTCTAGAGCCACGTTCCGTGGCACAGAATCTCTTCACCCCACACACGGGGAAAAATAAATAGCCAGCAGCTCTACCACGTTCCTCGGGTGCTGGCAAAGCTGAGCAGGGGAAAAACTGTGTGGAGTCAAGGAAAGGCTTTCAGGAGCCTGAGCCTGTGGCTCTCAGGGACAGCTCGGAGCAGCAAACCCCTCCTTTCATCCCGCGGCTCTGCTCCATCCCCTGGCGCTCTCCTGCAGCGTTTCAAAGCTGAGAGAGCACTTTAAATACCCTCTCTGCCCTTTCCCAGGCACGATCTGGAGAGGAAGGCTCTTTGCTTCAGACACAGCACAGCCGAGGCTGTGGCAAGGAGAAGGCAAAGGTGACAACTCTCACCTACATCAGCTCTGCAGCACCCTGTTTGCTCCTTCACATCCACGACGTTCTTCATGAACAGCTTGTTCTTTCCCCTCTGCCAGGCCATGGAAGGCTGTGGCACATCTGGCAGCCTCCAGAGTCCCTGGGATCCCATCTCCCTGGGCTGGGGGTCGCTAGGACACTGGACACTGCCGGGATGTTGCCAGGACACTGTTGGGATGCTGCCGGGATGCTGCTGGGATTCCGACTACCCAGGCAGTTACTGCTCTCACTTTCTGCTTCGGTTTCTATCAGAGAACCCAGCACTGCCTCTATCTGGTCATTAGCCAGCCGTGTGAGGAGTGAAGCACACCAGTTAGGTGGTTTTCCAGGGTATCCCAGCACCGGGGATGCCAGCAGAGGGATGAGCCATCCCAAGGCAGCAGGGCTGCTGTCCCACGGTGTCCCCAACCATTTGGCAGGACATCTCTTCCTGCGGCCACCCCACTCCCCTGCACCCACTGGCTGTGCAGGGCTGGCAGAGCTGCTGCCATGCCAGGGCACAGTGGATTTGGATGCCTCAGGGGCTGGGGGCAGAGGAGGGAAGCAGGGAGAAGGATCTGCATGCTAACAGCTCGGGATGCTGCCCTGCTTCTGCCATGCCAAGGATGGAGCTCAGGGAGCTCAGCTCCTGTCTCTTTCACAGGAAGGGATGATTTCCTTCATCACTCCAACAGGCTGGAGGGCACTGATGTCACCTGGAGAAGGCAGAAGAAAAATCACCCAGAGGAGAAGGCAGTGGAGAGGGAATTCCTCCCAACACACCCCTGCTCAGGGCTAAACTCCCATTCACCAAACACCATCTCAATGCTCTTCCTGCTCCTCGCTGGAGAACAATTCTATCACAAACACAGAGCTCTGTGCAGCTGATTATATCAATTACTTCTCAGAACATGGTTTTGATCCCAATCTGCTTCACTGGATCAGTAAATAGAAAGCTCTCTCAGAGAAAAATGGCCTTTTCTTAGAACTGGCAAAATGCTGTGGCTGCTGCTGAGAGAAACTGCCCAGCGCACAGTGCAGCACACACAACACATAACTAACCATGAGAATCATCAGCTAAATTGAAAACCATAATGTTTGCTGCTGGAACCAAACATTCCTGCAGCATTCAGCCACTGCTGACCCTGGGGAGGCTCATGGTGCTGGGTGATGCCATCATCTCCGAGCTATTTGGAGCCACAGGAGAGATGAAAACAAACCAAGACCCTGAAACAAATCTTTGCTGCTCAGGAGATGATGACAAGGTGCTCTAGCTGGATCTGCTGGATCCTCAGGGGATCTGCTGGTGGGAGCTGGGGCTGGGGATGCTGCTTAACTAGGAAAATACTGCAAAACAGCCCCAAAAGTTGCTGGCTAAAAACATCAACTGCCCCTGCACCACCTCTTGGGTCGAGTGTGAAGAGTGATGGAGTGCCCTTCACAGGAAACTTCACAAGTCTCCCCTGCACCTTCCCAACCTCCTTTCACCTCCACCAAGGTTTTACACATGGGTTTACCAAGGTTTTACACATGGGTTTACCAAGGTTTTACACATGGGTTTACCAAGGTTTTACACATAGTGCACTTGCAGAAAAGTTTGAGCACAGTGGAATGGAGAGTTTTGCCTTCAGAACCACAGCTTGGCTGCAGTGCTGGCACTATTTATGCCTTGTTGACTGTTGCACCTTTGGCAGAGTTCCTTGTGCTGGTGTCAGAACTGGGGATTAGCTCCAAGCTGAAGCTGTTTTTCCTGCTCTGCCCATGCAATCTTTAATCGGGGTCTGAGCACAGCTATTCCCACTCCAGAGTGGGGCTGAGCTTTGGCATTGTTATTGCCATCAGACCTCTCTGTCTGCCAAGCCCTGGAGGAAAATCTCCATCACACCTGAAATGGTCCCACAGGGACTGGTGCCCCCTGGCACCAACATCACAGAGGCAGAAGTACAGGAAACCCCCTTTCTCATAAATAAAAAGTGTTTTGGTTGAAACCAAATAGCTCATTCTGCTCAGAACCAGGTACTGGCTGAGAAAAAAACCAAATTTCCAGCTGTACCCAAAGAACAGACAGTCTCCAATAGCTGCTGCAAATGCTACATAATGATTTCCCGTTATTTAATTCTCTGAGAGGTTTGATAGCTTTCCATAAGTCAAGGTTTATTTGCCTTCCCTTGAATGTCACACATAATTCTTGTGGAAATGTTTATTTGCCTAATGCAACTTTTAGTGTCCAGGTTATTTATTCCTTCCATTTGTCAGCTAAAAGAAAGCCCCCCTTAGCCTCCAGCCTGATTACTTACAGTAATGCTGTGGCTCAGACTCTTTCATCTTCTCAGTGTGACTGAAATGCATTTACAGCTGAATGGATTATCACCCAAAAAATCTAATTTTAAAAAGTATACTACATTTTAATACACTTTGCATTGCACATAAGTAATCTGGGAGCTAAAACCTAATCAGAAACTTCTATTCTGTTAACTGCGAGGATTACCCAATAAAGGGGACGTATATGGGGAGTTTCAGAATGAGGGAACTACCTGGTTTTCATCACTATTATTCATGTCACAAGTCCCCACGAGGCTTTGCTCATCACACCTCACTGCAGACATACAGCAACACAGACCAGGGTGGCCCCAAGTTCATCCTGGAGCTGAAAGCTGCTCCACAGCCCAGCATCTTCCCCAGCACCCAAAATCCTGGCTGCCAGTCCCGGGGCTGCTCCTGCTGCTTCCTCAGGCTTTCCACCAAATCTGCAAAGCTCCTTCCAGGTGGGAGCAGCTTGTCCTGCTCTCCTCCTGCTCCCCACAGCCCCCAGACTGGCAGGTCCATCACAGCCCATGTTCTGCAGTGTTTTCCCATTCACAGAATCCCAGAATCACTGAGGCTGGAAAAGATCTCCAAGACACAGCCCACCCTGCCCAGGAGCCCACTCACTCGTCGGCCTCCAGAACACAGAGCTGGCAAGAAAAAAATGAAAAATAATCCTACTAAAAGAAATTACTGCATGTCAAAAATAATACTTTGCCCCCGGACTTTCTGCTCCCACTGAAAATGAATCATCTTTCGGCATTAAGCAGCCACAGCTTTGTTATTAACAATCAATACCATTACAATACACCTAAAACTTGACTAAATGCAATTATGGCACATCAAAGAATATTGCAGCTTAAGGGGCTTCAAAGACTTCTCAGCAAGGATCCTGATTCCCTGGTTTTGGCTCCCTGCACCCAGATGGAGGGAGAAGTCACCTTCATCAGTGGGACAGTGAGCTTGGTGATGCTCAGTGACAGCATCCAGGGGGATGGACAGGGCCACAGAATTATCCTGCTGGTGTCTCATGGGCTAGGGAGCTTCATTTAGAGCCCAACCCTGTGGAATTACCTCAGTACAAAACAACAATTAGCATAACAAGGCTTCCTGGGATTCAGTGAAAAGGAGTCTGGTACAAGAGGAAATTCCAGAGTGAGGACTCACAGTGGTTCTGGCCTCACTGCCACACCTGTCCTGCTAGTGGACATGGAGAGAGTGATTTGGGATTCGGAATGATCTGTCTGTGGGATTGTTTTGATGTGGTATTCATGCTGCATTAAAAACTGCAACTCTGTGCCCAGTGTGAGACTGAATTGGACTCTGCACGCAAGCTGTCACCTGTGCTGAGAGGTGTGAAAAAATTATGAGCTGTGTTGTATGGAAACTACAAATAGTGCTTACTGCCAGGAATAAACACAGCCGTTTGAGCTGGGGAGTTGGAATTAAGTGGTATACAAAATGCAGATTTATTTGGTGGCTTTGCGAGGAACTGGCAGATTGTAGAGTTTCACCCATGGAAATCAAGGCTCCTGCCCATCATTCATAAAAATAATCACATCTATTACCTGCCTCGCCTATGGCTCCAGGTATTTGTACATCTAACCCTGTCTGCCCTTTCCAGAACTGGATTTAAAAGCCCAGAGGGCAGAGCCAGCACTGCTGGCCATCAGGCTTGGCCACTGGGCTCTAAATTTATGAGACCTCGGGGTTACTGCCTGGAGATGATGCCCTGAAACACTTTGGATGGGTTCAGCATCCTGCTCAGAACCTCTCAGAAATCTCCAGCTCAGCACAAGGAGCTGCTCCTCCTCCTGCTGCCCCATCACCTGCAGCCCAGACAGAGCAGTTTATCTCTTGTTTGCTGCCTGTGCTCTTAATGCAACAGCACAGAGGGAGGGATGGTTCCTATTTTTAGCCTTACACTGTATGGAGTGTTTTCTTCTGGATGAACTGTCACAACACCTCCTGCTCCCTGTGCCAGGCCTGCTCACACCAGGGACACCTGGGCACATGCAGAGCTCCTGTGGGGAGCTGAGGGGTTCAGCTGGGACAATGAACCCTCTGGCAGAGAACAGGCCAGCTGCAGCTTGTGTTTGTGATGCCATTCCTGTTTGTGATGCCATTCCCACTGCTGGGAACAGCTATTTCTGCAGGAAAGAAAAGACAGAAGCAATGTCTGAAACCTCTGAAGACTGACTGGTCTTCCTGCAGAAGCCACAATTCTTCCTTCCAGCTGCCTGCTTTTCCCCAGAAGGAATGGGAACATTTCCCCCCCTGAATGCAGTTTTCATCATGTCCAGGCTCAGCTTCAGGCTGCAGCCCCCTGAGAGTTTGTCACCCTCACCAGAGCTGTGCCTGCATCACCACGACATCCCTCTGCCTGCCCCTGGCTCCTCCTGCACTCCTGGCATCCCAGTGTTCTGCACAGGGAGACCCAATGGACATTTGGTACCACAGCACAGCGTGTCACTGCTCCCTGTCACCCCAGGGCAGGTGCAGAACAATTCACAGCAGCCTGGGGAGCTGCAGAGGGGTCTGTGGGCAACTCCCCTCTCTTCTGTGGGACTGTCCTTACAAACAAACTGTGAGTCTGATGGTAAAATAAGAAACAATGGGAAGCTTTCCATAAGAATTCCATGGATTGACTTGCCCAGACTGTGTTATCGGAACAGGGACATAAGGAAAAGGGAAATGTATATTAAGGGGTTCTGAATTAGGCGTTCTGGGAAGCCTGTACCTCTTGAGTACCTCAGCCAATGGGGAAAGAGAGAGGGAAATTCTGCCAGGGAATTAGGATAAAAAGAGGCTGCATCCTCTATCAATTTGAGAGACCCCATGGGAAATGCCTGTGACCTCTCCCTTTATTCATGCACAAAGCTACAGGACTCCTCTGTCTCCTTTTTGCACATAAACCTCTGGTGTTTGTGGATTACTTTTCTGACATCTGCAACCCCGAGTCCCTCATGGGCTCCTCCAGGCTCTGTTCCTGTATCACCCACTTGACCAGGGTGGTCAGCGGGGTCCTTGGGTGATGACCACTGCATCATCTAGGAGCCCTGGGGGCTACCTGGGCTTAGAGATCTGATCCCTTGGAACCTGGCAATAAATTCAGTCTTTTCCAGTCATCTTCAGCCCTGAGAGCAATTAAGTGGTGTGACTCACAGCAGCGGCGGGGGCTCTCCCTCTCTGCTTTGCCAATGACTGTTATTAGGACCAGAGAAATGGTCCTTCGCAAGGATCTGCCACTTCTAACAGACACTTAATTGCTCCTGCAGCTGGGGGAGGAAGGTCACAGCGCTGAGGGTTTCCAGGATCTGTTCCTGCTGATAATTCATTAGCGCAGGTAGTGTGCTCCAGAAAATCCCACTCAGGTCTCTGCACCAACCCAGAGCCACCCACACCAGAGGGGGATTTGCTGGTAATTCGCTCCACATCTGCATTCTCTGAAATTTTGGGAGTGAATCCAGCGAGGACAGGACCCCTGAGCTAGCAGGGCAGAGCTGCACAAACAGTGGAACGTCTCTGCAGTTTCTCACTGAAAGCACAGGGAAGAGAACCCACTTGTAGAAATCTCATTATTTTGATTTAAAATATTCCATTGCGGCTGGGCGGTCATAAAGAAATGCTTAGAATCATTTTTAAAATCAGAGTTGCTTTCCTTTTTCATGCCACAAACATGTGGGGAATACGATGTGAACCTCCTGGGTTTGCTGTAATAGGGAAATTACTGAAATCAATCAACCAGTGGGAAATACGAGATCCAGGAGGGATCTGAAGGTTGTCTAATGGAAAGCATTAGTATTTTAAAAATAACTGTTAAAAAAATGCACTGAATTCAGCATTAAAATTGCTTCTATTAACACACATCATGCTGGCATGTTTTACCATGGATTGCTTGCTTGTGAAACCCTCAGGAGCCCAGAGCATGCACTGCCAGGGGGTTTGCTGTACACTGGAATCAGGGAAGAGCTGAGAAGTTATTGGGCATTCAGACAACTCGAAATTCACAGGATAGAGCAGAGCCAGCTGGCCAAAGAAGAACCTTGCCAGATACCTTGTCCCCTGCTGTCCCTAGGTCACCCAGGTGGGACAGCAGCAGTGGCTGGGGAGGCACAGCTCACCCCCTCCTCAGCTATTTTAAAGCATGGACCTGCAAACAAGAGGGAAGGAGGATTTGCAGAGGGCTACTGTGTAATTAAACTTTAAAACATTCCAAACTAAAATTATATCTTCCTTATTGAAAACAGGCATTTAAGAGCTCACAGTCCTGGAAGCATTGCAAGGCTAATGGCAGCCACTCATTAGAGCAGACAAAGGAAGCAGGAGCTCTAATTTGTCTTTAGTCAACTGTCTTGGGCTTGAAGGCCGTGGGGCTGGGGAGGAATGCTTTCTGAAGTAATGAAAAAATTAAGGGGCTTCTAAAATTAAGCAAAATGATTTTACCTCTGATGCAGGAGGTTGATCTAAATATAAACAGAAAGAAAGAAAACTCTCGGCTACTTATATAAAGCATTAGAAAAAAAAATGTAAGAACTGATCCTTGCTCTTTATTTTCTAATTTATATTTTAAAATTCTATCATAATGACCAAATTGACAAAAATTTTCTTTCTCTTACTCAATTTTTGATAATTTGCCTTAAGGATTTTATTTCAGACCTATATTCTTGACCGTTTATGTGTAACCTAAACAGCCCAGTGAAATGGTGTCATTTGGCAGTTCCTTTTAATCATTCAGTCTTCCTGAGAACGTTCATGTTGTAGCTTTTGATTGACTCTAAAGGTAAAACAGAAATCCCCATGCCATGCCATGCCATGCCATGCCATGCCATGCCATGCCATGCCATCCCATCCCATCCCATCCCATCCCATCCCATCCCATCCCATCCCATCCCATCCCATCCCATCATCTCAAAGCATTCACCTTTTAGGACTTAACGGTGGGCCTCAAGAAAGCCCTTTACAATCTAAGTATCATTTCAAAGGATTTTGGATTACTAACACCTTCGGATTCTGCAAAATGCTCTGGGGGGAGGAGACCCCATCAGATGCTCCAAGACCAGCTCTGGAATCCCTCACTGCCCGGAGGAAGAACAGATCCCTTAAACAACTTCTCTGCCCTCTTCTGCCATTGGCAGCACTGACTGGCAGTGAGTTTCATTCTCCCCCATCTTCCTCCTTCCCCAGCATTCCCTCCCCGAGCCTCTCCCTCCCTGCACATCCTCCTCCCGCGGCTGGACCCCTCGTCAGCCCCGTTCCTGCCTGTCACCAGGGATGCAGAATTACTCTGCACCCCTCGGGGCATGAAGCGTTCGCAATCCACGCGGCTGCAATGGCCTTTATGGATTTTCCCTTTCCCTCGGCGGAGATTACCCGCTCGGCGTTCGGGAGCCGCGCACAAAAGCCTTAACAACGCCTATTGTTGGGGAGAAAAACATTCCCCATGCAGCTCCCACCGGCTTCATCCGAGCCCTTTGAAAGGGTGATTGTGCTCCGGCACAATGCGGGAACATGATGATGTGAGGACTTCGGGGAGGAATCGAGGTGAGCATTTCATTAGGATGGAAATATAGAGGATTATTTGCCTGACAAAGCGGCGAGCTGCTCCCGCTCTGTGGGCAGTTTTCAGGGTGCAAATACCAAAGTCCAGGAGCAATTTCTCCTCCAGCCAGTTTGCTTTCACTTGAAAGGGTCGCTTTCACTTGAAAGGATCACTTTCACTGGGTTCAGCCAGGACAATGAGCACCTAAACAGGAATATGTCTGAAATCACCAAATGTTGGCTTTTGGGGCTCTGGAAAACACCTTTGCACCAAACGTCTCTCAATTGCTCTGAAGGATTTCCCCGTTTCAAATGCATTGATATCCAGCTGTTTCCTTCCAGTACAGCCTCCACACCCATCTCTCATTCTTTATTTAGTGACTGAGTTTTTACTTCTCTACCCACAATAATAGCACATTGCACTCCCATTAATGCCGAGTTAATTCCTCACTATCGGTATCCAGAGATATAATGATTGGTTACTTGCTTTAAAATGATTATTTTTATTGTCAGTCATGCAAATGGATAACGAGGGACTCAATGACATTGTTTCAGTACCTCACAGGCTGACTGTGAGGTGATCACCCCTCCAGCACAGTGTGGAGCTGGGCAACTCTGAGAGAAACCCCAGGCAGAGCCACATCTGCTTCCTCAGCCTCAAAAAAATTGTGTTTTCTTTTTAAAAATACCCATAATCTTGGTAAATGACCAGACAACATAAAGTGCCCACAAAATCAAACCTGCCTACAGGTCCATCTGTTCCCAAACACCCACTCCAGGCCCACGCTGGACCTCCAAGGCCGAAGTTTTCTGCAGTCAGAACACGACAAGAACAAAGCAACTGCAGCTGGAGCTTAATGAACACCAGGGCGCTGCGTTCGGATCATTCACTGACTGCTCAGCTCAACCTGCGCTCTGGGAAATTAGCCACAGAATTCATTTTCCCGGGGAATGTCAGTTCAGATCTTGTGCCTGTTTCTGAGAAACAGTTTTATCTCCCACAATGCCACTTAGAAGAAGCAAGAGAACATTATTCCTTGAAAGCAGATGACAGGGCTCTGTGTGGCTGATGTGAGCAGCACCCGCTGTAACCACAGGAGAGGCTGCAGTGAACTGCTTGGGGGATCCATCCCAGCCCTGTGGGGAGCTGCTAAACTCCCCACATGGAGTTTAAATGCTGCCTCTGCTCTGCATGCCCCATCCTGCCTCCCTGGCACCCCTCTGTGCCCTTCACCCTGTCAGGAAAATTAATCCACAAACACCAGAGGTTTATGTCCAAATAGGGGACAGAGGAGTCCTGTAACTTTATTCATGAATAAAGGGAGAGGTCATGGGCATTTCCCATGGGGTCTCTCAAATTGATAGAGGATGTGTATTTCTATTTTATTTTATTTTACTTTCCCTCTCTCTTTCCCCACTGGCTGAGGTACTTGAGAGGTACTGAGGTACTTCCCGGAATGCCTAATGCAGACCCCCTTAATATACATCTCCTCTTTCTTCTTTTTCTTATGTCTCTGTTCTTGTAGATTATTAACACAGTCTTGGGTAAGTCAAATTAGGGGAATTCCTATGGAAATCCTTCCCATTGTTTCTTCTATCTCTCAGTATCAGTCTTATCCTACCAGCCCAGCCATTTGTTTGTAAAGATACTTCCTTATTCCTTTCAACCCCACCGTGCCCTTCACCTTTCTGTCCCACACATCCCCAGCTCCTCGCTGCTAAACCGTTCCTGTTGAAAAATATACCAGTTAAAAAATTTGGTATAGCTGTAGTCAAAGATTTTGTTTGGGTTTTGACTGCATAAAATTTGGGGGGAATCCTGTAAATTCATGTGTCATGGAATGATTCTCTCTGCACACCCAGGCTATGTGTGGATGAGATGATTTCTGTGGTACATCTTGGCCAGAACAACATCCTGGCCAGATAATAAAGTAATGCCTTGACTCTCTAACATTTAAAATGTTGTTGGAGGTTTTGTTTTCCCAGCAGTTTTGGTGACATCCCAACCCCGATAAGCCCCCTCTTTCCTTTAACGAGAGAGATTTCTCTGCAAGGAGGCTGACAGCCCCTTCATCCCAGCCCAAAGGGGTGAGGAATTGCTGACCCTGAGAGTAAAATGCTTAAAATCATTAGTGACTTCTGTGGCGGCAGCCGATTACACGCAAATTTCTGCTCGGTGATTAATTTAATCGCAGTCAATGGTTCCCCTGTTCACTTTGGGGGAGCTGATGAAATAAGAGAATTCACTTATTCTCTGAGTTACATTCTTGAAAAGCAAATTTTTGGCTCGGAGTGAAAGTTTAATTTAATTACAGAATTAAACTTCCTTGTACTGGAAGAAGCAGGGCTTCCTTAAAAGTGTCAGGAGAGCAGCCATGGCACAGAAACAGCCCTGTGGTTCCTGGGCTGCCAGTCCCAGAAACCCAGCCTGGAATAGAATGAAAACCCTGCAGTCTGCTCCTGCTCTTTACTCATCAGCTTAATGTGAGTGAACAAAGGAGTAAATTACCCATTCCTTCATAGAAATCTCTGTGGAGGAAAACTTTAATTTGCTGGAGAAACTACACCTGACAAATTGCTGCTTTTTAAAATACTGGTTTGGATGCTCCTCCTGCATTTCTGAGGATAGAGAGCACAGCTCAACATAGAGCCCTGGCAGAAACTGGGTGACAACACCAGAATCAGCAGGTCATGGGGTCCAACCTTTGCCTGTGGTTCCCATCACTCCTGTCCTCTGTGGCTGCTTAGAGATTTGCTTTTCTTTAAAGCACCTAGGCTCCTCCTGTTCGTGTTAACCAGCCTGATGATCTGAAAGATTTCACTGCTCCACAGGCCAAGAAAGCTGTGCTCCTTGCAAAAATGCCTCAGAGCTACATAAAACCATCATCAGAAAAGGGGGGGAAAGTCACAAACAATTATTTATTGACTCATAGTTTAAGAAAATGTTGTTTCCTCTCACTACCAGAATAAAACAAGATCCAGGCTCTAATGCTATTGCTCCCACTCTTCAATCAATAACTTCCACAATAACTCAGCCTCACTCACCCCAGCCCACATTTCCAGCCTCATTTCTCAGCGCTTTTGACAAGCCTGGGAGAATAAAAGGATGCAGAATTACACTGACCGTATTATACACAAGTGATGTGAAAAATGCCTCAGCCCCTGGCACCCAGCTGCTTGCTCAGTCGATACATTCAGCAGTGGTTTTTGCTTCTTGCAAGGGCCTCATCACACCTGGAAAGCACCATTCCAGTGGCTCCTCTGGGCACAGGGTGCTGGACAGCTCCCTGCCCAGCAATGCCTTCAGCCACCCAGGTCACAGTGGTGCCCAAAGCTGGTGCCACCCCTGGGCTCAGCCTGGGCACAGTTCTGCCTCACAGAATCCTCAGCCAGGTGTGACAGCAATTTCTGACTCCTCTGGCTTCAAAGCAGGGGTGCCAGGAGAGCCTGAGCCCCACAGGGCTGATCATGAGGGTCATCATTGCTGAATGCCAACCATGCTGCTGAATTCCTTCTCAAATTCATTTCTCCACATTATGGCAGGTCCTTGACTCACAGTGACATTTATAGCTCCACAGTGTCCCATCCTATCATGCCTGCATTTATTTTGGTAGTCCCAGGTGATCAGTGCTGGGATTCATCTGTTTCTCTGATAACCAAGAGGATGGCAGGGAGAAATGCCCCTCCTGCCCCACTGCTCATCTTTGGAGTTCTGTCAGGAAGATCACCAGGGAAATATGAAAGCCAGTAATTAATAAGTCATTCCATTAATTTAGATATTCTAAAGCAACCAAGTCTGATGCTGGAAGGTCTCAAGCATCTTCCAGGCCACATCAGAGTCAGTCCATCATCACCTGAGCATCACTGCCCTGGGTTTGGCTTAGCAAAAGCTACATCCTCTCCTCTATTAATGTCATTAATAATTATGGAAAAAATGCACCTCAGCTTGGGTTAAAATAAATATGTGAATAAAAGACAGATCTAATAAACCTCGATGGAATTTATGATTTTCTCAGCCATCGCTTTGCCAGAGATAATGTTGCGCAGTAAAGCTGATTTGCTGGATGAGAACCATATAATTTATCCTGTCAGGGAACATAAGAAATCTTGTCTATGCAGGGGATGACTGATGGGCTCATGGAAACTGGCAGGGAAGCAAATAAAATAATTTTGTCTGTTAAAAATATCTAATTATCATGTCCTTGTTTATGACAACGCACGCGGGTGAGGACTGTGTCAATACCTACAACACAGATTTCTGCTTTATGCTGAAACTTTCTTTTCATTTCAAAGTTTGAGAATTTTTAAAGCTAGTAATTACAGCTGTTAGCTCTTTGCTCTGATGTAAGAGCTTACCCCCAAGAAAAAGCTCTGCTACCTGAACTGACACTGCTTCCCTCTGCCAGGCCTGCTGGGAATTTATTGTGTGAAAAGCACAATTTTAGGTCAGTTCAAAATGAAACCCCCATGAAACACCCTGTGGCTGTGCTGGGTGGGCACTGGGATTGGTTCAGTCATGTGTCTGTACAAATGTTTCTACAAAGACATGGGTGCTTGGCCATCATCACGGATCTCAACAGCTCCTGAAAGGCTTTGGCATTTTGGCTGCCTGTGTTGGCACATCTGTCTGTCTGTCTTTCTGTTTGAGCCACGACACTGCTAGGCATCATAGCTCTCTGGGGCAGGTGAGGATGTGACCTCTCCCAGGGACACACAGCCCCTGAACTCCAGGATGCCCAATTTCCCTGCTCCTCTCCCTCCTCCTCTCGCTCTCAGATAGTCCCCAGGCTGCTCCCAGAAGAGCTGTGAGCAAGAGGGAGAGGAGAAGCAAACAGAAACAGAGAAGTGGAAAAACGACGAGCTGATGAGAAGAGCTGTAAAACTCAGTTTTCCGGAATTCTGGGAAGAGAAATGAAAAACACACCTTAAAAGCCACTGCAGCTGAGAGCTGGAAAGGTCACAGGTTTGCATTTCCCTGCGCTGGAAGCTCTGCTAATCGCTGTTTAACAGGGTTCACTGGTGAGGAATGGTTTCAGTGGCAGGGCTGGTTAATAACACCTTATTCTGCACAAAATTCCACTTCACTGGAGCATGTGTGAAAGGGACTTTGATTTGAATGAGGATTGATACCTTTCCTGCAAAGCAGGGCACCTTACCAGCCACAAACCGAGGCTTTTGTACCCAAAATGTATCCAGCTGTGCGCTAAATGGCAATGTCTCACCAGGCTGATGGTTCTGCAGTAATCTGAGGGAAAGGGCTGAGCTCCTCTGCCCAGAAGAGATTCACTGCCAGGTCGTAAAGCCTGCCTGGAGCTGGAGCTGCATGTGGGGGCTAATTGGCATAATTATGTCTGATAAACTGCTGACAGCCACCTCTGCTCAGTGTGGAGCAAAATCCAAGGTCCAGGGGAGAATCCAGAGTGTTCTCCTCCCAGGAGAGGGGTGGCTGGATGAGCTCCCCGATCTCTCTGAGGCCAGAACTCCTGGCTGGCCCAGCCTGGGGCTACAGTGGGACACCCCAGCCAGCCCCTGGCCAGCCACACACCCCCCAGCCAAGCTCTTTCCCCCTGCTGCACTGTGCTGCTGGTGCTGGACCAGAGCAGGACCACCCAAAGGGAAATGAACTCTGTCCCAGGCAGGGCTGGGGAGGAATTCTGCCAGCACAGCCCTGCCCTGGGACTACTGGCACACACAGAAGGAGCCCACACTGGCACACTGGTGTGGGGCAGGAGCACTGGGCTAGCAGTTGCCCCCAGCATCCTCACTGCCAGCGCTGCGAGGAGCTGTGGCACTATTTTTAGAATGTGCAGTTATTTTGGAGTCTATTTTCTCTGTATTCCCTCTCTTGCTTTCACATCAAAGGAGAGAACGACACGGAGGTGCTGTGCTGTCCTCACCCAGAGGTCCTGATGCAGGATAAAACACCACAGGTGCTGCGAGGTAACATGCCAGAAGAGAAACTGAAAACAATAAACAGGTACAACAGTGCAATAAATAAAGGGGATTAAATCCAAGCAAAATCAGGTGGCATTTATGTCGAGCATCTTCTTTGCGGATTACTCATGTAGAAAACGTGGCCACATCAGCACAGAGCTCAGTTTAGCTCCAGGATTAGATAATACCCAGGCAAATGACTCTCATAATTCTGTGTTATGTGCTCCAGAGTGAATACTTTTGGCTGCCAGGGACACTTCTGCACACAGCTGCATGCAAGGACATAGAAATACCTGTGTCCCCACAGATGGCTGGGGTGGGCAGGGGTGGAGCAGGCATGGGTATGGCCCAGAGTCACCTCCCCAGCCTCATGACCTCACTCCAGATTATTTTATTCTGCCAAACACTCATTAGGGCTCAGCCTGTGCTAATTACTGGAGCATCACTTTCTGGTTTGGTAACGTCACCTCCCATGGCATCAGCACCCATCCCGCCAGAGCTGCCCACTCACATCCTGGGCTCTGAGCCAACCTGCTCAGCTCAAGGTCACCACACACACTTTCCCAGCAGAACAGCCTTTCATTACATGGTTGCAGAGTTTAACGAGGCTGGAACCTCATCAGTGCCTCCGAGCACCACCCTGATGCTGAAAATTCGGAGCAGTACCATCACTGCATCATGGCTGTCTGGCTCACAGCAAGACACTCCAGGCTATTCTTCTCAGGAATCTCTTTGGAAAGTGTACTTTGTAGTGATAAGGGCCGTAGCTGCTTTATTTCCCCCCTCTCCCTGCTGTTTTTGGCTCACGCCCTGTGTGGTTCTTTGTGTCATTTTTATAGTGACTTCTAACAGCCTTAGCGGAGGGAGTGTGATTTACTGCGAGAGACAGGCTGGCTTTTGTCAGAGCTGAAGTGGAAATGTTCCCCATTGTTGAGACTTGATGGCACTTAGCTAAATAAAATCATGTGGAAAATGAGGAAAACACAGATATTCGCTGTGTATTAAATAATTATTTCTTCCTTAGAACACTGTTGCTACTCAGCATTATATCCTCCCGCGGTGCCTGTCGTGTGAGGACTTCAAACGCTGCTCAGAGCCTCTGCTGAGGACATGCCACCCTTGGTAGATGACAGACACACTCTGCCTGGACATCCCTGTGTGCTTCCTCACAAATATTGGTCCTAGCAGCTGTCCTAGGGGTGCCACCCTGCCTGAGCTCAGCCCTGCAGCAGGACCTCTCAGACAGCGAGTGAGAAATTCCCAATTTTTTTTTTCAGAAAATCACAAAAATTTCGGGATTTTTTCGGGTTTTTCCAAGTTTTTAGCAGGCTCCCACCTGCCCTTTGCCCCTGCGGTGTCAGAGCTGTGTGGGTGCTCATGTCTCCCTTTTTGCACACCCTGGGGTGCTCATGTTCTCTTTGTGCACACCCTCAGGTGCTCATTTCACCCTTTTTGCACATCTTGGGGTGCTCGTGTCTCCCTTTTTATACAGCCTGGATGCTCATGTCTCCCTTTTTGCACACCCTGGGGCTCTCATGTCTCCCTTTTTGCACACCCTAGGGTGTTCATGTCACCCTTTTTACACACCCTGGGTCCTCATGTCACCCTTTTTGCACAGCCTGGGGTGCTCATGTCCCCCTTTTTGCACACCCTAGGGTGCTCCTATTTCCCTTTTTGCACACGCTGGGGTGCTCATGTCTCCCTTTTTACACAGCCTGGGGTGCTCGTGTTCCCCCTTTTTACACACCCTGGGGTGCTCCAGCCAGGCCAGGCACTCCCCTGTGACCAACCCACCCTTTCTGGAGCACAGCACCAGCGTGGCTGCAGGCAACCCACCAAGGACAAGGAGAAAGCAAATCCAATTAAAACATCCACTTGCAGACGGACACTGAATCAAGAGTTCCACAAATAAAAGCTCCATTTCCTCCTCCTGACCTGACCACAGGGCCCAGCTTAGCCATGACCCCCCGAGGCAGAGGCAAAGGAGCATCTTCCTTTTACCTGTCCTGAGCTGTCAATCTCCCCCTCATTAAAGCCAGAGCAGGATGTCAAAGGTGGCAGCTCCCTGCTACTCCATTCCACCCCTCAGAGCACACGATCCCCACTCTGGTGCTTCATGTTCGTTAAGGTTGATTTTCAAAGCCTCTGCAGCCCCTGCTCTCAATGAGTGCAAATGCCAAGCTTTGCAAGAGACCAGGGGAAGGTGGGGAAGACGCCGCCATCGTACCCTCTTTAAAAATTGATAAAAATAAGATTAACAGATGCCTCTGGCTGTGAGACTCCATCGCTGGAGCCTCGTGCCCGAGCTCGGCACATCTCCATGGCAACTCGAGTGTGTGGCCTGAATAGATGCGTCAGGAAATTCGGGGTTCTCCTGGGCTGGTGGGGTGGTTTGGTTTGCTCAGACCTTCCCCTTGCAGCTGTGGATGTAGGGAGGTGGGCAGGGCAGCTGGCAGCATGGCCTCAGGGAGCAGTGGTGGGGCCTGTGGGTTTCAAACAGCACTGTTTCTGCTGGAGTTACCCAAGTGAATCAGGTTTGCAGGCTTGGGAGCAGGGAGGTGTGTCTGGGAGGAGACTGGCTCACGGGTGGGACAGGGCAGGGATGAGCAGCATGGTGTCAAACCCCAGACAGAGACTAAAGTTCAGGGCTGGATAAATGGGAAGAAGGTCCAAAGGAGCCAGGGAGTCCAATCCCTCCAGGCTCTGCTGCAGTGCCAGGAGCTTGCAGGGGTGTGGATGCACCAAGGGCTCTCCTCCCTCCCTCCTTCATCCCCCAACACACCCCACATATCCCAGCTGGCTGCTGCACACCCTGCACACAGCACAGTGTGCATCCACCCACGGTGGAAATATTCCATTTGATGCTGCACATCCCCTCTCCACTGTTTCATCTCCCTCCCTCCTGCTGCTCCCTGAAGCTGGAGCAGCTCACCAACCCCACCTTTGCCACCCCTCAACCAGTCCCTTCCCCTGGCCTCAGCCCTGCACAGCCCTTGCTTTGAGCTGCCTTTACCCCCCAGCAGAAACCCACAGAAGCACCACAGGCTCAGTGTGTTCCCTGCCGTGAGCCCTCTGTCCATAGCAGCGATTTCTTTCCACCTCCTTTTGCTGAGGATGTTGTAACTCTGCACTGATAGCACAAAGTTTAACAGCTCCTCTTTGGAGAGGTGTTTAGGATATTTAGGATCCAGCTGTTGAAGCGGGAATACTGGAAATCAGAGAAGCCATTTAATCCTCATGAAATTTCAAGTGCAAGACAAAAAAAACAAACCAAACCAAAACAAAACAAAAAACCAAAACCCAACCCCCCCCCCAAAAAACCCCAAAAAACCAAAATAAACCAAAAAACAAACAAACAAAAAAACCCCAAGCAACAGAGCAAAGCCATGGGAAACATTCTAAAATTGCCCTCCCAGCTCAAACCAAGATTATTTACTTCATCCTGGCCCTGGCCAGTACTATTTCTGTTGTTTAACATTCATGTCATCCAAACTGCCTTTCCACTGGAGGCTTTCCCCCCCTTCTGATGATGAGTCAGGTTAAATTCAGCACATGCTAACGAGCTCAAATCCCTCCTTTCACCCCTGAGAGCTCAGACATTGACAGTGACCAAAGAGCAGAGCTGGAGCTGAGCAAGTCAAGTTAATTCTGTTACACAGAATAACATTGATTTGTTGTCGCAAAACATTTGTTACCTGAGCAGCGTTTGCAGCTGAAAGGGAAGGATGGAAAAACCCCACTGAAGTTTAAAGTTCTTGCAAATTAGCCAAACTTTGGTTTGCAACTGAGAACATGCTCTCCAGCAGAGAGAGATGGAATCTGCTGATGTCAGTGCATATTCCCCTTTAATGATGCATCTTTTGGTGAAGAGGAGCACAGCAAACCCAGCATTCTCACTCCAGGTGGTGTTTTCTCTCCCCCCTTTTGCAAAATCCATCACCAGTGGCTGTCTGTCCATCCAGGCTCTGCCCTGATGTCCCTTTGATGGCAATGGCCATCCCAGCAGCACTGACCATCCTCTGGGAAGGATTCCCTGAATGCCTTTTCCCCTTCCCAGCAGTGAACACAGGAACTGACAGCAGAGCAAACTGCTTTTTTCAAGCTAAGGACTAAGGAGATTGCCCCAGGGGTGCAGAGCTCACTACAGGGCATGGATTGTCAGGGACTCCTCAGGAAAGGGGGAAATGCTTCCCCTCTCCTGGCCCCGTGCTCCCCTGTGTTCTGCAGAGAAGTTACTTTTGCTTTTGAGTTACATTTATTTGAATGTAAAATCCTCAGCTTAAATTGCAGCAGGTTTTGTGATATTTAATATCCAAAGCTAGGAAAGGTCATGTCTGTCTGAAAATAAAATGAGGTTTAATCTGGAGATTGTGTGTGGCAGGTTTTTTATGAAAATTTGGTTTAGAAATAGATCTTAAATCCATAAGGTCACTGAGAGGAAGGTTTTTCTTTCTCAAAGACTTATCACTCCCATATCTCAGAGGAACAAAGGATAATTCAAAGAGGAAAACAAAATCCTGTGACTTCCCTTCTCTTTATTTCTGCACCTGCATCCAGAACGCTTCCTTCTACATCCATTCGTCATACTCCTCCTCTTCTGTTTCTTTGAATATCTGTGTTTAGAGTGCACTAAATATGATGCTTTTGTTGCTTTCCTCCAGAATTTTACTACTATTTGTCAGTCGAGTTCACGACAGCATCTGAAGAGTACCCAAAGAGATTTTTTCTAAAACCTCAAATGCAACACTTCATTCTTTTTCCTTAATGGTACTCTCAATCCTCCTACCTTCTGTTCCTCTCCAGAGGATAGCAATCCCATACTCTGGACATGGCTATGGCATGGACATCCTTCCACAGCCCTGCTGCCAGCTCCAGGCTCCTCTGCCTGCTCATGAGCTGAATTCTCCTCAAACTCTTCTTGGCTCTCAGAAATACAGAGGTGTCCCTGTATTTAATCACTGATGTTCTCAAGGGTAGAGCCAGGGGATCTCACAGAAGGCTACATCACAGAGCAGCATTAGGGCTCCCTGCTTGTGCATGTGGGGTTATTGTGCAGTGTGGGGTCAGAAACCAGCCCTGGCCACACTGGGTGAGTTGTGCTGAGCTCTGACACCATTGCTG
Source organism: Lichenostomus cassidix (assembly GCF_008360975.1). Lineage (NCBI taxonomy): Eukaryota > Metazoa > Chordata > Aves > Passeriformes > Meliphagidae > Lichenostomus > Lichenostomus cassidix. The sequence goes on along the minus strand of NC_139503.1, from coordinate 3,485,699 downwards.
TGTTATCCTCGTGGTTATGCTGAGCAGAGACAAGGCTGTCATGTCCTGACCTGTTGTGGACCTTGCAAAGTGAGGTCCTTGCTGCCCTTGGAAAATCCTTGCTCACTTCTGGTACTTTGGCTAACTAGAAAAGCATTCTGGGAAGGACTCAGCTAAACTAGAAGTGAAAAACAAGTTCCAGAATTCTAAAACAATGATTAGAACAATCAGTGCTCCCAGTGGGGCTGTGGTTGGTCACACCTGATGCTGTTCCTGTCCTGTCTGTGGTGTTGGTTAAACACATTTGTTGTGCCTCACAAGGATGGAAACTCAGAACAAACTAACAGTTTAAGAACTCTGGATTTTTGCAATAAAAGGACTTCACCATACCATCCTGGAGTCCCTGTGTGCCCTTAAAAACCACCACACTGACCCCCACAGAGACACTCTGAGTGAGGACACGACTGAGGAGAGGCACAGAGTGTGAGGCTCTCACTCCCTCAGACTCATCCTAGCAGCCCAAGGAGCAGAGCACAGCTGGATGGTGTGACCATGACTGGTGCCAGCATCCATCGTGCCTCACCAGCCCCAGCCTGGGGTCCCCAAAACACAGGCTGTCTCCAGGCCACCCCTGGAGATCATCTCCCTGCACTCTGCTGAACCATCAGTCATCCCAACTTTTCTGGGCACCTGCAATCTCTGACCATCAAAAGCACTTGGGAAAGACACCTGCCCTGACCAAATTCGTGTGTGACAGCAGTTCTTGGGGCTGCAGCCTCTCCTTTCCCACAGAGCATCCCCCAATTTGGGATCCTCATCCCTGAGCCCTTCAGCTGACAAAGGCAGGTACACATCTGCTCCCACAGCTGAGCAGTTTACCAAACCTTTTCCTGCTATTCCTGTCATTCTGTTTGATCTTGTTAAGAATCAAAGAAAGCAATTACATCCTTAATCTTGTTCTATAAAACTGTAGCTACAGATAAAAAACCACCACGGGTAGCACACACCGGAGCACGAACACAAACAAGAGAGTAAAAAATGACAACTGATCTTTGATGCTTGACTCAAGACACACAGAAAGGAGCTTCAGAACTCCCAGGAACTTCAGATCCCTGTAAGACAGCTCGAGTGCAAGCTGCAAACTCACGGGCTTTTTTCTGGCACTTGTGTACCAAGAACAGAAAGTATCAGCAAGGCCTGAAGATAAGGTTTTCTTCTAATTCTGGATACACTTACTGATACAAGCGGAGATCTGTGAGATTTCAGAGCCCAAAGGGGAAGGAAAACAGAAGAAAAGCGAGAGCTAGGAAAGGAATTCCAGCTTCAGAAGTGCAGGGAAGAGATGAAGCTCAAGGAATTATGTGCATAGCATTTTGTTTGCTGAAAAAAATATTGTTCTCACCTTGGGAGAAATCCAGCACAGTGGAAGCAGTGTCTGGGATTTAAAAATCTCACTTTAGCACTACAAGGCCCATTCCAATCCCACAGCAGAACTTGTTTGGCATCTCTGCTGTTTTTTGGGGCTTGTGTGAAGTCACTCCTGACACAGCCCCGGTGGGAAGCCAGGTGAGCAGCACCGATGATATTTGCTTTTCGCTAAGCACCTGAATCCTTGCAAAAATATCTGCTCTGAAACAAGAATCACCGCAAAATAAGAATTCATTGTTCCAGGTGATTCCAGACACTCCTGGAGCTCTGATGGGAAGGGCAGCACTGCATAGGGTGGCACTAAGCCAACGCCACACAGCCCTTTGGGTGACCTCAGCTGCCTCAGTGCTGTCCCTGCTGGGTTTGCAGAGAGGGCAGGAAGCCACAGTCTGACTTTTACAGTGGAGAGAAAGTGGGGACAGGTGTCCCCTTAAAAACAACAAAGGCAGGTAGCTGAAACCCATTCCTGTTCCCAAAGAGATCATGCATAATTCAGTGATACACAGAGATGTTAAAACCAAATGTGCTCAGCCCTCAAATCTCAGAAATCACCCAGGGGCTGCTCCCTTCCAGCACCTGGAAAGTCTTTGCCACGAGGGGCTGAGGGATGTGGACCTGGTCCAGGGAAAGCTTTGGAAACCTGAGGGAATTCAGAACATCCCCAATCAGCTCCATATCCCTGGGACTGTGGGGACTCAGGTCTGGCAGCACCATATCCAGCTCAGCTACTGTAATTCCATCCCCATCTCTGGAGCATCAAGAACTCACTTTCCCCCTGTGACCCACACAGCCCACTGTCACCCCCCAAATCCCCTCTCCTCTTGGCCACTGCTGCATCCCCCAGGGCAGAAAAAGGACAGCAGGAGGACCCTGTCACACAGCTGAGCCCAGCAGGCCAGGGAAGCATTAAAATCGGCATTTGGAGAGGAAATGTGACACCTGGTTATTACACGACGTAATGGAATCAGCCAAGTGGTAAATGTAGCTTTTAAATAGGTTTTGTGTTCCCCATTAGCTCGTCTGATGCTGATTAGTTCTGACGGGGAAAGGGTTGGTCTGCAGCTTTCCCACTCAGGCTGCTGGTGGTGAAAAAGCTGTGGGAGCAGCGAGGAGGTGAGTGGGACTCACCTGCAGCATCCTGCACCCATCTGGGGGACTTCAGCAGCTCCAGCACCCAGCCAGAGGCTATGGTGCCTTCAGGACAGCAGGCACTAAAAGGGAACTAACTAAAAAGGAACTAAAAGGGAACAGCAGCAAACAGCAGACAATTCAGGGGAAACTTCTGGAATTGTGTCATTTCGGTTAAGGGGAAGCACACGCCAATGCCTGAGAATATCAGACACCCAGCAGCAGCTCTGGCAGCTCCAGCCACCCACTACAAGTGATTAGTCTCAAATCAGGAGTGTGTTTCACTCAAACAACTAAATATTATTTCCTAGTATTTGCTAAACACGAACAGGTGGGAAGGGAGGGAGGTAAGGGACTCATGGCAGCAGAGCTGGGCAATCTCACAGAGCCTTTCCCTTCCTGCAGCCCTCCTGGGCAGTCCTGCTCCTCACTCCCAGGGATGCCTTTCACTGGTAAAAATATGAAGCAGACACAGCAGCAAAGGGGAAAAGGGTATTACCTTGGTTTTAATAGGATCCTAAGTGCACTCTTGTCAAAGGTGGAAACTCACTGAGAACACACTGCATACCATGAGTATACCATTTTTAAGGATTTTACAAATTGGCATATTTACTTAAAATTTCTCAATAAGAAACTTAATAAATAAAGTCATTGTTTTCCTATTTTAATTACTTTTTCCTAAATGAGATTACAGCATAGTTTACAAAAATATGTTCCGGAGAGGAGGATTCATCCAAGGTTGGAGCCTCTAGTTCTAAGATAGGAATAATATTTAATCTTCCCACCTTACAGAACTCCCAAACTAAGCTAAATATCAGACTACAAGAGTTATAAACATGTAGGGCTAAGGTACAAGGAGTGTTTGTGAAGGGTACAAGGAGAGGGAAAGGGTATAAAAATGTACAAAAAGGGTATAAAAAGGAAGGACAAAAAGCATCCTAGGAGGACTCAGCTGTGGTGGATTTCCTGCTGTGCTCCCAGCAGCCTGCTGAACACAGACTGGAGACAAACTGGTCTGCTGGGCACCCTGAGCCCATCTATTCTCCTTGAAGGAAAACAAAAATAAAAACGATGCATTCTGGAAGCATCATCTGTATCACTGCTTTCTCTGTAAAGATCTCAGTTTGGGAGGGATTTCTGCTCCTCTGTGTGGTCAGCACTTCACACTGACCCAGGGACATCCTGCCCTCCTCCTCAGGGAGGGATTGGCCAGTCCCAAACTCAGAGCTCTGCGATTTAGGGAGACAAAAAGGACACTGAGCTTTTCTGCCATCGATTCCACTATCAGCACACACATGAGCTCTGTCACAGGTTTAGCTGCTGCTGTTACTCTGCATTGTTTTCCTCAAAACAGGGTTTGTGAAAGGTTTTATCTCCATTCACAGTTTCTAATAGGAACAGAGCTCTGATTTTCTCATTGCTTTGCTTCGCCCTCCAAGCTTGCCAGCACTCCTCAGATTTTCAGAGTGACCCAGCAGCTGCTTTTATTCTTTTCACTTGCAGTCGGCGCTCTCATGTTTTCCCAGGATAAAGCTTATTAAAAATGCATAAAGAATAGAGGCTTACGGAGGAAAAAAAAAAAAAGCAAAGAAAAATATTCCAGTTAATTGGAATTTGGAAAGAGTTGTAGTATCACAGGTTTAAAATCCAAACCAGATTTCCAAACCCAAGCTGGTTCCATTTGCTTTGGCCCAAACCCTGTTTTTAAGAGAAGTGTTTAACGAAAGCGTTAAAGGAAACATCAAGTCTGAGTTTCTTAAAATTCTGCAGTAAAGATGTTCCAAACGAAAAAGCCATTTTGATTCAACTTGTCTGACTTCCAAGCTCAATGGTCTTGGGATAAATCTTGACTTTCCATTTCCAGTGCAGGGGCAGGTTTGTTCCTTCCCTGGAAAGAAGAATCCTCAAATGAGAACAACAGCAAGCTTGTTATTTTCTTGACTCTGTAAACACTCCATAATTTCCCAGTAAGAAATTATACAAAAATACACAAAATGCAGTATTTTAATTGTGCTATAAGATCTTTCACAAGCAATCATAAAAATTCATGGATTTATTTCCTTTTAAAAGGAGAACATTTATTCAGAATAGGTAAAAGCCCCCTTTGCCTAGCAGGGGGCTGAGCACAGAAATTGCATTTTTAGGAGAGCAACTCCTGCTCTTTATGCAAATGCTGATGTATGGCTGAGGCACTGGGAATTTCCATTGTCTGTTTATGAACTTACAAGCCTAAAATCTTCCTGTTCAACCCAGTGCAAGGCACTGCCCTTCGGGTGGGAACTGGATTCCTAACTGGTTACTAAACCAGCAGCTCAGAAAAGCAATTCCAGCTGTCTTGGGGCTGTCAGTGGTGCTGCAGGGCTCAACCAGCATCAGGCTGTGCCCAGAGAGAGCCCAGGGAGAGCCCAGCCCTGCACACACCAGCAACCCCAACCAGCAACCCCAAATTCCCTGGGAAACCTCTGCCTGGAGTGATTTGCCAGTGCGTACACTTGCGAGACTTGAAAAGAATAGAAGAAAATATCAAATAGCCCATCGGTTTTAGTTTCATTGTCTCTATAAACCGTCTCTAGCAAAGCTCTGCAAGCAATAAACCCCAAATTTAATAGATGTGCTGCGCTTTTTAACCCTTGCTTACACGGAACAGAAAATAACTCATGGTGTTTACTACTTCCAAATTGATTCCTGAGCATCAAGACCTGCTCTGTGCTGACACAGGACCCTCTTCACTTCTACTTTAAATGTCACTTATCTTCTGTGTTGGAGTTTCAAGTGTTCCCTCTAATTTATCCTGTTTGTGCACAATAATTGCTCTTCCTACTGCACTTAGCAACACCCTTTGAGAATGGAGAAGCACAAGCCACCGTGTACTCTTTGACTAATTTTTTACCCAGGAATATTTGAGGTTTCCTGAAGTGCCAGTTGTTAAAACTCAGCCTAAATGTGCCAACACAGCAAATCCTGAGCGGTGCTTATAGGAGCAGGAAATGCACCATTGCTGCAAGGAACATGGGATTTAACTGAGCAGCTCTGCTCCTTCTAGCTGCTTCTAGAAACACGAATTTTAAAGTGATTATTCCAGCAGCTCGCAGCACTGCACAAAAGAAATCAGAAGGACTGTTCCAGGCAGTGTAGCAGCCAGGAAACAATGGCATCCCAGGGAACAAACCCAAATCCTCCTTCACAGGTGCGAGCAGAATTGCCTGAAGGGTCTTACACAATCAATGAGATTTCACTGCAGATGGATCCAAGCTGGAGCCTCCTCTCCTTCTCTCTGAGCTCAGGTGATATTTCCTGTCGAGGTTCTCACCAGGGCCTCATTGCTGGGGATTCCAGCTGCTGCCCAGCCTCCCACTGCTCCCATTCTCCCCTGCTCTGATCCTCCTGCTCTCATTCTGCCTTGGTGTGGTTTTTAAACTGGCTCTTCAAAGTGCCCCTTAAAAACCAAACACTGCCAGGGCTGTGACACTTGCAGCAGAATATTTGTGATGGTTTTGGGCTGTGGCCCAAAGGGGTCAAGGAGGACTGTGGAAAGCTGTTTCCTGCACATCTGCACAAAACTCAGTGCTGGTGGCACTGCCCTGTTTGGCAGCAGTGCCATCCTGGCTGTGCTGAGCCCCAGAGATCATCACACTCATGGAAAACCATCAGGAGCCAAGCCTGAATTATTAGGCAGGGAGCCCTTCTATCCTGGTTACTTTCTTTCAGGCAAATAACTAATAAAATGCTTCCTGGTCCCACTTCAGAAGTCGGGAAGTGTCACTCTGCCCTGGAGCCCCAAGTCTGGGCTGCACTGGGGGTCTCTGTGAACACCCCACAGTGGGGCTGGGGGATGGTTCTGCTCCTCCAGAGGCATCTGCCCCTCCTGCCAGGACTCTCTCTCCTTCCTCTCCCTCCTTCTGGGACACAAAAGGCAATTTGGGGTCAAACATCTTTGCACAAAGCCCGTGGCTCCATCCAGCTGCCAAACCCCAGGCAATCTCCAAGGAAAAAACCACCAGTCGAGTCTCTACTCTGACAAAATCCTCCTTTCCTGATGTGTTTGTGTTAACCACGAATTGGCTGATTTCCTTGAGTGTGGCAGCAGTCACACTGCCATGGCACATTTGGCTGAGAGTTTATGCTCTTAAAATCTGGAATCAGAAAGTTCTGGTTCCCACAGCAACCACAGGTAGCAATTATCCTGGTTCTGGAAATTTCTAGAATTGAAGGGATATTTGCTTCCTGCAGCCCTCTGCTAAGTGCACAGCAAAGGATATGTCTCTGTGCATCAAAATGAATTTATTTTTCCTTTGCTGTGTTTGTAGCTCTGTTTACACCTTAGAAATCTTTTCAATATCAACACTTTTGGACAGTTTTTTATACCTGCTACAGAACACAGAACCTCCTAAAACACATCACGCTTAATTTATTTCCACTTAGCTCTAGTCATTGCAACAAATGCAATTCATTGCTCTTGCTGCATCACGTTTTCCCTCTGTACATCACATATAATGAATATCACCACAATAAAATTCATAGTTTGTGACACTCCTGATTAATACCAGCTTTTCACGGGGAAGAAAGATTACTGCAGCCATTATGAATTTATACAGATCTTGCTTTTTCTATTAGAAGACACGCAGTGATGCAGGCTGCTTCCAGAAAGGGAAAACCCTTTCTTGCCTGCTGGTGGAATAAGTACAGCAAGAACAGATTTGCCTCTTCCCACACAGCTGGACAAGTGGCCATCAGTATTTTCAGCAGATTAATACACTTTAAACGCCACAATCTCAGTGAAGAATGAAAAGAAGAGCAGTGTAGTGTTTCTGTTGGGATTTTTAAGGACTCACACAGCTCCCTGAATTCCCCCCAGAATATTACTATGATTAACAGGCCACTGGCTTGCTAGGGGTTTAGTGGTTTATTTTTTCTTTAATTAGCCAGCCCCTCTTAATTAGTCAGTCCTTCTTTATCTCCAGCACCTGATCTCCTGAATGCAGAGCAGGCAGTGCTGAGCAGACACAATGCTGCTCCCAGCTCCACTTGGGAGCTGCTCTTGCACTTGGAGAAGTTCAGTGATGCTGAAACTGCCCAGAAAACTCCCTGTCGCCTCCACTTCTCGCAGCCACACACTGCAAATTGCTTTTGGTTCCTCCCTCCCTGGCCTGAAGCACTGTTCAAATGACAAAGATTGAAGTGTGATTTCTAATCTACTGTTGCTTTATGTTTTCTGCCAGGACTCTGTCCCCAGTGCTGTGTCCATCAGGGTCTGGACGTGGTGCCTGAGCCCAAAACAGCCCCAGTTCTGCCTTCCCAACCTGAGAGCTCAGCACAGCTGCTCCTCCCTCAATCCTGGTGGGAGAGAAGGGATAATTTCTGCCTCCCACACAGCAGGCAGCCTACATCTAGTGAGTATCAGTGTTGCAAACTGTCCTGATTGCCTCCGTACGTTCACGATGTACTCGGCCCTCTCAGAGCCAAGATGCAGCACTTGATTTGAATTTTTGCTGTCAGATCTGATTAAAAATTAAGTTGAACACAGTTGTAGGAAAACTAAATTAACATTCTTTTTGAGTAGCACCATGTAATTTAATGCAACAACTCATACAATTGAGTCATGCAACTACTAATATATGTCTAGAGGATCCGAGGGTTGGGAGCAGGCAGGGACTCAGTGCTGGTTTTGCTCTCTGAAGGAGCTCAGGCAGAGGCACAGGCATGACCAAAGGAGTATTTCACTCCTCCAAACAGAGGAAAATAAACAGAATATTGAAGTTCTAGAATAGAACTGGTTTTGCCCTCTGAAGGAGCTCAGGCAGAGGCACAGGCATAACCAAAGGAGCGTTTCACTCCTCCAAACAGAGGAAAATAAACAGAATATTGAAGTTCTGCAGGGTGGAGTTTTCAAGAAGGCAGTTCTAACAGGGCACTGCCTCCTTGCAAGGTGGAAGGAAATTTCCATCCTTACTTTCGATTTAGGATTTTTGGAGAGCACTCCCAGAATTTGCATTGGAAATGAGCCTTGGACTGCACTGTTTGTTTTCAGCACAGCTCAGCCCTCTGGTGCCAGGCAACCCCCAACCCCGAGACCCCTGCCAGAGTCAGGAGAACACGCTACACACACCTCATTTATCAACTCATTCACTGAGTGGTGCTTCAATCACAGCTCCCATATCCAAGAAACAGCCTAGAGGATCCACAATCCAACTGAAGAGAGGGGAGGAACAGCCTGTTTTCTGCCCAAGGTGTTCACTTACCCACCATGGGCAGGACTCCCCTCTGCACCCACAGCCCCCTGGAAAAAGAAAAAAAAAGAAAAGACTCCTCTGGACCCTGCCAGAGGAGTGGACAGCAATCTCACAGGTTTTACAGGTTACACAGACAATGCCCAAAGCCACACAGGGCACTGATGGAGTCAGAGGACAAGCTCAGCACCCTTTGTCCCAACATCACACACATAAAATCAGCAGTTTCACAGAAAGACATAGTTACAGACATCCACTGAGAAACACATCCCCTCTCCAGAGGCTGAACAGTTCGGGACGGTTTCCATTTCTTCGCAGCTTTCACACTGAATGGAGACAGCTCAGACACTGGGATTTCAATTCAAGGGCCATTTAGGATTGAAAAATAGAGACAGGTTTATATACAAAATGGGAGCATTTCACAAAAACTCTGTCTCCCTCTCACTCTCCGAGAATTATTGTCCCTTATTATCCGGCAACAAAGGGAGGATTCGCTGCCTCGCCAAGGTGAGCACAATCAGTCCTCCTGTCATTCTGCAAAATGGGAAAGGAAAATAACATTGACCTGAAACCTGAGCCGCAGGGCTGAGGGTGCCACGCAGCTCTGGAACCCTTTGGTGTGCTGATCCTGGCAGAATTGTGCAGGGAATGCACAGTGCCAGCACCCAGCTCAGGGCGTGAGGCTCACACGGGCAGGACAGGATGAGTCACTCGGTGACAGGGACTCTGCTCAACGTGGCAGCAATTTTTTGCCATTAGCGGAGTTCTGTGAATGTCATTCGAGCTGCCCATCATTTCTGCAGGTATTTTTGGCTCTGAGAGCACTGAGGTCCATTGTGTAACCCACTCATCCCCTCAGCTCCAGGGCTATTTATACCACGTCCTCTCAGGCAGGGAGAGGGCTGGCTCTGCAGCCAGCTGAGGGCTCAGAAGCTGCTGGTCAGCAGGATGCCCCTTCTTGCTGCCTTCCGCTCACTTTCACAGACTTGCTATAAAGCAGCTTAACATCAGAAGTCCAGAGCTGTGGTCTGGGCCAGGCAGCCTTGCTTTGATCCAGCTGGGTGAGACAGAGATTCAGGAATGGATTTGGGAGCGATTGATCTCGTTTGTCCTGTTCTCCTGCAGTGCAGCTCCGGGGGCAGCCAGGCAGGAGCTGTCAGTCTGGCCAGCCCATCTCCTTTCTGCTGCCAGCTGGAGAAGGGAGGGAGATCACAGAATCACAGAATCACACAGAGTCACAGAATCACAGAACCACAGGGTTGTCAGACACCTCCAAGATCACTGCGTCCAACCCATGCCCTAACACCACCTCAGCTAAACCATGGCACTGAGTGCCACATCCAACCTTTTTTTAAACACCTCCAGGGATGGTGACTCCACCACCTCCCTGGGCAGATGATTCCAGAACTTTATCACTCTTTCAGTAAAAAACTTTTTCCTAACATCCAACTTCAATTTCCCTTGGTGCAGCCTGAGACTGTGTCCTCTTGTTCTGTCAGCTGCTGCCTGGAAAAAGAGACCAAACCCACCTGACTACAACCACCCCTAAGGTAACTGTAGAGAATGATAAAGTCTCCTCTGAGTCTCCTTTTCTCCAGGCTAATCATCCCCAGCTCCCTCAGTTGCTCCTCATAGGATGCTTCCCTCTGGGAAGGCTCAGGTCATGCCCTGCTGCCCCATCCATTTCTAGCCCCCCCAAAGGAGCTGGGTGCAGCCCAAGCAAATTCAGCTTCAACATGGCTGTGATATTGCATCTAAAATGCTCCTGGGCACAGAAACAGCTCATGGGAGGTGAAGATGAGATTTACACCTGCACAGCAGAGACTCTGAGCACTGCAGAGTGTCACGGGTTTGTCTGAAGCCATGGAGCTGAACGAGGATCACTCTGATGGGAAGGAGGGAGTGCACAGCCCCTCTACCTCCCTGTGCTCCCTGAGAGCACAGAGCTCTGGGGAGGAAAGCACAGCAGTGCCTGGGAGCAGCTGTTTGGCACTCAAGCACGTCTCACACATCAGAGATGGTGATTTCTGTACAGGTGAGTTATTACAGGTGTCAGCAACATCTCCCTGCTGTCTTCCTGCCCTGTGAGATCCTCCAGCACTGAGGCACCACAGAGACAGAGCAGAAGTGAACCAGATTTGGAATCACGACCCAAACCCTCAGCACAGCACTCGTCACCATTGTAGGACCACTCGACAGGAGACAGAGATGGTAAAACTGCAAATTTCCCCCCATGCAGCAGCCACCCAGGGCTTTGGGTCTATTTTCCACCTGACTGGAAGCACCTATATCAACAGACACACCTGGAGCTCACTGGCAAACACTGCTGTGTGTCCACAAGTGCCATGGCCAGAGGAGCAGCTCAGCCTCAGAAGTGCCCCAGGCTGCTGGCAGCCCTTGGAGGAGCAGACACTCGATATCCTGTATTCCAGCCCTTGGCGTGCAGGCAGCCAGCAGAGCTGCAAGACTCTCTAAGTGCCTTATTAGGTTTTATTAATTCTTTTCTAGAAAGTGCTGCCAAGATAGGTGTTGGGCAATTATCTGCAGACAGAGCTGCCACCAGGAATCAACATCTGCAGAGAGCCCTATTGAAAGAGCCCTGTTCCCTCTGGAAACGTTCAGTCAGGAGAATTTACAGTGAATGAAGGGGAAATGGTGAGGATTGCAGCACAAGGCAGCCAGGGCTCTGTGGTCACAGCAAGCTGATGTGTTTGGAGCAGGGGGGGATTACATGACCCCCAAGAGCCCCCAGCCCCAGTGACTGCACCCCTGTGCACTGGGAATTATGCTGTTTCATGCCTAAGCCTGTAAAAGCAAAGAAATTCTGCCTCTTCATACTCTGCAATTGGAGTTTCAAGGGGCATTTCTGCAAAACGAGGCTGAGGTGGGACACAGACCTGCTGGCTGGACACCTGCTAAAGCAAACACCTCATCCTGAATGCTTTCTACCTGTCAGCTCCAATTCTGACCCAGCTTCTCCCCTAATCCACAAGCTGCAAGGTTTTTGGATGAGAGGTGGCAGATTCTGTCTCCAGGAGCCCGGAGGATAATTTGGTTGGACTGGCCCCTCAAATCCTGTCTCTGTCTGGACTCAAAAAGCAGCACCTGAGCAGAACTCCAGCCCTTCAATGCTGCAGTCACAGCCAGCAGCTCCCTGCCAGCCTTTCTGGAAATTCTGCTGGAAATTGCATCTGATATTTCTGGAATTTTGCTGGAAATTGCATCTGATGGCTCACACTCTGTGAGAAGCAGGGATGCTCAGGGGTCAGGAGCTGGAGATCCTTGTGCCAGGGGCTGCAGCCCAGCCCAGCCTCAGCCTCACCTTATCCAGAGAATTCCCATTGTGTGAGCTCGAGGAGCAGAACAGCTCATCCCACTGTAACAGGCATTATTCATTCATTGCTCAGCAGAGATACTCAAATTCTTCATCCCTAAAATTAAAGCCTGCCTCTTTGAATGCTGCTCAAGGTGTCTTACCCTGTCTCCCTTTGCTCCCTGTGGTTCTCAGCTCCAGAATTCACACACACACCACACAGTTTTGCCTTAGGTCTTTAATAAGAGGAGTTTTGCCACTGCTTATTATCGCTAAAATTAAATGTCACCTTGGGTTTTCCTCGCTCACTTTAGCGCATTCCGCTGCTGTCTCCTCCATCTATAAAAGGAAACTTTATGGCTCTTTGCTCTCCGCTTCTTAAAAATTGCATGCAAAAAGAAAAATATCTCTCTCACTCTTTTTTTTTTTTTTTTTTTTTTTTTTTTTTTTTTTTTTGTTAATATGCAGAAGTAGTTTGTGTTGCACATTCACTGCACAGTGACCTTCTGTTCCGGCAGAACTGCACAACTGTTCAGGGCTGATGTGAACAAGGTTTTGCACTGGCAGGAGAAATCTTGGGGGAAATGAAGATTCTGCATTGACTTCTCACACCACTGGGGTTTTGCTTTTTGCAACACCTTTTGGGGTTTTTGTGTCGTAAATGAAGGTTGTGTTACCCTGTGATTGTCTCCATCCTGACCTGCTTTTAATGCCTCAACCCCAAAATTAAAGACACATTTATCTGCAGTTGGGGTGGGAGAGAGACCCCAGAGGCACCTGCTGAAATCCACAAGGATACAGGAATTTTGCCAGACAAGGAAATTTAAGCCCAAATTTTCACAAGACTGTTGAATTAACCTGTCTGACATTCCTCTTCTCTGCTGGGGTGAGAAAAGGCACTAAATAACAGCCCTACTCTTCCTGAAATCCAAAGGACACCCCACAAAGAAAACCAGGCATAAACCCCAAAACAAGGTAGGAATTCAGAGAACCCCAGTCTCCACAACCCAATACAAAATGAATTCTTTCATTCTACTCATTGGCTCCTCTGTCAAGCCCAAAGTGACACAGCTTTGAATGATGTGACATGGACTGTCTACAGATTCCTCCAGAATTTCTTTGTCTCTCATCATTAGTGCCATTTCCACAACTTCACTTGAACAAAAAAAAATTAAGAATTGAGGTAAACTGAGTCCTGGCACTCCTGCTTGCAACAAAACAGAAGAGGATGTATGGAGAGAGAGTAAAAGTTGTCACATGTGGAGTGATATTTCCCACTCCCTACACTTCCAGCTCTGGTAAAATGTTGGCAATTTCCTGGTCAGTTGGGTTATCTGCCACCCAAGGGTATCCTCTCCCTTCCCTTCCCTTCCCTTCCCTTCCCTTCCCTTCCCTTCCCTTCCCTTCCCTTCCCTTCCCTTCCCTTCCCTTCCCTTCCCTTCCCTTCCCTTCCCCTCTACAGCATTCAGCACCAAAGACCTCCAGCTCTGAAAACAAGCATTTCTCTTCATTCTACTCCATGTGGGAGCACACCAAATCCAAATCCTCTGCACAGAATATTTCTGCTCCCACTCTCCTTCCCAGAGGCAATATTCAGGTCTGAGTGCCCCCAGCACTTGTAGGCTCTCCAAAAATCTACCCTCAGATTCTCAGGCTGAGGATCCCCAGGCAGTATTCCCTACACCTGGGACCAGGCCTGCCTTTAAACTATTCTCCAGTGCCTCCTTTCATCCTGAGAGAACACAGTTCCCTTCCCCTGGAGTAACTGGGATACTTTTGAAGTTGTTTTGCCAGCATCCAGATCAAGCTGGGCTCGGTTTTAATGACATCCTCACACTCCTCTTACACAGCTACAAAGATTGTTTTGATACTTCACGAATATTTGACTCGCCAGTCAAAATAAAGTGCTAGAAATTGAATAAAAACTACGCTTGAATACAGAAATGGCTTATTAACACGAACTTGTTCTGTAGGATGCGATCTGGCCTGACTTCCCAATTAGCTCCGACACCAGAGTCTGCTGTTGGAGCCAACTGTGCGAGACACGGGGCTATTAATTAACTGCTGCACTTTTCCTCAGCTTTTGTCAGCTCCTAAATTGATTTTTCCCTAAGTGACAGGGTGCGTGTCTAGAGCAAGGGCACGAGGAGCACCTCCTCACTGGGGAGCTGAGCACATCCCCACGGAGCTGTGCCATCACAGGAACCCCCTGCCCAAGGAGCATCCTCCAGCTCGGGGCTCTGGGGAGTTATCTGAACACAGAGCCCATGGAGAAGCTATCAGGTTGACAAATTTTCCCAAAAAAAGAGGTGCAGCACCTCGATCCCACGGGTTTGCAGCTGTTTCCAGCCATCAACAGGCACCCAGGAGGTGGAGAACAGAGAAAACCTCATCCCTACTGCAGCTCTGCACTGCCAAGCCAGCCTGTCTCATGCTATTTTTTATTATTATTATTATTGCTGAGATGCAGATGAATTAGTTCTCTCGGGGCTTTGCACAATTTTTTATTTTGCTAAGCTGCATTTTCTTTTCCAGCAACCTTATTTTGATGTAAATCTTGTAAACAGGGGACTGGTTCGTTCAAATGCTGAGCACAAAAGCTCTTCCAAAGAAGTAGATCAAAAAGTCTGCAGTTGGCTTAATGAAAGACAGACTGACAATTAGGCTGGGCAGAGCTGCGTGGATGGGGGGGAAAAGACAGATTTAAGGGTTTGGTAATTGCCTGGGAGCACATGGAAGGAGGGATGCAAAACAGTGAGAAAGGGTGTGGAGGATGAACCTTCCTTCATTTTCGCTGCTCTAAATGCCCTCGATGCAAAATGTCCATTGTTAAGGCTCATACAAAAAGGCTGTGCAGATGCTAAGTGCCGAGGCAGATAGAAAATTGAACAAAATTGAAAATATTGAACCATTTAGAAAAAAATTGTTCAATATTTAAAGTGTTTTCTTTCAATCAGGTGTACCCATTTTCCTTTCTTTTCAAGTTGTTGCCATTCCCGGAATGACTGCCAGGGGATAATTGTGGTGATTTTCACAAATGAAGTCGAGATGACACAAAAAAAGCAGCCAAGCTGTCAATATCATGGCCAGAACGCACAGACATTGTCTTGCCCTGATACCAAAGGCATCGATCCTCCCTCTGCTGCTGCTAACAGCAGGAAAGAGAAGGAGAAGGAGGATGAGGAGGAACTCATTCTGGGAGAGGTTGGGCTGCCTGGATGGCTGAGGTGCAAGAGAATTCTCTTGGCTGGAGTTTGATCATTCCTAAAAGTTTCTTTTTGCTTTGTTTGGAAGAATTCTGCCATACGAATGGGATAAAACAAAATTGCTGGATAAAACCAGAGTGCTGGCAGAGCCCAGTTCATGGTGTTATCCTGGAGAAACTTGGAAATGAATTAGTGTTGTCCCAAAATTCCACCAGGACCTGGGCAGTTACTGTGGCCTGGAGGAGGTTCCTGGAGAACAGACTAACCAGCACCAGCAGTCTGTGCCAGGAGCTCCTGAAATAAGAAAGATTGCCGTGATATTAGAACCAAAAGTAAATTAAGTGTAGGAAGAGTGACGTCAGATCACATCAGTTTTACAGAAGCCAGAAGCCAGTTTTACATTATTCCCTTTTGAGCCTGAGTAATTTGCAAAGGATCAAAAGGGTGATGAAACAAAACGGAATTTTAAGGACACCTGGCACACTGCAGATGAGCTTTGCTGATGTTTGTGTGGAAGGCTCATTTGCAACCAGTGTGAGTAAATAAAAAGTTTCAGGTCCAGGATCCAGGAGTGTGACCACACACATCATTTGCCATGGATGTGATGGGGGCTGGAACTGGATGATCCTTAAAGACCAACCCAAACCATCCTGTGACTCTGCTGAGGCACCTTCCCAGCCCTAGAGTTCACACAGGCAGGAAAAAACCAACAAAACCCCCCAAAAGTTTTATCTAGAAGCAGAGCCTGGAGCCCAGAGCATCCTGCAATGCTCTGCAACCTCATCTCTGGGTAAAGATAAGTCAAATAGTTAATGTTGGAAGGGAAAAAAGATCCTGCATTGGCTTTTATCTAATCTTAGCTGGACACAGCAGATTATGCAGAACACTACAGAAAGCAGCATAAGCATTTCGTTTGGTACTTGAAATTATCTGCATTATCTTAAAAATAAATCATGCCTATTGCCCCTTTGAAGTTCTGTCACTATTTTTAATCGTGGAGCTGGGGCTTGGCTTTTGAGGTGAATTCGTCAGTAATTTATGCTAATAGATTTCTGCGCTGATGCATCTCGGGATCTGTGGAGATGCTAGAGCCACGAGGACCACAGGAACATCAGCAGATCTGCACCAGCCTGAGATGGTGAGCAGAGCATTGCTGCTGCCAAGGCCCCAAGTCCTGCCCCCAACACAAGCCCTTCCTAGAGCCAAAAACACCACAAAAGTGCATAAAAACCAGGGATTTATAATTTCTTCCTGATATATCTTTTCCTCCTGGGCTTCTGGTAAGTCTTACATCTTTAATTTTTTATTTTTTTAGTGTCTATAAAGGCAACAGCTCCAGGTATTTTTCAGCTTTCATTGTCACTTGGATGTCACTGGCAGCAAGCACAGTTTCCCCCCCTCACACAATGCCCTGGCACGAGGCTGTGGCACACTCAGGGATCACTTCATCAGAGGCATAACACTAATCTGCTCAGCTCCAATTGTTTAGCCATATGATCCATGTAAATCTGACCAGCTTGCAGCAGCTTCAGGCCTTGATGTGCTTGTGAGTAATTTGGATCCTGCGATTATTTTGGCAGTTTTAAACCTTTACCGTTGCCAGGAGGATGTCAATAACCAACAACCCCCTGGAGAAGCTGCTGCTCCGAGGGCTGAGCTGCAGCACATCTGGTATTCCAGGAAATCAGAACCACACAGATCTTATTCTGGATCTGGAGATTGATGCCCACAGCCAGATCCCCCCAAGGACCAGCCCTGGACATGGCACCAGGCAATGACCATCCTGGCACCAAAAAAGTCTCTGATAAACCAGCACAATGGCAGATGCAAGTGGCTCCCCTCAAGCAGGGCCACACCACCCTGCAGGTGATGGAATACAAACAATATTTCATTTCACATCATATTGTTGCCGGCAGCAGGGAAGTATTTGGCAAGGAAAAACAGACACTTTCAAAGTGACTCTAAAAGAACCAGTTGCTTCGGTTTAGTTTGCCTCAAACTGCTGTGCACAGCTCTCCAGCCTCCCTGAGCCTTTGCAGGAGGCTAAAAAGGGAGCAATTCTCACCCACAGGTACCTGGCTCAGCCCACCTGGCCAAACCCCACCTGGCCAGACCCCACCCAGCCTCCCCATCCTCACGATGCCAGCACGAAAAATCCACACCGAACCAGCTTAATGTAGAATAATGTGAAAGGAATCCCCTCAGAATAGCTCGCCTGTGAAGGGTGATTACATCTCATTTTCATGTAAGAAGGACCTTAAATAACATTAGGTCTTGCAGGCTTTGTCTGTGGCTCCGAGGAGGAAGGATGGATGTGTAACCTTCATGGATGAGGGGCTGAGTGTTTATTATCTTGCAGTGGGGGAATGGAAGAGCAAATAGATGTGTTTAGAAGAAAGCAGGGGGGCTGATCCCACATGTGGATGCAGTGACATCATTTTTTGGCACTGGGGAGGGAACACCTCTGTCTGCCTTGGGAAGGAGCTCTTATCTGCTGAGGACTCACAAACCCCATGAAATCACCTGAGAAACACAGGTCCTGTCACAGAAAAGGCATTTTCACCTGCATTCTCACCTTAAAGCCATTGGGAATCATTTAGGAGCTGGACATCTGAACTCTCTGTTTGCAAACACAGGCCTAGTATTTCACAAATAAAAGGTTTAATGGTAGTACCTTTGCAGCAGAGGAAGGACAGTGAGGAGGAACTGGCAATAATCCCAATATTTGGCAGAGAAGTAGAAATGAATTGCAGAGCTGGCGGCAGCACGCCCTGCCTACCTGCCAGAAATCAGTAGTCTCTGGCCTGTAAGCTTTATGTTGGACTCTGGATTTATTTAATTCTTTAATAAATCTACAGGATCTGTGAAATACCCAGTTTCAATGGACTTTGTGTCCTATGGCACCAATTATCCCCAAGTTCTAGTTCAGCTCCCATGCCTCCCAATCTCTCCTGCAGCAACAGAGAAATGAAAGAGAAAGAAAAAGCATTTCTAAATTCCACATTAATATCCAATATCAAATCCTACTCGAATTTGCTCAAAAGGAAAGAGAATCAATTGCAGCCTGTTCTCGGTCCTTTAAGGCAGCCTTATATTGTTTCTAACGAAACCAAAATCGATATGAAATTCTTCTTATGGTTCATCTTTTAAAGCTCAATACCAGCTGGGCAATTTGGCTGACAATTATGAATGATCTGTTGTGTCACCAGCCCGGGCTCTGCAGCCCAGCCTGCAATCATGTGTTATTGCTTGCAGGTACATCTCTCACCATCCGTTTGCTTCCCACTCTTCTACAATGATCATTCAGAAATAAAGGGAATTTGCTAATCAATCCCATCGACTTGAAAGCAACAGTTATTAATGCCTTTGGTTTGTTGCTGGCTTGGAAACTTTTCGAATCCATTAGCTACGAGCCCCCATTGATTACCAACACACCTCCACACAGCATTGGCTTTCCAAGGGAAAAGCAGAGTTTTGTGCCTCCCTTCCCGCAGGAGGCACAGCATGGTGGGAAAAGCAGCACGAGATGATCAGGTAATTTCACCACAATAACTTCCTTTGTGAGTAAAAAAGTGACAAAGCTATTTTTGAAGCGCCTTGTTAAGGATGACTTCATCTCATTTCCAAAGAGTGCATTGTTCTCCTTCCCCTCCTGCCTGCGCTTCCCCAGATCCATGCGCTCTGATCGTTACATGGCTCCACAGCTCCTTTCTCTGCAAGGCTTCCACAGCAGCCAGAGCTTCTCCTGCCCATGTCCTGGCTGATCTGGTGATGCTCCAGGGCTGGCCAAGCCTTGAGCTAGCCAGGTGTGATCAGGCTCTGCTTTGAGCCACATCCCAGCTGCCTTAGGCTGTGCTTCAGCTGCACCTGACATCATGAATTAGGGCTCAGAGCAACCAATGGCAGCCCAGGGAGGCTGACTGGGAGAAGCCCTTTGCCCCTTACTGGGGATCCCAGGGTCCCCAGAGCCATCCCAGCCACAGTGGGAGCTGTGGCAGAATGGCCTCTCCCACACTGGCATCGCTGCATCTTCTCCTGAGACTCGTTCTGAAAATGCAGCATGACAATTTTCACTTTCAGATACAGATATAGCTTTGCTTAAAAAAAAGAGAAAAAATTGGAGTTGTTTCCCCCACTATGTGAACATCATTCAACCCCCAGTTCACCTCAGACAACCCTTCCAGATCAACAGGAAAGTTGGAATATATTAATTTTGGAACAACACGCAATCAAATGCTATGTGTCACCACTGAGATCCTCGGTGAGCACAGTCCTGGTTCTGTCCCTGGTCAGGCAGATTTGTCCATAAAAGATGAGGAGGAAGGGAGAGGAAACATCCTCCTTCTTCAGGGTGGAGCAGGAGTTTGATGCCTGCCACTGTTAAAGATGCTTTTTCTGTGAATTTGCCCCATTTACACAACCCTGATTTTTTTCCCCCTCACAGGAAAATTGCATTCAGGTGGCCAACTCTGCATTTAGAGACACTGTCAGTCAGCACAGAGCTACAGGATAGACTCACCAGTCTCTGCTCTGAAGTAGGTCACAGCAACTGTCACAGAATCCCTTCAAACCCGTTTAAAATCCAATAAGTCCAAGGAAAAAGACCCGTGGAAATGTATCTCATTTGAAAATCACACTGGCTGGGTTCAACTCTGCAAATCATTTAAACATGCTCTTAACTTGACACTAATGAATCGGCTTACAGAAGTCAGAGATACTTGAAGATCAGGTCTGAAGTGCTCAGCACCTTGAACCATCACATCCCACAAGAGTTCATGAGAAGTTACACATTGATGCCAGTTACACCAGTTAGTTACACCAGTTAGTTGCACCAGTTACACCATGCAGGGATGCCCCACACTCCCCCAAGCTGTTTCAGCCTCAAGCCATCTCAAGGTTTACCTTACCAGGGGCTAATTCAAAAATAAAATTTCAAGTCTCCAAATGGGAAACTTTGCCATTTTTGAAGGGCGATTTACAAGATGCTGAAAGGGATCATTGTGTTTCATTTGGTGAGGAAGGAGGAAAAAAAAAATCACTTTATAATTCTCTGGCATTCAGATGCCCTAAATATATCCAACCCTGCCAGGAAAATCTCATGCTTAGTGCAAGTCTAACATTAGCTGCTTTTCCTTCCAACTGAAAATATTCCTAAAAACACTGATCAATCCCAAGAGAAGAGGATCATTCACTCTGCCCCAAAGGCTGTGCTGAATCAACCTTGAGAGGGGATGGAATGAGATCAGCACTGAGGGAAAGGTGAATTTCCATCCAGATCCCACAGTCCAATCCTCACAGCACTGTGTCCAAAACTGGGACTGAACATCCCTTCTATTCCCTCTGACTTGCACCCTGAGGGATGTGATTCCCACAGGCTGGATTTCCTCAGGTTGTACAAAAAGAGACGAGGATTTGGAGAACAAGAGGTGGTGGCTTGGATTGCTGCTTCATAGAGGGGAAACAGTGAAAGAAATTTGCTTAAGTGCATTGTAATTCCCAATAATTGCCAAAGAGAGTGAGGTGGGGCCTTGGCCTCTGTGCTTTGCCAGGTGGAAAAAATGAATTCTTGATGTGAATAAGGGAGGAAGAGCAAAGCCCCCCGAGGCTGCCTGCAGGCACCTGTGCACTGAGAGGAACCTCAGCAAGGAGCAGCACCAACAAGGAGATTGCTGCAAGTTACAGGAAGCATGAAAGATTCCTCACTGAGGCAGGACATGGAAAATCATGGCCCTGAAGAGAGGGAGAGCAGGGGTGCTGTGGGGCAAAGCTCCTGCACTGGAATCCAACCAACTCTCTGGTTTTTTGGGTGTGAGCCACCCTGGCACTCATGAAATTGCCCAGTTGTGCACTGCCTGTGGGTTTGCAGCCAGTCCTGCCCTGTGCCTCCTCAAACAGCTGAGATGATGAACTGGTTAGGAAAGTAAGTCAGCCCTTCTTGGGAGAGGGGAAACGAGAGCATCAGAGCTTTTCCTTATTAATGGCTTGTGATCTGGAGCATGTGATGTGAGCATGCAATGGTGAACTGGAGGAGGAATGAGAGAGAGAAATTCCCTGAAGCCATTTCTGCTTATCCTCCTTCTGGCTTTTGGAGCATCCTCAGGGATTGCCCTTCTCACAGAGGAGTAGCTCTGGAGGAGAAAGAGGGTGACACATTCTCAAGGAGCTTATTTACAAGTGCTCTTTTCTAAAGATCAATGTGTTGAGCCTGGTGAAGAATGATTTCAATTTTGCCTTGAAAACTTGGATCAAACACTGCTGACGATGCAAACTTCCCTGCCATCCAGAGATTAAACTTGTTCTGCTGTTTTTAATAGGGGCCTGAGTGCTTTGCTTGCCAGAGGCTCTCAGCACTGCTCTCCCTCTTGGAGCAGATTCTGAGAGCACCCTGCAGAAATAATCCAGTTGTGGCTGCACGTTGCTCAGGAGGCGCCTGATGCGTCAGCACCGAGCTGGACCCGGGAGCTCCCCACAGGAAACAGCTGAAAAGCGTTCAGAAAACTGGGAAAACTCTGTGCCAAGACAAAAAAATACAGCAGTCGAACAAACTTGATTTAATTCTAGATCACTACAGGCTCTTCCTTATGACCTTGAACAACAGACAGTGATGGAGAGGGCGATGGCAGAGCGAGGACACAAGTGTCCTGTGCAGTGTCTGAGTTTACAAGAGGTCTATATTCAAACATCCAAAGCAATTTATAGCCAGAGGTACCCTTGGCACACAGCATCTCCTGGGAACTGACTGTCTGGCTGAGGCTGATCACCCTTGACTTCACCTAGAGCTGCTCACTCCCTGAGCCAGCAATCAATCCCACAGGCTCCCAGCCCCTAAGGCTCAGTCGTTAGAAGTGCACACCCAGTAAAAGCAGTAGGTTTCTGCTGGAGTAAATGACCTGTGAAGCCCATTTCCCACCAGTGTGCTTGCCCAGCCTGCCCCCAGTGCAGACCAGTTTGCCATCCCACCAGGCTTTTGCCTGCTGAGAGGAATATCCCTTCACCCTTGCTTGAAATTCTGTCACTAAAAGGCTGTCAGTGCCTTGGACAAGTGCTCAGCCTGCACTGTCAAACCCAAGCACTGCAAGTAAAACGCATTTCACTGTCTGAGCTCCTGCAGTGGCTCACAGCCCTGGCCTGTGACCGTGCTGGGGAGTTTCTGCTTGTTACTGCAACACAAAAAATGAGTGGCCAACAGCCAGCAAAGCTCCACACTTTCCCCCTTAATCCCAGATGCCTACAGAATTCCTCTCCTTCCCCAGGAGGCTCAGCCCAATCTCAATGGGTGTTCCCCCTTGTTTCTCTCCTTCCATCTGGAAGCACCGAGGTGAAGGGACAGCAGGTGACCCTGAGGATCACATTGTCACCCCAGCCAAAGCTCCTGGACTTTCCAAGCCTCTCTCCATCGCCTTCAGCCAGCGGGTGTGCTGCTCCCTCTCTGCTGGCTCTTCATTTAGCCTCTGAAGTGTAAAGCGTTATTAAACTTGTCCTCAGTCACTTCAGAGTGGCAGACGAGGCTGCCACGCTCCGCCAGCCGCTGATTTATTAGTCACTCCTGCAAGACTTTAATCTACTTGGAGGGTTTTTTTTTCTCCCCTTCTCTTTTCCCAATTCATAAATGGGTATCTTTATATTTAATCTCCAGTCAAACTACTCCGTGCTTGATCTTTAAACTGCTACACGAGGGTGTGTAATTGTCTCTCTCCAAGCCACGTCTGCCTGCAGGGAGAAGCTGAACCCTGAGAATGCAGAGCTGGGATGTTTTGCTCACCCTCACTTTCAGGCTGTATCTCACTGAAATATTGTATGAGAATTGTGATGGCTTTCCTGGAAAGAGATATATTCACTTCCAGTCAAGGCATAAAGGCACCTGGCTCCCCTGGTGTCTTAGCTGTGATGTAGAAGTAAGTGCTAATGGATCAATTATGGGTGATTTTGCCCTTCATTTATTAAAAACAGCCATGCAGCCCAGCCCAGCATCAGCCTCTTCCAGTCCTGGACAGAGCAGGCATCACACCCCTAGCTAAGTCTCAGATACAATGAAATGCCTTGGGGATAAAAAAATAAAATAAAAAACTGTGCAAAACACATATAATTTTGGCAAGACCTTGCTCTTCCTTCCCCCAGGGAATGCTTATAAAACAAAAATAGTTATGCAAAATTATGCATTTTTTTTTGCTTTTATGCTGTAAAAAGCCAACACAAAGTGCTTTTTCTGTGTACAAACACTTTAAATATCAGATGCTTACTGGACACAGTTCTGGCTTTTCCTCTTCATTTGAAAAAAAGCAAATGCCTCCCATGGAAAAATTATGGAAATAAACTAGGAAGAGAAGCTCGTTATTTTTCCTAGGGATTTTCACACCAGCTTTCAATATGCAAGTCATGCTCCCACCATGGAGAGCTGTGCACAGATACAATCTAGTGAAGCTTTTGCATTCACTGTGTAAAATAAAGCCACATCAGCTTCGTTTTGCTTGTGCTAAGAGCTGCTTAAATGTATTATTCTTCTGCCTCATCACCAAACAGAAACAACGCACAGAAAGAGCAGCAAAATTAAATTAAGGGATTTAGCTTCCAATTTAGAGCCACGAGAAGAAAATGTCCTGTGTGAGGCACTTCCAGAGCCTCTGCTGGGGGATGTGTGAGCCCTGCATCTGCTGCACAGCCATAAGGAACTGTCTGGAAATGGTTTCCAAAAAAAGCCACCCTCAGCTTGGCCTGAGGCACATCAGCTTCCAGCCTCTCCATGGGGATGGCAGCAGCTGCCCAAGGTGCTCTGTGGCAGCAGCCAGGGCTGGAGGGAAAGGTTTCTCCCATCAGCAGCAGCCATTCCTGGCAGGGAGTCCATCCCCACCATCCTGGGAGAACCAGGAAAACCAGAGTGCAGCACATTTTTAGAAATCAGTTTGTTTTCTGTCTCTTGAAATTCATTTTCTCTGTTTTCATACCACCATTAA
Organism: Lichenostomus cassidix; assembly: GCF_008360975.1. NCBI lineage: Eukaryota > Metazoa > Chordata > Aves > Passeriformes > Meliphagidae > Lichenostomus > Lichenostomus cassidix. Next base: position 3,461,467 of record NC_139503.1, on the reverse strand, counting down.
AATGCCAAATAAACATCAGATTAAAAAAATAAAATAAAATAATAAAAAGCAACATTTCTTTTTTCCTGTGAGTAGTAATACACATGGGAAGCCTCCCACACTCCCCTTTCAGTCCACAGATGCTGCACAACCTCCTTCCCATGGGAAAGAACATGAACCCATTCATTGCTTGCTAAGCTGAAAAGCACCAAAATTAACCTGGTGCCCAGACAGTGGCAACTGGGAATAACAGGGATTTAACTCACACAGTGGTCTGGTTTAGGAGGAGTCTCACATTGGCTGAAAACAAGGCCACTGGAAATTCAGAGGATCCTCAAATTCTGTGATCTGAGCTGGGAGGGAAGAGCTGGAGAGTGCCCTGGGGTGTCACTAGACACAGTTTGGCCATTCAAACAAGCCTTGAAAAACCAGACAGGGATATATTTGTGTGTTTTCTGCATTAGCTCCATCCCCACTGCACACCCAACCCTTGGGTGGTGGGCTTGTCACATCCCATAGCAGAGGGAAGAAGGGCACAGCCAGGACCAGGCACAGTTTGTGAATTGTTATTTCATTATGGCAGGACAGGAGGAAAAATGGAGTTTGTGAATCTGACAGAGACTGGGGTTTTAAGCTGAAATTGTAGGAGATGCTTGGGGTGGTTCCAGGTAAGGACGTGGAGTTTGGATGTGCAAGATAAATACAAGGATTATCACAGCCTCCCAAGTCACCTCAGGGCAGGACATGGCATCCCCTGTTCTACCCTCTCCTGCTCTCTGACACCCCTGCCCAAAGCTGGGATGCCTCCATAGCTCAGGGTCAGGTCATTTCCCTCCTGCAGGAAGGAGGAAACTACGTGTGATTTACACAACTTTTGCCTCCACACATTTAACACTCCCCAGACTTCCCCAGCATCTGTGGCCAACACCCACTGCCATGGGAGAACTGTTTTTTCCAGACCCCCACGCCCTTCCCGAGGCAGGGACCCCCTTGTCACCATGCATCAGGTGTCCCTTGTCCCCACACATCAAGTGTCCCTTGTCCCCACACATCAGGTGTGTCACCCCTGTGCCTCCCCACACCATATTTTATTCCCGGTAGGTACAGCCAGATCCACCCCCAGCCCCTCACCCAACATTTACACTTCCTCTGAACGTGCTGGAACAACAAAGAGATTTGCTGTGAGTTGGAAACAGGCCGGAATTCGCAGGGATTGGGCAAAACAACTGGCTGCAGCTGGCCAAATTAATTCCCAGCGTCATTCCGCCGAAGTCTGATTTTAACAGGCGTTTGAAATAACGTGATCTTTTCTTGCCCTTTGCGTGTGTAGAAGGAAGAAAAAAAAAAGGTATTAACAACTCATTCCCAATCTTTGCATGGGTAATTAGCCATGTGGGGAGCAAAGAGCCCTGTGCACTCTCGGGCTGGCAGGTGCCCAACCTTCTGCTCTGCCAGTTGGTACCTTTGTGCAGCAGAAAAAGGATCTGTCCTGGCTGGGTGTGCACAATGGGCCACGTGCTGAGGCTGACAGGTCACAAACAAGTCACATGAGAGTTGAGCACGGAGCGTACCAAGTTTCTTTGTAAACCGTGTGAAGATAATAGCGAGCAGAGGCTAATTCTGCAGTCTCTAATTTTCTTGTCTGACTAAGCAGGCATAATTTACACCCATCAGTTGCAAATGGCTTCTCCCACCAATCCTAAAGATAGAGGGTTTTTTTTTTTTAAAGGGAAAAAAATAAAAAGAAAGAAAAAAAAAAGATTTCCTACCTCTGCAGAAAGGGGATGAAAAACACATGCAAAGGCTGTCTGACACAAATATGTATTTTCACTGAGCCTAGTTCAAAGAGATCATCTTGCAGCCCAGAAACAGGAGACCTTGATGGAAATAACTGGCCAAAACAGTTTCTCCTGTCAGAGATGAACACAGGGGGTGATAAAGATAATAATTTTAACTGGTCTTACTTAGTCATTTGCTCCCTGTTGCCCTTTTCAGCCCATACGACACGCTGCAATTGTACAAATTCGGCTGCCGCTGCACACAGCTGACAATCAGCACGTGGCTCCATTCAGAACAGCCTGAGGGATCTGTCACACCCAGGTGCCAGAACAGCTCCATCCCTGCTCACGGCCACCATAAACCATCCAAAAAGGCCGGGCAGGTCTCTGCATCCTCCCAAGTCCCTGTTGTCTGGGGTGACTGTCATTGGGGATGTTGGGAAACACCCGGTGCAGTTTCCCAGAGCACCAGCCCATCTCCGGGTTCAAACCACGATCCCCAAGGCAAGGGGCTGATCAAAGGGGCTCTTCTGGGGTGCCCAGTGAGGGTCTGGCTGCCCAGGGTCCATGTGAGAGCTGGCATGGATGGAGCTGCCCCAGAGCCAGAGCTAGGGGTGCTGAACCAGCTCCACAAACTGCCACCTTCCAATGCCACTTGAGGGTCCCACGTTCTTGCTGTGCCCTGCCAGGTGGGAGCAGTCAGACCTCCAAGGTCTGACCTCCCTGGTGGCAGGGGTTGGATGCTGCTGCTGGTGCAGAGTCCCAGCTGGGTCTGTGCCAGGTGTGTGTGACACCCTGTGAGCCTGCAGGGGACCCTCGGACAGAGCAAACTGCACCAAATCTGACTAAAAACAATAGTAAGTTTGCATCCTTTGTTATTGTCTCATTCAAAGCATCACTGTTAGCCTCAGTTACACCAGGCAGGAAAGTGTGGCAAACCTCTCTGGTCATGACCCTTCAAACCTCTCTGGCCACTGTTTGAAGGGTCACTTCCCAGCACTGCCTCTCCCAGCACTGCTTCTCCCAGCACCAGCACAGCCCTTGTCTCCCCCCATGTCTGCCTCAGCTGGAAAGGCAGCAGTGGAAGAAACTGGTGCTGCAAACACCACGGGGGGAAGGAAGAGCCAATTCCCATCTCCTGCCAGCCTGGGGACATTGGGACAAAACCTCCTAGCTGCTTCCACCAGCTCTGTGGGCAGCGACCAGCTGATGGTGGGACCCACCAGATCCCAGCTCCCGGTGTTTTGGGGTGAGGTCTGCATGGTGGGGGTGATGCCAACTGCTTCAGAGAGCAGCAACAGCACCCTTTGATCTTCCAAGACACAGGAACCCCATGCAGGGCTCTGATCTGAGCTCCCTGCATTCCCAGGGAGTGCAGAACTCTCTCCCCTTCCCTCTCTCCCAGGTTCTGCAGGGCGTCGCAGCTCGCGGTTTGACAGCAGCTCGACTTCTCCCAGCGCCTTCGCCTGACTTTCACAATAATATATTCAGCAGAACTGGATACATTTCAAACCAGCTATTACACCACAGTATGTTCCAACACAAATATATGCGGCGTAGTGCAGCAACAATTCTTCTGTGAGCATCACGCAGAGTGCAGAAACCCCACATTTCCCTGCCCCGGACAGAGCAGCTGCACCACAAAAGCAGGAATAGCTTAGAGGATAAACCTGATAAAAATCTAAGTGGGAAACCACCACACTTTCAAATCACCTGCCCAGCACCACAACACAGGAGCAGCTTCTGGCACTTCCCTCCAGTGCCTCCATCCCAACCACAAAACCCTGCCTGGGCATGGGGAAACACAATGCTTCTCCCTTCCAGAACGCTGAGTAGGAAGTGGAATATTTTCCTCTTCCCTCACCCCACAACAAGCAAAATGTAACACAAATTGCAGTGAGTTTGTGGGGGCAAACGTGGATTCTTGGTGTTTGCTTTTCCAAGAGCTGCTGGAGTGTGGGTGACAGTGTCACAGTGTCACCTCATCCCAGCTGCTGGCATGGAGTTAATGCCTCTGCCAGGAAAAGGCACCAAACAGACCCAAATCCTTGGGATTTGCCAGCTTCTCCCCTGCAGCACTGCTGTGCCCAGCCCAATTCAGCCCTCGGTGCTCCTCAATGCCATCACAGCTCCCAGGTGATCATGGCTGAAGGAATCCTCCTTACAGCACCTCAACTTGCCATTTAAACCAAAACATCTGCTGTGGAAAAGCTGCAAGAGTCAGAATTACCCAGAGTGTTGGAGGAGGAGAGTTTGGTGCAGGATGGGACCAGGGAGCAAGGAAAGGAGGAATCCTTCATAATGGATCTGTGAATTGCAGGCTTCAATTTAATTTAGCGAGCCATCAATCAAGCTGCGGGTGTCACAGCGAAGGGCTGGAGCCGGGATGGTTTCAGTAGAGGGCACTCAAGTCCCAGAAATCTGCATTTACCAGGTATATTCACGCGGATGGTTTAGGAGCCGACTGGAGCACATGAATCTCGGTAATGCGAGCACTGAGCCTCATAACTCACATTGATTGCGGTTCTATTAGACCTGATGCATATAAATCTAAACAAAACGCATGTGGATGGAGCTAATTCAAACGAACCGGTTTAGATACCATTACAAAAATAAAAAGAAGCCTCTTTTTCTTCATTAGGATTGAAAAATGCTGCAGCTATAGGAATGCTTATGTCTCTTTCTGCCAGGTTCATACTTCTGCTGCTGCTCTAAAGCATTAGTCTGATTTGAAAATGTGCTTCGTCAATCAGCATTTTCCTCTAGATATTAATAACCTCAACATTATTTTCCATTTTTGCAAGTGGTTACCTTTCATACTCAAAAATAAGAAGTCTCACATCAGTGACTTGAGAACACCCATAAACCTGCAGCTTTATTTGTAGGTGAGAGGACTGAAATTTTTATGTATATAAAAACCCCATAAGATGTACACAATTATGAATCTGAACCGTGTAATACCTGGAGCTCTAAATACCACGTGTATTCACGGGGAAAAAAAGGCAGCATGAAAAAATAACACATCTAAATATCCTCACAACAAACTCGAAATAACGAATCAGCTTCTCCTCACTGGTACACCATGTTCACAAGTTATAAATACAGCAGAGTTTGCATTAATTGATACACTTTTAAATGATGAATTACCACATTAAAGCTATTTTCACAGCACTTACGAACTGGGCAAATATCTTGTATTTTTAGCATCACTGTAACAAGTTGTCCAATGCCAAAGCCCTTCTGCTACCTTTGATCATCTTTCAGCAAGGCACAGCCAAAGATTCCTGAAGAAAGTCCTGACTCAGCTTGGTATAAATCCCACTCCCAAGGCCCCTGTGGCTCAGCCCAGCATCCCACTGAGCAACACTCACCTGTGCAGCAGCCCTGAGCAGGAGCTCTGGTCCCATGAGGAGCTCTATCAGCCTTGCAGGTTCTTGTTTCTTTTGTCCAGCCATCCTCTCTGTGCTGTAATTATCCATCATGACCTTGCTCCAGCTGGAATTCTGGCCTGGAGGCTGAAGGTTGTTGCTCCCAGCTCTGGGCCCATGCAGCACCTCCATGGGCATCACTTGAAATCAAATAGTCTTTGTATGAGGGCAAAAATCCCAAAGGAACTGTGGTGCAACATCTAGGAGAAAATTAAAAAATACCTTCTTTGTAATCTTGACACAGAGCAGCCCTGGGATCCCTAGGATGCTGCCCAGAGAAAGGAGCATTGCTGTGAGGGACAGTCTGGGGACAGTGTGGGGATCTGGGGACACAAAGGAAGGGGGACAGAGCTATAATGAGCAGTTCTGCTGGAGGCCCTCAGGTTGTTTTGGGAAGAGAGGCCATGCAAAGCCCAGCAAGGAAACCTGCAGCCCTGGAGTGTTCCTCTGCCTGTGCCTGGGCTCGGCTGCTTTGGTAATTCCTGGAGCAGGACTGCTCCTGTCCTGCCCTCTCTGACCTACATGCACCAGACAAGGACTATCTATCACCTCCATGCACCCATCTGCCACTAACTAAATAAGATAATACAAAATAAACTATTTGTGCTGGCCTTGCAGCAGGATCCAGTGGCTGAAGCAGAAGCTGGAGCCTTATCAGTGCCTGGTATCACCAGAAAGGCAAGAAGCAGCATCCTGAACTAACAGAATATTTCATCCCAGCTACAGTTTAATTTAAACACTCCACAGAATCAAACCTCTTCTCCATGTGCTGGAGTCTGCAAAGAGCAAAGAACAGCCACAGCTAAAACAACCCTTTTTACCAGCTCCCTCCCAGTAGCTTTGTGGGGCTTTTTTATCTCCAGGTGCAAAGAGCCACCAGGTTGTGACATTTAATTTTATAACGAGTTCACAGAAACAGCTGTCCTTCCCTTAAGCAGTATGTAAAGAAATTTTCCTCCATGCCCTTTTGCTAAATCTTATCCGTTTTGGTGTCAGGAGGGATAAAAATATCCTTTAACAGGAGCCACTCTTTTCTGTAACCATGTTTGGCACAGGCAGGAGGATTGGGGCTGGGAGAGGGAGCTTGGCCCTGCCCACCATCAACACCAACAGCCACCTCCTCCCACACCGAGCTGTTGCCCAGCGCTTGGAGGAGGCTGAGCAGCACCTCTGTGTCTCTGGCTCGATGCTTAGGTGGCACTGAGAAGTCCCCTGGTCCATGACACAGTGCTGAGAGCCCAGGCCATGCTCAGGAGCATCTTCCTATCGCCCCAGCTGAGGCACCGCGTCCAGCACTGCCCAGGGAGGCACCGCATCACCTCTGGGAGGGGCTGCTTCTGCCCCGGGCGTGCTGATCTGCCAGAGATTCTTCCAGCTTTTCCTTCCGATTCCCTGTCGATGACGGCTGTCACATTCCCTGGCCAATCCCTCAGTGCTCCTGCTGTACAAACAGCCAGAGCCCAGCGCCACTGCAATGGGCACGCAGGGAATCCCCGCCGTGTCCACCTCCCTGCAGTCCCCGTGCTCGCTGCCTGCCGGCAGAGGCAACACCCAGGAACTTCACTTTGAGTTGTAGCCCCAGAATGGCTCGCAGGGTTCCTCCTCAGTCCGCACACCCCGGCAAGCCGAGGCTGCTCCTGCAGCACCGTGCAGGACGGCGATCAGCATTTCTCCCAGCACGGAGCACGCCGAGCTTGCTGCTGGAGAAAGCGAAGGGCAAGGAAAATTAAAAAGATGAGCTGATACAGAGTAATAATATGTTTGTAAGAAAATTAAAGATTTGCTCTTCAGCTGTTCCAGGCTGGAGTTAGCAGACAGCTGGCAAATGGGGACGATTGGAAATGATGGAATAGATCAAATTATTTAAATGAGAAAAAAAGGAATTCGCCCTAGCCTAGCCCTGCACGTTGACAGAGCAGCTCCCGGTCCGCGGCATGGGCAGGCCTTTGTCTCTGTCACCGAGGTCATTAAACTCCCGCCTGCGGAGCGCGGCTCGGGCGCCAGCCGTGGTATCACCGCTGAAGCTGCCTCGACCCCAAGCCCCCCTGCCCCGCCTCGCCCTGAGCACACCGGCGGGGACACCGGGACCCCCGGGGTCATAAGGGACCTCCGAGAGCTGGGGGACACGGGACACCCCGCGATCTGCGGGACAGGGGTCCGTCGGGGGCAGAGGGAGCAGGAACACCCTGCGCTGCCCCCGAGACCCCCGGGACCCCCGTGCCGTCGCCCCCCGCCCCGCGGTGCCCGCCGAGGGTCTCCATCGCCTCCCGCCCCGCGCCCGCCGCCGGCGCTGCCCTCGCCCCGGGGGAGCGGGCGGGTGCCGCCGTGTGTCGGGGTGTCGGCGGCGTGTCAGCGTGTCGGGCGTGTGTCGGGTGTGTGCCGGGGGTGTGTGTCAGGGGGTGTGAGTGTGTCGGTGTGTGCACGCTCCACTCCGGGGCTTTGCGCGAGCCGCGCATCAGCGGTAGGAGGGGACAGAGCCGCTCCTGGGGCGCACCGGCAGCCCCGGCTCCGCAGGTGCCGCCCGACCGGCACCGGCACCGCTACCGGCACCGCACGGCTCGGCCCGGAGCGGAACGGCCCGGCGCGGAAGGGAACGGCCGGAGCTGCGGGCTCGGCGCGGCTGCCGCGGGACGGGCCGGCGCGGCCGCTCTAAGATGTGCCATGAGCCGCCCGGCCCCGGAGCCGAGCGGCCGCTCCGCCTGAGCCCCGGGCAGCAGCCGCCCGCGTCCCCGCTGCCCCTGGGGCCGTAGGGCCGCGCCGGCCCGCGCCCTCCCCAACGATGCCCCATCTCTGGCCGGCGCTCCGCCGCGTCCTCTGGGAATACTGGGCAGCGCTCCTGGTCGGCGGCTTCTGGGGACAGAGCTCGCACGGGATGCCGCATGTCATCCGGATCGGTAAGGGCCGCCGCCGGCGGGAGAACTTCGGGGCCGGGCGGGGGATGTGGTACCCGGGGCTGCGGGATGCGCTGTCCGATGCCGGGGCGGTGGTTCCCTCGGCGAGGGATGCCCTGGCCGGGGTTGGGGACGCGCTGCCCGGTGCGGGGCGGAAGGTGCCGGCGGCGAGGCGAGGCGGGGGCTGTGTCCCGGAACGGAGCAGGCAGCGCTCTCGGTGCGAGCAGCCGCCCCGGGCACGGTGCGATGGGGGTGCTGGGCACCTTGCAAAGAGGAGAGGAGAATGCTGTACCTCCGGAGAGTGGGGTGCTGATTCCCCGGAGAAGGGGAATGCTTTGCTCCCGGAGAGGGGGGAATGCTTTGCCTCTGGAGAGGGAGGATGCTGAGCTCCCCAAAAACGGGGGATGCCGAGCACCCAGAGAGGGGGGATGTTGATTCCATGGAGAAGGAGGAGTTTTGCTCACGGAGAAGGGGATGCCGAACCCCCGGAGAGGGAGAATGCTGAGCTTGCTACGAGGAGGGCTGCGGTACCCGGTGCGAGCAGGGGTGTTGAGCCTGCTGCAATAGGGGTGCTGTGCGGAGGTGCTTTGACCCAGGGCTGGATGTGCCCAGCACAAGGGACAGACAGCCCGGAGGGGACCGCGGCACCGAGTCCCGCTGCCTGGAGGATGCCAGTGGGCTGGCTACGCCGCAGCTGCTCTTGAGGACCAGGCGTGTTTCATTAAATTGCTGAGGTTCTGGGGAAAATTAATTTTTAATAATGTTACATAAAGTAATTGCACAGATAACATCCTGGGAATGAGTCTGCGATCTTTCTTTTTCTAATTAAACGAGATACTTGTTTTAATCATGTCATGTAAAGAACGGCGCTGATTTCTGTTACATCCCATGCACTTTGCCATTGCTACACATTCCTAGGGATTTGCTGTCTGCCCACTAAAAATTACAAGGACGGGTTTACCTGCCTTTTCAGCGTTCAAATTTTAACTCAGAGAAAACAATAATAGATTGTATGGAATATGTATTGGAATAGATTTGTGAATATTTTAAACTGCAAAAATATGGGTCTTACTCATCCCAATGCAACTGCACAGCAGCAATATGAAAGCCAGAAAGAGAAAAATGCTGCTCCTGAGGGACAGGTGCTTTTTGAAGTGAAACACTGTCACCTCCAGCACGGCTTGGAGTGGCTGCACGGCCCAGATCGTCTCATGGTCAAGGGCTTGATTCCTGCAGGGTGAGCATCTGCTCTCCCCCAGACTCCTGTGAATGGGGCGCTCCAGGGAGATGTTGTCCCGTGCACATTGTAGTGCCAGAAATATTGGTGGAAAAGGTTATTGGAACTGCCTCCGGGGCCTTGGGCCCTGGCGGCTGATGAACTTTCACTGGAGCCAAGCTGCTTAGTATGCTCAGCCTCCGCCTGGAACAGCTGGAAATGTTTTGTGCCACACAAATCCACTCCCAGGAAGGCTCCGTTGCTGCTGACAGGGCGCGCTGGGCTTCGCCAGTCCCACTGCAGGAGCGGGGAGGAGGCGTCCTGCCGTGTGACCCCCCCTCGTCTGTCACCAGCCCGCTCCCACCCAGAGCACCGCAGTGCCGCGATGGAGTTTCCCTTCCCGACAGGTCCCAGGGCTCAGATCCCCGTCGGGACCGTGAGCCGTGGGCGGGGGGGCTGTCGCAGCTGGGCTGCTGGGCTGGCAGCTCCTCCTGCTTTCGGCTTGGCAGCAGCGGGCCTGATTCTTGGTGGCCAGAGTGGGCTGCTGCCAGGCTGTCGCTCCGAGGAGGAGGGCGAGGGGCTGCTGCAGCTGTGGCAGATGTTGGCGGGAGAACGGGCTGAGGCCGCCGGGGCTGGCGGGTGCTGAGCCTCCCGGGAATACTCGAGCGTCTCATGGGGGATATTCAGGCTCAGGAGTATCCCTGGGGCTCTGTGGGGATGTTTAATCTCGACTTCCAGCGCCTCAGTTGTCCTGATAACGGATTTTCTAGGCAAGGCTCAAAGAAATTGCACAAAAGGACAGAGGAGCTTTCAATGCAGAGATGCTGCCAGCCCTCCACGAAAGCACTTGGGTCTGCTGCAGCTCTGCTCCCCTTCACCGGGCAGGAGGGTGGGCAGGCAGGAAGGCAGGGATGGAGGCAGGGAAGGAGGGATGGATGGAGGCAGGAAGGCAGGGAGGGAGGGATGGATGGAGGCAGGGAGGGAGGGAGGCAGACAGGGAGGGAGGGATGGAGGCAGGAAGGCAGGGAGGGAGGCAGAGCTGCCCGCTGCAGGAGCACAGCTGTGCCACTGCCAGCACTGCCGTGCCTTCCACAGGAAAAGTCTCGCTTTACCTGCTGAGAAACCCCACAACAGCCAGCTCCTCATCGAGCCCCCTTCTTGATCAGTAAAACAGGAAACTAAAAAGATCAGTAAAACAGGAAACTAAAAAGATCAGAAAAAGGCTTTAATCGGGGCTGCAGGGAGATCTGTGTTTACCTTCTCTCTCAGCTAAAACTGGCATCATTTTGTGACCTCTTTTTCAGCCCACTGGAAAACTGCAGCTTCTTGCCCTGCATTAATTTGTGCAAAGCTGCCCTGGCTTTCAAGTAATTATTTTAATTATTAGGTTATGCCAAGAAGTGGAGAACACTTAAGTAACTATTGGTTTAGCCCTGAAAATCAAACTAGAGAGAAAGCAGGTAACTTCTCAAAGCTCTCTTTTTCCCCTGTGAAGCTGACTATTAAAATAAATACAGGGAGAGTTATCTAAGAAAGGGAAGAAAAAGCCAAAAGCGCTCTTTCTCTCACCAGTAAAACATTAATATTTAAACTACACATCTAAACATAATCTATACATACACCCGTACAAAGGAAATCTGTGCCTTGTTACTGGAGCTTTTTTAAGCAGGAGTTTTTATCTGAAGCTTATTCAACAGCTGCTCGGTTATTACGCAATCTGTTAAATATTTGAAAACGCCGTATCAGAAAACACCATCCAGAGCTGCTCCGAGTGCTCAATTCAGCTCCGAGTTGCTCTGGACCAGAGGCAGATAAGGGTAGTGGTGTGAGGAGTTGCTCCGTGTTTACACCTAGTGGTGGAGCCTGCGCTGCTGCCAGCGCTCGCTGCGGCTGAGCTCCGGGAGCTTACACCTGGTAGCAAGAGCTGCACGGAGCAGCCGAGTATTTGCAATATCGTGTCCCCTTTGCATCTAAAAGCAGCGAGAGCGAGGTGATTTCGGCACCACAAAGAGCCCGTTTGTCTAACCTTTCACTGGGGTTAAAAGGCAGTAGTAGCATAACATCCCTCAACGCGACAGACGAGAGCTTGATGCCATTTTGTAGAGCTGGTGGCACCATCCCTAACAAAGCAGGGCGGGATGGCTGGGATGGGTGGCGCAGGTGGAGCAGGACTGGCAGCTCCAGCAGATCCATCCCAGCCACCTGCTTTGCTGAAGCATCGTCAGGAATTATTCCGAGTGATTATTTTGATGGATGATGTGTTAGCGAGATGCATGTGCGGATCAGACGCCAATGGGTTGAGATCAGTAAATGGGAACTAAGAGACCCCCCTGGCACCGGCCAGGCAGAGGGAGCTGGATTTGGGGATTCCTGGGTGGGTTTACTGCTCAGGAGGTGACTTCAAAGCCGCACCACCCTGCTGCCATCACTGCCAAGAGTGCAGCTGATGTGGGATCTGTCCCCTCTCTGTGGGCAGGGGGATAGTGACAGCCCACCCTGCCCTTGGGTCACCCCAGCCCTGGCTCTGTGCTCACCTTTCCCCTCTGCAGGAGTACTGTGCTGGGCCGGGACTTGGTTCATTTTCCTTTCTACATTTTAAAAGACGTCACCTCCAAGTCTGGGTCCTCACCTCTGTGCCAGTTTTTTTGCTAAGGTTCTATTCCTGCTGGTATTTGTGGCAATAATCCCACCTCAAGCATATCTGACAGTCCCACTCCTGTATCCCTGAAGTGGCTGTGAGCAGGATCAGTCTCCAGCAAAGCTTTTAAACAAACAACCCTGCATGAGGAATTTATCGGATTTTATTTCTTGTAGTGTCTTTCTGAGATGTGTTTGCTTAGAGAAGGGGTCAGGGCATTGATTGTTTGTATGATTTGCAAGTAACACAGAAAATACAATAAAATTGGAGTCTCTGTGAGAAAAATATCATTGATTATTTTATATAAATACATAGAAAACAAATTCTGTGGATAATTATCCTCCTCTGTGTGATTGGCTTTTCTGAGGCTTATTATGCCTGTCAGGAATTTTATTTTGAAACCACCTTCCCACACTCTGCAAATGAAGTTGTATTTTTAAAAATAAAGGCAGAAACAGGCTTTTCCAGGCTGAAAAGGCAGCACCCAAGGGCTGGGAGCTGCACAGCCATCAGGGACATGAATGCTGGCGTGGGAATCCTCAGAAAGGCAGCTCGAGGGTTTTTCTGCTCAGCTGGTGCCTGGTGACCAGAGTGGCCAGGGGAGGGTGGCAGGATGGCACCAGGGTGTTTGTAAATCACTCTATTTCATTTGTAGCTTTTCCTGAATTCCCCTGAGCATTGCTGTGACCATGAACCTACTGCTCAAGCATTTAATGGTTGATAAAGTTATTTCAGGTCATGAGACGCTTTGTGTGTCAGATAACACATTCTGGTAATTTCAGCAGGATAGGAGGGCGGCAGTGTAAATTGTTTGGTGGTAAATTAATTCTGAATACATTTGAATAACAATGTTAACTCTTTATCGCAGAATAGTCTAATTATTTGATCTCAGCATTCTCTTGAGAACTTCATACAGGAAATTAAGATCAAACCACAAACCAGAGAAGAATAGACTCTCATTTATCACAGGGCAGGAGAGATGCCAAGCCAGACAGCTCAGGGCTGGGCTGCTGCCTCAGGGCACATGGAGAGCTCAGGGCTGGGGGAGCAGGGTGTGCACAGCTTGAGGGGTGAAGGAGCCTTTTGGGGATTGTGGTGCTTGGAGAGAGGTGGATGAATGGGCCTGACAGCAGGGCACACTGACACACAGCAGGACACACTGACACACACACTGGGACACACTGACACAGCAGGACACTGACACACAGTGGGACACACCGACACCCCAGGACACACTGACACACACACTGGGAAACACTGACACAACAGGACACACTGACACACACGGGGACACACCGACACTCAACAGGGCACACTGGCACATCAGGATACTGACACACAGCAGGACACACTGACACACAGTGGAACACACTGACACACACACGGGGACACACTGACACCCCAGGACACACTGACACACCAGGACACACTGACACACACGGGGACACACTGACACACCCCAGGACACACTGACACACAACAGGACACACTGACACACAGCAGGACACACTGACACACCAGGACACACTGACACACACACGAGCCTGTGATGCAGGAGCTGCCTCTCGCCCTGCAGTGTCACTTCTGGCTTTATCACCAGCAGGTGCAAATCCACCTCAATGAGCCTAATCTCTCCATCTCTGATGCTTTTATTGATGAAACTAATCGGAGGTTCATGTTATGAAAAGGTTCCTGTAACACCTGCTTGGCACAGCCACGCGTGGAGCGACACTAAAGTCACTCAGTCTCCAGCAAAGCTGGTCCCTTTTCCCGGGAAATGAAGCTCTCCTTGGGTACAGAGCAGCAGTTTAGCTCTCCTAACGGAGTCCGGGTTTCCCGCCTGTCGCCTGTCGCGATATCCAGGCGCCCAGCCGTGCCCCGCATCGGCAGAGGGCACTGCCCTGCCGCGGCTCCCATCGCCCTCCTCCCGGACCATCGCACGGCTTTCCCAGCATTATTTCTCGCAGTCGCTGTGCCAGCAGAGCTGCGATGCTGGAGTCTCTGGTGTCAAACCCAGCCGGCGCAGCGCGGTGTCTGTAGCCGGAATTAAGCCTCCTAATCCGGTGTAATGTGCGTCTCCACCGGTTTCGCCATCTCCTTCCCCTCCTTTTTGGCTGCGGCTTCCACGCGATGCTGTCCGGGAGGCTTTTCCCTTTGCACAGCACCAGACGGGCGGGGAAGTGTCTGGGAAAGGCAGATAGAGAGTTGAAAGCACCAAACCATGGGCGAGGGGGAGAGAGGCAAAGGTTGAGAGGAGCTGAGGGCTGAAGAGAGGATGAGAGCTGCTCTACGGTGGTGCTGCTGGAGGGAATAGGTGTGGAGCAGGAGTGCTGTGCCCCTCAGAGACTCCAGCTTGGTTTGCCAGGCAGGGATTGTAGCAGTTTGGGCTGATGCAGAAGGGATTCAGATGGGATTGGAGTTCTTGCATTGATACATTGATTCGTGTTATTAGCAGTGAAAACAGGGATGATGTGCTGCTATTTACCACTCGTAATAACGATTAAAACAGGTTCTTAGCCCAAGCGAGAGCTCTTAAAGCAGGTGGAGGGCTCAGCTCATTGCTTTGTCTTTGCTCCTGCACCAGCTTTCCTTTGTGGTCGCCTTTTTTAACCCCTTCTGCCTCCTCTCACCCCCCAGGGAAGCCACAGTGCTCAGTTTTGCAGTGAGACTCTCCCCATGCCAGTGTTACCTGGCTCCTTGCACTTTAAATCTGTAGAGAGGCACGGAGCAGGAATACACAAATCCGGATGTGACTGCTCTGTTATTTCTGGCAGGGAAGATCATCAGGAAAACGTCGTTCAGCTGCAAACAGCTGAGGAGAGCGTGGGGTACCCCTGCGTCAGAGGCAACCCCAGCTCTGCTCTGAGCTTCCCCCACACTGCTCAACTCTGCAGCACTGGCAGGAAGAGAGGGAAGCAAATTGGTGGTGAGAGTGGTCACTGCACTGTACCTGTATTATTTAATATTTTAGTTCAGGGACCTCGTTAGACTTTGGTTTTTTTGGTGTGCGCCAGCCGACAAGCAGCACCCCTCTGTGTGGAGTGAGATTAATAGAACAAAAATCAGGATTGGGAAGTAGTAAAGGAGCAACTGGCACATTCTGTACCAACTCCTTGTGCTCGGGACATTCAGCACCACAGCGTGACCTGGAAAGCAGCAGGAAGGACTGGATTTCCAAAGGCAAGGACCATGTGGGTACATTCAGAGAAGTTTTTAAGCAGGCAGATAAACCAGCTAATACCAAAGGCACGAAACAAAGACTTAAAATTACATAAGTATTCAAATAAGTTCTTGAATTTGGGCCTTGCATTTTGCTCATCTCTCTGGAAATGGGCTCTGGGGATTCCCTCTAAGGGGTACCTGGCTGCCCTGGAGCACTCACAGTGTTACACAGGCTTTTGAGACATATTTCAGTGTCATCCCTGGCCCTGCAAGCAGCAGCTTCAGGAGCATCAGTGGTGCCCCTGCAGTGGAAATGGTGGTTCCTACCTCCAGTGAGGAGTGGGATGAAGCCACTGAGTGCTCTGTCAGAGCCACTGGGCACTCGTTAGCTGCTAATGACATCTGATGGCTACGGCATGTCCTTGGTTCACACTGGGGACTTGGAGGTGAACAGACCAGCTCTCTGAACTCACCAGCTCCCAGGTGAGTGGGAACGCACGTCATTCCTAAAATAACAGAGCTGGTGCTGCAGAATCTAAACTCGATTAGAGACGTGGAAGTGTACGGTGAGAGAACCAGCGTCGCCGTGGGCGGCTTCCCCCCACTCTAATGAATAGACGGCTGTCAGCTCGCACTTTTCTCCCAGGATGAAGCAGTAAATAAAATCTGGTATAACCCACAAATTTAGCTGAGTTACGGCTGTCTATTGGGACTGAAGTGTTAGACTTGTTGGTGAGTTTTGCAGTGAATTCAGAGCACTCTGAGGGAAGTCACAGCAGTGATTTTAAATTCCACCCCCTGTGAGACACGGTGCCTGCCTGGGCACATGGGCTGAGGGGGATTTTTCCTGGCTGCAGCAGAAGTTTTGTGCTGGGAACAGGGTGGGTTTTGTTCTGAATGGAGCAAATAGCCACAGCACCTGCTCAGCAGAGGATATAAGGCTGGATGTCACAGAATCCCAGAACGGTTTGGGTTGGAAGAGACATCAAAGCTTCATCTCATTCCACCCCTGCCATAGCAGGGACACTTTCCACTAGTCCAGGCTGCTCCAAGCCCTGTCCAATCTGACCTTGGACACTTCCAGGGATGGGGCTGATGCACCCCTGGGGCTCTGTCAGGTCACCCTGCCTGCAGCTGGTACACCGTGCTCCACAGGAACAGCCCTGCAGCCACACGAGGGAGGTTCCCTTCCTAGAAAGCTTTGGGAAAGACACCAATCCTTTAGCACTGCAGAACTCCAAGATGATGTTCTTTTATCGGATGTGCAGCAAAAGGTACATCATGATTAGCCTTAAAAGCTTAAGCTTTCTCTTTGCCTGTGCGAGACAGATTTATAATATTTTCTCTTTCTTTTTTTTAACACCAGATTCTTACTGCAGACAGTGATTTATTGAATAATCAATTCCCTTATCTACGTAATACATTCAGGTGATCCATCAATGCCAGATAATCAATCCAGCTGGGGATTTTAAGTGTATATATGTATACTTGTATATATATTTTCCTCCCATACTGTTGTCAGGCCAAGTAATGTCTCCCTTTCTGTGCTCCTTTCCCAGTGACTTTTGTTTATGGTGTGTAAAAGAAACCCCCGACGTTATATTACACCTTGTAAGTTTTACGGTACTTGAGAGGTTTATGCGCTATGAATGTAAAGGGCAATGCAATAACGCAAAGGGCAGTGAGACATTTTTAAGCGCAGAAGGATATACACGGAGCTGAGGAGATAAATCTGGGCGGATAATCGTCCCACTGTGTCTCTCCTATTTATGAGAGGAAAAGACATTCGCCGCAAATCATGCTTCAGGTCACTTGTGCCCCGGTCTCTGCTCTGTGCTGCGTTATTGGCTGCTTTAACTGCTATTAATCTGCTTGGGGATCTCTGCCCTGCTTCTGGGCTGTGTCCAGGTCCAGGTGGGATGTGATTCCCCATCTCTTGGGTGGCACATTGGTCTTGTGCAGCTCAAGGACTGGGGTGCGTGGAAGATGATGCGGCTGTCCTCTGTGAGTTGAAAAAGGGCTGAGAAAGATGTGTGGGAGGAAGTAAGAAGAGTCACAGTTGCCAAGTCTGGAGCTTATGGGTGGTTTAGCTGGGGAAGAGGGTTCAGCCTCCCACAGTCTGGGTTTTTGCTGCTGGAATCAGCTCCATTTAGGCTGGGCAGGAAACTGCTCCGAGAACAGGTCGGGGAACTTCAGCAAACGCTCTTCATAAATACAGAGAAACTTCTTGGGGCATTTTGCTCTTGTTAATTTCTGAAACAATCAAGCCATTAATCCCCTTCAAATGTGAATATTCAGAATTCAGCATTTGCAATTAGCAGCAGAGCTGGAGACAAAATGCCGTTACTTTCAGAGGTCAAGATAAGTTGTATGCAGAGGTCGCTGTTCCATGTGCTTCACTCAAAATCCAATTTGTTTTGTGGGCTTACGATGGCAGAAACTCTGATGATTTTGCTATCGCCACATGTTCAGTACTTTCTGTGAAGGGAAAGATTTTGCCTTAATTACTTACAGTTTTAACTGTCTGGCACAGAGAGAGGATTTTCCTGATTTGAACCATCTCATCAAAAGTTGAGAACTTAACTGAGACTGAAAACCTCGTGATCTGTCAGAGCCCCACGGAGCTCCCAGGAGCAGGAGCTGATGGCCAGTGTCCTGTTGCCCATCACAATGGCCACTCTCCAGAATGTGCCTGGCAAGGGAGGAGAGGAGAAGAATCTGCAGGAGAATCCTTTGAATCTGTGTCACTCCCATCTAAACAGCTCTGCAGAGCACATCACCTCCCGCAGCTCCAGGTGCCATTTGCTCCAGCAGTAATGCCATTACCATTTTAAGCTGAAACAGGGACCTGTAAAAAGGAGGTTCTTGGTTTAAATCTCTGGTCTATGAAATCTTAAAAATCTGCTCTTGCTTTATGGGGAAAGAAAACCATTTCCTTCCTCATTTTATGCACTTTTCTTCTTGGCAAATTTTTATTTCTGCAAAAGCAGTTTTTGTCATCTTTGCTTAGATGAAATTCAAAGCAAGACCATGGATGTTTTGCTTCAGGGTGGCATCTCAGCTCGGCTCATAATATTTGAATGGATATAGGATCTGTAGTTTTCTTCCCTATTCATCTGCATCACAGGGAAAGGGTTGACCAGAACCAGTGTTGCAAGATCTTAGATGAAGCTGATAATATTTTTTAAAATGTAGAGATTGTCCCTGCACAGTTTATCAAATTCCCTTTAGATTAAAGTTAAAAATGAAGTATTGAATGCAAGGAATGCTCTGTTCTTCCAGCAGCTACCTTCATCCCTGTGGTGTATTGCAATAGCCAGAACTGATTCTGGATGTGTGCCCATCTATTTATAAAGGACCAGTAAAAAATACTTAGAGCCATATTTACTTAATTTTCTTAGACACTAATGCAGTGCTTTCTATTTGAGGAATTTTTTCTTTTCTGCAGTGCAAGTTCATCTATGAAATGTGGCAACTTCAGTTGCTGGATCCATTTCCTCCAACTGGAGGGAGAGCAGTGGTATGAACCCAGCCTGGGCTGCAGATCCTCCTCTTTACACCATGGATTTGCATTTACTTTTAGACCTTTTTGGAGGCAATTCTCACCTAATCGACTGTCACTCCTTTTCCTTCTCTCTCTCACTCCAAGGATTGGAGGGAAAACACTTTGAGAGAAGAAACAACTCATCCTCATGGCTGAGCCACAACCAAGCCCCATGATCCTTCTCCAGGACAGAACCTGGCAGATGTGACCTAAACATCAGCTCAGGTCCCTGGCACAGCCACTCCCTCTGTGACCTTCATCTCAGATGCTGAACTCCTCATCCCCAGGCCTCAAAAGTGGAGGGAAGAGATGAAAGCAGTTGAAATCCCGAACAAGCTGTGCTTCCTGTTATTTTAAGAAAATGCTGAATTTTAAGAAAATTCAGAGTTTTCCTCAGCAGCTGGATGGGATTTTCACTTATTGCCAGTGCTTGGGGGCAGAACCCTCAGAATGTTCCTGGCTTCCTAAAGATCCTGTGAGGTGCCACCAGTCTGGTGACAGCACTGGTGACACCCTGAGCATCCACACTGACCTCACCATGAGTTTACATGGGAGTTTTCCCTCCAGTCTGGTGGCCATGAATATCCAGTGCTGGCCCAGGCACGTGGTCTCTATATTCTGTGTTATTAAGGTCATTTTGTGTGGTTACATGACTCTTTGTGCTTTGTGAGTGTTTGTGGGGAAACCAATTTCCATATGAATTATGGAAGTTGATACCAACAGGGCTGTAATTCGTAAATTGTTCTGACAGCAACATTTTGTAACAGAACACAGAGAAACCAGGGTAATAAAACTTGCCATTAAGGGAGTGGACTTGTGAGTCCTAGAAAGAATTCTTGTCCAAGGGTTATTTATGATCATAGCACACCAAAATGTGTTTTTGCATTTTTATTGCCGGCAAATTACTTGTAAACCCACCAGGGAGCTAATGATTTTTCCTCTGAGGCCATGTAACTTCGTTTTGGTTTATATATACATATCCATTTCTGCCACCAGTTAAGCCGTCGCTTGTGATTTATAATAACAATAATTACCTCAAAGCAGCCTGGGTGTTAAAGGGTTAGCTGTCCTTTGACTCCAGCTGACAAAATCTCCAGGACAGTGATTCCAGAGGGGAATGGCTGGTGGTGTGTGGGCAGGTTTTCCCTGGATCACTGTAATGGTGCTAACTACCTCTAATGGGGAGCACGGATTATTTATGTTCTTCTGCAGCTTCTCATTAATTTTTCAGAGCACTTGCTTGAAGAGCTCCGACTTCTTGGCTCCTTCATTAGTGTTACCTGTTCAACAGCGTGGAGCAGTGGAGGTGACACTTCAGAAAAGGAGCATTTCAGTCCAGGCTGCTCTGCAGGGCGAGAATAGGAGCAGGAAGCTCTGGGCAAGAAGGTGGAAGAAGGGACAAGATTTTAGCAAGGTTTTTAGGGAATTTTAGCAATTCCCCAGCAGGGCTGGCTAACAGGGGAAGGGGCTCAGTGCCCCAAGCCAGCCCAGGGCTGGTAGGAGTGCTGAGCTGTTCTGGGGCAGTTCAGTTCACCCTCCAGGGCAGTTCAGCTGTCCCAGCCCTGGTGCTTGGTGGCTTTTCCAGCCCTGCATCACTGGGGTGCCCAGAGCCACCTCCTCCATCTCTGCTCCTGCTCGACCCCCTCAGCCAGGCTGAGCTCAGCCATCCCCCCGTTACATCCTGTCCCCAAAAGTGCCACTTCACAGGACAGCAGCATTTACCTGCTGGCTCCTCAGGATGCTCCATTCACAGCAGGAACACCCCGACTGCAGGGAGCAGCAGGGAACTCAAAATCAGCCATACAAAGGTTAAGGTAGCCCTAAAGCATTCCTTGCCATGGCTCTCAGGGTGATGACACCTCTTGTTTTGTGATGGGCAAGCTTGGACAGATTTTCCTGGTGCAGCAGAGGCAAGAGCTGCCCCCAGGGATCACTCTGTGGTGCTCGTCCTCTCTTGTCATTCCAGCTGGCATTCCCTGGGCAGAAGTAGCAAATGGATGGAGACGTTTGTTAGGTTTTGGGGGTCATGAGACATTTGTACATTCATTACCAAAGCCAGTAATGACTAATTGCACTTTTGATCATAACAGAGCCACGTTTCCTTTATGGATTTTCAAAGCCTTATTTTTAGAGAAATATTTTTTTGATCTGATGTTGGCTCCTGTTCTACTCTATTACAGACTCCCTGCATGGCTTTGAACAAATGACTTTGCTCTTCTGTGCCTTAATTCTGTACTTGTAAAATAGGGCTGAGCACACTGCCAGCCCCTCTGGGCTGTGGGAATGGAGAGGGTTTAAAGCCTGAGGATGTCAGTAGCCAAGCTTGCCACACCCAGCAGGATTTTTGAGGCAGAGCAAACAGTTACGAGCAGGCAAAACCCTATTACCAGTGAAATAGTGAGATTATAACCCAGGAGTCTCCGATTGGAGCAATTCTGGGGAAAAAAAGAGGATCCTAAATACCCTTAACTGCTTATTTAATGTAGATTTAAAAAGTTATTTATCGAAATTTAGCAACTGTTTACTCAATCCGGGACTGGAAAGCCTTTAAAACATACTCTTAATAATCCCTTCGTATTTAACTAACATACAATAGCGTGTGCTATTACATCGCAATTACATCCTATTTGAGACACTTAATTAAAAGGGAGGCTGTAATAAGCTCCTGATCGTTTGGCTCCTCAGCCAGACCCCACAATGGAGGATTTTCCTTGTCAGCAGGTGCCAAGTGCATCCTGGAATGGCACAGTGGCAGTGTGGAGCTGCTTCATTGGGGGCTGGATCCATTTGGGGCTGGGTCTCTGTGGGGCTGGGTCAGCAGGGTGGTGACCCCATGGGGATTTCAGGCCTCGGGGATCCCTCCCACCCCATATGGGATGGCTTCAATCCTGGGATGCTCTGGGAGAGACGCTGGGCAGCAGATACTTTACATTTCTGGATTCCAGAGCTCTCCAGGGCTGGAATGTCACAGGTCAAGGATGTTCTTGGGAAGCAGCTGCCCCTCTGGTTTCATCACTGCTGTAAGAATCAGTGCCAGGCTCTTCCCTGCAGGAGCCACCTCCAGCTTTGGCCAGAAGTTCTGATGTGGAGCAGCAGCCTTGGAAGGTGCACCAAGGTCAGAATGCTGCGTGGTGTTCCAGGGAACATTGAAAGCACTGCTGCCTCCCTGCTGGGTGGCTGAGCAGCACATGTTCTGCCCTGCTCTGCCCTGCTCTCTCCTGGGGTTGGGAACCATAAATCTCATCAATCTGGCACATAGTGCCATGCCAATGTGGTTATCCTGCCCTGTGCCAGGTTCTGTGGAAGAGCTCTGGGACTTTCACCTGCAGCCAGCTGCTCCCCATCCCACCAAGTGACTGCCCTGCCTCTCTCAAATAAAAAATAATCATCCAAAGCCCCTTTAATCCAAGCCTCTTTGAAATCAGATGTAACAACAGCTTTGTGCTCGCTCCATGCCAGGATATGAAGTTAATTAGTATAAGTGATTTTTTGGCTTTTAATTATCAGCCTGAGATTCCAAACTGAGGAGCACGGGGACCTCACGAGGCAATGCCTGACTCTTTCAGGGGTGGAGCTTGTTTACCCAAGTGCTCAAATATAGCTCCTAATTGTGTGCCTGATCCTAGAGTACAGCACAAGGAAGGCAGGATAAGAGATCCTTCTGCTCCCTGGGTCACCTTCCAGGCCCTCACCGTGCAGCCATTCAGGGCTAGCAAACCCCAGAGCAAACCCAACACTTCTAGAGAGAGCTGGTAAAACAAGTGCAGAGGGATCTGTGTGTGGCAGCTCTTTGGGTTTTGCAGGGGATTTTGAAGCAATTCTGGGTTTGGGAGCTCCCCATGAACCCAGTGCACCGTGTCTCACAAAAATCCCATTTTCCCCTCTCAGCTCTGCAGTTGTATTTCGGTTGCAGTCCAAATCTAATAAGAGGATCAATGGAGGTTTTGGCAGGGAACAGTCCTGGTCCTGGGAGTGGTGACTGCAGAAGGGAAATCTGGGATAAATCTAGGATAAATCTGGGATAACCACCCTTCCCTCCCAGGCAGGAGCCAGAGGAAGCTGTTCCCTGGCACCTCGCTTAGGAAAGGAAGGATGCTTCAAAGTGAAAGGGAAACAGAAACCTCTGGGTGTTTTTTGTTGTCCCAACGGCTTTAAAATGATGTTTAGATTTCATGTGTCGCTAATTACATACACTGGGGTGGTATTTAATGCCAGCCACTGATGGATGCTCTACAATCCTATATAAGAGAGAACACGTTTGTTTTCTGAGGCTAACCGCACACAATCTGTTATTGTGTGATGTTGAATACTTTGAGGGTTGGTGCCTTTCAGTGTTGAGCATAAAAGCCAGGCCTCCCCGACAATAACCTCCATTAATCAGGCTTCCCCAGTCCGTGAGCCTCGGAGACTGCGACGTCTTCTTTGTATGCCAAAGCTTGCCAGGATTCCACAGTGAAAAACCTCCCACCGATCTCCTGCTCTTTCATTTTCTTCTTCCCTTGGTTTAAACGGGAAAATATCCTCCCGGTACAGCTCCCACTGCTTTAGCTGCATCTCCACACATTCCTTTTAAACTAACCGACAGCTTATGGTGGGAAGGAGAAGCAGCTGCAACTTGCTGGGAGTGGGGGAACTTCACTTCCAGAGGATTCAGCTCCTTTTGTCTTCCACAAGAGCTGTTGAGTGCTCAGAGCTTTAAAAAATACGGCCACTCATTCAGGCTCCTGAAACGTGGATTCAGGGGAGAGGTGTTCTGCAGAGAGCTGGAAGCAGGAATGAAGGTTCCCCAGAGCCCCAGTGGCTGCTGTGAGTCCACAAATTCCCATGGGAACTGAAATTTTAGGTGCTTCAGCTCAAGTTTTCGTCACTGTTGGAGCTCCCAGCTGTGCTGTTTGATCCATCCCAAATTCCCCAGCTCCTCTGAGTGGGTAGGAATGACAAGATGCAGGATGGACTCCAAAGTGAGCCTGTTTTTATTTAGGTCCTGAAATATTCCGTGGCTTTCAGAGACAAGTCCTGAGTGGAATCGCCACAGTGGCTGACCTGGGGCAGCAGCTGTGCACTGGAAGGAACAGGAATTCTGGGGAACACCACGTGGCTGGAGAAGGAGGTGTTGGTTGGGAAAAAGAGGTTTGAGGAGAGCAGATGATATCCCAGGGTGGCTCATCCTTTCCCTCTTGGCAGCTCCATGGGGATGTGCACAGTCCCACCTTGGCCAACACAGCCCAGCCAGAGTCCCTCAGGGCAGGAGAGGCCACGGGTTTGTGGTGTTCCTTGGGAAGAAGAGCCCTTCACAGTGATTTAAAGCACTTTAAAAAAAGCCAAAACAAGCAAGGAAAGCCAACCAAACTTGGGCTGCAGCTGGACACTTCGGTCTGGAGCAGTGTACAACCTTGACCTCATCCAAGCTGTATTTTCTTCCTCAAGTCAGTCCCTGCCTGTCCTCGAGGGGCAATTTCTCAATGGAGAAAAGACTCCGCTGAGCTGCCAGCCAAAATAAACCTAATTGTTGCATTGTATGTGAGCAACTCCGAAAGTTGCCAGTAACAGCTATCTCAGACTATCACAATCAACATAATTTTACCCTTAATTGCTAAGTATTGCCGTAGAAAGACCAGTTGTCTTCCTGCTCCAAGTCCTCACAGTTGCTCTCCCAGGTTTCAAGATGCAGCGAAAGTTTTTTTGGGGTTGTTTTTTTTTTTTCTTTTTCACACTACGTTTCAAATGCTTCATTGTCAAACTGGTTAAAAGCCCTTATTTATAAAACGTGTGCGTCTCTTTCAGCTTAACTGAAAAGGCATTAAAATAACTGCAGCTGTGGAAAGAATAATTACAGCGAGATTTTGTCAAGGACTCTCTTGTCTGATGTTGCCATCTGTGACATGGTGAATGCAAAGATCATTTGAAACATAGGCGGTTAATGTAGAGAATAATTTCGGAGCTTTCGATATTTATGGTAAATTATTTAACTTTATTGTTTGGTTTTATGGCCTCATTATTCCGTGTCGTAAGGATCTCTGCTTTTTGTGTTGTTCTGCACTTCGATTTCCACTTTGTGAAGAGAAGAACCCTGCAGTAAAAGTAACACTTCACACGTTTCAGAAATGTTTCAAGGAGACATCATACTAATCAGATTATTTTCATGCACCTCAATATCATCCTTGATGCCTTTAAAAAAAAAAAACCTGCAGAGAAAGATCATTTTATTGACCAGGTGTTAATAGTCAGTCCTTCAGGCATGGGCAGCGACAGGGGCTGGTAAATACAACATTATTGCATTAATTCTCCCCTGTCTCTTGGAATATTGTTCCTGCAACTCCCTCTGAGAGGACATTGCTGCATTATCCTCTTCAACAACCCCTGACCAGCCGAATTAGGAGCAGACTGTCGCACTGGAGATGAGTAATTGGCTGCCAGAGACACAGAAAAGGCGACTTGGCTTCCCTGAGACTGGCTGCTCTGCACACAGGGCTCACGCTGGAGCCAAGTTCATGTGCTTGTTAATCAGATGAGGGCATGGCCAGGCTGTGGTGATGCCTAAAGCAGCCTACCTGAAACAGAGGCCAGGAAAAATTAGGAGTATAAAAGCAGATAAATTTATTCAAGGGCTTCAAGACAGATTCAGGCAAGCAAAGTCCCCCTCAGATACTACACCCAAAATGGACAGTGGGTCAGGAGCTCTTCACCTTTTGTAAGTTTTGTCTTGTTAGCATATTGGTCCCTAATTCTCCAATCACACCTTCAAGTGATGATGTTGACCACCCCAGGCCCTGCTGCCCCCTTTCCACTGTTCCATGCCCTCTGCAGCTGCTCAACATCTGGATCTCTCTCTGGCTCTGTCCATGCTAAGGAGCTGGTGGCATCACAGCCTGAACACCCAGAACAGCTCCACCTTCTCCACAAAACACTGGGAGGAGGCACAGCTGCTCCAGCCAGGAGCTCTGCCCTGCAGAGACACCTTTGTCTGCAGGAGGTGATTGTGGGCAGATCTGGGAGCTGAAATGCTGCAGGATGTGGGAGGGGAAGGTCAGGAGCTCACAGTGTGCAGACATGCAGAAACTCAGGGTTAGTGCAGCCAGCAGGGCAGAGCTGGCAAATCCACTTGTTATGGGCTTACTACAAGGGAATTAAATTGGGAACAAATGTGTGGGTCAGGGACTAGAAGAGAAGAAACCAGGTAACATGTATTTTCCTATCTATAATACAGCCCCAGGGCAATTCCCTGTTTGCCCTCAGCCATCCAAGGGCACAAGAAGCCCTCAGGAAGTTCTCCTGAGCTTCACTTCCCACCTCAGGCTGTACAGGAGGCTTTGCCACATTTAGCTCAATCTTTCACATTTCTGTACCTAAAATTAGACACCGTGCTCCATCCCTGCACTCCCGGAGTTCCCAGCTCTAGGGAGGTTGATGTGCAAACGTCTGCAAGCACACGAAGAAATATTTGAAGAACAACATTTGCAGACCCCTGGAAGCCAGACATTGCCAGGTGTTCCTTTATTTAGAGGAAAGTAAGTTTGTGTACGCAGGTGGTCTATGCTATTTAGTAAATTTTGGTGATTTGTCTATCCCTAGTAACTTGCTTGCAAAACAATGCAGCTCATTTTGGAAACAAATGAAGCAAATGGATTCAGAGCTGTGCAGCTGATAAAACACAAGCAGCAGTCAGGACAAAACAGATCCCCACTAGTGACTTTTTTTCCCCCTCTGAGCAGTGATGGTTTCTAAGCAGTAGCATGTCAGACAATGAGAATTCCCTGTCCAGCTCAGCCCCAGGTGGAGCAGGAACCTTGTCCTGCAGGTTGAAGTCTTACCAGGAGCCAAAAAACACCAGAGGGAGCAGGAAAACCCTGGAGCTCCAAGACAGCCTCAGGTATTGACAGCAGGACCATCATCTTCAGGATTCCTGATTCCTCAAAGACTGACTGTTTTAGTGATGGGAATGTAAAGGCCCCAGAAGCCTCTCCATGTGCTCATCCCATTTGGGTTTCTCTTGCTCTGCATTGTTCAGGGCATGCAAGGCTAACCCTTTGTCAGCAGCTCTTTGCACAGATGGACACAGAAGCCAGGAGTCAGCCATGGTTCCTCACTCTGAAAACCTCACAGTTTGTGTCTGTAAGGAAACCCCTGTGCAGTGTTTGCTTTGGCCCTGGGGAGCTGGAGCAGGAGGGACAATGGTGAATGCAGGCACCAGGTGAAGCACGTGGTGACAACTGCTGCATGCAGGAGACAAGGTCAGAAACTTCCCTACACCCTCCTTTTCCACCCTGAGCTGAGCTTTGTTTGCAGCACTGTCTCAGCACAGAGGTACCACTGGCTGGTTTTGACACCATGCTGTTTCAAGCTCTGAGAGGCAAAGCCTTTCTCCAGGGATCCCAGAGCTCAGCCCCGTGGGTCTCTGCCAGCAGCATCCACTCCCTTTGGCCATACGTTCCTTTTCCCTGTGCATAAAGGCACAGATGGCCAAGCCCTGCAGACAGGCATTTGAGATTTGTGAGGGCACGTGTGTGTGTGTGTGTGTGAATGCACACTTGTCTGAGCTGAGCCCAGAGCCTGGGCTTGCTGCTTCCAGTGCAGCAGGAATTACCCAAATTTCCAGGCCTGGTGCTGGGCTGGGGATGACCCACGTCAAGTTTTTAGCTCGGTGCAGCTGCAGTGAAAGGTGTGTGCAGAAATCTTTGTGTGTGACAGCCAGTGCTTGTCTCACTCAGGACAGATATTAGGGAAAAGCTTCTGCTCTGCCATTCCTGGCTGTGGCTACAGCAGGTCTGCTGACAACCCTGATGGAAATTAAAAATTTCAGGTACTCTGTTCTGTCTGAGTGTGACTTTGCAGCTTGACACAATGGGAACTGGTAGGGCGATGGGATCAGAGAGGTCTGGAACAGCCCTTGAAATACCAACTGGCCAGAGTGAAGCTCTACACACATCCATCTGCAACAGGACAGTGGAGGTGCAGGAGGACATCTGTGCCACTTGTGGGCTCAGACTCTGGGCATTTACTGCAGGATGAGCAAGGGATGAGCAGGGCAGTGCTGCAGGGACACAGGGCTGTCCAAAGCCAGAGCCACCTCTGCCTCCCTGCCCCACCTGCCTCACAAATTCCCAATGCTACACCACAGTCAGAGCATCCACACCAGCAGAAACTGGGGCTGCTGGCCCAGTTACTACCAAAAACAGGCGGGAAAAAGCACTCCACTCACTTGCAAGCAAAGAGTCCTCGTGCTCTTTGGTTTCTTTTCCTCTGGCTCTCATACTTGTTAAGTCAAATTAACATTCATAATGCAGAAGCCATTGGAACATGCCTTCCAGACTCACAGATATTCCTGTTATGGTCAGGATTAATCACAAGGGATAATTAGAGTATTAAATGAAATAATTATAACATTATGACTCTAATAACTAAATTCATGGATATTAGCTTGCGAGAAAAGACAAATAGAGGAACCAGAGAAGTTTTGATGGATGCCTCTAGCTGCATTTTTTTTTTTACTTTGCATTTTTGATTTAAAATTCCCAAACATCTGCCATCTGAAAGGGCAAGGTGGGGCTGGAGCCATGGGCCTAGTGGCAAGAGGAGCTCCTGCAGAACGTCCACAATGTTTGCTGCTGCAGAAAGCTGAGCATCCCAGGTGGTGAGGACCCTGATTGCCCCAAAATCCCCAAGGTTGGGCACCCTGGAGGGGAAACAGAGCTGCTGGAATGGTGGAGTTGGCACCCACAGAGGGATTTGCTTGTGTGGCAATGCCAATGCTCCTGCTCTGCTAGGGTCCAGCACCTCCTGCCAGCTAGGAAACGCTTGGCAGGTCCGGCTGGAGGCCAAGACTGAGCTCAGCCAGCACAGCTCCATGGGACACCAAGCTCTGGCAGCATCTCCTGGCCCCAGGCGTCACCTCCTCTGAGAAAATGGAGATTTCCTCTGCCTCGAGGACGTGATTATCGTACCTGACAGAGCTCTGAGTGCAGCCAGGCTTAGCTTGTCCTACAGGACAGCTGATGTCCTCCAGGGATCCAAACCCCGATGGTCAGAGCTCGGAGCCCAGGAGGTTTCTGTGGCACTGATGTATGCTCAGTCTCTCTCCTCTATTCTATGCCGTGTTACAGAGGAATAAATGAATTCATTAACGAATTATGCAATTGCAAATGTTTAAAAATACCGAGTACGTACATTTCTGGGAGCCTACACAGCAGAGCCCTGCGAGGGGCTGGATGGGGATTGGCACATGTTCTCAGGAAAGGGAACGGGAAGTACTGCTGGGAATGCAAACTCGGGTGCTCAGTCCTCTGAACACACTCAGCACAGGCAGGGCACTAAAAATGCGATGAAATCTAAAATACACAGACTAAGCAATTTCGTCTTTCCAACAAGCGATGTTAATTCTAGATAATAAATTGGAATTTTTATCATATGATCCCTGGCTGATTTAGAGTACAGCCAAATTCATATTAATATTAAATATTTCCTCTCTCAGGCAACAAAAGAGAGAGTTGCTTTTGGTACCTGGTAGCAGTTCCCACGATCTGGGCAAGGAATCAGCGTGAACTACTAATATGCCATACTCCATATATAACCTGGTGTCTCCATTTGCAGTCTACATATGCCAGTCGAAGTTTTAATACCACTCAGTTCCAAAAAAGAGACAAGACTTGGGGAGCAGTTTCACATCAGAGCATGCTGCACATGTCTGAGCTGCCATGGGCTCTGTCACTCTGTGCCACACACCCCATGTCCCTGCAACAGCCTCAGCTTCGAGTCCCCTGCCTGCAGAATACTTTACACCACTTTAATTCCAGAATTTCCTCATCATATTAAATGATAAGAATTTTTTTTTTTTGCAGAGTTCTGACAAAGCAGTCAAAATCCAGTTGCAAATGCTCTGCTGTTTATTGATAGCTCCATAATACGGGCGAGGTAGGATGCCAGACAGCTGCATTTCCTGGCATTTAAAAAGAATTCACTGTAATGTATTGTAATGCATTAGCATAATAATTGGTAAGCATTCGCAGATGAATAGTTTACTGACTGATAGATTTTGTACAGAAACTGTGAAGGTTACATGGAGGGTGAAAACATTTCACTGTGTCAATGAACATACTTAATTTTTCTGGAAGTGCTATTTAAATTGTGCGGCGCTGGGGCATTAGCATAACAAAGACACAACGCACGAGTTTGTGCCGCGATGGGGAACACTGCCCTGCCGGGCTCGGCCAGGTGACCCGTGAAAGATGGGCTCGGAGTCTTCCCCATCCCTGCCACCGAACGGGCAGAGGCTGCAGCTGCAGCTCCTCCTGTCCCAGCCCTTCTCCCTCATGATGATGCCTGGTGATTTTTGTCTCTTCTTTTTATACCTTTTTAATATATTTTTATACCCTTTCCCTTCTCAAACACTCCTTGTACCTTAGCCCTACATGTTTATAGCTCTTGTAGTGTGTTATTTAGCTTAGTTTGGGGGTTTTGCAAAGAGGGAAGACCAAACATTCATAACTATCTCAGAACTAGAGGCCCCAACCTTGGCCAGAGCCTTCTCTCTGGAAAATATTTTTGTAAACTAGGCTGTAGTCTCATTTAGGGCAGGTAATTACAATAGGGGGGTAATTACTTCATTTATTAAGTATCTTATCGGGGAATTTTACGTAAATATGCTAATTTGTGAGGTCCATATATTTGTATACATGTTGTACACAGTGAGGCTCTCCGCATGTTTCCACCTTTGCCGAGTTGAGCACCTAGGATCCTATTTAAACTAAGGTAATATTCCCTTTTCCCTGTGTCTTCTTCATATTTCTACCAGCCGAAAAGGCATCACTGTCCCTGCACTTCTCCCTGCTGTCCTTGTACTTCTCCCTGCGAAGTACTTCTCCTGTCCCTCCCTTCTCCCTGCTTCTCCTGTCCCTGCGAGGGTCCTCTCCTGTCCCTGCACTTCTCCCTCCTTTCCCGGCCCTTCTCCCTGCTGTCCCTGCTCACCTCATCTCCTCACCAGCACAGGTCAGCTCCCCCACCTTCTCTGTTATATCAGGTGACAGAGTTTGGGTCCTTCTGGTTCTCTCCAAGTCTGATGAGGAGAGGCTGAGGGAGCTGCAGGGACTCAGCCCAGAGGAAAAGAGGCTCAGGAGGACATTCTGGCTCTCCACAACACCCTGACTGGAGGGTGAGGCCAGGTGAGGATCAGCCTCTTCTCCCAGGGAACAAGGGACAGGAGGAGTGGAAACAACCTCAAGCTGTGCCAGGGGAGTGTCCTGTTGGACATCAGCAGGAATTCCTTCATGGAAAGGGTGGTCAGGCATTGGAAGGAGCTGCCCAGGGAGGTGGTGGAGTCCTCATCCCTGGAGGTGTCCAAGGAATGCCTGGATGTGGCACTCAGTGCTCTGTGCTGGTGACAAAGGGAGGATTTGTCACAGGTTGGCCTCAATGGTCTCAGAAGTCTTTTCAGATTTCCTGAAATGATTCTGGGATTCTGTCCTGGGATGTGACAGCAGGCTGGGCAGTGTTGAATGCTTGGCAGCAGCCTGTGGTCTCCACCCCCATCCCTGTGGGTCACCACAGCTCCTATCCTGTGTCCCCAGAGCCACCAACACTTCCTTCTCCCAGCTGAGCTGTGGAGCCCTGGAGTGGGGCAGATGTAGGACCAAGCTGAGCAGGGGAAGGTGGGTGGCACCAGGAGGGTTTGGGCTCAGGGGAAGATGAAATATGAGAGAAGAAGCTTTCAAATCCACATGAAGTGCCATGTCTGTGTCCAGTCTGCTCCTGTCAGGGCACAGGAACAGTGACACCCTAATGGACAAAATGTCATCTCGGATTGGGAGATCTTGAAAGGCTTGCACTGATTCCCAACTTTTCTCTGGGTCTTCTGAGGTCTTGGACATGAACAGACATCACCTGGGATCCCTGGAGAAATGTACATCTCTGAATAATTCACAGCCTTTGGCTGCTGCCTCAGTCTCCTCCCTGTTGTACCACAGACTACAACAGCGACAACTCTGCAATTAACTCCAAGAAAACCAAAAGGCTAATTGAAAGGGACAGAGCTGAATTTTATGGGCATAAAGTTTATGGGAAGCATTTTAAATCAGATTTTCACTTGCCATTATATATGTTAATCCTATTGTCATTTAGAATAAATTGGGGAAAACAGATGTGAGGAGGAAGGAGAATATCCCAGTATGGGAGAAGACAAAGATTTCATCTCCATTTGCACCAGGTGGTGGGAGATCAGACACAATCACAGACCTCACCTGCTGGGGAATCCCAAACTGTTTTACCACACATTTAATATTCACCTCCAGAGCAGGAATATGGGGTTTTCTTCAAATCAAAGGAGCTATTTGCCCTTGTCTTCAGCATAACCACCTGACCTGTAGTTTCTGCCAGGAACAAATAGATTTTAAGTGTCTCAAGATTTCATCTGAAAGCCTGGTGGGCAGGTAGAGTTTAACAGGTTCTTTGTGAACTGTGGTACAGTTGAGTGCATTCCTTCCAGGAATGATGCAAGGATGAATCAAACCTTATTTATAGGGATCTTTTATCTTAACATTTGTGGCTTTCAATTTTCCTCCTCAGGAAGTTCCTATGGCATAAGGGGGAAACAAGGATTTGTACTTAAATCTTGCAAACAGGATTTGTACTTAACTTCAACATTTGTCATAAAAGAGACGCCTCTCTGTAGGTTTTTAAAACCACCCTAAACCATGGAACACATGGGATATAAATTATGGATTAAGAAAATCTTCCTAGAGGTAAGAATATGTAATTGCTGGAAGAGGTTCCTTATTTAAGAAGAGGAATATTTAGGATTTTGGGGAAAGAAAGCTGCTGATGAGGAGTCCACAGACAGACAGACAGACAGACAGACAGACACCTCCATCCCAACCAGATCAGTCTGTGTCTTCCCTTGAGAAAGGCAGAATAAACTATTAAACAGCTCTTCCTCTTGGTATTTTAACTGTGAATCTTCTCCCTGATGAGCTGTACACAAACATGACCTCCTTGACTCCCTGAGTCTAACTGGAAATAAGGAAATGGAAACGCAGTTTATAGTAACAGATTTCCTCTGGCTTTACAGCCGCAATGTGTTTCATTAACACTTCTGCAGCAATTTGCACTATTAGGGACACATTTGCTTCCAGTAAGAAGAGAGAAAATGTACCACTGTGGAGTGTAAGGATGGTGTCAGCAGCAGACCTGGGGAAATGTGGGATGGAGGTCTCTTGGCAGAGATGTCATCACTGTAGTCCTTCAGCGTCACCAAAAAGGGCAAAACCCCCCCAAAAAAGGCTTGAAACAGTCCTGGTGTGGGGTGGAGGTGGCCGTGGGTCCCATGGGCTCACACCTCAGCACAGAGATATTTCCAGGCAGCATTTCTAGAGGCATGTCAATAATTACACTGAGCGGGAAATAAAAATTTTCTCATTATTTCTTCTGCATTTTCTGCATCTGTGGTATAACACTGTCATTTCTTCAGGTTTCTTAATAATTTGTAATATGAGGGAAGGGAAGGGAAGGGAAGGGAAGGGAAGGGAAGGGAAGGGAAGGGAAGGGAAGGGGAAGGGAAGGAAGGGAAGGAAGGGAAGGGAAGGAAGGGAAGGAAGGGAAGGGAAGGGAAGGGAAGGAAGGGAAGGGAAGGAGGAAGGAAAGGGAAGGGAAGGGAAGGGAAGGGAAGGGAAGGGAAGGGAAGGGAAGGGAAGGGAAGGGAAGGGAAGGGAAGGAAAGGAAAGGAAAGGAAAGGAAAGGAAAGGAAAGGAAAGTTGGAAAGGAAAGGAAAGGAAAGGAAAGGAAAGGAAAGGAAAGGAAAGGAAAGGAAAGGAAAGGAAAGGAAAGGAAAGGAAAGGAAAGGAAAGGAAAGACCTTCCCCCAAACACTCCAGAGAAGCATTGCTCCAAACCCCATCTCTCACAGGACCCAGTGCTGTGCTCTACCAAGGCAGCACCAGAGGAACCTCAGGCTCCTTGTGCTCAGTAAAGATTTCTGAGGAGTTCAGACACCAGTGGGAATGGGGCCAGGATCTTTTGGGCTTTTTTGGTGCCTAAAAGTTTGGTGCTGCTGCCTCCACCCCAGTACTGCCTGTGGCAGTAAGAGATGCAATATAAGTAATTATACTTAAAGCTGCACATAGCATTTTAAAAGCAAAGGCATCATACTGTGAGATGTTTTATAATATAAACTCTCCTTTATTCCTGGATATAGTGAAGGTATGAAATTTGCTCACCAGGAAGGGAAATGACGGAGCTCCTCCAGTCAGGGTTTGGAGGAAACTGGGGGTAGGAGGCAGGAGGACTTGCTTGAGAATAGCTATAAAATGGTATTTGTTAGCTGAGGACTGGCTTTGGAAAAGGGCTTGATGGCAAATGAGAAAGAAAAAATGCACATGGCCAAAGGGAGTCTTGGTGTGCAGGGCAGGAGCTCAGGATGGCTCAGGGTGTGTTAAGGGACTGCAATTTCAGAGGGAAAACACACCCTGACACCAAACGCTCATTAAATTTTACTTCTGGTTCTTTAAAGGAAATCTATTATTTATTCCTGCTCAGATATATTTAATAATTAGCACGAAGAGAAAGCTAGCAGCAGATGGGGACATTCCTGGGGACAATTTCAGTGCTGAATGTTTTATGATGTACAAATGTAACTTGCAGCCCTTTGCTTCAGACAGAAGGGGGTTTGCAGAAAATGTGGGAGGCGGCAATATTTTTTTTTAAATGCTGTTTGTTTAGCAAATAAATTGTACTTTATTAAAAACACAAATTTTTAAGTCGTCCCGAGGAGTATGTTAAAATCCACATTAACATCTTCGTGTTTTACACCAGATGAAAGCAGATCATTCCCACAAATGAAAACGATGCTAATCCCTGGATAATGCAGACAAAATCCTGAGTGCAGCTGTGAGTGGGTTTGCCTATGACAGCAGCACTTCCTCCTCTCAGGAAATCCCTGTGATTTCAGGAGAGTTGGCAGTTTTGCTAATTTTAAACATGAAGCTCCTAATATTTTGCATTCAGATGAAGACCATCAGTGGGGTGGTCTCTAGTCTAGGCTGGACTCATCATTCCTGAACAGAAAATGTGATTCCAATAATTTTTATTAGACAAGAGTGGACCTTGCACAATCAAACCTCAGTAAAGATATATGAATGGTCCCCAAACCTAGAAAAAACCCCCTATTTCAAGTCCATTGCTTCAGAGTTACTGGGGAAAGTCTGAAACCCCACAGAGGGATTGCCCCAGAGCTGGGTTAGCTCTCCAGTGCACTTTTTCATGAAAAACATTTTCATGAAAAACTTTCATGACAGACTCCACAGGTGGCATTGTCACCAAAACTGCGGGAAAAACAAAAACCTTTCAAGAACAGTTTTAATGTCAGAGAGTCAAGGCATTATTATCTGGCCAGGATGTTGTTCTGGTCAGGATGTACCACAGAAATCATCTCATCCAAACACAGCCTGGCTGTGCAGAGAGAATCATTCCATCACACATGGATTTTACTAGATTTTTCAGATATTTTATACAGTAAAAATACATAGAAATGTATTGGGTCAGTGTTCATTGGTCTAGAGTTGCGTAGCTCTTCATATTTGGTTTCCTACTGGGTCTAGATTTCTTCACTTTCGATGTTACTTAGGTCTTCTTATCTCTGTTTTCCCAGCCCAGGTGTCTCTGACCAGCCAGGGTGAAGTTTGGAGCTGATATTCTGGTCCTGGTCGCTGATAGCTCTTTATCTTTTGAGTTACTCCCAGTCTGTTACATGTTGAGTTCATCAGACCTCACCTGGCAGAACAATGCCCTGGAAAGAAACTTAAAATTCCTTTTCCCGGGGTAAAGACAAACAAAACCTTTGACTAAAGTTATACAAAATTTTCAAACTGCTATATTTTCCACCAGCACCATCCTGTCCCCAGCATGTGGCAGTGCTGTCAGACCTGCTCTGGGCACACCACTGCCACTTGCCATGCTGGCTGGGGATGAATTAGTGCCCTGAGCACTGAGAACATCCTGGAAAGGCAGAGTGTGGACGCTGGGAAGTCATATCGATGTTGGATACTCTGCACAACACACTTGGCTGCCCCCATATATATTGGGTAATAAATGCCCCCTCGGTAGGAGGAGACAGTATTTCATTGCAAAAGTAAAAAATAATAACGAGGGAAAGTGCTATCTCAGCTTGCTGCATAAACAGCTCAAATAAGCAATATGCAGGCATATCATTTGGAACCCAGATTAATAATTTCTGCTCTGAGTGGTGGTAGCTGGCCTGATTTATTGCGGTGATGGTGTTACGGCCTCAGACTTTATTGTCCTTTAAATTATACTGCAGTCTATACAGGAGGCAGACAGGGATCTAAATCAAGTGTTATTGCCTGTAAATTTGGAAACAAATAGTAGTTTTCCCCCCTTTAAATCACTGAGTTTGTGTGTTTTATAAGGTGAACGTTACGACTTTTTATGGGACTGAAGTTTTTGTTTCCCTGCCTCGCTTTCCCAGCACACAGAGCTCATCCCCAGCCCTGGGGGATTCACAGCCACTTCAGCTCTGCCTTGTCTCCATTTCCCTGCACAGCAAGAGCAGCTGAGCTCTGATCCTTTGGGATTTCTGCTCGAGGAGGTGCTTTTTATCCAACTCAAAGCCTACCTTGGGGTGGCCAGTCGGGTGCTCACTGTGGCTCTGCTCCTGCAGGTGGCAGGGAAGTAACCCCAGCACCCTTGTACATCAATATTAATATTTCCCCCACTGGGGAAACCCCTTCCCTGCTGGCAGGATGGAAATCCTGGGCTGCAGGGATGGAGCAGCCCAGTGAGGAGGTAATTGGGAAGCTGCTGGGCACAGCTGTGAGGTCACCTTCCCCAAGCCAGCAGTCCTACATGCAGCTGCTCAGCCAAAGTTCACTCACAGGCACTGGTGGCTGCTGCTGCTTTTGTCATCTCACACCTGGATTTTGGATCAGACTGTTTCTGCCATGCCCTTGGATCTGCTCAGTGCATTCACAGCTTGCTCACTCCCTGGGAACACCCAGGTGAAGGACAGGGACCACACAGAGCCACCACAGAGCCACCCTGACTGCCAGCCCAGGGACAGGGACAGCAAAAGGACCCTGTCACAGAAGGGCTCTACAAACCCAGGCAAAAGGCAGCAGTGGCTGTGAAGAGCTTCTGGGGTTGTAAATAGCTGAGAGAGAGAAAGGAGGGCCAGGGAAGAAGAGAGAGGGTGGGAGTTTCATGATGCAGATGGAGGGAAGAGTGGCCTGAGCGTGGTCACCGAGGGACAGCACATGACACACTGCAAACCCCTCCTTCTTCAGCTTTCCCAAACCACAGCATTCCAGCTCTCAGTTCAGCACAGAGGGAACTGGGCAGATTCCTCCTTACCTACCCAGGGACTGAGGAGGACCTGCTTTGCTCCTCTGCTCTGTCCTGAGTGCCAGGAGCCTTGGACAGCTCCAGGGAACAGGCAGGACAGGGACACTCAGAGTCCCCAGCCTGTGGTAGGAGCCACAGGCAGAGGATTGAGAGCATTTTCACACATCAGTTATGGCTGTGATGCTGCTTACAGACCTGGTGATGATGTATTAGCCTGGCCTCCTCTCAGGCAAGAAGAAAAATGGGGTAGGCAAAATGTTTCTGTATCTGTAGGCTTGGAACAAATCACTTTTATGTTACCAGAGCAGCTGTAACCATTAGGGAATCCTGGTGGCCTGAAAGAGCTGCTAAAGGAAACCTCCTGTGACACCTCAGTGCAGATGCTGGGTGTGACAGGGGCAGCTGGGGACCCTGTGGCCATCCTGTGAGGTCCACCTGATATCTGCTGTGCCAGTCCATCAGCACCAATTGCCAACAATTCCTGGTGATGCCTGATGATTTTTGTCCTTTCTTTTTATACCCTTTTTATACATTTTTATACACTTTTCCTCTCCTTGTACTCTTCACAAACACTCCTTGTACCTTAGCCCCACATGTTTGTAACTCTTGTAACTCTGATATTTAGCTTAGTTTGGGGGTTCTGTAGGGTGGGAAGACCAAATATTCATACTATCTCAGAACTAGAGGCTCCAAACTTGTCCAGAGCCTCCTCTCTGAAACACATTTTTGTAAACTAGGCTGTAGTCACATTTGGGGGGGGGTAATTAGAATAGGGGGACAATTGCTTCATTTGTTAAGTTTCTTACTGGGGGATTTTAGGTAGATATGCTAATTTGCGAGGTCCACAAATTTGTACACACATTGTATGGTGTGTGCTCTTGGTGTGTTCCACCTTTGACCAGAGTGCACCTAGGATCCTATTAAAACCAAAGTAATACCCTTTTTCCCATTACTGCTGTGTCTGCTTTGTATTTTTACCAGTGGATAAAGGCATCACTGGCACTGCCACCAGACACAGCCCTGGAACCTCTCCTGGTCCAAGGGAATGACAACATCAGGGCAGGGAGGCAGGAGGGATGTGGCTCCTGTGCCTGGTGCCTCCAGATGATCCCATGATCCCAGCCTCTGGAGCAAAGCCATCCCAGGCCAGGGACTGCCAGAGGGGCCATGGAGGGAGGAGAATCCATCCCTG
Organism: Lichenostomus cassidix; assembly: GCF_008360975.1. NCBI lineage: Eukaryota > Metazoa > Chordata > Aves > Passeriformes > Meliphagidae > Lichenostomus > Lichenostomus cassidix. The sequence goes on along the minus strand of NC_139503.1, from coordinate 3,423,301 downwards.
TGAGCTGCAGCCTCCCTTTCCCAGTGCACTGGCTTGGTTAACACACAGCTTTGTGCTAATGCCTCTCCTGGTCAGCATAGCACAAGCCTGAGCCTTGCATGTAAATAAACATGAGAAAAGGCTTTGCTGTCACATCTGCATATTTTAGTTGAGCAAAGATCTGAGTTACACATGAATGAAATGGCCTGAAGCTGCAACTATGAGGCTAAAATCCCACTCAGTGACCCTTCCTGACCTCTTCAGTGCACACGGAAGGGAAACAACACTGCCTTAACATGTAGAATTCCTGAGACTTCTGCTGGTACTCACTGCTCCTGCCACACTTCCAGGCAATGCAGCAGCTTCTCACCCATGCTGTGCTTTTCCTGAGAAGCAGCTCCAGAGAGCTGAGCAGCCCCCACGAGCTGAGCCACACGCAGAAGCAGCACAGGCAGCCAGCCTGCTGTTCTCTGTGTTCTGAAGTAGAGATCTGTATTCAAGAGCTGCAGAAAAGGTGTAAGATGCCACCTTTCAGGGGTGTCAGTGTCCTAGGCTGTCCTTACAGAGGTAAAAACAGTGCTAAGAGGCCCCAGGACTTGGATGCTTCTGCCTGTGCCTCACCTCCCCTCCTCAGCCTCTTTGTTCAGGCTCTCAGAACGATGACACAGACACTATCAAGGCTGAACTTGAGATGACAGCCGAGTTTTGAGCCCCTGCTTTTTGAGTGGGTTCATAAATTCAGCATCACATGATTTATTTTTTCCTTTTGAGATCTATAAAAAGCAGAGTGCACCGTGCCCCAGCAGGGCATTGGCACCAGAATGGTGCCATTGTGAGAGCAATCTCCCCTGGCTCCTATTTTTAAACAACCTCCTGAAGTCCCTCTGCCCACGTTCTGGTGAAAGCACTCCACAGCTTAACAGGTTTGACATTTTCATTTCTGTTTTCCTTGAAATCCTTACCATCATCTGATTGAGCATTACAGCTTGTTTGCATCCTGTTGCCTGCGAATATCTATCACAAGTCCTCACGCTGGAAGCACGAGGCGTTAGGCTGTGACAGGGACGTCCTGATGAAGTGAATGATGGCAGATGAGCTGCTGCACCTCCCTCTCCGAGCTGTGCTCTCCTCACAGACCATCCTGTAGATCATTTGCTCTCTGGCTAATGGCTCCTGGCAGGTAGCACAAGGTCCTGTTTTTATTTCATGAGTGCTCCAAGGCTGCTGCCTGAGCTCCTGGGCTCTGTTCTGCCAGGAACACAACTTTGCACTTTTCTCCCATCAGCTGCAAGTGCATTGCAGACCCTGAGATGCTGTGTTAGCCCTCAGCATGTCACTCGTGGGTACAAGCAGTCAGGGAGTGAAATGCAGCCTCAACCTCCATCGCTGCAGTGTGAGGAGATGGAGTTCATCCCAGCCAGCCTTGCTGCTGGGAGCTCCTGGCTGAAGAGCTGCTGTTCTGTCATTAATACCCCCAAACTGACATGTTCAGACATTAGCAACCTGCTCCTCACAGCGCCTCTCAGTTGTCCCACAGCTCTGGAACATCCTGTTCCACGAGTCTGTGGATGTAACAGAGTCAACTGTGAGGTAAGAGACAACTTGGCTGCCTTGTGCCACTGGAGACCCATGTGGCATCAACCGTGCTGCTCCTGTGCCTCTCCAACCCAAGAGCTGCCCAAAGGGACTGCCAGGACAGGGGCAGAAAGAGCACCAGTGCCTTCAGAGCTGCACCTCACACCCCAGCCCTTGTCTCCCCCATAAAGCCTGTTCTGCTCCCCCTCTGCCCCCAGCTTCAGCAAATCCATCCCAGACAAAGCCAGGGCTGCAGAATCCCAGCAAGCAAAAAGCTTTTCCAAGCCCCATTATGTGTTCAAAGGCGCTGGACATCAGAAAGACTGTTCCTTTCATTGCATAGCAACTAATCCTGCCAAAATTGATGGTGATGATGATGATGATGATGGCCGTGATTTCAGAGCTGTGGGTCTCTCCCCTGGAACAGGAGCACAGCAGAGGAGCAAACAGACCCTAGTGTGTCACCAGGGACATGTCAGTGCTCCCTTCACAGGATGTCTGCTCTGTGTGACAACACATCCCAGGGATCCATTCACCTTTGATCTCTGTTTTTTTAAACTTACCTCATGAGCAGAGATTCAGATCTGGGTGTCCTGCCAGCCTCTGCCTCAGTGACACACTGTGCCCTCAGCCTCGGGGTTTGGACACTTGCAGCCCCAGCAGGGATGGCACCTCAGGGGCTGCACTCCCTTTTTCTTCCATTTCCTTGAGGGTCCAAAGCATGGCAGAGTTCAAAGGACCCCCAGAGTCACGGCAGCATGCTATCATCTCTGGGAGCGTGATTATAGCCAGAAAATTGCACAAAATACCTCCCCAATGATGAAGATTGCAGGGAGGCTGGAAAATTACCTTTTTCATTATGTCTTAAAAACACTGCAATCTCAGCCTGTGTCTGAGATTCCAGGAACTGGTGTGTTGTTCAGAACAGCACTGCTGGAGTGGGCTTGTGGAGAGCAAAGCAAATGGAGCCTTCTCTCAGCCAGGTACATCAGGACCCCTGTGACCAGTGGCTTTAAATCCCAATACTCTGAATTTTCCATGGTTGTTGAAAGCTTTCTGCAGCTCCCACTAAACAGCAGGAAATGCTGAGGGAGGTTTAAAAGAGGAGAAATTGGACCCCAGCAGATGTTTTTGCAGGCTCTCAGAGGTGCTTCCCTGCCCTCTGCTAACCCAGGACTGGGGCTGGAGAGAACCCAGGAGACAGGATCTGCAGAGTTAAACACACAATCTCCACCATGGTATGGTGAAGACACTTTATTGCAAAAATTTAGGGGTTTTAGACTGTTAATTTGTTATGAGTTTCCATCCTTGTGAGGCACAACAAATGTGCTTAACCAACACCACAGACCAGATAGGAACAGCATCAGGTGTGACCAACCACAGCCCCACAGTGAGCACTGATTGGTTCTAATCATTGTTTTACGATTCTGTAACTTGCTTTTCACCTCTGGTTTAGCTGAGTCATTCCCAGAATGCTTTTCTAGTTAGCCAAAGTACCAGAAGTGAGCAAGGATTTCACAAGGGCAGCAAGGACCTCACTTTGCAAAGCCTTTCTGGTCCACAACAAGGATCCACTGGAGAAAGCACAGCTAAAGGAAGAACCTGCCCAAAACTGCCTGGATAAGATGCTTCAGAACCATAAAGACAATGACATCTTTGTGCCCTGAGCTGTGTTTGGGCACACCAGGAACACACCTTTCCCACAATGAGTTGGAAATCACCTTCCCTGCAGTGCAGCACCCAGAATGTGTCATTTAAGCATCGCTGTGGCACTGCAGAGGCTCCGAGGGCTGAGCTGCAGCTCATCAAGCTGCTGAATCTTTCTAAATAACTGTCTGGTCCTGCACAACTGCTCACACAGCTCTGGCAGCAGAGCTCCCAGGACACTGCAGCCCCCCAGCCTCGGGGAATGCACCAGAATATGGAGATAAATTTTCTTCGGCAAATCAGAGAGGAAGAGAGCTTTGGCTGGCAGCCCACCCTGGCTCATGGCTGAATGGGAGCCAGCAATGAAATTAAAAGGCAGAAACAAGCCACGAAAAGCATTGTTGAGGAAAAGGAAAAGGAGCAAATTGGTAACAATAAAGATAAATGAGAAGTAAAAGATTGGTAAGAAAATCTAAAGGCATCCTGATAGAATATCCATGGTCAGCAAGGCAGAGGAGAAGAGGTGAAACCCTATGAAATGCTACTGAATTGATAGGACATTGTTAGAGGAATATGATGTAATTGTTGTTACCAGTGCAGAGGGAACCAGAAGAACATTCAAACAAATATTCAAATATTCCTCATCTTTACATGGAAAGAAAAGTGGCTTCTAGTGCCACTGAGGGAAGCTGAAGTGCATTTCTCCCCATAGGTATTGGAGAGAGAGCCCAGACTGTGGTTTTAAGGACTAAAGACTAAAAACCCAAAAACTGTCCTGAGGCCTGGATGATGGCCAGGAGCAGCTCTGGGTGCAAGGGCTCATTCCAACAAAATGTGTAAGACCTTTGGAGCTCCAGGGGTTGGGAGAGAGCAGTGTGAAGGAGAGGAGAGCAGGAAGAACCCATTAATGTAGGCTTGGCAAAGCTGATGGGAAAGTCAATTACTGAAGCATTTAGCAGGAATGTAATGCTGCTCCACACATTTCCATCGAAAAAAATTGTCAAATAAATCTTTGCTCTCTGATGAGGTTTGGGATTCGGATGATACAGCCTCTCTTATCCAGTGCTGGAGTTTAGCTTTAAAATGAGCAAGTGGCACAATGTGTGAGAAGCCATTTGGGAGGATGGTGAGAGGCACAGGAGCTTGTGAGGTGCATCTGGAGGTACCTGAATGGCCAGGCCGGGGATCTGAAGGGGCAGTTTGCCATTTCCTTCTTTCTTTCCTGTCTAATTTTAGGGCCAAAAAAGAAAAATCACTGTACAACTAACTCTGAAGTCTCCCCTAGAACTGACATCCCCTTGGAGGGGTCCATGGTAAGAGTGGAGAGTTCACACAGCTCTGGGAGCAAGGGATGACATCTCTGGTTTTTAGAGTCAGAATAAAGTGCCAGCACCACCATGGCTCTGGACACCAGGATGAGAAATTGGATCCTGGAAGAAAAGACACTCAAGGGCTATTTCTTCTCCACTTTACGTGGTTCAATCACTCATCCCCCAGTTCCAACCCTTCCCATGGCTGGGAAGTGACACATCCTACACGTCCCTGCACTAAGAATTCCAAACAATGCACCCTCTTTGGCAGACTGTGAACAAAACAGGAGCAGAACATTTGTGAGGCACTTGCTGCTATAAAAAGCACTTTCCCATGAAGTGTGCTAGTGTGGCACAGCTGCTCGGGTCACCACTGGTGCTCCAGACACACTTCCTCTGCCTGAATCAATTTTTTGTGTCATTTTTAGCATCCAGTGGGTCTTATTTCTCGCAACAGTGTAATAGTAGGGCACTAAATAATCGCATTAGGGGAGGTGAGAAGAGATTCGTTTTGTTTTTGAAAACATTATTTCCAATTGAATCAGCTCAGAGAACTCGCACTCAGATATTCTGTGCTGTAGGGGCACTTAATAATAAAAGTTCCTTTTACTTGCTGTTCTAGGGCACAAATCTAATACATGACCATCAAGCTCTGGTCACTATTGAATTTGCACTGGCTTTTTTCCTGGCTATCAAAAGCAACAAAAGTGGCCCAACTTGAGTGATTCGTGGCTGTTTGGTTGAGCTGGAATTTCCCTCTCAGCCAGACACAGCCATGCACATCTGCATAGAATTCAGAAAGCTTCAATTTGGTTTATAAAGTCAAACTCTTCCAGACCAAGGGCAAGAATCCAGATGGTTGCTGCCAGAATTCCCAAGGGGTTAGAGTCCTGGCTGGAGGCAGGAATGACCAGACAGTGAGTGGTGGCTCTGGGCTGGGCAGTGCCAAGCAGGGCTGGACGCTGCCCACCAGGCTGCCCACTGGGCTTCTGCTGGCTGGGACAAAGTGGTTTTTCCTTCTGTCAGAATGCAGTAAACACCATCCCCCTGGCTGAAGGCACGAGTGGAAAGGCCCATCTCAGCCTAACACGCATAAAAAGCCTTTTTCCGCCGAGTTTCTGAAGACGCGGCATTTGAAGTCGCCGTCTCCGATTAGTCCCGTGGCAGCTGAGCACCTGTGATTACGTGCTTTCATTAGAGTTTTGTGTTAATTGAAAATGCTTTTGAAAGCCGTGGAGTGTTGTTGTGCCGCAGCCTCGGTGACCTCAGCGAGGTCTGAAAAAAAGGAGCTTTTTCCTTTGAAGCACCCAGGCAAGAGAAGTCTGGCGCCAAGGCGCTCAGAAAATTCGTTCTATTATTATTTTAGAAGCAGAACAAACACATTTGGCATCAGCAGCAGAGAGCCTGGCCTGGGTCAGTGTTTCTTGCCTGGATTTTTTCCATTCCCACAGCATCCCAGCACTGCCAAATGCTGAGGGGCTCTGGGTATCCAGAGAGGCACCACAGCTGCCTCAGTCCAGGACAAGTTCTGATGGAAACTTTAGAATCTAAAAGAAAGGAAAAAAATCCTCATTTTCCCTGGCTGGAATGCTGCAGCGAGTCAAGCTTGCTGAGAGTAATTCAAGGCTGGGTTTTAGTCTTTCAAACACCTGAATTTCCTTCTCATTTAGCAGGATCTATCCAAAAAGTACTCAAAAGAGACAGGGGGTTTCATGCAGAAATCAAGTAAAGCTATCATACAATTTTGCTCTGATGGGAGGCAAATACAGAGTAATTTGGGCTGAATTTTCCTTTAAGTTTCTTTGGAAATGAAACCTGAAATGGCAAGGAGCATGAGGGAAATTGCTCCTCTGTATCCCTGGGAGCTGAAATTGCTGAGAACTGCAGAGCTTCACCAAATCCCCTTATTCAGGACACACTCTTGCAGCACTGGTAGACGGGACAGGGCTGAGATTTGAGAATGTCACAAGCAGCACAATGAGCAGGCAGGAGCTCTTTTCCTTTCACCATGTGCATAACAGCCCAGGTGTGCACAACATTTCCAAACGTTCCCTGCGAAAAACTCATTTTTTTAATGAATCTGCTTGCCAGGTATATGCCGTGCAGATGGATGAGGGATAATATGTTTGACACAAGGTAATTCTTCATTCTGTGAGCTCCTACATTCGCAGAAAACCTGCAATTGAGCAAATCAAGTCTATGCAGGCCCCAGAAATACCTATTTGGTTGTTCTGTAGAGCTGAGAACACTCACTGGGAAACTTCCTAGGGGTTCAGCCCTCTGTATGTCATGAGATGAAACGATCAGGGGTCGTTGGCCATTCCTTCAGCACATTTCCACACTGTCCAGCAGAAAACTATCAGACTCTGAGTCAGCACAACAAAGCTTCTCATTCCTTCAGATGAAGAACCAGTGTGGGAAGGCTGTGGGAGATACCAACATGCCCAGGTCAAGGTTGTGGTGGGATCTGTGTCTCTGATAGGGTTGGGAAGCAAAGCTCTTCTGGCCTTGGGTCACTGCTGGCTGCACTGTCCTGGGGCAGAAGGTCACTCCAACACATCACACATAAAATGCACTGGTTGGGCATTTCAAAGGATGTGCTTTGAAAATGAAGACACAAAAGTGCCTGCAAAACTGAGATACCCCAAACCATGGATGTGCTAGTGGAGTTTGAGAACAGGCTCAGTAAATAATGGAGCATCTGTTTGCAAGAAGCAGACAAAGGGAATAATCAGGCCTGTGCTTATTTTTATATCATAATTCACTGCTGGAGTGCGAGTGGCTGTGGCTGGACTCCTGATAAGCAGCAGACAGGCAGGACGTGGTGACCAGCTGGTGCTGCTGGCATGGCCACCTGCACTGCAGCAGGGCTGGAGTGGGGCAGGAGGGGAAACCACAGCGATGCTGTGGGACAGGAAGGAAGGGACAGGCACTGAGTCACAGCCCTGGAGCACAAAGAGTGATCACTGTGTCACTGTGACATTCCAGGGGAGGTGGTGGATCCTACAGTGCTTTACCCCACAGTTCTGCACCCCACAGTGCTGTATCCTGCAGTGCTGTACCCCAAAGTTGTGTACCCTGCAGTTCTGTACCCCACAATGCTGTACCCCATAGGTCTGTACTCCACAGTTCTGTACCCCATAGTCTTGGACCCCACAGTTCTGTACCCCCCACAGTGCTGACCCCACAGTTCTGTACCCCACAATACTTTATCCCACAGTGCTCTACCCCACAGTTCTGTACCCCACAGTGCTGCACCCTGCAGTTCTGTACCCCACAGTGCTTTACCCCACAGTTCTGTACCCCACAGTTCTGTTCCCCACAGTTCTGTACCCCACAGTTCTGTTCCCCACAGTTCTGTACCCTACAGTGCTGTACTCCACCGTTCTGACCCCACAGTTCTGTACCCCATAGTTCTGCACCCCACAGTGCTGTATCCTGCAGTGCTGTACCCCACAGTGCTGTACCCCACAGTGCTGTACCCCACAGTGCTGTACCCCACAGTGCTGCACCCCACAGGTCTGTACCCTACAGTGCTATACCCTGCAGTGCTGTACCCCAAAGTTTTGTACCCTGCAGGGCTGGATCCCACAGGGCTGTTCCCCACAGTGCTATACCCCATAGTCCTGTACCCCACAGTTCTGTACCCTACAGTTCTGTACCCCATAGTCTTGGACCCCACAGTTCTGTACCCCTCAGTGCTGACCCCACAGTTCTGTACCCCACAGTTCTGTTCCCTACAGTGCTGCACCCTGCAGTTCTGTGTCCCACAATGCTTCACCCCACAGTTCTGTACCCCACAGTGCTTTACCCCACAGTTCTGCACCCCACAGTTCTGTACCCCGCTGTACCCCACAATGCTGTCCTCCACAGTGCTGACCCCACTATGCTGTACCCCACAGTTCTGCACCCCACAGGGCTCTACCCCACAGTTCTCCACCCCTCTACCCCACACTGAGCCCTCTGTGCTCTGCCCCAAGCTGTGCCAAGGCTCACAGCTCCTCCACACTGAGGGCTGCTGAGGAAACACACAGGAAACCAAAGAACCAGAAAAGCAAAGCGCTTCCAGAGAGAAGAAAAACGACCCAAATATAAGTGACAAGTGGTGTTTGAATAGGAAACAGAGTCTCGCTGAACTCTGCACATAAAATGAGTGGAGAGAGTGGAAAATGTCTGAAGCAATTTGCAGGAGTTTATTGAATCCCCACAGGGAGCTCCAGATGGTTTGTGTGGCCAGTGTGGCTTTTGTTGCTCATGCAAAAGCTGCCCTGAGTTTTCAGGGTTTGTGATGGGAACAGTGTTTGCTTTCTCCTCTCCCTCCCTCCCCAGACATGGGGGTTTTGTCCCCACTGAAGCCCCACAGGGCTAGATGAGAGTGATGTGTTGTCCTGTGCAGCACATTGGTGTTTCTCCCCCTTTTCCATGCTCTTTGGGAGTCAGAGGCTCGTCCTCAGACCTGCACTTCTGCTTTTTATGATGCTTAAAGATGTTTTTGTGGGCTCTATAATGAGGCAATCTGTTGTCATCAGGCTGTTCCAGTGGGTTTGTAGGCACTTTAATGCTCTGGCACAGCATTTCCTCAGGGGATGAGATCCATAGGGCTGCTCCTGACTCCTGTCACAGCTTCCTGTGTGAGACCACAGGTTCAAACCTCCAACCTGTCACCTGTCTCCAGCTGCACCTTCTAGGAGTCTAAAAGCATCAGGTTTAAACCTACAAGATTTCCAGGCAGTTTTGGAAATACAGTGCAGCTATCCCCTGCAAACCCTTCCCTGGGCTCTGTTTCCATGCTCTCTCAACCTCAGCTGGAGCACCAGGGCCAGATGTTCAGCTGGTGGAGAGCAAATGACTTCCAGGACTGGGGGAAGGAGCAGCTCTGGGGCATCCTTTGGCTTTGCAAATCTCCTCCAAGGCAGAGACAAGTCCTGAGTCAATTAAACATCCAGGCTATTCTTTCCTTGCTGTTTCTGATGAGCCTCCACCATATGCTGTGCTCTAACTGCATTGTACCTAAAGTAGGAAGAAAAGTATTTGAGGTTTGGGGTTTTTTTCAGTTGTGCATTTTTAATTGGACTATAAATTCCACTTTGTTGTGTTCTAGAATGTTATTTTTATTTTCCAATAGAACTGTCTCTTCTTTGATGAGGGCAGAGATTTATTACCCAATTTCCAGCTTTATGTCTCCCTTTTGGTCTGTTGTTTTAGCTGTTTCCTAGTTATACAGAAAATCCCTTTTGCCCATCTTTTTACAGTTGAATTTCCTCAAGTCCTTGTTTCTGCACTACTCATTAATACCCACTTCTTTTACCCAGTCTCCTCAGGATTCACCCTGGATCCATCCATACACCTACATTTCCATTTTATATCTTCTTGAGGATGTCTCTGACAGCTTTCCATAATTAGACGAGATATTGTCATTGAGCAGTGGGATGTTACAACCATTTTATGTCTGTGTTTATGCTCTGCCCCCCTGCCCAAAGCCTGCACAGAATTGCTGAAAGGCCATGGCATGTGTTTATTTTCATACACCCATGGAGAATGTCACACCACGACCTTCAGTCCAGCCTGTGGATTTTGGGAGGTGAAGGCACAGCCTCTAGCCCAGGACTTCATCAGGAACTACACCAGGAACTGCTGTTTTAACTGAGTTTGTGTAATGGGAAGAAAACGGAGCCAAAGTTAATTTAAGCACAAATACCTCGTAACCTGCTAATTAAACCAACTCCCTGGTGCTCTGCCCTAAAATGCCTCCTCATTAATAGGCACAGGCAGGAAGGCAGCAGGGACACAAGTAGGACACAGCTGTGCCCTGGCAGAGGTGTCTCCTGGCTTGGACACTCCCAGGTGTGGAGAACTCAAGTTCCTTCTCTGCACATCTGGAGAGCTGAGCTGTCCCAGTGCCATGGCACAGCCCTGCTTGGTCCCCAAGAGCCACAGAGCAACCCAACCAGGGGCAAAGCCCAGCAGATGTTGGTTCCTGTCCACACTGCAGCCAAAATACAGCCCAGGGCTCTTCTGGTGTGCTGAGGAGACTCCAAGAGAGCAGCTCAGGTTTCCATTCCAGCCCTGGCTACAGGGCTCAGTTTCTGACCTTTCTGCGCTCACTTGCTGTGTTTACCTAAGCAAAGCCTTTTTTGCTTCTAAACTAAAGAACCAACCCACATCCTTCACTATTATTTTAGTCTATTTATACAAAGTGTAGCTCTGTGCAGACTTGAAAGGTCACAGGAAAACCCAGGGAGTGAATTGGCCCCATCGGTTCTAATGCTGCTTTGACATTGGGAAGATTCCTTGTTATTAAGCCAGGAAAAGGCACAGTTATTAGCGTCTGGTGCCAATTTAAAAATGAAAATTTGCAGAAAGATTCAGAAGAGAGAAAAGTCTCCCCTCTTCCACTGGAGAAGTGTTTCCATTGGGGAGCAGCAAGAGGGGGAGAGAAGTTCAGAAAGGCATCTGTGTTTATCCCTTTAGCTCCACAGACAACCCCCATGTGCTGCCTGTGACCTTTCACTTAACTCCTCCTGCAGAGCCAGACCTTTGTGTATCTTTGTTTCAGCATTTCAAAGCAGGGATTATTCAAAGAACTCCCAAGGAAAAAATAAGTTTTGTGTATTCATGCAGTATACCTCGTAAGAATATGTCTCAAATTTGCCAGCAAAATACACTTGTGTGAGATCAACAGTCCCTGCTTGGATGAGTTCTGGGAGGGAGAGCTAAAAATAACATTATTAACAGTAAAATCTGCAAAGGACAAAGCAAGCACATGGCTGTACTCATCACTGTGACCCTTCCTGAGCAGCCAAACCCACAAGTGACACAGGAGCAGTGGCATCCTCAGCAGCCAAAGCCACCTGTCCCCAAACTGCTGTGCCATCCCCTCTCTAAGGGATAAAGGAATAGGGTGGGGTTATCCCTGCTCCCCAGCCCAATATTCACCCTTCCAGTGGATTCTACTGACCAGCAACAATCACCAAAGAGATTAACCTGGCTGCTCCTGGGATTTGTGTCTGGATTACTCTGCTGGGGGAAATAAAGAGTTTTGGCTTTCTTTAGGTGAGGGGAGAAGGAAAAGATGAAACTCATGCCTCAAACCCATTCAGCTGTTTTAGCAGCATTAATGAATGAAGTTCAGAGCAGCTCCTGTGAGCAAAGGAAGCCCAGTTGGAATAAACAGTTCTGCATGCTAATCCAGTCAGGGTTTCTGTGTTCATCTCCGAGGGGACTGCAGGATCATTACAGCATTAAGACTCAGCTACACAAAGCAGGAGGAGCAGAGGTTGAAGCTGTGGGATTTTTGGTTTCATCAAGCCTGACATCTCTGAGATAACACATCATTTTCATCTCCATTTGAAAGCATTAATAAAAATTTGTTAGTTCAGCATGAACGCTTTGGGAAGAGCCTCCCAGATCCACAAAACTGAGCAGAGAGCTCGAATGCACTGAAATTAACTCCTGTTTATTGGGGTAGAAGCACTTTATTAGTGCTAGATGGGAAAGGATAATGCCCAGAGCTCCGGCCAGCACTACCAGGAGGGAGAGGATCCCCACTGAGCCAGGGCACCCAAACCACTGCTAATCCTGAGCAAAAAATCATCTTCCTGGGTCTTAATCCTACTGCCTGCAAGCTCTAAAAGTCACATCCCTCCTCCCCTTGCCTTCTAGCTGGTGCCTGGCTTTTCTCTTTGCACTATAAAGCTGTAGGATTCTCTTTCTACTACAAAGCTGAGCGAAGCACTAAGCGGGTTGGGTTATCCCAACTCATTGTCTGGTGAGACGTGACTCAGGTCAGGCCTTGAAGTATTTCCATAAACAGTATTTAAGAAGTAAAATAATTCACACTGCATTTCTTGGAAGTGTTTGCCCAAGAGGGAGCTGAGCAAAGCCTGGAGATCCACACTGCTCCCTGCTCTGGAAAAAGCAAGGTCACCTCCAAGGCTTGGGGCTAAGGGGGACCTTAGCTGCCTCTCTTCTGCTCCAAAGACAGGGGCAGCAGTGAGGGGTGCAAGGATGTCACTTCATGGTTTAGTTTCAGATCTTTTCTGCATTGTTTTTACATTTCAGCAGCAAGGGCCACTGCAGGAGCAGGAATGCCACCACTGACTCCCAGTGCTGCCTCATTATCACAGCCCCAAGATGTTACTGGTTGATTTTAGCCAAGGGAATCCCACAAAGCAGGGGAACTCACCCTGGCAGAGTCTCTGAGGTCAATAGCAGCTGTAGGAGAGCACAGCTCAGGGCAGGAGGCTGCGATTTGGAACCCCCATAACCCTTGTCCAGCCCCTTTTCTGGGGCATTACTGAGACTCACATGTTTGCAGCAGCTTAATTCTGGATTTTGCAGAGGACAAGTGGCAGTGACCCGACACTTCATCTAATCAGATTCACGTGCTGCTGCCCAGCACAGTCCCACTTACTGCTGGGCCAGAAGATGCCAGAAGCATCTTTCCCAAATAGCCTTTAAATATATTACACGCCTCAAGAAGAAAGTGCTGCATAACCCAGCGGCTCAGCGCTGCAGCAGGGGGTGTCTGCAGCATCCTCTCCACGTTTGCTTTCACATGGGCTGCTCTACTTATTAATCTTGTTTTCTGTCACTTAACTCTGAAACTGAAGGTATTACTCAAGTTCTGCAGCAGTTACCTGTAAATGGGAGGCAATTCAGGGATGCTGTCCCTGATTCTGATGGTGGTCCAGGCACGAAGCAGTGACCCCCATGGGATTGTTCCTTGGCTGCTCATCCCACACACGGGAGGAAGAGGAGGAGGATTGTTTTACCCAACTTCATGTGGTTTCCCCCCAGACAATCTGCTTACTGTACAGCCCTTGGGAGAGGAGGATGCCAGCTCGTGTTCACTGATTTATAAATAGGGTGGGAAATAGGAACCCTTCACTCCTCAGTTTTCCTGTCAGCAATCTCTTCCTTCAATATGTTTTTTAATTAAAGTCAAATTCAGCTCAACTGCATGCTCAGCTCCTTTTGCATCTCCCACTCACCAGTATCCCTTTCCCCCAAGCTTCTTCAAACCATTTTTCCACTGAACTCATTCTACTCCCAGTTCACAGCTCCCAGTTCATACCATTACAAAGGAGATACCGACACACCTAAAATGTAAAAAAATGGCAGAAAAAGCCCGCTTACAGAAAAAAAGAAGTTTCACTTCAGTCAGTAGATCCATTAACCCTTCCAGAGACCTGCCTGCTCCCTGGAGCACTTTGCTCATTGGTGCTAACGAGGCATGAGTTATTGCTCATGTTTATGATAGGGTGATGTATCCCATTAATTAGCTCTGCATGAATCAATGGAAGCCACTGAACACATAATCCTTGGTAATTCATAACACTGGAGTAGAGGAAACGGCGTCCTTAGCGTTAAATAAACAGTGATCATGATGATGAATCTCAGAATTCCACAAAGCATCAAGGCTCCAGGGTTGGTGTGAGCAGTTGTAGGGTCAGGTCAGTGCAGAGCTGCCAGTGGCACGGTGACATCCACTGTCCTGGGTGACAAAAGGGTGTGTGAAGCACTGCACAGTGACTAACACTCAGTTTTAACTGGATTTGGATCTCCTAATAAAGCTTCCCTCTTCCACCTCCTCTAGAATTGGAATGTTTTTCTAATTCCCCCTTTTCTCATCTACCAACTAATAATTTGCCCATTTTAATTTGTGATTCACTGTGTTTAGTCATAATAATGAATATTCAGCTTCATTAGCACATACTTGGTTCAGTTCCTACTGAGACACTCGGCTCTGTCAGTGTGGCAGTGAGATCATTGGCAATGGGATCACTCTGGCAGTGGGATCATCGGTTGTGGGATCATTGGTTATGGGATCATTCTGACAGTGGGATCACTCTGATAGTAGGATCATTGGCAGTGCTATGTTTCCAATAATGGGGTCACTGGCAATGGGATCATTGGCAATGGGACCACTGGCAGTGGGATCATTGGCAGTGGGATCATTCTGGCAGTGGGATCATTCTAGCAATGGGATCATTGGCAAGGGGATCCCTCTGGCAATGGGATCATTGGCAGAGAGATCATTGGCAATAGTGTGTTTCCAACAATGGGATCATTGGCAATGGGATCATTGGAAATGGAATCACTCAGTGGGATCATTCTGACAGTGAGATCATTGGCTATGGGATCATTCTGGAAGTGGGATCACTCTCACAGTGGGATCATTCTGGCAATGGGATCATTCTGGCAGTGGGATCATTGGTAATGGGATCACTCTGGCAGTGGGATCATCAGCAATGAGATCATTCTGGCAGTGGATCACTTTGACAATGGGATCACTTCCTGTGGGATCATTCTGACAGTGAGATCATTGGCTATGGGATCATTCTGGCAATGGGATCACTCTCACAGTGGGATCACTGACAATGGGATCACTGGCAATGGGATCACTGGCAATGGGATCATTCTGACAGTGGGATCATTGGCAATGGGATCACCCTTTGGAGCAGCAGCCCCCAGCTCTGTGCAGGGTCACGGTGCCCATGGCACTGCCACAGTGCTGATGGCACTTGGTCCTTGTCACCTCTCCAGAGCAGGGTCCCACAGCAGGGTCCTGCCCTCCCCAGAGCTCAGCATGGGGCAGCTGGAGCTTGGCTGGTGTTTGGATCCAATCCCCTCCAACAGCACAATCCAAACTCCTTTTCCCATGGATGGCAGCAGAGCTCAGCACAGTGGGATCAGAATCTGCTGGGAACACCCAGCCCTGACCCTGCAGAGAGGCAGAACAAGGTAAACCCACACCAGGGCAGGCTGGCAGAGTGGCTGGCAGCAGGCAGGGCACCCAGCAGGTGACAGAGACCCCATGCCACCCTCCCCAGCCCAGGGCAGTGACGTGCTCAGCCAGCACAGCTCCTCTGTGGGCAGCCTGTTCCTCTGTGAGACAGAATAGATTTTTAATAGCTGGTTGTGATCATTTAGGAGATGTGGAATTCCTTTGGAGCCGTGCTGCCAGGCAGGTCCAGCACGTCCTTTTGCATCCCCTGCTCTGTGTGTGGCTGTTTGTAAACCAAGAGTACAGATGACAGGAAAATAATGAAAGCATTTTTCAGAGCAGATCCTTTTGTCATTCCCTTTTTTTCCTTTCGTTCCCTGGAATAAAGTGCTGCTTTTAAGCCAGCAAATCTTTCAGCTGCAATTACCCTGGGCATTCAGAGTTGAAAATTAAGAAAGGGTGGGGGAGGAGGGGTAAAAACAAAGAGAGGGAAAATAACCATTCATAAAATTTATTGAACATCTCAGGTTTACAAAATGCCCACCCCAGGCAGATCTTTCCCGCCATGAAAGATTTCAGCCAAGGTAGATTGGGAAGGAGTTTGTAAAAAATTTTGAGCTTTTATTCTCACAGCTCCCAGTGCAGCCCCCATGCTCCCCCCACCTCCTGTGCCCAGCAAGCACCACATCCTGGCAAAGTCTGGTTTTTCCCTCTGCTTAACAACATTAAAAGATTAAAACAGGATGAGGAAAAGGCAAAATCTGTCTCTGAATCTCCCAATTACACCTCTGGCTGCCCCAAGCACCAGCAGCAGGAGGAGCAGGTCAATCCCCCTTGCTCTCCCTGCATCCCACACTTCCTGGAGACCTGTTGAAATCTATTACAGACCTTTGATCTCTTCCTACAAAAAGGATTTTCTGGGCAGAGGAGATGGGATTAAGTTGAAACAATTTTCCCAGGGCACTCTGTGGGTTTTTTTTTTCCTTCTCTGCTTTCTTTTAAACAGAAGATGCCAACAGCAAAGATCCTGACAAGGCTTTGGGACTGTCAGCTCCTCAAGGGAATCCATTCCATCAGTCAAATTTAACATCTATCAGGAGCAAATACTCAGCATGTGGCACAAAAATCTTGTAAAATGGAACTGTTCAATATTTAGGGCAGATGACAAACAATATGTCATAATATTTGCAGAACTGCATTTGCCATTCAATGCATCATCTTAGTCAAGGCCCCAGTTTTTGGAAGCATCAATGCAGGAGTGAGAAACAAGCAGTTGACTGTTGTTGTTTGGCTACACTGTGGATGGAGAACAGGATTTAATGTAGGTTTTTAAAGTCTAATATATGCCACATGCCAGGTGGGTATTTAACATTTATTAGCTGGGTCTTAGCAATGAATATTGGAGAAGAATTTAATTAACATGCAATAATTGGCATTTTAATTCAGTCTGGCAGGTCTGTGTGTGGCCAATGGGCTCTCTCAGTGCAAAGCCCAGAGATTTGCACAATCCAGTTTACCTGGGAAGGCAATTTTTTCCCCAGAAAAGTTGTTTTGGTTTCCAACACCCTGAATTCCGTTTACAGTGAATTTTCACAAATTAATCAGTCAGACCCACTTTTCACTGGGATGAATGGGAAGAACAATTGCTTGATCACAGTGGGAGCTCAGCTGGGTGGGAAGCCTCAGACTGAGGAGTGTGGGACACAGGGTCAGCCCTGAGCTCTCCAGCACACAGCAAAGACAAATCCAGAGTATTTTATTACCCTGCAGGCTTTGTTACAAGACTGGTCAGTCCTGGCAGGAGCTGAGATTTATATTTCAGTGTGGTTTCGCTCCCTGCTCTGTACCTCACCTGAGCTGTGCCCCAATGGACACCCCAGATCCCCCACAGGGCAATAAAACACCACGGAAAATACACTTCCAGCTGCATCACCTCAACCCTGAATTACAGATCTGCAATAATTTGAAGCTTTCAACCCCTTTTTTTTCTCCCATATATCTCAGTGTAACACGTGCTCACAGCCCAAAGCACCACCATAAAAGTGACATTTGAGTGTGCCTGATTTATCCAGCCATCGGTGATTGCTGGGACACATCTGCTTTGAGTTTAGACTGTTTCAGTGAGGTTTTGGGAGGAGCAGGAGGGCAGGGATGGCCGTGGGGGTGACCAGGGCTGGTGGCACAGTCCAGCCCAGCTGCCCTTCCCTGGCAGTGGGGTGGCAGAGAGCAGAGGCTGGAATTGACACCACAGTTTAATTCTGTGGCAGCTCACACACAAATCTGAACTGGTAATTAATCCCAGGAAGCTCAAGTACTTGGTGAGGTGTCCCATAGGGAGGGCAAGACAAGCAGGAGTAGCCCAAAGCTGGCAGATCTCATATTTATTTCAGAGAGATTATTTTATTTCTCAGATTTATTTCATAGAGAAATAAACCACTTAGAGCCTGGGGAAGCCCTGCTGAGGGCAATGGAGGGACTGGGTGTCAAAAGGAGATCTGCCCCTCAGGGAGTTCTCAGACTGCAACTCCTTGTGACTTGTGGAGATTTGCATTTCCTGTGAGCTGAATTAAAGTTTCGTGGCATTTTCCTTGCCTTTATCTTGACGGGAATCTGTTCCTCTGAGATTACGATGCTGCTTTCTTTCTTTTTTTTTTTTTAATTAATTGAGCCGGCTTAAAAAAAAAAAAAAGAAAAAAAGCCCATTTCATTTTAATCATGTATTATGCAAATTAGAAATTTAAATATCATTAAGAAATCTGTTGCTAACTTAATTTACTTCTGCTGTAGCACCGCTGAAGGCTTTTGATCTCAGATTAGCGCTTTGATCCGCTCCCTTGGTCGGGGTTACGCTCCGCCGCTGCGGTAAACGCTCTTCCTCAGATGTCAAACGTGCAACACCAGAACAGCTTGTTCAAAGCATGGCACAGGAAACGCTGCCAATTAGGCCGAACGAGGAGGGTTTGCAATGAGAAGGTTGTTTCTAGGAGCCACAGCCTGTTCTGCTGCGCCCGTGGGGATGAGCAGCGCCGGCGTCCAGCTGAGGATGCAACAGGTCATCCCTAGGGGAGGTGACAAACCTTTCCAGACCTTCCCTGTCTGCTGTTCATTAAAAACACAACCTGCCATGTTCCATTAATTCCTCGTTTAGTGCGAGTAAAGTGCTGATACATACATTTTAGCTCCAGTGGTTTTAATCAGTTAATTTAACCAGAAGCATTAATAATGTATTGCTTTGCTACTTGACTGCTCATCTGTTAAGCAGCTTATACATAGAAGAATGTCACCCCCTGTGACATGAAGTGCCTAATTCAGAGCAAATGAAATGGGATTTTGCATATTCAATACCAAAATGAGAAAAGAAGGAGACACCATCTCCTGGGAATGGATCGACCTGCTGTGACGGGATTTCTGTCCTGGCAGGTGGGAAATCCCTCCTCGTGGGACACACTAGCGCTTTGCGTATCTGATTTTCTGGTTGAATTAATTTTCTTGGCATTACTCAGCAAGTACCTGGCTCTTCCTCCTGCTACACCATGTGGTGGAATCGCAGAGGCACTGGGAATGTGTCTGTGGCCATCAGCTCCTCCACCAGCTGCTGTGGGGTCCCCAGGACACCCTCAGAGTGACCAGTGTGGAGGGCTGTGGCAGGGAGGTGACAGCAGGACTGTTCCCTCTCATGTTTGGCCCCGTGATGCAAGGTCAGAGCAGCTGAAATGGAAATGTTCCTTGTCATGTTTGAGGGTGTTTGGGGACAGTGAGCTCCTGGACACCAGGGTTATTGGCCATGCCACTGTCCCTGTCCCTCCTCTGCGCCCACAGGGCATTGAGGCTCCATGTCCTGCCTCTTCCCAAGGGTGTTGGGGAGCAAATCCAGTCAGGTGTGCTGGGAAGCTCAGGAACACCCAAACCGAAGTCCAGAGGAGCTGCACTCAGCCCCTGCTTGGCTCCACCTCTCCGTAGGGTATTGTGGGCATGGGGAAAGCTCTTGGGTAGGCAGGTATGCCATGGGCTTCATCAGCCCATGGAGGCAGCACGAAACTGGGGAAAAAACAGGTGGAAATGCCTCGGTCCTCAGAGCCAGGGAAGCTGCCAGGGTGGGAGCAGCTCAGGGACAGGCTGGTGCCTTTTTAATTTACACAAAAGAGACGCGCAGTGAACGCGGGCAGCGTGTGAGCGTAAGCGATCCAGACACACCGGCGCTGAGGTTAATCCTCTCCCTCGTTCCAGGCAGATCCTGCTCCTGGGTTTTTAGCAATCAGCATCCAGAGCCAGGAGCTCCCGTGGGCAGGGCAGCTCAGCCCCAGAGCCGCCGAGCCCTGCGCTGGGCTCTCTTGCGTGATGCGTGTTGATGAAGCCTGAAATTGCTTTGGATCCGTGGCTGTGCTGCATCACATTAAGCAGTGCCACGCTGAAGTGACAGGGCCAGTGCATGATCAGCAGCAGTTGAAGGGGACAGGGACTCAGATCCTGCCACTCTGTCAAAACTGAAAACCCACGGACAGACCGCGGGAATTATTTTCGGCTCCTTCCCAGAAGGTTTGTTTCAATCAGTTTGCAAGTTGTGCTCACTGCCTTGGCATGGAGCGGCTCCTTAGTCCTGCTGCAGGGCACATCCTGGGATGCTAGATGACACGTAGGGCTGGATGGAGCCTGTGGGATCCACTGCAACTCTCTGGCTGCATGGACTTCCCAAGAACAGCAAGGAAGGGTGGGAGCTCCCTGCCCTCCTCACCCATCAGTTTATAGGGTGGGTTTTTTTCTCTTCAGGGTGACCAGCTGGCATCGACAGCAGACCCAGGGGCTCTGCTCCATGCCAGGCTGAGCACAGGAGCAGCTCCCTGGAGCATCCTCATGGAACATTTCACAGTAGCAGTTCCTTGGGGGAAGGTGCAAGGAGAGATTACTTGTGAATAAATCTGTCATTGCTTTCCCTTTTTGCTTTGGTGATATTTATTGCCTTCTGGATTTTGCTGCTCTCTCTGCATCCTTGCTATTGCACCTGAGACTGCCACAGTCCCCCAGGATGGGCAAGCTCTGGGAGTTGAAGGTTCATTCCCAGTCACAATCTTGCGCTCCTGGGAGCTTTCTTTCACTTCCCAGCAGTGTTATCTCATTTCTCTATATAATGCTGCTGTATAAACAACAGATCCTGGGGGACCTGGGCCATGACAGTGAGGTTCTCCCCACTGGACTTGTCAGCCAAGCAGCAGTGCCAGGTTCTCCAAGCCTTCCTGGGGGAAATTTTTCTGTGAGAAAAACTCTCCACAGACTCTCCATTCTCTGCCTCGGGGACTTGTGGAGCAGCATCCTGTGTACACTAAATTCTCTGTACCTGTCCTGATCAGCCCATTTGCTAATACTGTCCCCAAAACAGAGTGATTTGTCCTCAGAAGAGGGCAAATCCCATGCCCCAGAAGGCAACAGGAAAAACATTTTATAAGCTCAGAGAAAAAAGCCACACAAAGTACAGCTCTGGGCACGGAAGGGCTGTGAGAGGGAGCAGCAGCTCCTGTGTCCCTGAGGAGCTCTGCTGGCTCCATCCTCGGGAAGAGCTGTCTCAAACCAGGTATTTCTTCCCGGATGTCACATGGAAAGAGGCTGTCAGAGCTGTCTAAATGTGTGAACAACACTGTCAGCGGGGGAGAGAAAAGTGTTATCAGAAATAGTTGTTCTTCAAAGCTAAATAACTCCGTGATTTATAAGGAGTAGAAGATAAGAGATCACACCACACGCTGAGGGCTGTTGGAATTTTCTTTCCGAGAATGAGGCTGTTTGTTTTGGTGAAAAAGCAAAAGAGGGGAGAAATGAAAACCTAAAATACTTTGACTTTCTCGACTTAGCTCTTGACAAAGCTAAAAATAACTGCGCTGGCACTGAGCCCATGCAGCCAAGGCCTGGGATCACTGGGGCTGTGGAAGGAGGTTCCCAGCCCATTCTCCAGGTGTTTTCCCACCTCCATCCTGGGCCATTCCCAAAGTCTTCCAGCACCATCCCTGGGGTACAGAGAAATGCAGTGCAGTTTTGGCTGGATGCAGACAAGACCTGGGCCTGTTCTGATTGTCATCCATGGGATTTTAGGTGTTCTGTGGGATCCAGGTTTCACCCTGAAGTTCTGCTACTCAAATTCTGCTACTCTGAGTGAGACTCTCTGGTCTCTGGTCTCTGGTCTCTCTCAAACCACTCTCTGTGGTTTGCAGCCAAATTTCCCTTTTGCTGAGCCAGATTCCTTCCTCCAGCCTGACTCCACTATTGCTCCTCTGGTCTAAACCCACAGGGAAGTTTCAGGCATTTGCTTTGGAATCTCATTGCAAAATCTCCCCACCTTAGCAGCAACGTCGAGGTCATCAAATAAAATAACACAAAACAGTCAGACATGAAGCTGATTGTAATTAGTGTGTTTTCCCATATGCCGGCTGGCATTCTCCAGAGAGCAATTAGTCTGCTTTAAGAGTAAAAGACAACTGAATAATTATTTAACCTGCCTGGGATTGATTTTAAAATCCAAGAAGTCAGATATAATAATGGATGACTTCATCAAAAAATATGTAAAAATAAGTGATAAGGGTCGAAAGCCTTCATCGACAGCTTGTGTGAGGATCTCCTCCAAGGCTGACTCCCAGTCCCAGATCCCACTGCACCAAAGGCACTACAAACATGACATAAAAAGAAGGTTTCCAGGGAGAAATATCTGTGCAAACAAAGTCAGCCTGAATTGATAAACTTCAGCATGTGTTGAACAGCACGTGGAGCTGCAGTGGGAAATCCACAGGCTGTATTGACTGGTCAAGGAACAGCGCAGATAAATCAGGCAGCAAATCCTCTCACGAACCTCAGGAGGATGTCACAAAGCGTGACAGACCTTGTCACGACCATCTTTTATCTCTCTGCCAAGCCGGAGGAGGGAAAGAAAGAAGGAATGAGAAGCTGAGACCTGCACAGACACGAAATACTGGGAAAGGCATGAGAACCAGAGAGCAGCATCTCCAAGACATTGGAACTAGCTTCAAAAACAGGGCAGGGGTTTTGAGAGAGACAGCAACCCTAAAGGAACTCCTGAGGGTCCCTAGGGTCCCCCAGCCCAGCCATCAGCCAGCTGATGTCACATCCCTGACTCTCTCAATGCCACGAGCTGAGCGTCTCCATTTTGCTCAAATGGAAGAGCTGCAACAATTATTTTCATAATTAGCTGGCTTTGCAAATTAATGCCAGTTATGCTGTGTAATCATGATGAAGATTATGCATTAATCAGCTGTTTCAAGCCAGTTATTAGGCTCTTTAAATAATGATGGGGATGAACATTTCTGGAGGAGTGTTGCACCAGCCAAGAGGGATGGGAGTGTGGGATGTGAGGATCCCATGGGATGTGCTCTGCTGGCAGTGCAGATCTGATATCAGGTGCTCCCAATCTCCCCAGTTTCTGAGCAAAAACCAGCCTGTGGCTGCCCTCAGCAACTGTGGGAGATTCCCAATATCCCAGTGAGTTCCTGGTGTGCTCCCAGCAATGGGAAGTACATGGAAACACACCCCTTCTGCCTGTTGGTCCTGAATTCAAGGTACTGGGTGGCTGCACAGAAAATTCTTTCCTGTCAAAAAGCCTATTATGTCCAGTTGGATGTCTGGAATGGGAATTTATTTAGGATCAAACACCAATAATCCACATACCCAACCCTTCTATATTCTCTCATAATAAGACATGCTCCAACACAGCCCTGAAAGCACTGGGCTGGGAGAAAGCCTAATGCCAGCTAGTGGATAATCAATGTAACATGAACCAGTTATCACTTCAGGATGATGCTGAAAAACAAAAAATCCCTTGCTAAACAGTCTGGACACTGAAGCTTTGAACAGAAAGACAGGGGTGAACCTCATGCTCACTTTAGTTTTATTTATTGTGTCTGATGTAACATTGTGCATGAACTTTCTTCTGCCTTAAGAAATTTAAAGTGAGCTGCCAGCATGTGCAAACTTTGATGTGGATGAATAATTTTTTTTACACCAGTCAAAACCCAAATGTTTTGGCATGATCCAGTGAGAATGAGGCACGTGGACAATTCTGCTACACTCCTGCCTACGCTGCTCAGCGTTCTGGATGGTAAACCTGCCCATGAGTGACTGGCTGAAAATCACGTGAGACAGAAATGAGGCTCCAGAATGAGCATTCAGCCTCTTTTTCTTTATTCTACTGCCTATTACCAAAATTAGCACCGAGTTCAGTGTTTTTTCCTAGCAGACACATGCAGGGAACAGCTCAAACTTTTTCATGTCTATAAATGTAAATTAATTCCCACACTCACTTCACAACTGGGGACACGGATCCACAAAGCCTGCAGAGGAAGAGGAGGGACTGGACTTGTCACAATCAATGGGAGCAGAAAATCAGAGGCCTTTTGCAAGTCCTTCTGCTTCCTTGCTGAGAACATCTCCAGCCATCACTCCTGTGCTTTGCCCAGCCCATGGCTCTGGTCACATTCCTGGAAGGACACTCAGAACACAACCATCAGCAAAGTTGTCAGCTTGGCTCTAGCCAAACTGGCACTCCTGGCTAACACCAAACTGCCACAAAACTATAGAAAATGTGCTCTGGCTCCTGGAGAAGGACTCATGCCATTGCCTGAAAGCCAGGAGGGCTGAGCAGACATCTGCTGTCTACAACAAAACATTTGAGGACTATCTTAAATTGAAGAGGAAGATTTCCCTTCTGCTAATGAACCCCGAGACCATCTGTTACCAATTGTACTTGCTTTCTCGCTCATCCATTAATTATTTTGATTTACTTTTGAATAAGATCGAGCCAGGTTTGTGTCTTTCCATGGTTCCACGAGGGGAGCAGGGTGGTTTCTGCATCTCAGAGACAAGGACACGTCGTTACATAACCCACACCAAGTCACTCCAATTAGAGTGGCTGTCAGTGGGAACTGAGGACAAGACTCACAGACACAGAGCCAAGAAACCCAGCGATGCTGTGACATGAGCTTGTTGCCCTTGGGGAGGTGTAATGGCATTAACAACTTTTGAACACGGGAAAGCTGCATCCGAGATGTGCATTACTGAGCAGAGGAGCTGTAGGGTAGGCAAATCCAGAAGTCTCTGCTGGTCTGAATTAAGAATTTGGAGGACTAAACATGAGGAACAATACAAAAGGGGGAAGGGCACTGAAAATGGCACTAAAAATAGGCATCAGCAGCACTGCCCTGCACATCTCCTGTGCAAGGAGAAGAGGTGGGTGATGAGGCAGGAGGATTTCAAGAGGAGGGCAGTGCCAGCTTTGTACCCAGACACTCCTCAGAGCACAGACCTGGAGCCTCCCTGCAGCTGGGCCAGAAGCCTGGCCACTTCCCGAGGTCTGGTCCTAAAGATTTATGGGAAGCCACTCATCTGGCTCATAAAAATATTCCAGGACTTTAAACCACCTCTTATTGCCCCACAAAGCTGCCACCCAGAACATTCTCATAGACCAGGATATAAGAAAAACCCACATCTTCCTATCTTTATTTCAGCACAGCACAAGTCCTCAAGCAAGCCCTGCTCCACCTGCAAACGTTCCTAGAGTATTCTCACCCTTGCTGCATAAGTTGGTGAAACAAACCATGGCTCAAAGGTGGATTATTTTTGTCTTGCAGGAGGAATCTTTGAGTACGCAGACGGCCCCAACACGCAGGTGATGAGTGCCGAGGAACAAGCCTTCCGATTCTCCGCCAACATCATTAACAGGAACAGAACTCTGTTGCCCAACACAACCCTAACCTATGACATCCAGAGGATACACTTCCACGACAGCTTTGAAGCAACTAAGAAAGGTAAGAGCAGAGTGAACTTCTGAGCAGCTTTGTGACCATTTATTCAGCGTAAGAAAGGTCTGGTTTCACCGGAGACCCAGCAGCTTGTTCTGTCCTACTCTCACCAGTGATCTGGATGAGAACTCCTGCCAGAGCTGACCTTCCAGAGGCATTTTAATACAAGGGGAACAACTACCTTTTTTCGCTCTGCAAACCTCACAAAACTCCTTTCAGCATTTGCTCTAATCCTGAGTGAAGGTCTGGAGGCCATGCCTGTGTTTGTGTCACTGTATCCTTGGCAGTGCTCACATCCATCGTGTGGATGTTCTGTTCTCTTAATAACAGTCACTTTTGATTACTGGATAACAACAGCACGCTTGAATTGCTGAAGGGGAGGGACTGCACAGCAAAGGCTGCAAGCTGGTGACCTGAGGGCTTGTGGAGTTTGATTCTGGCTGGGGAGAAAGGAAACCTGCTGCCTGAGCTGGCAGCTATTGGAGGGACATCACCAGGAGGGAGCTATCTGCTCCCAGCCAGCCCAGTGACCCTCTGTCCCTTTTCAGATTGTTTTGTGGTGGAGGCTCCCTCAGAGGAGCCTGGGATTCCTCTGTGTACCCAGCAGTCCAGACCCACCTGCCCCAATTCCTCCTTTCCCTGTGCCTCATCACTGCTGTAATTACCCAATATCAGAAGTGGCTCAGTGCCCAGAAGTGTCTGTCCACCCACTGCCCAGTCCAGGGCTGTGCCCAGGGCTGCCCCACGCTTAGCCCCCTCCAGGCTTGGCTGACCACATCCCTCCCTTCCCCCTGCAGCCTGTGACCAGCTCGCTCTGGGGGTCGTGGCAATATTCGGACCTTCCCAAGGCTCCTGCACCAACGCTGTCCAGTCGATCTGCAATGCCCTGGAAGTTCCCCACATACAGCTCCGATGGAAGCATCACCCTTTGGATAACAAGGACACTTTCTATGTCAACCTGTATCCTGATTATGCTTCCCTGAGCCACGCCATCCTGGACCTGGTGCAGTATCTGAAATGGAGGTCAGCCACGGTGGTTTATGACGACAGCACAGGTGGGTAAAGGAGGAGCTTAAAGAAGGAATCACAGAGATTTTCTGTTCTGGGAACTTTCCTAATGAACCCACTCGAGGGCTAAATGATGCCCTATACAGTGAAGGGTTCCCAGGAGCTCTGGGCACTGCTGTGGGAGGCCCTGGGATCTTTCTAAGCATTTAATTCACAAAGCTCTCAGCAAGCTCTCAGCCCCATGAGCTGGCAATGAGTTGTTCATTGACATGGGGTGACCATCTCAGCCTGGCTCTTTTGGGATTGTGGTGCCCTTCTGCACCAGCAAAGCCTCTGTCCGCAGCTGCCATGGAGGGAGCAGTTCCCAGCCAAAACCAAAAGCAGCTCTGGAAAGTTTTTTGTTTTCTGGCTAATTCTGTAACACAGAGCTGACAAAGTTCTTCACGTAAGGAAAGCTGTTGATGGTTAAACAAAGCAAAGTGCTGCACAGCGCTAGAGATAGACCCCCCAAAAAAACAAAAGCCACATTGGCTAGCCTGTCCAACCTAATTTCACTAAACCAAATGGTTTCTTTAGGGGAGGGCTGATGAGAACACAGTTTGACATTCCTGTTTTCAAATGTGGGTCACAGTATGTTCCCTTCGCGGCATATTCTAATGTGTTTCTTCTACTATGCAGAGGGACACGTTTCTCTCTTCCCCCTTGCAATAGGCATCTGCTGAAATTCTCCTTGCAACACCAGATTCCAATAATCCCTGCTCAGCTGCATCCACCATGGCTCTTTGCCTTGTGCAGGAAACAGAAATGAGTTCTGAGGGTAGTAGGAAGTTACGAGTTGTGATTAAGTGACCGTTACGATCTACGCGACTCATAAATCCAAGAGCACATTCATTTTTCCCTTTTGCTGCTGTGCATGGTAAATATGCAGATTTTAATTTGTTGTGTAGCTGATTGTCACGTCCTGTCCTTTCTCAAGGGCACATCTGCTTAAGGAAATGTTTTGTGATCCCAGAGGTGTCAGAGGTTAAGACCAACCTGCTGTTTTCCCCTTCCTACCTAATTCAGGGACCTCATCCAGCTCTACTCTCTCCAGGGGTGGCAGGGAACCACCAGGAAAAGCCATTCTGTCCTAGAACAACTGCTCTGGGGTTAATGGTTGACATGGGACAACTTAGCTTTGATACCCTTTGGTAATGGGTAAGGGTTTTTTGAGGGATGGAGGTCCTGATCTCATTCCATGGGGAACAGGGGAAGCACTGGTGGCCCAGCTGGTGGGGAAGGCAGAGCTGTAACGCTGTGGGTTTGTCTCTGTGCTGCACCCAAAGGCCTCATCAGGCTGCAGGAGCTCATCATGGCTCCATCCCGCTACAACATCCGCCTGAAGATCCGTCAGCTCCCGCTGGACACCGACGACGCCCGGCCGCTGCTCAAGGAGATGAAGCGGGGCAGGGAATTCCGCATCATCTTCGACTGCAGCCACCTGATGGCAGCTCAGATCCTCAAGCAGGTGAGCAGGGGGCAAGGGGGGAAAGCAAAGTGGCTACCGAGGAGCCCATGGGTGTGGGGTGCCCCTGCTGCAGAGTGAGCCCACATTGGGGTGCAGCTTTCCCACAAGCAACAATCCACTGCTGTACTAAAAGCTACAGCATGTTCATCCTGCAAGGACACTGTTGGGTTTCTGCAGAAAATGGAGTTTTCACTGAAAAACTGGAAGCACCAAAAAGTGGCTGTGGGTAAGAATAAACAATGTTATAGGAGGAGAACCAGGCTAGTGCTGGACAATTCTGTGGCTCTCCCTGCAGCTGCACAGACCCAGCCTTCTTCCCTTTCCTCTCTTTGCCCTCCATCCAGATTGGCATCTGTGGCTCTCCCAGCCAGGAGGAATGGCATCCTCTGTCCCTTCCCCAGCACTGTCTGCAATTCTTGGACTTTAAGCCAGATGTCAGTGATTTTCCATTCATTTAGGCTCCCTCCTTTCTTCCTCCACGGGTTCCTCCACTGGCATTCTTGCTGCTCCTCCTCATTCCCGAGTGCCTTTGGGTTTCAGGGTCAATACGAGGCAGAGGAAAAGGCTCAGAGATACTAAAAACCAGCTGGTGGAAGTGTTGCTCCTATCAGCCCAGCACGACACCACCACACAGATTAAATAAATCCCCCAAGGGATGAGAAAGCAAGCACAAGGCAAGAGCCTTCTCCTGCAGCCTGCCTGATGCAGAATGAAGGGAAGTGCTCAGAGAACTCAGAAAGCCTGGGAGGGATTATTATGGGAAGCAATAGAAGGGGCTTATTGTCTCCTGCCAGTTATTTTCCCTTGCTGGTTGTGTTTGGTGCTGCTCACTTATTATGCAGTTTATTATAGTTTATTGTGCCATCTGCTCGGCTCATCACTGCCGGTGCAGAGTGAGGAAGATGGAGGAGAGGGGGGACCAGGGGAGACAAGTCTCTTTAAGTCCTTCTGGCTGGGTTTGTGTGTATGTGTGTGTGTGTTGGGTTTTTGTCAGGACCTGAAGCCATGGATTTCAGCTTGGCAATATTACACAATGTATTTTTACTCAGGGAAATACTGTGAAGTATTTTGAGAGTCTGGGAGAGTGCAGAGACCCAAACCACAGCCTGACTGGTGTCTGCATGCCTGGCCACTCTGGTGTGTAACATCGGGCAAGCTCAGAGCAGTGCACCAAGACCTGCATATGCTGAAGATTAGGAAGCTTAGAAACCTCGTATTTTCCTCACCTGTAGCAAGAAATGCATGCCCAGAGGTGGCACCTTCACTTGTAAAACAGCTCTTTTCCACTGAAAGTGCAAGCTGAGCAAAGACATCTTCTGGAGTAGGGGAATCTGCTTCCCTTGACAGTGGTAGAAGAACAAATAATAGACAGCAAAAAAAAACCAAGGGAGGGATGTCCCAGCCTTTTGTTTATCGCATAATCAGTGGTATTCATATTTTATTACTATTATTTGCTTTTTGTAACATTTTGGTCACTACACCAGTCAGCCAGCTCTGCAGTTGCTCAGCCCTGCTGTCACCCCTGTGCAGCCTCATGGATGGCAACAAGGTTCTTGCAAGACTTGTGCTAAAACTTCCCCTCCTTGATACTGATTTTCATTGCACATCCTCAGATAACACAGATAGGTTTAAGCACCTGCAGTCTGTGCTGGCTGAGGCAGTCAGGATCTTGATCCCCAGGGATTCAAGGTTCCATGCTCCCACAGCACAGTGCTGATCATCTGGGCAGTATCTTTAAACTGGAGTAGTAAAAAACCCCATGGATTAGTAATCCCTGAGTAACACCACACAAGCTGGCACAGCCACACATGACACTGCCAACTACTGCCCCAGCCTGGGTCCCTTGGAGTGACCAGACAACAAACCATCCATTATTTTGCCCTTTTAGGCAGGAAATCATTGTAGAAACCTATCAGAGAGCGAGTCCTGCTTGTGAGGCCTTCCTGTCCTAAACCAGATTCTCCAGCCTTCCTGGGTTTTGGTCCCTTGTTATCACTCCAGGTTTGTCCCGAGCAGTCAGTGCTCCGCAGGGCACAGCTGTGCCTGTCAGCTCTGACAGAGCTCCTGCTCTCATCCTGGCCACTGCCTGTGGCTTATCCACCAGGATGATCATTTATTCATTTCTCCAGAAACCCAGATGCATCCTGCCCCAGGCTGCCAGGGCTGGGAAGCTGGAGCTTCCTCCTGTCAGCGGGTCTGGGCTCCTCAGCCAGAATGATCCAGCTGTAGAACCTCAACTGGGATCTAATTATTTGCTCCAGATTGGTTTCCTATTACTAACTGATGCTTCCCATCCTAAGATAACAGTCCCTGCTCCAGCTCATTGAACCAGGGCTTGCACAAGGGAGGGAGCTATGGCACAGAGCCCCAAATCCATCACCCAGGCAGTGGTGGGGTGACAGGATGGTGCGTGGCCACAGGGACAGCCCCCAGTTCTTCTAAAAGCCACCTCCAGAGCAGGAAACCTGGGGTGAAATCACACTCTAGAGCTGCAGTATCTAGGCTTGCAATCCAGATCCTTCCCTTTTCCCTTGTTTTTTGACATCTCACTTCTTTTCAGACTGTCACTTCCTTCCTCCGAGGTAAATTCCGCCCTAGTAATTTTAGCAAAAAACCAAGGGAAGCAAACATTTCCTGGCGGGACTTGAAGTTGCTTTCCCATCAGTGGGGATTTTAAAGTGCTCTTGCATGTGTTTTCTCCAGAAAACATGCTCACACAGCCAGCATCACAGCCAACCCATGGGAATCTCCCTGTCACCAGCCACCAGCTTCAAGGTGACCTTTCTCACAGCCTGAAATGTGTTCCTCCATGTTGTGCAGGGCCTGGATGTGGTCATCCAGCAAAGGCCCCTTCAGCCCATGGTTGTCCTCTGACAGATCTTCCAGGACAGTCTGTTCTCTCCAGTGCTCAGCTATGCAAATCCCAGCAATCTGCAGGAGCATCCTCCGTGTCCAGGCTGGCAGGGAATCTCGGGCTGGGCTGGCCAAGAGCCCTCAGGACCATGATCTTCACAGGCTGAGGGACAGGGGATGTTCCCACTCCCCATCCTTGTGCCTGCACCTTCACTGACCCAGTTCTAAACCAGGCCCTGAGTTAGGATCCAACTGCAGTGCTCAGGGACAGGAGCTCCATGTACTCCCTGCACAAATGGATGCTGAAGGGGAGATGCAGAGCCCCAGAATTACACATTATATTCTTTCAGCTGGCTTCTTAGCCACTACATAGATCTGTAACTATAAGAACAGGCTATTTTTATGGTCAATTTTCACAGGTTTACATGAGGTTGCTCATTGGTGTCAGAAAAGGAAAGGTGACCCCCTTTTTCAGAGCTGTGCCCTGGAGGATGCTGCACCCATGAGCACAGAGCGGTGCCACAGTGTCCTGGCACTCCCAGAAATTGTTCCAGCACACCGAGGGACATCCAATGCCACCCAGAAATTGTTCCAGCACACCGAGGGACATCCAGTGTCACCCAGAAATGCAACCAGCCCTCCTGGGAGCTCGACACTGAGGCTTTGCCTTGTTTCAGAACAGTTTGAGGACCACAGCTCAGCTCAGCACTTGAGTACATGCCTCTTGCTGACTGAGCATGGCTTAACAGCTCCACAGGATCAATCCTGAATCCAACCCCGGTGTTTGAGGGTCTGTCCTGCCACATTTGCCTATCAGCTCTGAGTTTGATGTTGCATGGCTGTTGTTATGTTCCTGTATCCCCTTTACTAACCTCTTTTCCCTACTCTCCTCAAGGCTATGGCGATGGGGATGATGACAGAATATTACCACTTCATCTTCACCACTCTGGTAAAGTATCTGTCTGTGCACACACCTTGCACACTCGCTGATGGGGGTGGAATGTGAGGGGGCAGCTGGAGTGGGAGGGTGGGTGGGTGTGTGATCCTGGTGTGCACCACAATGGGGTGGGAAATGCAAGGGAATGGGAACTTTGGGACCCCAGCAGGAGGAGAGAGCAGAGCTGGACTTTGCTTCAGGTCAGGGTCAGACTGCAGTGATGTGGCTGTGGCTCATCTGCTCTGCAGCACTGCCTGGGTGCTCAGCCTGAGAGATGTCAGTCCTTCCTTCCCTCCTTTGGAGCAGCTCTGGTGTGCACAGATGTGGGTTCTGGTTTTATTTTCCCTCTCAGTCATTTTGATCTCCCCACACACTCACAATGAGCACAGGGGGAGTGTGAGGCTGCAGCCCCCACCCAGGGTTTGGTGGGACCCCATTTCAGCAAGAGCTGGGGATGAACACCCAGCACCCCCCTGGAGCCAGGAGCAGCCCTGCTGTGGTCCAAGCTTCACTCCTGCAGGTTTATTTTGCAGGGGAACTCAGCCTGACACTAACTCCCCTCTGTTAAACACGGGTCAGTTCCTCTCCAGCTCCAGGAGGCATTTGGCTTTCCTGGCAGGGTCACTTTTGTCTGCATTTAAGATGCTATTGTCTATTCTACTGTTGAATTTTGTGTGATTTTGAAAATCCAATTTATCTTTTTGCCTTTAGGAAAAGAAGCAGACTAAACTAACCCTTAAAAACTACAAAATTTATTTTTCAAATGCAAAAGACATTTTAATTACCCCTGCTGCCATTATCTATTCCAGGCAGCTTTAAGCATTTCCCAGATAACCTCCTATTAATCAGCCCCAGCTGAGCCTGGAGTACATTTCATGTGTAGGTACAGCCTGGAGGTGGGAAAAGAGGAATTATAATAAATTAATAGATAAGCAATCACAATTAATGCCACTTTCCTGAAATAACAGTTATATCATGGGAAAGATATTTTAATCTGTCATTCCTTAAGGCAATGTTTTCCTAGCTTGCAATGCCTGTGCTTCAGCTTCCCCAGTACGAGACCCATGGGGTGCTAATGAATTAGTCTATTATGTTATACTGAATGTTTCTAAAAGGTCCCCAGTCAATACTGAGCACAGTGTATCAACACTTGGCATGAAATGCTTCAACATTTTGCTAGGCAGCACGACTACAGTTCACTGACTCCAGCGTGAAGAGCCCCATCAGCCTTTTCCACCACAGGAGGAGGAGGAGGAGGAGCAGGAGGAGGATGTCTGACAAGCCCTGCTCTCTGTCACACCCTGCTCTCTGTCACACCCTGCTCTCTGTCACACTCAGCTTTTACACCCAAAGTCCTGCAGGGAGAACCCCAGAACTCCACTTATTTTGGGGTGTCTCAGCAGTCTGCAAAATGAGGTTTTCAGATGTGACCAATGTCCCCCTGCCAGACCCCTGGGCTGAGCCATGAGGACACCTCACCCACAGGATGCCCTTCCTGGTCACCCACCTTTCCAGCTTCCCACTGGGATGTGGGATAAATCCTCAGCATTGCTGTCACCACCGAGCTGGGCCAGCTGGAGAGGGGGGAGAGCATCACAGGAACACCAAGAGTAAAATAAAGGGTGGAGGGGAGAATTAATCTGCAGTACAGAAATAATGAGTGAAAGGGAATGGAGATGAGGTGGAAAATAGAACCAGATGTTTCAATTTGTGGCTGTGCAGAAGCAGAAAATCCAGAAGAAACTGATCTGATGATTTCCATCCACACCTCCCCACGTCCTGACACTCAGCTGGTGTTCTGAATTATCCTCTGATTCCAGGAGGTGATAAATCAGGCTGCAGCTGAGATTTAAACTGGAACTGAGGAGGGAAGTGATGGGAGGTTGGTTTCGATAGGAACTTGGTGACAGGAAGGGTCAGTGGGGAGCAGCAGGGCAGGGACAGCACCCAAAACACTGCTGGGATCTGAGAGGTGGCCAGGGCTGATGGTGTGACAGCTGGGCAACAAAGACCATGGGGTCTGGAGCTCAGGGATCAGATTTGTCACATACAGTCATGTTCTGAGGGGGAAATCATTGGCTTTTGCAATCAAAGATTATTTCCTCACAACAGTTTCTGGAATACAAATGGAAGTGCCTGATTACAAATGAATCTTGATAAAACAGATCCATTCCAGTGGATCAGGACTGCTGTCACCCCTCTCAGCCAGAGACATGAGCACCTGTCTGAGGTCAAACCACTGTATTTGCCCTTAGCTCCCTTAAGTCATTTAAAAGTCAGCATCGTGGCCTGGTTTTCACAGTGCCCTTTAACAGAACGTGTAGGTTTGCACTTGCAATTTTTCAGGGGGAAAAAACCAACCCAAAAACCCAAGTCCTGACCTCCGTTGCAGGGTGATTAATGATTTGGTCCCTGCTGCACCTGCAGATTTGAGCACTGCATCCATCAGCAGTGAGCCCTGGAGCTGCAGGCTTACGGAAAAGATCAAACCCCCAAAGCTTATTAAAGCAAAACAGCCATAAGAACCCTCACTGCCCCACGGGGAATGATGGCTCAGTTGCTGGCAAGTGCTGCTGTTGTTCTGCTTTGCTTAGGGCAGCATGGGTAGGACTTCACCAGCCCTCTGTGGCAGATGGGCGACATAGCTGGGTGGCCCCATGTTGTGGCTTTGTCCCACCAGCTCAGCCCTATCACACAGCTCAGAAAAGCCCCAGCACAGCCTCATCACACAGCTCAGAACAGCCCAAACTCAGCCCCATCACACAGCTCAGAACAGCCCAAACTCAGCCCCATGACAGCCCAGAACAGCCTCAGCTCAGCCCCAGCACAGAGCTCAGAACAATCCCAGCTTAGCTCCATCACACAGCTCAGAACAGCCCCAGCTCAGACCCATCACACTGCTCACAACAGCCCAAACTCAGCCCCATCACACAGCTCAGAACAGCCCCAGCTCAGGCCCAGCCACAGCATCTCATACCACATTGAACCTCCTTTTGATAGAGCAATGTTAGAGCAATGAATGTCACATATTCACCCCCACGCTCTATTGCAGACTTGAGGTGTTGCCTTTCCGCCTCCCCACATTTTACTGCCTTGAAATAATTGCAGAAATTGTCCAGGACCAGCTGATTAAAGATGTCCCATCCAAAAAACAGTTCCCATTAGCCAAGCCACCCCTGGCTGCCATCTCACCACACTCCCCCAGTCACCTCCTCAGGTGAGCTGGTTTTGGGGAGCAGATCAGCTGCCACGTGCTCCTGCCATGCTGTCTAACCCCAAACTAATCAGACTCCTTCCTGAGCACTGAATTGGTATTCAAACACATGGAAAGCCAAAAGCTACACCACAGCAATGCTCCTCCAGTGCCCCCAGTACTCCCAGTGCCTCTCCCTGCCTGCCAAGTGATGCTCACAGGCTGGCAGCCAGCAGAGCTGAGCACTGCCTGGCTCTGGGCTTTTTACATCATATAAAGGGCACCCTCATTCATCTGCAGACTGTGTAGGCTGGTCGGAATGTCAAGAAATGCGTCTTAGTTCCTCTTTGATAGTCTGCAAATCGGTGTTCTGCATTCAGAGTGACTCTGTCATCCACAGCACCCCGTGGGCTTCAGCACTCCCAGAAAATCCTCCCTGGAAAGGCCCATGGGAGTTCCAGATACAGGAACTCTGCCTGGTTCCCACTCCCTGGGTCACTCTTTTCAGGGTCTTTTCAGGGTCACAGGCAGTGATTCTGGTTTTCTCCCCACAATCCACTTGCCTCTTTCATGCAGAGAGCGAGTTCTTTGGCTGTTTGGTAGGAGTTCCCTTCTGCTGTGTGTGGGGGAACCTGCAAACACGGCACCCAAATTCCACCAACACCTCCAGCCCTCTGCAAGCAGCGACTGACGGCAACAGACAGCACAATCCCCTGAATTCCTGAGGGAAATGTCCTCCCTCCCACCTTCTGTCTCACTCCAAACACAGACACGAACCGATGCAGAAAACTCAAAACAAAACAAAAGCTAAGCAAAATGTTTAAACCGGTTTCTCTCTTTTAAGGATCTTTATGCATTAGACCTAGAACCATATCGCTACTCTGGGGTGAACCTGACTGGCTTCCGGATCCTCAACGTGGAGAACCCTCACGTGTCCTCCATCATTGAGAAGTGGTCCATGGAGAGGCTGCAGTCGGCGCCCAAGGCGGAGCTGGGGCTCCTCGATGGTGTGATGATGGTATGGGCAGTTCAAACAGGGCACAGGGGTCTGGGAAGCTGGGCAGGGTGGTAAGGAGGGCAGGAATAGCCCTTAAGGCATAAATGTTAATTTTATTGGTTCTTGTGTGGGTAACAACTCATCCTAGCTATCTGACCTGAGGTGCTTTCTCGCATTCTTTAATAACTGTCCCTCAAAGTCAGGGGTGAAGCTCACACCCCACTGCTGGTAATGCTCCTGCTCAGGCCCAGCTGCCAACAGATTTGCCACCAGACAAGGCAGGTAGCCAAAGCCTGTCCCCAGGGGCTCCAGCTGTCCCCAAGAGCAGCAGGACACCAACTCCCAGGGTGGGATCACAGCACACGGCCAGGCTGGGCACTTGGCTGAGATTGATGCAGGGGGAAAGAGCCAAAGCAATGCCCAGAGATGGGCTGTGTGCAGCTTTGATGACTCCTTTTAGGGTCTGCTGGCAGCTCTGCTCTGCTGAGTTACTGCTCGGAAGGTACAGCACCTGCTCGCCCATCTGTCTTCCCTGCCAGGCTGTCTCCGACCCCCGGAATTGCTGACTGCCTCCCTGCTTCCCTCTCCCTTCAGATCTGCCAGAACCAGCCCTGCAAAGTGGCAAAGCCTCCCAGACTTTCACCTTGAAATGGCTCCTCAGATCCCTCCTGTTGTTTTTATTTGGAGAGGAGAGCACCCCGTTCTGCAGGCTCTGTCCCCAGTGCTGCCTCTCCTCCCAGCCCCTCTTTGCTTCCTCAGAGGCATCCTGCCCCTGATTCCTGTTTCCAGGTGTCTGTCCAGTGGGGCTTTGGACTCAGCTGGGCATCACAGCCTGTAATTCACCATGAAATTGCTTGGATATCTTTCACCCCTCTCCCCCAGCCCCAAACTCACAAACTGTCCCTGCTGTGGTCCATATCCACCCACGGATGCAGGTGGGGCTCCTGCTCTTCATGCTTGGTTGCTGAGGGAAGGGAAGGTCACAGGGATAGCTGCCAGTGCTGGAGGATTTTCTCCATGGCTACGTCCTGTTAGATGTTTGCTCAGTTATTTGCTGTATTATTTTGTTTTATTGTGGTTTATTACGCTGCTGCTACACTCGCATCTGTTTCGTGGCTCTGTGAAGACAGCAAATAATGTATTTTCACTAGGAGGTCTTACCACATCAGAGCGAAAAATAAATCCAATTCTCTTGATCAGTGTTTGGAGGTGAGATGGGGCATCTCAAATTGAATCTAAAATCATCACATTATATGGGAAAAATAAAAAGTTCTCCCTAGTTCAAATCACTGAAATGCTGGAATGTGTCACAAAGCCATGAGGTCCTGATTTTGGTGACAGTTTGGGTCATTTTTGGAAAATTGTGTGCCCACAAACATCTCTGTTTATTTTCCCATGTATAAAATAGTGCGGAAAATATGCTCTCTTATAGATTTTTTTTAGACTCAGACAAAACAGACTCAATAAGAAAACCCTGTTACTACCTCCTACATTTAGACTTCGCTGCCTCCCTCTCTGACACCACAGCAGGAAACATGCAAGGAACAACCCGAACAGCACAAAATAACAAACAACACTTCCAGAACCACTGATTTCACACAGAACCCCCGAGCTTTCTGCCTACAGATCCAAGCCATGTCCAGCAGGGAACGCAGCCAGCAAAATGCTGAGGATGACAGGGCGGACTCAGAGGGTATCCCACCTTTTTCTACAACACCCCAGGGCCACCAACGCTGTCCCCCTTCCCTTTAGACAGACGCTGCCCTGTTGTACGATGCTGTGCACGTGGTGTCTGTCTGCTACCAGCGCGCCCCGCAGATGACAGTCAACTCCCTGCAGTGCCACCGCCACAAGGCCTGGAGGTTCGGTGGCCGCTTCATGAACTTCATAAAAGAGGTAAAAGTGTGGCTTGGGACGTTAAGGGGTCACCAGGAGGAGCAGCATAGCTGGAGGGGGTGATGGGAGAGGGTGGAGGAGGCTTGGAAGGTGCAGGGTTAGAAAACATTCCCCTGCAGGGGCAGCACAGGATGGAAGCGCAGACACACTCCAGAAGGGAAAAATCCCGTCTTTGCCTTCAAAATAACATCTGTGCAGCCACACCGAAACGTCCCTGAGGAGCTGAAACCTCCTGTGTGTCCCTGAGATGGGCTCTGGCCTCTCCAAGCAGCTGGACTGCTCCATCCAAGGTCATTGCATACCTGAGGAACAGCCATTTGTTTTCTATTGAAGCAGTTTTTGGGGTGCACAAAGGGCATTCTGTGCCTCTGAACCCCAGAGTCAAGCTGGGGCTGTGCCTGCTCAAGTGCCAGGGAATGGCATTATTTACCCCAAATCCCTGTGGCTCTTCCCATGGCAACTCATGGAATTGGCTGCCGTATTGGTTATGTGCCTGGTTGGGTATAAAAGTTGGGTATATAAAGGTTGGGTATAAAATCCCCCAAAGTTTTCTAACAGAGAGTGCATGTTGTTAATTTTTACTGTGGTTTGTGCTGCTGTGTCACCTGCTGACCCCAGCAGATTCGTCCATGATGTGAGATTTTGCCCACCTGGCACTGCCTGAGCTGCATGGAGCACAAGATGCACAGGGGGAGAACGACACAGTGATTTCCATCGCAGAGAGAAAATGAACTTTCCTCTCAACAGGCACTGAGGACGGAATATCTCCCCACTCTGCCTCTCTCTCCTTTCCCTTCTGCAGAGCACCTGGTTGCCAAAACAGAGTGTAAATAACTTGTTTGGTTGGCTCCTTTTCCAAACCACCCCGTGCCTCACACTCCACTCTGCCTGCTGTTTTCCTCCCTGGCATGGTGTCAGCCCTTGCAGGGATCATCCTCCTTCCTGCTGCAGCCAGAGCACCAGGAATTGCTCTCTCCCAACTCCTGTACACTCAGAGCATCAGGAAGGGATGCTGGAGCTGTTCAGCCCCTCAGTGCTCCCAGCACAGCCCCTCGGGAGCTGCAGGGCTCAGCAGGCAGCTGTGTTTGCTCCAGCTGGGCACAAACATTCCGTGTTTCCCTGGCTCCCGGGGGGCTTCACATCCCACAGGCAAACCACCTGCACGCCCAAATGAGCAAACACGAGCCTCCCCAGGACTCCAGGGTGGCGAGGCTGGGAGCAGGCTGTCACTGCTCCTCAGGAATTAATGAGGGAGAGCCAGAGGAGCAGATTTACCGGGAGAAATGCCAGTTATTCCCCCTGAGAACACATTATGCCACCTTGATCGCGCTGGGATATTTCAAGCTCCCCCACCCAGAAAGGAAACACGTTTCCCAGTGAGGAGATTGCACGGAGCTGCTCAAGGGAGAGAGCCTGAGGTTCAGCTCCTCACTGCTGGGATGTGATTGCAGAGCAGCCTGGCATTCCTAGGGGAGCATCCACCCAGAACAGTGCTGCAGCACACCCAGGACAGTGCTGCAGCACACCCAGCACTGTCCCCAGGCTTTGGACACATCACTGTCCCCCCAGCTCCTGCTCTGCTGACACAGAGCACCCAGCACTGGGGGCTCTATCACCTCCTGAAATAGAGAGATTCGTTTTGGGGGTGCTGCAAAGCGAGAAAAAACCCAGAATCACAGAGGAATTTTTGTGGAATTGAATTGAGGCGTATTTATCCCAAGCTCCTGCTCATAGCAAGATGAGCTCCCCAGTCAGACCAGGCTGTGCAGGACCTCAGCCAGCCAAGCACTGAAAATCTCTGGGAATGGGATATCCCCAGCCCCAGTGTGCCCCTGTCCTGCCCTTATGCTGCCAAAAACTGAAGCATGGCACCAGCAGCAAGCACCCCCAGACTCCTGTTCCCGTTTCCAAACATCAAATCTCACTTGCATGGACACACTCTTGGCCTCTTCTGCTCCACTTTCCATCTGAAAGGACAGAGGGAAAAGCATTTTAGCTTCCACACACCTTGGAAGCAGCAGCAGGTTGGTGCACAAAGGGATTACTTCTGACCGGAGCTGTCCCAGACCTGGCTCCCTGCAGCCGGCGTTTATCAGCACTACAAGGAGAAACGCAGCACACAAGGATGCTCTGATAAATGCAAGTCGTTTTCTACTGAGTCATCACGTCCTGCAACAGCTGGTGAACACAAAAGGTGCGAACTGAAATTGTAGCAAGGACTGCAAGAGAGTTAAGGAAATCTCCAGCTCCGTCTGCAGTCTGAGCGGTGACGGAGGGATTATTAATTAATCAGGCTCTTTAGGGAGAAAGAACCAGCATAAGGACTAATTAAAAGAACATACAGTGGAGGGCAAAAGATTATTTATGATACTAAGTAACAGCCATGCTACTTTTTCTCCCTTCCACAGGCCCAATGGGAAGGATTAACGGGACGGATCGTCTTTAATAAAACCAGTGGTTTACGGACAGATTTTGATTTGGATATCATCAGCCTGAAAGAAGATGGCCTTGAAAAGGTAGGCAGGGTTTGTCTTATCTGCATGTGACTGAGGATAATGCTGGTGCTCAGCAACAGAGAAATGGTTGGTGTTGTATTGATTCCAGGTTTCTGGGGTTTATATAAAAG
The DNA here is from genome assembly GCF_008360975.1 of Lichenostomus cassidix. Classification (NCBI taxonomy): domain Eukaryota; kingdom Metazoa; phylum Chordata; class Aves; order Passeriformes; family Meliphagidae; genus Lichenostomus; species Lichenostomus cassidix. The sequence goes on along the minus strand of NC_139503.1, from coordinate 3,383,253 downwards.
GATATTCACTTTGTGGGATTTCTCAGATCCTTTTCCATGCTCAACCATGACTCACTCGCCCTGAAGCCAGTGCGTGGGATTGCAGATTGCAGAAGTGCTTGTGGCACTTTCCTGGGATAGTGGAGGCAAAAGAAACTTTCTGAGCATCCATTAACCCCTCCCTGCCCAAAGCAGGCAGGAATGACATCTCTCCCACTCCCTCTTTCTGGCCTGGCTCACAAACCCTCAGCTCTTCCCCAAGGAGACCACAGCTCTGGAGATCATCACCTGGTGTGATTTCCTACTATGAAATTGCCCATGGCTAGGGAATGGCTCCAGTTTATTACAGCCTGAATTTCACAGAAGGATTCAATGGGTATTTTGTTTATTATCTAAGGGGCAATAAGGAAAAAAGCGAAGTGTGCTCTTGCCTGGCTGTCTGGGGGGTCACAAGGGTTAAGGGCATGAAGGATGCAGCTTTTGATCCTCCAAATTAGTGCAGCTCTCCTCCAGGCACAGTAAAACTATGCTGATGTGCAAATCTGCTCCCAGGTGTGCCTGGGGACTTAATTTCCTTCTCTTCAATTGCATAAAAAAACCAAACTTAAAATAAAAAGGCAACATACACAACCTTAAAGCCCTTAGAACGCAGGTTTCAAGGTGAGATCAGCTGATGACAAACAGAGCAGCGAGTGGCTGGAGCACAGGGAACTGCGATTTCCAAGGAATTCTATTATTCTGACTACTCTGTGAGCAGCTCTGCATCCCTGTTCTGCTACAGGTGTCTATCACCTGTACTGGAGGAATTTGGCAGGGCAGCAAGGCCCTTTCTAGAGCAGAGTCTGCTTTCCGACAGGTACAAGGTGCCTGTGGCAGCCAGGCAAGGTGCTGGCTCTGTCCCTCTGGGCAGGGTGACAGATTCTGAGCCTGTGGGACACCAGGCTGGCAGCGGGGAGGGATTTCAATTACCCGCGAGCACAGAGGACTTGTCCAGGGAATTAATCACTCGGCACAGGGAGGCAGCCCCGGGGCTGGAGGCAGCCATGGATCAATCCTCCGTTTGGAGGGGATGGATTCTGCCCCGTGAGGCTCCCGGGAGCCACCAGCCTGTGCCCCATCCCCCTGCCTCCCTGCTCTTCTGGGTTTGAAATGAATATCTGCCACTCTTCCCCACCACAGCAGCAGCTTGGTGCCTCAGGTAATGCAGCTCAAGGTCGCCACAGCCCTCTCCTGCTGAGGAGGTTTTGGTGTCAAATACGGAATAAAGAAAACATTTCAAACCAACCCAGTGACCTTCAGTCTCGCTGTGACTGAGGAAGGAGGCAGGACTGGGCTGGGGAAGACGCCGCTGCCTCACAAGCACTGAGCAAGAGCTGACCTTTGTAGCCTGATTTTTTCACAAAAACATTTTGTTTGTAGAGCCTAACCCAAAAATAACAACACGCCTTTTTGAAGTCCAGCAGCACCGGCGCGCAGCTGGAGAGCTGTGTTGGTCAAGTAATAGAAAACGTGCCAGCCTTTGATAGCATGTGAATCCAAATGTTTTAAGCACAGCACCCCTCAGGTGTGCTGAGCAGAGCTGGCACCAGCTGGAGTTATTGCAGTTCTCTGTCACATCAAGCCCACTGGAAGCTGCCAAACCTCAGCTCGTCCCCTGCACACCCCATCAACTTTTGCCTCCAATAACTCAGAGGTTTCACAGCTCCTGCTATTATTTTTCTGAAAGCTTCGTGTCAGCCACAAAGGGGTTTTAAAGTATCGATGTCAAATCTCTGTTGAAGCCGGAATTCTGTCAATAGTTAATCTGAACTAACAAAATGCCAAACTACAAACAAATCCCAGCCGGATTGTGCATTATGTATCACAGCTTATGTTTGTTGAGCTTTAGGATTGAACCCTTGATCCTCATACCTCCTGGATGTTCCAGGGATTACAGGAGTATTACCAAATCCTAATTACATATACGTCGACTATCTGACTCACACAGTTCTCTTGATGCACTTTTTTCCTTTTTCTTCCTTTTTTAATATTTTAAACTGATTAATTCAGTCTTAAATGCCATGCATTTAATTTTCTTAAAGAAAACGTAGCGAGGCAGAAGTGGCTGAGGCTGCAGTGCAGCAAACTGGGGCCTCTTGGACTTGCTTTTTTCCCATCCACAATAATAATAATTTTTGACATTGCAGCTGTTGTGTGATCTAAGGCAGAGATGGGGGGTTGCTTCAGTTTTACCTGAAATATTTAAAGCCTTTCACAAAGTTCGTGGAAACTCTTCTAGAATTTATGACAATTTTTTTGCCAGGCAGCATTGCTCATTACAAAGTCTCTTTTTGGGGATGCAGTAAAACCAAGTTCTCCCCTTGGACTGCTGAAGAGGCTGAAGAATCTTAAAAACAGCAATAAATAAAAGATGGGAAGCTGCTGGCTCCCCAGTGGATTGAGCTGGCTGCCTTTGGCTTCTCTCCGAGTCCCACCTTGCTGTTTGACCCTACAGATGGATCGTTCTGTTCCCATTTCCAGGTGGGGTTTGTTTTTTTCTCGCTGTCAGCCTGGCTCTGTGGCCACCCTGCTCCATTTGCTGGCAGCACTCCCCAGTTCCTCCAGCTTTCCTGACATTTTATCTCCCTTTCACAGTCCTTTAGCCACTCCTGCCTTCAAAGTTTGTCCCAAAGCCTCCCCTGCACCGTGGAGATCAGGTTAACAGGCTTAGCCTCGCCCTGATGGCTTCCTGAAATGGAGACATGTTTTGCCATTTCTGGATCAATAGACTTCTTTAAAGTCTAATAATTTATTAAATTTGACAGCTTGGGAAAACAGAGCACCTGAAATGGAGCTGATGTGCCTTTGCCATGCCACCCCCTCCTCCAGGTTTTTGTGTCACTGAGGACTCCCCACTGCAGGGACTTTCTGAAGAGGTGCCTCAGGCCCTGCTAAGATATGTCTTAGAAACCTCCAGCTGATTTGCCACGGCACAGAGAGCAGGAATTGTCCCTACCAGGGATCTGCAGAGCTGGTCGAGTAATTTTTAATTCTCTCCACCAAAGCAAATTGGTGGGGAAATAGAAAAGAAAATGGCTCCAATTTGTGGTTTTTTTTCTTTTGTTGTGCTTTATCCTTGCCCAGATTTGACTCCTTAGTGTGGTTTGATTGTTGCTCTATGCAGTGCCTTTGCAAATTGTTCATTCGTTCAGCTCCTAAATTCCAGTCTCCATGGTCTTCCTCCACTGCAGCAGCTCAGGGACTGTGGAACATGTGGCACTGCAGTGACCTGCAGCTGAAGGGTTAATGCAGATTACATGGTAATTCCAGTTTTACAGCTGTTTACTGCAGACAAAAGAAGGAATCTCCCTTTTCCAGGCCAGCAGGATGCTGGGAGCAAGCGAGGCATGTGAGGCAGGGATTGAGGAATCCGAAATGGGGGTTCACACCTGGGTTTGCCTCATTTCAGGTTGGAGCATGGAGCCCCTCTGATGGTTTGAACATCACGGAAATCTCCAGAGGACGAGGGCCCAACGTCACCGACTCGCTGAGCAACAGATCTCTGATTGTCACCACGGTGCTGGTAGGAGACTGCCAGCCTGTCGTTGTCCTTCTCCTACCAATCCCAGGGATATCCCATAGCTCTGAAAGCTCACAGTGCCCCAGTGCAGATGTGCTGGAAGCCCTGTGTGCTGGCTGGGCTCACTCAATGTCCGTGTCCCTGCGCTGAGGTGACCCTTAGCATCCCCAGTGCCACCAACCCCGAGCAGGCTGACTGATGCAGTGGCGGCCAGCAGGAGCCATGGGTGCTCCAAGCTCCTCCACTTCAGCTGCCCAGCCCTGTCCCTGTCCCCCCAGGTGCTTCCCATGCCCAGGAAACTGCAGCTCGTCCTGGCTGAGCTCCTCTGCTTCCACTGTCCAGCCAGGCCCCTGTCCCTTGTCGATCCCTGCATGCTGGAGAGTCCTCTTCTGCCCACCCCTGCATGCCTGGGGGTCCATTTCCTGTTGATCCCTGAACACCAGAGAGTGTCCCTTGTCAATCCCTGAATGCCAGAGGCCACAAGGGCCTTGCATGTGCTGACTCCCAGGACAGCCCCCTGTCACCATGCACCCAGTGCTTGGGCAGGCAGGGCTACAGCAGTGGGCACTCAGCTGGCCAGCACTGCCCACCTCGGGAAGGAGTGTTTTGGTACAGAAGAGAATCCCAAGAGCAACCAGAGCCCCTGGCTCAGCTGTGACACTCTGTCTGTCCCCCTCCTGAGCACGTCCTGCTGAAGTGGGGAGGACTGATGCTGTTATCCAGCTCTGCTCCCAAGTGTTTCACTGCATTTTGTTCTCCCGTTTACTCTTGGATCTGATGGCAGGGGTTGGATCACAAGGAGTTTTCACTGACTAGTTCATGAATTGTGGCTGGGGGCTTTGGTTCCTGTATGGCTGTCACACAGCATGGGCTTGTGGTGTGGCACCAGGAAGCAACAAAATACATCAGCCCTTGGCCAACCTGCCCAAAACTGGGCTTGCCTTGGGAAATTTTCCAGCCCTTTTGTGTTGTGTTATCAGGGAATGTAGAGGTGCAGAGGAAACAGAGCCAACCAGGGATGCATTCCCCAGTCTGGAGCAATGTGATCCCTCATGATGTCCTTCCCTTCCCTAAAGGATGTGACTTGATATAGTGGGGATTTGTGTCAGAAAAGGAATGGGGCTGAGAGTGCCCAGAGAGGAGCAGAGAAATGGATCACTTGTTCTGGGGCAGAAGAAGGGCTGGAAGCAAAGCCCTTGTACCCCTCAGCAAGGGGTTAGCAGAGTGGAGGCAGAACATAAGCCAAAGACAGATGCTGCTGCAGCTTTCCTTGCAAATCAGCCACTCCTCCTAACAAACTTCCCATCCACCACATGACATTTGTTCCAATGAAACATTCCCATGGCTGTGGAATTGTCTGGGTCCAGGCTGTGGTGCCCACTGCACCTCAAAGGCCACAGCATAATGCAAAACGATGGAGCCAGGAGGGGACTGTCAGCCATCTGCCTTTGACAGGCTTTTTTTGGGCAGCATCTCCATCTCGTGCTCCGCGAGCACGTACAAATTACATAAGGCACAGGGTGATTTCAGTTCCCATTAATTGTGGCCTGCACACGTGCCACAGGGTTTCCACCATGGAACCGTGGCTGTCCTGGATCTCTGTGCCTACAGGAGGAGGGAATGTGCTCAGACCCAAGTTCTGCAGTAATTGCGCCGCGTATGCTGGGATCTAAAACATAAAATACAACCCTAGATGTTATTTGCATTTGCAACACCCCTTTGTAGTTCTGCACTGCTGTAAATGATGAGAGAAGAGCCATAGGAGGAGCCTTTAAAAGGAAAAGCATGAAAGGTTATTTTTTCCCCTTTTGCTCATATTGCAGTGACTTGTTGGAAGAGAAATATTACCCCAGCAGCCAGCGCCGCTCTCCCCAAGCAATATGGGAACTGTGAAGTTATGAAATTGAGGGCACCTTCACTGAGAAATCGATTAGCAAACTGAGAGAGCTTGTGAATTGGATGTCTGGCCATTTTCAGTAATAAATTGTGAAATAGTCCGTGAATAAGTGGTTCACAGAGTTCAGAATTACCCCCTAGGAAATGTTTGAGACCTGGAGATACATTACTGAAGCGAGTGGCGTCCTAATGTTCAGTGCTTCGGCTGTTAAATATGTATGTAATCCCTACAGCGCTTCCCAAAATTAATAGTGCTTTATGGCTGCTCTGGAGCCCGAGTATTTATATCGAGATCCATGGATTCAGCTGATTCACAAACAAAGCACTAATTCCAGAGCACAAAGCCGAGGAGGCGGCGGGGGAGCTCAGGATTGAGCCGAGCTGCGCGCGCCAAGTTAAACTCCATGGGCGTGATGTGATCAGCTGGGCTTCAGGACTCTGTAAATTGGGCTTCAGGCATCCCACGTCCCCTCCTGACCCTGCTGTGGGGCCAGAGGAGCACCTCCTGCCCTTCTGTGGGTGCACAGGGCAGAGCTGGGGGCTGGCAGGTGGGCAGAGAGAAGAACCACCAGGCTGGCACAGCCCCACCGTGCACCCCAAACCCCCTTCTCAGCACCCATGCCCCACCAAACCAGGCAGTGTCACAGGGCTTGCATAGCCCTCCCTTGCTGTCAACCCCACGGCAAGGACAGGAGCCCTGCAGACACCCCCAAACTGAGCCAGGAACTCACTATAGATACCTCACCCTCCCCTTGCCTCCCAGCTCTTGCCTGCTGCCCACCACCTTTTCCCATTTCCATCTGTCCTCCACACGTTTTTCCCTCAGGCTCCCCAGTACTCCTCGTCCTCGGTGGCTGCCCAAGCCTGAGAGGCACCAAAGGCCTCTGGACATCTCTGTGTGACTTCACCTGCCAGCCCCTGCTCGAGGCAAAGGATCCACAGGTCACTGAGTTAGCTCCCTCTCCCCTGTGCTCAGACACCCCCCAGCCCTCCCCAAAAATGCAGCAGAGAGCACAAAGTTTCACTGGGCAGCAGCAGCAGGGCCCTGTGTCCATCCCATAGTGCCAGCACAGAGGAATGTGAGCTGAACAGGGACATTTTGGGGTGGGCCCAGCCATGCACAGCTCCCTCACCCTGAATTTCACCCACCAGCCTCCTGCTTGCTGTGGTGAACAGCAGGTACAGGGTGCAGGGCTCGGGGCTGAGTTTGTCCTCCCCCACTTTTACTGCTCCTAACACTCCATTTTCAGAGCATGAAATGGTTCTTTTTCTCCCTGAAATCCAACCAAATGGAAAACAGTTGGCCGCTCAGAAGAGACAAAATTAAATTTTGTGGGGTAAACAAGGTTGCTAATTAGCTGATGTGCTGTGCAAAGTTAATTTATTCCCAACATGTCACGGTGCCAGCCCTGCCTGGAGAGCCGGTGCCTGGTGGCTCGGGATGACCCACAGAGGTGGCCCTGCCTCCAGCTGACCCTGAACGGGGACTTTTTGCTTTCCCTGTGCAGGAGGAGCCCTTTGTCATGTTCCGCAAGTCCGACACGGCCCTGTTTGGGAATGACCGCTTCGAGGGCTACTGCATCGACCTCCTGAAGGAGCTGGCCATCATCCTGGGCTTCTCCTACGAGATCCGCCTGGTGGAGGATGGCAAATACGGGGCGCAGGATGAGAAGGGGCAGTGGAATGGCATGATCAAGGAGCTCATTGACCACGTGAGTGAGCCTGTGGGTGGCTGCCGAGGGGTGGCTGTCCTCAGGTTGTCCCCAGGCTGTCCTCAGGCTGGGTTTCCAGGGTGGGACAGGTATCATTTCTCGCCAGCTCGGTGAGATTTCTCATACCCACAGCAAGCTCCTGACCCAGCCTGCCTCCTTGTCACGCGAGTTATCAGAAGAATATCCCTGTGTCTGGCTCTTCCAAATATTCATTTGCAATTCCTGAGAATGCTCATTCTCACAGCACAAAAATGGGCTCTGTGGCTCCAGGCACAGCACCAAGGTGTCTAGGGAACCCCAGGCATGTCCCAGACACAGAGGAGGTATCCAGACTGCGGGAGCAGGTGCGCGCTGGACAGTTTAATTTTTTATTTTCCATAAAAGCAACTTATTTCCTAAAATCTCCTGGGACACGGAGCTCCCTCTGCCACACAGCAGCTGTGCTTCCCTTCCACAGCCACTCCCAAAAGCCCATTAAGCACCAGGGAACTTGTTGCAGCAGCTTCACTCCTGCAGCCGCCAAAGTGCCAGCGACTCTGAAACCGCCACTTGTGGCCAGAGGTTGCTCAGTTTCCTAATTAGATATTTTGCCTCCAGCACATCCTGTGATCCCAGGGGCCTAGTTACAGAGGTGAGGGAAGCTGGTGTTTTTATGAATATCTGGTTCCCAGAGAAGTTCTCTGGAAGAAAAGCTGAGGACAGAAAGAATCGCTGCTCTCAGCAGCACAGGCAGCAGTGCAGAGCTGTAACACTCCTCCCAAGTATGCTGCTCAGGTGGAGCAGCCCTTGGATCACCTCTCCAGGTCCTGGCAGCATCCTGAATCCACAGCCTGAGCAGCAAAGACACAAAAATAATTCCCTGTCCATAAAGCTGTGGTGCTCTTACCATTCATGGGGGAGGAATGTGAGTCACTGCAGTGTGAGGAGAGCCCAGCACTGGCTGGAGCTGCTCAGTGGCTCAGGAGCTGGGCTGGGCTTCCAGTTCTGCCTTCTCTGCCCTAAATGACATTGGACAAGTTGCTTCTGTGCACTGCTTCCTCCATCTGTAAAATGCAGATGATAATGATTATGTCCCTTATAGGGACAAAGTGACACTTAATCAGTTTGCAAGGAGCACTGCAGCCCTCGGCTGGCTCGGCACAGGGAGCAGGAGGGTGACAAGGGCAGGCAAGGACAGTCTCCTGGGGAGCAGGACAGTCTCTTGGGGGAACACACCACCAGCTCTGCAAACCTGCCCCGGTGCTTTTCCTTCTGGAAAACTCCATGCAGGCTCGAAATACAGATTTTATAGCCTCTTACACAACAGCCTTGCTGGGTTAGACAAGTGACAGCGTCCCAGCGGAAGGCGCTGGTGCTTTGCCGCTCCGAGTGATGTGTGTGACACAGATGGGAACTGACGTGGAGCCGTGGCTGAGCCCCTCAGCAGAGCCCCCCGGGACACTGCTCCTGCTGCTGGGAGCAGCACTGGGGCTCTTGCTGCAGCACAGGGCTCACAAGGAGCAAAGCCCTCCAAAGGGAATCGAAGCCAGGTGGTCATTTAGCCCAAACCATGTCACTTCCAGTGTCCTGCAAGGCGCCACGGGGCTCCCAGGAGGCTTCAGCCATTCCCAAAGCTGTGGTCAGATAATTGAGACAGGCAAGAAGGAGGTTTGGGGAGCAAACTTGTTAAATAACAAAAAATTCATGGTCAAACCTGCATCGTAGTGTTTCTCGGATAACTATTTAAAAAGCAAATCGACACACAGGAGCAGGAAAGGGCCAAACTCCCTCTTCTTGCAAGTTGTGCTCTAACACTGATGTGCTCTGTCCTGCATGGCTGGGCATGTGCCTGCAGGGACTGATGACACCGGCCAGGCCCCACATGAAGCCATTAGTTCCTTTATCTGCATGTCATTGCTTTTTATAGCAGTGTTTATGTAAAGCCTTAAAAAGTGAAATTGCAACCAGATGGGCCCATCTTCAGCAGCATCTTCACATGGTGTGGGGAAAGGCACAACCCATGGACACTCTGCAACAGGCAAGTTCAAGCTCCTTTCACACCCTGGAGGAAATGTGTTAGAGACAGCACTCAAATTGAGTTGTAGGGATGAAAACAGGGCTGCTGACACCTAGAGTTTAGGTTCAGTGTCTCCTTCTCAGAAAGAAATTGGGATCATTCAGGTGGGAGTATAAAGCAGACAGGATTTTGTGAAGTCCAAATACCCAGGGTAGGATTAATTCATTGCAGAAAGTCAGAGCATTGCTGGAGACCCACTTAGCTCAGGAGGCAGAGCCCTCTGGACTTCAGTGACACAGATGGGCTGAGCTGGTGTGAGCTCCCTAAATAACCTGTGCAGAGCAGGGGGTGCTCCTGGGGTGAAGTTAGAGCCTAAAATGATGATTATTGTTGCTCAGAGGGCCTGGGAGCTGTGCAAGTGGCAGATTTTATGTGCCAGGAATCTTCCTGTTCAGCTTCAGCTGAGGCTGAAATTTGGAGGAGAGGAGATGGGCAAAGCAAGGGGTACCTCTCCCTTGGGATGACCTTCACTGGGCTGGAGATGCACCTCAGAGGAGCTGGGTGAGGGTGGCCCAGGTGGGTGCATGACAGCAGTGTCTGGGGGATGAAGGTTCTGTCACCAAATAGGTGATTTGTGGCACCCCAAAGGTAAATCAGGCGCCAGGACAGGTGTTTACACAGTGAGCACTCAGCCTGATGCAGTCACACATCCTCCCCCTCTCCTCCCTCTGATCCAGACATGCCTGGCCACAGGCAGGGATGCCTCGGGCTATGATCCTTTGTAAAATCCCTGTGTTTCTAGTCTGGCCTTAAGCATAAACAGGAAAAGCAACAGCAATCAGAGCAGCCACAGCACGACCGTGTCCGACAGGTCCCCAGTAGCAGATCCAGAGACAACAGCCTCCTGCAGCTGAATGCGACAGCCCTGCCCTGCTCCCTTTCATCTGCTGCTCATCCTCAGCACAAAAAAATCCCTGTTTTGAGGAGTTCAGTCCATTCCCTGGAGGAGTAGCCTCTCTCCTTACCGCTGTCTGCTGCTTATTGTCACCTCTCTGGCCATCCTGCGGAGGAGCCTTGATCAGAAGGGCCATGAGAGCTGAACTCTGGTATTCAGGGAGGTCTGGGGCACCCAGGTGATGCAGAGAAGCTCCTGAGTCCTTTATTCACAGTGAACAGGGAACCTGACAACTGCCAAACCTCCTCCTTTCAGCAACAGTGAACTGCTATTGATGTTTATTCATAGAAATTATTACTGATACAAGCAAAGCTCCACTGCACGCCATGGCCCATCCGTTCTGATTTATAAATTCCAGTTGTCTGGCAAAGCAACGCCTGCAAATCTTCCCCATTGTTTGTGGGCAGAATCCCATAAAACCAGCAGAATGAGTTGTTCTGGACATTTTGCACAAACTTGTTCACGAATAAAACTTGTCTTCTGCTGCGACAGTGCACATCAAATTGCCATTCAATCTGAAAACTTCAGGTGGGGATAAAACAGATGTGGAAAATACTAGGGTTCCTAATGGAAATCCCTGCCAATGGTAACTGTGGAGGAGTTGTAATATCCATCCTTAGGGACGATTCCTGACAGTTGATTTAACACTTTCACAATAAGTGGACATTTATTGACAGTAAATTCTGGCAGAAATACAGATTGCACCACACTGCCAGCTCCCCATTAATGCTCCTGCACTGGTGGATGTTTTATCTCAAGCATCATGAATTGGGGCTTCATCTGGAAATCACTTGGCCTGGAACAGGGAAAACCCAATTTCATTGGATAGAATGTCCTCCACCTTTTCTTTAGACATTGCAGAACTTCAGTGTTAGGGAGGGGATGGAAATAAGCCAGACCAGCTTTTCCTTTTGTGCTCAGGTCATTAATTGGGTGGATTCATTGCTGGGTCATACTGAGGGATCCAGGGGAAGGAAGCACTGAAGAGAGACAGCCCCAAGTTCTCTGTGTGCCTCCAAAGGTGTCTCTGCACCTTCCTGGCTGGCCAGGAATCCATAGGACAGGGTCATTCTCACCAGGCTCCTCCAGCCTCCACATCCCTCAGGTACAATTCAGGGCAGCTCCAGCTCTGAAGAACTTCCTTAAAGTGAAGATTACAAAAGCCCCAACAGGACCTCATGGCCTTCATTCCTCCTCTTTGGCTCACAGCTATGTTTTCCCTGCCGACATTTGTTCTTAATTCATTGCTGATATCACATAAATCTATTGATAAAAATTATGCCTGAATTAGGACTGAGATTACAAGAGCAGCCATCAAGAGCTGTAGTCAGACAGTTAACACTGACCCAGCTCCTCTTGAGAATCTCAGTGGTTCCTTCCTTGTCCCTGGGTAGGCACAGGGCTGTCACAGAGCATTCCCACACCTGCCCCAGCAGCAGCCCCTCATCCCTGAGCCATCAGCTGCAAGACAGCCCAGCTTCCTCCTCTGTGCCTGACCCCCTCATCCCCCTTACCCCAGGACAAGCAGGGCTGCTGCACTGCAGGGAAAGCTGCAGGGAGATGCAGGAGTGAGCCAGCAGACCGTGGGGACAGGCAGCAGGAGCAGGGCACAGCAGCCAAGCAGGCAGAGCAGGGAGGGGACAGAGATGGGACACAAGGCAGTGGCCCCAGTGCTGGCAGTGGCAAGAGAGACCGAGGGGTGATGCTCTCGATGCAGCCAGACCTGGATAACAATTAAATCAGGAAAACACACACTATTTCTGTCTCTCAGGCAACACACACATGATTAGTTTATGTAAATACCTAACACAGATTGGCAAAATAAGCACAGAGGCAGCTTATTTTCTTGAATAAATATTTATCTTGGTGCTTATGCTGTCGGTGGGCTCTGCCATGACCACCACCCACACAGGTTGGTCTGGCTGAGGGCAGGCACTGCAGGATTCCCACAGTGACCATGGCTGCACAAGAACTCTCCTGACCCACAGGCCACATCCTCCTGATAACTGAGAACTTGGAGATAAGACTTGGCATTTTGTGGTGAAAAGCCAAATATCTCTGCAGCAAATACGATCATCCCTGTGCTGAACGCCCAGTGAACTCACAGCTGTTCCAGCCAAGTGAAACGTTGTGACTGGGTGAGTGAGGAGATCCAAACCCTTCGAGGTGTGTTGGAGAAGTGTCTGCATTTGATGTGTAGCTGCCTTGGCAAAATTCATCTTTTTGGCCTCAATTCAGCAGAACACTTAAGCACAGGCAGAGGGCTTGGAAGGCGTGTAAGCTCCAGTAAAGCAGAGGCATGGGCTTAAGTGCTTTTGCTGGACAAGGGTCTTTAAGCCGCTGGCACTTGCTCTAATTCCTCATTTTTAATAAAACCCACCTGACTGTGCAGCAGCACAAGAGTTGGGGCTGAGTGAAGGAAGCAGCCAGAGTGTGGTAATTGACTGCCCAGTTTGGAATGTCAGAGCACGACAAATCAAAGCTTCACCCTTGGTGGGTTTGATTTAGATCCTCTCCGTCAGCAAACCCTTAATTAGAGGCCACCTTCAGAAAAATCTGCATTGATAAAAAGGATATGGAAGTGCAGCCCTGTGCTGCCTCTAATTGCTCAGGACACACCCCAGCCCAGGCTCCTGAATCTGTGCTCTGTCCTGCCTGCATGTGACATTCCCTGCAAGGACACAGGGCTGGGAGAATATCACAGGAGCTGCTGGAGTGACACAGTAAAATTTTATTTCTGCGCTAAAAGCAGTTGGATCCCGTGGTATCCATGCGGATTTCTCTCTCTTCATTTTCTGTGGCAAAGCACAAAACTCTGGGCTGTTTTTTAGCTCGCTGTATCATTTTGACAAATTTGGCCGAGGATCCTTCAGCCTGGCCATTGCCAGCGAGCTCTGACCACAGAACTGCTCATTTGCTCCCTCCTTCAGAAAAAACCCATAGCCAAATCTTTCAACATCTCCTTCACTTTTCCCTGGTGAGTCAGGACACCCACGCAGGAGTGATGGAGGAGGGAAAATGCAGCATTTCTTTTGCCATTTCTGCCTTGTGACTGTGGGGAGCACTGAGCCAAAATTTCCAGGTGTGCTGTGAGGTGGTGGGAGCAGCCAAGCTCCAAATGTGCCAGGATGGTCCCAAGGATGCAGAACACCTCCACCTCAGGCTGGGCAGCCACCAATGCCCATCCACTGCCAACCCCATTCAGCTTCTATCCATGTCACCACAACCACAGCTGGCACAATGGGCTCACTGGGAAAATATTGTTCCCATTTTCCACAAGTTTTGACAGATGCCAGTGACTGAAATGGGCTCTTTCTGTACCAGGCTGGTGCAAAAATGTGTTTCCATTTGGAAAGTGAGAAGGAAAGGTGTGAGAACGAGGGTGCAGCGGGAGAACCCTGTTAGAACAAAAATACTTCATTTTTAGCCTTTTTACGTAATTCCTGAGGGCCTCTGTTCAGGAGTTCTAAGGCTGCACTCAGCCAGGGATCTGCTTTGGTTCCTACAGTGATCCCCCAGTTCCTGCTGGAGCAAAGTATGTTCCAGCCAGTATTGATTTAAAGTTCATGAATAATGACAAATCCACTATATCTCTAGGTAATTATCACTCATGGGTAATTTAGATTTTTAATTTTCAGAACCAGATGTTAAATAAATCTCACCCAGGCTCCTGGCATGGGGGGAGGTTCTGCTCAACTTCAGAGTTGTAATTCATGTGTCTGCATTTCCTCGGAAGTTCACTATCCCAAAAAATGATTTGCAAAGCTCAGGCAGGGTGGGTGATGTTGGGGAAACCTTGGATGTATTTACCTGTGGCTTTTTTAAGAACCTGGATGGATATCAGTGAGAGAAATGAACACAGCTCTTAACCAACAGAAGGAAGGTGCATGTGGTCGCTTGCGGAATTAGCACAGGAATTAGTAAATAACAGAAATAATAGAAACAAACACAAGCAGTCAGGACAAAGAATATGCTCAGCTGAAATTCCTCACGGAGCTCAGACCATTCCAGCAGGATGGGCTGGGAAGTCCATTATTAAATAGTATTTCCTCAGAGGGTCTCACCTCCATCCCTCCCTTCTTTCCTCCCTCCTCCCTCCCACCCAGCAGGCAACAAGCATTCCTGCCTGAGACTGAGCCTCTCAAGCTGTACCATGAAAAGACTGAGGGAAAAGAAATTGAACCTTTTACCTCACGCTGCCACAGTATTGCTGCCTGCAGCTCCATCCCCAGAGGTCTTCCTCCACACCCTCCTCCTCCTCCTCTTGCATCAGCATGAAAGGAAGGACAACAAACAACAACAAAACTCTGCTGCCAACGGCAGGGTTTACACACAGCCTACTCGCTGTTGCAGAGTCTTGTGGAGCACAACAAGGGTCACTGGTGCTTTAGAACACTGTAAAATCTAATTTTTCTCACCATTTCAGAAGAGCTCGTTGCATTGGGGCAGAAGCTGCAGAGGCTGTAACATCCCCATTTGGTTTGCTGTATTTTACAGTGAACATCATACCCCCAACATCTGTATTTCAGTGAACATCATACCCCCACCATCTGTATTTCAGTGAACATCATACCCCACCATCTGTATTTCAGTGAATATCATACTCCCACCATCTGTATTTCACTGAACATCTTACCCCAACATCTGTATTTCACAGTGAACATCATACCCCCACCATCTCTATTTCAGTGAACATCATACCTCCACCATCTGTATTGGATGGAGAACATCATACCCCACCATCTGTATTTCACAGTGAACATCATCCCCCCACCATCTGTATTTCACAGCAAATGTGTGAAACAGGCAGGGGAAGCCCCAGGGCTGTGCTTTGGGGGGTTTTGGCCTCTTTCTGCTGTGTGAGAGCTGTGGTGTCTCCAAGGGGATGGAAACACCTCAGTTTCTAACTCCTTTCTCTCTCCCTGTGTCTCCCTCCCTGTTGTTTGCAGAAAGCTGACCTGGCCGTGGCTCCTCTCACCATCACCCACGTCAGGGAGAAAGCCATCGATTTCTCCAAGCCCTTCATGACCCTCGGGGTCAGCATCCTGTACCGCAAGCCCAACGGGACCAACCCCAGCGTGTTCTCCTTCCTCAACCCCCTCTCTCCAGACATCTGGATGTACATCCTCCTCGCCTACCTGGGGGTCAGCTGTGTGCTCTTTGTCATAGCCAGGTAAGGGATGCTGGTCCCTGGTGGGAGCATCAAACCTGTGCTCCATCACCACAGGCCAGCTGCTCACTTTCACACACTTTCAGCAGGAAAGAATGGAGTTTCTTCAGTGATTTTAGAAATTTTGCTGCCTTTCCATCCCTTTAGCACTTCCTGGATATGAAGGGTAGTTTTCCTGCTCTGTGTCATTGTCCATTCATGCTCCTGTTTGGTCACTGCTCACACCCTTCCCAGCCTGTCCTGGGCACAGAACTCCCATCTCCTGCACCACTTCCCACTTCCTCCACCAGCAAAGCTCACACAAACCCTTCCCTGTATCAAAAGAATGGAGAAGCCGTTGCTACGGATCAGACAATGTGTCTGTTTACAAAATTATTATGCATCTAATTAGCATGTTGAAACCCTCTATATTTAAAAGCAGAATTTGCATATATTTGCATGTCTTGTTAATTCCACAGAGCCTTTGATGAGACACAGTCCAGGGCTGCTCTCACTCCATGATCCCACCTTTTCAAATCACAACAAAGCTCTTGCCCTCTCCTGCAGGCAGCTGCCCTCTGTGACCACACACAGCCCCTGATGGAATATTTTGCATTAACACCATGTCCAGGGAAGATTCCTCAGCCCACTCTGCGGTTTGATGCTCATTTCTAATTATTTCCAGTTGAATTTATACCAGTGGGGCCTTCAGAAGCCTCCCTGCTGCCTTGGCCTGGGGGTCCATGCAGACCCTTTTCCCCAAGGGTTGCTGTGCTGCACCTTCACCCACCAGAAACCCTCCTCCCTCATCCACTCATATCAGACAGTCAGAGGAAAGATGAGATGCAGAACTGGAGCAATCAGACTCCATTAACCCAGATGGTACAACAAATCTGCAATTTGCAGCATCCCTCAGGTCCAGGGGGGCATTTAGAGCAGATTTCCTGCGCTCACTCTGTCATATCCTAATTACACAGCAGAGCAGAGTGAGCTGGGCGTGAGTGCTGTGAGCACCTGGAGTGCTCACATTAACAGCTTCTTTTTCCATATTCATAATGGCCAGATCCAGCCCAAATTGTCCAGATCCCACTTTCAAAGCATTCTAAATGAGCATGGTGAGGCAGGAACACCCTCTGGTCACTGCTCTGCACTGGGGCAGAGCTGGGCATCGTGTTTTCTTCTCAGAGGACATGGAAGGTCCTCCCTGATCAAGATTCCAGCTGCAATCCCCCTCCTCCCTATTCTTTGCTGTGCATCCTCACCCAAGGGTGTCAGAGATAACCAGGTGCCCTCAGCAGGGGAAGATTCTCATCTGGGAAAAGGAACCCAAGGTAGTTATGAGAAGGAAAATCCTGTGATGGATGATAGAAAACCCTTGCTGTCTGTCCCTGTCAGCCATGCAGGGCACAGCTGGGTGGGCTCTGCTCCCACAACACTGCTGGCTTTAATGCCACCAGACTGCTCCTGTGGCCTGCAATGACAATTCAAACACAGTTTTACATTTATGAGCTTATTTTTCCCAGCTCATAACGACCAGATCCATCCCAAATCATCCAGATCCCACTTGCAAAGCATGGTAAATGTGCAAATTCTATCTGCACATGAAACACTGCAGAGAGGCTGAAGGAAATGCTGGGAGAGGCGCTGATGTGAAGCCACTCAGACACCACTTTGCACAAAGAGGGACATATCCAGCATCCAGCATCCAGCACAGATGTCCAGATACTCTGTCCAAGCACAGCAACGTTGCCTGGCCTTGGTTTTTAGCTGGTGTTGAGGGATGCAAACCTCAGGAACTGTGGCTTTGTCTCTGGTTTTGTTCTGAAATGAGCCTCAGCATCTCCCTGCATCACATCAGTTGTGATGTAATCGAACAATTTTTCCCTATCAGGCTATTTTTTCAAATTAAATTCAACGCATAAAATATTACAATTACGGTTTCTTTTTCATGTTTTGCTCCTGACATTTCTTCTGTCGTCCTATTCTTTCAAAGAGCACCAAGTATTCAGGGTAATTAAAATTCTGCAGGAATGGTCTTTTAACACATAGAGATGGAAAGCAAGAGATTTCACAGGGAAAATATTTATTGCTTTCAGAAGTAATGGAAACAATATCTGCTTTTGACCCTGGCAAGGCCTCTGAAATCCAATTCTCAGAAGAAAACCACAATCAAAATAGAAAAGCCTTAATTCAGAGACATGAGTCTTCTGAACTAGGCACCAGAGTCCTCTGCTCATGCCATAACCATAGGTCAATGCCACTTAAAACAGACTCAGGGACTATTTAGAGGCAGGCAAAGGATGGATTTGCTCCATCTGTCTTTTTAATCAGTCTTTCTTTGCTATTGATGGAGCCCCTGTTCCCCTGGAGAGGCATCAACGCTGGTTGTTCCCAAGGCTCTGTGGATGTGACATTTCTGGGTAATCTGGTGCCAAGCTGGCCTGAAGTGCCACCTGTTTTTGGGCTCACAGAGCATCCAAATTACACCAACCCCCTTCACCTACATGGCAGGGTGGGTGGGTTTCACATTCATCCTAATTGCAGCGAGGACTGGGTCATCCACCAGAAATTTCTCTGGAGATGCAATTTAGGCTCAAAAGTATTTCGTGTTAGATCTTTGAAACTTCTTTGAAATGCTTCAATTTCCCTGCCAAAAGGCCAAACGAGGCAGGAAAATGATCCTAGTTTGTGATGAAATATATCTCAGAGCCCACTGTGCACGTGAGGATGAGGGAAGCCAGCGATGGAGAACCCTGAGTCCCCCCATTGATTTGGGCTCTGGCTCTATGGGGTCAACGAGCTCCTCTCCCTCCCTCCTTCATTACCTCTTGCTTCCACTAATGGCTTCTCTGCTCAAGCACTGGAGGCTGTGGCTGCTTTGCAGATTTCTGAATATTTCTCTGTCATTTGAGCTGCACCAGTAGGTTTTCGCTCAGACCTTGAAGTTCTCCATCGTGTCATCTTGCCAGGCTCATTGATCTTACCCATTCCCTTTCTGTTTCATGGTCTTTCATTGGCAGCCCAAGAAAGTTTTAATCTAATTCCTGAACTTTGGCTTTATCCGACAGCAAGGACTGAGACACCATCCTTTATCCACCTCTGGTGTGAATCTATAGCAAGTTACAAGCAATAGGCAGCATGTAAAGCCAGGTGTGAGTTCAGCCTGGTTCTTGTTGCCTTGATGATTTCCTCTGATTTAGAGAGCAGAGGAGGGTGAGCAGCGAGGACAGCCCAACTATTAGCTGGATGAACAAGCAGGAATGTCAGGGTGCAGCCTGGGCAGAGCCTGTGGCTCCCCAAACCCAGCCCAGGGAATGATCCCCACCACAGGGAGGTGAGATAACCAGAGAGAAAAGGAGAGCTCGTCAAACTGTACCTTGCATGTAGAAAATAGAAGCAGAAAGTGGGACAGCTGTGCCCAGGGTGATTTTTTTCTAAAGCCACAAGAACTTTGTGCCTTGTCCATCCCCCATGATGATTTTCCCCACAGATCTCTCCAGTGCTTGGCTCTGGTCATGTTTTGCTCCTGACATGTCTTCTGTCATCCTATTCTTTCAAAGAACACCAAGTATTCGGGGTAATTAAACTTCTGCAGGAATAGTCTTTTTACACATAGCAGCTCTGCTCTGACATGTGCCCAGGGCAGTTTTCAGTGCCAGGAGGGACCTGGCAGAGAGCTGGGGACCTTCTCCAAACACATCCAACTGCCTGAGTGAGGGCACCCTGGAATGGAGCCACAAAGCCTCTCCTTGGGTGGTGGTGGCGCATCTGGCAGAGAATTACAGAGGGAAACATCTCCCGACACAGGCTGTGGGCTGGGCTTTGAGAAGGGGCTGTTGTGATTCTCCAGGGATTCCAGAAGGAAGCGGAGATGATAATTAATGCCTGGTTCAAAAGCAATTATACCAATTATGTTTTTAATTTAATCTCTGCAAAATTTGGGACTCTCAGAAAATGTAAATAAACAGCTCTAAAAATATTAACATCTCTCCTGTTGAGCATCCTCCCCAGATCCTGGCTAAACGAGCTCATTCCCAGCAGTGCTTGCCTGCCAATCTTGGGCAGAATTTGCAGAGATGTTCCCAGGAAATTCCCTCAATCTTGCTTGAGAACTACAGGGAAATTTGTCCCCACAGGAAATAAGTTTCTCTCACCACCCACTGCAGGGCCAAGTGACACAGCAATCCACAGCAAATCTGCACCAATTCCCAGTGTTCTGCCAGTGCCCTGACTGGGCCAAATTCCTCCTGGTCAGGATGGTGGAAGGTTCTACTTCTCAGTGACCTGAATCCCACCCCAATTCCCATGTGCACTGGTGGGAGAATCTCCTGAAATACCACAATTTGTCCCTGCTGTTGCTGCAGAGTGACTGAGGCTTCTCCCCTCAGTCAATCTATGCCATTTTCCCCCATGTTTTGGAACTGCTACATATGAGACATTATTCCATCCCATCCCATCCCATCTCACCATCATGTACTCCAGCTGCTGTTGTAGGATGCAATGCTGCAGAGATGATCCAAAGTGACCAAAGGCTCTTAGGAAGTCACCTGAGACACCTCAGGAGGATTTGGCTCCCCAGGTCTCCCTGCTCTCTGCAATGCAGGACATGGACTTATGGCCATGTGGGTGATTTTGGCTGAATTTGCCTTTTTCTCCATTAAGCTGTGCACCAGAGAGTCAGCAGCTCCTGCATGGCAGCTCCAGAGGCATTGAGACTCCTTTTCTCATGTTCCTTTAGGGTGTTTTCCTGCCACATCCCCACTAACAATCTCTCTTTTCCCTGTGCCACAGGTTCAGCCCCTATGAGTGGTACGATGCCCATCCCTGCAACCCAGGCTCAGACATCGTGGAGAACAACTTCACCCTCTTGAACAGCTTCTGGTTCGGGATGGGAGCGCTGATGCAGCAAGGTAGGGCAGCACCCCACTGCTGTTAGGGCTTTTTAAACTTAAAATTTGATTAACTGCAACCTCCCAGCACCTCCTGGGCCCCATGGTGCTGAGCACCCACCCACCATGCTGTGAGGAGGAACATTACCTCCATCTCCATCAGCTGCTTCATTCACCACATCCCACAGACTCTGTAAATTCCCGTTTCTGCTAATTCAAACCATTTGTACAGTTTCAGCATCTCTGTCCTGGCTTGCTCTGTTCTAAACCAACTTTTCCAGCAGACGGGGTGTCTTGCCCTCTGCTCCATCCCCATTTTCCCCCTCCCCTGGTCATTCTGAGCAGTGTGAGATGCCCTGAAGCTCCCCAAGCCCAGGGCAGAGGCTGGAAAGGAGCTGCCCTGGGAATCTCTGCCCACCTCAGTGCCACTGGTGTGACCACCACGATGACAGGGACCTCAGAAACGGGATATGGATGGGATTACATTCCTCTGTGTGAATGGAATGGAGAGCTGGAATGAATAGAATAAATCTGTTCAGAAGGCAGCAGGGGGGGAGCTTGGGAGCAGCTCTGAATAAGGAATGAAATTCAGCTGTGATCTAATTGCAGAAAATCCAGGAATAGAAATAAGTGGAAAATGTCAAACATTTGTCACACTTTAATTTACCGTGTATCAGTGGTTATATCCAGAGAGCAAAAGAAGCACAGCCTCGGCTCAGTGGCAGGCAAAGAGCTCCTGCTCTGAGCTCCACTGCTGCCACTGCCTCCTGTAATAGAGATTCCTCCTGGATCTCAGCTGCCCTCATGGACAGTGACAGCTCCCAGCAAGACGGTTTAGCAGGATGAATCATCCCTCTTATCAGATGCTGATAAATGAAAAGAGCTATATTCTTTTTAACTCAATTCTGCATCTAAGGAGCAGAATATTTCAAAGGCAGACTGATGTCACAGCATCCAATGCATCAAAGGGCCGGAGATGGAAGAGGGAAGAAGGAGGATCTTGAGGACAACCGAAGCACCCTCAAGATCCAGGACTCCTCCTCTTCCTGGTTTCTCCTTGCTGCACTCTGAAGGGAGCAAAACTACACCCCATGCTCTGCTTTGATGCCACGCTGCCTAAAATTGCTTTGCAAAGCCCAATCTTTGTTGCACATTCGAGGCTGATAAATCCTCTGAGCACAGCTGTTTCAAACCCAAAGCTCTTGCCTGGCTTTAAAAAGGTGTTTTGGGTGATTACAAAAATAGCACAACCCATTTAGCCCTTCATGTCTGCTCAATAAAAGTCGTTCCAGACCCACTACACCTTTTATGCTGTAACATCTCCTGCTTCCCCATTTCTAACTGGCATTCAAAGCCCTGGACCCTGATAGTTTCTTTCTCTGGCTGTTTGATTTTTTTTTAAACCTTGTGTATTTGAACACACTCCCCAGAGTGAGTCTTTTGAAAATAATCTGTATAAAAGCAAAGCCCTTTCTAAATGGCAGAACAAAACACTCATAAAAGTTCATAAATAGCTCACTATTTAAATCTCATAAAAGCAGCCCAGTTAATTACTTCAGTTTGGATGTTTCCTGTAAATTGGGCACTGTACCCAAGGTCAGTAATCAAGGGAGAGGGTTTTTCTCCAAATGCTACAAAAACCCCACTGATGTCTTCGCATGCAAGATGTCTGGATAATTTGCCTTAAAACCAGTTGGCTTTAATCGCATAGCTGTAACAGTTTTGACAGTGAAACCTGATCATATACATATATTTATATGCGTATAAAATGTATGTATGGATATATAAACGAGGTTCTTTCCCTCTTTTTCCTCTCTCCTCCTTCCCCTCTCCCATGCCAGGCTCGGAGCTGATGCCCAAAGCCCTGTCTACACGGATCATTGGTGGCATATGGTGGTTCTTCACCCTAATTATCATCTCGTCCTACACGGCCAACCTTGCCGCCTTCCTGACGGTGGAGAGGATGGAATCCCCCATCGACTCGGCAGATGACTTGGCAAAGCAGACAAAAATAGAGTATGGAGCAGTGAAGGATGGAGCTACCATGACCTTCTTCAAGGTGAGACCAGGCAGAGGCTTTCTACCTTCCAGGCAGAGATGCAACACGCTGAGGCCAACGGGAGCCAGAGAAAAGATCCAAAGACAAAAAGCTTCCCAAGCTGCCCCTGCTGCTCCTTCCAGGCAGCTTCTTGCAGTCTCACATCTTGCCCAGACTGGAAGTGTCACTTAGCTGAGTCCTACCAAGGCTAAATTCCCCCTCTCTGTTGTTCACTGAAGTCGCAGTTACAAAATTAAAGTGATTTTACAGTTTTGGAGGCTCAACCCACTGTTGGCTCAGACACCCTGAAACAAAGCACATACCAAGGTGTAGCTTGAATTAAAGCTCTGTGGAAAAATCTTTCATTCCCTAAAGCATCTTCCCAATTTCCACATCTCACCCATCCAGCTCCTTCCTTGCCTCTGCCAGCACAGCCCCATGGAATCCCCAAACTGATCCAGCCACCCTTCAGGGACAGAGGAAAGCACAAATGAAACCCACAGCTGGACAGATGTTGCAAAGTGCTCTTCCTGGCCAGTATTTTTTACAGCTGAAATATCTTTCTTGTCCTTCAAGTATTCATATCAATGTAATCCAGTTTTATTAACCTCTGAGATCCAGGGCAAGGTAACACTACCAGTGCATCACAATCCAATTGCATTAACTTCTTCTATTTAAAGCATAATTAAATTCAGAAGTCAGTCAGATTCCACCGTTGCCTCAAAAATAGAAAGAAACTGAGAGATATAAAATGACCTTTAAAACCACTGCTGGCCTGTAAAAACCCACTTTAAAAGAGAGAGAGAATAAAGGGATAGAAACGAGGGGTGATTAAGGAATTATCAGCCTGGCAAGGAAAGAGGCCCACAGGCAGATCCCAGGCTTTGGATTAGGAATGGGGCTGGATACCCCACACCTCTGTCTCCTTCCCCCTCTGTCACCCTAATGCAGAAGGACATGCATGTGACAAACACAGCTCAGGCTTTTCCAAGCAGGTTGTGCCTGGTGCTGCAATATTTGAGCAGGCATGGGGTGATGGCAGCTTGATGAGGCCTCAGTGGTTTAATTGCCAAGTCTCATCAAAGGAAGCCAATATGCTGATTTTAATAATAGAGAGAGCATCGTTCTCCTGCAACTTCTCTTGGCTCTGAGCTGGCTGAGGAGCCACTGAATCTGTATCCTGACTTTGACAGGCAGCAGCAGAGGTTGATAAAGAACCACAGAGGGTTTGGTTTGATCTTTAGTGATTCTGGGAATGCCCAGTTGCTGCTGTGGGTCTGTCTGCCTCCTGCCATGGAGCTGATCCATGCAGTTCTGTCCATGGCACAGCCAGATGCACAGTGGTGTCTTCCAAAGCCATATAAACCTGGAAGAGCCAGCAGGGAAAGGCAGCTTGTAACTGTGTGCTTTACTGCACTTTCCAGTACGAGTTTTATATGGGAATAAAAGGAAACTGTCTCTTTTAACAATCATCAGGACACAGTATATTTATTGCTTCATATCATTATCCATCAGAATCATACTTCAGGCTTCTAATGGCCTTGGCATGGTTTATTGATGCAGCGGATTTTCCTTTTCCTTTTTTATCATCATCGTTGTATGGAGATGAATTCTCAGGGATGTCCCTTCTGACAAGAATTCCCATTACTGGAGCAGTGGGAGGTCCCATGTGGGATGCTCTGTTCGCTTGTCCTTCGTGTGCAGAGGGACATGGGAGAGTCAGGATTTCTCCAGCCCCCAGCAAGGTCTTTGTCCTCGACTGGGTAATCCCTGCAGTGGTTTTGGTTTAATTCAGCTGCTCTGTCAGTGCCACCTCCATGGGGACACCTGTCACACAGCACAGAGCTCCTGGCACTGGGTGTCCCCTGAGGATCCACATTCCCTCAGAGGGTGGCACTGAAGGAACAATTCATGGATTGCCTCCCCTTCCTCTGCTCTGCTCTGCTCCAGGGGGACACCAGCAGGGACACCCCATGCCAGGCACAGCTCCTGGAGCATTCCTGGAGATCCAGAGCCTGAGCACTCCAGCAGCTCTGAACTCACTGTCACTGCTGGGACAAAAGCCTGATGGCAGCACCCAAACGAGGATCTCACCTGCTCTGTGGATTACCTGCTATACTTGGCCCAAATTGCTGCCTGGCTCTGTGTATGGCTGTTCCCCAAAGTCGTTCCCCAAAATCATTCCCCTCACTGCAGGAACTTTATTTCTCCACATTAAATCAGCTGCAAACCACACAAACTAACCCTGAGCACACGTGGGCCCTGCAGCCCCTCTGTCAGTGCCCATCACAGTCCCAGCTGGATCTCACCCAGGAATGCAGGAGGAGAGATCATCCCAGCAGCTGATCTCAGGGAGCAATGGGCAGTGGGAGGAAGAGGAAGGCAGATGCCTCACACGCTGTCCCATGAGATGGTTCCCAAAGCCCTGCCCAGTTCTGCCTGAGGGCTCCTGCAGAGCTCTCCAGGGACATTGCGGAAAGTCCTGATGGAACCAAGACAACTCTGGGACATCCCCACAGTGAGGGATGCTGCTCCCACAAAATTTGGCCCCATGCAGCCGAGTGAACCAGCCACAGCACATGGGAAGAAGAGAGAGTTTTACCAACCATATTGCCTAATTTTGACTTCATGGAAAGAACTTTTGAGGAGCTGTTTACTCCCCGGCAATGCAGATTGAGCTACAGGAATAAACACAGATCAATTAACTCAGGAACAGCTCTGGAGTTCATTACAACTCATGCCAGAAATCCTTCCCATCCCACAGAGGATGCTGCCTTTCTGAATGGAAGGCCAGGTCTCACATGCAGTTTGGAGTCTGGGTGTGAATGTGTATGTGTGTACACAGACACTCACTCATACAGAAATGTTAAATCCTCAAGACTAAGTATCTTCAGTTGCTGGAAATCAATTTATTTTTTTCATACAGGCTGGAATTGAAAATCTTAAGCCTGAAAGTTCCTTTCTTGCCAATTTGGCTGATAATAAAGCGTATATGTCTTGGCAAGATGCCTCGTAGGGACTCCTCTAAACGATTCCATTAATTGATTTGGGTGACTAGCCCTGCAGAACTGCTTATTAAAGGTGGCTTCTGAGCTGTGACTCTGAAGAATGAACTCGGAGGCGTTCTGGGTGTCACTGCGATCGCTGCTTTCCGAGGGGTTGGCACTCAGCTTTCACACACACATCTCATTTAGCACTAACACGCCTTGATTAAGATGCAGAGCACAGCAGACCCGATTCTGCTGTTATTTATCCTGAACAAATCAAGGAGAAGCTCCACTCGCATGAGTTGGAGGGAGAGATGTGAGCAGGAGTGAGATTTGGCCCCCCTGTGTGAGCCAGGGCTGCAGCACCAGCCCTTGATAATTAGCAATATCTCCACCATTCCTAACATCCCGGAGTTCCTGACACTGGAAATTCTCTGCCAGGAAGAAGCCAGAGTCAGGCCATTTATCTTAATGCCTCAGAGCAGCCAAGCAGTTCCTCCTCATTTACCTTTGGCAGCAAAGTCGTCACTGAGGAGGACCTGGGGACACTCCAGAGGATGTAGGGGCACAGGAGAGTCTCTTTACCCACCACCAACTAAGATATGCTTCCTTTAAGGAGCCCATAAAAGTAAATGGTGAATCTATCAAGAAGAAATTAGCACCCAGTCACAGTACAGCAAAAATCAGATCAGATCAGTAACTAACTCCAGCGAGGAGTTTTTAAGCTGTAAAATCAGGGGTCCAGCAAAATAAAATGTACACACAAATAATGAAGTACAGAAAAGAATATCAGCAAAATAAACACAATTTAAGGCATTCTTTACCACTAAATTATTACTAAGATGCTTGCTTTTGTTTTTTTTTTTTTTGCTTATTTCTGTGTTGAGTTCCTGGGTGATGACATCCAAATTCCCAATTATAAGCAACACCTTCGCAGTGTGCCCAGGTATTTGAGAGGAGGAAGGGGAGAAATTAACTTTTCCCCCAACTACAAAACATGTTTTGTGGCTTAATAGAGTGTGAGCTGGAGCAGGGACACTCCTGTCCTCTCTGCTCCTGAAATTTGGGATTGGTGACTGACACTGCTCTCATGAGGACTGACAGCTGCTCCTGGGGTTTTAGCCAACTATCAACCTGTGAGGGCTGTGCTGGGACTTACAGCCAGGGAATTTTCCCTTGGAAAAGTAGTGTTCTTATCAAGTTTTAGAGCCTGAGACTGCCCTGACCAGCACTGTGTGTGAGCTGCCATTCCAGCACAAATGGCCTGACCTTCCTCCTGGAGGAACTCATCTTCCCTGCCAGGGTCTCAGCCCTGTGCCTGGATCTCTGTTCCAGCTGTTCATCAGGCATCAACAGGCATCATCCAGCTGTTCAGTGAGCAGTGGCCAGCAGCTCCATCCTTGTGGCCAGCAGCTCTATCCTGGTGGCCAGAAGCTACATCCTCGTGGCCAGCAGCTCCATCCTTGTGGCCAGCAGCTCCATCCTCATGTGCAGTCCTTACCCAGCTGTGCCCCAACAGGAGAATTGCTCAACCCCTGGCTCATCACAGCTGAGCTCCAAGCAGCACAGCCAGCAGTGAGAAATCTGGGCTCTTCCTGGCATCCCAAACACAATTAAGTCCTTTCAAGCTGGTCAGGAGCAGTGATTTAAGAGAAGAAGAGAAAAGTGGTTTTTTCTCTTCCAGGGAGTCCTGTCTCATGTAATTTCAGTTGCCTGAAGAGGTCCAGTGCCTCATGCAAGTCCCATTTGCTTCACTAAATGCAGCCTATTGATTTTTTGCCAGTTTATTTTGCTCCGTGCTCTAAACTGGGAGAACACTGATGTTAAAAGCTCTGTGTCAACACCCAAAGAACATTAAATGCCGAAAGAGAAGAAGAGAGAGGGAGAGCCAAGGAACCCAGAGGCCTCTGATGTGAACTATATAAATGTTAAACAAGTCCTTATCAGCCAGCCGAGCACAGGATTCATTTCAATTACCCATTGTAATGTACAGATATTTAATAATCCTTTCGGAGGCTACATTTCTTGCTGCTCTTTGAGGTTTGATAGATGCCACAAATCTACCTTACAGGCACTGGTCCAGATTTTCAAGCGAGGGAGATTATCCTGCCTCTTGAATGAAGTTTGCTCCAACACATCCACTGCTGCGCATTCATCAAGTGGATTATAACGAGCATGAGCTTTAATGGAGAAGAAATGAACCCCTGGGTGTTGCAGTCAGGAGAAGGAGCCCACAGGGTTAAAGGCAGAGGAACAGCTTTGTTTGAACAGCACTGCACTACCCAGCTTTGGGGTGATGAGCTTTTGTTTAACTTTTGCTAAACATGCTGGAATAAAGGAGGTGGATGGGCAAAGTGTTTGGAATACGAAGCATTATGAGAGCCTTCTAGCTACTTCACCATTATTTATTATGGTTTTATCAGAAGAACCTGTGCTGGCACATTTTGGGTGATAATGACAAAACGAGGGGGAGCTGTGGCAGCAGCAGTTGGGCTGGACTGGGGCTCCATCTCCTGCTTCCTCATGGAAGGACAGAAACCTGTAGAGAGATAAACGACGGCTGAAGTCTCAGCTCTGCAGCAGCAACTCCTCGTGCAGTGGCTGCTGAGCTGCTGCCCTGATTCCAGGCTAAGCACAGCAACTTATCAGCCCTCTGACTTATCAGCCAGCTCCAGACTTGCTGAGGAGCACAGTGGAGGAGGAGGTTTGGCTGACTAAGCTGCCTCTCGTGAAATAAGAAGGCAAAAACAGATCTAAGAAAAACAAGAAATTGGGCAGAAAAGAGGAACAGTGCAGAAAGGAGCAGTGGGAACACAAATCTCAATATCCAAGTGCTGTTGCAGAGAGGAACAGGGCTGGTGTGAGGGAGCTGCACTGACCCAGAGGAGCACCAGGACCAACAAAGGGGCAAGAGGAGACTGCTCTGCCTGTCTGGGGAATCTCCCAAAACTAAAGCCAGCTCTGACCAGCAGTCTGGGATGGTGGAAGGTGTCCCTGCCCACGGCAGAGGGTGGAACTTAATGAACTTTAAGGTCTCTCCCAGCCCAAACCATTCTGGGATTCTGTGACTTTTTGCAATGACTGACAGAGACAACTCAGAAGGTGCTTGCAGATAAATGGTACATTTCAAAAGTTATGGCAAGACGTAAAATAACCATATTTCTCCTCACTCAACACGTTTTTTAGAAGGAAAAAAGAAACATTCACATGAATAGCAAGCTAGAAAACATATTCCTTCCTTTGCAACAGAATGTCTGCTGATAGTGGAAGAATATCCATGTTTATTTTTAGCCGTAAGACAATCTTCTTGAATATCTCTGTGCTTCTGTTTATGTGGATATGTTAAATCTGTTTGGCAGTTGCACATATCTCAGAGGAGACATGTTTCCTTGCCATGCTTGAGGAAAGACAAAAATATCATAGAGTGTGTAGCAGAGAAAACCACGTCCTCCAAAACCCTCTCTGTTCTCTCTGCATGCAGAAACATTACAGGGTAAACAAATCCTGGTTAGGAAATGAAGACATTAAAGCAGATCTGCTGATGGCCTGTGAGACAATGAAGCCTGCAGGGCATTGGGCAGAGTCTCAGTCACACCTCAGGACCTGAAACATGTGCACAGTGGGATGTTTGCTGCAGCCTTTATCTCTCTTTATGGCAACAAAAAGCCAAACAGTGTTGGGCAGTGAAGGCAGAAAGGTATTTAAGACAAAGTCAAATTCATGGTTGCTGCATTGTGTGATCTGTTCTCAACTCTTATTATTATTATTTAGTGAAAAGATACCAGCTTTCAGCAAATGGAAAATTCATTCTTGTCTTGGGGCTGGGGGGGTGTATCGTTTTTCCAGAAATCCAAAATTTCCACGTTTGAAAAAATGTGGGCTTTCATGAGCAGCAAACCCACAGCACTGGTTAAAAACAACGAGGAGGGGATCCAGCGAACCCTGACGGCCGATTATGCTCTGCTGATGGAGTCAACAACCATCGAGTACATCACCCAGAGGAACTGCAACCTCACCCAGATCGGGGGGCTCATCGACACCAAGGGCTATGGCATTGGGACGCCCATGGGTAAGTGAGTTCTGCTGTACCCAGAACATGACAGGTAATTAAAATAACCCACCCCCAACAGCAAATTTCCAAATACCAAACTTTACACTGAAGAGAGGTCTGAACTGCTCTGCTTAGCACAGACACCTTCCCTGCTTGGTGGGATTTTTGCCCTGCTTCCCCTCTGTGTATAATGGTGTTCCCATCCCCAGGGTCACCGTACAGGGACAAGATCACCATCGCCATCCTGCAGCTCCAGGAGGAGGACAAGCTCCACGTCATGAAGGAGAAGTGGTGGAGGGGGAATGGCTGCCCTGAGGATGAGAACAAGGAGGCCAGTGCTCTGGGCATCCAGAACATCGGAGGGATCTTCATTGTCCTGGCAGCAGGCCTGGTGCTGTCTGTCTTCGTGGCCATGGTGGAGTTCATCTACAAGCTGCGCAAAACGGCTGAGCGAGAGCAGGTATTGATTCCCTCTGATCCCCTGCAGTCATCTTGCCCCAGCCATGGCAGGGTTTGCATGCTGATCCCAGAGAAAGCAGAGATGGGGCAGAGGGATCCAGCCTGGCATCCCCAAAGCAACATTCCCAGAGGCTCACTGGTCTGTCCCTGGCACAGCCTCCACTCCAGGGAAAGTCATGTCTGCTCTGATCAGGGTCACCTGCTGCTGCAGCAGCCAGAGCAGGACACACTGGTAGAGTAGTTTAGAGCAAGCTGACACATAAATCATTAAAACACAGACAGAGGTCCCTGGGAAGGGCTTTTCTGATCTGTTAAAATCACCTTGCATGTTCCAGGTGTGACTATACATGCCTTCTCCACACTCCCATTCAGAGAGGAACAAGTCAGGGCCCACCAGGAATCATCACACAACTCTTCACCACTCACAGACACAGCCCATCAGTGCCTGACCAGTGTTCAGGAAACAGCAGAACTGCTTTTATGTTCTTCCACCTCCTTGGGTGTCCCGGTGCAGTAAGTGGAACATGCATTTGTGTGCATGACCAGAAATCAAAGCGAGCTGCCCTCGTGATGGACTAGATAGAGAAAGGAAAGCTGCCCAGTAGCAGGAGGGTCAGAGCCATCCCAGCCCCCTGCAGGGATCACACAGCACCAGACATCCAGCAGGCGCCTCCAGCTCTGCTTTGTGCAGGATTCAGCATGCCAAAGGTACAATCCTCGCCCAGGGAGAGAGGTCACCCAGGTGTCCACGCAGCCCTGCAGCCCTGCAGAGCACAGCCGATGCCTGAAACAACCCAAACCTCATGCTCACCCTCCGCTGAGCCCTTCCCCTGCTCCCAGGACACTGCAGCAGTAACAGTTTTGTCCCTGCTGTCCCCAGCGCTCCTTCTGCAGCGCCATGGCCGACGAGATCAGGCTGTCCCTCACCTGCCAGCGCCGGGTCAAGCACAAGCCACAGCCCCCCGTGATGGTGAAGACAGACGCAGTGATCAACATGCACACCTTCAACGACCGACGGCTGCCCGGCAAGGACAACATGACCTGCAACACTGGATTGGCACCTGTGTTTCCCTAGGGAATGGGAGTGGGGGGGAGGGAGGGGAGGAATTGCGGCAGACAAGGCTGGATGCGCCCTTAACTAGGGAAGAATGGATTAAAAAAACAAGGAAAAAAAAAAGAAAAAAAATTTATAAAAGCCTGGTTTGTTCATTTCAAGAACAAGGCCTTTGCAACCCAGCTGCATCCATCACCGCAGAGGAGCCAGAACTTCCAAGCACGGACAGCAACGTGGGTCTTGGGGCTTTTTGCGTTTGGTTTTGTTACTTTTCATTCCTTTTTTTTTTTTTTAATGCTTCGATCCTCCAGGCCTCATGGAGTCCAACCACCACCCAGGAGTCTGATGTTTACACACTGAAAACACGTGGAGGTGAAGCAGAATTGATCCAACCCTGAGCGGGTGAGGAGGAGCCCTGGGCTCCATCAGCACGGCAATAAACAGGAACACTGGGTCAGGTGTGACACCTGATCCACACCAACACACACAGCACATTTTGGATACACTGTCTGGGAAAGGGAGAGGTGCCTGGGAAGCACAGGGATGGTCCAGGCTGTGCTTGCCCTCCGAGCAGCTCGCGGTGGCCTCTCACCTCGCGGCTGTGCTGGCCGCAGCCATCCGGAGCGGGACATCCGCGTGGGACGTGGTGGCAGAAGGTGACAAACGTTCCTCAGCAGATCCAGGGCAGCCGACTGGGAATGGGGAGTGAGCCTGAATGGAGCTGAGCTCCAGGCTGGCCAGGGATGGGACAGCACAGCGTGCACAGGACCTTCTGCACCTCCAAGTGACACCACCCAGGCGCTCCATGCCAAGTTCCAGCCCCAGCCCAGGGTGACACCGTGATCTCCAGGTCCTCAGCTCCATCTTTGCTCTTCCTGCAAAGGTCAGTCTCTCCTGCAGAGAAACGTGGGAAGCAACCAGGTCCATGGGCTCTGGCAGTGGCAGGAGCAGAGCTGCTTCTAAGAGCCAAAAGTACCAATTTCCGTGAAATTCAGCGGCGCTGAACCACAACTCCAGACTGGGAGGAGACTGTGGGGCTGGTTTAGGACTCTCCATGGCATCAAGGACCTGAAAGATGAATCTCAGCCTGCAGGAGAGGAGCAGAGCTGCCAGAGCCAAGCCTGGGGTCCCTCCTGCTCTGACCATGAACTGCCACCCCTGGGCAGCCTCTCCATGGGATTTAAGCAAACACACACTGAAACGTTTTTAGGAAATCTTCCATGAACTGTCTTCTTATTTTCAGGTTGCTTAACCCAGAAGGTTGGTCCTGCAGATGAATTTAGGCAGAATTACCAAAGACCCCTCTGCTGACCTAAAGGAACACTCAAGTAATGTCCCTCAGCTCCATCCCCACCAGGGACCTGCAGGCAGCCAGTGGGACACTGTGGATTCATTCCCAAAATTAAGCAAATGGAAATTCCTCTGCCTGTTGCAGCCCAGAATGTCACCCAGGTGATGCAAAGGTGCTTAAAAGCTCTGATTTAAACACTGGTGGTGTAGAAAACAGCAACGCCCTTCCCCTGCTCGGGTAAGAGGGACATTGACCTGTGTGGAGGGCAGGGGTGGAGCAGTCAGTGGCCAAGATCTGCACCCAGAGCCTCGCTCTGTGCCTTGGGTGCAGTGGGTGCCACGGCCACTGAACTGAGCCCTGTCACCCTCCCCAAGCTGCACAGCCATTCTGGAAAGTTCATCCTCGCCAGGCTGTAAAAAAGGAGTTTGCTCCTTGCAAAAAGGAGCAAACCTGCGTGTAGCTGATTTCAGATTTGTCCCCACCTGTTCCTCTCAGTGCTCGGTTGGGAAGGTTGTTTCGAGCTGAGCAGAATTAGAAAATTAACTCAAGGGGGAAGAGCTGCTCCCCCACCCCATCATGGAACACAGTTCATCCCTATTTAGCTTTTTCCACGAGGTAAAGAAATGACAGAGTGACCCCAAACAGAACCAGGTGATTTGTCATACTTTGACTCAAGTAAAGATATGCAAAGAATTTACATTCATTTTCACTTTTCCACAAAAACCATGAAAAATTAGGGGTGAAAGCTGCCAATGCAGTGAGCATCAGATTCTTAATAGTTTGCTGCACAAATACCTTGAGCAGAGGACAGACTGGAGTGTGGGGCAGCTTCCCAAAGCTAATGACATGCTTTCTGTATTCCTTTGCAAATCCTTAGGCTTGTCAGAGTAGTAGATTTTATGTTTTCCTTGCGGATTTCTAAGCTCTAAAAAAAGCAGAGATGAAAACAGAGCCTGAAACTGGCTTTAAATGTCCAGAGAGTAAAATACCACAGAAAACAGCATTCATTTTGCTTCTCGGCAGATTTTTAAGAAATAAATAAATATTGCTAACACCACAAACCCCATTTATTTATTGACACCAGCCTGATTTGATTTCACTCACAAATGTGACAGGTGAGCATCTGAAATTACTGCTGTCGCTGCCAGCCAGACCAAACCCTGCAGATGAACATTTTCCTTCCCTCCTATAGGAGGGATGCAGATGAACCTTTTCCTTCCCTCCCTACACCCCTAAATCAGCCACGAACTGCAGCCAAATTCCTGCATCTACATTGAGGCTTTGTGTTGAATTTTGATTACTGAAACACTTCACGTCCAATAAGGGAATGTTCTGCAGAGCCCAAAACAATGCAGAGGAGCTGCTGGGACCCCAGCCTGGCACAGACCCTTCCCCTGGCCCTGCTCACTGTGACCTGAGGGGACGTGGAGGATCTCAGCCCTCAGCCTTCCTGCAGGACCAGGGGCAGCTCACCCAGGAGGGCTCCCCGAGCCCAAAGCCATGTGTGTCCATCCCAGAGGAGCAGTGAGAGCCCAACGCCTCACAGCCACGTGTTGGGAGATTTGGGAAGGGACAGACCGGATGGCAAAGCCACAAAGCCTTCTGTGAGCACATCTGTGACCTGGCTGGGACTAGAGACAACTCACGTCTGAAATCATCTGACTTCCAACACTGTTTAACTCGGTTCCTTTCTTCACTTGGGCAGAGGGACTGGAAAACTGAGGAGGAAATCCAGAAAAAGCAGGTTTGGGTTATTAAACTGTGTCTAAACTGTTGTCACCTCGGCTCACTGTCCCCTTATCACTTGCTTTTTCCCCCCATGAGACAGAGCAGGGACAGCCAGCAGCTTCCCTGGGGTGGATTTGGTGTTTGGAGTCAACCAACAGTTCATGTTGGGTGTGGTGTGGAGGGGACAGACCCACGGAGAGATGGAATATGCAAAGGGAAACCAACTCCAGCTCTGGGCACCCACTGCTCCACCTCGGTGGGAGCTGCTGGGAGCAGGATTTGGCCAAGTGAAGCACAGAGGGTGTCTGGGATGTCACAGCAAAGGGACACTGTGGATCCAGGTGGCTTCACCCAGTGACAGTGAGGTGACAGTCCCCAGAGTGCTCGGGGCTGGCAGGGCAGGAGCATTCCCAGGCATTGGCATCACAAGCCCTCTGCTCTGTACCTTACTTTGACATGTTTCTCAAAAAAAAAAAAGAAAAAAAATTTAAAAAAAAAACAAAACAGAAAAGAGTGGGAAAAAGGAAAAAATAGTCTCCGTGACATTCAGGGGATTTTCCTTTGTGGACATGCAGAATTTCTATGAATATAGTTTTTTGTAAACATTTTGTAACAATTTTGGTTTCATAGTAACTGTGTTACTTGCTGATCATTCTAGGCTGATGTAAATACAGTTTCCAAAAAATAAAAAATAAAAAAAAAAGAAAAAAATTCTGATTATTTTCCTTTTTAAGACACTGTGATATATCAAAGTGCACAGTTTGCTGTATGAAGTAATATGGTTTTAAATTTTAAATAAATAATTTCTAGAAAATAATGAAGCTTATGCCTGTTTATACTCAACATCTTCCTGCTCAAATTCTCTCCCAAACTCACACTGTTTAGCAACATCCCAAACTTTATCAGCCATAAAGCCAATGATGATAAAACCAGTTCCCAGCTGAACCCAAACACCTGGGAATTGCTGCTGCTGCTCACCAAAGGGGTTGAGGCACGTTTGGGGCAGTATTGATGCACAAGCCATGAAAAGGAATGGAAAGTCCCAAATTTGGCCATAGGGAGGGAAGAGACAGTGAGGCTCAGACTGTGCAGCTCTCCCTGCCCTCACACACCTCCACAGTTTGATATCAGACAGGTAATTAAGCCCAGATATTCCATAAAGAGCCATCCACAGCTCTCTCCCACCGTGGTTTGCCTGCAGGCTGCCTGAGCTTCTCATCACAGAGAGGTGCAGCAGCCCAGGAGCCCCGACAAGGCTGTGGGGTTCATAAAAGCTCTCTTTGCCTCTTCCCTTCTGTGTAAGTCAAAAATCTTATTAGCCCGATAAAAGCTGAGAGCACCCTAAAGGCCAACGTTTATTAATCTGAAATCTTTATGACTCTGCTTTATTATATCGAGGCAGGGAGGAAACATCTGAGGTTTGTGGGATGGGAGAGGTGAGAGCAGTTGGATTGTGCCCTTCCAGCTGCAATAAAACAAACCCCAAAAGCAGAGACACAGCCCTGGGTTTCAGTCACACAGCCCAACGTGCACGCTGAGAAATAAAGACAATTCCTTCCCGTTTTAATTATTTTTAAGGGGTCACCCTCAAAAATCTTTCACATCTGTATTCACTTGAGCCCCCAGAAAACCAAAGCTTTGACGTTGGCGCCGAGGAGGGACCTGCAGAGCCTTGCTTTTATGCTCTGAACCCTGATCAATATGCAGAGAACACGGCAAAAAGAAGAAGGAAAAAAGGTAAAAGCAACAAATGCCTTTGCAAAGCTGCTTCTGCACCACTTTGCGCGAGAGACCTGCTCTGGGAACAACATCCCTTCCCACGTGCTGAGGGAATGGCTGCTCCCAGCTGCTGAGGACAGCAGGGGCAGGACAGGGCAGAGCCAGCTGACCCTGCATGACAAACCTCCGGCTGCACCAGGAATACCAGGAATTGTCAACATAAATCGTTATCAGCAATAACGCGAGGCGGCAATTAACCTTGTCAGTCAGCAGCTCACCCTTTGCTACCCACAGCCTCCGAGCTGCCAATCACCTTGGAATGAATAATGAATGAGACAACAGATTTCACTCATAAAACAGCAGCTCGGCTCCCTTTGAGCGCCAATTAATCCCTCTGGGCAAAATATGGAAGAAATCAGGAAATGGTGAGAGGCGTCTGCCCACCCTCCCACCTCCCGGTCCCAGCCAGGCATTTTAGATTTTCAGCTCAGCGGAGGACAATTTTTAACCTGGATTTCTTCCAGCAAAATCCCATTTCAAAGCAGTAATTGTACATCTGAGAGCAGGTGTTTTCCTGACCCTGGGTGTCAGCGCTCTGATGCATCCCTGTGCCCTCTCACAGGGATAGGTGGCCAAAAGGGACCACCACAACCCCTCCAGGCATTCCTGCTCTCTGCAAACATCACCTTTCCTTCTCCCCAAACCAAACCTGACAAAATCTCTGCCTCTCAGGGAGGACTCAGGCAAGTTTGGACCTAAATGTTTCCAGAGGTAAAATACACCTGATTTCCTTAATGGAAATTTGGGGATGGAACAGAGAGAATGAACAGCTGGAAATCCATTGCCCCCTCTGGAGCCTGCCAGGGTGGGTTGGGCAGGACAGTCCCTGCAAGGAACAAGAACTGTGTTTGCATCACTAACACGAGGCCTGAACAACCACAGAAATGAGGAGCATCACCTGCATGTAATAACTTCAAACTTAATAACGTTGTTTGTCTGGCATCAGGAGCCTCTCAGGATCTTCCTGAGATTTCCATAAGTGGCATTATCTCATCCCAGCCCAGCTTGCTGAGCATGACAGGTTGATCCCAGCTCATGCCACCTCCATCTCCAGCTCCACAGATGAGAAATTTAAGTGACTTGCAGCACAGCTGGAAGCTACAGAGCCTCCTCCAGAGACGACTCTGTTATTCCCCTTTCCAGGAGGAGCAGAAAGGGAACAGAGTCAGCTTAGCCCTGCAGAACCAGAGAGTGAAGCCAGTGAGAAGTGGAGATCAGCAGAAAGGTGAAGATAACAAAAAGGAATCTGACCTGAGACACACAGCCTGGATCCAAACTGGGTTGTGACATTTGGAAGAGTTCGGTGGCATTTCCCTTCAAGAATTTATGTGCAACTTCTGCATCTGATATTTTCCACCAGAAACAGAAATATCTGACCAACCATGGGACAGGAGCTGTGCACTAACATTGTACTTATAGCTAGAAAAAACAGAGCCTCTGGCTTAGAGAGCTGTGCTCAGGTAAAAAGAGAAAGAAGCAAAGCAGAAAACACCAAAAAAACTGGAAGATGTTGTCCTATACAGAGGGACAAAGAAAACCTAGTCCATCAGCTCAGGACTGCACTGGGAAGAGCCATGGGATGCATCTGCACTGAGTGACAAGGACAGCTCTGTGTGGGCTCTGCACACCCCAGAGCTGCTCCTCTGCCAGGCTGGACAGCCCCAGCAGCTGCATACATGTGGCCTTGGCTTTCCTCAGCATCTCCAGACATCAAGAGCATTAAAACCACTAAAAGTGTGTCATCCTGCCCCAAACCAAGATCTGCCTTGCTGTCACAGTGTCCCACAACTGCTTGTGGGGAGATGAGGCACAGGAGAGCTGCAGGGATGGATCAGGACCAGAGAAGGATCAGGCTCCAGGTCTGGAGGGAGGGACAGGAGCAGCTCAGCTGGAGGTGTTGGTGCTCAGGGACACCTCAGAGCTGAGAGCTCTGAGCGATCTGCAGGGGCAGACAAGGTGCTGACACCTTTTATTTTAAGTAGTATCGATGGTGCTGTTTAGCACACTCTGAGCACGCTGAAAGCATCAGCTTAGTAAACAAGAACTCTTTTGGCAGCGGCGAGGTAACATATGGGCTCTGGATATAATGTGCCTTGAAATGGTTGTCGTAAATTAGCAGAGTGACTGTGACACAGGTAACACCTCGGAGCCCAGAGACTGCACGGGCTGAGGGGAGGAGCAGCTCTAGGAAAGTGTGTTTTTATGGGCATGAAAGGGGGGCAGGAGGAACCAGAGCACAGGCCCCAGCAGAAGGGAAAAGAGCACCATTAGAGGAGGGGAAAGGGCACATGGCAGAGCACAGGGGTGGAGAATCACTGCAGAAAACACAAAAATGTTCTGCAGAATGATTTCAGGCAGACGCCATTCCAGCCTCTCAGGCTTTTTACCCTTCAGCACTGGTTGTCTTATTTCCATCCTCCCCTGCTGCCCAGAATCTCTCTCCCTGTTCTCCATGCACGCTGTGCACTCACATAATGGCTTTTTTTCCATTAATGTGTTTATCTTGCTCCCCATGCTTTGTTGGATGCACCATTCACTGTTTCTTTATAGCAAAGTGTCTGCAGCACCTCGGGAGCCAGTTTAGCTCGGGGGAGTTGAGGCTGATGCTGGCACTGTGTCACTGTGGGGTCACAAACCATGGAAATTGGTACCATTTTTACAATCCCCATAGGACAGCACAAGGAATGGCAGTTCCCAGCACCTCACAGCCTACAGTCCACCCCACCCCATCTCTGGGAGGGTGACCTGTCTAGCAGAACTCCTCTGTCCTCTCTCAGGACCCAGAACAAGCATGCCCTGAGCCAGGAAAAAACCAAATGCTTTTGTTTGAACCGAGGGGAAAAGTTTTCTGTTGGAGACACTGTGGAAAGGGAATGAGTTTTATTCCAAATATTTCAGGAACACTGCTCTTCCTTTCTGTGGCTTTGCTAAAACAGCTCAGAGAGACATAATTGAAGTGTTTAAGAAGCATCTGTCATTATTAAAACAAAGTTGCTTTGCAATTTTACTATTTCACTGCAGTTTCATTATCTCATGCAAATGAGTTTCTCTTCCCCTCTGTGGCGGGGCTGGAGGGAGAGAAGCCCCAGTGAGGGAATTTATTACCAGTTCTCACTCTTGAGATTATCAATTGCAAATGAAGGAACATAAATACATCTTCTTTAGCTGCTTATGCCACATTAAGGAATGTGCTCCAAGCTAATGGCTTTGCCACTCTTTGTCTCCTCAGACAGGAGCATGGGGACACACAGAGCTCCTTTGCTTCACAGCAGCATCAGAGAGGCTGGAGGAGCCAGGGGTGCTCAGCAGGTTGTTATTACAGCACTAACCCACATCCATCCTGCAGCTCACACAGCTTCAATAGGTAATGCAATTGGGATAGTTTGTCTTTTAGCAGGAATTCTGGTCTCCTGATTATCAGGAGCATAACCACCCCTCCAGCCCTGCTCACACTTCAGGCTTCACAGTGTGTCCATACACACATGGCTAATTGCCAGTTTCTCTTGCTGTCCTGGTGCTTCCATGGCACAGAACACACTTTGTCTCTAACCCCAAACCTCCCTGAACTGTCCCTGGCTGCTTGTGGGTGGGAGACCCTCCCAGGCACACAGAACAAGCACATGGGGAGCTCCTGTGTCTGGAGCAAAGACAAGCTCTGCTCCCCTCCTGGCTGGAAACCCAGTGGGAACATGAGCAGAGTCCTTGTGTCCATGGGGCTGGCAGAGTCCAGCAGCTCCAGCTGGGGCTCCTTGGACAACCAAGCCCCAGGGATCATCAGCTGCTGCTGGGCTGAGCAGCCCTGGGGAAGGTGGAACAAAGAGATGTGGCTGCTGCAGTCTTTCCCCCACCCAGAGCTGCACAAGAACACCAATTACCCACATTACAGATCCTTCACCAGCACCAGGACTGGGCTCAGGCACAACACAGCTTAGCCACCACACCTACAAACCACAGCCTCTATTCATCATCCATCTGCCCAGCCTCACCCTGGAGACCCAGATCTCTGTGTCAACCTGTGTGAGAACCTGGAGAACAGCCCTTGGGAAGCTTCACAAGCCACTCGAGGTGCTCCTGCTCCTGACAGCACAGCTCTGGCAGTGCCTGACTCCAGCAATCCCCACAGAAGGAGGCAATTACTGGGGATCCTGGCACAGACATGCTCCCAAATGCTGTCACCAGTGGTGTTTGTCCAAACTGCCACTGCCCAGAGGCACTAAGGGGATGCCAGGCTGTCCTTGTCCCCAGCATTGGGGTGCCAGGCTGTCCTTGTACCCAGCATCCCCTCCATACCCACAGTTCTCCACCAATACTGGAATTACATTTTCCTCAGCGCATTTCTCCCAGAGAGAAATAGTGGCTGATCCTGTGCAATCCAAAGCTGGCAGCCTGCATGCAGCCATCCATCAGGAGTGGGTAATTGATGCTATCAAGGGCCAGTTTATTCCAATCCATGCAGCACTCCTCACATCGGCATTCACCGCAGCCAGAGGGTGAGAAAACGTTATTATCTAGACAAACCCCTAATTCCAACAAATTCGATTACCCAGGCAAATGAAAATAACACAAACAAAACCCTCTGAGGTTCTGAGGGCTGAGTCACTCGTTTGTGGGCTCGGTTATTTATTTCCAAGAGGATTTACAGCACACCGTGGGCTGGTCTAGGGGCAGTTTGGACAGAGCAGCCTCTGGCATTCATTCACCCAAACACAAGCCCTGATTATCCTAAAGTCTGTGCTGCAAATGCTCCTCAGCCCTTCCAGACTGTCTGCAGGAGGTTTTTCTACTCATTCTTATCTCCTCCAGCTAGGCTGCAAGACAGGGCTGTTCAGCTGGGGCCTAAGGAACTATTAAAACGATCATGAATGTTAAATATGAGATGTGGAAACCTTTTGAGTTTATTCTTACTCCTTTGAGGCTTTTTTGCCAGCAGATGCTGATCACTAGAAAGGCCCTGTAAACAAGTGCAATGCTGAATGTTTTCCATCACGGTGTGATTGAGGTGGATGCCGCAGAACAGAAAATAAAGCTGGAATTTTTATTTCCCTGAAAATCGAGGTCTGATGAGACAGTCTGGACCAGCTCGCTGATGGACACAGGCCAGGTGACTTCTGTAGACAAGGACAAGAACTGAAATTTCAATTTTCACACCCAAGCAAGCAGTCAGGGCACTCCTATGAAATGAGCTCCCGAGCAGGGATGATGGATGAAGTAAACAACAGAGCTGGGTGGAAAGGGCAATGTTCTTGCTTGGGGGGGAATCATTTTCATTACCAACCCTCCAAAGAAAATTTAAAAACAATCTCCAATTGTTTAGATTTTCTGCAAAGGCAGTAGTGAGAGGAATTCCACTTTCCCTGGCAGGGCTGCAGGAACCCACAGCCCCACAGCTCAGCCTCTCAGTACAACCCCTGATCCCAAAAAGACACAGATCCCACAGGAAGCTGTGGAGCAGCATTCCTGCCAGCCAGCCAGGGCTCAGCACGCTGCCCCTGCCCTCTGGTTTCCCCTGCACTCCCCAGTTCCATCTCCTGAGCTTCTGCAATCCCAGCCATCTATCCCAGCCACCAGAGCTCCCAGCCCCTAAGCTGGATCATCTGGAAATGCCCAGTTTATGTTCCACGCTGGGATATGCACAAAGTCCCTCCTGGGCCAGTGGCAGTGCTCTAATGAGGCCATCAATAAACCAGAGCAGCTGCTCTGAAAGAATTCAGCTGTTTCAAGATGGAAAAGTCCATTAAGTTTATTGCATGAAATGCTGGACAGGGTTTACACAGGGAAATCGCTGCCAGGTTATATAAGCTCCCAAAGACCTGCCAAATGAAGGAAGTGAAGGCAGGACAGGGTGTTTCAAACCATCATTACCCCCAGAGGGGAGAGAAGATCCATTTATCTCCTGTTGCTACCAAGAAGCAACAAGTTTGATGAGATTTGTGGAGCTGGTGCTGCTATTCCTCTGCTGGGTTAGGAGAGAAGAGCTTTGAGGGGAGAAGGGCTGGAATAAAGACTTCTTGAAAGGTCACTCATGTGGGCAGAGGGACTCAGAGAGCAGCCTCAGAGGGACCATGGCTCTGAAAATGTTCAGAGAGTAATATGGAAATTGGAGCTAATTTGCCACATGACACGAAAATACATGAAGTAAAGCAGGACTGGAAAACCAACGTTCAGTTACCTCGTACCACAGGGATATCAATTAATTACTGACTACTTTGGCAACCGAGAAGTTTGAAATGTGATGATTTAACAAGAAACACAAAAGGCTTAAATGTTCTCAAGGCGTCGATGAGGGAAAGTTCTACTTCATCCACTCATAAACATGAGAAACCATACAGAGGATTAATTAGCAGCAATTAGCAATTAATGAGTTCCTCTGTTAATGCTTCAGGAGAGGAACACATGTGTTTAAAGGATCTCAGCCCATGGCTGGGTTGGAGTAGAACAGCCCAAATCACTATCCCAGGAGTAATTCCCACGATCTGCGTCAATGCCTCAATCCTTCAGGAGACCAGTGAGCAGGAGACATGCTGAGAGGTGCTTGATGAAATAACAAGCAGGTGGAAAACTCAGCGGGAAAGCTAATGCACATTCCAAGCTGGGAGGCAGAGCCCAGCAAGGAGCTGATCCAACAGTGGGGAGCATCCAGAAAGCCCCAAAATTATCTGGCCTGGAGCAGGAGCCCAGCATGCTCTGGACCATATCTGCTCACACCTCCAGGCTCCCCAGCCTCACCAAGGCATGGGTGGCAATTCCTAGAGACCACCTGCTCCCTGAAATCTGGCATCAGATGGAAAAGGGTGCTGCAGAGCAGAAAGGCTTTGCAAAGTGAGGTCCTTGCTGTCCTTGGAAAATCCTTGCTCACTTCTGGTACTTTGGCTAACTAGAAAAGCATTCTGGGAATGACTCAGCTAAACTAGAAAAACAAGTTACAGAATTGTAAAACAATGATTAGAACCAATCAGTGCTCACAGTGGGGCTGTGGTTGGTCACACCTGATGCTGTTCCTATCTGCTCTGTGGTGTTGGTTAAGTACATTTGTTGTGCCTCACAAGGATGGAAACTCAGAACAAACCAACAGTTTAAGAACCTGGATTTTTACAATAAAGTGTCTTAGCCATACCATCGTGAAGATTGTGTGTTTAATGCTGCAGTAGAGCACAGTGAGTCAAGAGAGCACTCGGGACAAGGAGCCTTGGGAGGAGGAGAAGGAGGAGGAAGAGGAGAAGAAGGAGGAGGAAGAGTTTCAGCAGGAGTTTCAGCTCCAGAACAGCCTTTCCTGTGCTGGGAAACCACCCCTGCACCAGCAGCTCCAGCACCACTGCAGGAAGGAGCTGGGCATTTTCAGCAACTACTTTTTATAACTAGCAACATCCATCCATCCATGGGGTAAAGATTCCCATCAAAACTAATAAATAAAAATCAAGCCTACATCTTATCAAAAAATCCTTTCCTTTCCGCTCTGGGGCTGTAAATTCCCACAAAGCCCAGAAAAGAGAGAGCAATTTTTAAATGCTGCTCTGGCAATAAAATCCTGATCTCTCG
This sequence comes from Lichenostomus cassidix, assembly GCF_008360975.1. Lineage (NCBI taxonomy): Eukaryota > Metazoa > Chordata > Aves > Passeriformes > Meliphagidae > Lichenostomus > Lichenostomus cassidix. The sequence continues at coordinate 3,340,195 of NC_139503.1, read as the reverse complement.
CAAATGGAATTCGGAACACACAACATGGGGCTATACATTATCCTGCCCGAAAACTCCCTCAGGGGAAATGAGGTTATCAAAATTTGGAGAACCTAATGCAAACGCTGATCCTTCTCCAGTGCAAATGAACACCATGGCAGGTACTGGAATAGTATTTCCCTCTGCTGCAAGGAGGTTGGTTGGAATCTGAACTTGCTGAAATAGCCCCATCGCCTCTGATTTTTCATTCCTGCTGCAGGTGCTCCCCAGCACTCAGCATTTATTTATGGAAAGGTTCTTTCCGTGCCGTGCTGCCCTTCCCATTACAATACAAATTACTGCAGAGTTCACGGGCAAGGTTCACAGGAACACTCGAGTTAAATTTGAAAATAATTCATAATATTGCAGGGGATTGGGGAGGATAATCCTAGACCTGAAGACTTGCAAATGAAATTCCTTCTCAAGAGGGATGTGTTTCAGGAGCATGGAGAGGGGATACCCTGGACCTGGATCCAAGGAGGATGAGCTGGCATGGCATGGACAGGATGCTCTCAAGAGCCACAGCCAGTCCAGGCAGCACTGCAAAGTAACAACTTCATACATTTTAGAATTAGAATTTAGAATTATGCCTCTTCTGCAAGTTTTTATCAGGTTTCCCGCTGGAGGCTGACCTTGGACTGACCAGAGTCTCTCCAGAGAGCACCCAAGCTGTGCCATGTACTGTCACTTCTTCCTCTGCTCACACTCAGCCTCTGACCCTCTGCATTTCCATGTCTCCAGTGGCTGCCAGGACCACATCAGGACTCTCCTTATCCAGCTGTATTTTCAATTAGGCTCTGTTTTGCTTCTCCCTGCTCAGATGTCTGCTGGAAATGCCACGTCTCTCTCCGGGGTGCCACAGCAGACTGACACAGCGCTGGAGTATTTATTTTCATCAGCTAAGACACAATTTTAACACATTTAGCAAGAGGAAATGCTGAGAAACACAACTGAATGAGCAGAACTTGAGCTGTAATTTGAGAAGGAGGCTTCACCTCAGTATCCAGCCAGGTGCATCCAGGGTTTTGCTGGATTTGCACTAAATCGCTCAGAACCTGCCTTGTGCAAAAAGGGGGAAACCCAGCAATCAGAGAGGCTTATTCACAGATAATGCCATGGAAAATATCACTTACAGGACACTCAAATGATTTTTCCACTAAAAAAATGCTAAGGAGAAAATGTGAGCATGCTGGAAACAGTAGGAAAATGAGAATGAAAAATACTGATCAAAGGAAATTATTAAATCCTTGTGTTCTACAGCAAAAGGATTGAATGATATGACATTTCTAGACTGAAACATATCAGGATGTTTCCCAGGCTCAAAGTCTGATTTCAGCATTAAGCCTGTCTGGATTTAATCAGAGAAAAGTGAGAAACCCCCATGAACAGGTTCCCTGTAAACAAAGGGGTTCAGTAACTCCTCCACCCCCAGGAATGATTTATTTTACAGATTGACTTGTCAACAGTTTGTAACTCAACCAAAAACCCAAAGAGTATTTACACAGCTTCCCTTCCCCAGAACCTCGTGAAAGAGATTTTATAGACATACTAAATATCGGCTTTAAATTATTATGAAGTGCAGTAAAGCTCCATAAAACCATCAGTCACCAGCAGGAAATGAACTGAATTAAAGCTGGTTACGATTTACAGTCCAAACTCCTGTCCAGCTGTTTAGGGTTTGTTGTATCCCAAAATTAATTGTGGAGGAAAGCCAAATTTCAGGTGCAAGAGAAGGAGTGCCAGTGGCACTGATTTCTTGAACAACAGAAACAGCACAAGGGAGTCCTGATGATGGTGCCAGGGAAAAACAGATACAGATTAAGGTTTTTAAGAATCCTAATTAAAAGCCATTCCATTCCTAAACTTCCTTGAATTTATTTTAGCCAGGAAATGTACACAGATTATTTTTAGGAGCCTGAAGAAAACATTTAAGACAACTGTGTTCCAGAAGAAATTTATAGCAAATGAGATCTGTCAGGTTTTTTTTCTTCTTCTTCTTCTTCTTCTTCTTCCTCTTCTTCTTCTTCTTCTTGTTCACAATTAACGAGACCTCATGTTAGCCCTAAAATGTGGAATGATTTCTTCTGAGATCTCATGAGACACATGAGACTTTTGGGATATCAATCCAATTCATGCCTTCCTGAGACTTTAAATTAATCACACTGATTACAGCTTTATTTACTCACCGAGGCCTGCTCAGTCCCTCCTTTGTTGCTGTAAAAAGCTTGTTACTCTCTTTAATTGAGCTGCCTTAGTAAACCAGGAGCATTCACACTAATTATTTTCCTTGATGAGAGTGGAGTTCCTAATTACTAAAGCTCCCCGAAATCTGTCATCTGACAAGGAACATTACAGTGGCACGTGGGACAGTTCTGGGGTAGGAGATGCTGAGCAGATGGTGGGGAAGGGAAGGAGAGCTCAGCCTGGAGCCACAAGGAACCAGAAACAAGAACTCCACCAAACCCTGCATTTCCAGAATACACAAAAGTGAATGTTGCTATATTTATAGCCTTCAAAGGAAAGATTAATTTGATAAAGTGTTTCATGTACATCAAAATTATTCAATCGCTCGCGTTGCTTTGTTGAAGGCATTTGCCTTTTAAATTTAATTTTAGAGTGAAAACTTTTCCAATTAACTTTTTTTTTTTTCCAATGTGATACTTTTTAGCTAATTTCTTTCCATCCAATTCTAATGCAGCATTAAAAGAAAAATCAGAAACATTTGTATTAACTAACAGAAACTAAAGTGCCATTTGGTCAAAAAGTCTGGGCTGTCATTTGGGCTAGAAATAAGCAGTTTTGGTGCAACATTCCAAGTGGATGCACATCATTTTTAAGTTCAACCAGTGAAATAGAAACTCTTATTTGCATGAAAATAATTGTGTTAAAACCAGAATAAACAGGAATCTGTTTCCTGTTGGACATCCCAAGGAGGAGGTGGTGGACTGACAGAAGGACATCAGGAAGAAGTCCAGGCATGGAACTCTCCTGAATCTGGAGGCACAACAAACCTCCCTGATTGTTTGCAAATAAAACCTGTAACAACTCTATCCAGGGAGCAGAGGAAAGGTACCTGAAATGACAGCAATAAGACAGGGCAAGAGTTAGAAGCACCAAGAGCTCCTGGATTTCTCATCCAGGTACAGACTCAGCCCAGTCTGGCTTAACTCAGGCAAGTTCCCAGTTTGCAGCTATTCCAACGCACTGTCAGGAGCTGTAAATTCGTTGTACTTGCTTGTTCACATTATTTGTGTGTTTATTCTTCTTCCTGGCAGTTACACAGGTTTTGGGTCAGTCAGAGTGCTGTAAATGCTTGGTGAATGGGATAAAACAGCTTCTGTCGCTAGTCACATGCATAAAATACCAATATCTCATCTTTAGCTGAACACATTACCCAGGTCCCTTGCAGAATGGATCTGCTAACCAGATTAGATGCCATTTGAAATCTCCGGAGAGCACTCCTAAATACATTACAGGATTTGCATAACAACAGCCAGTTTAAGTAGCACACAGAAGGAACAGATGATCATCCACCAAAAAAAAATCTGCATGTCTGAAAACTCCCTGCTCGCTGCTATTCATCCTGCACAGCATCGCCCTCGGTGGGCATTCATCCTGCACAGCACCATGCACAGCCCAGCAAGCCAACAGCAGCCTCTGACTTCATCTCAGTGGTGCAACAATAATCTTAAAGAATGTCTCTTCCAGATTAATCAGCAGGCATGGGAGCCCACAGCTCCCCTGCACAGCCCGGGCTGACACTAGGAACAAGTGCAGTGTTTAGTGATGGACAAGGAGGTGGCATCTCTCAGTGTGACACACTGCCCTGGGTTGATGGAGAGGGCAGGGGTGCAGACAGCAGCAGAACAACACAGCTGGTGGGTGACTGTGAAGAGATGATGCCTTTGGAAGATCCTAGGACAACTGACATGATCAGGCTGTGACAGACTGGAGACTCAGGAGGAACTCGTTACGCCCTGTGCAAGAGATGCAGAGAGCCCTGGGGGTTTCCATCAGCTCTGGTCTATTCTGCATCTTTCCTCAGCGTTAAATGTTTGAAGAGACTTATAGAAAGTTCATTTTCTTGGTTCAGAGAAGGCTGTGATCCCCTGACAGTCACTTAAATAAACCCTGTGTGGATTTGGGAGGCACACCCAGAGCTGCCGTGAGGGTTGTGCCATGGACAAGTGCCATGGTGCAGCAGGTCCTGAACCAGCAGAAGCTTCTAGCACAGAGCAGCAGGTGAGCTGCACAGCTGGGCTCAGGCACAGCTGGAAAACACATGTGGAAACAAGGGTCAGGCATGAGAAAGTGTCCAGGAGCCCCAGAGCAGCTGCACTGGTGTGCCAGGCTGAGGATGAGCAGAATTTGAACAGAGCTGAGCTGGGGAAAGAGCCCCAGATTTTATCTGACTGTCGCTCAGTTCCACAAACACTACAATTATCTCCTCATCCAAAGGTACACTCTTCTTTTCAAGGATAATCCTACTGGAAAAGACAGTTTCACTGTGACAAATGACCATTTGCATGCAATCACACATCTCCCCCTTTCCAGATGTGGCTGTGAAATTATACACTCAGCTCAGGGACGCAGCTGGATGCCATCTCCAGCCACACGTCCTCCAGGACTAACGAGAGCCGTGAAGAGTGAAGCTTTGATAGCTCAGCACATCCAACAAAGAGGCTCAGGTCATGCCTACAGCCGGGAACATTTAAATGAGACGACTCCCGTTTCAGCACACGGCTGCCTAAGTGGAGAGCTGCTATTTTTGGGTAGACCTAGAGGAGTCCCTGGTGTATTGAGAGCTTTAAGAGGACTGTCGTGACGGGCAGTTCTAACGAAGCCTCAGCTGCAGAGCTCTTTACGCAGATGTTTCACCAGCGCAGAGAGCTGCAGGCTCCACATCAGGACCTTCTGATGGATCCAGGCCCAATTATCTGCCAAATGTTCTTCAGCTTTCCTCTGACCAGCACTAATGGACCCACTCAGCTACACATAAAAACTGGTCGGCGTTAAATTGGGAAAAATACTTCTTGGCGCATTCACGGGTGGGGGGGAAGGTTGGGCTGGAAGAGCAGAGGCACAAAAGGAGCAGCAGGGCTCGGCTGGATTGGCAGAGCATAAAGGAATGAAATGTGAGAACACTGCAAAAGCCCCACTTGAAGTGACTATCAAAACGTGTTTACCAGGAAAACTGTGCAAGGGCTCTGGAACGCCCTTCTCCAACAAGCACCCACGCAGCGCTGCGGGCGAACAAAGCAGAGACAGAAAACAGATGGAGAAAACAGCAATGAAAGGGAACATTTCCATCTCCCCTCCCAGTCTGAAAAAGCACGTACAGGGACACGGTTCTTTGTGCCAAGCAGCCCAAACCGAAGCTAACGCCTGCTAGTGCTCTCGGTGGTGATTCTAACACTGCCTGGGGCTGGAACAGCGAGCAGAGCTGTTGCATGACGTGGGATGCATTCACAGCCCTCCGCGGGAAGTTTCCTGCTGGCAGCTTGCATCTCGCTGCTCTCAGGTATTTGCACTCAAATTTCCAGGGCTGGCGTGGAGAGCACCACATCCACCCACGCAGCACAGCCCAGAGTGCAGGGCCCTGATGGAATCGTTGTTTTTATTTCTCTGAATTTTTTCTGGGATGTTCTTTGTGGGCATTTTGTTCGGTTCTGATCTTTGTGGGCATTTGTGATCTTTGTGGATATTTTGTTCTGTTCTGATCTTTCATAAACTGGTTCGTTGTTTTCTCTTCCACCTCTGTTTCTCCCCTCACCTGGGCACGGCAGCTCTGAAATTCCCTTTCTGCTTCTGCACTTCTTTGCATCCAACCCTTTGTTTTTCCACAATGTTCTAAACTTTCAGATTTCCCCGTTTGCCTCCTCACTCACATGACTGGAACACTTCCACGACAGTGTGTCAAACTCTACAAAACCATCAAGATTTTGTGCACGTTGCTCCTCCAGTGCTGGGCCCAAAGGGGCTGAGGCTGTACCACCCCTGCAGGAGCTGTAATGGTGAGGAAAGAGGCTGCTAAAGAGAAAGTGCTTGTTCTGACAGTGCTTTAGACAACTGCCTCCTGCCAAATAATCCCACGTTGTTTTCCTGAAGTGCTTTTAAAACTGAAATAGCATTGAGTTAGAAAGCTCACAAATGGTATTTGAGACGTAAGGGGATGGAAATTAGCAGCTGATATGAATTTCCTGCGAGCGGTTCGCGGAATCAGGTTTGACAGAACTTCTAATTCGCAAGATAAGTGTGTTCATGAACATTTCAGCTGCCAGGTCATGTCACAGCAGAGAAAAAGGAATGCAGCAGGGTTTGAAAGGAGCCAACTTTTTGTTCAGGAGTCAGGACAAGTGCACTAAGCTGCCAGAGCTGAGTGAATAATGAATCATTTACTCGGGAAATGTCAGTTCGCTTTCTTCTCCAAATTGTCCTGGCTTCCTCCAGTTTATTCCTCACCAGAATAATGTGTGTGATGAAGTATCAGCTGTAATTCACTCCAGAGCAGTCCCCTGACATCACAAACAGCTGCAGTTGGGTCCAGAGGCCACGAGATTCATCATGGATCTCTGGCTGAAGGAGCACAACCTCATGGCCCTTGGTCTCAAGTCCAGGAGCTGTCCTCTGCTCTGGGTAGGAGAAGGATCTCAATCACTGGACCCTGTTCATATCTCTGGAGCACAAATCCAGAGCAGAGGGGGCAGAGGAACCCAACAAGCCACCCTCTCACAAAGCCAATTCACCACCATTCTCCCCTTCATGGGAATCACAGAATCCCAGAATCACTGAGGATTGAAAAGACCTCCAGGATCACTGAGTCCAACCTGTGAGCAATCCCCACCTCATCACCCAGCCCAGAGTGCCACATCCAGCTGTTCCTTGGACACCTCCAGGGATGGGAACTCCACCACATTCCTGAGCAGTCCATTCCAATGCCCAACCACCCTTTCCTTGAAGAAATGTCCCTTTTCATGGGACAGGGAGCCTCTCAGTGGAAGCAATCTACCAGTAATGGGTTTGGTCCAGCACTCAAGCACAGCTTGGAGCCCAGAGGAACTGAACCCTGGCAGCTGACCTGCCATTAACAGAGAAAGCTTTCTCCCACCACTGCTGCTGTACCTGAGGTGCTCACTGATGTGATCACTTTATTATCTCCGGGTGCCCTACGAGTGCAATGTAGAATTCCACCCCATGTATTTATAGCTGGCTAATCACAGCTTAATTACCAGGGCTCAGCAGGCTCTTGTATGAACACCGAAGCTGAGGCAGTTCCACCAGGAAACTTTTTATGAGATAAGCAGAAGCATCAAATTATTCAAGATGGGTGAGAAAAACCTATTTAGTGTTAATTGGGACAATTACCTTTTTTCCTAATTTGCATGATGTCATGAATATTAAAACCATAATAAAAAGAAACCCCTGTCACTGGCTAACTGCTGCCCAAAGAGAGGGGCTGTGGGGAGGAGGGGACAGTGCCAGGCTCAAGGGAGGAGAGAGGGGCAGTGATGGCCATGCTGGAGCTGCCAGCAGCCTCAGGGCATCACTGCCAGCCAGGGAGAGAGGAAATCTCAGTAAAAAACAGGAAAAAACAGCAACATCTCGAATGTTGTGGAGGTTGGTGGGACCAGAGGGTTTCTGCTGGAGCAGCCTGGTCTAGTGGGAGGTGTCTCTGCCCACAGCAGGGGTTAGAACAACATGAGCTTTAAGATCCCTTCCAACCCAAACCATTCTGTGATTCTATCCTGTGCTTCTCCCGTGCCAGATGGAGCTCCAGGAGCCCCAGCAGCTCACAAGGAAAGGGACAGATGCCTCGAGAAGCTGCTGCTCCTCAAGCTGCAGCCCTGCCTGCTGGCTGTCCCGTGCACCAGTGACAGGCTCATCCCCTGAAATCCATCTCCCTCTTCCCTGCACAGCCCCAGTATAACCCATTCTGGGTCAGCAGCCCTGTCTGATGGGGTGGAGAGGAGATGGAGTCACCCTCAGCCCTCACCTGCAGCAGAGCTGAGGCTCCTTCCCCAGCAGTCCCTCTCCTCAGCCAGAAACCCTTTCCCCACAGACCCAGGCAACTCCTGCAGTTGCAAGAACTTGGCTGACATTCGGCAGATATTAAGTTCTGTTAAGCCAAACATCAAGCTGTATTGACCCAGAGTTAAATATTGACAGAGGCGATGCCAGCACCATCCCACTGGCTGCAGCAGGACTTCAGGGAAAACTCTTTATCAGCTTCTGTGAGTCCTCAGATGCTGGAGTTTGCACATGTGATTGGACTGAGCAATGCCTGCCTGACCTTCAAGGAGCGATGCAGAGCAGGATTTCCTAATTCCTTCTGACTTTCAAGCAAAGAATCCTGGAATATTATTTTCTTCTCGCTCATAGTGATTACTGTTGCTGGTGGAAACACAGCTGGGTTACCCCAGCAACCCCAACCCAGACCTCAGGGGATTCCAGAATTGGGGGGGAAAGGCCAGTGTTTTCCAAAATACCTGAATACATTCTAGCAAGAACTTCTTCAAATAATTGCATTCAATGATGTGGAAACAAACTATAAAAATGATAGGTATTTAAATGGTTTTAAAAGCCTCATTTATAAGGCTCAATGATGTTTCTAAAAACATGTCTTTCAAAAGGAGAAGGGGAGAAGAAATGTGAGGCACTGGCACAGGTTGTCCAAAAAAGTTATGGATGTCCCAACAGGGGCATCCCTGTTCCCCATTCCTGTTCAAGGCCAGGGCTTGGGGCAGCCTGGTTTAGTGGAAAGTGTCCCTGCCTGTGGCATCTGTGATTCTTCTAAATTCATTTCCATGCACTGAGATATCGCAGAATTCCAGAATGGTTTGGGTTGGGAGGGACCTTAAAGTCCATTCAGTGCCACCCCCTGCCATGGCAGGGACACCTTCCACTGTCCCAGGTTGCTCCAAGCCCTGTCCAGCCTGGCCTTGGACATTGCCAGGGATCCAGGGGCAGCCACAGCTTCTCTGGGCACCCTGTGCCTCACCAGATTTTCTCCCCAGTATCCCACCTAATGCTGCCCTGTGTCAGTTTAAAGCCATTCCCCCTTGTTCTGTCACAGCCTCCTGTCAGCTCCCCCAGGGCCAGGTGGGCTGCTGAGGCTTGTGGAGCTCTGGGCTGCAAACCAACCCATCCCACTGTCCCCTCGTGTCATAACTCACTGCTACTAAAGAATCATAACAGAGCTATTTACAGCAGCCATTAAATAAGACAATATTTCAGCATTGATTTTGTGTCCTTCCCACTAGTGCACACAGCTTTTGATAACTCAAACCTTATGGATTTTTCTATAAACAAAAAATTATCCCCTGCAGCAGGCTGGTTACAGCAGGGACAGTCCCTGCCCGTGGGGCTGGATGGGGCAGGACAGACACAACTCCTGCACTTGTGGCTTCTCTGTCTGAGGATTAACAAGAAAAGGATGTTTGAGGAACAGCAAAGATACAGCATGATCTGTGTTGACCTTTAAACTGCCCATGAAGCACGCTTTGTTTGTTTATTTCCTTTTTTTTTTAACAAGAGGATGTAGTGACAAGACAAGGGGGAATGACTTCACACTGACAGAGGGCAGGGCTAGATTGGATATTAGGAAGAAATTTTTCCCTGTAAGGGTGGGAAGGCACTGGCACAGGGTGCCCAGAGCAGCTGTGGCTACTCCTGGATCCCTGGAAGTGTCCAAGGCCAGGTTGGACAGGGCTTGGAGCAAACTGGGACAGTGGAAGGTGTTCCTGCCATAAACAAAATTAACTTTAAGGTCCCATCCAACCCAAACCATTCTAGGATTCTGTGGTTCTGTGAAATTCTAACTCTGCTCTGTGGATGAAGAGGGAAGCAAAGATCCTCTTTAATGGGAAATGTCCCACCTTGCTCCGTCCCTCCCTGCTGTGAGCCACAATATGCCAACACCTATTTCCACAGTGTGCAAGGGCTGCAGGAGCCTTGTTCTGGCGCAAAACATCCCAGGGATCCCCACAAATACCCATCCAGAGCATGAGGAAAGGGTTTGCAGAATGAAAAACTCAAGTACAGCCGAGGGAAAGAGTAGTTTATAGAGGGATCTCTGGGGCTTGGCTTTGCCATGACTCTGTGTGGTGACACGACAAAACTGTGGTGGCATCTGAAGACATCTTCCACCCCTCTGCATCAACCCACAATCCACAGCTTTTTGCTGCATTACACCCAAAAAACACATGAGAAAATGCCCTTTTCTCTGCCTAGCTGGAGCCTGCCCGTTTTAATCACCTGAACAGCATCATTCACTTCAGGGGGGCAGAAAGCAGCTCCCAGTCCATGGGCACTGGTGCAGGAAATTAAGAGGAATTCAGTGGCTGCACACAGGGAGTGGGAAGAAAATTATACAGCTTGGTCTCATCTCATCTCATGTGTCCGTGGAATATGAAATAAATAAATAAATCTGAACACACACAACCTCCAGCCAGAAATGTTAGAGAAACACTGGATGCACAGAGAGAGGGGAGGATTGGCAGGAAGGACTCCTTCCCTCTCTAACCACCAGCAGCATTCCCAAATCATCTTCTTATGGGACCTTTCATGCCTCATTCATGATAAATCAGAGGCTCTGAGGGGTGGTCAGCCATGTCCAGCCCTGCAGGTCCCCCAGAACCCAAGGAAGTCCCCACTGTGGGGCTGGCAGGAGAGCTGAGACACCAACACTGCATGTACAGCACTGAGCTATTAATGTTCCTGTTTGGGTGTTTGCAAACTGGTTTGGGTTTTTGGCTGGCTGGCTTGGATCACAAATCCCTGGCTGTGATAGGAGTGATTGCTGCAAGAACTGTGAGATAAAATTAATGTAACAATAGTAAATTATAAAGCAGCCTTGCTGGGTGATTTTATAAGGACAAAGGGGTCGGGGAAGTAATTGTGCTGGTCACAGTAAATATTTTTCTGGATGATGACATTCGTATACTGAATTTATTCAAAAACAAAAATTACTTTTTTATTTTAGCAAAAAAAAAACCCAAACAGCTCATGGATCAGTCAATGAAAGAACAAACCTTTAAACCAACTCAGACTTCCCATTCCTTAACAAGGCCAAGTAGGGGCAATACAGGCTTCTACAGCCCCCCAAATTCAGTGTCAGTTTGTCTGATTCTTTGTCATTTTGTGTTAGTCCAATTCCATTAGAAGGAATTCCAGGAGAAGCAATGGGCAGATAAAGATATCCAACCAAAATCTAACAGAGAAACCAAGCTCCTTCCACAGGCCAGGTGTGAGAGGGGCAGAAACGGATTTCCTGACTAATGTGCAGTTTGTGTCAGACTGAGGATAATTCAGTGATAACAGTTTATCAACATATTGATGGAAGATTGATGCCTTAAGGACTTTTAGCTTCTATTTTTCGTGTATCTGTAGTTTTGGTGTGCAGCTCTAGGCTCCATATAAAGTGCTAAAAACCTCTGTTCCCAGCGTTTTAGACAAAACAATTGCTCTCAATTGGAAAATCCAAGGACATTTGGCTGCCTCAGAGCCCCAAAATATGTAACCAACAGTGAACTGGGGGGAGCAAGCTTGGGGTAATTGACATCATCACCTGAAGGTGTAACTGGAGAATTGAGGCCTGCTAGGTTAAATAGAAAGAACCTATAAAATGTGAAGAACTCGTGACTTTTTGTCCATTTTGGGTGTAGTCTCTTGAGTAGGCTCTGTCTGCCCAAAATGTGCCTTAAAGGCGTTTAATAAATTAGTCTGCTTTTTATTCTCCTAACTTTGTCTAGCCTTCTGTTTTAGGAAGTCCTGGGTGTTCGTGTGCTGCTCCTGGGCTCAGCTCCTGCCAGCAATTCCAGGCCATTCCAGGCCATTCCAGGCCATTCCAGGACATTCCAGCCTCTCCCTACCTTGATCCCCATCTGCACAATTTGCTGCAGGCAGAAGTCACAGTCCTGCATTAGCACAACACCTTTTACTGCTCCACACACATGAACCATCCCCAATCCCCATCCCACAAACCTGCAGGGCTCAGCTGTCACAGCCCCCTGTATCAGGCAGCTTGGAAGGTTTCACACCACCTCACTCCCAGGAAACCTCTCCAAAAGTCACCCCCGATTTCAGCTGCACTCTTGATCCAAACAATACAAATTTCCTTTCAAACACGGCGAGGAATCTGGGAAACTGCTCAGAGATCTGCAAGCCCTGTGCAGCACTTGGATTAGCAGTTCATGCCTTTGTGAAAGGATTAGCAGGATTGCACCGAGCTGCGGGTTAATTTGAAAATAAATTTGCATCCCTAAGATGCATAAAGCAAAGTCCATGATGCACATCCTGCAGTTTCCCAACTCCCTCCGTCAGACGTGCTTCAAGCACTGCAAACATCAGGGATTACCTCCTTTAGGCCCTTGTTCCAACAACACAGAGCTCTCAGAATTACAGATTTCAATCTTCACAGCACTGTGGGCTTCAGGAAACAAAGGGATCCAGCCCAGACAGCATCAGCTGGAAAAGCTTTTCTCTCATCTCTCTCTGTGGAGCTCAATCCTTGCCTGCTGTGACCATACACAGTGATAACCACCCAAAATCCACCCTGACCAAAGCCCTTCGCAGCAGCAGTGACATGTGTGACACGAGGCTGTTCCTCCTGCTCACACCCATATGCAAACCCAGCAAAGTGGATAAATAAATAGCCGCTGTCACGCGATTTATCTCCATTTGTCAGGAGTGACAGGAGAACTCACTCGTGACTCCCCTGCTCCATCCTCTCCTCACTCATGAAGATTGATGCTCCTACAGATATTCCCCATCATGGATTTTTATAGCCTGCAGGATGCAGGAGTTCCGGGCTTGCTGGGGCTGTGGCAGCTGCTGGGGACACAGGGCAGCCACAGAAACAGCACCCTCAGGGTCCCAGTCTGTGGCTTAGGGGAACCCTCAGGGTCCCAGTCTGTGGCTTTGTGGCACCCACACCACCTGCATCTCTCAGGGCTTGGTTTATTTTCCCTCTGCGTTACAGAGAGATTTGCAGATTACAGATTTCCAGAGCTTTGCTGCAGCAATTCGTCCTACACATCAGCATGTGTTCTTCAGCCTGCTGTCCAGCCCTGCCTCAGCCCAGCCCCTGATCGTGGGGCTGGGATAGAATTTACAGGGATTCTGAGGGCAGGACAGAACTGCCAGGGATGCTGAAAGCAGGAAAGAACTGCCAAGGATGCTGAAGGCAGCGCAGAACTGCCAGGGGTACTGAGGGAAGGACAGAAGTCCCAAGGCTGCTGAGGACAGGACAGGCAGGTTCCACCCAGAGTCCCCTGGCTCCTGTCCCAGCCAGGGGCACAAATCTGTCCCAGCCCCCCAGTTACACACACATCTTCACTGGGTCAAAAGAACCAACATTCCCAACATGCTCCCTCGAGCTGTCCCAGCTCCACAGGCTCCAGGGTCTCACTCTGTGCCTGCTCAGTCCAGTGGGTTTGGAAATTACTCACAGAGGCTCCTTATTTCAAACACAGCCAGGGGTAAGGAAGCACATTTCAAGACTTCCTTATGGCCTGGCTGTATCCTCAGGGTTCTCCATGCCTGGAGTTGTGATTGTCAGGGACACAATGGAATTAACAACCTGCTTGATCCCAGGCACACCTGTGGAGCCACATTAGTAGGGGACAGATGGCACAAAGGGGCACAGGGGCTCTGAATGACACCAAGCCCCCCTGATTTCCCCCAGGGCTCTGTGCCAGCTGGGAACACAGAGCTCCATCTCTTCTACCTGGCAAGAAACATTTGAAACTCCCCGGAGAACAGAATGATCTTAAGGCTGGCATAAAGGATAATGACAAGATTACAACTCACATAGTGAAAATAATAATGAATTAAGGTGATGGTATTTCCCAATCTTATTTCCAGCCTGAATGAATTGAATTGGTGCCAATTTCTTTCCCTGCTGCTGGGTTGGTTGATGGGATTCTGCTAGGGACGGAGAGTGCTGCCTGCAGCTCTGAAATCAGACAAGGTGGCAATATTTATATTGCTAATTTGGATACAGGATCCTTGGAATTATAAATAAACCAAGAGTTCAAGTGTCAGCGTTGCAAATACCAACAGGAAACTCACCTAAATATTGATTTATTTAGCTATCAAACAGAACTTACTATCAGAAAAAAGCTATCAAACAGAACTTACTTTTCTCTCCCTTGAAAATTTTCTGCCAGCTTGGAAACATGGGATCATATTTTACTTTTTTTTTTTTTTTTAAGGACACAGATATTTTTAATGCCACATAAATCAGGCTTGGCATAATCTCTTGCCAGGCCTGGTTCATGAGCTGCTCCCACTGCTCAATCTGGAATTCTACCCATCCTCTGCTCCACCTTTACCCTCCTTCTCAAAATTCTAGATTCATATTTTCTCTGTTGCTAGATCTGTTCATGCAGCACGCTCACTCTGTTTTGGAGATGATGGATTTGGATGACAGTGATGGGTACACAGGCAGGACATCCCCCTTCCAAGGGAAAACCAGGACTGGGAAAATTCACATTTCCAATAAAATTGCTGCAGCTGACCCAGCTAAGGAACATCCTGACTGCAGGTGTTTGTTGTTAATTTGGCAGTAAGGATTGATGGACATTAACCCAGCCAGAAAAAGGGCTGTGAGCAGCTGAGCTGGCTCACCCAGGCCTGGCTTCAAATCCTGCTAATAGCAAAATGTCCGAGAGTTAATTTTGTTTAAAGGCCGCTGTGGACTAATTTAGAATTAATCCTAAACCCATGTAACCAAACGGATGATAACTATTGATTTATCTTCACTGCAAACTTGGAGACAAAAAATTTAAAAAAAAAAAAAAAATCATCCCAGGACATGGAATCATGTGTGGATAAAGTTCAGTGTGAATACTCTGAACTGAGACCTATCAGATCTCTCCTCAATGCCACAGAAAATATTATTTTTTATTATTTTCCCCACCTCCTGGGCCAGGGATTCAATGTGAGTTTGCACACCCATGATGTCAAAGAGGACACACTGCTCCCCCAGGCTCCCCACGCTGCCTCCCCTCACACGGCCTGCGGTGGCTTTTCACTGTGATTCTTTTGCAAATGACATAATTCTCTGAACAAAGGTATAATAACATTGCTCTTTATTGCCAACAGCCACCCACAAATGGAAAAGACCTTGAGCTGCGAGAGGTGGGAGGCAGAGAGAGCTCCCTCCTAAAGAAAATAAGGCATTTACCTTATAAATATAAAATGATCAAATAAAGCAATTAGTGCAGAATTGCACATATAGCAAGTGATTCACCTCTAATTGGGTTGTTCTCTAAGCAAATTAACTTTGAAATGAGGAATGTTAAAAAGATTTGGAAAAAATATGGAATCCTAATGACTGCAGGGGAAGGAGCTGGGGGAAGTTTAGCCCAACAGCAGCACAAAGGTGCAGGGAAAAGGAGACACAATGCCCACACCTTCTCTTCTTGATTGTTGAAATCAAGATTATGAAAGAGCTGGAGAACCTCTGAATGAGGAAAGGCTGAGAGGGTTGGGATTGCTCAGCCTGGATAAGAAAAGCTTTGCAGTGACCTAGTTGTGGCTTTCCAGTGGCTGAAGGCAGCTGCAGGAAAGATGGAGAGAGACAATTTCCAAAGGCCTGGAGTGGCAGGACAAGGGGCAGTGGCTTCCCACTGCCTGAGGGCAGGGTTAGGTGGGATATTGGGGTGAAATTCTTGGCTGTGAGGGTGAGGAGGGGCTGGGATGGAATTCTCAGAGAAGCTGTGCTGCCCCTGGATCCCTGGAAGTGTCCAAGGCCAGGCTGGACAGGGCTTGGAGCAACCTGGGATAGTGGAAGGTGTCCCTGCCCATGGCAGGGGGTGGAACTGGGTGGTCTTTAACCCAATTAAACCTTCCAGCCCAAACCATTCCATGATTCTATAATTCTGTGAATGACTTAAAATCAGCGGCTACTTCCTCCTCCATGAAAATGTTCCTCACTCCCAGCTCACTGCTCTAAAGCAACTTCTGGCTCACAGCTTCCAGTTTTACACTGGACACCTCTTGTGCCCCACAGGGTCCCCGTGATGTGCCAACCCCAGCAGTGCCCCTGCCACACCCCTGGCCCAGGTGACACCAAGAGGGTCACACAGCTAAGATACACCACACCCTGGGCTCAGAACGGGGCCAGAGATCCCAAACCCCAGCTCCCCCCTAGCCCCACATCCATTCACATTCCAAAACTTGGCTATTGGATTCAATCCAATCCATACCTGCAGCAATTCTCGACTGTTCCTATTGCAGTTTTTACATCTCCTCGCTGCTGAAATTACGTTGCCTGCAGCCCTTTATTGATGGACTGGCGAGGTAATTAAAAAGGAGGCTTTTCAGAAAAATCCTGTCTAAACATTGGGAGAAAAATCCATATGAATACTCTTTCAGCTCGCAGAAGGACAGAGGAGAACATCCTCACAGTTACAATGATATTCTAAAAAAATCTATTAAACCAGCTAGTGCCACATATCTGATGTATTATGAATGTATTAATAGGGAATCGTTTTTTATAAATATTAATAAGAGCTAACATCTAAAGAAGGAGCCTGGGACTTATATTCTTAATTAATCCAAAATTCTCATCACCTCTAAAAATACATATACATTTCATTATTTTAGACCAATGCCTAAGAGCAGGTAGTTGTAAAAACACCCAGCAGAAGTGAAGGCACAGAAATTCCCCCCTAATTCCCTCAGTCCCTGTTTTAGCCTTTGCCATGGTCTGAAAGAGCATCATCACTCCAAGGAGAGACCCAGGCAGGTTTGGCTCTCTGGTAAAATGATTCTGAGGTGGGAAGAGGACAATTACTCTGCTTTTGTTTAAATCATTGCCCCAATTCCTGTTTCAATCCTTCCACCGAAGTTTTCTTCAGGTAGCTCATCCACTAACAAAGCTTGGGGAAGGTTCAACTCTCTCCTTTCAAATATTTTCCAGACGTAAAACATTTTCCTCCCAGCTGAATGCTGGCCATTGTCTAGGATTTGTGCTGATTTCTCGAGGATGCTTTTAAAAACCTCGCGAGAATGAGTTGCTCTGGATAATGCAGAAGCCCAAGCACAATGGCAAAAATTCCACCTTTAGCCACCAGCTGCAATTTAGAATTCTCCAGCTCAGAAGAGCTATTCCCATTAAATCGGGGCATGGCTCCATGTGGATGTTTTATACTCTCTTTAAAATGGGATGATGTGGGCTTAACTCGGCTCAGTTGGGACCGAAAAATAAAAAGGCACTTGGTGTGTGACCAAAAGTGGAGCATCCTGCCTTCAGTGCACTCTGTTTGGGAGCAGCTCACCCTGGCAAAGGGCTTTGGGCATTTTTCAGATTCATTCCCTTCCCCAGACCCTCTGCTAGCCAGCAAATACAGCTGTTAAAAATGATATTATAGAAAAAAATTTTGCTCGGTGGAAAATTTATGGGCATGAAATAGGGTGATATTTTTCCACTAACGCAAAAGTGTGGCAGATGAAAGGAGACGGTGGGGCTAAATATTATAAATTAGAGGTTTATCAGCATTTATTAAACCCTCTGAGCCTTGGCTGTGCACAGCTCAGCTGCTCAGGTCTGACACTCCAGAACTGCAGCCTGTGACCAGACAGATCCACAAGGAATTTCCCTCTCATTAACATAAAGCCAGTGTGGATACCTGAGAAGAAATAATAACTTCTTTGTGTCATTATTAAAGGGATTACAAAGACACTATTATTGCACAGTGTTTTAGTGCTAAATGATTTTAAGGCTGGCCTTATCGATCTTTCTCCATTAATCAATGAGATAAAATACTAATTACAACCACAGGAAAAGGTTTGAGTGAACGTGGAGATGCTCTTGGAGGAACAGCAATACATTAAATTATGGGCTGTTCATGGAGAGCAAATATGCCGGGAAAATCTGAATTATCTGATCTGAAAGATCTGAATTATGTCACTTTACTCACATTTTGTACAGCCCTGGAGTTACGTAAAGGATACACTAATAGCAGCTGCTTTCTCAGAGGTTTGGTATCTCATGCTTTTCATACCCACATTTATATTTTTATATTATTTCTGCGAACAGATAGAACACAAAGAACTTGAATCCATCAACTTCTCATAGCACAAGTGATGCACAACTTTATCCCTGCACCACCCCAACAACCACAGCTCCTGGTTCATGGGACTCCTGAGCTGCAGAAACAGCAGCAACACAAAGAAGTCACAGCTAATCAAGACTTAAAAGTTATTAAAGCATTACACAAGTAAATTTAATAAAAACTGAACACAGCAGAATGAAACATAAGTATTATTTTCCTTTTTTGGCCAGCTGCTGAATTCCTACATATGTTTTATTTCGAGCAAACGCAGGATTTGGTGTTTAAAAATTAAATTCTCCCTCGGCGTGAGTCAGAGCCTCGTTAACGGGTGACCTACTTCGCCGGCAGCCCCGCATTGTTTCGCTCTCCAGTCCCCATTGATCACATTTTTGCTGCAAGCACAATCTTCAAGACCTTCCTCCTGGGTTCACATTTAACTCATCTCCTGCATTTTTCACGGGTTATTCTAAGAGGCACTTTCACACTCTCACCCCACACAGAAAACTGATGCCTTTTAGATGCCAATTGAAACATTCTCCCCGTGCTGTCCCTGTCCTATTATGCCTAATCCAGTCCCTTGTTAGAAGTGCATTCAAAGCCATTTGTGAGGCAGGAATACATAAAGATCAGTTCATCAAACCGGATGCTTGGAATTTACAGACACTTCAACATTGTTCTTCCTATCAAAACCTGTCACATAATTAAACATGCACATCAGAGGTGGAACGAGCTCCGTGGCAGCGCTTTAATTCATTATCTCCGTAGATCCTGGCACTTCCTGAGCACTTGAAGGTGCATTTGCTTTCATACCAGATCTGCCCACATCAAACAGGGTAACGAGGAGAGCTGGAGGAACCAGGGGAAAATCTTCTTAACAAGCTTTCCTCCCAGCCAGTCAGAACATCAGCACCAGGGAATAATCCCACGTGGGAATGTTGCCCCCTGGATAGAGAGCCTGGACTTGGATGGAGGGTGCTAAAATCATGCTAAAATAGTAATTTTTAAAAAACCCAACAACAAAACCAAACACAAAAACAACTGCATTTCTTTTAATACCTGTTTGGCTTCTTTCCAAAAAGTCCAACACTAAGGTTATTCAGAAAGGAAATAAAACCAAATGGAACCACCAAATCTCCATTCTTGCAGGATTTGCCCCATCCCTGGAGGTTCTCAAGGCCAGGTTGAATGAGGCTCTGAGGAACCTGTTCTAGTGGAAAGTGTCCCTGTCCACATCAGGGGCGTGGAACTACATGATCTTTAATTTCCCTTCCAACCCAGGACATTCTGTGATTCCACTGCAGGAAATGTCCAGCTTTTCACTCTTTCAGGAGGTCAGGAACAGGGTAGGACTCCACATCCCCACTGAGACTGCCCAAAACTGAGTTAGGAGACACAACCTGTTGGTGTTTGTAATTCTTATTGTGCCTTCAAGGAGATCACTTACTCCAGCCATCCTGCAGTGAAGAGGGATGTGTTGCTTTCTGTTTCACTCCATCAAAAGCCCCTTAGTAAAGTCTATTGACAAATGAACCTTGGACCATTCCTCTGAAATTCCTCTGAAGACCATTCCTGGTGAACTTTCCAAGCCACAATTAGTGTGAAAGCAGCATTGCAGCCATCATGGGGCTGTTGCACCTGCTAAATGCCACTTTCTTAAATTTTTCTAATGACCTTTTTATGTCTTTCTACCTTGCACTCCTTGGTATTTCAACAAGATGCCCAGAGTCTCTTAGGAGAAAAGAGAACTGAATACTTATTCTGTGGCACTTCAGAGAAGTGGTCTCCAGAACCCCTCACCTCTACACCTCTGGAGAGAGAAGTAAATGTCACCAAGGAATCTCTCATCTCCTGAGGCAAATTAAACAGAGGTTGGTCTCAGTTGCACATTTGACAGCTGCCATTCAAACTTCCAAAAGGTCTTTTTTTCCCCAACTCCATCTGAGAGTTCACACTCTGCCGAGTTCCCCACAGGTCAATGCCACCCACCGCTGTGGCACCAACAGGCTTGGAGAGAAAAGGTCCCAAATCCTGAAGGAATGTCACAGCCATGCCAGGACCAGACTCTGCATTGGCAGGACTGAGGGAAGGATGTCCTGGACCTGCTTTGCCCAGTTCATCAGGTCACAGGGGCTAATTCATGTACAAAAATTCTGTTTCCATTACCACACAGTAAATTTTGCTTCTCTTTAAATGTTCCCAAAAAATCACTTTCCAATGCCACTGTAAAACCCATCCTTTTAAAGTGATAATTGCTATTTACAATCCCCTAACTTTGCAGGTGTTGAGACCATTGTTTAACTCTTACTGAGCTCTTTTTCCTTGTTTTTTTTCATGGAGTGACTGCAAGGCAGAACAAGGGACATCCTCTCCCCCCACTGAATGTGTCCTGTTCACTCTGTACTCTGCCTGTCCTCACCAAAGGCAGTCATTTTACATTTAAAGCCCTTGAAATTCAGGAAGCTCAGCCCCTCACCCTGTGACTTTTGCACAAGGCAGCACTGAGAACAAGCAGCTCCTCCAGCAGCAAAACTAAGGAGGCAGCTTCATCTCCTGCCCACATTTACTCTGGAACAGAAGCTACACTTAGCACCTGATTGGCACTAATTGATAGGGCCTTGCTCTCCTGCCTGCTGTCATTAGGAATTATCCATGTCCTGAATAAAGTGATTGAATTCGCCATGCTCTGTCCCACTTCTGCTATGCATCTTCATCTTTTTTGCATTCATTTCCAAAAATTAATTTAAGGAAAAATTATGAAACGCAGTTCATACCAGGGTCTTCTTGTCCTTCCTGTATGTCCTTACAGATCTGTTGAAATAATACCAGCAGAGGTTTTTAACCAGCTGGTTGGTGGCACCTCTGAAAACTTAATGCCCACTGAAGAGAAGATGTTAAGTGATGTGACTGAGGCTGGAAGTTGCAGGAGCATTTCCTCTAGGCTCTGCACTTGCCCTTGAAAACAATTTCTGTTAGGGACATGCAGTGCCTGTTAGTATACAAACCAAATTCATATATTTGCAAATGATGCAAAGGTTTCTTATGGTGATTACTCCATCCTAGGAGTGTCCTTGGCAATCTCCCCTTGCAGAATATATAGCTCAGCCTGCAAGTGCCAGGGTGACAAAGCAGGAGCTCGCACTAATGTGGCAGATCAATCACTTGACTGAAAGATACACAGACACAGAAAAGGTGGTTTATATCTGTCATATTCAAGGGTAAACTTGCAGCACTTGAGAAGGCTGCTCAGATAACTCTGCACAGCAGACAGTGTTGCTGGCCTCGGTGTCTAATCAAAAGAAAAATATGTTGTCTGTTTAACAATACCAACAATTTTGAGGCTCCTCAGAGCAGTTAACCCATGGGCAGCGATCAAAGGCACTTGAAGTTTGGCTAAGAACTAACTCGGATGATTGAAACCCCACGATGTAAATTTTAGTCATTGAAAAGTCAAGCTGAGCCATCAAACAAAAAATAGTGTCTCTATCCTGACATATCAGGGAATAGACATTGTACTTTCCAGGTGATAAACAACTGGAGAGCACAAGCTGCAGCAGCAGGAGGAAGCTCCAAGCTTTATCCTGCAGCCTGCATACATCAACAGGAAAGTTCAGACAAACTTTATTTTAGGGTGTTCAGAGTTGAAGGTCATGCTGCATATCACCAGGATGAAAAATTCTCATTTCTCCTGGAAAGTTTCCCAAATAACATCTTGTGAGTGATGCTGCAATTGTCTGCTCTGGAAAAAAGACACAACACAGGGTGTGAAATGGCTGATGAGACCTTCTGAGCCCCAACTTCTGCCAGCAAGGACTGAGAACCTGTTGACTAGAAACCAATGGAAATGGCTCCATCAGCATCTTTCTTTCAAATAAAAGATGTTTTAAATGTTTGCATTAACAGCAATTCTCTTTGTAAGGATATTTCTATTCTTTTTTTTTCCCCAAATTCAGGCCATTTGCTGTGTCAGCAGCAGACTGGGAGCTGCTCAGGCTGGGTGACTCCTTGCACCAGTACCCCTGTGTTGCAGCTCTGGCATCAGTGTAAAAATCATTAAACTACACAAAACCCTCCTCACAGCTCAGGGAAAGCCCAGAGTTTCTGGGGGCTCTGCACAGATTAGCAGGATGGGGAGTGCCAGGTTACATATTCCATTTCTGACCAGTGGGAAAGTCTTCAAACTGGGAAGGCACAGAAGCTGATGATTGCTGTAGGTAATGGGTAAGACAGACAGAAGAATCAAAATCTTGCAAGATCAAGAACTTTCCACACAGAGATTAATTAAAACAACCACATGAATTGCTCATGTGTGCATGCTGTTACACAGAAAATAACTTCGAGAGCAAACAGCCAAATAAAAACCTTAAAAACCTCTTCCCGTATCTGTATTTTTCTTTGTTATAGTGACCTCCAGAGGTACCAGGTAACAACTGAACTTCCCAAGCCAGAAACAAGAGTTCACTCCCCGAAGAGCATCCCTGCAGCTCTGAGCTGTGATGGGTATAATGGGTATGAGATGGTATATGGGATGGAGATAATGGGTTTTATATGGGAAGTGCAAGATGGAAATTCCACTGGGGAGGGGGAGAGAGAGAACCATCTGCCTGCAATTCGTGTTGGCTTCCATCAGTACCTGAAAGTTCCTCCCTGAGTGCCCATGGAGCATTGCTCATCCTGCCCAAGGCTGGCAGCTCTGCCCTGTGCTGGTGACTCCTGCTTGCCCCAGCAGGGCTGCTGGATTGGTGCCTTGTGAGCCATTTTCTCTGTTCCCCAGGTAAACCTGGGCTGTGTCACCACGTTTCCCTCCAGCCTGAATCCCTGATTTCCTCACCAGCTCCACTGCCAGCTGCTAAGCAGCCCACAATGAGCACAGAACATCACAGTGTGGTGGACAGGCTTGCAAAAGACAACAACAGCAGACCAGGTTCTATCTCTGTGCCACTCTCCCATCCTCGTCTGACAATTCTGCTCAAAACATTGCGGTGTTTGAGGACTGAGAAAGGAGGTCAAATAGGTAACTCAAGTTAACTATTGAGAGACAGAATATGTAAATCCTAAAAACCCAGAAAAATAGGATTCCCTTAATCTTTTCAAGATAAGAGGGGCAAAAGGAGTCTGTTTGAAGCCAGCATGAGAAATCACTGAATCATATTAATGATTTACGAGAAATAATTTGTATAGCCACTCCTATCCTGGGGGATGTGATGAATATTCATTAATTTTACCTATAACATTGTGTCTGTGGAGGTACTGAGGTTTGGAGGAGAGAATTCCCCCACACCCAGTGCACCAAATAAAGCAAATACCCATTTCTCTGACTTTGTCTCTGAAGTGTTTTCAGGCTCAACTGGGGCAAATCAGGACAAACTTTCCAGACCCCACCAGGGATGGAGTTATCTGCAAGTCTTTCCTCCTGTGAAGGAGCTGGCTGTCCCCATGGTATGCCCAAGCCTTCACCACTGGATGCACTTGGGATAAAAAGCACAAGGGATTCTCATTCCAGCTCCTCCCACAGCCACACAATTCCATCCACGTTGACTGAATGGCATTAACAGCCTCCGTGGGCAGGAGGATATGGCAGGTTGGATTTGGGTGCACTTACTAACCAAGTTTTATTTCCTAATCTAATTCCCCATCCAGGATGGTGTTTACGCAACAACTCATTAAATCCTCCATAACTGCATTACTTCATTCCAGTTTAAATTGCAGACATAGCCTGGTTTTATGCAAACAAATACTTTCTGAGTAACTTCGAGCTCCCAAGTACACTAATTAAATCTGTCACATGCACAGTGGAACTTTAAATTATGTTTGCTTGATCCTTTAGCAGTAAATGGTGCTCTGAGCTGAGTATACGATGAATGAAATCACATTCCTTGGCCTGTTCAGGGGGAAGGAAGTGGGAATTCTGAATCATCTTCAATTCAATTCTCTGCTGCTTTCTGTTGAATCAAAGTCAGCATGTTGGACAAGCACCACCCAGGCTCAGTGTTTGCAGAGGATGTTCTGCTTCACGTGGGCATTCCAGAGCATGTTGGGAAGGTGGAGGTTGGAAAGGACAGAAATTGTGCACAATTTTGTGCACAATACACTCTGTCTTCTCCTGCACAAGGCAGGCAAAGGACTTAGCAGGTATTCCTACTGCAATCCCACCATTTCTATTTCCAAAATTCATGCAGATCAGTTCCACATGCTTCAGCTGACTGAAAAGCCACATCGTGGTGGATTTTGTCTCAGAGGCTACAAAACCACAGAATCACAGAGCCATTCAGGTTGGGATAAACCTCCAAGATCACCAAGTCCAAATACTGTAGGAATTTGTTTGCCATGGTCAAAAGCCAGAGAAGCAAAGCAGAGGCAGAGAGGAGTGATGCAGCTTGAGCTCACCCCACCCAGCTGTGGCACCTGCCCTGCATCTGGAACACACCTGGATCCTCTTCTGGGATTGATCCCCACTCCCTTCCAGCCTGGCTGAGCATGGGGGACTCAGGGGACAGGGAGTTCCCTGGTTGTAGAGTTAATTCACTCTGTGAGAGACCCCTCAGGGGAGGAACTCCCCAGGGAACCCCAGCAGGCAGCTGTAGTCTCCAAACCCTGCAAACACAGGAACAACCACCCCACAGTCTGATCCAGCAGCCTCTCCTCTGCCTGCAGAAGCTCTTGCTCACTCTAAACACTTTATTAGTGTTTGGGGAATAGCAAAGCATTGGAGTTAAAGTGGTGGCTGAGTGGGAAAACACTGCACATTTCTTAGCTTTAATAGTACGAGTGGCTGGGAATGGTCTTCAGCTCTATTACAGCAATGTGCATTGTGTTTACCATGGACACAGTGTATTCCTGATTACCCCGTGTTTCTGGGAGGCCAGCATGCATAATTCATGGGGGAGACTGACTTAGGACAGAAATATCCCTTTGGTTTATCACTGAGCTGCAAAAGACTTCTCCCTGCTGGCACTTGTGCTGCTCTTTAAACCTCTCACATGCTTTGCTCTGTGTTCTCTGCAAAGCACTTGGCAAGGTTTGCTCAAAATAAATTATAAATATCAGTACTCGTGTTGGACAGGACCTCCCTCCCTCCTCTTTCCCCTTGCCCACTGTGTTATCTCCTCCTGGCAGAGAACAGCCAAAGCCACACTCAGACTTTCTCCCCTCAGCCTCCTCCTCCTCCCCAGCCTGAGCACAAGGGTCATCCCCACCCTGGAGATATGAAACAGCCACACTGAGTTTCTTTCCCAGGTCCTCAGGGAGGGTACAACAGGCACAGCCAGGCCTTAAATTCTCTTTTTTTTTGTATTTCCTTCCTCAGAATCCCATTCCTGCACTCACTGGAACCACAGCAAGGCAGAACTGGGTCAGGAATTGCTTGGCTCTTCCTACACCAGTGGGGTCCTGGGGCACCCACAGCTCCTGATTCTTCCTGGGGGGAGGAAAAAATCTATTTCCATGCTGAGGAGCTGATCACTCTCTGCCAGGACTGATTTCCTTGAATACACTATGGAAGGTGCTGAAGGATCACAGAATCCCAGATTGGTTTGGGTTGGAAGTGACCTTACAGAGCATCCAGTGCCACCCCAGCCATGGCAGGGACACCTTCCACTGTCCCAGGCTGCTCCAAGCCCTGTCCAACCTGGCCTTGGACACTCTCAGGGATCCAGGGGCAGCCACAGCTTCTCTGGACACCCTGTGCCAGGGATTTCCCCCCCAGCCCAGCTCTCCACACACCCCTGGGCTCTCCAGACCCCATTCCTGCTGGAGAGGGAATGACCAGAACTGCCTCGTCAGACAGCAATCCCAAGGAAACTGGTGATGCTCAAACACAGCTTTCCCCTCCGGGCCTTAGAACTCCGCAATCCCGTATCCAAATAATCCTTTCAGCTCATAACATATTTTTAGACATCACATTAATATTTAACGAGACAGCCCACAGCAAGTTAGATAGCACAGCAATTAATTTTTAAATGCTGACATTTATTACAGCATGTAAGCGCTACCTAACTTGCTGTGGGCTATCTGGATAAATGTCAGTTAAATATCTAATAATTCCTTACAATTTAATATGAACATTAAAAAAAAAAAAAAGCCCTGTAATTATCCATTATTTTTTAAGTTTGATCGAGATTTTAATTTCGGCATTTAGGTTTTCCTCTCTCACCCATCCCTTCTTCAGCCTCTGAGGCGAAGTCATTTTTGGTAATTAATTTACACATTGATTAATTTAGTTTCATGTAATGTTTAAATCCGTGCTTGGAAGGCCCAAGATACAGCAGGGGAAAAAAACTGATTGAAGTTGCAACAGGCTGGCAGGACACCCAGAAACCCAGAGATGGACCTGGAATTCCCAAAGGGATCAACACCCAACATGCAGGAATGAGTTGTGGGAATCACCAGAGCCTGGACAGGCTGACCTTGCTCCACATCCATCTGCTACTCCAGGTAAATTCCTTACATCTTGATGGCAACACAGGCATTGAGAATTCCTTAACAGCTTTGGCAGTCAAAGGAACTCTGAACAAAAGATTTTTTTGCTTTGACAGAATAATTTAGAATTATTTTAGCTAGAAGGAAGGAAAACTTCAAATTTGTGACTCTGCAAACCTCCTCCCTTCATAGCAAATCAGCCAGGTTGTTCCCAACCCTGTAAAAAGGGGTGTCCTTATTGCAATATGGGAGTAAAAAAAGATCATTTCTGCACAGAAATCGCAGCTCAGGAGCAGCATCTTTCCCACCCTGGATGGTTCTGTGATTCCATGTTTGCCTCATCCCTCTGCTCCCTGAGCCTCATCCTGCACAGCCCAGGGTGTGAGGAGCCACCGAGGCTTCACGGGAAACACACTGCTCTGCAAACAGTTCTGCTTGTACTTCATACATTTTCCTGTCATTTTTATTCCCTGGGTGTTTTATTACTGAGGGGTATTTGCATGAAAATAGAATCTTTGTTTCATAAGGATTCAGCTGCTCCCGTAACGCGGTCCTGGAGGAGCTGACAGTGAATGAACACGTGGCGTTTCTCATGTTCTCACGCGCACAGAAAAAAATTGCCAATTATTTAAATTATTGTAGCTTTTGGAGGCTTAATTTTCCTCCGTGAATTTCTTGTTCAATCAATGCCACAGTAATCCTGAGCCCTGAATGGAAGGAAGATGCCAAGCATGAACCTAACAGGAGATTTTCCAAAGGGCTCTGGGGCTGGGAAATCACCATGTTCACATTTTTCACAGCAATTCTGGCAGGGCAGGGGTGACAGGAGTGGTGGGAGCTTCAAGATGGGACATAAATAAGAGAAATTTGGGGGTTGAGTTTGCTGTCTGTGTCAAAATCGCTGGAAACATCCTTCCCTCCTCCCGAGAGAGGTCTGTGCCCTCGGGGCAATGGGTGTAAATGAGCACATTCGAGTTTTTCATAAAAATAGATTACTTTGGGGAAGCTGCCTGTAACAACGCACTTCTCACATGCTTCAGTTTGCAGGGTTTTAATCAAAATTTTCTTGGAGATGCTTCCCAAAACCTTCACAGAAATATTGTGTTTTCCAAAGGCTGCAGGAAGAACACTTGTAATTGGAAAAAAAAAAAAAAAAAGCAATATCAGCTTTGGAAATGAACCTGGCAAAGTTTCCAATTACAATTTGTTTTAAAAACCAAACAAAACTTTACAGAGAAGAAACCAAGCCTCATAGCAGAGGGAAAAGCTCAGATTCTCTAAAAACAACTTGACAGAAGGATTTTCCATGTCACCTTGGTTTGCCATCCCTTCCCTTCTCGACGACATGGGAAGGAGGCTTTAACCAGCACCATGGGGCTTTCCAGCCACAGGATTATTCCCATTAATTGTTCTCCCAGGAATCACAGCAAATAAGATGAAAACCTCAATCTGCGATGCTTCTCAACAGGTACTCTGTTCCCTCACCCTTATTTAATTGGAACAAATGTGCCCATTTAGATCAACATATCTTCCAAATTTCCTGTGTCTCCTGCAATTCACACCAATCCTTTATCACTTGATAAACAATCAGGTTCTTTTACTAATTCTGCCTCGCTTTCTCTCAGCTCCTGAGCCATCCAGCCTGTGCACATGTTCATCAGCTCCATCCATTTCAGCTGCACTACCTAATGGAGCTGAAAAAGCTGCAGGAATGTTCCCTCCCAGTGCAGGCTGTGGGCAAGGAACCTGCTGAATTCCCTGCTGAATTCCCTGCTCACTGTGGGCAGGGGGGAAATGACAGAGCCCAGCTCATCTCCCT
Organism: Lichenostomus cassidix; assembly: GCF_008360975.1. Lineage (NCBI taxonomy): Eukaryota > Metazoa > Chordata > Aves > Passeriformes > Meliphagidae > Lichenostomus > Lichenostomus cassidix. The sequence goes on along the minus strand of NC_139503.1, from coordinate 3,311,881 downwards.
GGGTGAGGCTGCAAATTCTGGGTTTTCCTGTGCAGGTTTCCCATGCTGTGAGGTTTCAGCCCTCTTGGTTTGAAGGAATCCAAGTAGCCAGCAGCAGGAATAAACAGGATTAATCCAAACACACTGAGCAAAACCAGTTTCACAATTGCAGTGTAATGGAGGCGCTTGGGGGCAGCAATAATGAAGATATTAAGTATACAATGCTGGAGTATAAACTTGCAATAGCTAAATATCAGCTCCTGTTCTCATTCCTTCCAGTTGCCCAGAATATGGCTGTACCCTGTTTCACTTCCAAATGCAGAATTATGTATATCCAGGTGGAATTTGTACATGGAAAGGGTGGTCAACACTGGAAGGAGCAGCCCAGGATGGAGCCCCCAGCCCTGGAGGTGTCCAAGGAATGACTGTAGGTGGCACTCAGTGCCCTGGTCTGGGTGACAAGCTGGGAATCAGTCACAGGTTGGACTCGATGACCTTGGAGGTCTTCTCCAACCTCAACAATTCTGTGATTTGCTGCATTAAAAAAACAAAAAACATGAAGCCAAGCACAACCACTGTCATGGAAAGAGCATTTGGCTGTTTGATTACCAACAGGGCAGAGCCAAAATCACCACCAACCCATCAGTGCTGGGGGGAGGCTGGAGAATTTCTGCCACAATGACGGTCTATCCTCTCACCAAGACGCTGCAGAGGAGCTGAAATGCAGCAGTGGCAGTGGCAGAGTTCATCCAATGCTGCTCATCCAAATTCCACTCATGCATCCCCCGTGGCTGGCCAGCCCAGCTCGCTCCCAGCAGCACAGCCTGGCTGCTGAACTCTGATTTCCCACCGGCATCCTCCCTGCGTGATGAACCTGCAGCAGGCTTAACCTTTTCCAAAGGGCATCCCCCTCATCATGCACCATTTCCACCACTTCACACAGCACGTCCCGGAGGGTTGGGAGACGAGGCTGTGTGAGAAATAACCTTTGAAAGCCTCCCAGTCTGCCAGGCCCACAAATTACTAAATTAATGGCTGGCCTTACCTTTGGAAAAGGCAAACAGAGGAAGCAAGGAACCTGAGCAGTCAGCTTAAAGGGAATGAGAGCCATTTCCTGCATCTCTCATGTCACTGGACTGTTTAATTTAGGCAAAGGATTCACTGAACTCTGCTGAAGAGCAGCAGCTGCCTTGGGATCCATAGGATGGATCTGACACAGGAAAACATGTTTCCTGCCTTAATCCAGATTAGTCACCCTGTCTGTGTCTGAGGTCTCCTCTGCAACTTGCTGACAAAGACTTCACACCTCTGAAGCTGCTGCCCCCTCCTCCTCCTCATCCTCCTCCTCCTCCTCCTGGAAGACTCAGCCTCTTACCCCAGAGGGGACCAGTAACAACCAGCAGCTGCTGGTATGCACTGAAAATGTCAAAAATTAAACTCCAGACTGAGAAAATACTGCCAGTGCTGCCACACCCTGCACATGCTCACCCACTGCCTTTGGGAAACGTGGAACATGTGGAATGGGAACAGTCTGGAGTGTCTGTATCTTACACCGCAGAGCATGACCAGGAACATCCTCATCCCCCCTCGGCCACTCAGAGAGGAAAACCCTTAGTTAGACATCAAGGAATCCCAGGGGAAAGTCATCCTAAGCCAGTGATGCTTCAGCAGAGCCTGGGCTGCAGGTATGGCAGGAAATGGCCTCAGGTTGTGCCAGGGGAGGTTTAGATTAGATATTAGGAAACATCTTTTCTAAGGGTTGTAAAGCATTGGAACAGGCTGCCCAGGGCAGTAGTGGAGACCCCATCCCTGGAAGTGTTCAAAAAATGTGTGGACATGGCACTGGAGGACATGGTTTAGTGGTGAACATGGGTTGATGTTTGGACTCAACCTTCAGATGGTCTGAAAGGTCTTTTCCAACCTCAACGATTCTGTGATTTCACCTCTGGATGTTCACTGACCCTTCTGCTGCCAGCCAGGCTTTGGGAACATGTAAAAAACCTTCATGGTGGCACAGGGGAAGAGAACAAGCACAGTTCAAGGTATTCCTCATTGTTTTCAAGTTGTTCTGCTCTTTTCAGTGCTTCCAAAGGCTGCCCACATCACCTGGCTCAGAGGAAACCTGTCCCTCCCCATTGCCTGCAATGGTAATTCATCAGCACACTTCTCCAAAGGAAACACAGCACCATGAGAATGGATAAATACATGAACATCTGAGAAATGTAAGTTGTAATTCACCAGCAGATCCAAATCATTGCCGGGAGCCTCTCGGTTCTGACAGTGGTTCCCTAAGGCTGTTCAATTATACACCAGGAGCTGCAGCCACTAAAATCCTGAGCTGAGTGTCTGTGTGACACAGAATTGAAGAACTGCACATGCACACTGTGGCTACAGGATGAAATCTGAAGGTGAGGACAGGACAGAAGCTGTGGCACTGACGGCACAGCTCCATGGGAGGGACTGTCACATCACCTGGCACCTAAGTGATGGGGAAAATCAGCTTCTTCAGGGCTCTTCAGAGCAGCTGCTGGGAACTGAGCCACATAAAATATTCACTAGCGCCTTAGAGCCTTCTAGTCAAAGAGCAGGCAGTGGAAAGCCAGTATAAACAGCAAAAAGAGGGAAAGTGGCTTTAAAGAATATATTTTTAGGAAGTATTTTGGCACTTGGGGAACTTTTTGTGGTTTTCCCATGGGTACATGGAAACATGAGTAGCTCACATGAGTCACTTGGCCATCCCAGATTCCCTGAGTAGGGATCTGGTTCCATATTTGGGGTATTTTTCCCCAGATGCACTTTATTCTACCCTTGTCCCCAGCACTGTTCCCCCAAGCTTGGGGAAAACCAAGTGCCAAGGCTCTTCTCACACCAGACGCTGGAAATTGGTTTTAAACCAAACTTTCTCTGCCTAAATCCAATGCCAGTCCTTCCCTGCACTTGATTAATTGCGCTGATCACTTCACCTGGTGCTAATCAGAGCAGTGAAATGTTCCTCATTGTTAAACGGAGTGATTAATTACCAGGATTGCCAGGGAAGCTTGCCACCAGCAGCATAAATTCACAGAGCATGTTTGGAAGCATTTGCCAGTGGCAGAGCCTGAAGAGTAAAATATTGCCTCGTTATTTATCTTCCCCCATCACATGGCAAGAGCAGCAACCACTGGAGAGGGAGCTCAGGCCTTTGTTGATTTGAATTATTGTGAAACCAGCAGTCTAACATGAGGATTTATTTTTATAGGTTTGATTCAATGAGAACATGCCAAAAGCTGTCCCTGAGGCCAATGTGACCTGTGGTGACTCCTCAGGCCCAGCACAGTCCCACTCTGGGCAGCCAAGTGTGCAGAAGATTTGAACTACAAGTAAGTATTTCTCAAGAAATACTCATATTTGAAATACAAGTAAGTATTTCCCTCAAAGTCCAACCCAGAGGGCACCTACAACACAGTCCCCAGTGAGGAAAAGTGCTGTAAAAGCTGAGGTTTGAGCCCATTTTTGTGTCCTGGTTTGGGAACCAAGTAAAGAAATTCCTGAGGAAATTATTTTTCAAAATCTCTACTTAGCAGAGAAACATTCCCTCAAATTCGAATTTTGTTATTTCCTTTGAAATGGCAGATTCGTCTTTGCTCATCCTTGGCTACTTTTTCCATATCTATGCACACAACAGGGTAAAATCCTTGTTTCATGAGCAGACACCCTAAGAGGAGGAGGAGGTGTCTGCTGGCAGCTGTTGGAGCATCTGGCCCTTTTTAACCAACCTTCTCATTCCCTGAGATGGTGGAAGCAACAACACGTGTCTCTGGCTGCTGCCATAAAACCATCAAAGCAAATTTCTAACCTGCACCTGGGGCAGGTGTGGGAGATCTTCCAGCCATTTTCCCATCCTGACTGGACACAAAATATCCCCAGAGGTGGCTTTGTCCTTCATAATCTGCCTGAGCACAGACTGACAGATAGAGAATCCCAGAGGGGTTTGGGTTGAAAAGGACCTTAAAGATCATTTCATTCCACCCCCTGCCACGAGCAGGGACACTTTCCATTATCCCAGATTGCTCCAAGCCCTGTCCAGCCTGGCCTTGGACACTTCCAGAGATCCAGGGGCAGCCACAGCTTCTCTGGGAATTCCATCCCAGCCCCTCCCCACCCTCACAAGCAAGAATTTCTTCCCAATATCTAATCTCAACCTGCCCTCTGTCAATTTGAAATGCCTGATATTCCATGGAGCCCAAAATCCTGTTTCCAGCAGCGCCCACCATGCCAGTCCTTGGGAACAGCAGTGAAGCTGAGCCCCACAGTGAGTCTCAGAAATACCAGGGAATCACCAGGTGGTTATTTCCACCAGTGTCAGGATGAACTAACCCTTCCTGCACGAGCAGGCTCACAGCTCCCTAAGAAAAGCTCAATTCCAGCATTTTCCCTGGAGGGACAGTGTCCAGCAAACACGTTTCTCAGCCCAGGTGTGTTCTGAGCAAACAGCTCTGCCTTGTGCCCAGCTGGCTCTGCCTGCAGAGATGATGCACTGCTGCCTGCACACTTGAGGGAACACTGCTCATCCATCACCTGCCTGTCCCCACCAGAGCTGTGAATGGCTAAAATAAAAGCCAGCAGGCTCTCAGAGCCTTCTTGGGGGAGTGACAGGTCCCACAGGCTGGGAGAAACCAGCCAAGGTTGTTTTGCTGCCTGTGTCAGGAAAATTATGGAAAGCGCTGCAGTCTGAGCAGCTGGAGCCCAGCAGAGCTGCCAAGCATCCAGCTAGGTAGCAGTAACAGGTTTATTAAAACCCAGGCTGAAAAGCTGAAGTCCAGAGACTAAGATCTTCAGAAACTTCCTGGGACACTGCCAGAATGGCATCTTCAGGACCAGCTGGAAACAGAAGATGACATCTGGTGTGAGATCAGCCCTTTGAGCACCCCTGTGTGCCCAGGGATGCAGTGCCTGCTGTGGAGAGCTGCTGTGGCTGCTGGACAACTGCTGGACAACTGCTGGACAACTGCCCCAAGCCCCCAGAGCCCTCGAGCCAGATCAGCCTGGAGCAGACCAGGATCCAGCTCTGCATCTTGGACAGGAAGGCAGCAGGCTGGAATTCACTGGGAAGCTTTAGGAAGGAGCTGTCTTGCAGAAAACTCATCTGAGGATTTTGAGAATTCACAGATTAAATGGTTGTGGCTAAGAATAAACACAAAATATTGCTGTGGTTCTGCAGTTAGATGGGGATTTGCTTGTACACAAGTGCCAGGAGACTGTGATAATTAAGTGGTTGTTCAGGCTGGAGCTCACCCAAGCCATGAGCAGGGTTTTTGGAGGGAACATGACCATTTTCCCAAAGCACCATCAGGATGTGAATATGCCTTGCTTACAGCCTGAGCCATACAGGGAACCCCAGATTCTTCACAGGCTCCAGAGCTGCTCCACTGGGATGGCTCTGAGAGGGAGCAGGGACAGATGACACTGATGGCCTTGGTCACATCCTCACACCACAGGAGGATCTGGATTATTCAAATGCAGGATCGCAGGACTGCCACTTGTGACAGGGTGAGGAGCCATTTAAATATTTCCATGCTTCAACCACACAATCAAAGTTCAGGAAATCTAAGCATTTTCCAGAACATTCATTTTTATCTCATCTCAGAAAGTTGAGGAGCAGGGACATGCTACAGGGGCAGGCACAGCGGGAGGGACATCCCAACCAGACTTTCCAAGGGGAAGCACATCCCTTCCTCCCAGGTCCTCAGAGGCTGAACTCCACTTGCACAACACAATTCATGGTTGGACTCGATGATCCTTGAGGTCTTTTCCAACCTTAATGGTTCCATGAGGACTTCAGGCTGGGCATTTACAGTGAGGCCACTGAACAAGTGTCATGGTAAAAAGGGCAGTGATTTCATAGATCACCAAGTAAAAGTTAATTCAGGTTTGTCCAACTCGAGAACCCAGTGTCAAATCTTGAGTTAAACTACACCTGGGGTCAGAAAAACCAGGATATGTTTTCTATATCTTCTCTCATCAGCAGGGATGTTTCTCTGGTTGAGCCAAGTGTGTTTCAGCAGACTGGGACACTCCTGGTTCATCCCAGGATCCGCCAAGTTCTGTGTCAGACAGATCAAAGCTTTCAGAGAGATGGTCAGTCCAACCTGAGGGGCAGATGGGACAAGTTTTAGATGACATTTGCGTCTTTCTTCCTTTTGCTTGTGACAGCAAAAGGACTTCCTGCTGTCAAGCAGAATTTCGAGTCATTTAAATCCACGGAAGAATTGAGGATTAAAAGATAGAAGTTGTCAGCCTGGTGTTTTCAGCTCATCCTGCCTTCCCCTCCAGAATCTCCCGTGCAGTGCCTGAAATGCCTCCAGTGATTATGTTTGTAAGCACGGAAGACACAGCAAAAAATAAAAAAAATTGATTACACAGTGATAATAGGAATATGCTAGATGTTTAGGTGTCAAATGAAACATAATTCTGAAGAATATTTTTGCCTTTAGAATAATACATCATCTTCCCAAACCGCCACAAGCTCTCCTGTTATTAATACTCCTCCGAACGACTACAATTGAAATGATAATGCGTTCCTAAATTAATATTGCATCTTCCCATTTCGGTATCTGATGAGCTGTATCAAAACTTCATTAAATCACTCCTTGTTTTGCCAGCTCCAGCTCATACTCAGGCCCGTGGAACACATCTGCCTCCACAGCAGCCTGAGCCGCGAGCCACGCGCTGCCGACGCCAACGTGTGATCAACGGCGCTAATGGCACAAATAACAGAGCTAATGAGGTGGCTTCCCAGACGTGACAGAAACATCCCGGGCTGCTAAATAAATATCAGACGTGAAATTAGGAGGTTTAGCAACAAATGGCTTCGTGATTAGCTGAGAGTTCTTTTTGAGGAGCTCCGCAGTGTTCCCCCAACGATTTTGTGTAGGTAGTGGGAAAATTAAATTTTTTCTTGTGACTTTGTCATTGGAGGTATAATCTTTTCTTTCATTTAGGGATACAGGGCATTTAAAAGCATTTACAATCTTCCAGTGCATTTATTTTTAAGCTGACTCCCACTATCCCAGTCACCCCACCCTGTCCCATCCCAGATGGAGTCATTCCCACACCCCATCCAGCCATCCTGCTCCAGGCTGTTGCCATTCCACACCCCCTGCCACCTCTCCCCAGAGGAAAAATCAACCCCGACACCCCAGAAAGAGCACCAGGACAGCCTCTCCCACACAGCAGTGAGTTCTGCAGCCTCTCAGAATCAGCCAGGCTGGAAAAGACCTCCAAAATTTAATCCAACCTGTGACCAATGCCCACCTTATCAACCAGACCAGAGCAGTGCACTGCCTCAGCTCTGCCTTGATGGCTCAGATTTGAGTGGTAAATGACTCAAACTCAGCTGAGGGATCAAGTGAACATCCTTCAACAGGCAAACCATTAGGTCAGGGTTAATTAACTAAAGAGCAATTTCAATACTTGAAAAAACTTCAAACCCCAGCATCCCCTCAGCCAGGCTCCGCTTTTCCTTGTTTTTGTTTGTTGTTAGGAGTGACTGCAATTAAGCTCTGTGTGCCAAGCCAGGACTATACCTGGAGCTGAAATTAAACCAGCAACTGCCAAGAGAGACGGCTAATTCATTTAAATTCTCATTTCAAGGAAGACATTTCATTTCAAGTTTGAAATGTAATTACTTGGTCAGAGCCCAGGAGACCACACCATATTCAAGAGAAGTGATTGTGATTTCCAACCTCCTTTTCAGGATTCTTGTCCCCAAGATAACCACAAAGCATCAGGGATGTAACCAAACACGTCACTAATGGGAACATTTTTACTGTAAAACTTCAAGGAAAGGATTGCAGAGTACTCACACATGGCCACTACAAATCTTTACCTTCCTTTTGCACATCTGGATGTTTGGAATTTTTTTTTCATCCAAAGCGTTGTCCAGCCCTGGCACAGCTGCCCAGGGCAGTGGTGGAGTCCCTATCCCTGGGGGAATTAAAAGCCATGTGGATGTGGCACTTGGGGACAGTGGTGGCCTTGGCAATGCTGGGGGAACAGTTGGACTCAATGGCCTCAGAGCTCTTTTCCAACCCTGTGATTCTCCAAGATTTTACACACCCTTTCAGAAAGAAATCCCAATACTAATTTTTCTTTTAGAGACACTTCCCCCTTGTCACTGTTCCCCTCTGCCCTGCAGTGGCCACAACACACAGGGGATTGTGCAGCCTGGCTGATCAGGGCTGGAGGCCCCAGCAGCTCCAAGCAGAAAAAACCATAAATCAATTTGTAGTAAGGACTAAAAATTGATTTTTCTGAAGTTGCTGTATAGTGTAAGTTCAAGCGATGGGACTGAGACTCTGCAAAAATAGATCATCTGGTAATTTGCATTAATGAGGCTTAACAGTGTTTGTCAGAGAGTGATTAAGAAACTGTGCACAAGTCCCCCAGTCCCCACCTCCAGCAGCAGCACAGATGTGGTTTTGGGGTGCTCAGAGGCAGCAGAGCACCCACACAGCACCCAATGCACCTCCAGCCTTTCAGAGGAGGCTGTAATTCCAGACTGGGGTAACTGTGCCTTTCCAAATCCCACCCAAAGAGCCACAGCCATCAGTTTTCCATTCAAAATCCCTCCTAAGGAGCCACAGCCTTCAATTTTCCATTCAAAATCTCTCCCAGAGAGCCACAGCCACCACTTTCCTATGCAACAGTCCAAACCTAAACCCATTCCTTTCAATAAACAGGCTGTGGCCACTCTTTTAGGCTTGCTGGGGAATGCTGTGCGGAATGTTTTCCTTTTGACAGTTTTCTTATTGCTCAGCTTCTCAGAGCTGGCAACAAACATCACTTTTTATTTTCCAGGATGGAATTGCACTGCTAAAACCTGAAACACCAGAACTTCCCTTCAAAAGAAATGAGACATTTCACTTGCCCCTTATTAAGCTGTTTAGGCTGTTGAACCGTGATTTTCCCTTTTTTTTAAATTGGAAGGACAAAAAGAAGAATTATTAAAATGCGCGAAACCATCGAGCGAAATGCACAACGAGGAAATCTTCAGCAACGTGTGGCTGCAGCAGTGTTACATAAAGAGCTTTAATGGGCTCTGTGGGAACAACATCAGAACGTCAGCAATTCCACTGTAGTGCATTTCAGCTCAGCCGCTCATTAAATGGGTTGCTCTGGGACTTCAACTTATTTTGGAAGTTATTATGAGTTGTAGCCCTACATTCTCTGGGTTTCTTTTCTCTCCGTTTCGTGCACGGTCTGTGACTCCAGGGTCAGGGATTGTGGTGGGTGATGAGACCTATCAGTGCAGATGTCAGGCAATGTCAGAGCATCATCCCAAGAAGTGCCAGGATGGTTGGTCTTTAAGCATTTTTAAGTGTTGTTCACATTTTGGCTCCAGCACCCCAGGGAGCTCCAGCATTTCTCACACTGAGCAATCTAATGTTCAGCAATTGATAGCAGCTCGGTAACCACTGGATTCTCGGGAGAGTGGAGCTAAACAACTTGGAAAACAACTTGGAAATCAACCGGAAAGATATTAAGCAGGATTGTACTTTTTTTTTAACATTAATTTTTAAATGCCACCGAAATTAAAAGGGAAAATGCAGTGCTATCAAAATCTAGACATTTCTGAAGTGGGAAATCTTGTTATAAAAATGCCAGAATTACTCGTTAAAAAATAATTTTTCTAACAAAGCAAAACAGTTTGACCTTTCTGAGGTCAACATTTAGCCAAATTCAACTTGGTTTTGGTTTTGCCTGGAAAGTTAGCCTGATATTAACTGAAGACAAAATGTATTGCTCAGCTCTGAGCAGAGATTAGAAGATCCATTTTCCTCTGCTCTCCTATGAATAACAGCGATTTTACTGCTTTGGAGCACATAACATCTGCTGAGATGACAAAGTTTTCACTTGGATAAAAATCTAAATTTAATCCTTGCCCCGAGCTTTTCCCTTCAGCTCCATGGATCACGTGTGAGAAGCAGAACCAGCAGCACCCCACGCACAGCTCTGGGCATCACCAGTGACCAGCCTACCCTGGAGCACAGGTCCGACCTGCTGGAAGTGAGCAAAGGAATTCTGATCACAAATATTAACCATTTCAGGCCTGTCAGGAGGAGAATTAAGGAGGAGGGATAGAGGAACATGGAGCCAGGCAGTGCAAAACCTCCCTGAGGTTCAGCTCTCAGCAGCCCCACCGAGGCTGTGATCTGAGCAAAATGAGTGGCAATTTTCCCCCGAGGTATCCAGATTACAGTTTTCACACAAGCAGAATAATCTCCCCCAGCCTGGTCAGGGGGCTGCCAGGAAAACCCTCCATTTGCATGGAAATGTGTCTGGGTTGAGCTGGAGCTGTGCTCTGCAGAGCCCAGCACAGTTCAGCTCTGCTCCCGCTTGTCCCAGGGCTGCTCCTCAGTTTTCAGCTCCTGGCTCTGTGTTTTAAACCAGGGGAGGATGAAGGGACCTTGCAGCAGGACTGCCTGTCCTCCTTATCCATCTTGTCCTCGCAGCTCTGAGCGCCAGAGAAAGATTCCTGGTGAGGCTCCATGCAGAGCTGGAGTGTGGGCAGGAATTCCAAACTGAGCTCATGAGCAATGGAAATATAGGAATGTTAAAAGATCACAAGCATTACAATATGATCCTGCCAACATCAAGTGAAACATTCTGAAAATGTGGGCAGAGCTGGGAGGGCTCAGCCTGGAGAAAAGGAGGTTCAGGAGGACCTTCTCAGTCTCTACAACTCCCTGAGAGGAGGGAGCAGCCAGGTGGAAGGTGGGCTCTGCTCCCAGGGGACAAGGGGCAGGACATGAGCAAATGACCTCAAGTTCCACCATTGAAAATTCAGGTTGGATATTGGGGACAATTTCTTCACCAAAAGGATTGTCCAGCCCTGGCACAGATTGCTCAGGGCAGTGGTGGAGTCCCCATCCCTTGAGGGATTTAAGCCATGTGCATGTGGCACTTGGGGACATGTGTTCGTGGTGGCCTTGGCAGTGTGGGGGGAATGGTTGGACTCAGTCTTGGATGAGTTTTCCAAGCCAAACAACCTTCTAACTCAGAGCTGCAGCAGAGAGGAGCAGCCTGAGCTTCCCTGGGCAGCCAGGTGGAAGGTGCTGCTCTAGCAGCCACAAGCAATGGCCCAAAAGACAATTCCCTGGAATCACAGCTCCAGCAAAGCCACAACTGAGCTGCAGAGCTCCCACCCAGGAACACTGGCCAGGATTGCTGCACCAGCCAGCCAAGGCCCACGGAGCTGCTCAGCCAGCCTTTGTTCAGTGATTCATTATTCTGAAGTGCTGAATAATTCAGCACACAGGATTAACGGCATATGCCACTGAAACATTCCATATGGAGCATGGCTCCCTCAGGAGCTGCTCTCTCCAAAGGCAGCAGCACATCTCCCCACGCACTCAGCCTGTGCTGTGGGCAGGAGATCCTTGGCATTGTCACAGCCCAGACACCGTGGGCTCTCTGGGGACCTTTGCCATGCCAGGGTGGAGTGACAGGGTCTAGAAACATGGGAATGCAGAGGGATGGAGGGAAAGAAGTCTCCTCTCTCACCCCTCCTGCCCAAAACACCAGAGACAGCCAGCAAAGCTCCAGCATCACCACCCTGCAGCTCTGGCCAGGGCAGCACTCAGCCTCACACAAGACACAAATTAGTCTCCTTGTGACTTCAGTTTTCCGCAGCCTTTCCAAGGAGGCGACTTTGTTCTCTTCTCTTCTCTTCCTTCTACAGACAGATTCCCACCCACAAGCCAGGAAACTTGTATGAGCAGAGGCAGCTCAGTCCACACTGTTCTCACAGCTGTCCAAAGGCAGCCACACATCGGTGACACACTCACGAACCACAGCCCAAAATCGGCTGCGTGGGCAGCTCCTGTGAGAATCTGAGCATTGCATCAGCCCTGCCTTGTCCTGGAGGAATTTTTGATATCAGTGGAGAGAAAAAGGCTCCTCCTGGAAGGCACAGAACAACACACTCCCTGTGCTCCTGGGCCTGCTGAGCATCCAGGGATGAACTGACCTGGTAACTCACACAGAACCAGTGCTGGCATCCTCCCATTTTCCAATCAATAGCTGAACAGAAGGTGATACCCAATCCAGAAGATAAAAATCTCACTAAATTAAATTAACTTGTACAGTGTAATCAACATTCATTAAGCCAATTTAGTCAAGCAATGACCTCAGCAGCTTTCACTTAATCATATCCTTAAATGTCAAATCCACATGCAGATCTTGTAGAAGTCCTTTCCAATTACATCTTATTAAAAACTTTGAATAAATAAGTGTAGCTGGAGTTGTCTGTGTGCAGTGAGCATAAATACAGAGTCCCACCTGTTAGCTGTGAGGGTCAGTGCCACAGGGTAACCCCAGACACTCATACTCAGCTCACAGACACACAGTGAGACTCATTTTCCCCTCTGGAATCACACAGAAGTGGTTGCAAGGATTCTCCATGACCTGCTGCCTAGTTGCCTCCATAGCTTTTCCACTGTCACAAGCCTGCCATCTCTCTCCAGTGACACTTGTCACTGCGGTTGATATTGCACCATCCTGTTTCCTTCTGCATCTGCTGCCACACCACCTGTGAATCTCACCCACAGGGCTGTGAAAACTCCTCAAAAAAACAGAATTTCCAAGCACATTATTTTCTGTGTATGAAATGTGGTTTTCAGCTGCATGAAGCCCAGTGCAGCTGGGGATCCTCACCCTCTGCACAGAGCAATTCCACACCAAAGCTCTGCCACAGCACAGCCACCCTCCTCCAAGGCACACGTCAGCACAAAGAGCACAAAACAGGCACTTTTTTTCTCCCTGACCCTTTATTTCGGGTGGTTGCAGGGCTGAGCAGGCTGACAGGTAAGCACTGGCGCTGTCTCGATGGTATCACAGCAGAGAGCAGCAGCACTGACCCTGCCTGTCAGACACTGAACCCCCCTGACCCCCATCTGTACCACTCCAGGAGAAACCTGGCAAAGGCCACGAGGGCCCTGCAGGGCAGAGAGAGAGAAAATTTGTAATAAAGAAGAAAATTTGTGGTAAGGGAAAGAAGAAATCAAAAGAGTGGAATCCAGACAGATTTTTAGGAAGATGAGCAGAAATTCACAGGTGTCACCAGCCCTTTGCATTCTCTGCTGGGTCTGTGGCTGCCCTGTTGTGCCAAGTGTCCTGGCTGTCCCCACAGGAGCAGCAGGACGGGGCTGGCAGTGGGGACACATGGGCTGGCACCACACCAGGACACCCAGAGCAGCATCAGGGCAAGGTCACAGCTGCTCCTTGCACCTCAGCTCCCAGCTCTGGCACCTCCCCTCCCTCCTGGGCAGCAGGGGCAGGGCCCTGGAAACGCCAGGGATGCAGAATGAATTGCACCACCAGTGCCAAGCAGCCTCAGCAGATGTTCCTGGTGTCAGCAGGATGCTCCAGATCCCCTTGACTATTCCTGGAATGAACGCTGTGAAAAAAAATCCTTGCAGTTTCACCTTCTTACAACCTCACACATCTTCAAGGATAAATTCCCTGGCCTTGCCACTGCAGAAAAGTATTGGCAATGTTATGGCTAATTTTATTTGCAGAGCACTCCCTCAAACACAGCAAGCAGATGAAAAAGCCAAACGAGGGTAGTGGGTCAGCAGGCGAGCTGTGCTCTGTACCAGAAATCTCTGTGCTTAATTTATCAGATTTCTCATAAAAATCTCCCTCACGTGGGGAGTAAATCTGCTTTAATGTATCACACCTATTGCTAACTCACAGAACTGAAAATCTCATTTCATGGGCCCCAGGTTTACCCGATTACAATTCCACTGTGGAGAGTTTCTTAAAGCAATACAAGCTGATAATGAAATACTTGCTGGTAGAGCAGCATTCCTGGAGCTGGCCCTGGCCCTGGGCATGGCAAGGGGACAAACCCCATGGCCCTGCCTGGCTGGCAATGCAGAGACAAAGCCACCTTTTCGCAGCTCAGGATGGGGAGATTTCCACTGGCATGCTTATCTAAAGGGAAAAGCATTTCCTTCAACAACAACGCGGAATTTATGATCAAGTCGAGATGTCAAGATTGCTGAGACACCCTTTTAAGGCAGCTGTAAATTGTTTAGACAATAGGAAATGACAGCTTCTGCTCGAGCTTACAGGGGGAATCCAGGCTGGAGTGCAGATTTATGACTTTGCAGGTAGGAGACCATGGGATGAATATTCTTCACGGAGAACTGAGCATCTCCAAAGCTATACATTTGGTTATTCTTTGTACTCATACCTCAATTTACTTAAAAGCAGGAATTTAGGTCTCTTATGTATTGCTCTTGCTTCAGGGCTGCTCAGAGGCACTGATGGCTGAGTTACTGCTGGAGAAGGATGTGGAACATCCATGGAATTCACAGCTCCTCCCTCATCCTCACCTCTCTGCTGCACCCACTTGCTGCCAGTGCTCTCCTTTTCTGCAGAGCCTTTTGGAATGTGAAGCTCTGCACCTCTCATTGACACAAAGGGAGGAATTGTTCTGCCCAGGAGCTCCCTGTGTGAGAGCTCTGCATCCTCCCTGTGGCACAGACCTGGGGATTGGGTGTATTTTATAGTCTGTGGGTGTTATCTAGAGCAGGGAAGATTTACCCTCTTGGAAATACAGGATCTGACCTTCCAAAGGGAAATGCACCCAAACTCAGCTGAAAGAAGTGGAGCAAACACAACCACAGAATAGCTGGGGCTGGAAGAGAGCCCTGGAGATCATCCAGTCCAGGGCATGGTGACAGGAACCCAGAGCAGCTGACAGGAATGTGTCCAGGTGGGGTTGGAATGTCTCTGGACAGGGAGACTCCATGACCTGTCTGGGCAGCTGTTCCAGAGCTCTGCCACCCCTCCATGGAAAGAAGTTCTTCCTCGTGTTAAGATGAAACACTGTGGTTTAGTTTATGGCCATTTCTCCTCATCCTGTCACTGGCACTGCTGAAAAGAGGCTGGCACCCTCCTCCTGGCACCCCTTGGAGATATTTGTCTGGATTGATGGGATTCCCTCTCTCCAGCATTAGCTCAGCATTTCTGAAAACACAGCCCTGAGTGCGCTTTCTGAAATCCAACTGGGTTGTCTGAAAACCTCCCTGTGGAATGCTGCTCACAGCCCAATTTTTCAATTTCTACTCACACACAAAACCTGAAACCTCTGGCTTGCCTGTACCCTAACTCACTTTATTTAGAGCCAGGCAACCAAAACAGAATCAAATTTATCAAGCAGACCTCATCATGTGGAAAGCAGAGTGATGAAACCTCAATTGCAATTGACTGAATTTTGAATTAAGCAATCAACTGATTAATTACTTGACTTTTGTCTAATAAAGCAAAATGTAAATGACACTGGCACGAGAGTTACATTCCATCACTGTAGCTCCTGTTTTCCTTTGCTGCATAATATGGGAATTCAGTGGAATTACAGATGACTAAAGAGATGGGTGAGTCTGTCAGAAAATGCCCAGTTATCCCAGACTGCCATTAGTTTTTCTTGCCATGCAACGTGTTGCAAAATAAGGAAGAGATGTTTATGTACACAGGCAAGTATTCTGCATCCCTATGCAATAAATAGCAAGTGCCAGGTTATTCTGTCAGTTCTGGCAACCTCTATCAACAGCTAAGTAGATACAATCCATTGTACCTTTCAGATTGATTTCACACTGATGAATGTGAGATTGTCAGGTTGATCAGTCCTCCCAAATACATTAATCCACTCTGAGGTCATCCTGAGCTCATTTAAAATAGCCTTTTTCTGTCCTGTGATGCTTCTGATAAATGGCCAGTGGAAGACAGAGTTTCCTCTGCAGGATGTCAGGGCCAAAAGTGAAGGCTGTCAAAAAATCAGCATTAAAACCTGCTCAATGTGCTGTTTTCCAAAAATCCTTTAAATGGCACAGTGTGTTTGCTGACATTAATCACGGGTGACATTCTAGGGAGGGCTGAGTGTGCATGTCAAGAGAAACTTCTCCAGATCCCAAAGACATGAATCACCTGGAAAGCAGCTGTGTTTTTATCTCTAGCTGCTAAAACCCATCACTCCTGTGCCTTTTACTGCCTCACAGACCTTCAATCCTTCACTTGCCCACAGTGACCTGGCAGAGAGAGCACCAGCAGCACATTTCCAAAATCCAGTGTGCCCAGTGCCAGGAAATGCCCCAAGAGCAGCCCCTGCCATGGCCAGCAGCTACAGCTGGAGGGGAAACACATTAGAATGCTCCCAGAAGGAAAAGGAGTTCTAATTTTAGAAATCAGAAAAATAAATGGCTGCAGGCCTCTATAATCTCCACATCAGCACAACAAGATGCTTAGTCAATAAAATAGTTCAGCTAAGTGATCTCAGCATGTAATTCCATACGGATTTTTTTTCGGGGGGAAATGCTATCATTTTCCATTTCAGTTTAATGAATCATGTGAATTATAGTAACATTACAAATGGTTCTCTCTGCAGCCTATTAGTTTGTTTCTGTATGGTTCTAATGGAAGACATGCTTCATTTCCATCCTAGCTTGCCCTCAAGCCATTACGAATAAATTGTATTATCATAAGCAGTTACCTTTTAAAATGATCTTATCAAAAGTCTTTTGCATTGTTGAGGAGTGTTTATTGCCATTTTAGGCAAAGTGCTGCAGGCACATCACTCTTCTTATAAATATAAATAATTGTAGCAGAGAGACCAACTGGGCTGGAACTGCCTGAGCACCTTCCAGGCACGGGGATGAACATCTCCAGAGCACTGCTGCTCCCATCAGCAGCAAACTGAACCCTTCACAGCTTCGTGGAGTTCAAGGCCATGGAGAGAAAGTTCAGTTATTGACTCTAAACTCCTGCACACCACAGGCTGCTGCAGCTCACCCACCTGACCCTCCACCAGTGCCTTTGACTCCAGCACAGCCAGGGTGCAGCCTGAGATGCTGAGGATCCCTGAGGATCATCCTGCCTGGCCTCAGACATCAGGAGAAGTGGGACTGACCCCTTCCACATGGTGCTCATCCAAGTGAGGGATCACCCTCCTTGTTTTCCATGTTTTTTCCTTGACACAGCCCTGAAGCATCACAAGTTTTTCTATTTTTGCTGACTCCTGTCACAGTTTCACAGGAGGACAGACATTATCACTATAAATAACTGCACAGCTATACATATCCATGTAGGAAAGAATAACTGCCCTCACAGGGAAGAATTTCAAGCAAATCCCTGTCCAAGTTTTTTATAGAGCCCCCAGTGCCAGGCACCCTGTGCTCCCCAGGCATGACAACCTCATGCTTCACTTGGTTCATCAGTGGAAAGTTTTGCAGATGATTAATTAAACCTCCATTCTTTGCTATTCAACACCATTTCTTCTAGCCCAGTCTAGAACAGATGAGAATTTCTTCCTCTATAGTTTGAGGAGGTTTTGGGCTTGTTTGGGGGGTTTTTTTTGCACATTTGAAGAACAACATTCCAGCCAATCTTTTCTACACTGAGCAATATCCTTGACCTTTCTATATAAATCAGCATTATGTCCCTCAGTAGGAAAGAGGTCAGAAGGCATCAGATACCTCAGTAACCTCTAATGTAAGCTAAATCTAAAAAAGAAAAATAAAATCTCTGAGTTTTCTGAAGCCCATCAGGACACTTGGCTGGAGAATACCAGATCTTGGTGTTTTTCAGTGCAACATCTTTGATTTGAATAACTCCCATCAGCACAAGTCTGTAGCTCAAACTCAGCCTAAACACTGCTCTGAATCAGAAAATAACGCTCTGGGCAAGAGTGTCAACAACAGAAGAATCGCTTCTAGGTGACAATGAATGCTTTGATGGAGTGTTCCACTTCAAGACACTTCATTTTGCCCTCTACTCTCCAGGTCACTAACTGCAGGAAGCCTCCATCTATTCAGCATGCTGTACCAAAAGTTTGTCATATGAATAAATGATACATATTCATAGTCCAGCTGCTACTTGGATGGTCAGAGGCTGACTAGATGAGCAGCACTGACAAAACCACCAGGTAGCTCAGTCACCGTGCTTCTCAGCAATAAAAATGCAAATAAAATAGGAAATAGGAATTCTTGCTACTACCATGAAAAATTAAAGCGCTGTCAATTTAATGCAGTTTTGCTTTTTCGGTAAAATAGCATCTGTTCTCCCACACTGAGCAGTAATAACACCCTGCAAGGCACAAGGTCTAAAGCTCCTAATGACACGTTATGAGCCCACTTGGGCTGTGCCCACCTTGGGAACGACACTCTTTTATAGAAACTGAGAGAAAAGAAATACATCTGCGAAAGAAATACATTAATTACGGAGCTCTCTCTTATAGCTCTGACACTGGATAGGGATGACAGAATTTACAGTGTTATTTCTCTCCAAGGTGCAGAAAATCACAGGATCATTAAGGCTGGAAAAGCCTTCCAAGAGCATCGAGTCCAAGCTGTGTCTGATCCCCACAGGGTCACATCCAGGCATTCCTTGGACACCCCCAGGGATGAGGACTCCATCACCTCTCTGGGCAGCTTCTTCCAATGCCTGACCACCCTTTCCATGCAGAAATTCCTCCTGATGTCCAGCCTGACCCTCTCCTGGCACAGCTTGAGGCTGTTTCCCTTGTTCCCAACACCCCCATGGGTTCCCCATCCTCCTGTCAGGAGTTGTGCAGAGCCAGAAGGTCCCACCTGAGCCTCCTTTCCCCCAGGCTGAGCTCCTCCAGCTCCACCAGCCACTCCCTGTGGGACACATTTTTGATATTGATGATGTATAAATGTGTCCCTGATCAGACACAACATAGGACACCAACTGTAATTATTCTCAACTTAAAGGTTTAACAATTGTGTCAACTGGAAGTTGTCAGAGGGTGGGAACAGACACTGGGGTGCTGCAAATTAAACCATGCTGGCAACCACTTAAAAGTGCTCCTAATAGGTTTGGCTGTAGGAGCTTATTAACTGACAGGAGAAGTCCTGCTATGGGGAAAGGAGCTTCCTTTTATGAGCTACAGAAAATAAATTAGATTTTTTTTTTTACCTCTGCTCTATGTAGGTAGAAAGAGTTCTTTGATATCCAGAAACATGAAACAATAAATTGTTATAAAACCCGGACAATCAATTTAATTTCAAAAATGGAACCTGTTCTGTTATTTCGAGTTTCTGGCTCTCATCAGCGAGGTGAGGTCAAATATACATTTATATATTGTATAAATACGTTGAGAGAGCGAGAGAGAGAGATAGATGATAGATATACTGAGATATATATATAGATATAGTGACAGGACAAGAAGGAAAGGCTTACCACTGCCAGAGGGCAGGGCTAGAAGGAATGAAGGGATATGGGGAGCAAATCCTACCCTGTGAGGGTGGGAAGGCCCTGGCACAGGGTGCCCAGAGAAGCTGTGGCTGCCCCTGGATCCCTGGAAGTGTCCAAAGCCAGGTTGGACAGGGCTTGGAGCAGCCTGGGATAGTGGAAGGTGTCACTGCCATGGCAGAAGGGGGACTGGATGGGATTTAATGTTGCTTCCAACCCAAACTAGTCTGGGATTCTATATAAACAAAGACCCTGGGAATTTTTTTTTTTTTAATTATTATTATTATTATTATTATTTTCTTTTTTGGTGGTGCAGCTTGGGCTTTGCTTCCTTTCAGCAATAGCTGGAGAGAGACAAGAATTCCAAGCACACCATTCAGACACTCCCAGCCTGACTCTCCTGCAAGGGGCAGCAAAGGGAGCAGAGTGCAGCCTTCAGGCTGAGGTGCTGCTGGGCCAATGCACACCTGGGAGCTCAGGTGAGAACCTCACCCTCCTTGGGCTCTTAAGGTGAAGAGTTTTCAGATTTGGGCTGTGATTTCTCTGCAGTTAAAAGCCAAGATTAACCATCAGACTCATCCTCTGCAGAGCATGCTTGGTCAGAGGGGCAGCTCTGCCAAGGACTGACCTGTCCCAGTCCTCACCCCCCTGGCCAAAAGCCACTCCAGGAAGTGCAAAGCAGACCAAGAGGTGAATTAAGTGATACTAAATAAACAAACAGCAACTCCAAGTTTGCATTCAGACCACAATCAAGAAAAAAGAATGTTCCTGTGCTTATCTCTGCACACAGCTCCCATCCACTAGTGCCCGAGGCACAAGTGTTTCCAGGACCAAACCATGATCAGTTCATAATTGCAAAAATCTCCCAAGCACCAGGCTTTTAATTGTTTCTCCAAGATTTGCCTAAGAGCTATTTTAATTCCAAGCAGCTGTCTTAAAGAACAACAAGAAAACAACTTAATATGTAGGGCTTGACTGGGATGGTTCATTATTGATTGAGAAGACAAGAAATAATTAAGTTCCTGGAAAATACATCTTGTGAATACTTTGAGGAAAGTTTCAGGGACCAAATGAAGGACTCTGGGGGGAGTCTGTGTATTTTGGCACAGCAAGAGAATTGCACAAAGCCTGCTGGAGCTGCAGGGTCCTGAGTTTGGCTTTGTGGTGGTGGCACTGGGTGGTGTCTGTGTAGACCAGGGGACAGACTTGCATCTCTCTTTTGTTATTTACCCTTTGCAGCTGTGTCCAGCCTGGAAAGGAGTTTCCACAAGGGCACAGCCTGGGACAAACCATCCTCAGTGTCCCCCTGGCCCATGGGGCTGGGCAGGAGTGGTCAGTGCCTCCCTGGGCCAGCCCTGACTATCAAGATTACACAGATATCTGCTGTCCTTAAAAAACATTCCCCCCCCCCCCGCCTGTAAGATATGTAGAACCTCTCCTTCTTAGAGGCACTTTTCATCAATTATCTCAACCCATCTGGCTTTGTCTCCAAGTGGCATTGATTATGAGCATCCTGTGCCCTAGAGATAAACACACCAGCCCCATTTCCCCCCTGTGCCTTCTCCATATTGGCTCCTAACGTGATGAGACTGGTGATGATCAGCCTGCTGGGAAATCAATAAGAGCACAGACATGTCACAGCCCCGAGATTAATGGAACTGACTTGGCACAGAAAACTTCCCCGCGTTCGCACAGCCAGCCCACAGTGCTTGTCAGTTCAAGTTTCCTGAGCCACGGGCATGGATCCAGCTTCGTGGCCATCCTAGGAACTGGAGCTCACCCACTTCCACAGCTCTGGCTGAGGAGTCACTGCTGAAACAGCCCACGCCAAGCTCCAGCAGAAGGGAACATAAAGACTGAAAAAGGAGCTTTTATCCCAAGGAGTCATGAGCAGAATGAAAACCAGCCTAACGAAAAGCCCCAAACTCTGTCTTCACAGATTGGTTCTGGCAGGTTAGCAGCTGCATTTTGTTAATGATAATCATTCTGGGGAAGGCCAATTAACTTTTCTATTAATCCATCAAATCAGCCCCTCGTCTTGCTTTGGTTTTACATTTAATATGGCTCAGAATCACTTCTCTCCAGTGTGGCTGCTGCAAATCCCATGAAGGAGTGGTCGCTGGATCAGCTTTTCCACATCCCTCAGTTTGCACCACCCTGGCATGAAATCCCTCAGCAATCTGTAAAGGAAATGTGGGAATGGACTTCTCCCTGGTCCTGGTGGGTGAACCCCTGAGCAAGCATTGCAGGGATCAAGAGGAAAAGCAGGAAGGCAGAGACAAGAGGGCACTACAAATCTTACAACTTATAGAATCTATAATACGCACCCAAGAGGTAGATAATTTAAAGTGCTTTGATGAGCTATTAGTAGTAAGTAATAGCTGCCATTAACTCCAGCATAGCAAGGTCATGCAGGCTCCCGGAATCTGTTCTGCTCAGGATTTTCAGCTCAGCACTTTCTCTCCTGATGCCATGAAGCAGTGCAGGCTGAGATTGCATTCCCATTCCCATTTACTCACAGTCAAGTCAATCCCACTACACATCGATTCCCCAAAGCTAGATCTCTCACCCACAGCTCAGGAAAGGACCTCTGGAGACTTTTCAGGATGAAGAGCCCATTGCAGGCAGAGCTTCACCCTTAATGTTACCAATCACAAAGCGCAAGAATTAAGTAATTTAATTTTCCACCTGGATCTATGGGGCTGAGAACTGAAGGGTACAAAGCTGCCCCATTGTTTGCAAACTAACAGCAGCTCAGAAAGCCAGCCTGGATCCTGGAACAGAGGGAGAGGGAGGGAAATGAAAGAGCATGTGTGTAAAATATAGATAAGAAAGCAAATCCCAGCTGTCGTCCCTATCAGCCCTTCCTATTTCTCTGGCAAGAACATGTAATTTTGTGCCGTAATAGCAAAGGTTGGAGTGACTGCTGTCACATTTGAATGATACTGCTATAGCTTCCCTCTTTATATGTATCTGAAATGGGAATCTTGGAATCTGGTCGCTGGCTTCTGGTGGTTTTTTCCAACACTTGTCTCAGTCCCTCCTCTTCTCTATAAAATGCCCCTTTCTGAAGCACGGATCAGAGATAAACAACAATATGTGCCTTGCATGTTCAGAGACTTTCTGAAACATCCTACCATTTCTCCTTTCATGGAGCTGTAATTTGCTCTTCCACAAACCCACACAGAACCAGCTTTACCCAAGCCCAAAGCAAATCCCTTTTGAAACAAAGTTCTCTCTGCCCAGGACTGAAATGAACGCTTAATTCCTGCCTTAAGGACAGGACCAAAAAATTACCTCCCTCAGAACAAAGGGAGCAGCCCAATTTTAGTCCATCAATGGAAGCAGCACAAATGACTCCAAGAAGCAGCTCCAGGTGTAAATGGGTGGGTGAGTGGGAGTTGGAATATTTAGGGAGGCACAGGATCCGGGACTCTGCTTCAAACAGGAGCTGAGAGCCAGCAGCTCACGTACACAGGCTGTCACAGCTCCAGCCCACAAGTTTCCTCTCAAAACTTTGAGAAGAATTTGTTCAACACTTCCATGCTGCAGCCTCAAAACACACACTTCATCCCCATTCAGCTCGAGAATTTTACTTCTCTAATGGTAAGTGTTAGCGCTATATATAGAAGGTATTACACATGAGCAAATTCACATGAACAAGAAACATGAATTTCTAGATAATCAACAGTTTTGCAATGCGACTGTAAGCAAGAGTTGAATTAATCTTATATTTCGAACCTTAAATCTTTACTTAATGTGTACCTAAGGACAGAGCTTAAATTCTGCATGGGCACATTTGTCAGGTTTTGGCTAAATTAATGTGGTAAATAGCTGTAGAAAAAAGATTAGGTGAAATAAATTCAGAGAGTCGTGAAATTAGAGGTGCTCAGTTTTTTTCCTCCCCAGAATTATGGAATAAAACAATAGCTTCCCATGGAATAGACTTTAGAATTCAGATCCACTTCCCTTGTTCTGCAGGGAGAAACATTACAGTGATTTTTTTTCAAATTTTTTTTTTTTAATACACTGATATTTCATTAAAAGTGGACCCAAGCCACAGGCCCCTCTCACCTGCCCTGGCAGCTCTGCCTCCTCTCTGCACGCTCCATTTCCCACCTGAAAAACACCTCCCAGCCCCCCTTCTCCAGCCCTGCCACTTCTGACTGATAGCACAAAATTGAACTGCGCTAAGCACACATCCGAAAATCTGATAAATATTGTTTGGAAATATAATTGAGGTTTAACTGGAGCATGAATTTTTCACTTTGAAGCGAAGATTTCTGCACTTATTTATGAGAAAGATTTAGTGTTGCAAATAGCGATGACAGCTGAGATAAATGTTAACCCAAGTTATGCTTCTCCTCATAACCTGCAGAGCCTCTCTCGGCAGTTCTGAGTGTCACCAGGACACACATCAGCGGGCAGAGCTGCAGAAACCCCCAGACACTCCCAGCCCTGCTCTTGCCAGGCTCAGCACAGGCTGTGAAAGAGATCAGAGGCATCCAACACATTTGGGGTGCAAAAATCCCTGTGGAAAATTCGAGCTACACATGGAGACTGAGCCTTGGCTTACCCTTGGATCAGGTTTTGTGTCAGCATGGTTTTTGACACATCACTTGATGGCTTGGTCATGAATATTTAAGAGCAAAGTGCTCCCCAAAGTTGTTTTACAGCACCAGAACTCATCTCCCATGGCATTTATTCTGCTTGCTGTCCCTGCAGAGGAATCTGTACCAATTTGTACCAAATAGCTCGGCCATTACCGAGGCACCTGGAGATAACAGGAAGGGGCTATCAGGTTTTAATCTAAAGCTCTGTATTTTAATATCCTAGGAAATCTCTCACCCCGGTGCTGAGAACTGTTGTTTGTCAGAGCTCTCAGCCACATCCTGCACTGTGCAAACACCCAAAACAAACCTCACACCCCTCAAAAACCTCCCAACGCCGACACGTCAAATAGAACAACTGATAGAAGGTGCAAAAGCTAATTCCATTTTAATATTATCAGACTAGTTGATATTAAACTATATTCCACCACTTTCATCTGTGTTTTCATAGGTTTATCTCTGAATTTGAATGCAGCGAGAGCTCAAACTGCCGAAACGCTGCTCTAATCAGAGCTTCACTAACAAGGAGCCACTGGTATCAAACAATGTTATATTAAATCAAGGATGAGCATTTAAAATTCCTGCACAGCACCAGGTCAGAGCCAGAGCTGGACTGGAATGTTAAAGCCAAAACCTCCCGCTCCATCCTCCCATTAACACTCGTTTTCAACTGTGCAAACAAGATAGTAACAACACTCCAAACGCAGCAAACGCTAAATTCAGATCCCCGGCTCCGTGCCTCATAAATTTTCATCCTGGCATCACTTCTTGTTCTTTTTACAGCGTTTTAAAAATGTAGGTTAGCCTTTGCATTTTAAGCAGCCGCGATTGTATCAAATGCCTGCGTTTTACAGCAGCCAAGATGTTCCCAAGTTTGATGAACTGATCTCAAGTGAGATAAATTATGTCAGTTGTCGGCTTTGTCAGTAAATCACGAGTTGACATTTCCCTGATTTGTAAAGGTATAATGTAGCAGTGGAGGGAAGTGAGCTCTTGAAAACCTGCATGGAAGGTGAGATTAATAAGCAGTTCAAAGAAAATGTCCCAATGTAATGGGCTTGGAACATCCACACTCAATTCCAGTTCATTTGCTATTTCTCAGGTTTTCTTTTTTAGGAATTCAAAAAATGCTGTATAAAACATTTTATGGAATATTCCATCTATGTGCTCCTTTGCTTTACAATAATTGACAACATTTACATATATTTCCATGTTATATTATGCCATAAATTTGCATAGATCCAGGTAAAATTGTTCAGCTTTAGACCTGCTGCTTCAATGAATTGCAGGAGCTGAATCACAGCTCCAATCTGAATTGCATTGCTCCCAGAATTCCCTCTCCTGTGCAGCGCTGCAGAATATATCCCTGGCTAATAACTCTGATGGTGTCTGTGCTGTGGAGCTGCTGTCAGTCTGTCTGTCCATCCATCCTACACCAGGGCAACTCTTGGGAGAGACCAAGGTGAAACCACCCAGTGTGGCTCAGCCCCACAAGAAGTCCCACCTGCCTTTCTCTGTGCTTACCTGAAGTGAAAAGGGTTTGGATGACCCAGCTCTGCAACACATTCCACTGTCAGGCAGCACTGAGGAGAGGAATTCTACCAGTTTTCATACTGAAGCTAATTTAACCCGATTTAGCCCACTTTGTATGTTCACACTGCTTTCTGGAGTTATTTTTATTGCGCTGGAGCTTTGCTCACAGGCACAGATGGTTCCCGAAATGAACAAAACCAAACCCCACTCGAGCCGGCCTGGGAACAGTTATATTAAAGTGTTACAATTTGGTTAAGAAGTAATTTGGGGCTGTGTTTTGATTTACACTAACTCAAACGTACTGGTTCGCCACCGAGATGCCATGAATTTCTATGTGGCATTTGGCACTCGTTCAGACCATCTGGCCCCTGTAAAGTGCACACAGGGCATCACAGCCTCGGGGGCAATGTCTGAGCTGTGCTTTGATCACCATCAGGAATGTTTTTTATAGGGCCAGTCCATCAGCAAGTCTCATTGAGCAGAGGCTTTTGCATTGGTTGGATAAAATATACAGTAAAAAACATGGGTAGTAAAGCAATGGGAGGTTACACATGTTATTGCTAATATCCTCTTGAACACAGCCAAGAGAATGATGAACCATCTTTTAGACAATATATTCTTTCCATATATGCACTTTCTGACCTCATTTAGCTGCTGCTTTTAAGGTAGAATTCTTCTGAAAGCAAAACTTCACAGCAGGGAGGAGGAGGATGGGAATAATTACGTGAATAACAAGGAGTCAAATATTAAAAGCAAGAATTTAAGGATGCTAAAGGCCAACCCCTCACAGTAATACTTTCAGTAAGGCATAAAAAGAGAAATTGAGAATCAGTGACAGGGTATCACAGCCTTGCAGGATTATCTGGTGGAAACAAAATGCATCCGAGCTTGCCAGCTGGTGCCAACAGCTCTTTACCTTGATGTTCCCTTGTGTTAGTGATATTTGCATCACAATAGCGCTGAGACCGCACAGAAGCCAGCACGGCTCAGCATCCACCAGCAGCAGAGACACAATTCCTGCCCTGAAAGCCCGGGAGTTCACACTCGAAAAAAGAGGAAAGATAATTAACTGTTCACCAGAGAAACACTCGAGTGTGTTTGGAGAGAGCTCAAAGCTCCAGCACCCATCTCGGTGTTGGCACCAGGTTTCCTCTCCATCCTGTGCTCTCCCCAGGCTGCAGCAGCTGGGAGGAAAGGTTTGGCTCTCTGCATCCCTGAGGAAGGCAGGGGTGGACCTAAACCAGGCTCACTGTGGGTGGTGTTGCTGCGAAATTTCGCTTTCATTTCAAGAACCCAAACTCCATTTCATCCCACAGCCGTGGGACATCCAGCAGGACATTGTCCCCCTCCAGCCCAGGGGTGTCCCAAACCTCACCTGGCTCCCAGCCAGCACTCACCTGACACTTTTCTTGTCCCCTCCCAGAGCCAAGATCTCCTCCAAAACCCTTCCTTGCTCAGGGATGTGGCCAAGAGGAGCCTTTGGCACCAAACAGAGGCTAGAGGGGTGGATGACACCAAAAACCCAACAGTCCCAGCATGTCAGCACCCACAACCAGGACAGCTTCATTTAACAGCTCTTGGATTTCTGTGCATCCCATTTCCTGGCCAGGAGGGCTGGGAACACAGACATCCCACCCAGGTGGCCAACACATGGCAGTTCCATGCCCAGAGCTGCCCAGGGAATGAGTGGGTGGAGATCCCTTTTGGATCAGCTGCTTCCAAAGGAACAGGGAATGTCACTGCTCATCTCTTGGACTGGATTTGAGACCAAGCTGAACTCTGCTGGCTTAATTAGCTAACCATAAATAAACATCATTTACAAGACCTAAACATTTTAAAACACCCTGTTAAGCATCTGAAACATAAATGCTTTAATTATAGACTAGCTCAAGACTGAAGTAACACTGGGATAAATGCTATAGAGCAGCTGTCTATGAATATTTTACAATGAGATTGCTCTGCATTCTCCAGGTCCACAGGGACTGTTGGGTTGGAAAGAACACATTGATTCTCTAAAATGCCTTTTTGCCTTTCCCTGGCGGTGCCACTGCCCCCCAGTCACCCCCAGCTCTGCCAGTTTGCCAAAAGCTTTGTCCACAATTCAGTGCCCACAGTGAGCCCAGACATTTGGGGGTTCTCTGCTTCTGTTTTTCTTTGTCTTTGCCCAAAAGTTCTCTTTTTCTGTGTCTCTGCCCAGCTCAATCCCCTGAAGGATTCCCTTGACTGCAGCATTCTCTGGACCAGACCCCAAAATCCACATGAGCATCTTTAAAATCTACAGGGAAAGTCTGGTTTTCATTTTCTCTTTAAAACCCAGTTTCATTAACAGTTGTATAAAGAGACCAACACCCTTGAAAACAAGGCCACAAATGCCCAAGGGAGACAAATGACAAAAGACAACCACAAGTCACTGATATAAATCATTTCTCCATGTGCCTCAGCCCAGTATCACTCTGGTCACTACATTTGACTCCAGCTGGGATCATCACTGCTGAGCAAAAACAGCCCCAAAGCAGGGTATGATCAGCATTTTCCTGGCTTTGTCCAGCTGATTCCAAGATCTGCATCTCAGAGCAATCTGTTTTCCTATGAGCTGTAAGAGCAGCTCAGGAAAGCCCAGCCAGGAGCACTCCTGCAGCTCTTGCTGTACCAACACAATATAAAAAAAAAGATATCAAATTCCAAAGAGATGCAACAGAACAGCCATTGATGCTTTGTCCATGACCAAGTACATCCCCTGAGCTCCAACCTGGTGCTGGATGTCAGGCTTTGATAGCGAGAAAATGGCAAAAGAGACTTACATATTCCTTCTGCTGACATTCCTATTTCATCAGGAAAATTCCAAATGCCTCTAATTCGAGTCAGTATAATTTACTCTAAAGATAAAAGCACTCGAAGGCTTTTGTTCTAAGTATTAATATGATGGTCACAGGTCTCTAATTTACTGTAAAATATGAGCAAACAGACAAACCGAATCAGCCCCCAGAGAGCAGAAGGCAGGCAGCCAATTCCACCTTCAGACAAGGAGTGCTCCATCCCCGGGATCGCTTGAACACCTGCAATACATTGATTGCACTTAAGCAGCCACCATTAGAATGTTAATGCCATCCCTGCCTCCAAAACACTGGATTTTTCACACACAAAGCACGAGCTCTCCAGCTTTTTGCTTTTTTTGCTTTTTTTTTTTTTTTCTATATGAAGTAAATGGAGCAAGTGATTTTTTTCTTTAACTACAGGCTGGAAACTCCGTTCCTGTTACACTGACAGCAATCTATTAGTTAAGGAAATCAAGTTTTTACTCACTACAGGAGGGGAAAGAGATACTTAAGCTTTTATGTCAGTTCATTCTCTATTAATGATAAACATTGGGAGCCTGGCAAGGATAGATCATCTTGCACTTATTGCTGCGAGGATATTAAGAATTAACAGCAGCAGAGCAGTAATTAAACACCGAATGTCTGTGCCCATCCTCCTGCCAGAGCACTTCACTGCACACCTGGGCTGGGCAGGAGAGGGACCAGAGAGGAGCTCAGTAGCCCCAGAAATTGCCAACAAACAATCTGGGAACCCTTCACCTCATCCCTGGTCCTAGTGGGAAGGTCACCAGCATCCCAGGAGATCATCCTCCATCAAAAACAATGGCTATTGTATCTCTGCTACTAGTGCTGGAATTAAATTTTAATTTTTCTGTTCTGCCATTGTTGCATGGTTTTTTCCTTACTGGTTTCTTTTACTGGTTATTGCCTCAAATTCGGGCTCCAAACATTCCAAACATTTATTTATGCTGCCACAATATTCTGTGTATTCAAATGTATTTTGTTTGCACCATGTTTTCCCTTCCCTCTCTCATTCAATGCTTCCAGATTTATTAAATACAAGTGCCCTAAAGCATACCAGGCTTGTTATCCCTTTGGAAGACCTCAGGACATATTTGGTTTATTAACCATCTTAGATGAAAGCAGTTAATTTATATTAGTGTAAATAAAATACACAAATTACCTTAATGAGAATCTAAAGCTTAATTTGATTTTGTGTAATGCAACATCTGAAAACACATAAGTTTTCAGCCCTTATTTTCTGCTCAGGTTCAACCATAACCATGAATTCCCTTATCATCAAAAATACTTAGAAAACCACAAAGAATTTTCAAAAATAAAATGCATATTTCCATTCTGTCTTTTAAGATTACTCTTCCTCCCAAAAGAGCTTTTCTAAGCAACTTTTCACTGCTTAAAGTTCTGTTCAGTTTAAATAAGTGTCCACACATTCTGATGATTATCTGAAGTTCCTCCAAACTGCTTTGGGGAAAAAAAAATAAATCAGATTGAGCCGCAGTGTGCATCACGTCTCTTAAAACACCCAGCTCCCAGGCCCTGGGAGAGAAGCTTAAAAAGAGATTTTCAAAATTCAGATTTTTTTGCCAAAATGCAGCCAACACACTGGGCTTTGATCCCCGTCAGTGCCCACCACCCACCTCAGGAGCTGCAGCCTGACTGCTCTCAGCACGCCAAAACCTCCAGAGTCCCAGCCAAAAATTCTACTTCGTCTGATGCCAAAGCCAGTTTGGAATTTTATTATGTCACACATTCAGCGAGGGGAACTTCAACACCTTTTTTTCCCTCTGCTTACAGAAATCGGTTGTTTCCAGATTTTTGTTCAGGAGCTTCTCCAGCGGTTGAGCCCTGAGAGGTGACAGCACCTTGCAGAGAGGTGACAGCAGCCCCTGGGGAAGGTGCCACACGCTGACACACACAGGGACAACCTGATAAAACGGAATTGAAAACCTCTGTGACTAAAGATAAGGCTGCTCCAGGTAGCCCAGCCCGGGGGTCAGGTTTGCTCCAAGAGTGCAGAGTTTTTTAAGGGCACACAGGGACTCTAGGATGGTGTGGCAAAGACACTTTATTGTAAAAATCCAGGGTTCTTCAACTGTTAGTTGGTTCTGAGTTTCCATCCTTGTGAGGCACAACAAATGTGTTTAACCAACACCACAGAGCAGATAGGAACAGCATCAGGTGTGACCAACCACAGCCCCACTGTGAGCACTGATTGTTCTAATCATTGTTTTACAATTCTGGAACTTGTTTTTTACCTCTAGTTTAGCTGAGTCATTCCCAGAATGCTTTTCTAGTTAGCCAAAGTGACAGAAGTGAGCAAGGATTTTCCAAGGGCAGCAAGACCCTCACTTTGCAAAGCCTTTCTGCTCCACAGCACTGAGAAAAGATGATGTGGATTTTCCACAAGCGAAGAGAACCCTGCTGCACCCAGAATTCCAGCTTTGCTGGGTGCACTCTGCAGGAAACACCCCAGGAACCAACTCTTGGAGGGGCAGCATCTGCCAAATTATGGTCATTTCAAAAACCAAACTGTCCTAAGAAAGATAATCATGTTACTGAGGCTCTTGCAGGACTCCAGCCTGCAGCAGTTTTACCTTTCTCTCATGAGATCTGGACTCCGAGCACGTCTGGGGGTGAAAAGAAGCAGAGGAATGTTCATCTGGTTCCCACTCTCAGACAGGTATTCTTGAAAACTCCAGCCTAATCTTCACATTATTTGCTTTATGAAACACTCTGAAAGAAATCAACTTTGCAAGGGCTTCTATCAAATGTACATATTAGCAGTTTTCACTGTGACCTATTTCTCAGGCATTCTCATGTCAGAGTATTTATAGCAGTTCTGCAGAAAGGACTGAAATTAGAAAAACTCCCTGAATAGAGCAGCAGGCACATTGTGGTTCGTTTTATTATTTAAATGTGTTCCTTTCACTCCAAACAGCAAAATTAAATAAGGAAGGGAAAGAAATATTCTAGCAGTCAGAACATTTGGAGTGACTTGCATTCCTATCGATGTCCACATCTCTATATTCATGCACAGAGGCAATGGCAATGCAGCAATTCTATCTGGCAAACCGAGTTAACTCTCATCCATAAAATGTGCCATTTAAATTCCAGAGGGGCTAATGAACAGCACAGGAGAAGAGACCACAAGAAAAAAAACACAATAAGCGATTGAAAACAGCTTTCAACGACTACAATGTACTTCTCTTCCCAAGCCTGCTCTGTGGTTTTTTCATTTGCTGGAGGTGTGGACACCTGCCAGTTAGCTGGAGCAGGTAAGTCAGTGGAACCCATCAGCCATCTGTTCTCATCCCACACACAGCCCAAAAAGCATCATAAATATGCAAAGAACCACAGAGCCCCCCGAGGGAGCGGCTGGATAACAATAGCTTTAATTTTTCATTTGTTTATTTGATTTGCTGTAATGAAGGAGCTACTGGAGCAACATCTGAAACAAGTGAAATGCAACAAATGGAACTTCGGGGCAAAAATACATGGCTTAGAAGCAAATCTGCACTGTTTGATTTGGTGCTGGGTTGGGTTGTTTGAGTTCACACTCTCTGCTCAGTCATCAGCACCTCTGTGTCATGGACAGGGCTCTGGCTTTCTTTGAGTATCAACTGCTGCTTTGAGGGACTCAGTTAATCTGTAACGAGACATTTCCATGGCTCTGTCACTCACCATCAAAACATCTTTAATTTATCTCTGATTTAATGCTCGGAGCAAGCTGGAGGAGACACTGCCCCAGCCCATCTGAATGATGTATCTCATTTTGCTATCAAAGACGCTGAAAGAATTTTCCCCGGATCTTTGCAATTCAATGGCATCAAAAAGCATAATTACAACTGGAGGGCAGGGATGGATGGATTGATGCAAAATCATTTGAACAAAACCATCATAATTATAAATGACAGGGAGCTCGGGGTAACCAGCAGTGCCACGGAGAAGAGAACCAACCACAGGAAAAGAAAACAACTTCAAAAACTCCATGTTTTCGTAGAAAGAAAGGACAGAAAAGAGCCCCCATACCCATCCTCAGGAGCTCCTCACCATTACAACCAACCAGCAAACATTTTCTACAGGTATTTGCCCAGAAATGGCCCTCAAGGTAATCTTCTCGCATTACAACTGCAGCTGATGGGACTTATATTTTAATTTTACCTGTATTTTGGTTTGAGGGAGCTGCCTTTGAGGCACAGAGAAGGGAAGGAGCCCCAGGCTGGGAGAGGACTCAGGACAGTAGGACAAGAACTCCCTCTGAGCTCCACCTCCTCCCAACACTCCCAGTGATTCCAACAGAGCTTTAATGCATCTTACTTCAAGCAGCAATTCTGAAGAGGAAA
The DNA here is from genome assembly GCF_008360975.1 of Lichenostomus cassidix. NCBI lineage: Eukaryota > Metazoa > Chordata > Aves > Passeriformes > Meliphagidae > Lichenostomus > Lichenostomus cassidix. The sequence goes on along the minus strand of NC_139503.1, from coordinate 3,279,322 downwards.
TAGCAATCTTCATTAAGGATTAGGCAAACAATTAACTTATTATGTTCAATCTTTTTAATGTGTGTCTGGGTACACAGGAACAAAAACAAACACAGCTTAAGCGCACTACAAGGGGAAACCCTATGCTGGTTTCCTCATTCCAAATGAGCTCTTAGTTTTGCCTTTGTCTCCAGCTTAAAACTCTGAAATCAATTCAGCTGAACCAGGCTGGTTAAATGGGAAATTAGAGAAGACATAAGTCTTCCCAGTAAGTTTAAGGGGGCTGGGATTTAGGATTTAGGATTTATCATCACTATCCTTTGGTCCACAGGTGCTCAGAGTATTCATCACCCTCACCCTGAGGCCAAATTTGGGGCTGACCAGGTTGTAACAGCTGTTTTAATTGTGCTTAGGTTATTAACATGTTTATCTATTCATATAGCTGGTTTCCAAGGTACCACACTGCAATGCTGATTATGAGGCATCAGCTTGAGCATAAAACACAGGAGCCACCCTCCAGCACCCCCTCCTCCTCATTCCTTCCTCCTCTGTGTGAAAAAAAGGCACTAAAGCAGCAGCAAAAGCCTGATGTTTTCAACAAAACTTTGTCACATTCTGAGATTCTGCTCTAAGCTTTTTTGTCTGTTTTATTTTATGGCGCTTTTAATGAGAGGTTTCAACAACCCCATCATTAAATGAAAAGGAAAGAAAGAGGAAAAAGAAAAAGAATAATTAAATTTTTTAAGATTCTTTCTGAAGGAAAATGGTACTATGTCATTTTAAATGTTTAAAATCCAGCTGACTCCAGCATTTCTGCTGATGACTTCAGCAACTCACAGAGCAATTTAAAGAAATTAAGGCAGCTGGGAAATACAGTCTACAGTAAAACTACATAGATTATCCTATTTCAGAGGAGAAACAGCACAACAGATGTTCTTAACTTCTAAGGATCTTCCATAAGTCACACATTTGTATGAAGTCTGACAACACCAATCCCACTGTGGGTCCCACAGTACAGAGACAGTGACACCTTGGTCACCTGTGGGAAACAGGCACAGAGAGGGGAAGGAGTCTCACTGCAGCAAATTCACCTGAGGCAGGTGCAGCTCACGCTGAAAAGTGCAGCTGCTGGAAACACCAAACCCCAAAGTGCTTCATTCTTAACTCACCATCCAACCCACCTGCTGGCTGCCTGTCCATCTCTGGAGAGCAAGGGAAGCACCAAACCCACGTGAACTCCAACCCCTTAACCACAAGACTCCCAGGTGCTTCAAACAAACATGAAACCCAAGTCAAGGATCAGATGATAAAGGTGAGGTTTGGCACCTGGACAGCCTTGGATTCACCTGCCAGGAAAGAGGAGCTGGGGAAGAGGGGCAGCTTGTTTAGCAGGGGAAATTAAGCAATTAAGTTGTACCAGGCTGAAGCTGTGAGAGCTGCAGCATTGTGCTCAGCCTTGATGCTTTTTGGGCTCTGATGTTTCCAAGTGAAGAAAGAAGTCTGGGCTGGTGGGGAGAGGAGGGAGGAGCAGAGAGAAGGGAAAATAAAAGAAACGTGGAAGCTAATCCCAAGCACTGTGAAAAGGTCATGTGCTTCGATATGAGTAATTAATTTTCTTAGAGCAATGTTGAAAAGGTTAACCTGATTTATGGAATGCAATTTAATTTAAAATGTGTTGTGTACCTTGTTAAAAGGGTCCAATTATGGCTGCTAATTCTGTGGACTGACACATGTAACGGGGTCTGATAATACCCTGGTGTGAGGGGAACACATGTCAGTCAATAATTAGACATGGCCTATCGAAATTTGAGGGGGAAGGAGAATTGGTAGAAACGCTGAGAGAACCTCTATGCCCAGGGCTCACAGTGTCCCCTTGCAATTTCCTGCTCTGTGGAGCACTCAGTGATTCATTTCGAGGCAGGTTTGTGCTCAGGGTGGTTTATCATGGTGCTTTGAGACAGGAGTAAAAATGCCAGATTTGAACAGGTCAGCCCACGCTGCTCCTTGACCTTCAGTCTGTTAATTCATCTCCCAAAAACCAAACTAAACACCACCCTCCTTCCTTGATGACTTGGTGAAGCAGAGGCTGACAGAACTGCCCCAGTGGTGATTGTAAGCAGAACTCAGTAATAATCTAAATATCAGAGGCTGTGGGGATCCTCAGCAAGAAGGGCTTGTGGTCGGAATTTTCAGTCTGGAAACTTTTGTCCCAATCCACTCCTCACTCAGCTGCTCATCCTCCCTGGGCTCTGTGGTGTCCCCATTCCTGCCAGTCCCAGGAAATGTGTCCCCAGCATCCCCAGGGACCTGCTGGAGTGGCTGTGCTGCTCTACTCCTCCACAGCAGGAAAGCATCCCATGGGGATGCTGCCCTGGAGCTACTTCTGCCCAGGCTGCAGTGAAATATTTAGTGTATTTTAGAAAAATTTTAGTTTCCTCTCTCACCTTCTCACTTTCTGTGAGTCTCCAAGTCCAGCAGCCAGAGTTACTCCCTGGGTGTTTTGTAGCCACTCCTTTAGTGAGCTGTTGATGTGTGAGTGCAGTGATTATTGGCTGTGGGGTTATTCCTCAATGCCATGATCCCCAAAATGTGTGTGCAATGCTCCCCCAATATTCCCCCACAATGAGCCCCTGCCCAGTTTGACACTGCAGATTGACAGAGCGACTATTGCAACCCAAAAACCATTTGACAGGATAAACATTCCTACAAGGAGCAGAATAAATCAATTAACTCATCTCCAAGGTACCTCTCATTCCTAAACTGGGTTGGTAAGTGGCTTTAAAAATAGTGTGGCTACAAAGGGTGGCTCCAGCTGTATGGACCAGGAGCTGTGTTGTTGGGAGGACTGTGCCTGGCCCCGGGTGAGCAGAAAGCAGGAGATCTGCAGCTGAAATGTGGTTGTGGTTGTGGTTGTTGTTCACCAAGAAGCCAGAAATATGCTGTGTTCAGTATGGAGTTTGCAATCAACACCAACAGTGTTTGCTCTGTCAAACACAGCGAGCTGTGTGCAGGTGGATTTCTGGGTTATTGCTGACTGTCAGTGCTCAGCATTTGCTGAGTAACAGGCACTGTGTCTGCATCCTTCCAGGACCTCTCGTGCATCATTTGTCTGCAGAGCTGGAGGAAAATCAGCTGAGCTGTACCTCAGAGGGGATATTTGATGAGCACAGCATTCAGCACCCTGCTCTAGTGGAAGGTGTCACTGCCCATGGAAGTGGGGTTGGAACAAGACAAGTTTAAGGTCCCTTCCAACCCAAACCATCCTGTGATTCTTATTCTTTTGGTATTACCTCTGCTGAGAAAAAGAACATGTGTGTATTGGGCTTTCCTGAAAAACCTAATGGAATTGCACCTGGAGCAAGATTTTGTTTAATATATTGAATGCACAGAGGCAAGAGCAGCTTGTAGTTACATTGATCTTTCAGATTCCTGTTGCTGTGACATTGAGTATTGAAACTTTTTTGACATTTTATTAAAAAAATCCTTGTCTGAAAGGGTGAGGAGGATGGAAGAAACTCCTGCCTGTCCTCTATAACCCCAACTATTCTCATGTTCCCTTCTGCAAACAAAGGTCTTCCCAGAGCTGGTTTATATTGCCATCACCAAATTAGCTCAGGAAGCTGCATCTTGTGATAACTTCATTATGTTCTATTGACTTCTCAGGGAGCTGAAAGGAATATAATGGCAATTTCCCATAATGGATAACTGGCTGGGGAAGCTGGGCCAGGGAAATGGCCATTCCCTCCTCTACCCTTATGCAGTCAAATCACTGTCAGACATTTCATTTTCTGATGTGCATGTTGGCCTCTTATCAAGCTTTTTTCACCCAAAGAGGATTCCTTCTCAGAGGAACATGAGGATTAGCATCAGTTGGGGAAAATGCAGTTTGTATTAGCAGAATATTAAAAGGGCAATCGTAATTTCTCAGCTGCAAGGGACACTTAAAGCAAATTACCTCAATTAAGAGAATAAGAATCAGGGAACTGCTTTAAATTGAAAAAACATTCAGATGGGATGTGTGTGTCTGTTTGTCATCGGGGGCTTAATATTTACTTCTGCTGATGAGACTTAGTCATGCTCTATTACAATTCATAGACTCGTGTTCCCAAATTTTATGCACCAAAATGCTTTGATTTATAGGGGATAAGTCCCTTTTCTCTGCGAATTCCTTTAATATTGTCATAAATGTGGTCAGTGATGCTTATCTCATGGTATTAATGTGCCTCATTTAATTATATTGTCTTGCTCAAAAAGTGCACTTAGTTTGAAGGAAACTACAAATTGTTAACTTTTGGTAAATGCACATTTCTCACTAGAGAATGGTGCTGGTGCCTTCTGCCTTCTGGGATGGGTGTTTGGGAAGGACCATGGATTGGGCCAGGGGATAGAAATACATGTAAGACTCTTGGCTCAGTAATAATTCAGGTCCTTTCAGTCTCTGCTTCATGTGGGAGCCTCAGTTTGTGGTCTGACCATCAGTTCTGTGCTGTGTCCCTCATTCCCTGCTCTGAAGCTGCTCCTGGGTTCTCACTCCCCTACTTTAGGCTCAGGAAGGTGTGATTCTCTATTGATTACTTGATCTGTGCAATTACAATCAAAACTGCAGGGATTTCAAGCCTGATTGACTGCAAAATAGAAATCTATTGGCTTGGCTGGACTCCTAATGACCAGGATTAGGAGAGAACATGGTTTGGGGCTGCTCTTTCTGTGCAGGAGTGGTTTTGGGTAACTGGAGACTGGCGAGGTGTGTGAAGGAAGGCATTGATCCTATCAGGGCAGGCTGGGAGGGTTTAGTTCTGTCATCCCTGCCCGTGGCTGTGCCTGTGGCATCCTGGCTTTGTGACCCTTCTTCAGCAGCCTGCTGTCCACAGGAGTCAGGAACAGAGCCTGGGAGTAACTGCAGAGCTAACCAAGGAGCTGCAGCAGGGAGAAATCCACCAAAAGCCCCTCTCAGCTGCTCCTGACATCCCTTGTCCCACTGGATTGTCCCCTTGGCCAGCGTGTGAGCTCCCAAAATTAGTCTAGGGCCCGGAGTTTTGTCTGTCCCCACCCTCAGGAGCTGAAAGAAGGAGCACCAGCAGGCAAGGAAAGGACCTTTTGCTTTTTTTAAAATAGGTTTTCATTTAAAAGATGCCAGAGCCAGCAGATTAGTGTCTTGACTATATAGGTTTCCTACAGATAAGGCAGAGAAATTGATTTCAATTACCAAAGTGGATAGACAGGCTGCTCTGCTCTCCTGAGGATTTTTAACCCTCGAGAGGCAAAAGTGAAAACCAGGAGGGGGTTTGGAACCTCAAGCCATTTCCTCAGGAGCAGCTGTGCCTCTCGGAGCATAAATCCCCACAAAGGGAGAGAGCTAAAGAAAGGAGGTTTATTTAAGGATGTACAATGATCCTTGTGATACTCTGGGATTTCAGCAAGCTTTCACATCCTTCAGCGAGGCTCTGGAGGCCAAGGGTTAAAGTGGCTGCAGGGATTAAAGGATTTGGTGCCTTTCAAGCACCAGGTTCACCTTTTCCAAGAGCAGTCTGGCTGCTGGGAAGTTTTCCTGGGAGGTTCCAGGGCTGGGGTAGGGCAAGGCTGTGCAGTGTTGGATCTCAGCTGCACTGGGAGCAGAATCCCAGGGTGTTGGTGGGTTCATGCCCTGCTGCTGGACACCTCCAGCACTCAGCCCCAGGTGACCTTTGGGTGTCCAGGGGGTGGACAGAGGCACAGGCAGTGTGGAGGGACAGCAGCAGGAGCACAGCTGGGCATTTCCTCAGCACATGTGGGGAGATAGCTTCCAGTGCATCCTCAGACCTCTCCCATCTGCTGCTCCTGCATTTACACACCCTGCAATTCCTGAGCTGGCTCTGTAATTGTGTCTGCAGGGTGCCTGCTTCCCTTCCCTCCTCAAATCCAATTTGCTCCTTTTTGCAGCTTCACTGCTGCCTGATAATGGGCACCTTGCAATAGATTTTTCCGCTGTTCACTCGCTGGGTGTCTTTTGTCCTACCACAGGGAAATTTGCCCCTGTGGGTCTCACAGTTGGCTTCTCAGCTGGGTTTCACAGAGGCTTTCATTGCCGGCAGCATCTGCTCTCCCCTCCAATTACTCCAGCACATTTCTTTGATTCTTTGCTTTGCTGGGTTCACCAGCAGCTTCTGCCCTGGCTGAACTCCCCAGCAGACTCTCCCCGCTGCCTCCAGGTATTTGGGGGATCTGGCTGGGGTCAGAAATCAGATGTTGCACATTGTTGTGTTGGAACAGAAGGAATTCAGTGGTGCTGCACAGCAAGAAGACCAGCATGATAAACATATTTAAGCAATCACAGGAAAACACGGCATCTAAATAAGATTTTGTTTCAGGCCACGGAATACAATTGTTGCTGGAAGCAGCTCAGCAACTGCAGCTATTGTGTCCTTTCAAATGCAATCACACATTTCGGAGAAACATCCTGTGGTTTGTACTTTGCATTAGTGTTAATGTGGACAGGACTGTCCTCTGTGTGCTCAGCAAGCTCTTTCCTTTCCCTTTTGCTTTTCCCAAAGCTTGGGATGCTCCTGCCAATGCAGTGTGGTACAGCCAAATCCAGGTGTGGCCTCTGGCAGGTTCCAAGTGAGGCTGCAGCAGAGCAAACAGCATTTCTGGAGATGCCTGGGTAGTTTTTTCCCCCTAATGAAAAATGATTTCTGACATACCGGATATGTGAATATATATCTAGATAGAGAAATGTTTAGTTTTTATCGTGTCTGGAGCTCAAAACGAATGTTTTCCATTCCCAGCAGTGTTTTCTGCAAGGAAAACCTAATCATTCCCTTCACGGCAGTTCAGTTATTTTCCATCTCACTCTGTGGACAGCTCCTGGATTTCAGATAAGGATCTCCTGCTTGAATGCTGAGGGAGGAGGTGGCAAAGAATATGTCAGTGGAAAATACCCTCCTACCTGCCCAGCTTTCTCCTCTGCTCTTCAGTGGGGAACCTGATGGGACCTCAGTGATATGGGAATGAGCTTTCTGGAAGAGCCAGAGGTAAATTATATCGAGGTCAAGATGCTTTGAGAGGGCTAATTGGGTAAAACTGGGTTTCATTCACAACCCAGAATTTCCAACACACTTGCAGATTTTTTTTCCCCCTTTCCTCTTGTCTGCTGGCATCATTAATGCCAGGATTTAAGATGACAGAACTTTAATTGTACAGGACAAAGGCGTCTGGTTCCCTGCTTCACTGATCAATTCCAGCTCATAAATTGTAGCAGGAACAAAACTCTTTAGCAGTGCTGACAATTAAGTAACATCCTGATAAACATCCCCTTTTGTTTTATTTAAATGAAAATGCCTTTATTTCCACAGAGTGGTATCTTGTAACAATAAGATTCACTGTCCCTGAAGCTTGGTTAATTAAACACAGTATTTGCAATCTACCAAAACAAGCTGTTTTATGCAAGCTGATAACAGGGTTTCCGTTTCATAATGTGAACAATTGGGTTATGCAAATGCCAGGATTTTAAGCCCCTGTGATCTGTTTTTGTTGCCTTATTATCTGTTTCTGTCTACAAACGCCAAATATAGACATCCCAATTAAAGCAGTTAAATGCCATTAAGTCCAACTAAAGATGTTTTTATCAGTTAAAAACTTCCCCGATTTAATTAAAAATAAGGTTTGAAATTGGCCTTTCTTAACCCAAACTCTACTCCCACACTTCCATCTGTTTGATTGATTCTCCTACCAATTCCGCCGTGAGTTTTATTCCTTGGAGCCCTTTGGAGACATGGTGGGAGGCAGTTACTGAGCTGAGGTGATGCTCACCTGTCAACAGGTGCACTGACACCTCCAGCAGGTCTGGAGGAGTGGGGTTTTGGGTGGTTTGGTGGAGGACCATGACCTGGATGTGAAGTTTAAACCTGTCCAGGTGGTGTTTCTCACGGAAGCTCATCCTGCACAGCTGCTCTGCCACATATCTGCTGTGTGGAGCCCAACCCACACCCAGGTAAGGAGCAGGAAGATGATATCACTGTGGAATAGAAGGGAATAAACAGAGCAGAGGCATCCTGGTACAGATGTTGGCTTCTGTTGCAGAGCAGAAAGGCTTTGCAAAGTGAGGGCCTTGCTGCCCTTGGAAAATCCTTGCTCACTTCTGTTAATTTGGCTAACTAGAAAAGCATTCTGGGAATGACTCAGCTGAACTAGAGGTAAAGAACAAGTTCCAGAATTGTAAAACAATGATTAGAACAATCAGTGCTCACAGTGGGGCTGTGGTTGGTCACACCTGATGCTGTCCCTATCTGGTCTGTGGTGTTAGTTAAGCACATTTGCTGTGCCTCACAAGGATGGAAACTCAGAACAAACTAACAGTTTAAGAACCCTGGATTTTTGCAATAAAATGTCTTCACCATACCATGGTGGAGATCGTGTGTTTAACATCGCAGGCTTCTGGTGAGCCCTGAGATGTTTGTGCTCAGCTGGCTCTGAGTTTGCACATCTCCAGCTCACTGGGTAAGCTCACAGCCCTGTAAGCTCAGCTGGGCTGTGCTGGGGACACCAGAGGCAAATGTGGAGCCTTTTTGTTCCTTCATGGACCAACAGAGCTCTGCAGGGCTGGAGGAGCTCCTTGCTCCCTGCCCTGTGACTCAGGGCTGCTCAGCCCAGGAGATAAGACATCCCTCACCTGCAGACAGGTGTGTGCAAGGCTTCCAGTGATGCTACTCAGGGAAGCCTCTCGACTCTCCTCTTTCCCCAGGAGGATGTAACAGATCCCCCGGCGACGTTCAAAGCTTTGCGCTGCTTCCAAAGTGCAGTAATTTAACTTTATAGCAGCCATGTTTGCAGCAGCTGTCAGTCACCATGACAACAATATTAACACTCGTGATGGCTTTGTTGTGAGCACCAGAGAATGTAATATTCTGGAGGGAAGAAGCAGCAATTGCTCGAGCAGTTGCTCACAGCCCAAGTGACTCTATCGAACTGGGAGAGGTTCAAACTGTATTTTAAACATACAAGAAAAGACTTGCTTTTGGAGTATAAAATGACTTGAATTAACTTCAGTCTGACAAGGGGAAGCAAAGGGAATCACTGGAATAAATATGTGTGAGACTGGAAGATTAGAAAGACACATTCCGAAATCTCACAGAAATGCAAACTCCCTCTTTTTGAAGGCACTGCCTCTGGAATGGCAATTTACATTTCTTTAAACTTGGGGAAGGGGAAGGAGAGTGATTTAAGATTTAAAGGGGGGTTTGCCAGCCTTGTGATTCTTGTCTTAAACATAAAATAGTTACTCAGAGAATACTAAGGGTAGCTCTTAGTCTGTATTTTCTCTAAGAATTAAAACAAGGGAAAAAAGTGTCTTGGGTTTCAAACACTGGAGTTTGTCTCTTAATCCATTTCCTTTTTTAGGGCAAAACAAATCATTCTCTCTCTCTCAATATTTAGTATCTTTATTGTTTCTAACCTCCCTTCTTCCCCTCCAGAGGTACCCCTGCATTAAGATAAGGCATTGATCGTCTACACTGGGAAATTCATTCTAGTTAATTAGTTCATTATTCCTTTTTTTAGCATAAGATTGATGACTTATTAAGCTATGGTTAATTACAGAGTTTATTACTTTGAAAATAAGGAAAACTCCACAGTTCCAGCTGATTCTGCTCCTGGCTAATCTGGATTTCTGGCACTGCTGTGTCCTTTGGATCCATGTTCATTGAAACCCAGTTTTGGGGTGTGCTGCTTCCCACCTCTGTACCCTGGTTGAGCAGATGATCTGTCAGCTGCTGGTCTTCCCTGCACATCCAGAGCTGAGATCCCCCAAAACTTCAGCACTTTTAGAAACCTTTGTAGCTCCAGGGCCCCAGTGAGGACCAGAGCTGGAGCATCACCTCAAGCCATCAACACAGGGAGCCTCCTTGAGGAGATCCATCCTTATCCATCAGCCAAAGGAGACTGTGGCTAGCACAGACCTTTCCCATGGGAACCTTTTCTCTCTTCTTCCTGTGTTTTATAAACAAAGATAAAGTTTGGATGTTATTAAAAACTGTTTCTCGGGATGTGGACAGTTCAGGCCTGGCCAATCAGGCCTAGGGGGAGGCTTCGAACTGACCAATCCAGGTGACCTTTGAAAAGTCTATATAAGATGGAATTCAATAATAAAATCTTCTTCTGGATGCCACCTTTTGAACCCGGGCCTTCTTACTCTGCTAGCGGCTCAACAGCAACAGGAGAGAGCACCAAGCACCAGCTAAGTGAGGGAAGGAGCCTTGTATGTCCCCAGCAGCCACCCTACATTCATCTCCCTGCTCCCAAAATCGTCCCCTTCCAGCAGAGTGGCCAGAGCACCTGTGCTCTCTGACAGCCATGGCAGAGATGAGCAATGAAAGCTCAGGGAGCATCCACAGCCTCATCCAGCATGCAAAATCTGAAATTTTCAGTGGCAGAAATACCCTAAACTTTGTCTAATAATCCAGCCAGACAGCAGGGAGTGCAAGGCCATGGTGCTCATGGCTCCAGCAGCACCTGCCACGATTTTGGGAGGAGCTGTGAGACAAACCTGGCAGTGCAGCCACAATACACTCAGAGCTGCTGCTGCCTCCTGCTGAGGGAGGACAGAGCAACAGTTGTTAACCATGTTATCACTGCATTTTCAGCTCCAAAATTGGAAGTTTCCATGCTAAAATTAACACCAAGCAGGCTGAAAAGCAGGGAAGTGCAATGTGGATCTTGTAACTCCAGACTGGGGGGCATTAATGGTATTATTGCTGTTGGGCTTTGTTTTTCTGCACCACTCCTGCAGTCGCTGTTCTGTGGTGTCTGTGTGAGAGCAGCACCAGTTTAGCAGAAAATTAAAAAATAATCAAACACCTGTAGCACAAAATGTTGCATGGGAGAGCCTGCAGAGCAGCAGGGCTGGCTGTGAGCAGAGCAGAGAGGCAGAGGGACACGGCAGGAGCTGAGGGTGGATTTCTGTTCCAGCACCATTTCTGGAGCAGTGGTGCTCCCTCCAGGCTGTGTGTTGGCTCAGACAAGGGACAGGCTGCAAAGCCACCACTTTCTGAGCAACGTGTGAAACGAGCCAAGAGGACAAAGTTGCAGTGAGCCCATATTTTCTCACTGTCAGTACTCCAGGTGGTGGAGGAGCTTTGAAGGAGATGCTGCAGCCTCTGAAGCTTTCCTTTGCATCCTCTGCTCTGTTTCACCATCAGGACCACAATTAGCCGTGAACCCCACTCCTGCCTTGTGAAAATGTCAGCCTCCCAACATCCCTGAGAGAGCACATTTTCAAGAAAAACACAGATGTTAAATCAATTCCTCCATCTTTCCGCCCTCCCATCTTTTCAAGCTGCTCGCATCGTCCTTTTGGGAATGTACTCATGAACCATAAACATCTGTCGGTCTGCTGCAAACAATTCCCAGCCTTTAGCTGAACAGGCTCCTCTCTCTCTTTCCTGGCTCCCAGCATCAAGGCTGGTCACACTGGGATTGTGTGAGATGAGGGGCAGGCAGAAGCTGACTGACATTTTGTCTTTCGACATGAAACTCGTGCTCGTGGTTTGTTTTCCCCCTCCAGAGGCAGCAATTTAGAGAGAAAGAAATTAAAAGGCATTGGGATAGGAGCAGAAATAGCTCTAATGGCAGCTCATGAGAGTGGATTTCAGTTATGGAAATGTCAGTAAGGGAGCAATGGGGTAAAAGTTTTAGTGTCCCCTGCCTGTGTCCTGCTCAGCATAAGGGGTTTGTGGACATTGCCACCACATGTCCCATGTCACTGCATGAGGATTCCACCCTGAGCTGTGCCAATCACCAACACAGATGCAGAGATAGTGACACCACTAAAACGGGCACAGGTTTTGTGGTGCCAGCCCAGCTGAGTGGGCACCATGCTCCAACAACCTCCTGGACACGTTGGAAGGTCCCAATTACCTTCAATTTTTGGGCTTAAATAAACAGAATTTGAAATTTCCACCCCCAGGCACTAAAACCAATTTAAATTTTCATCTCTTGGGGCCAGGAACCACCATTTCTACACCACAGATCTCAGTGCATACTTCAAGAGAGGCAGCAGGAAGAGCAAGGAGTGAGCTTGGGAATTCAAAGGAACGTATTTTCAAGCAGGGGGTATCAGGTCTTGGTTTCCAGCTGTGAAACCAGAAGCCTCTGGGGGTTTCTGGATGTTTTCCAGCTGCCACCTGCTTTCCTCCATTGTGCATCATTTGTCCCTGGTGAAAAATAACTCAGCTGTGTGGCTTTTCTCAGTTTTATGAAGAGTATTGTTGTTGGTTTATTTTCTCTTCTTTTCCAGAAACATTCACGTTCGAGGATAAAGTGCCATTCACGTAGGAAGATTTAGTCCCTCTTCATAAAGTTATATATTACAAGTGAAAGGGAAACAAGCATGGGCTGGCAGCAGAAAATTGAATTAGCTCAGCAGTACACTACACAAAATAAGACAAATTTTGTACAGAAATATAATTGAAGCTGCATTATTTATCCTCCCTTTCTGGGTTATTTGTCAAAGTGAGCTGCAAGTTGCAAATTAAAAGAGCTATTGATTCTAAAGTTGTTTTTAAAGTATTTTCTACATTCAGATCCTTGGAAACAATTATCTCAAAGTGGTGCCAAACAGCCAAATCCTTATTGGTGTTGTGTTCAGAGGGATAATGTTCCAGCTTCTCTCCATGGTTTGTAGGCATTCAAACAACTCTTTTTGAAAGAATCATAGAAACATAAATCATTAAGGTCAGAAAATTCTTCCAAGGTCATCCAACCTGGGCCAAATCCCCACCTTGTCACCCAGCCCAGAGCACTGAGTGTCATGTTCAGCTGTTCCTTGGATATCTCCAGGGGTGAGCACTCCAAACCTCCCTGGGCAGTTCCAAGGCCTGACCACCCTTTCCATAAGGAAATTCCTCCTGATGTCCACCCTGAGCCTCCCCTGGCCCAGCCTGAGGCTGTTCCCTCTCCTCCTGTCCCTGTTCCCTGGAGCACAGCCTGACCCCCCTGGCTGTCCCCTCCTGTCAGCAGCTGTGCAGAGCCACCAGGTCCCCCTGATCCCCTTTTCTCCTGACTAAGCAATAGATGTTTCTTTCTCTGAGAAGTAATGGGAGGAAGATGGGATCAGAAGGGTTTGTGCAGTTGTGCTGTTGAGCACAGCAGCATCTGCAGGAGGAGCTCTGGCTGTCTGGGAATGTCACCAGACAGGGGACAGAGCCTCTGCTCCTGCCACAGCACCAGCCAGCACAGCCCTGGCACGGCTCATCCCAGGGTCAAGTTTCTACCACAGTGAAATTACACTTCTACATTCCTGTTAAACGTTCCTGCTCCATTGAGAGGGCAAATATCCCATCAAATAACGTCAATCACTCATTTCACAAATCCCCACTGAGGACAAGGACCAGGAAAGGTCACCCAGTTGTTTTCCCATCCAAGTCTGGATGGATGACAGGGTGCTGCCACACAGTTCCTGCCTTGCCTGTGCTTGTGGCACAGGAGATTGGGGGACAGTTTGAGGAGGAGGGGGGATTGCTTTTGTTTTGCAAAACAAACAGAAAACAGCCCTTGTGACTACAAAAGAAAAAAAAAGTGCATAAAAAAATCCATCCACAGCAGCATTTGAGCCATTCTCCACAGGCCCTAGGAGCCTCTTACTGTTTGAGTTAAGGCTCCTTATATAAAGTTTATGGGTCCCACCGGGGTGTTTTGAGTAGATTACATTCACACCAGCTCATGCAACGCGGGCGTGAGCAGTCAGTAAATCAGCCAGCTTAGCTCGTAAGCTCCTACTCGAGCCAGCGATGGGTCTCAGGGCTGGGATAACACCTCCCATTATTAGCTGACAGCTGGTAAACAAAGATCCTGCTCTGATACACATTGTCAGGGCTTTTACAGCCTCGGCACATGCACAGAGCTGGGGAAAACTGCTGCCTCCGTGAGGATATGTGTCCATGAAATGGTCAAAGTGTGCCTGATAGGGGGAAAGCCAGGCTGGTTTCACCAGCCTCCCAGAAAACAGGATCCTTCTGCCCTCTGAAGTTTAGAGAGGTCAAAGTGACAGGGAGATGGATCAGGATAGCTCAGATCTTGTAGTGACACGGTTGATCCTAGTTAGTGAAATTCATCCTTCCAGATCCAACTTTTCAGTGCTGTGTATTGCACCAGCCTAGAGCCTGTGGTTCATAGGGTGGTGCAGAATCCATAAATTCCACACTGGGACAGCTGATGTGTCCCACAGGCCCCTAAGGAGGATGTAGGCCTTCGTTTTCTGGGGTTTATTCTGGAGACTTCGCTCTCTGCCAGACACCAACATCTTGCTTCCAAATTGATGCCCTGGCTCTGAATTTATGGCATTTATGGCTCTCAGATTTCTGAGCACCCCATGTCTTATACATCCCTCCAGCGATGCTCCTGTCCTGCCCAGGGGCAGAGAAAGATGGGAAGCTGCCAGCTGGATAAAATGCCTTTAATATGAAGAAACAAAAACTGCTTCTCTGATATGTGGCAACAGTAGGGATGTGATTTGCCAGGGAAGTCATCAACAAGTAATTCTTCCAGTGGCAGATTGTTTAAGTCAACTGCACACTGATTTATTTGCTGTGCTCTAATTACTGAAGGAAAATGAGGGGAAGTCTGGTATTAACAAAATCCCTTGGCTTGTAATTACCCCATTCGAGGGGTTCAGGTTTCACCACAACACAATCCCACCACTACAGACAAGCACTCCAGCATTTAATTAAGGGCAGATAAAACTGGTGTCGTTGCCAGTTTCCATTCCAGCTCTCACACAAAGCCAGCTTAGGAGAGGCAGGAGAGGCTGAACGCTGAGTGTCTCCTCTGAAAAGCCAAGGAGACCTAACACAAAGCAGTTGTCTATCTATTTCACCCACTCCATATGGCCAGAACTGTATTTGCTTGGGAAATCTGGTGTGTCAGATGAAGGCAGTAGCACATCAGAGCTGCCAAAAGCTCTCAGAGGCAGCAGCATTGAGAGTGTGCTGGTGGCAGCAGCAGGAGCATCCCTGGGGCAGAGGTACCCATGGGGCTCCTGCCCTGCAGCACTAGGGAGAAAACAAAATATTCTTTGTTGTTCTGGAGCCTGAAACATCTTTCTTTTTTTTAAGAAATTGAGAATTTGAAAGATGCAGCCCAGGCATCCAGAAGGGGGGGGAAAAAATGAATATTTCTACATTTTAAAAATTGTTTTGAAGTTCTGAATTTTTAGAAGCAAAGCCCTGAAATGCTCAGAGAAAAGGCTTTTCTGTGGGGAAAATCTGCCAGAACAGGCAGTTCAGAGCAACCCTGTAATTGCCATGAAATAAATAAACAGGTCTTGCTTATCAGTATCTGCAATAAATTTTGAGAAAAATAACATTTTAAGATACAGAAGCATATCTCTGTTTTGATAAACACCTCTACAAGTGGCACATTCCTTCTCCCTCAGGGTCTGTCCTTCCCCTCTCGTTGTGTTCCGCATTCATCACCAGAGAGTGAATCTCCTCATAATTTAGATCCTGCAGCCGATAGTTTATGTGCAGCAGCGTCGCAAATGGAAGCTCCTCTTTGATTTCCATTATGCATTACCTTGTCTGACTCCCTTTTATTGTGCAGTGGAGTAAATGACCTCCCAGATATTCAGGTTCAGATGTGGATGTGATGGTAAATGTAAGTCCTGAAATTTCCATCCAGTGATAAAATTGTATAATAAAAAAAAATCACTTTCTTCTGTTAATATCTGCTTTTGGCTGTCACATCAGCGTTATGGTTAGATTGTATTTTGTAATATATCAGCATGGAATCCAATTGTTGTGTGCCGGTTTCTCTTTTAAAAATAATACAGCATAGCCTGAAAAATCAGTATATGAGTCGTTCTGCTTTTATTACTATCGGTTTTACATGAACTTGACAGATGATTGTTGGTATCAAATTTGTCGAGTATAACATTTAATTAAATACCTTTCCTCTCAGCGCTGAACACCACCTTGAATAAAATTACCCACCTCAGATTCACGCTTGGAGAGGTGTTTTGGGAAAGGAAGTTGAACATGTAGTCACACAGCCAAGTGTGGTGGATTCCTCATCCCTGGAGGTGTCCAAGGAATGACAAAGTGGCACTCCGGGCTGGGTGACAAGGTGAGGTTGGAGGCCACAATCTGGGAGGACTTTTCCAGCCTCAGTGATTCTGGGATTCTGATTCAGTCCCACTGGTGCTCCACTCCAAGTCCAAGCAGTGCCCTGAGCCCACGGTCAGAGTTATCCCTCTGTGATACAGAACATTATCAGCGCATTTGTTTCAACACACACAAATGTGTGCAGCGTTTCTCAGCGGCTTCTGAGGGTTAATTAATTAATGGCCCTGATGCCTGAGCTTTGTGTTAGTGTACAAACAGCATAGGAGTTGCTCAGCAGGGGCTGCCCAGGAGCCCTGGATGCTGCATTAGGGAGCCCAGTGCTTTGTTATTACACGGATAAATGTTATCGTGTTCATCTCGTGTAGAAATTTATCCGGTTTGCGCTGCAACCGAGAAACATTAGTCCTATAAACTCAAGTAATCTTTCTTCAGAGAACAACTGCCCAATTACTAACATTACTTATTGAATTGGTTGCTTTCTCTATTAAAGGGGACACGGTGCCAATCAAATCAGATAATTCAGCCACAAAATCGATGGCACCACATTTACTCAATCAAATACATTGCTCAGTATCTTATATCCATATGAAATTAAAGAGATGGATGTGCCAGCTGCACGCTAGAATTGGGCTTCAGAACTTTGGCACATGCAGGTTAAAAATAAGGAAATCGATGAGCAAGAGAGAATGTATTTGACATCAGTCACTGCTTTTAATACATTAATTTCTTCACTCGATTAATCAACTATTGATCATCCTTCAGCCTTCCGAGAAGCCAAGCATGTGATCTGTGGCTGAGCAATCCCTGTCCAAAACCTCTGGGCACAGGGATGGAGCATCCTGCCCAGCCTCTCCAGAGGGTCGCTGTGGAACAGAGATGTGCCTCTAGAGCAGCACAGTCAGATCCCAGGTGTGCCATGTGCTGAGCTGGACCTTGGTTGAACCTGGTTTATGTGACCAGGTATTTTCTTGGGCCCTGCAGTGGCCCTGGCAGCCTGTGCAGAACTCTCTGAAGAGTTAAGTGTGGGTTTCCCTGTCCTGCTGGGTTTCCATCTCTAGGTTTGGCTCAGCACCCACCTGGAGATGTTTGGTGGCCAACACAGGCTGAGTGGGCCAGATTTGCTGCTTCAGTCTTGCTTTAGTGATGGCATCACTGCAGGGTTTGCTTATGTGCTCTGCCTGTGCTGAGAACAGAACCAGGCTCTGTCCTTCTTCAGACGAGAGGAGACTTGATCCTTGCCTTTCCCACTCCAAAATGAAGTGTTCAGAAACCATGCGAATGGAAAATCAAAGTGCCTGCACACACGGGGAGGGCAAGAAATCATCACTTATTGGTAGACAAGCAACAATTTCTAATCTCAGCTTTGTGGAGGATCTGATTTACACCAGAACTGCTTATCTCAGTGCCCTCGCTGACCCCCTGCTTCCCTTTCTCAGCACTGTGCCAACAACACAGCTGCTGTTTGTCTCTGAGAAAAGAAAAGAGACGGGAGGAGAAGGAAAAAGACATTATAAAAATACATTGTAAGTTACCAGAATAGAAACTGTCCAAGTGCTGTGTCCTACTTTAGAACATGCTGATGCAAATAACAGGGAGCGAGTGCTTCGGATTTGTAACCGGAGTGGCTTTGTGAGATGCAAATATCCCTCCTTTGCCCTGAAATCAATTCTACAAGGCTGAGGATTGCCTGGGTTTGAGTAGAAGATAAAGTTAATTAGCAAAGCAAGTGGCAGTGCTCGAGCTGGTTTGACTGGCCCAGTGTGTTAGACATCAACAGCAGCTTTATCAGCCCCAGGGGCCCTGCAGGAGGTTATCACAGGGGACGTGACAGCCACAATTGCTGCCATGTGGAGATCCTGCACTACACAGCCAGACAGGTTATTGAAACAGTGATTTTGCTGTGAACACCTGCTGCCAGCCAAGGGAATTAGGAAATGCCAGGCTCTGGTCACGTCCTGGGTTTGTACTAAACCCACAGGTGAATTAGAGCAGCCTCCTTGCTCTCTCATCTATCTTGGGGCAAAAATTTTTTTTCCAGGAAGAAGTTACCCATCTCCAGCTCAGCCACACTGAGAGAGTTTAAAAGCAGATCAGGAAAGGCAACTGTCCCTGAGCTTTTTACAGACCCAGCCATGAGTCACACCCCGGCTGCAAAACCTCCTGCTGCCTTGTAGGACACCAGCAAGTGCCTGCAGGCTAAGACTTTCCCTCTCTGGCCTTTTACAAAGGTTTGGGCTCGTGGGGACTCTGCAGAACCGAGGCAGGGCTGGGGCTCTGCCCATTCATTAATGTCAGTGCTCTGACCCAGCACCTCGATCGATCTGCTCTGAGCACTCATCAATAGCTCCGTCACACCGAGCCCCTGTAAGGAGAGCAGGAAAATGAGCACAGACAGATCTCTAATAATCACAGCTCCTCTTGGAGGAAACAAAGCATCTGTTTTTTTCTGGATACGGAGGCAATAAACAC
The DNA here is from genome assembly GCF_008360975.1 of Lichenostomus cassidix. Lineage (NCBI taxonomy): Eukaryota > Metazoa > Chordata > Aves > Passeriformes > Meliphagidae > Lichenostomus > Lichenostomus cassidix. The sequence continues at coordinate 3,260,783 of NC_139503.1, read as the reverse complement.
GAAGAATCCATTTCCTGACTTCGGTTTTCCTGTAGAAGTGTTTGACTGGGAGAAAAGTTTCCCTTTCTCCAAGATGGGCAGGTTCTGAGTGAGTGAGCCCTTTTCTCAGACCTCCAGGTGCGATTTTGAGAGGTGAGGTGACTCTATAAAATTGCGTTTCACGATGAAAAGGTGAGGTTGAAATTCCACACTGGCGACAAACTGAGATACACGTCTAGTGGGAGCTTCCCTATAAAATATAATCCTCACTTGAGTGGGTAAATCACCTTTTGTTCTCTCTGTGTGTGTAAATATCACCAAAAATGCTCGGATGGGAGGTCAGAGCACTCAGCAAAGTACAGAGCTGGGATGGAGCAGGGGCAGGAGAGGGTGGCACAGGGATCAGCACAGATACTCCCACGCATACAATCTCATTTTGTAAATAGGAATGGAGCTTAAGGATCACAATTCTGCAGGGAGAGCTTCTCTGCTAATTGCCACAGTTTTGTTCAATTGACTGTTTGGCAAAGTGCCCTGTGCTTATCAAAACAATTAAATCCCAAATATCCGCTGCTGATATGTGGATTTTTTACAGGAGTTGGGGTAACAATTTCACTGGGCAGCCCTGGTGGTTTCCACTGAGTGTTGCCCTGGGCTAGAGCCTAAAACAGGTCTATAAGACAACCTGAAAAACAACTTGTAGCATCACTGTTGGAAATATTAAAGAAACCCAACATGCTGATGTGGTCTGTTCCTGAAGGGACACACACAGGTGGCTGAGTGGTTTAACCATCCCCACTGCCAAGGTGCAAGTTCTGCTTTGGCTAATACAATCCAAAGTATTCTAGTTCAATTATTTAAAATAAAACCTCTTTCTGCAATTCCAGTGACTCAGTAGAAGTGTCTTGGTCTCCAGAGTTGAGGATCACATCAGCTCCCATGAGAATTGAGTTGTTCAAGTTACATCAGTTAAGCAAGGACCCATCTCTGGATTCAAACTCTGTCCTCAGGCAGTGCTTACTAAATGGGAGCTTTATCTTTTGGTCAAATTTAACTACTCACTAGAAATTGCAAGAGCTGGGGGAAGACAAGAGGAAGAGCACCAGGACAGATCCAGGATTGCTGGAAGGGATAAGAGCTTCTTACATGCAGAACAGAGATTGTTCCCTTAAAATGCAGCTCCAGTCTCATGCTGATATTGGGCTTCTATTAGGATTTGGTAAAAAGCAGCTTTTTTGCTTCTGCTGCTTTCATTTGTGCTGTGCAGAGCACTTTGCCTCCTTCTGCTTCTCTAGTTATCCAACTGTCAGGCTTTAAAACAAGGAATATGCAAGGAGCAGTGATCCCTCTGGCCTTTGGGCTGAATGCTCAGGGGTTTAGCAGAGGAGCTGCAGCCCTGATGACACAGTGGCTCTCGGTGGCTGTGGCAGGTGCCAGGGTGATGCCTTAAAGCTGGTAAAAATACAAAGCAGACACAGCAGTATAGGGGGAAAAGGGTATTCCCTGGGTTTTAATAGGATCCTAGGTGCTCAACTAGTCAAAGGTGGAAAACATGCCAAGGCATACACCCCTTGTATACAAATTTATAGACCTTACAAATTAGCATATCTACCTAAAATCCCCCAATAAGAAACCCAACAAATGAGGTCATTGTCTCCCTATTCTAATTACACCCCCAAATGAGACTACAGCCTAGTTTACAAAAACATATCCCAGAGAGGAGGCTCCGTCCAAGGTTGGAACCTCTAGTTTTGAGGCAGTAGGGATGTTTCATCTTCTCCCCTGCAGAACCCCCAAACTAAGCTAAATATCAGACTACAAGAGTTATAAACATGTGAGGCTAAGGCACAAGGAGTGTTTGAGAAGGAAAGAGAAAGGGTATAAAAATGTATAAAAAAAGTATCAAAAGAAAAGGCAAAAAACCATCAGGCACCACAAGTGCCACACGTGGATTTGGTGCTCACGAGGAAAAACTCTCAATGGCTCCACTGCTGCTGGCTCTGGACAGCTGTGCACCAGCAGCTCCATGAATTCCCATTCTCTGCTGGCAAAATTAGATGTTCTGCTGGCACAATTTGGTGCTCATGAGACCTGAGCAGGACCCTGGTGCTGTCACTGCCCTTGTTCAGGGCTCCACTGAGCCCCTGGTCCCCCAGGAGCCTCGTGCTCCATCACACAGCCATCCGGCAGCAGGAGCAATAAGGGTGATGGATAACCTCCAAGGTGCTTCCCGACAGCTTTTACAATGCTTAATGAGGTAAACTAATTGTAAATTGTGGCAAAATGGGAAACTTAATGACACTTCAGCTCTTGAAAGGAGTTTAAATACTGAGGAATTGGCTAATGTTTCTAGGTGTTGGGAAGAAGTGGGGAAGCCCCAGAATTCACCCAGACAGAATCCCAGTCTCCCGTGATCCCCAAGTTTTTCATCACCTCACACAGACTCAGTTCCTGTGGCAAACCAGATGCAAAAACATTTGCTTTTTATTTTGAGGATTCCAGAATCTCTGGGACTCCAGAGCCTGGGAAGTGAAGAGTTGCCTGTGCTGGAGCCAGGAGCACCTGCCCAGCTCTGCCTGGAGGGTTCCAAGTCTCCCTGTCCTGGCACATAGTCCTGACCTGGGACCAGAAATGCCACCAAAATGGGAAGCATCTCCTCTGACTGATTCCGAGATAGAAGAGCCTTTTCTCACTTTCTCTCCTCTGTTGAAATTTAACTGGCTGCCTGTCAAAGCGCTGAATGAGAATAAAATCACAGCTAAGAATCCTGAAATCTGGAACATATTCATGTCATATGTTCCTGCTGAACCACTGCTACCCCTCGGTTACACATCACCACCCGGTCCCGTCTGGGAGACATGAGCAAACTTTGGATATTGTGTGATATGAAATATTCACACTGGCTTTGCAGCAGATGCCAATGGCTGCAGCAGCTCCTCTGCTCCGGGTTCATTCTTCTGCTTCAGTGAAATTTGCTTCTTTTCCCACAAAATCTGTGAAAGCTGCAGCTGCTGTGATCCTGCAAACAAGCAATAACATTCCCTGGCATTGCGATTCAGAGCTGAGTTTGCTTTGCAGCTTTGCTTTCCATATCTGCAGTCTGGCAGAGGTAGTTCTGAGATGTCACCTGCCCAGGACAAATGGTCAGCACTGGCAGAGCATTCCCAGCCTGGACAGGCTGGGAATGCTCCTCTCTATCCACTGGGAATGTCCTGGTTCTGCAGCAGCTCACATCAGCTCCTGGTAGGAATTTTCCCTGTCGAGCAACAGGCCCTGAGAGAAGGAAGAGGGATTGCAGGGATCTTGGACACACTTGGGCAGACTCTGTTCCTTCTGTCCTGCTCCCCAACATGCCAAGGCCTCATTGTGCCAGCAGAAAATGGGAATTCACAGAGCTGCTGGTGCACAGCTGAGCAGAGCCAGCACCAGTGGAGCCATGTAGAGCTTTTCCAGCTGCTGTCCTACTTGAGTGGAAATTTAGGCTGATTTTCAGTGAGCTGGTGCAGAATCTCTCCCCATGCTCTGATAGACTTAGTAAGTTTTGCACATTCAAATATTGACCTTTCATAAATCCTTCTCAGCCTCCCACTGGGGCAGCCGCTGCTGCGAGGGGAAGCAGGAGCTGGCAGGGCCTGAGCAAGCTGAATATCATTCTCCTTAAACAGCTCTGAGGTGTTCAGGGGCATAAAACCTTTAAGAGCTGCAAATGGCATTTTTCAACACGCTGCCTCCCTCTCGAAAGGTCAGGTGGGAGTTAAACCAGAGGCTCCTCTTCTCTCCATCTTAATCAGCCATCGCAGGCGCTTATCAAATTTCCCTCCTGTCTCGCAACTCCGATGGAATTGATAACCTGATCTGAATTCTCCCAGAGCTTCACTGGTGGAAGATCAGCTGCGACAGAGCAGGGTTCTGCCACTCATGGCAAGAGCCACGTGAAATTTGGATGCCTCAGCTGGTTCAGCACCCAGAGTTTCTGCATTTATTTGCTTCCTGTACCTGCTCTGATCCCATCCTGTTCCATCCAGGAGTTTTCCAAATGCCCACAATCTGCCAGAGTGACCCCCCTGCCTGTCGCTGTTGAGCTGCTAGCAGAGAAAGAAGATCCAGGTTCAAAGTGTGGCATCCAGAAGAAAATTTTATTATTTAGTTCCAACTTATATAGACTTTTTAAAGGTCACCCAGATTGGTCAGTTCAAAGCCTCCCCCTAGGCCTGATTGGCCAGGCCTGAACTGTCCATATTTTGAGAAACTGTTTTAACAAACATCCAAACTTTATCTTTGTTTATAAAACACAGGAAGAAGAGAGAAAGAATTCTCATGGGGAAGGTCTGTGCTAGCCACACCTGCCCTTCTCTGAACTGTCACAGGCGCTGGGGACAGAGGTGACCAGGCGAGTCACCATGATCTGCTCTGTCCCTGCAGTGTAGAGAACTTCATTAACATCCTGCTAATGAGTCACTTCCAAAGCTTCCTCCCTTCCCCTAATTACTCACAGAAGGTATCACCAGTGACAATGATTGAGGTGTGCTTTAGGGGCACACATGGAATCCACAATGGTATGGCGAAGACACTTCATTGCAAAAATCTAGGGTTCTTAAACTGTTAGTTTGTTATGAGTTTACACACTTGGGAGGCACAACAAATGTGCTTAACCAACCACCAGAGACCAAGATAAAAACAAGCATTAAGTGTAACCAATCGCCAGTCCTACCCTGTAAGCACTTATAGCTTCTAATAATTGTTTTACAATTCTGTAACTTGTTTTTCACCTCTAGTTCAGCTGAGTCATTCCCAGAATGCTTTTCTAGTTAGCCAAAATGACAGAAGTGAGCAAGGATTTTACAAGGGCAGCAAGGCCTTCACTTTGCAAGGCCTTCACTTTGCAAGGCCTTCACTTTGCAAGGCCTTTCTGCTCCACAACACTGAGAAAAGATGATGTGGATTTTCCATAAGTGAAGAGGACTCTGCTGCACCAAGAATTCCAGCTCTCCTGGGTGCACTCTGCAGGAAGCACCCCAGGAACCAGCTCTTGCCATTTGTTTCCCCGATATTTCTCAGGCACGAGGTTGCAGTCATGTGTCCCAATGCAGCTCCTCATCACCAGCTCTTCAAGTGCCACAAACCCTTCCTGGCTCCTGTCCCTTCAACCAGGACAGTCCTGGCACTGCCAGCACTGCCAATGGAACCTAAAACCACCCAAAATCTGGGTTAGCACCAACCAGCTGTCCCTGTCCTTGCAGCTGGAGATGCTGAGGACCAGAAGCTTTGGGCAAAGCCAGGGCAGCATCCTGAGAAACGCTGCCTTGATTTTTAAAGGAATTTTAAAAACTATCCCATTTGAGGTCAAAATTTGGTAAAGACACGTCATGTAACTGGTTCACCAGCTATAAATATCCAGAACCACAGAACTTGTTTCATAGCAGCAAGTATTTGCTGGGAAAACTGTCTATTAAACAAAAGAACTAATTTCCAGCAAGGCAGTCACAGAAATGCTTTATCCAGCCCAAATCCCAAGCTTCTGCAGAGGACAGAGGGATGGCAGCAGCTGGGAACAGGCTGGGGTGACCCTGCCCAGCCATATGTGCACCATCATAAAGGACATGGCACCAAGGACAGATTTCCCCGGTCATCCACGTGTCCCTGCCCTTGCCAGGTGGGGAAAGCATTAGTTATGCCTCCTGAAGCTCCCACCTTTGCAGAGAAGTCTTTCCAACCCGTGGACATGCTGGCTGTGTTCCTGGGGCAGGATCTGCCATGCTGCTCCCCCCGGTCGGTGCCAATCTGCTCAGTTCCTGGGATGCAGCTCCACTTGCTGAAAGCAGATGCCATGCCCAGATTTCTTCTGCTGCTGAATCTCAGCTGTAGTTTGGCAGTTCCACAGTGATGTAGTGTTTTCCTCTCTCTCCCTGTCATGCCATCCCTCCTCCGAGGTGAGCTGGCCGCGTTTTCTATCAGCTGTTAATTCACCCTGATGTTTGCATTTCTCTCTCCTTCCCAAGCATCACAAATCACGCTGCTTCTCCCTCATGCACACACCCGAGGGGAGAGGGAGGCTGCAGGAAAACATCCTGGGAAAGGAGCTTTGATTCCCTGCCTGCTCCAAAAGGAAATCATTTTAAAACGGGAAAATCTCTCATGATGTTAATCAGTTCTTTCAATATTTGCTGTGCTTGAAGCACTGACTTGCTTCTCCGATTTTAGAGGCGAGAAATATCACACAGATTTTGAATGAGGAAATTGCACACATGCAATGACACACTTCCCCTCACATTCCCACTCACAGCCCAGACTCCCCACACCCCTCACACCCCCAAAAGCTGCTGGGATGTCCCTGGGGTGTCCCTGTGCTGCTGCTGGCAGTGCCGTGAGCATCCTGCACCCAGGGTTTGCATCCTTCCAGAGGAATCCTTACCCTGGCACGTGACTGCAATATTTTAAAAGTCAGGGAGTTGCATTATGTGTCAGAAGTGGTCAAATTAAGTTAATTTGACCTTTAAACTCCATTTTTAATCCCTTTCTTTGGCATCTAGCGTGATTTGCATTCCGCTATACTGACACTCGGCCTAACAAATGACTTTCTTTCCAAACTGCCTTTGAAGTATCTGAACTTAATGGACTATAACATTTATGAACATCTGAGTTCTTCTCTCAGCAGCTGCACTGGGTTATTGATGATCTAATTGAAATGCTGGCAAATATATCCCAGCAGTATATGGGGAGCAGCAGCCGACTCGGCACGACCCCAGAGCCTTGGAAGCGTATGGTTTCCGTGCTATTCATTAGCAGCAGACAGTATATTTTCAGCTATGTTAAAACAACAACAAAGAGCAGAGCAAAGACACCAGAAGAGGGGAAAAAATTAATCCACATGCAGGGAAAAGGCTGATTTGTTGCTCTTCTGTGGATCCCCGGGCAGCTCTGCTGCAGGGAGCACTGGGGGCAGCTTGGTGCAAATTGGGCACCTCTTGCAACCTGGGATTTATTTATTTAGAGAAATAGCCAAGGGCAGGGCAGGTTATCCAGGGAACATCCACCTTCCTGTCTGAACAGGTAAAAAATACATGGACAAGCTGAAAATTGAACAACTGGGTACAAAAATATGGGGGTTTTCATTATCAGCTCCAAAAATCATCACACCCTTCTAAGCCCTGTGGGGGTGATCCAAGGTGGAAATGTCCAAACTGTCCATGGCAGGCCAGGAGCTGCTCCCAGTGCTCCCCAGAAACACAGCTGGCACACACTTCCACCACAGCTTCAACAAGGTGAGGTTTGGAAATGCCCATTTCCGTAGTAATGTCGGGAATTGCATTGCACTCAATATTTATCCAGCAACCAGCTGAGAGCACACTCTGCTCTACACTGATTGGCACGTAATTAAGCAAAGGAAAGAAAGTCATAATGTTTAGCAGCAGCAGCACTTGAGTATTCAACAGTAACAGGAAAGATAGGGATGGTATGCTGCTAAAAATAAATAGGGAATGGCTTATTAGGAGGTGTAGTAAGTTCCTGTGCCGTGAATAGCTTCAGGCAGTCCATTCCCTTCCATTTCATTTCATTTGATAGTCAGGATTTACACCAGGGATAAAAGAGGAAGAAAAAGGATATTGAAAAAAGTGGAGAAAATTTTTGACATGAAAATAAAGATGAGGGGAAATCAAATTTGTATCTTTGAGCAGATGGAGGCTGAGCTGTTCCTGGCATCATCTACACAGCTGGATTCACTCTCCTGGTCCAGGCTGGCTAAAAGACGCCGATAAAAATGAAAAATGCAAATGAATCCTCTACACCTTACTGGACACACCGGAATGGAGGGTGCCACTCAAAAGGCAATCTCTCCACAACATTTAAAAACACTGTGCAATTTATATCTCGTGCTTGACAGAGCATCCAAAAGTAATTTCAGCAGTGTGTCCTGGTGCCACCGCGCTCCGCCGAGGGTGCCAGTCACTGTGCCGTGCCTGCAGCCCCGCTGGATCATTTCCCTTCCCTCTCCAAGCTGCAGAGCTTTAAAATGCAATACGAGTTGGCTGCTGGCCTCTCATTTCTGCTGGAAAATCTGGCTGTGCCAGCGTGTGTAAGGTCAACAGCACAAAGCTTGCTTATTAACTGGAAATTTGGGGGATCTGGTGCCAGGAAATAGCTTTCAGCCTTTGTGAGGAGGAATAAAGAGGTTTCAGGGCAGTGGTTTGCTACAGAGGAAAATCAGGTTTGAGCATATTTCATGGTCCAGATTTGCCTCTGTTCCAGGGCACCAGGAGCTGTGTCTTATCCTACCAGGACACTCAATTAGGCCTTTTTAATCCAAGCATAAAGCTCTTCCGAATCACATTACACCACCCATGGCATTACTGTCCCCCAGAGCACAGGGAACAGCATCCCACAACCTCCTGGCACACTTGGAGTTCAGCACTCCCACTCTGTGCCTCTCTCCTGGCTGTCCAAACTCGAGATATTTTGTTATTTAGGGATCAAAACCACTTTGGGCCGAGCTGCACAGGAGACATTCCCAGCTTCCTTCATGAAAAATCCTTTTTTCCAGCTGTGCTGGAGGGACACCCAGGCTTTCCCACTTCCTGCTCCTGCTTTGCCAAGCAGGGATTTACTGTTGAGAAGAAGCAGTCTAAGCAGGCAGCATTGGGGGTCTTTTCCCATTTTTTTCCATTGAGTGGAAATTCACAGTGGATTCTTAGGTATGAGGAATCTCAGCACCTGAGATTCAGGCTGCAATGCCTGAAGGGATTTAGGGTGATCTTTTAGGAAGCTCTTTTCCAACCTAAATGATTCTTTGGCTCCAAGGGCATCCCAAACACAGGAACATCCTTATCTCCACTGATTTCCACGCTGACACTCACCTGCTCAGATTTTTGTGTGGATCTTGGTAGTTCACTTTTGGGCCAGCTGAGTTAAAAGCAACCATGTTTGCAATGAGAGAGACAGGAGAAAATATTTCCACTCATTTACAATTTAACTTTGAAACTGCTGCAGGGAAGGCTCTGCAGGTGCTGGTGACCTGACGGATTCTGACGCACCAAACCCACCTTGGTTTGTCCATCCCCAGCCCTGTTTCCAGGGAGAAGCAGAGCCAGTGTCAAACCTCAGGTTTCTCTGCACTCACGTTCCAGATCCAGATGGAGCAGCAGCAGGACAGAACAACCGGTTGTTTCTCTGGCACTCGCTGTGTGAACAGTTCCTAAAGGCTAAAAATGCCTCTTTTTTTTTTGCAACTTTCATCGTTTTTAACCTTGAAGCCTCTACTCCTGTTGCAGTGTGGTTCAGGGAATGCACAGTAGTTCACAAATTTCATTTCTCTGGTTCCCAGCAAAGGGAACAAGGTTTACACTGTTGGTGACAAGAAAAAGGCATTGAAGCAACAGTATTCCACTAATTTTTGCAAACAGATTTTGGATAGAAAGAGGAGCAGTCCTACTCCTGGCTAATGTAACATGTAAATTCTGCTAATAATACAGCTCCCCTCTCACTGGAGATGGTAAATCATTTCCTGAGGCTGCTCGCAGAATATCTGCTTCATTTAAATCCTCTCTCTTCTCTCTCGCAAACAATGAATACCAGATTCATTCCACGGATTTGTCACTTAAAATTTCTATTAAGAAAGGGAATTCTGATTTAAAAGCAGAGTTTGGGACCAGTTAGCACAAGCTGTGACAGTGCTCCAGCAGTTCTGTTGTCACACTAAACAGATACGGAGACTCTGGGCGTAATGAGCTTTCCTTTGTAGGAACAGACAGAGCCTGGAAACAATGGAACCTCTGATCTGGGATTTGGATGCATTTGGGCTGGGAAATGAGCACGCTGGAGAGATAAGGCAGATGAATCATCCAGAAGGGATTGCTGTAGACCAGGCTGTCAGTCTTCGCATGGTTTTGTGGAGTCAAATTTTATTCCGATATGAAATTATGCAAAAAACTCTCACGTTATAAATCAGGGAATAAATCAAGGCTGGAGCAATGTCCGGGTCAAAGGCAGAGGGACCCTGGGAGCCTGGTCTCTTTCCAAACATATAAATCATCCTAAAGTGATTCCAAACTCACTGGAATGCTTCGTGGACCTTGGGAATGTTTCCAGAAGAGCTGGCATTAGTCCCGGTGAAGAGTAGAAGCGCCTTGAAAATTAGATGAATTTCACCTGAAATTTCACCTGTTTTCAAGGGTTTAGCTACCAACTTCTTGGCCATTTTTGAGCCTGATGGAGTGTTCCCACAAAAAAGGCAAGTTTTCCAGGTTCCTGTTTAGGAGGTGTCCTAGTGCCAGTGGTTCATACTGGGATGCTGACAGACCTTCTCCCAAAGGAGCTCAGGGAAATGTTCAACAGCAATTAGTAATGTTAAAAATAATGTTAGATTCTACTGATTTGAAGAGCTGGTTGTCCAGAAGGCCTGGCCAAAGGGGGCTCTGCATATGTCATACGGATTTTTTACTTTTGTTCATGAATCTTAGAGGAATGGATGAAGTTCAGAGGATCAGAGTGAGGTGGATGTCGTGTCTTGGGCTGGGAAAGGGAAGGTGTGGGAATAGAGCTGTGGTGTGGCTGCTAGTCCATCATCCAACCACTACAAGGAGTGGAAAGGTCTTGATTAGTGAAACACTAAGAAGTGATGATGTTATTTTGAGGTAGCCAGGGGTGGGCTGGAGCAGCCCATGGCTACCTGCTGCTCTCACCACGGGGATTTGGGGTGCTGCTGCTCCTGGGATGGATGCTCAGGGGATGTGCCAGAGGTCAGATCACCCCAGGACACTGCCCTGTGGGACATCCCCATCCTCACACCCATCCCCACCAAGTGGCTTCGTCCAAACATCAACCCCATCAGCAGCGTTTCCAAACCCAACAGCAGCTGCTCCCGAGTCCTCTCTCACTGCCGGGGGCCTGGTAGAGTCTCATGTACAGGAATATCAGACAATTTTATTTTTTTTTTACACCATTTTTCGTGCCTAAGCGAACACAGCGTGTTTTCTGATCTGCATTTCCCTGCTTTGATCATCCGTTCTGCAGATCAGTTTTCCTGTTTAGAGGTACAGCAGGACACGTAATGAATGCAAATGCGATGCTGTCGGAGATAAATGTCTAGACTTCAGAGCCTAATCCTCCCAAATCTTACACCCTGATACAATGTTTTCATATTTAATACATTCTGAGGGATTTTGCTTTTATAAATAATGAACTAATCTCATCTTCAATGCATCACTTTGCAGTTTAGGTGTTTAAAAAAAAAAAAAAAAGCAGTGTTCTGTCCTCAGGAAAATATGTTTTAACCAATATTAGCTGAGACCTCCCCTCAGGGAAAGGCTTTGGAAGGTTTGTTGGGTGACGACCTTAGGAATAAAAACACTGGAAAACTACATTGTGTGAGGCAGGGCAAGAACTGGGATGAGAAGACATGGAAGGGAACTATTTGACCACAATTCCAGGTGCCCCCACTCTCTGTGGAACAACGTGTGTTGGTGTCAGGACAGGGGGGAAGCAGAGAATTGCACAGATTCCCCAGCAAATCCATATTCCCCCAGCTGCCCTGTGGTGTGTCCTGCCAGCTGAGCAAATGTGAGCAACTGTCCTGAATTATTACAAAATAATGTGCTGTCTGCACCTCACGATGGATGAGCAGCAGCAGCTCCGAGCTGGAATCACCCTGCAGGCTGGAAAAGAAATGAGGCAGGAAGTGGCCTGGATTGCTGGAGCCCAGCTTCACAGAGCAAGGAGAAAGTGCAAAAGCAGGATGGATGGTGGGGAAATCCACCTGCAGCTCCCTGAGCTCCTGAGATGGAGGGAACCACACTGAAATAACAACAGGAATAATGGCACAGAGTGTATGTTTGTGTGCCCCAAAAAGTTTTAGTACTTCTTGTTCAGCCAGGAAAGAACACTACTAGTATTTTTTAGAAACCTCTTTAATAACTAGTGTTTTAAATTTATTAATAACTTATAATTAGTTTTGCCAGGGGGCTGGAATCCCACAGCTAATGTTTTGCTCCCAGCAAAAGCAGGTAGCAGAGATAATTTGCTGAGCACATTATTGGTGTCATTCTGTTTCTCTGGCACCAACAGAGGGGTTTACATTTCCTCCCAGGTTAATGGCATTTCAAAATAAATGGAATTGAGCCTGCAGGGGAAGGGTTGGAACAGACTGCCCGGGGAGGTGGTGGAGTCCCCATCCCTGGAGTGTTCAAGGAAGGACTGGATGTGGCTCTCAGTGCTCTGGGCTGGTGACAAAGTGAGGATTGGACTCGATGGTCTTGGAGGGCTTTTCCAACCTCAATAATTCTGTGACTCTGTGAGAATTCCTGGGATTTTGGGATGTGGGTGCTCAGGGCTGGGTCAGGGCACGGCAGAGCCTGGCTGTGACCCTGGGAGATGTGGCTGGGACATGTTTCAGAAACAAGAATGTCTCCTTTGATATTTGTCATCTAAGTGGCAGAATTAAAGCCTCCCTTTAGCACAGCGAGCCCCAAAATCCACCCAGAAGGGTGGAGAGGAGTGTGGCTGTGGAGAAAACTGCTTAGAGCAGAGCTGCTGCATTTCCATCCCGAACACAAATCCCACCTAATGGCATCCCCAGAGAGGAGCCAAAGCCTGTCCCTCCCTGTTTCCCTGCACAGACACAAACACACAGTCCTGCAGCTCCTCCAGCAAAGCACAGTCCAGGGAGAGGATTTAAAATGATTGACCGTGGCAAGAGAATGGTTTTAAATCGGGAGCAGAAGCAAAGCTGGAGTGTTTCCAGGTCGGAGAGAAAAATAAGTTTTTCCCAAGGATGGGTCTGACTCTCTGGCAAGATTTTCTCCTGCTGCCTCACACAGGGATCAGCTTCAATATCTTATTTCCAGCCCTGCAGAGTGATGGGAAAGGTGTCTGCATCTCAGAGGAAAAGGCACCTTGTCCTGGCCTTGCTCCAAACTTGGACAGCAAAGCAACGCTGAAGGCACTGAGCCCCCAAAAAATGTCTCTTGCAGGGAGTTCTTGGCAACCAGCCACAATCTCCCAGAGTGGGAAACCCCCAGCATCCCCCTGTCCTCAGAAATCCCATAATTCCCTTTTCTGGGCTTCAAGATGCTCTTAACCAGCATCCAACAAATTGAGTTCAAAGGGACCAAGGCTCCTATTTAAGTGCTTTCCCAGGTGGAAGCATTCTAACTCACACGTTACTCCTGTGAGTAGCCCCTGCACACTGCCAGGCTGCTCCCAGGAGTCCCTGTTTGCACAGTTTAGCCATAATTACTTTCTCCTCTTTCTCCAGCCAGCCTCCAAGCACTTCTTTGCAAGGGGAATTGCTATTCCCTTGTCAGGAGATGGGATGCTGGTGTAATTGAGAGAACAGCAGCCTGTTTCTGACTGAGGCTCTTTTCTCCCTCCCTCCCACTCACTACTTATTGTATGGGAAGGAGAAGCCCTCAAGATATGCTGGACAGACTCTTGGAAATAACCTTTTTCATCTCAAAGATCCTGCTGAATTTTAGATTAAAAAGGAAGCTTTTCTTTCAATAATGTATTTCCCCCTTGGCTCTCTGGCTATCAAGTAACTTTCCCTGAACAGAAAGCTCAAAAGATGAAGCTTCCCCAAATTCAGATTCATGAACTGAATCTCTTACCTCCCAGAAGCCTGGCTGGAGAGAGGAAAGGCAATCAGGGCATGAATTTCATATTAAGAAGAATAAATAAAGCAGAACCTCTTTTATTTCATTCCTTCTGCCTGTGCAGGTGAGCAGGGGTTATTAACCTCTGCTTAAATCAGCACATCTGGAAGGAGAGGGTCACCCAGCCCTGGCTCTCCACAGACCCTGAGCAGCTACAGGCACCAACAAAGGGAGAGCTGAGCTCCTGGAATGGAGGTATTGGGCCTTGGAGGAAGCTTAAACACAGCACTGCAGTGTGGAGCCACAAAATAATCTGTGCATTCCTTCCCTGCAGCTCTGACCTCTCCAGATCTTTAACTCTCTGCAGAGCATCAACTGGAGCAATGGCCTGGCAGGGGAGCCTGTGCCAATCCCACCGTTGTGATGTGACACCTCTGCTGTCACCAGGCATGGAGGGGACACAACACTGACAACACACAGAGGATGGAGCACAGGCTCATCCTCAGAGCCCCTCGGCATCTCAGGAAATATGAAACTAGGAAAAAAAATGAAAGTACAGTTTTCCAAACGCTGCTCTTCACAGTCACAGTTTTAGTGAAGGAATGGCAGGTTTTTGGGGCATTGACCCACCTTGTGTGAGCTGAGCTGAGACCCCAGGAAAGGCAGGAGTGAGATGGTGCTTTGGGTCACTTTGACAATGGCAAAAATCCCACCCAAAGGCACTCAGCCCCGTGCTGAGCACTGCAGTTTGTGCAACATCTGCCAGGCTGAGCACTGCAGGAGCACATCCATCCCAACCTCCTGTGCAGCTGCTGGATCCTGCAGCCACATCCCAAACTCTGTGTGCAAACAGTAACTGTGGGTTTGGGCTGAGCTCTGCCTGGGGCTGCACTGAGGGCACAGAATGGCCAAACTCATCCCTCCATGATGTGCTTCACCAGGATTGACTCATTGCTGTAGATTTTGATGCTCCTGGAAACCCCATCCAGGCTGACTCCTCAGCAAGCCTTGTCAGGGTTAATGATGCCAATACATGGCTGAACCGATTCCTGCTGCAATTCCCCCCAGACCAATTGTTTCCCTGCCACTGGAGCTGTATAATGATCACCTGGGAAGCCCAGGCCACCCCACAACCTCTCATTTCCCTGTTGGCAGCACACAGGTAGCAGTGGCAGCATCAGGCAGGCAAAGTATTCCCTCCTTTTGGGCTGAGAAATAATGGGAAACTCCTCGGGAGGTGATCTGACCTGCAATAAGGAGCACAGCAGCAGGTACACCTGGGGAGAATATTGATGGCTGGATCTCATTTCAGGGGCTGCATTCCCACACGTGGGCACAGATAACACAGAGCTGGGATCGATAGATGGATGGGGTTGGTTTTCAGGACACCAGCAGAGGATTCATTCCACGGCTGCAGACCCTGTTACCATGCAAACATGCTGATTGCTTTGTTTGTACAAGCAGCACAAAAAAAAAAAAAAAAAAACAGGTACCAATCTCTGATCTCTGCGAGAGGGACAGGACCCAAGGGAGTGGCTGTGTCAGGGGAGGGTTTAGGTTGGATATTAGGAAAAGGGTCTTTCCCCAGAGGGTGGCTGGGCACTGAACAGGCTCCAGAGCTCCCAGGAGTGTTTTGTGCTCTCAGGCACAGGCTGGGATTGTTGGGGTGTCCTGTGCAGGGCCAGGGCTTGGACTAGATGATCCTTGTGGGTCTCTTCCCCCTCAAGACATGCCATGATTTTATGATATTCTATGCAATTAAATAAAGGATTTTAATTCCTTTTGCTTTTCATCCTGCCTAACCCTAAACCCTTCATTTGCCGAGGGCAGGCAGTCCAGACAACAACCATGATTCATTCCTGGCACAGCCTATTTTTGACACAACAGCAGCAGCCAACAATTTGCAACTCCATAAACTGGATGCACAATTCTAATTTATGTGTGAGCTAATGGATCGTTGCTCCTGTAATAAACTGCTCAGAGTGGGCTGGATTTATCAGCAAGCGGGTTGCCCTTTACACATTTTTATTTAATTTTGTTTTATATCGTGAGGTGCCAAGTCAACAAATGATTAAATATGAGCAAATATTTTTCCACTGGAGTTTTATCAAGTTACCTAATCCAGTTAAGAGATGGAATGTAATTGTTTCTGGAGGCAAAGCTTGTTTTCCACCAGGGTTCTCAATTAAAATAAATAAATAAAAAAATAAAGGGGTTTTCCCTTCTGAGTAGAACAGGAGGTTACAGAGCGTGTTGTGCCTGGAAAATAAATAGGAAACTTGTTGAGATAATGGAGGCTTTGGATGGGATTTTGCACAGCTCTGTTCTCACAGTCTGTGTCCTCAGGAGGTATTTCCTTCCCTTACCCATTCTGGGAAGCTGCCCCTGCCTGTTCCTGCTCTGCAGCCTTCCCCTGTGGGGCACAAATCAGAGTTTCTGGTTCCCAAAGATTCCCTGGTCCCTCTCTGCCCCTTTTTCCTTTCCAAGAAGCACGGGGGAATCAAAAGAACCGTCCCTTCCCTCTCCTCCCAGGTGCCACTCTTGGGGCCATAACGAGGGAAGTGTCACTTAACGAGGCCATCGCCTGCCCAGCTGCTCTTCCTGCCCGGCAGAAGGGCAGCAATTACAGGAGAACATCGCAGAAAGCTGGGGGAAGGGGCAGGGGACCTGCAGAGCAGGGACACGGAGCATTAGGAAGTCTGCTGGCAGCACCAGGCAGTTCATTAAACGCTCCCGGGAGCCGCAGCCGCTCGCTCTTTACGGCGGCGGGGGCAGAGGGTAAAGTGCTTCGCTTGGCAGATCCGTGTGATTTAGGGCTTCAGGTTCCTCAGGTCGAACCGCAAACCGTATTTGAGTTACCGTCAGTCACTATAAATATCGGAGACGCGCGAAGGCTTGGGGAAACCTCGCTGTGAGAGCTTTGCACCCTCCGTGCGGCATTTCCGAGCATCCCCTCACCCAGGGCTGCCTCCGGGCAGGATTTTGGGTGAGAAAACCTCCCTGCGGAAGGTGACAGTGACCCAAACCTCAGGGCAGAGGAGCTGGAGGCTCCCAGGAGGAGCATCCCTTCTCAGCTGCTCCAGCCTAGGAGGGAAGCTCCGCTCCTAGAGGTGCAGCTCCAGCGAGGGAAGTGTTTGCGCTCGGGATTACCTGTGTCACATTTTCTGTTGTTCTGGGGCTGAATTATCGCAGCCGAGCAGCCTCTGGCTCGCCGATGCTGCCACCTATAGCGGCTGTGCGGCAGCGAGCAGCTCCCGGCGCTGGCCCGGAGCAGCAGGCAGGGCACAGAGGAACCTCAGAAGTGCATTTCCAGGGAGGAAATCCAGGAGGAAGGAGGCTTTGCTGCTCTCCTCCTGAGCGCAGAGCTCGCCCTTGCCCAGCCTGCTCCGTGCCAACCCCTGCAGCATCCACAGTGTGGGAAACCTCGGAAGTCAGAACTGCAGAGAGGGTAAAGGACAGAACAGGAAAACTCATCCAAGGAAGGGGAGGACAGCTCTGCAGGCAGCAGATTAGAAGGGAAGCACCAGGAAGGGGAGCAGGTGGGGGTGAGGAGTGCTGAGATACAAAAGGGCAGCAGCAGCTGCTTCCCTGAGCCTTGGATTGGCTCAGCGGTGGAGAGAAGTGCAGGTAGGGCTGTCTGGGCTGCTGTCTGGGCTGCTGTCTGGGCTGCTGCTCCTTCCTCAGTGCCAGCCTGGGCTCTGGGCAGGCTGGGGACATGCTGGTGCACACTCCAGGCCGGCTGAGGGAAGGTGCAGGGCACGGGCAGCTGCCTCTGTCTGTGTCTGTGCCGCCAAGGAGAAAGGCAGAGAAAAATCTCTGAAAATCTGGCTGGCAGGCAGAGACCCTGGGAGTCCTTTTGTCCTTCAGCAGCAAATCTGAGCAGCTCCAGCTCTGCCACCCTGGCAGGGCCAGGCCAGGACTGTCGTGGGTGCAGACAAAGCACAAATGAAATCAGAGAATCACAGAACCACAGAGTGTTTTGAGTTGGAAGGGATCTTAAAGCCCATCCAGTTCCACCCCATGCCATGGGCAGGGACACCTCTCACTATCCCAGGTTGCTCCGAGCCCATCCAAGCTGGCCTTGGACATTTCCAGGGATGGAGCAGCCACAGCTTCTCCGGGCAACCTGTGCCAGAGCCTCACCACCCTCACAGGGAAGAATTGCGTAAATTGCTGTAAATATTCAGGAAATGCTAATTCAGCCATGCCCACACCAGCCTCCTCTGCTGCTGCTCTGCCTTTGAAGCCAAACTCTGGGTGTTTTCAGGTACATTTCTGGTTGTACCTCTGCAACCAGACACGGTGTGTTCCTCTCGGATTTCCAGCACATGCAGAGCAGCCCATAAATATTGCATCCTTTTTTGTTTTAATTCGAAGCTGTCTTGCACACTGAGCTGTCTAATCCACGGAACATCTGCTCGGAGCAGGCAGCAATCTCTTAAATGCCACTGTGCACTTAAGAAGTTCTTGGCGGCTCTGCAGGAGCCCCTGGAAGAATTTAACTGATATAAGGCACCTCCCACAGCTCGAGCTAATGATCACAATACAAACGACATTTGCATGCTATGATATTCCTTTTGTGTGGAAGGCGACCTGCACACCCAGCATCCATTCATCGCTGGCAGATTGTTTGTTCTCCTCCTGAACATTCTGTCCCAACGCAGGTGATGCTGTCCTGTCTCCCCGGGTCTCCTGCTGCCCCTCAGGGTTCTCTCCTGGGTGTTGTGGTGCTTGGGGAAGACTGGGGGGGTTTGGGGACACCTGGAAAGGGGATGCTGCTCAATCACAACCCCCAGGGTAGGGAGGGGGTGCTCTCTGCTGCCTGGTTTTGTGCTGTGCTGTGGCACCAACCAAGAGCTGTTTCCCATTGTGGGATGCCTTTGGGATGCCCAGGATCTATCCTGAGCCTAAAGGCAGCTGCTAATCAGCTCTGGCAGGGCTGAGACGTCAGCACCAAAATCTGGGGGAAGGGAAAAGCGCCAGCACTGCTCCAGAGCTTCCTGCTGTGACCCTCGGTTCACATCACATCAAATCCCTTCAGTTTGTGTCTTTCCGCCTAATATTTTTCCACTCTTAATTTACTTTATTTTAATTGATTGGGCTCTCCTGTGGTGTAGCAGCTTATTGGGAAGAAAGGCAGTTAGAGAGACAAAAAGAGAAACCAGCCCTAATATTTACTCCCTTGCCTTGGGGATTTGCACAGCTCCCCTGCCCCAGCCCTTAATGACACAAACCAATAATGGCTCAGCTACCGCAGCCCAAGGGACTCAAAATCAATGGCGTGATGTTGAAATTACAGAAGATTTGTTGGAAAATGTTGTTTCCTATTGTTTGCTCACTGCAAATCCCAACGGTCCCACCAGAGCCAGTTCATGCACTGAAAGCTCCCAGCTGGCAGCAGTTTGACAGTGGCATCAGCGCTGTAAAATGCACTTTTAGGTCAGTGTCTGCCAGCAGCATGAGCCATGGTGTGGTTCAGAAAGGCAGGAATTGGAGCTCCTGCTTAGAACCAGGCTTGGGGGGAAAGTTTCCTTTTTCTGAGTGGCTGCATTGTATTCCCTCTTCATGTCCTGCTGCTGCCTGGCCCGAGCTGCTGCCCCCCACTCCTGAGCCCCACAAGCCACAGCCAACTCCAGGAAGGACTCTGTGGAGCTCACGTGCCTGGAGGAGCTGTGGCAGAGCATCTCTTGCCTCCCCATGGGTGTGAGGAAGGACTCTCTGAGAAATCTGAGCAGAGCAGGCAGGAGAATGATGGATCTGAGTCACCCAGCACCCCTTTGATGTGTTCATGCAAATCCTCATCTGATTTTACAGGAGGGGCGTGAAGACTAAAAGAAGTAACACTGCTTTAATTTTGCAATCTCTCTGACCTCGGGGCTGTGGCAAGAGCAGGATCTTCCTTTGCCTTTTGTTTACTCAAAGAAATGAAAGAAAATACAACAGGAGCAGCTTAGAAACAGCAACGGGTTAAGTTGCTCTGAGTCAGAACAGACCTTCAGAAGAGAAATACCTGAAATCCCTCTCCCCTGCCTGCCATCCCGGGGCTCGACAAAGCAGCCAACAAGACAGATTTTAATGGGACTTACAGCCAGGAAGACAAAAAGAGGGGAAAATGGAGAAACTGAATTAAAAATGCTTCCAGAGCTGAGATGCCAGAAAAGATAAATAGGGATCATCATTCCTCCACTCGGGGAGGTGCTGCCACAGCGCTGCTCACCTGGGCACGGCAGAGGTAAAATTAATGCCACCACAGGCACGTTAATGCCACTCACCCCTGGCCCATTTGTCTCCTGGGGCTGCCAGGCTCCAGGTCATCCCCAACACCTTTCCTGTGCTACAGGCAGCTGAGCCAGGCAGGGGTTTGGCTTTTCCCCCCTCAGTCTGGTGCTGAATGCACAGGGTGAATGCTGGGAGGGGAATGGTGAGGTCTGACACCCCCAGCTGCCCCCAGATGTAGGGCTGCAGCTGTCCTGGTGCCCAAGGGCAGCACAGGAGGGGAGAGAGCAGAGGAGTTGCAGCAGTGGGATGCACATCCACCCAGGCAGTGGAGATGGGGACCTGGGGGACATGTCCACCAGGCAGTGGAGGTGACACCCTGCACCCTGTGGCATTTTCTGACGTGTCTGGTCCCACAGCTGGCACTGGAGCAGGAGCTGAGCTCCCCTGCAAGCCCCAGGCTGTGTCTTGGCTACCAACCCCTGTCTCTCCTTCCAATGCCAGAGCTTGGGGCTGTCCCCACTGCCAGAGCTCACCAAAGGGGCTCTCTTCTGTCCCCTTGTCCTTCTGCAGAGTCCTCCAGGTGACATTTCGGGAGAACTGGAAGCTGTGAAATTTAAGCATCAGGAGCTCAATCCATTAGCGTCCTGACAAGCCTTTCAGAGATTTACAATGGGTTTTACCACCTGCTGAAGGTGCAGCAATGAATTTCCATCTCTAACTCATTCTTGGGCCAAGATTTACAGCTGCCATCAGCCCCGTGCTGTCACTCAGTCCCCTCTGACCAGGTGGGGAAAGGTCACTTTTTAGAGATACAAATGATGAGGTTGCGACAAAGACACCTGCTCCTGCCCCAGCCAGGCTCCACCTGCACTGAGCCTGTCCCCAAAGCAGTGACTGTCACCTGCTTCAGCAGGGGGAGAATTAACTTCCCTGTGACCCCGAGAGAACCTCAGGAACTCAGGGGATTCACTTCACTGCTCATCTCTTCCAGGGACTTCCTAAATCCATGGAATTTTGAAGCCAAGAGGAAAGAGGGTGTGAAGGAGACAGGGCTCTTCTTGCTCCCAATATTTACTGCAAACGAAACCTCCTGCAATTTGGGATACAAAATCCCTGCCAGCTTCCCACACTCCACAATATTTTCCCAAATATTGCCATCCCAGCATGGCAGCCCTTGCCTTTGGAAGCTCTTCTGTGCCTGAGGGCTCTCCCTGCTCGCACATTTCCCTGCTGTTTAGTGTAAATCCCATCTCTTAATTTCGTTCCCTTCCTCCTTCAGATAAATCTCTCCCCATCCTTGTGCCCAGGATCTGCCAGGAGGGATTTTATCCTCGCTTTACACGCTGCTCTTTTTTTTGGGTGCTCGAACGGAACATGCTTACTGAAAAATAAACCTTTTCATAACTTACAAGAACAGCAATAGAGCACGAGTAGGAGCTTATAAAGGGAGAGAAATAAAAGATTAATTTCCTCCTATTTTACACTGCAGCATTTAATATATGGCCGTGGCTGTTCCTGTTGCCTCCAGAGTTTATCAGCAGCTGTAAAAAGCCCTCCATGCACACAACACAGCGACCTGCCCACACAGGGAGCCAGAGTGGTTGGTAAACTCAGGGGCCACTGAAATTATCTCTAAACAAACACAAAATCACAGCCCTTGAGAAGAGCAGGGCAGAGACAAGACAGGCACAGACACGGGAGTCTTTTCCTCAGCTTGCACCGAGCGGTGTTGCGGCGTGTGAATGCCAGCAAGAGAAATTTCAGCATAAAAATGAAATTAAAATGCCCAGATTACTGGCCTCTGGCAGCTCCCCCTTGGAAAACCCAGGTTGGGGCGTTCCCCCTGTCTGTGTGAGCATGGACCTGGTCACCCCATTTCTGCCCAGAGCAGGGAATCACCATCACTACATGCTGTGGTGCCCTGGCTGCTGCTCACGTTTGAGGCTCATTTCCAAAGGGAATGCAGGAGATGCACAGTTGGATATTAAATGGATATATTCATCTCTGCAGGTGGGCAGCCATTAGTGTGTAGCCTTTGTGTTACAGCAATCCCCAGGTGTGGGGAACCAGAGGGATGGGGGAGAGGAGGCAGCAGGGCAGCTGATCCCCCCGGCTGGAGCTGCCTGTCCTCACCCAGGGTCCCTGCTGCTCTGAACAGGAATCCTGCAGGCACCTGGGAGCTTCTGTCTCGTGGGCAGCCTGCACCCTCCCAGGTGTGGTCACAGGAATGGGGACTCCAGCTTTAGGGCACTCCCCAGGTCACCAACCACCTCACAAGGAGGTGGCAGCCCCTGCCTGGCCCTCACCCCCCATGCTGTGGCTTTGCCCTTTGACAGATTTCTCTGTACTTTCAATTTCCATCTTCAAACCCCTCCTTGAACCCACAGACCCCTGGTGACAGTGCAGTGTCACCGCAGCAGTGGCAGTCAGAGCTGTGACAAGCGTGCTCCTGGACATGGGTGGGACATGACAGAGTCCCCAGCATGGGATCTACCTGAGCACCCTGTTCAGAGCAAAAACCTGGCTGGATAAAGCCCCAGTCTGGAGGGGGCTTTATCCCTCCTCTCCCCTCATCTCTCACACTGCCCTTGGGTTTTTCCTGCTGCTCTTTTGCCAGATCCTTTGCACATGTTTGGCCCTGGATTGCTAAAGAAACTTTTCTCCCTTTCCCAGTGCTGCAGCTCCACCCCAAATAGGGAACATGCAGGGTAGGACAGACACAAGAATCAGGCCTGATTGGTGTCATGGCATCTTCCTATGGGATTTTGGGCTCCTTTTTCTCTAACCCCAACCACCTCAGGGTTACCTGCAGCACCAGGAGGTGAAAAACACTGGGGGAAGGGAGATTTGTTCCTTGGCGTCGTCCTCATAATGCACATGGGGAAATTAACTTAAAGCCTGGGTTATGAAGAGAGCTAATTAGTTAATCCATGTAAAGTGCTTTAAGACTCTGGAATGAGGGGAAAGAATAGCTAATGGGGGAGCTCAGACAGGGCTCTCCTGATGCAAAGTGAATTTCAGACAAGAAATCCTTACTGTACAGAATGGAATTAAATTCAAGGGCTTGTCTAAAAGAAAAACCTCAGAATTGATCACATCCCAGTGAATAAAGACAGTCCATCAGTTCAAGGGCATCTTACACGGATATCCATGCCCGCTAATTATTCTGCTTGAAACCAGCCTTGCTGGCAGATTCCCAGAGTCGATGCATCGAGGACCTCTGTGTCAACATTAGCTTTATACCAGACGGATAATTGGTGGTAAGTACCCAGAGCTGGACTGTGCTGGACAACATAATGGCAAAAATTAAATTCTTCCAACAAAATAGCTCTTTGTGAGCGTGTTCATGCAAACCAGGCTCGGGAGAGAGCTCCTCTGCGAGGCAGCGCAATTACAGAGCAATTAGAGGGGTGAACTTCAGCAGCTCACCTGCACAACACCTATTTTCTCTTCTACAATCATCTGTCAAGGCTTCAAACATTTCCTTTGTTACAAACAACAGTCACTGGCTGAATTACCATCAGCAAAAACACCATGCAGCCACACAGCCAGCAGGAATCTGGGAATGGTGTCTCAAAGCATGTGCCAAAGGCTGCTGCATATTCATTTCTGGCCGAATCCTGCATGTTTTAGAAAAACTGTTCTCCCCATGGGCTCTTCTGGGAGAAGGGATGTGTACCTCTGAGCATTGGTCATTTTGGTACCCAGGAGATGATAGTCCTGTCTCCACTGTCTGCAACACCAGAGTGGCAGTGGAGAGAGCATCCTAACTAGAGTGGGGCTGGATGTCACCTGCCAGACCAGCCCCTGTCCCCACCCGCAGTGGCAGCTCTGGGGCACCAGTGTGTGGCAACAGGAGCAGGAAATCTTTTCTCCCCGCCATCAATAGTGGAGATAAACCATCTGAATGTTTATTTTAACACTTTCCTTCCCTCCCACTGGCTTTTCCATGAGCAGACTTTGGGTGCTGATAGCCAACATGGAGTGGCTGAGCTGTGTCAGGGGAGGTTTAGGTTGGATATCAGGGAAAGCTTCTCCACCTTGAGGGTGGTCAGGTGCTGGACACGCTCTCCAGGGAGATGGTCAAGGAGCATTTGGACAACACTCTCAGGGACACAGTGGGATTGTTGGGATTTGGATGTGATGAGCCTCGTGGATCCCTTCCAGCTGGGAATATTCTGTGATTTTATGATTCTAAGATGCCATTGCTGTGGCTAGGGAAGCCTGACAGCATTCCCATCCTCCCTCTCACCCTGCACTGTGGCTGGGATCCTTGGGGTGCTGGGACATGGGGACCCACTCCTGGAGGTGTCCAAGGAAAGCCTGGAGGTGTCACTCAGTGCTCTGGGCTGGGTGACAAGGTGGGGATCAGTCACAGGTTGGACTCGATGATCTCAGAGGTCATTTCCAACCTAAATGATTCTGTGACTCCCCCAGGATGCTGGAATTTGAAGACTCCCAGGATTCTGGGATACGGGATGCAGCCAGACTCTCCACCCCAGGGTTCACTTGCAGTCAGCAGCCACTTGGCCAGACAGAAAGGCCGAGCTGTGCCAAGTTGTGCCGAGCTGTGCAGAGCTGTACCAAGCTGCACCGAGCTGTACCAAGCTGTTCTGAGCTGTACCAAGCTGTACTGAGCTGTGCCAAGCTGTGCCAAGCTGTACTGGGCTGGGCAGAGCTGTACCAAGTTGTACTGAGCTGTGCAGAGCTGTACCGAGCTATACTGAGCTGTGCAAAGCTCTACCAAGCTGTACTGAGCTGTGCAGAGCTGTGCCGAGTTGTACTGAGCTGTGCCGAGCTCTACCAATCTGTGCAGAGCTGTACTGAGCTGTACTGAGCTGTGCTGAGCTCTACCAAGCTGTACCAAGCTGTACTGATCTATGCTGAGCTCTACCAAGCTGTGCCGAGCTGTGCCGAGCTGTACCAATCTGTTCTGAGCTGTACCGAGCTATACTGAGCTGTGCCGAGCTCTACCAAGCTGTGCCGAGCTGTACCAATCTGTTCTGAGCTGTACCGAGCTATACTGAGCTGTGCCGAGCTCTACCAAGCTGTGCCGAGCTGTGCCGAGCTGTACCAATCTGTTCTGAGCTGTACCGAGCTATACTGAGCTGTGCCGAGCTCTACCAAGCTCCCACTCACCCTGAGTGGCACGAGAGGGAAGCAGAGGTGACAGTGATGCAGACGGCTTGGATCAGTCCGGCTGCTGTGTCTAGCGAACGGCACAAATTGGATTATGTTGTGAAGTTGCCGATGAGGACAGCTCTGCCGTTTGAGTGGCATTTCCATATTCTGTCGAGCAACCCACATGCCCATAAAATCTGATAAGTTTTCTCGGTCATCACTTTGTGTATTTTTATGAGTCTATTAAAATGTGATTTACATTTTTCCAATTTCCCCCCTCCTCCCTTCCCTTCAATATGCCCAAGGGATGGGTGAATTAGATTGGAGGGAGCCCAGGACCATATGGCCAATTGGATTAGGCTCTCCTAAGTGCTCAGCAGAAAGTAATAGGGGTTTTAAACCTGTATCCCAAATTCTGGATGCCTGTCTTGTCTGAATTGCCAAGCAGCTCTGTTTTATAAGCTCTTGTGGAGTGCTGGGGACAGTGGCGTGGTGACAAGGATGCCCAAGGTCTGTCCTGGCAGCTGACCAGTGACAAGGACCTCAGGGCTAGTGCTGGGGTGGCACTTGAGGCACATGGCTACCTCCACCCCCTTCCTCACTCTCTGAAATTAATCACCAGTTAATGGTTGTTCAAAGCGAGTATTTTTAGTCAGAACAACACTTTCTGTTTGAGTCGACAGAAGCGCGAGTTGTGCTTCCTGTGTTTCTGCTTGCTCAGGGCAAACGCTGCGGTGTTCCCGGGACAGGACCACAAAGGAGCTGCTTGTGCTGCTTGGATGGAAATTTCCTTTCAAATTTGAGAGAATATTTGTAGGAATTCCTTTCTCTGCTATTTGCTTAGTTCTGCTAACAACAGGCTGCCAGCCAGGTTCAAGGACAGACGAGCAATGGGCTCCGAGCAGCCACTGTAATTCTCTTTGCTCTGAAGAGACAGAGGGAGATTAATAGAAAAAGCAGCAGCAGGAGGATTTGTCAAGAAAAATAATCATTTTCAGGCCAAGGAGGCTTTGCTATCTTGATAGTGAGCAAACGGCAGGAGCAAAAGGAATCCTGAGCCTGCCCCTTGTTACTGAAGGAAGCAAATTAAGGCAATTGCGGTTGAACAGAAAACTAACATTTGGCTTTTTGCCCCTCTCTGCTGCTCTCGTTATCCCTGAGACCCTCTCAGCCCCCTGCCCAGGGCCAGGAGACATTTTCCAGCCCGTGTTTTCATCCACAGGGCGATGGGCAGCTTTTGCTCCGAGTGTCACCGAGCGGCGCTGAGGCACCGCGGGCAGCTCCTGCCACCTACAGCGAGAGTCCGGCAGGAGCAGGGACAGCCGGGACAGCGGGGACAGCAGGGACAGCGGGGACAGCAGGGACCGGGGGGTACAGGAGGGACCAGGCAGGGACAGTGGGGACCAGGGAGGGGCGGAGGTCCCAGGCAGGGACAGCGGGGAACAAGTAAGGGATAGTGGGGACCAGGAATGGACAGTGGAGACCAGGCAGCAATAGTGGGGACGAGGCAGGGGCAGAGGGGACAAAGGAGGGACTGTAGGGACCAGTTCGGGACAGAACAGTTAGGGACAGACAGTTAGGGACAGAATCGGGGGGAGCAGGAGGTCCAGGGAAGGGCAGGAGAGACGAGGCAGGGACAGCAGGGAGCAGGGAAGGGCAGTGTGGACCAGGAAGGGGCAGTGCTGGACAGTGCTAGCAGTGCGGCCCTGGGAGAAACGGCAGGGACCAGGCAGGGCCAGAGGATGGGGAGAGCAGGGTGACACCGAGCTGACACCTTCCAGCCCCAAATACCGGCTGGAGCATCCAGGAGCCTCTCCACATCATCCCCCATGGGATGTGACACGATCCCCCCGGTGTGACATGGCTCAGCTCCCCCTGCAAAGGGACAGCGACGGGGAGAAAGGCACAGTGGAGGTTTTCCTACCCCGTTCCCTTTGTCTCCATAGGCAAGGGACCAATTTACACTGATTAACAGCCAAAAATAATCCAGGTTCACTTTCCACCTCCACTGGCGGAACATGCGGCTGCGGTTTGTTTGTTTTCATTCTCCGACAGCCTCTCTATCCCCTGACATTTTTTCTGCTTGTAAATAGTCGAGTATCACATTCCCCCTGTGGAAACTGTGGAAACCAGGGTCGACAAAAACCTGAAATCCACCTTTTTTTTTTTTTTCCCCTCTTTTTGCAGCTGTGCTGCAATTTCAATTACCATATGCCTTGTTTTGCCCCCGGGGAATGGTGGTGAGATGAGGAATAGGGGAAGTGTGGCAGGTAATGAAAGACACGTTCTCATTTCTGCTCCAGCAGATAGTGCAAGTGCCCATTAAATGCTGAAATTAATTGTTTAAATTGTTCTGAGCAGCATTTACGGCGAGCTCCTTGTCGGTGCAGCTGGGCATTGGCTTTCAAAAGCTTTCCCTGCGCTATCTGCAGACGAACATTCCAGCGGCGACTGTCTCACCACAAACTAATTTGTTCTACACACATTTATTGCACAACACTCACAAAAATACGTGGCAAAAATGCAGATTTCCTCCCCCCCCACCACCACCCTCTTGTTTTCATGCTGTTCCAGGGACAAAACGCTGCAGCACTCGGTGGTGTTTTGTGATAAGGTTTCATGGGCACAGAGGTGTTTGGTTAAGGGTTGGGTTTGAAGATCTTGGAGGGCTTTTCCAGTCTTAATGATTCCATGATTCCATAACAGGAGCATCCCAAGGCGCCTGCTTCGCACTGCTCCCACCAGCAGCCAGACCAGCTGGAAAACCACCAAAAATCCCACTGCAGCCATCTGAGGGCACAGGCAGCTCCTGTAGAGGGCAAAGAGAGCCTGAATGAGTGAGCAGGGAAGAGCTCCCAGTGCCTCCAGCCTGCCCAGTGCTGCCCTGCCGAGCTCCTTTCCATCCTGCTCGGGCTGCAGAGGGAAACACCCAGGCTGGAAGTGGGATAAACTCCCTACTCCAGCCCATTCCAGAGGCTGGATGATTGGATAAACCCTTGGCTGAGTGCTGGAAGGTTAAACAGTCGCTGGCTGCTCCCAGAGGCTGCTCCCACCAAGGACCTGTCCCCTGGGTCTGGGATTGTTGTCACCGAGATTCCAGAGCCAGGGGCAGGGACTGGAACCCCCACAGGCAGGAAAACATCCTGTCAGGGCAAGGGACAGCTCGAGGTCGAGCCCTGCCAATACCGAGGGAGGCAACAGCTGTCAAGTGATATAAAATTCCAGCGTCTAATAATTCCTTCTGCTTTTCCAAAGCCTGGGTGCCAGCAGGGCTGACAGGGACTGTTCTGGGGACCAGCCCAGGGAGGCTTTAACAGACATGTGGCTGTGGCACTTGGGGACATGGGCTCGTGGAGGATGGGCAGTGCTGGGGGAATGGTTGGGCTCCATAATGGTCTTTTCCAACCCAAATTATTCTGATTTATCCTGTCAGATGAAACCTCCTGTCCAGGAAGGGCTGTGCAGCCCTTCCCTCATCCAGCTGAATTTCTGGTTACCCACAGTCATCTCAAGGCTGAGACAAGGAATCACTTCTGTGGCTGTGAATATTGTATGGCTGCTTAGAAATTAAAATGAATTTTGAGTTGTGTAGCATTTATCTGCACTCCTAATTTATATTTGAACAGGAGAGGAACTATTTTCTGTCTTGAAATCCAAGCTTAATTTTTATCTTTATTATCTTAAGAGCTTAGTGAATAATTAATTCTTTTTTCTTGCAAGTTTTTTTTTAGATTTGAAGTAAAATTAATTCAACCAAGGCCCCGGCTTTGTTGTCATTGATTTTGCAGGAGGCTGTGGAAGTCCCAGAACAGCTGAAGGTCTTCCTGGGGCCACAAAATAAGGCAGTTTGGGGATAAAGAGACTCTTCCTCTGAGCAGAAGAGCCAGGGGAGCAGGGCTGGGATGGAAATCATGACAACGACTGGGATGGACAGAAATCAGGACAGAATGCACATGGGTGTGAGGTAGTGGGTTGGGCACGTGGTTTCTTGGATTTGGTGTCTCTTCAAGGATGGACACTTGCTTCTGATGGGGTTTTTATTACTTTGTGTCATTGTAAAATTGTATTTATCTTTAATTAGAGATTAAAACCAATTAGAGATGAAAACCTGGAGCAAAGGAGGATGTGGAAAACACCAACCCTGGGATGAACCAGGGGCTGAATACTGGGTACCCACACCCCTAGGGCACCACATCAGAAGGACCAGATTGGGGCAATAATCTATTTTCACAGACAAAAAAATTGTCACAAATGAGGCTGAGAAAGAGAAAGGGCAGGGGGGGGTTGCCCCCCTGGAGCCTCCACAGCCCCCCAGGCACTTCTGCCACAGCCAATTCCCACTCACAACCTGATTTTTGCTAACAGCTTAAGGTGTGGATCCACAGAAATTAATTCCAAACTCTCTGAATATGGATTTTATTATTAGTGGGAGGAAGAGCCTGTTATTCTGACAGCATCCCTTTATGTAGAAAAATTAATAAACTCAGTGTAAATGCTCTGTTTCCATCAGCTCTGGGCTGTCAGTGCTGGCAGCCAGGAGTCAGTGCTGGTTTGGTGTGAGTGAGTCCAACACCTTCCACATTTAACCCTTTCCGTGCCGTGTGCTGCCTCAGTATCCATTTTCTTCTAATCAATTGCTTGTTTCTAGGTGTTTTCCAGCATTTCTTGTTCTCTCCATGCCCAAAACATTCACCTGCTGATAACCTGGGTGTTATCAGCACCCTGGACCTGACTCTGCCACCAGCCTATGGAGCCCCTGAGTCCCTCTGTCCCTCTCCTGGTCCCACCTGGCTGCAGGTGTTTTGAGGGGCATTTGCAGATAATGAAGGGGAGCTGAGGGAGCACTTGGGGAGCTTCTTCTTCCACAGACATTGCTGTTGAAAAGGTTTCATTTGCACTGGCAGGAGCTGGGACCCTGCTGTGATTGGCATCTTCATCAATCAAAATACTCAGCTCGTGGCTCACCCTCCCCCTGCAGAGCCCTCTCTCACTCCAACCTGGATGTATTTATGAAACAACGCCTGTGTTTTGATAAGATTATTGTTTCTACCCAGCTGATGTTTTTGCTCCTGTGAAACACAGGCCAAAATTCCACTACCAGCACTGCCATCTCCCTTGGGTTTACTCCAAGTGGTGCAGGTTTTGTGGATTTTTTTGTGTCTCAGAGCTTGGGGAGAAGGACAACACTGGATTCTCCTGTGTTTAGGATGAACTAATACACAGATCAGAGAAATGCCAGAGGAGGTTCCATTACTGGGACAAAACCACTCAAAAAGGGAAATTTTCAGCACTATTATACTGTGTAGTTAATTTTCAGCAGTATTACATGGTGTAGTTAATTTTCAGCAGTATTGGGCTGTGTACTTGACCTCCCTGACCTTAAATAATTGCATCTTAAAACAGTCTTAAAGGAGCTAGTTAAGGCAGGGAGTATAGCTGGCCATATTTCAGCATTGATCTTCTGCCAGCTCGCTGTACTTTCGATAACATGAACTCCACAGATCCCTCAGTGAGCTCTCCCCGCCTGGGATGGGGCTGTCCCCATTTCGGGGGGGACAGAGGGACAGGATGGGATGGGCAGCTTGTGTTTCACCTGTCCCACACCTCTCAGGGTTGAGATCCCCCCAGATGATGCTTAAACCCGGGAGAAGGGTTATGTGTAAACAGAATTTCCAAGTTTTGCTAAGAGCTTCGGAATGTTTTGAAACAACTTTATCTCTTAATTCAAAAGTCTGTTTGAATAACCCAAAATGAGATCAGTGTGGAAGGGCTGGAAGATCATCTAACAAAGAGCAGCAATTCCTTTCCATTCAACTCAATTATCCCTGGCTCAGTCTTGGGGAAACAGCCCGATTGCTTTCCTGCCAGCTCCTGGCTGCCGAGTTAATAACATCGCACGCTGCGTGTGATGCACCAGAGGATTTTGCAATTACTCCTGAAGAATTTCCCTGGAAGGGGCTGGGAGGGGTGCAGGGGCCGGGGGCGAGTCGGGAGGTGCCTCGTGCCGGTGAATGTCACCCTGTCCTCGCTCTGGTTGAGTGTCACCCTGTCCTCGCTCCGGTCGAGTGTCACCCTGTCCTCGCTCCTCCTTTCGGGGCTCTGCGGGGCTCCAGCACTGTCAGACCCCGCGCTGGGGCTGCTCTGGCCCCTGGCAGTGCATCGCTCCGGGCTGGGCGAGGCACGGATGGTCCATGCCGGACAGATCTCCTTTGCTCCATCCCCGCCGGAGCCGGACGGGCGACGAGCAGCAGAACGCGACAATCGTGCTCCCTGGCTGCCGCACCGAGCCCTGCAGCTGCCGGGGATGGGGAGCTCGGGTTCGCACCCGTGCCAGCCCAGGGACAGCTGCCAGGGGCTGCCAGGGGCTGCCAGGGGCTGCCAGGGGCTAGGGCTGCCCATTGCGGCTTTGCAGACCAGTCGAGGGGCACGGCCGGAGCTGGACACTTTGGGGGCTGAGGATGCTCCCGATGGACACCCCCGGCCGGGAGGATGGAGCAGGGCTCGTCCCCAGCGCCCTCGGGCAGGACACAAGGTGTGACCAGCAGGAGCTGTGTGACCTGGGGGACACGGGCAGAGCAGTCCCACACACCTGAGCTGGGCCTTGGGCGGTGCCAGGCAGGGAGAGCCCCGGGCGGTGAGTGGCAGAGGTGTGGCTGTCCCTTCCCCTGGAGGTGATGTTGGAGGCTTGGCTGTCACCGTCGGACTGTCCCAGCCCTCTGGCAGCGCTGATGGCACCGCGGCTTCACTGGAAATCCTGACCTCGGCTCCTTTATTTCCAGTGCCGGGCTGTGACCCTTCCAGGCTGCACAATCCCCTTCGCCAGCGCAAGGGTGGCACACGGTGCTGGCAGCCGGACCTGGCGGCACGGAGAACCCTCTAGGGGTGGGGAAAACGGGACTCCCCAGCCGCTGCCACACCGACAGGAACCCACCGCAAGCCCAACGCTGTAACCCCTCCCTAAACACCTCGGCAATGAGAGGATTAACCAGGGATCTGCCATGGCCACGTGCCACGGCTGAGCCTGAGAAATCCCGACGGGAATCGCCGTGCTCTGCCTCATCTCCCTCTCACCAAGGGGTTTTGCTCATCCTCCCGTCCCACACAAGGATGCTCCTGTGCTCCCTGCTGTGCTCCAGCCCCAAAGCCGGAGCCCCTGTTAATGAGCAGCCCCCGTTTTCCAGCCCTCACTGAGCCCCGTGGGGAGGTGATGGATGGGGCAGCACCTGTGGCCAGGTCACCGTGGCTCAGCACTTTTCCAGGACACCTGCAAACACGTGGAGGCTCCAAAACGTAAAGCCATGGACTTTCCCCCCTTCCTGCTAGGAACTATCACCCCTCAGGCGCAGCCCCCTGGCCCCTGGTCCCCAGCAGGATGTCGCTGGGACATGTCACCAGCCAGTGCCAGTGGCACGGTCATGCTTCTTCCAGCATCCCTATTCCCTCTGTCTCTGCTCCATCCCCTCCGCCCCAGCCCTGCAGTGGCACGGCATCCTCTCACAACCCCAGATCTACCTCCAGCTCCCCACACTCAGCCCAGACATTATTTTTAATGATGTTCAAATTGGTTTAGGGCACGGCGATCAATCAGGGGCTCAACACCTCGGTGAGGGGACCCGGTGGCTCTTTGTTCGGGGGCAGCAGCTGCGGAGGAGGGAGAAAGGCTGCAGCCTGGCTGAGCTCTGCCCACGCTCCAGACACGCAGGAATTGATTTGGGATTGTTTCTGTGCAGCAGGCGATCCAACAATCAGATATATTTCTCTTGCAGGTCTGAGTGCCGAGCTCTATTATTCATACTCTGGCTTTAAGTTATAGCCAGTGTCGTGTCAAATGTACCAATTCCAGCAGCTTTAATGGAGTTGGCCTCTGCACCCCTCGCCAAGTGGCAGCTGATATTTTCTGCCCACATCAGCTGTATCTACAAGGGAAAAATATCGAATGCTCCCTGTGGCTGTTGTTCCAGTGCGTGCGAAGGGGAGGGGAGGTTTGGTGGCCGTGGTGACACCGCGTGTGCCACGTGTGCCGGTGTGCACATGGCTGGGCACGTGTGGCTCCTGGCACAGCCAAAGCCTGGCACTGCCACACGGCTGCACTCCAGGGCCACCACAGCCACCTCGTGCTGCTGTGACAAACTGGGCTGTGCCCTGCTGGTGGATCTCGGGGGCTGAGAGGGCTCAGGGCGTGTTCCCATATTTCCTGGTGGGTAAAATCCTATCCATGCTCCAACACTCCCACTGTAGCTGGAGCAGAGACCCTACAGATATTTGTTTCATGTCCTGCTGCTGCTCAGAGCTCGGCCTTTGGTCCAGCATTGAATCAAATGTTTCAAAACAAGCTTTGATCCCTTGGAAAAGGCAATTCTCCTGGCTGACCCCATCACCATGGCACCTGTAAACAGCTGGCAATCTGCCCACCTCCTAATTTTAGTAACTAATTACCTCTCCTTATCTTCCATCAGGCCAGTAGCCAGCATGTCACTAAGTGATTAATACAGCTCACACAGCAACGTGAAGCTGCATCCTTCATTCACCAGCAGAGTTAGCCTCTTTGCCCTCTTGTTTACCTTAATAAAGCAGTTCGAAAGGCAGGAAATACAAAGAATCAGTATTTGTTGTTGGATGAGCAACTGGGAAGGCAGAGGAGCAATCAGACTGGGCCAGGATCTTCTGGAGGTAGTAGAAGTGGCCTTGAGGAATTTGTATTCACAATTTAACACAGGAGACTCTAATGGGCTTGTAAATCCTGTGCCCCTCTGTGTGACCAGTGCAGCCTGTGGCCTGCTGCCACCCTGCTGAAGGAATTTTAAACCTAAAGGTCTTGAACCACAGAGGAATTTCTCTTTATTTGCTTTGCACAGTTTTTTTCCCCCCACAGCTTCTCCCATGAGGCCAGGAAGGACTCACTTCCACCATGTCCCATCGCTGAGCCATCGGCTCCTGCACGTGGCTGGTCATGGGATTGTGCACTGAGCCAATAAATTAAATTGTGGTGGCTTCATCAATATCAATTCTGATGATACCCAAAAGAGCCTGACCAGAGGCACCAACCCTGCTCTCAAAATTAAAACAGACCAGTTTTTTACCCCTGAATTTGTCCCATTCCATCAGCCCACAGCAGGAGCATCACTCAGTCACCTTGGGATAATGGGTGTGTGGGTGTTGAGGAGCTGGGTGGGCTTGGTAGGAGGAAACACTGGGTGAGTGGTCTGGGGCTGGTGGGCAGCTGAGGGGGGCAGGAAAGCAGGTTTGGGGTGTTTGGGGCTCAAACCTGCCAAGGGCTCAGTGCTCTCCTCACCCCAGCTCCTCCCAGCAGCAAGGGCAGGCGAACACTTACAATAATGAGGTATTCAGCACTGACACCTTTTAATTCCCCAAATGATTAACTTGCAGCAGATTAGAGCTGGGATGGCTATTTAATTAACAGACACGTCAAGCTTGCTTATGAGTCATTAAAAAAACCCACCCTAATGATTGACTTGTTAATACGGAAGAAATCAATTAGATTTTTTTTTTTATTCCTCCTCTGAAGTTTTTGGATCCAGCCAAAAGGATGGAGGAAGAAAGAATGCTGGGATTCAGCAGAGCTTTGTTCTTTACAGAGGAGGTTGCAGAAACAGCTTGAGGCAGGGATTTGGAGGGTTTTTGGGAGGCAGGGACTGAACCCTGTCCCAGGATGCAGAGGAGGATGGGATCAGCCCCTCAATATCAGCCTGGTTGTGCAGGAAAGCTGCCCTATCTTCCCTCAATCCCCCATTCTCTCCTCCAGGGCCAAATTCCAGGTGTTCCACTGGCCCTTCCCAAAGCCTCCTACCCCAAACTGCCTGGCTCCCACTGTGGCTTTGCCTCCCAGAGAGCCTGGAAGTGTGGGTGGGAATGGCTGGAGTGGGATGGGAGACACAGGGTGGCTGCCTTGGGGCGACTGCCAAGCTGGGGTGACTCTGGTGCTGCTGGGGCAGCTGGATTGTGGTTAGGGTCACAGACAGATCCTGCAGGTGCTGAATTAATGATGCATCCAGGGAAAACACAGCGAGGCTCGGGCAGGAAAGGCCAGACCTGAGCAGGAGTCATCTGCTCGGGAACAGCGGCTGAAGTTCAAGGGCAAAGAGGATTTGGCAGGATTTGGGAGCTGCAGCCAGTGTGGCCCGCAGAGCCCTGAGCTCAGCAGGGTCAGGGCTGGGGAGATCTAAAGATCTTCCATGCACCATGTTGGTGTCAGCACAGGGGAGAGCCAGCTCAGCCCTCCTGCTCCCTGGGGAAAGCCCACGAGGGGTTAAATGCCTTTCTTACACACAATTATGTATTGCTGTCTTCGGAGTCTGACTTAATGCACAGAAACTCTGATTGCTCAAGTCGTAGATTGCCTCTTGACATTAATTACTATGTAAATCCAGCAGATTAACATTGTCAGATGATGAGTGGCAAGTCTCACTCGCAGTCAGTCTCCCAGGAGCGCCGCGGTTGCAGAAGTTGCCATAGCGATTTTTTCCTCTTGGAAAAAAAAAAAAAGGCAATAGAATAAACTCAAAACAAGCCAACACATCCTTTTGCTCCCACCAGGTGCTGCTGCTCTCCCTACTGATCCCAGGGACTCAGTTGGACCCTGCTGGGGCAAGAGCTGAAGTTGCATTTTGACCCATCAGTGGGTTTAATGCTCTTCAAGTGCCTGTCTGGCTCCTCTTAGTGCTTCATGCCTAAATGACCGTGATGGGGAGCTCATCACCACTCCACAGGAGCTGCCTGGCTCCTTGTCACCTGGCTTTGGTCACTCTGTGCCCCCCTCACACCTCTGGCAATGGCCCTGACAGGCAATGCAGTCCTTTTGTGGGAACAGAAAGCCCCTCTGGGTCTGCTTGAGGAGGAGATTTGATGTTGTTATCCCAGTCTCTAAAGCCAAATAGTGAAAAGAAAAGGAAAAAAAAAAAAACCAACTCGTTTTTCACTCAAGATTAAAGATGCATGAGCAGAATGAGCAGGGCTGCTCACCAAGGAGTCAGGGGCTTTGAAGGTGAGCTGAAAGCTCACTACATAAATTGATAAACTGCCTCAGATCTCTGGTCAGGAGAGCACAGGCAGCCAGCTTCAAACCTCGCTGTGTCTGGGAGCTTTGGGCTAACCCCCAGCCCTGTGCCCTGGCACTGCCAGGGGGATGCCTGAACCCCGAGAAGCTGCTGGGGCTGCTCTGCTCCAAAATATCCTTGCCAGGGCCCTGCTGTACCCTCCTGCAGGTCACCCAGCTCCCAGAGACTGAAACAGGGGTCCCCAGGGCCCCCCAGACCTCCCCAAACCCCACTCCTCCCCAGCACTGAGGTCTGGGGTCAGCCTCCCCTCCCCAGGGACACACCGCGGGGCTCTGCAGCACTGTCACCTCCGTGTCCCCCGAGGGACAGAGGTTGTTTATTGCCTTTGAAAGGCAAGAATATGTTTCTCATCCATGTCATACTTCTAAAAATACCAGACGTGTTGCCCCGACTCTCCTCTCTCGTGCGCTAATGACAGCTGAGGAGCGACGTCTGTATCATAATGGATGAGAAACAAGTGCCTCTGTACCCGGGAGAAGGCTGATTATTTTACTGGCAAGATACATTAAAAAATGCCTTGTGACACAAAGTAACATTAATGTCAGCAAGCGGCAGCGCGTCGCCTCCGGGGAGCCCCGCTGCTGTCACCCTGATTAAATTAGCGCCTTCCCCGCATCCAGAAGCCATCAATATTCATGTCGGGGTGTGCCCGAGCCTGGGCTGCTACTGATGGCCCGCAGGAGATGAAGCAGCCTCAGCCGGGGGGATATGAGAGCAAATTTTGGGGTCGTTGCCCTCCAGGCAGTGCTGGAGCATCCTTTTCTCCAGCCCCAGGCTTGAAGAGGAGCAGGGATGCTGCCAGACCTGCATCCCGGAGGGATGATGCTCCACAGGGAATTCCTGCTCGGTCCATGGGATATTCCCTCAACAAAAGACAATTTTCAGGGTGGAATGAAAACCTGCCAAACTCGGTGTTTCTCACTTCCAGAAGCCCCAGCCTGTGGGAATTCACGGGGCTCCTGGCTGGAATGCTGCCTGGAGTTGCTGCCCGGATCTCCTTCCTCCCCTCAGAAGGAAATTATGCCCTACTGGGATCTGCAAAATTCATGGCTATAAATGTCTCCACGCGAGGAAAGTGCTGTAACTCATGAAGAATCAAATGCCAAAATGCCACTGAGGAAAGGCCGGAAAGAGCTTTAATTGCCCCCATGAATCAGTGTCATCCCAGGCTTTCACCACATCACCACTCCACCCGCTGCACATCAGCTCCATTAGCAGCCTGGGGTGGAGATATGTTCCCAAAAGTGATGCTAAACTGGTGGTTGTGGATCCCCTCCCAGTTCCCAGCTCTGGGAGTGCAGCCCCAGTCCTGTGCAGGGTCAGCCCTGGCTCCCCAGCTTGCCCCCATAAGTTCTGCTGGAGCCAAGAGCAGCATCTCCATATCTTCAGGAAGAAAAATGCAGGATCAGCAGGGCCTGGGGAGCTGCAGGTACACCAGTGGCATTGCTGGCTGTGAGGAGCACTGCTAAAGTGGGACAACTATTCCTTAACTCTCCTGCTGCACTTTCCACTATCCCAAATTGCTCCAAGCCCTGTCCAGCCTGGCCTTGGACACTTCCAGGGATCCAGGAGCAGCCACAGCTTCTCTGGGCAGCTGTTCCAGTGCCTCACAAGAAATAATTTTTCCCCAGTATCTAGTCTAAACCTACTCTCCTTCAGTTTAAAGCCATATTTCAGGTGACCCCAGCTCCATCCTCAGCTCAGGGCTGGCTTGCCAAGGGATCCAAGCACAGCTGCTGGCACTGACAGGCGCTGGCACTGCTCCTGCTGCCATCACCCAGCGTGGTGTCCTGTGGGCTCCCAGAGCCCAGTGGTCAGTGTAGTTAACAACCTCTTTAAAATTTAACGCCCTGGGAACTTGTTATTCCAGGATTCTGGCCGTTAAGGGCTTGTTAATATTTATGAAATAATTAATAGATGCACCTCTGTTCTTTAATAACTCATGTGAAGTTGTGCTGAGGAAGGCGGTGCCAGGCGTTCTGCTCAGAGCAGCTCCGAGCAGGAGGAGCCCTTAATTATGTATTAAACACACACAGATTTATTACACAAAGTTATGAAAAAATAAAGGCATTTAATTTCAGAAATAACGAGGCAGGATCTGCTACCTGGAGAGCCGTGTTAACGAGGCAACTGGCTGTGAAGCTCTGCTCCATGGGAAAACACTTAGAGGGCACTGGCTCTGTTGTGGGGAGGTCCTTGTTTTTTGGGAGATTCGGTGCTCACCAGGGTGGGTGTCAGGGGAGGCAGGGTTACCCCAGTGCCAGCTGTGCATGCACACAGTGTGCATAATCACACACAAAGATTTTTTGGGAGCTTTCCCACTGCCAGCTCCTCTCCACGAGCACAGGATGCTCCTTTGCTCCAGAGACCCCCATGCAGCTCCCCCCACATGGGCTGAGGGTCTCTGGAGCAGCACTGGAAGCCCCAGTGGCAGCACACGCACAGATTCCTATCCAAACAATGATCTGTATTTTCAATTTTCCGAAAGATTATGTTTTCATCTTAAAAGATGTTGTCTCCTGCTTTTTGACCTGAATAAAGTGAAAGATAATAGAATCCAGATGAAGTATATATCTACATTAATCTTACACAGCCTGCACTGTTTCCAGGTGCTGCAGCAGGAGCAGATCCAGTTGCAATCAGATGCCCACCTGGGTCTGAGTGATTTCCACTCTGATTTAACAGGATTAAGTGCTGCTGTGGGATGCAGCTGATGCCAGGGCAGGGAGCACAGCTTCCCCCAGGGAGGGTAGTGGAAAAGCTCAGGGGTGCATTTTCCCCCTAGGTACATCCATGGTGGGGGAGGTGTGTGGCCTTGTCACCTCCAGACATCAGAAGGTGACACTGGGGGTGTCATGGAAGATCTGCTCCAGGTTGGGCCACACAGCTGCTGCCAGCTGGGCACAATGGTGCTGTGCCCAGCGGGATCATGCTGTGCCAAGTAGGATGATGCTGTGTCCAGCAGGATAATGCTGTGTCCAGCAGGATAATGCTGTGTCCAGCAGGATGATGCTGTGCTGGGCAGGATTGTGCTGTGCCAAGTAGGATGATGCTGTGTCAAGCAGGATGATGCTGTGATGAGGAAGATGATGGCATGCAGGGCAGGATGATGCTGTGTCCAGCAGGATGATGCTGTGCAGAGCAGGATGATGCTGTGATGAGGAAGATGATGGTGTGCAGGGCAGGATGATGCTGAGCCCAGAGGGACGATGCTGTGCCCAATGCTGTGCCGGGTAGGATGATGCTGTGCCTCCTGGATCATTCAGTGCCCAGCAGGACAGTGCTGTACAGAGCAGGATGATGCTGTGCGCAATAGGATGATGCTGTGATGAGGAGGATGGTGTTGTGCCCAGCAGGATGATGCTGTGCTGAGCAGGATTAATGCAATCTCAGCATTTGGACAGGCACTTTCACCCAGATTTTGGCAGCAGGGGCAGCTGCCAGGAGCTTACAGGGGCAGCCAGGCTGGGTTGGCTGTGAGCTGCCACCTCAGCCAGCAGAGAGAATTCACTTTGCTTTGCATCTCCTCAGCTTCCTCCTGCAATTTGCATTTCAAAGCTTCTCCTGTCCTACCTGTGTCCCCAGACAGGCCCTGTGCAGCCACAGGTGCTCGAGGTCAAGGTGAGGGACATTCACAGCCCTCGCAGGCACTGATCCTTGCCACAGACAGGGATGTAAATCCTAAATTTGGATCCCAGAGCCAGGCATGGTGGGGGCTCCAGCTGTAGCAGGGGGGTACTGGGGGAAGGAGAGGGAGAAATTGGATTTAGAGACAGCAAATGCAGCTACCCAGAATGGATGTACATTTTCATTATACACTGAGTAATTGGTGGTAATACAAGAGATATGGGCAGTATCATTATAGACCAGGCTGTGCTGGAGATGGATTATCATCATCTGTCATTATCTGGGCTTCCTTGTGGCTGCTAAAATTGTAGAACATGATTTTAATAACCCTGGAAGGCAAGAATCATTTTTCTTTTGTCACTTAACAACTTGGCCTCATTCACTGATACCTTTAAATAAGAAGGGGGGATTAATTTCTAGTGGGATAAATGCAGACCTAGTTGTTTCCTCCTCTCTTCATTTGCAAAGGGGCCCCGTCGATGCCTGACAGCTTTCAAGGAAATTGCAGATAATGGGGACAGGATGTCAGTGTGGAGCTGGGGCACAGGATCACCCGGAGATGGGTGGTGCTGACACGCTGCCAGCCCTGGGGCACTCACCCTGTGTCCCCCAGGCAGGGCACTGCTGGCCCTGGGGAGTCTTGGCCAGGAGATTTGGGCAGTTTCAGAGCCATCAGGGTGGTCCAGGCACCCCAACCTTCAGTCCCCTGTCACAGCACACAGACACTGCTGTTTGCTGGGAGCTGGGAGAGCTGCATCACTCCTGACCCCCCTGGACACTGTCAGGCCTCATTCGAGGGCGTTTCATTTGTCACTCCTCTTGGCCATGGAAAAAGCCAGCAGCAGGAGAGGGACAAATCAAATTACAAGGCAGCTAATGAAAATAACGGGGAATAAAGCACTTTTGGAGGCTGCTTGGTTGGATTCCTATTTCCCTGTGTCACTGGGTTTAAACAAGGATGTTTATAACCTCGCGAAGATATTTCATTGCCTTTGTGATTAGCTCAATTGACCGTGGATTTTTTGCTCTCACAGACCTGAGCCCTTGGAAGAGGAGAGCTGCCACCTCTGAGTCACATTCCCGCCCCACATCTCGAGCACCCAGAGCTCCCCTGTGCCATCCAGGGGCCTGGCTGTGGCAGTGTGTCCTGGAGTGACATGGATGGGGGTGAGCAGGGTGTCCCTGGGCAGCACAGCCGAGATGGGGGAGCAGCTGGGAGGGTTTGCCCCTTTTCCATGCAATACTCCAGCCACTCGAAGCTGCCAGCACCTGCCCAGGCTGTTGGCCCCCACCTGCGACTATTGACTCTGAGTAAATAATTCCCAGGTATCCTTTTCTCCCGATAAAAGCTGATTTTTTTCTATTATTGTCAGAGGTGTTTATTAGAGCAGAAAAATAATAGTGCTTTTCTCACAGCCTGATTGCCGGGAAGTGTCGGGAGTGGCCGTGCTGCCCC
The DNA here is from genome assembly GCF_008360975.1 of Lichenostomus cassidix. Taxonomy (NCBI): domain Eukaryota; kingdom Metazoa; phylum Chordata; class Aves; order Passeriformes; family Meliphagidae; genus Lichenostomus; species Lichenostomus cassidix. The sequence goes on along the minus strand of NC_139503.1, from coordinate 3,219,723 downwards.
AGCAGCTGGGATCAGACTCTGCCTGGCACTGCAGGCACAGCAGGGTGAGGGGGTGAAAAGGGGGGTGAAAAGCCCCTGCCCAGGTGGTTTGATGAAAGGGAAATTTCTTTTCAGCACTGGCAGAGGGAGAAGATGCTCCATAAGTTTGAAGTCTAGAGGGACTAAGCAGGAAACAGCAGGAATTTCCGGGAATATGAGGGGTGAGAGGCTGGCAGGGTTTGGCCAAAGGATGTGGGGAGGTTCCTCTGCCACAGACACCTGTGCAACAGAGGCAGGAATTTGGGGACAGGCAAATTCTATGTGTTCCCATGGAAGATCTCTCCCTCTTGCCCATCCACCCTGTTGAAACCACCCTGCCAAGCCGGAGCTGCTGCCCCTTGGCACCACTTTGGCATCTAGCAGAGTAGAGATGAATAATGGCAGCACATCCCCTCCTCCCCTCCAAGGGCCTCCCCAGATCTGCCACGCTGAAATTAATCTTCCTGCCCCATTAATTGCAGGAATGTGTCGGGAGCTGTTCAAGGTCAGCCTCTCAGACCCCTGCCATCAATCCGCCCCAGTTTGCAGCCACCTCACTGGGGAGGAGCTGGCAGTGGCCCGGCAGGGACAAGCACTAGGAGCATCCCTGGTGTTTAGGTGACCAGAGCCTGAGGACAAAGGAGGGTCCTGGATGGGCTCCTGACCCCAGAGTGGCTCCAGGCTGGCAGGCTGCCCATGTCCCCCTGTCCCCCAGTGATGCCATCCTGAGCCAAAGGTCCTCTCCTGACCACCTCTGCCCACCCACAGAGTGACTGGATGGGGAGCCCCCTGCTCTCTCCTCATTGCTGATGGCTGAGCAAGGGGGTTGTTTGAATTAATTGCATTGGGCAGCAATTAACCAGCTCTCCTCACCCATTAGAGACTTGCAGAAGCTTTTGCACTTAGATCTTGTACCTTACATGACTGGCAATATTCTACCTTTTTAGGGAACGAAAAGAAGAAAGGGAAAATCCCTTTAGAGGAGATGGGGTTTGCTGCCTTCAGAGCTGATACACGCCAGGAATGTATTTTATACTGCTTAATAGTAATGATCCACCCAGCAGGGATGGAATCAGAGGCACTGGAAAAACAGAGACAGGTGAGAGTTCCTGGGCACTGAATGTGGGGCTGCTGCCTGTGGATGGTGACCAGAGCTGCCCCCGGGGTCTGGCCATGCCCATGGGTGGCTTTTCTGTGCCATCAGTCCCCATCCCACGCACTGCAACCAGGGAAAACCCCACATGCACTTCCCCTTTCCGCCTTCCCCCTTGCCTGATGGCCTCAGGCTTGGGAGGTTCTTCTGTCACCAACTGGGAGCCACTGCCCCACCACTCACCCCAAAACCTGCTTCGTGAGCATCCACCCTCCCTCCAAACTGTGCTTCCCTTTTTGTCCTGCACCACGACCCGTGTCACCACCTGCCTCTGGACCGTGTCACCCTCTGTCACCCAGCAGGCTCTTGCACTCCAGCAGCCCCCTCCCCATGCACCCGCCAGCCCTCTGCCAGGCTGGGTGGCACCCACTGCTCAGGAGCTCTGCAGGGATGACACCCTGCGCCCTGCCGCTCATTCCTGCCCCATCCCAGCGATCTGTGAGCTTGTGAGCGTGACTCAGAGCCGAAGGGGAACCGAGAGCGCTGTCAGGAGGCACATCTGCTCCATCCCCGCTCGCAGGGAGCTCCCAGCAGACTGGCACGCTCGGAGCCTACTGGGACAAGCCCTTTCCCTGCCGAGGTGAGCCCGAGGGCAGGCGTGCCCTGGTGTGGGACAGGATTCCCTCCTCACGCTGCATCCCACCCCGCGCCGGGGCCCCATCGGCAGCGGGCGCTTGCCGGTGTCCAGCTGGGTGTTTGCAGCGCTACGCCCTCGGTTCCCACGGAGATGCCCACGTCGCCATGGCTACCCATGGATATTCCTGTAATAAACAGCCTGTGCGACACCAGCTTCCGTCCCGAAGTGCTGGGCGTTGCTACACCCCAGGGAAATGTTGCGAGGGCAGCTCCCCCGGCCCGGGCCGGCAGTGGGCATCGGCCCCGTGCCCCAGCCCAGGGTGCTGAGCCCCCAGCACACCCCTGCCAGCAGCCTGGCCCCTTACAGCAGGGCAGCTCTAGGGTGAAATGTCTGTGCTTGGACTGTCAGGGCTGTGAGGTTGGTGATGACAGCCCCAGGCCATCCCCTTCGGCCAGCACCCGGCTCTGCTGGGGGGGATGCCAGATCTCCCCAGGCTGGTCTCCCACCATCCCAGGACACCCTGCTCCCAGGATCTGGACTCTGGCCCCCAGATTTTGGCAGCGTGGGGCTGTGTGAGAACTGCAGCATGCCGTGGAGATGAAACACTGCCCCAACCCCGGAGTAAACAGCTGTTTGCACAACTGCCGCCGTGGTTGCAAAGGCTGTGAGTGTGTGGAGGGTTGAGCAACCCTCTGTTTACCCCCCACGCCAGCCCCGTCCCACCAGACACGGGATTCCCCGCCGGGGCTGTGCTCCAGACTGACATGGGTGTGCACAGCAGCTTAGCACGGCCCTGGGCAAGGAGCTGCTGAAATAGCACAGGTTGATGGTCAGCACAGGGAGATACTGGTGGGAGCATCATGTCATGGGCTGACCTTGGGCACTTTGCATGTCCCCTCACTCTGGGGCAAACTGGACCTGGTGGACTTGGGCACAGACACAGGCCTGGGGATGTGAGCTGCCCCCAGGCAGCATCACACCACAGCTGGGTTTGCCTCCTGCCCCTTGAGTTGCTCACTCCCCAGAGCATGGCCCTCTGCCACGTTCCTCTGCCGTGTCCCCCAGCCCAGCCCGCTGGCCCCAGGGCAGTTGCAGAGAGGCACCGGCTGTGCCACATCCCGGCGGTGCCAGCTGGAGCGGGCAGGGTGGAGGCCGGACGCCACTCGGGGTGTCTGCGTGCTCTGGGCTTTCCTGCCTGCGGCGAGCGAGGGGGTCGCAGCCTCCAGGGAAGTGTTTTGCAATCACCTTCTTCAGAGCGTCACAGCAACTAACGGCCCTGGTTTTGAGGAACTAACGGGAAAAGCAGCATGTTAGCAAACAGGCTGAGCACGGACAGCCGCCGGCAGCCGGAGCCCCGCGCTCCGAGCGGGCAGTGAGCGGCGGCCGGACACGGAGGAGAGGCAGGGATGGAGGCGAGGTAGGGATGGAGGTGAGGTAGGGGTGGGTGTGCGGTGCTCTGAGCACCTTGTGTGTGGCTACTCTACTCAGTCCCCTGGCTGGGACAGCCGCACGTGCCCAGCGCTCAGGGGTGGCCTCAGTCCCACTTCCCACACTCGAGTCCTTTGTCTCCCTCTGGATGTTGGCTTGGGGGCTGAGGAGCTGTGGGCACCGGGAGCTGGGCACAATGTGGGCAGCCTCTCCTGGGCCACGAGGGACCCATCGGGAGCAGAGGATGCAGGCTGGGGCGGCCGGGCAGGGGCGGAGGCAGCCAGCGCTCCCAGGGCCATTCCCAGCAGCAGGCAGGGGGTGAAGCTGGCGGGGGCAGCCGGGGGGCGTGGGCAGGACCCCGCAGCTTTGGCCAGTCCCGCTGTGCTGCTGTCGGTCATTCGCTTCCCTCTCCCGGCTTATCGCCCTCCGCCTCCCCAGCGCTCACCTGCCCTCAAACCGCAAATCTCTGCCCGGCCGCGGCTGGAGATAGTGGAGATAAAATCAGCCCGTGCCTGCGGCCGGGCACAGGGTGCTGTGTCCGGGATGGAGTGCGGGGCCGGGCCGGGTGTGGAGAGACCTGCGTTCCGGGGTCTCTCCCCTGCGCTTCCCACGCCGGCGGCTGTGGCAGTGCGGGCGCCGAGCCGGGGGCGGAGGTGTCAGAAGGGCTGCGGGAAGGGCTGACGCTGACAGCGAAAAGACATTCTGCTCCAGGAAGCGCCGGTGACAATGGAGCCCGGATCCTTCGTCCCTCCTCGTCCCCAGCCCTTGCCGACCTTCAGGACAAGCCGCTTTCCCCATTCCAGGTGATGCCAAAGCCACCGAGGAGACCATGGCCAGGCGCTGTGGGACACCCTTCCTGCTGCAGCTCTCCCTGCTCCTGCTCCTCCACCTGGGCGGTGAGTGGGGTCCATCCTGTCCTGTCCCACAGCCACACCATCCCCAGCACCCTGCGCCCATCCAGGCTGGCCGGGGACACGGGGCAGGCAGAACGGTGGCAGAACAGCAGGCACGGGAAGGATGGGGCCCGGCACGTGCCGGTGGCTTGCCCAACGCTCGGCTCTTCCTCTCCAGGGCTGGGGGGCCCATCTAAGGGAACAGGCTCATCCCTCTGTCCTGCCTGGGCGCTGAGGAGCTGAGATGGCTTTGTCACAGCTATGCCCAGGATGTGACATGCTTTTCCTGCCTGCAGGGACACTGGGCTGCGCCTCGGTGGCTGTGGGCTCACCCATTGTGCCCCTGGGCTCGGCTGTCACAGCCTCCTGCACCATCCAGAGAGAGCTCTGCCGCGGCTTGGAGCAGGGAAAGGTCCGGATCAGCTGGATGCTGGACAACAAGTTCGTAGCCGGGAGCCAGCGCCAGGGTCCAGGGGGCACGGAGGTGTCCAACCTCACCCTGCCCCGGTTCAACCGCACGCACGCCAGGCTGTGGTGCTGTGTGGAGTGGAATGGGACCAAGCAGCGCGTTGGCATGGCCGAGATCAAGGCGGGCTGTAAGTCTGCTGGCAGCAAGGGTCACCCTCCTCCCCAGAAGGCACAGTCACTTGCTCAGACTTTTCCTCGGCTGCTCTCCCCCAGACCCTCCTGCGAAGCCCCTCAACCTCAGCTGCGTCCTGAATCTCAGTGACTACGGGCTGACGTGCCAGTGGGAGCAGGGAACCGACAGCCACCTCCCCACCAGCGTCGCGCTGAAGTGTGCTGGGTAAGTCCCAGGACCACCATCCCCTGCCAAATCCCACGGCAAGCCTCTGCCAGAGGGATCCCGAGCCCACTGCTCTGGCTGCCGCAGGACCAAAGCCCCAGCTGTGACGGGCTGCACCCCGCAAGGGAGACACAGCCACTGCACCGTGCCACGCCGGCTGCTCCAGCTGTACCGGCAAATGGAGATCTGGGTGTCTGCCACCAACGCCCTGGGCACGGCCGAATCAGAGCATCTCTACATCGACCCCATGGACGTCGGTGAGTGACGGCGCAGAGGTCAGGGGCCAGGGAAGCTCATCAGCGGTGACAGGGGTATTAAAGTGCCATTAAAGCACGTCGGGCTTGGAGGTCACATTTTACGGGCAGGTTCCGTGATGAATGTCCTGCCGGGATGAATCGGTGCCAGAGCTGCGTTACCGACTGAGCAGCACACGCGGCGGGTTATGAGCTGCCAGTTGACCTGCTGCACTCAACAGCTCCTCCAGCAATTGATTACCCATTTATTCAGGAGGTCTATTAATAATGGATCCAGTGCCTATAAACTATTTATAAAAGGAGCCTTCCCAGATGGAGAGGCTTATCGTCCCTGACCTGGGGTTGGGAAAGGGCTGCCCAGGAACCAGCTGAGCCCTGCCATGGCTGTGCCACTCTCTCACCCCCTGGCTCACCCAAATGTGGGGTGTTCCAGACACCAAGCCCCATGAAATCTGCTTTCTCTGCATAGGTATTAATGCAGAGCAGTGCTGGTGTTGCACTCCTGAGCATCACCCCATCCCAAGCACAGGCACACACGTGTTTCTGTCCCCTGCCACCAGCTGTTCTCCCAAATATTTTGGGGTGGTTTCTCCCCATTTCTTGCTGCAGCACCCTGGCTGCAGCTCCTGGCATTAACAATAGGCACATGTGAGGTCGTGGCTCCGGGCACTGCCCACCGCACACCTCTCCAGCTCTCCCCTGCTCTTCCTCCAGCCAAGCTGGACCCCCCAACCCTGCAGAGCATCCAGTCCATCCCCTTCCAGACCGATTGCATCGCCCTGGCCTGGGACGTGGCGCAGGGCACGGGGCACATGGAGCTGCAGTGTGAGCTGCGCTACAGGGCACCTGAGGACTCTGCCTGGGCCCTGGTGAGTGCTGCTTGGGCAGAGGGACCGGGCAGGAGCTGGGACCCTCTCTCTGCTCCGAGCAGTGGGATGCTCGTGCGGGAGGGGGACGGCAAGGTGCCTCCTGCACCCACACCAGGGCTAGCCCCTGCCCGAGGCAGGAGCCAGCACAGCCCTCGTTCCGGCTGCCACCAGGTCACCGGGATCATCGGCCGGGCCGGCACCGCGCAGCGCTGCGGCTTCCTCTTCGGCACGCAGTACCACTTCCAGATGCGGTGCCGGCGGAGATCAGCATCGGCATTGGCCTACTGGAGCGAGTGGAGCCCGGGCAGGAACTACACCACCCACGAGAAAGGTGAGTACGGAGTCACCCGGAGGGTCCCCTCTGCCCAGGGACACGGCACAGCGCTGGGGGCACGGCCACGCTGGCCCCTCTCAGCTCCTCCCACCCTCCTCCCATTGCAGCCCCCACAGGGAAGCTGGACGCGTGGTGGGGGGCTCAGCCGGCCGGGGCAGGGGGGCGGCTGGAGGTGCAACTGCGCTGGAAGGTGAGCAGGGCGGTCGGGGGCTCAGGAGCTGCCGGGGCATTGCCCTGCAGCCCGAGATCCCGCAGGGACTGACACCAGCACCCCCTGCCCGCATCAGGCCCCACGGCAGCGGGAGGCCAACGGGAGAGTGCTGGGGTACCGCGTCACCCTGAGCCCCCGGAGGAGGGGCAGGGACCCCCCCACCATCTGCAACACCACCCACACCCAGTGCAACTTCTCGGTGCCCGCGGGGACCAGGAGGGTCTATCTCTCAGCCTACAACGCCGCTGGCGAGTCGGCACCGACTGAGGTCGTCCTCCTGGAGAGGAAAGGTGAGGGCAGTGCCCGAAACTTCTGCGTGCCCCCCGGGCTCTGCTGGCCCCGAGCAGGCTGCCATGGGGTCCATAGCCTGGGTGAGGAGCAGGGCAGGCTCCGGGCTGGGGGACACAGGGGGTGATGCGGGAGAGGTGCTCCCCTCTCCCATCGTCCCGGCTGCTTGTCCCTGCAGGTCAGCCCCTGGCCGGGCTCCGGGCCGTGCCTGCGGGCGAGGACAGCCTCTGGGTGCACTGGGAGTCACCGCTGACCCCAGTGGTCGCCTACGTCCTGGAGTGGCAGCGGGTGACAGCACAGCCGGGGCACTGCAGCTCGTGCTGGCAGATGGAGCGTGATGGGGCAGCCACCTCAGCCCTTATCCAGGGTAAGAGGGGCTGCCGGAGGGCTCTGAACCTCTGGTCAGCTGTCCCAGAGAGAGCTGACACCCATCCTGGCCAAACCACGACCAAGCCCTGCCCCCAGCCCACTCCCCACCCTCCCTCCTTCCTCTGGATCCACCCCTAGGGCAGGTGGGCTGGCGGGGCGGGGCGGAGGTGACAAAGTCCCAAACCCCCTGCCCCCTCCGCTCTTCATTGCAGGCGGGATCGAGCCTTTCCAGCGCTACAACATCTCGCTGTACCCCCTCTACAAGGGCACGGTCGGGGTGCCCGTCCACACCGCAGCCTACTCCCAGCAGAAGGGTATGTGTGCCCCCAGCAGCCCCCACAGCCAAGGCCTTGCCCTTCCAAGAGGAGGGACAGCCTCTCTCCAAGGCACCCCCAATCCAGGGGCTGTAACAAAGAGCTCAGTCTGCAGGGCTGGATTTGGCTCGTCTCTGAAGGTGCTCCCAGCTGCCCCACAGCATGGGCAGTGTCTGACAGCCATACCTCGGAAATAGGACCCCCCCAGCCTGCTCCCGCCCGAGGTAGTGGCTCTGCTCAGCGCCTGGTCCCTTGTCCTGCTCTTTTCAGCACCATCCCATGCCCCGAAGCTCCATCTGAAGAGGATCAGCAAGTCAGAGGCAGAGCTGTGCTGGGAGCCACTGCCAGTGGAGATGCAGAACGGTTTCATCACCAGCTACACCATCTTCTGGGCCAACACCAGTGCCGACGTGGCCAGTGAGTCCTGCCCACAGCACCACTGACCTTGCCCTCCATCCCACCTCGATGTGCTGGGTGGGGACATCGGCAGACCCTGTGTCCTCCTCAGAGAGGGTCGGGGGGTGTATGGGTCTCTCATAGGGCCCCTTCCAGTGGAGGGGCTGTGCAGGTGAGGGGATTCCACCACACCAACAGCTCCGTGTGTCCCCAGGTGCCACCGTGAATCCTTCTCTCAGCTCCTTTGTCATCCAGGGGCTGAAGCCATCGACCCTCTACAAAGTGCACATCATGGCATCCACGGCCGCTGGCAGCACCAACGGCACCAGCCTGACCCTGGTGACCACAGTGCTGGGTGAGGGCTGCAGCCACCCGGGGGGCTGTGGGAGGGGACTTTTCCGAACCTGGTGGCACAGCACAGCTGGCGGTGCTCACTGCAGTCCCCTGTGACCCTGTCCTGCTTCCCAGATGACACCGAGATCCAGTTCCTCTTCCTGACCCTGGGGCTGGTCTTTGTCCTGCTCATGGTGCTGCTGATCTGCTTCCAGAAGAACGAGCGGTGAGTATGGGAGCCCCGCCCCAGTCTGGGCTGCCGGTGGGACAGGATGACATCCCGCCAGGAGCTTGGTGTGAGCCAGTTCAGCCCCGAGGCCACCCACTGCAGCCCCCCTTGCTGAGTCCCCTCGTCTCGTGGTCCCCAGGATGAAGGAGCAGCTCTGGCCCAGTGTCCCCGACCCTGCCAACAGCAGCCTGGGCAAGTGGGTGCCGGCAGCGGTGCCGCAGGTGAGACCGGGCCGGCTGCTCCCCGGCACCCCAATCCCCCCCAGAACATGGCCTTGAGGCGCGGAGCCACCCTGAGGGGCAGCAGGGGCAGATGGCACCGGCTGTGACCTCCCGCTGTCCCCAGGAGCCGCTCCAGGTCGTCGCCTCGAGGGAGCCCGGCCCGGCTGCCATCTCCACGGTCACCGTGCTGGAAGGGGTACCGGGGAAGCAGCCAGGGAAGGAGCCCCCCGCCCTGCCCGCCGCGCTCCCGGCGCTGCCCCGGCCCTACGTGCGGCAGGAGGGTCCCGGGGAGCCCGTGCAGTACGCGCGGGTGGGCGGCGCGGGGTACCGGGGGCAGCGGCTGCTCCCCGAGCCTGCTCCCCGCTTCTACGAGAACCTGCGGGGCCGTGGGGACGGCGGCGGCGGTACGGGGGATTGGGGGTTCCCTGAGGAGCCCCCCGCCACCTTCCCGCTGCTGCAGGGGCTCCGCATCGGCGGGGCCGAGGAGCTGCACGAGTGCCGGGCGGACTAGCGCGGGATGGAGCCGGGCGGCCACACCGGGTCCGCCAGCGGGAGTCCCGGGATGCGGGGCACACCGGCGGGGTTCCAGCCGCTCCCCGGGGCGCTGCCTGGCTCCACCCCGCGCTGTGTGTTTGTCCCCTCCTGACCCTCTCCTTCCGAAATAAACGGGGACCTGCTGAGAACAACCGGGGCGCCTCTGTGGGATTGGGATGGGGATGGGGATGGGGACGGAACCGAGACGGGGAAGGAGAGGGGGAAGGGGCCGGGACGAAGACGGGGACAGGGAGGGGTCCGGGACCAGGACGGGGACCAAGAACGAGACCGAGACGGGGATGGGGATCGGGAACGGGACCAGGAGCGGGACAGGTAGGGGACGAAACCGAGACAGGGACGGAGATGGGGATGGGGACGGGACCGGGACGGAGACAAGAGAGAGACCGGGATTAGGACGGGGACAGAGAGGGGTCCGGGACGGGGACGAAGACAAGGACAGGGAAGGGTCAGGGACCGGGACGGGGACAGGGACAGGGACGGGGAGGGGACCGAGATCCGCGACGGCCATCGACGTGCTCGGCGCTCGCTGCCTCCGCCCTGTCTCGGCGCTCGCCGGTCGCGCCTGGGCAAGATGGCGGCGCCCATGGCGGCGCGCCGCTGAACGCGGGCCATGCTGGCGCTGCTGGGCCGCGGCCTGGCGGGGCAGGCCCGAGCTGGGGCCGCCGTGCTGGGCACGGCAGAGCCCGGTGAGGGGCGCGGGGGGCTCGGGAGGCCCCAGGGAGGGAGGGAGGGGAAGCGGCCATGCTGATGGAACTGGGGAGCGGGCAGGGCCGGGCTGGGAGCTGAGGATGTGGGGCAAGGAGCGGTCTGGGGTGGCCGGGGGTCACTCAGGGGGTCACACACCTTCCCAATGGTCTGTCCCCCCTGAAACGAGACAGGGGCTGGGTGACCTTGGGGGTCCCCGGGGTGCGGCTGGGGAGGGGGGCTCGGGTGGGATCCCGGGGGTCTCTCGGAGCACCGTGGGCGAGCGGGGATGGCCGAGCGGGGCATGGGGAATGGCCTGGAGCAGGTCCTGATTCCAGCAACAGGTCCTGAAAGAGACCTGGAAATGTTTGTTCTTGAAAGGTCAAAGAATGACAAAGTCCTGGGTGGTGATGATTTCACATCTGTACCGAGCTGTGTCAGACAAAGATTGTCCCCAGGCTGTCCCCAGGTGTCACTGCCCCTGAGCTCTGACACTGGGTTGGTCCAGAGCAGCCCCTCCACCTCACTCATGAGATTGAGTTGATTCATCAGTTAATTCACCACTTCAAACCCTCTAAATGAACACATTTGCACAGGGGAGCTCTCACACTCTGCTCAGAGTCTGTTCTGCTGCTCCAGCCTCAGCATTTGCTCATGTCAAGCAGCACAGCTTGGTTTGTTTCAGCACCATGTGAGAACCACACTGAACCTTCCCACACTCCTCTGGGACTAAAGATCTGTCTGGTCTCTGATCACCTCAGAGTCTCAGTGCCCTGACCTCATACAGACTGAGCAGAGTTTGACATGTACAGAGCTGGAAAAGTGCACACAAGTCTGATATCTCTTTGTTTCTCCCACCCAGCCTGCAGTCCCATTCTCCAGGCAGCCAGGGGTTATGCCAGACCTGTGACAAGGAAGAGGAAAGGTATGTCAGGACCCTCAGGACCAAATGTTTTACTGTTGACGTGCTCAGAGTTGTACCTTCATGGCACAGAAATCATTCCAGAAATAATTCCTTGCAAGCTGAAAAGTTACTCAGAAGATTCAGCAGCTCCTAAATGTGGGGAAATGAACAACTGTCATTTGCAGGAGATCTATGAGGATGGTGAGGCTCTGGCACAGGGTGCCTAGAGAAGCTGTGGCTTCCTGGAAGTGTCCAAGGCCAGGCTGGACAGGGCTTGGAGCAACCTGGGATAGTGGAAAATGTCCCTGCTTATGGCAGGGGGTGGAATGAGATGGGCTTTAAAGGCCTTTCCAGCACAAACTGTTCTGGTAGTCTGTGATCTCTGTGCTCAGTGATTGTTGTAAATATATGAACACCATGCTGTAAGTCTAGAGTGCTGAAGGGAAGAGATTGAACCTATTTTTCTCACTCAGCTCCTGCCATCTTGGCTGGATCTGCTCAGTTCTTCCTTCTTGTTTGGAGCACGCAGTCAGTTTCCTTCAGAACATGTTTCCTCTGATCTGCTGTGCAAGGTCAGGGGTCTGACTTTGTCCTGCTCCTGCTCAAATATTCATCTCCTCTTTGCAGACATCCCCAGCCATCTGGATGACCTTCCTCCTGCCATGCTGAAGAAGGATTATGCCAATCTCCCAGTAATGAACAGGTATGAACAGGGAGAGGGGAGGTCTGGAATCTCCAGGGGTTTCTATCTTACATGGGACATGGAAGCTGTCACCTGCTCACTGATTAATTATTGATGCTCTGCAGGCACAAAAATTGCAAAATCAGTTGGAAAGTCAAATTTACAGACACAGTCAGTGATCAGAGCCTGATTGTTCTGGTTACCCACATGCTCTGTGGGCTTTATAGTCCATTAGAAAAAAAAAGGAAATAATATTGAAATACTAGAAATAATCACCTTGCAAATAATCTGTGCCTGTTTTGAACTCAGGTGATGGAAAGTGTTGTTAAACAACTCAACCTGAATTTGGCTGCTGCTGAATTTGGGGTCTGGGGCTCAGCACTGTTGTGCTCTGATGCAGAGCTGCTCGTGTGTGATGCAGGGAGGGCCCCCAGTGGCCCGACTGTGACTTTCACTGATCTCTGAAGGAACCAGTCTGAAAATGAAATATTCTTGTAGCAAAACTGCTTGATGCTCCTGTAATCTGAGCCATGATTTTGCTTAGGAATGTGAGCACCAGTTTATGGCTGCCAGGTTTGGGAGGGGAGGAGAGTCCCTGTAAATTTGTAGAGCATGTTCTGAGAACCTGAGCTCATTGCTGTTGTTAAATAGACTTGTTTCTGGTTTATAAGCTATTTTTCCATCTCCTTGCAGCGTGGATGATGTAGTGAAAAGGATGTTGTCCCTGGAAATGGCAAGTCAGGTCAGTCTCATTCTGCTTCCTTGAAAAATACAGATTTAATGAGCACCTTCATGAGAGACTGTGTTGCTAAATATCTTCCACTTACTGTATTTTTAAGTGACCATAAATCTGGGGTGATAAAATACATTACAGTGATAAGTCTGGTTTGCTCTTAAAATTTATCACACAGTCTTCTTTATGGTAACAATTGCATATTAGAATGAGAGAAGAAAGTATTCAGGGGTCACAGGGCAATGAGCTGTTCTGTTGCTGCTCTTGGCTGACCCCCTGTGTTCTAGAAACCACTGCACTGGGCAGCAGATGTCCTTCAAGTTATTTTTACTTTCCATATGCCCAGAAAATGAAGTAAATAGGTAATAAAGTGGCACAAAGATCTCTATGCCATTCCTCTATGCTTGCCAGTTCATCTTAAAAAAAAAAAAGTAAGAGCACTGAATAAAGGTCTGAATTACAAAGCCTGTATCTGGGTGTTTGGGAAGAGAGCTGAGTGTCTCTGACCTCTAGTGTTCCTGAGACAGTGACAACCTCTTTTCTGTGACCCACAGAGGGAGAAGATGAAGGTAAAGATACAGCAGCTGGTGGAGAAGGTCAGGAGGTCTCCAAATGACAATGGCTCCTTTGAGGTGCAAGGCAAGTTAAAAAAGGGAAAGATATTGTCGGCAGATGAAACATCTCTGCTTTTGTTCAGCTGTTCCCACCCCAGCACTTCCAGTTTGCTGTATAATTCAGGAGAATCTCCTCCAGGAGAGCCCCTGAGAGGCAGGTAGCCTGCAGGATGCCCTGCAGGACTGCTCCAGGTCTAGAAGCATTGCAGAGGCTGCTGTGGTGCTTCCAAATTCCTGCTCCACATCCACCCTCCAAAGGCAGTGTGTGCATTATTCTGCTTGGAGTGCTTTGTGACATGAAGCACTGAGCTGCAGCTGTTACCAAAATAAACAAATTTAGCCATGGAACCCAAATTTCCCTCTGCATCAGAGAGCTGTGTCTGAAGCACAGTGGGGACAGTGCAGGGACAAAGGCCATGGTGCACTGACCAACACTGACCACTGCTTTGACATCAGTAAAACCCTTCAGTTCCTCAGCCCCTCCCTCCAGAGCCCAAAATCCCAAAGACCTGGCTGCTGCCCTTGGAAAAAAAACCCTTTATTGGTGACTACTCCCCCAGAGCTTAAATCCTCTGAGGTAAAATGAATGTCAGATCAATGGGAATTGAATGAGTGCAAGAGGAATAAATTCACAGATGAATTCAAAGGATGTGTTGTTAAAATTTTGCCTTCTAATTAAGCAGCCTAGTAACAATCACAGCTCTGCAGGTTGCATGTTGTGGTTTGTTGTGCTCTGTCCATTGGGCTGTGGACAGTGTTTTGCCATGGGCGGTGTTTATTGTGCTGCTGTGGGCAGTGTTTGTTGTGGGCAATGCTTACTGTGGGCAGTGTTTTGTCACGGGCAGTGTTTGCTCTGGGCAGTGTTTGTTCTACTGCTGTGGGCAGTGTTTGTTGTGGACACTGCTGTGGGCAGTGCCTGCTGTGTGCTGTGGGTACCTGCAGGAGCAGCAGAGCTCAGATGACAGCTTCAAGCAGGGCAGATGATCTCAGATCACCTGGGAAAGCTGCTGCTCTCACAGTTTCTCTCTCTGTTCCTTACAGTTGCTATTTTGACTGCCAGGATTCGCACGCTCGAGGAGCACCTCCAGAGGCATCCCAAGGTAACTCGGGCGTCTGAGCCCACATGCAGCAGCTGCTCAGGTGGTTTTCTCAGTTTAGAACAAAAGGATTTTAATCCTGGGGATTATGGCTTTCCTGAGGAGGTTTATAAAATTGTTCTGGCTGTTCCCTGGTGCCAGTGTGGGGAGCTGCTGGCTCAGGCACAGCTGGATTCTCGCCGATTCTGGTCCATGTTCTGGTTTGTTGCTGTAGTGGAGGAAATGGCTGAGCAGATCCCTTTAGGCAGAGTTGAGCTCCATTTCTCCTCGCTGCAGATGTGGCTTCACCACTTAGTTTTCACTAATTAATGAATGCAGCTGCAGTTACAAACAAAGAGCAAAGTCTGTGCTTGTTCTGCTCATGGAAATGTTTGGTGGACAAGACTGTGTGAATGTCCCACTTCCCTGTGTGCATCCACCTGGGTTCAGGCCCAAATTTGAGACATCTCAACTGAATTTATGAACAAGAGATATTAAAGAGAGGGCAGAAGGTGGGAAATGGATTGATAATTGCATTTGAAAGAAGTGAATAATTGTTACTCATGAAAACTTGAAGGGTAAAAGAGAACAGAATTCAGCTTTTTATTAGAGCCAGAAGCTGTACCAAGTGTTGCAGCTAAAAGACCTTTTGGAATTCGTTGGCTGAAGCCTGTTCTTTACACAAATCACTCGTACAGAACAGGGAGATGTCTCCCATGAGGGATTGCCCTGACTGGTGTGGCTCAGGCTATGCTTGTGCCCTTCCAAAGAACAGCCAGACAGTCACGGAGCCAAGTCACAGATTATTTTCGTATTTAATTTCTGTCAAAACAAAGATAAATGCAAAAGGTAAAAACAAAATAAAATAAAAAGGTGTTATTCTGGAGCAGCACACTTCAAGGGAAGCAAGTTTTAGCCAGAAGACCTTCCCTGCAGCTTTGGCACAGCCTGAAACTTTACACAAGCTGAACAGTCTTCAGGGAAGGTGAAGGTGCAGCCACGAAGTGGAGAAAGCACTTCCAGTGCAAAGTAAATTATATCTCCTTGGATCAGCTTGTGCTGACCTGATGTACTCTCAGTATCTGCCAACAGAAATTGTTCTGAGCCTCTGTCCTTAACCTGATCACTCCCTATCAGCCAAAATCTGTTCTCAGTAATTGATTGGCATGGCAGGACAATCTGTCTGCAGTGGAGTGAGCATTGGGTGCTTTGCAGGACAAAAGCAACCGCCGGTGCATGCTGATGGAGCTGGACCGGCGCAGGAAGATGCTGGGCTACCTGCGGCGGGTGAACTACAGCACCTTTGAGAACACCTGCAAACAGCTGGACATCCAGTACACTCCCCCCCAGCCCTACACCCGCCGCATCACCAAGCGCTGGCTGGTCAAGAAGGCTTTGTGCATCAAGGTATGGAGCAGGCTGGACAGGGAGAAACGCCTTTGTAGAAGTTAGAAATGATTGATAGCCAAGTGGTCCTAAGCCAGGTTTTGACTTTGATCGTGTAAAGATCTGTAAAGTTCTGTAAAGGACTGCCTGAGCTCAGCCAAAAGCTCCACAGATAACAGTTACATTGTGGGCACTGGCGACACAATGTTGTCAGGCACTTCAGGTTGTGCTACTGGTTTGCTCAAAAATGTGCAATTCTAACTGGCTTTTTTTCTCAAAGCCTGGTATGGGAACTGATATGTGAGATAATTTGATGGCAGTTTGGAACAGAAACATGGGTGCACCCACTGTCTGCCCTGATTTGCTCAGAATATATGGGTGTAACTGCTGGATGTAGTAGATCTTGGTATAACTGAGCAGAACTAAAAGCTGGACGTACCTTCGGTTAGTAAATGCCAAATTTCAGTGCAGTGGAATTATAACCAAAGGACTGGACCAAAGGTGTCCAAGGAATGACTGGATGTGGCACTCAGTGCTCTGGTCTGGTTGATTGGTCACAGGCTGGACTCAGAGGTGTTTTCTAGCCTCAGGGATTCTGTGCCTGGGTGGTTTGTAATGGAATAATCCTGGATGGTTCCCTGGAGCAAAGAAGGCACAGAGAGAGGAGTGGATCTGAGCTGTGGTGGAGCAACTGCAGGCATCTCCATCTCTCACTTTCCCACCTCCTTTTGCTCCTGCAGGTGTTCCAGGAGAAGCAGAAGCTGAAAGCAGCAGAGAGACTGAAGCAGAGGAGAGAGCGGCAGGCGAGGCCAAGGGCTGCACGGGAACAGCAGGAGCAGCAGGCACAGAAGAAGCAAGCAGAGGAGGGAACACCAGTATAATGGCACAGCCAGGCTGACAATAAACACCTGCCCAAAGACCTCAGGCCTCTTTGTTCATGTGGTGTGGTCTGTGCCATTTTGGGCACCTGGGAAGGGCAGCGAGTGGTTTAAGTGGTTTAGAAGTTTAATTTCAGGCCAGGTGCTGGGCAGGTCGTTATGTGAAAGGAGCTGGGGACTCCAGCAATACCCCACAGGTCTGTAAGTGGGAGCAGCTCACGGGCTGCCTGTGTCCTGGGACAGCCCAGAGGATTGTGCTGTCACATTTCGATATTTTCAAACCAAAACTCATACCTTTGAGATTGGACATGATGAATAAATTCTTCCCTGTGAGGATGGTGAGACCCTGGCACAAGCTGCCCAGGGAATCTCTGGCTGCCCCATCCCTTCAAGTGTCCAAGGCCAGGTTGAACAGGGCTTGGAGCACCCTGGTCTAGCAGAAGATGTCCCTACCCAGGGCAGGGTGTGGAACGAGATGGGCTTTAAGGTCCTTTCCAACCCAAACCATTCTGCACACGCACTGGGGTCACGCTCGTGCGCCGGGATGATCCGCATGTGGACTGGGGCGATGCGCACACCGCGGGCGATGCGCACACGGACTGGGATAACGAGCGCACACGCACCGCGGATGACGCGCGCACTCAGCCCGTGACGCGCGCACACGCAGCGGGATGACGAGAACGCGCACCGGGGACCATGCGCAGGCGCGGCCCGGCCGGCCAAGACGGCGCGCTCCGATTGGCCCCGCGGCTGCCCGGCAACAGCGGTGGCGCTCCGGGCCGTGCCGTGCCGTGCCGTGCCGTGGCCGTGCCGTGCCCGTGCCCGTACCCGTGCCAGTGCCAGTGCCAGTGCCAGTGCCAGTGCCAGTGCCAGTGCCGGTGCCGTGCCGAGGCCATGTCGGCGCGCACGCTGCCGCTGCTGTTCCTCAACCTGGGCGGGGAGATGCTCTACATCCTGGACCAGCGGCTGCGCGCCCAGAGCATCCCCGGAGATAAGGCGCGCAAAGGTGAGCGGTGAGCGGCGGGCGGGCACGGGTCTCTCCGCTCCCGGTGTCCCAGTGTCCCCGGGCAGGGCTCTCCCCCTGCTCCCCCTCCCCGGTACGGTCTCGGGCTGCTCCTCCCGGGATGCCGCAGCGGGACACGCTGTGCTGTCACCGGAGGATGCTGCCAGCTAACTCCGGTCCGGGACAGGAGTTTCCTTGCCCCGATTTAGGGGCTCTGTCGCAGTAATTACCGCAGTAATTATCACAGTGATCAACCCTCGGTGTTGTCTGGTCTCCAGCTGGAAGCGCAGCCCGTTGGGTTGGTCAGCTCTGTGGATTTCTGCGGTAAGAACAGCCCGGAGGTGTTGCTGAGGCTGATTTGGGAGATTCTGACACAGAACGATAAACTGGAGTCCCTATCGGTGTTCCTGTGTTCAATTCGGGGCTTAAAGCTTCAGAAATGCACTTTTGGACTCACAATAACTCAGGATTTGGTTAGTCAGCCCAGGTTCTGGGCTGTTTTGGGCAGACCAGGTTGCTCTGCAGTGGGAAGAAGTTTCCAGGGATAAATTTGCAAACCCCGTGCAGACACAGCACGTGCAGTCGTGTGAAATTGAAACAACACGAATTCGGCTGCTGAAACCTTGTCTGGCTTTTGCATAATCGCATTTGGCCAAAATCCTTGGCCAAGCAGAGCCTTGTGCTTTCACATGGGGCATGAAACTGCAGCTCACAGCCCAGCACCTCTGCATTTACCACTTTAAATTCACACAGCCTTGCTTTACAAGTCCTCACAGCTCTGTCATGGGATGGGGAATATGCCTTGGGATGTTTGAATAAAAAATCAGCTTGATGTGAGCTTGGTGTTGTTATCCCTTCTGCCTGTCCTTTATGAAGTGCTGAACAACAAAGGGTTCACTGTGTAATTGTTGTGTTGTTTGTGAGGGGGCAATTTGTAATCGTTCATGTGTGTCCTGAGAGAATGATCTGACAGAAGTTTACTGCTGTTCATACTGGGATGAGTTTAGAATTTTAGCTAAATTAAATCTTGGAGTATCTCAGCGGGAGAATTGGACTGTTTTGGTTTATCCACACATGGATTTTTTTTTTTTCTTCCAAAAAAGTTGTGTGTTAATTTCACTGAGATGTGGTTCATCCACACTGGGGTGTTTGTCACTCAAATATTGGTCACTTGTAGGTGCAAAATACAGCTGAAAACTGCCCAAGCTCAGTGCAAAGGGTAAAACTGGTTGTGCATTGAAGCAGCAGGATTTTATCCAAGGGGAGGGTGAGGTTCTTGTTCAGTGCTGAATGCTGATGAGAAGAGACAAAATCCATTCATTAGCATTTAATTTTTTTATTATTTTTTCTTTTTTTTTAGTTTATTTCTTTTCTTCTCCTTGCAACTCTTGTTCTTACATCTTGAACTGCTGTTTTGTTTTATATGCTTCGTGTAGATGAATGGACAGATGTGGACAGGAAACGAGGTACAGTAACTGCTGGCTGCATGCACCAGTCCAACCCCACGTGCACACCTGGGGCTCATCGTGCCTGAACACCTGAGGCTGTTCCTGCAGCCTTCAGTCAGTGTCACAAATGAATAATAATAATAATAATAATGAATTTAATACTCCTTAAATGCACTTCTGATTGTAAATCGGTGAAAAACCAGACCATAAATCAAATCATATGGCTTCAAAAATCAGCTATTAATTTAACCAAGACTATAAATGGATCAAAACTTCTTATCCCAGCGGTCTTGCCTGCAAAAATGATGTTTGTGTTTCTCTACTGTTGTTTTAATGCAAGCATGTAAATGTGTGAGCATTGTGCAGGTTGTTTTTCTGCTTAAATGCAGGAATATTGGGTATACTCCATTTTTCCAAGGTTTCATCTAATTCATTGCTCAGGGTTTGGACAGGTGATCTCCAGGGATGATCGAAGGCATTCCCATCCCAGCTGCTTTACCCACCTGTGCTGGTGGTCACACCTGGCAGAGTGATCCCAAAGGAGCAGATGTCACCCCTCAGCCCAGCTCCTCCTGACTGGAGTCACCCTGAGGGTGGAACTGAGCCCTCAGGTGTTGCAGGGGAGCAGCCAAGGTGTGAACATTTCCCTCTGGAATCTGCCCTGGGACAGAAGCCTCCAGTAAGAGTAGTGCTGTGCTAAGGAGTGAGGAAATGAATCTCTTGAATCTCAAGTAGTTGCTGGTTGAGCACAAGCAGAACTCCCAGGGTCCTTCTGAGCAGCCCTTTTTAAAGAGAGATCAGGGTTATGATTTGTGTTTTGCAAAATAAGCATCATCAGTAGGTTTTAATATTTGCTGAAGGTAGACTCTGATATCCTGCAGTTTGCCCAGCTTTTTTGCTACTATTACATCCTGTTTCCAAGCACACCCTTTTCCAGCCTTTAACATCTCAGAAGTCTAGGAACAGATTCCATCCCATCCAAAACCATGAGGAGCTGCCCAGAGCTGTCATGCAGTGAGATGGGGTAGTGGATGGATGTAGTGAGACCTCAGGGCAGGTCCCAGGCTGACCCATCAGTTCTCTGGTGAGAGGGAACACTTTTCCTGTGCTGAGTGCTCCAGGGGATCTCAGGAGAGTCCTGGAGTCACCACCCAGGGCTGTCACTGCTGGAGCCATGACGAGGCTGTGACTGTCCCAAACTCAGAATGTTCTTCTGCTGCCCCAAATGTCCTCCAGGCAGCACCAGCATAACCCAGGTGCAGCTCCAGTCTCATGTCATACATCCCAGCCATGCGAGTGACACGTGCTGTCTGTCACCAGTGACTTGGCACGGGGAGGCCAAAGCCACCATCACCCCCAGCTTCAGTCCTGTCCATCACACTGGCTATACTGGTTTCCCTCCTCTCATCCCAGTTGATGACCCTTCTCTCTGCTCAGTTGCTTTTTCTGTGTTGCTTGTGCCATGTCCCCAGGCTCCTGTGTCACCTGCCATGGCCACCCTGGTGTGAGCAGCTCCCCAGGGCTCCTCTGAGGCCTTTGCTGTGTCATTATCAAACATGGGAGAGATTTATTATCAATTTGCCCTTTACGGTGATTTTTTTTTTTATGTCTTTCTCGGTTCTTTTTATAGCCCACACAAGAGGTTTTAATTTAACAAGATAATTTATGTCTCTGGTTCGCACAGACCTTTGATTCTGTTGAAAAATCACTGTACTGGGAGGTGTCTGACTCCTGGTAGTTTGGGTTGTTTGTGACTCTCCAAAGATTAAAAATATTTTCCTTAATAGCAGTATAAAGCAGAAGTTCTTATTGTCATAATTGATTCCTGCAAAATTAACTAGATAGTAATATCGACTAGAACTATTTTCTAGTATATTTTATTTTCTCCACTAAAAAATAGGGGATTTCTGCCTCACATTGCATTTTATGGCCAGTTTATTTGAAAGGAAGGGAGGAAGGAGGGGATTTTTTTTTTCCCCATTTGTAATTAGGTGTTTTTGTAATCCAAGCTGCTCAGGAGCTGAGATCTGTCTGAGTTTTTGGGGTGTTTAAACCAGGATTAGCTCAGCCCCTGCTGAGCTGTGTGTGACCAGTGCAGGAGGAACCTGTAACCAGCAGGTTTGGGGAGGGGAGAGAATCACCTCACCCCTGCCCTTGGCAACACAGGCTCCAGTCTCCTCCAGCCTCCCTGCCCAGGCTGCCAGCAGTCCCCAGGGAGTTAATCCTCTAGGAAGAGCTGAAGTGACACGGAAATTATCTTTGTTTTGTCTGTTGGTATAGGACAGGGGTGAAAAGCCAGGTGTCTGAGCCCCCAGGGAATCATTAGGGCAATAATTCAAACCATTGGTCACTACTGCTATATGTATGTTCACTTCTTCTCCTTTTCTTTTTTTTTTTTTTAAATTTATCCTGAGATTTTTCTAATCCACAAGAATTGTCTGGCATTATGAGCTTCCTAACAGTCATCTGCTTAGGAAAATCCACACTTGTACAGTAATCTGTGACCTGACATATTCCTTTACCTTTTATTTGATAGAGGAAATAAATGTTTATTGATGATAACTCCGTAGAGTGTATCAGGGAGATAATAAAAGCAGCAGATCGAGCAAAAAAGCTCAGATGCTGCATCTGCTTGAACCACTGCACAGTGTTTCCCATCTTGTTTGCATTAAAAGCTCAATAATCAGAGCACAGCCCTCACAATCAGCACTCCTGAGTAAGTCACATAACAGTTCCATGGCTAAATTTACACATTAAAAAAAAGAACCACACGTAAGGAAGTTTGAAGTTCTGCATTTGAGCTGCTCTAGGGCCTGCAGATGTTGCAGCTGTGAGAGCCCTGAATGGCTTGATAGAGATCCCAGGGATATAAATGCTTTATTAAATACCTGCCAGTGTTAATCCGTTTGGAATGAAGATTACAGAAAGCCCTGCAGGAGCTTCTGTTGGGAAGTTAAAAAATAGCCTGATAGTGTTAGAGAGTGTCGAGGAACAAGCACAGCCAGGTAGCTGCAATCTGCAAAGATCTACCACAATGCAAAACAGTCTCCTTAGGAAGCAGAACTGGAGCTTTTTCAGATAACACATCAGAGCAGCCTATAAACAACGTTATTTTTAAAAGCGAAAAGTGCCAACCGTAGCTGTAAAACCAGGGAACAAAGCCAGCCTTATTCCCACTGGGAAACAGGGACTGCTGCCTTCAGCTCAGGTGGCATTTGTGCCCTGGGGGACATCAGCTGGCTTAGCCCAGGTGGGACTGAGGAAGTGTTGGATCCGGAGGTGCTGTCCCCCCTGTCCTGCTGTGCTCTGTCCCCTCTCTGCACAGGTGACCCTGGTGTGAACCTCGCAGCTGGGATGGACCAGGAGCGCCCCGTTCTGGAGCAAACCACACAGCCTCTTTGTCTTTGCAGTTATGAACGACATCATCGCCACCATGTTCAACAAAAAGTTCATGGAGGAGCTGTTCAAGCCGCAGGATCTCTACTCCAAGAAAGCCCTGCGCACTGTGTACGACCGGCTGGCTCACGCCTCCATCATGAGACTGAACCAGGCCAGCATGGACAAGGTAACACCAACCTGGTGCTGCTGCACTTCCCTGCTGCCCTTCACCAGTTTCTGTTGGAATAATTAACCTGTGGGTTTACCATTTTGAAGCATTTTGTAACAGCTTTTTTGTAAAAATGGTTCTCGGCCAAGAAAATCCGTGGTGGCATCAGCTACTTCAGAACTGAGTATTTCTGCTTGAACAGAAATCTTTGATTTTAACAAGCTCACTAGGCGTTTCTGAAGTTTATCAGATGTTTTCATACATGTTAAAAATACACACATCTGTGGGTGTGGATAAATGTCTGTGTTTCTGGACTGACACCCACAGTCTTGCAGCTGCAGGTGTTAGAATTATTACCTACAAACAGTGTATCCACAGCCAAGTTAGGAAAAAATAGTAGGAATGGGATTACCAGAGAATCCTCCACCTGGGTGTCAGGGCTGCTGAAATTCGTAGAATCACTGAGGTTGGAAAAGCTCTCCAAGAGCATCAGGTCCAACCTGTGACCAATCCCCACCTTGTCACCCAGCCCAGAGCACTGAGTGCCACATCTGGTCATTCTTTGGACACCTCCAGGGATGGGGATTCCACCACCTCCCTAGGCAGCCCCTTTCAATGTTTAATTAAGCTTTCCATGGAGAAATTCCTCCTGGTGTCCAACCTGACCCTGCCCTGCCACAGCCTGAGGCTGTTCCCTCTCCTCCTGTCCCTGTTCCCTGGGAGCACAGCCTGACCCCCCCGGCTGTCCCCTTCTGTCAGGGAGTTGTGCAGAACCACAAGGTCCTTTTCTCCAGGCTGAGCTCCTCCAGCTCCTTCCCCAGCTCCATTCCATTCTCTGCACACACTCCAGCCCCTTGGCGTCTCTCTTGCACTGAGGGGCCCAGAACTGGACCCAGCACTCGAGATGTGACCTCACCAGAGCACTGGTGACATGGGAGACCCAGCAGGAGGGCTGGCACTGCAGAGGTCTTGTTTTCTTAGGAAATTAAGCTAAAATAATTCCTTGTGCCACAGGCAGGCACTGGCCTGAATCCCTCTCTCCATCCCTGTGTGACAAGACCAACATTCTGTTTTCCTTTGCAGCTCTACGACCTCATGACTATGGCCTTCAAATACCAAGTGCTGCTGTGCCCTCGGCCCAGGGACATTCTGCTGGTCACGTTCAACCACCTGGATGCCATCAAGGATTTCATCTCCAACGCCCCTGGCATTCTGAACCAGGTGGATGAGACCTTCCGGCAGCTGATCGAAGTAAGGATCCTCAGAAAAAGGGTGGGACAAACTGTGGTTTGATTTTATGGTTTTTTACCCCTTTCAAGTTCATCTTAGGATTAATTACTACATTGGAGAAGGCTGTGAGTTAAGTGGTATTTTTCTACTGGCCCAGTTTTAATCAGTATGTTGGTTATTCAGCTTGATTTCAGCAGAAATTAAATCAGGCTATCAGTCACAGATAATAATTACTGATAATAACCAGCAGCCCCCTTAAAGCATCTCTGCTCCCCCTGCAAGTGGATCAGAATATGCTGTATATACTCTGTGTCAGAATATTCAGATGTAATTGTTCCCCCTTTCCCTGGGTGGGACATGGAACACCTGCAAACCCTTATGTGATGCTTTTCCTTTTCCAGACTTACAACTGTCTCTCTGATGGTGAATTCCAGCTCATCAGGCAAACACTCCTCATTTTCTTCCAGGACATGCACATCAGGGTAAGAGCCCAATACAGCAAGGCAGGGAGAATGACAGGGAGTTTGGAGCTGGAAAACAAAGGGATCTGCTTGTAAACACTGCAGGTTTGGGTTTGTTACTTGTGCTTTCCAGTCCTCTTGATGTGCTTGTAATTGCACTCAAATTTCACAAATTAACACATAGTGCTGAATAATTCTATGATATTATGAAAAAAAGAATCTCTACCAGGATGATTTGCTGACTGATCAATCTGTTTTTCCTTTTATAAGAAACTTAATATGAAACCTGAGGGTGAAGTCTTGATATTCTCTAAATAGATCATGCTCTCGTGCACAAACAGGATGTAGTTTTTAATATATTTTTTTTAATGTCAGATCAATCCTCTCAACCACAATACCACATCACTGGCTTTGTAAACACATCCCTGTACACACATCAAAATCTCTAAGAAACCTCCCCCAGTGTAGGCAGGGAGGCTCAAGCTCAAGTCTCAGGGAATTTGGATGGGAAAATCTGTGATTTCCCCAAGGTGTGACATTTGTCATGTTCCTTTGCAGGTCTCCATCTTTCTGAAGGACAAAGTGCAAAACTCCAACGGGCGCTTCGTGCTGCCAATCTCAGGGCCTGTCCCGTGGGGCACAGAGGTTCCAGGGCTCATCAGGTGAGCTGTGCCATGTGTGGGGCTGCTCAGGGAGGAGCATTTCATTGCAGAGGGCTCAGCAATCCAGCTCAAACTGCCGTTCCTGTTGCATGGATAGCTGAACTTCCAGTAAATACTATTTAAAGAGCAGGATTTGGGACTAAGTCACCCAGCAAAGACATGCTGAGCTGCTTCTGGAATTTTCTATCCCAGTAAATTAGCTATTAGTAATTTATCCTATAGAAGAGGCATTTGCCTCCCATTTATCCTATAAAAGAGCCATGTATGAAATAGAATTTTATTCCCCTTGTGCAGGAAGCAGAGGAAGTAGGTACTGAAAATTTGACCTAAAACTACTAAATGTTTCAATAATGCCTTGTTTTTAAGGATATTCAATCACAAAGGAGTGGAAGTTAAAAGGGCTGAGTTCACCACTGCTGGGAATTATGTTACTCCACAGAGAGAAGGATCTTTTGAGCTTTATGGAGACAGAGTCCTCAAACTTGGAACAAATATGTAAGTAATTTTTGTTCTGTGTAGACACCTGAACTGAATATTGATTGTTCAGAAGCACATCTTTAGCGTGGTGTGGTTTTGGCCTCTTTTACTATTAATTAATTATCAAGGTTGACTGTTTTACAAGATGCTGTCCTGCACCAGGACATGTGTGGACAGTGTATAAAGAGCTCTGGAAAACACCAAAACTTTGATTTATGTCCACAGAGGAGCTCCTTGAAGAAAGAGTGTTCTCACCTGGTGCTGCATATTATGTGAAATGTGATTTAATTCAACAACATCAAGGAATTTTCTCTGTTCTCCATGTTTGCCTTAATGTATATTTTCCATCCAAAGAGATCTGTGTTCTTCTTGCAGCTTTGTCCCTCACACACCTTAATGTCTCAATACTGCACCATGCTGAGCTGTAACTTCTCATTGCAATTGTTCAGTCTTCAGAAAAATATCCATCTGTTTTCCCCTCTAGGTATAGCGTGACCCGGCCAGTGGAGACACACGTGTCAGGATCATCCAAAAACCAGCCATCCCAGGCAAAGGTCAGTGTTGTCCTGTTCCTGTCACTGCCTAAACAGGCTAAATCCTTAGTCCCTAGGTGTGGGATAAGCTCAGGGAAGTTTTCCTGTTGTCCTCAGAGCTTCATCCAATCCTCCCCAGTCCTTTGAAGCCAGGGGAAGGGCACATTTTCCCAAAAATCCACACACAAGGATGTGTTTGGTTCCATTTTAATCCCCTCAGAAAACAGAAAGTTGGCTCTACAGATTTCTCATCTGTCCAGTTTAACTGGAAAAGTATCTTGTGCTGAGCCTATCAATTCAAGCAACCATTTCCAATACTGAGCTGGTGATTACTAGTTATCTGCACCATCTGTCCCAGGAACAACAGGGAAATGTGTTTATATCCCTCTGAAGGACATGTATGGAGTATCAGAAAACACAAAGCTCCTTGCATCCCCCACCTCCCTGGTATTTGCCCAAGGGGTCTGTTGCTGTTTCCTGCAGGAGAACATAGTTCCCAACCCTCTGGCTAAAGAAGAGCTGAAATTCCTGGCCAGGCTGCTGGGAGGTTTGGACATCCAGAAACCTGCTGGTGGCGAGACAGGATTTCGGCTGAACTTGTTCACGACAGATGAGGAGGAAGAGTATGCTGGAGTCCTTCTTGGTTTGGGTTTGGAGTGCCCTGTGGGGAGCCCTGGAGACCAAAGCATGGTCTCCAGGGTCAGACCAGCATGTTGTTGTCCTGCTCCAGATGTCCCCTGGGATGCAGCTTTGCTCCCAATGCCACTGGCTGGCATGTGTCTGGAGGGACAGAAACATCCCTTCAGCCCCTTTAGCAGGATATTTTTACCTGCTTTTAATCTCAGCTGGAGAAATATTCTTGCTCTTCTACACATAACAAAAAAATCGAGGACAGAGAGAAGCCTCCAAACTGGGGTGAATACATTAATTTGCCAAGTAGAAATGGAGGCATTGTCCAGACTTCATAGAATGCCAGAATAGTTTGGGTTAGAAGGGATTTCAAGGGTTGTCTAATTCCACCCCTGCCATGGGAAGGGACACCTTCCACTAGACCAGGTTGCTCCAAGCCCCATCCATATTGGCCCTGTGAGCATCCTCTGAGCATCCCTTGTGCCTAGAGGATCCTCATGAAGCCTAATTTTTATCATTTCCATTTACATCTTCATGTGATTAACGACTCTTTTCATGTTTTTATTCAAGACACGCTGCACAGACCAGACCAGAGGAGTTATCCTACAAGGTTATCAACATTGAAGCCACGCAGGTAGGTAACATATTTCACATCACTCTTTCTCACCATCCCTGCCTTGCTAAGGACCACGTTTCACCCAGAGCAGTGACTTAAAAATACATTTTTTCCCATTTCACTTAAGCTCATAACTAAATAATGGCCAATTTTCTGCCAAGCCAGTGGAACTGGTGATTATTTACCAAGAAAACTTGCATCCTGACAAACACCACAGCAAGTTTTTAGCCGAGCTGGGTGTAGAAGGGGCACGTCCCAGCCCGTAGCGCGGGCGGTGCTGAGCGCGGTGTGTGTCCCGCAGGAGCCGGGGCGGCGGGCGGAGCTGTCCCGCATCCTCGGCGAGATGGAGGTGGCGGAGCCGCGCCCGGGCAGCGCCGAGAAGGGCGAGGATCTGCTGGCGCTGATGGACGGGCTCTGAGCGGGACAGGCGGACAGACACCGGGACAGACACGCGGACGGACAGCGGGACTTGGGGACAGCGGGACTTGGGGACAGCGCGACACGTGGGCACCGCTCGGGGGGCGGGGCGAGCACGCAGGACGCTCCGCCCCTTCCAGCCGCGGGGCGGGGCCGCGCATGCGCGTGGGGCAGGGCGAGCGCGCGGGAGGCGGCGGCGCGTGAGTGCGCGGGGGGAGCGCGCGGGGCGCCCCGGTGTGCGGCGGGGGGGACACGGGGACATCGGGGACCTGGGAGAGCGCGAGGGGCACGGAGCACCCCGGCATGCGAGGGGGGGCACGTGGGACAGGGGGAGGTGTGCCAGGGGGGTGGGAGAGGAGAATGGGGGTGACTGGGGAGAGCGGCGGCGTGCGGTGAGTGTGCGGATGAGTGCAGGGAATGGTATGAGTGCAGGTGGATGTGCGGGTCAGTGTGAACGGGATAGTACGTGTGCAGGTGAGCGTGCGATAGGTGAAACGTGCAGGTGAGAGTGCTAGGAGTGATGTGTGTGTGTAGATGAGTGTGTGAGGTTTGGTACATGTGCAGGGCTTGGTCTGTGTGCAGGGGAGTGTTTAAGAGTTGCTCCACGTGCAGGTGGGCGTGCAGGGCTTGGTCTGTGTGCGGGTGGATGTGCAGGGGCTGGTCCATGTGCAGGGGATGGTCCATGTGCAAGAATTAGTCTGTGTACAGGTGTGTGTGCAGCGGATGGTCCATGTACAGGAATTAGTCTGTGTACAGCTGTGTGTGCAGGGGATGGTCCATGTACAGGAATTAGCCCGTGTACAGGTTTGCGTGCACGGGATGGTCCATGTACAAGGATTAGTTTATGTACAGGTGTGTGTGCAGGGGATGGTCCATGTGCAGGAATCAGTCTGTACAGGTGTGTGTGCAGGGGATGGTCCATGTACAGGAATTAGTCCATGTACAGGTGTGTGCAGGGGATGGTCCCTGTACAGGAATCAGTCTGTACAGGTGTGTGTGCAGGGGATGGTCCATGTACAGGAATTAGTCCATGTACAGGTGTGTGCAGGGGCTGGTCCATGTGAGGCACAGCAGGCACGTGTCCCCAGCCCTGCACGCCGTGTCCTGCCAGAGCCGCCATGGAGGTGAGCCACTCGGTGAAGGAGCGCACCATCGCCGAGAACAGCCTGGTCATCCTGCTGCAGGGCCTGCGTGGCCGTGTCACCACCGTGGAGCTGCGTGACGAGAGCGCGGCCGCGGGGCGCGTCACCAGCGTGGACGCCTTCATGAACGTGCGCCTGGCCGAGGTGACCTTCACGGACAGGCAGGGCGCCGTGTCTCACCTGGATGAGCTCTTTGTGACCGGCAGGAACATCCGCTACGTGCACATCCCCGACGAGGTGGACATCAGGGCCACCATCGAGGAGCAGCTGCAGGCCATCCACAGGGTGCGGTACTTCGGGGGCCGCGACAAGGGCCGCAGGGAGTTCCCTCGTGCCAAGCACAAGTGAGCGCCTGGTGCTGCCCACAAGAGCCAGGATGGACCCAGGATGGGCCTGGGATGGACATGCTACTTTGGTGGACTGCCCACCCCCTCCATGCCAGACATCCCACCCAGGAACATTCTTCCCCAGGGACTTGGTGCTCTGCTGCTCCCCTGGCCGGTGCCTGCGGAGGATCAGGGCTGTTTTTTCTAATGAATAACACCACTAAAAAGGCTCTGTGGTCTCTCCGCTCATTTCCTGTTCCATTGGCAGCTGCTTGTGTCTCTCCTCCAATGGCCAAAGGATGCTTGGCCAGAGCTGCCATCCACTACCCCCAACTCAACCTTTCCCTGCCCACAGAGCACAGGACCTGCTGTCACCAGCATGGCTACCCCAGGAGCTGGAGCCGCTGGTGCTGAGCTGGGCAGGGGCTGGTTCTGGGCTGTGCTCAGCTCCCTGCTGAGCTGCCGTTCTGGAAGTGTTCAGCAAGAAGAGTTAGATGAGCAAGTGAACATGCAGGGGAAGGGACAGCACCGTCTGCCTCAAAAAGCAGGAATGTGCTTCACCCAGGACACGGGGAATGTTGGCACTGCCGGCTCCTCTGCTTCCTGCCCCTCTGTCACCACAAACACTGCGATGCTACCAGAGTCTGCAGCCCACCACAGCCTGTGTCCACAGGGACCCCGCAGGACACAGAGCTTCTGCAAGCAGAGCTGGGGGTTTTGCTCTGGGAATGCTTGTTTGCACGGGGCTGGGGCTGGGTAGCAGCACGGAGGGTTCCAATCCAGCAGGTGCCCGGCTGGGGCTCAGAGCTTGGGGGTTCTGTGCTGGGGGTCCTAACCCAGAGTGTCCCAGCCCGGGGTGTCCCAACCCAGAGTTTCCCAGTCCGGGGGTCCCAGCTCAGGGTGTCCCAGCTCGGGGGTGTCCCAGCCCGGGGGTCCCGGTACAGCCGAGCGAGCCCCGCGGGTCTCTGTGGGCGGGGCCAGCGGGACAGGCCCCGCCCCTCCGCCAATCACGGCGCGTTCGAATCTCCCGCGTGCTCACCCAGCCTCCGGGCTCCCAGCTCCAGCCCGAGCCAATCAGCGACGCGCTCGTCCCACCGCAGCCAATCGGCCTTCGCTGCTTGCCTTCCTCGCCGCCGCGCTCCCAAACCAATCAGAGCCCGCCGCAAAACCCTGTCCAGCCGCCGCGCTCTCCTCCAATCACCGCTCGCGCCGCCGCCGTCACCCAATCAGCGCCGTCGCTTCCCCGTCCCGGCGGCGGCCGGCAGGGGGCGGGCTGGCGGCGGGGGGCGGTGGCTGCGCGTCACTTCCGGTGCCAGGCGGCCGCCGGAGCGGAGCGAGGCCGGGCCGGGCCGGGCCCGGGGCCATGGGTGAGTGAGGGCTGAGAGAGAGCGGGGCGAGCCGGGGCCGAGCTGAGGGTGGGTGAGGGACGAGAGAGAGCGGGCCGAGCCGGGACCGGGCCGTGGGTGAGTGAGGAGTGAGAGAGAGCGGGGCGAACCGGGGCCGGGGCCGTGACTGAGTGAGGGGGATGAGAGAGAGCGGGGGGAACCGGGATCGGGGCCATTGTCCTGTGTGGGAGAGGAGGGAACGGGGGCCATCGGCGAATGAGGGATGAGACCGGGCTCAGGCTGGAGCGGTGGGGCATGACCGCGGGACCCGTCACCATCCCGGTCCCGCTGTGCGAGGGCCGGCCGGGCACCGTGTCCGGGAGGCTCCTCCGCAGCCCCGCGTTGGGCCAGGCCGGGCGCTGCGGGGAGGCGTGCCGGTGTCACCGATTCTCCGCCGGGCCTCGGCGGGACCGGGCCTGGGGAGCCCCCCAGCTGCTGGCGGCTCAGGGAGCCCCGGCCGCCCGGCTGGGCTCGGTGCTGCCGGTGCACGGGTGCTCTCCGGCGCGGGGGGCTCGGGCACCGGCTGGGCTTGGAAAGGCTCCTTGCTAAATCGCTCGTCTGTCCCTTTCTGCCCGGCAGCAGCTCGGGGGGCTGGGGCGCTGCTGCCAGCAAGGGGACAGGTCAGGGGGCCGAGGGAGGCACAGCCCGTGGTTGGGGCTGGTTTTGCCTCCAGTCTGGGTAGGAACCTCTGAATTTAGTCTCTTGGGACCTCAGTGCCGAGGAGGAGCCTCGTGTGCCTCAGCAGTGAGTAGGTGAGGGCTGCGCCTCTGAGTGAGGGTGAGTAACATTAGCAGGTGTCAGAGTCAGGGACGGACCCTGCCCTGCGCTCCTGAGGGAGCTCCTAGAGCCAGGTGCTGTCCCTCTCTGGCCGTGGCCTTTGGGAGCCAGATCTGCTGACTGTGCAGTACTGAGGGTGTAAAAGATCTTACTGCTGGGGGGGACCTCGTGGGACAGCACCTCCCCTCCCTGATATGGGGGGTTTGGGGTTCCTCGTGTCCCCAGCCAGCTGCTCCCTCCTGCCCAGGCTGTGGTGGGATGTGCTGCACTGGTGCTGGGGATTCAGATCTCTGCTAGTTTAGAGTGAGCAGTAATGTATGGGTGTAACATATCCTGGTATGTACAGGTGTGCTGGGGGTCTCAGGCTGCAATCCCATGTCCGGAGGGAGCTGGAGAAGTCGGAGCAGAGGCCAGTGCCCAGTGTGGTGGGGCTGAGCCACCACTCCTCTGCCACGTTCTGCAGGACAGCCAGCTCCCTGTGAGGCAGCAGGGACACAATGGGGCACAGGTGAGGCGTGACCTGAGGGACAGCACAGGAACACTCACCTGCTGGCAGGGAGCCCCAGGCTGGCAGCCGTCAGGATTCAGGACATATTTCCCCATTGCTGGAGGGCTCGTGCTGCATCCTTTGATTGTTTCTCTGTCGTGTCCATGCTGAGGGTTCGATGATATAATTGTGTTCCTTAAAACCAAAGTTCAGCTGGGCTGTGACCCTCAGAATGTTGTAGGGCTTGGAAGAGGCAAGGGAAGCCTCACAGGCACCAAGCTATGCTGTGATTCAGCATAGGAAGGACATCGACCTGTTGGAGTGAATCCAGAGGAGGCACCAAGTTGATCAGAGGGCTGGAGTACTTCTGCTGTAAGAGAATTGGGGTTGTTCAGCCTGCAGAAGAGAAACTTTGGGGTGTTGTAGCTGCCCCTTCCAGTACCTGAATGGGCTACAAGAAAGATGGACAGAGACTATTTACAAGAATCTCAAGTGACAGGACAAGGGGGATTGACTTTACACTGACAGAGGGCAGGGTTAGATGGGACATTAAAAAAAAATCTTCCCTGTGAGGGTGGGGAGGCCCTGGCACAGGCTGCCCAGAAAAGTTGTGGCTGCCCCATCTCTGCAAGTGTCCAAGGCCAGGTCAGACAGGGCTTGGAGTGACCTGGTCTAGTGAAAAATCTTCTTGCCTATGGCAGGAGGGTGGCAGGGTCTTTAAAGTCCCTCCCAACCCAAACTATTCTGTGACTCTATGAATAGGGACAACCCTGGGCATTGCCCACTGAGCAGCTGCCCACTGCCACCTGTGCAGGGTGCTCAGGGTAGGTACAGTGTGTGCCTCCGTCCTGCCTGGGAGTCCCAGCTGGGCACTGTTGCTGGACAGAGCAGGCTCTATGTGCTCACAGTCATTTTCTGTGTGAAACAGGCTTTTTGAGTTAATCCTTTTTGGTGAGTGTGCAGTACCTGTTAGTGTGTTGTCATACTGCAAACCCTGGTAGTGTTGGCCTGGCAGTGTGTTCAGGTAACTTCAACACGTTTGTCTCCAGGTAGGGCCAGGTGAGTCACTGCTGTGAGAAACTGCAGCCACACCTCGCTGGGAAGTGTCAGCATGTGTGCAGGTCACGCTGTGTTCTGTGTGCACAGAGGTCCTGCTGCAGGGGGGTTATGGCATGACAGTAACGTCATCAGCAATAAATGAGAAATAAAACCCTGTAATACAACCCTCCCCTCGCCCCTGGTGGAGTTTGGAAGGTGAGCACAGCCTGACCACAGGCACAGACTGGGTCAGGGACTCTCATGCTGGGGCAGTGGTGCAGCCTCAGGTGCTGCAGCTGCATTTCCAGGCTCCTGCTGTGAGGGTGTTGGGCTGGAGTGGGGATTTTTCCTGGTGGCTGTGGCCTGTGGTTCAGCACGAAAGGGTTAAGCTGAGGTTGGTGTTTATGTAACCAAAGAGGGAACTCCCAGAGATGAGTCCTTGGCTATCTCATGTGTTGATGCATCAGAAGGGCTTGAAGAAAGCCCGGCTTGTTGCCTGCGCTGTAATTACGCACTGGAACCCTGTGCTTCAGAGTTTCCCCAGCTGCTTTGGGGGAGGCCGGGATAGAATTTGCTTTCCCTGATGTGTGACTTGGCCTGTGGAAGCCTTTTTTGTCCCTGAGGAGCTGGAGACTGGCCACAGCTGGATGTGGGTGGAGGTAAGGTGTGTGGGGCTCCCAGGTGCTGTCTGTGCCTTGTTCTTGTGCCTGGGATTCAGCTGATCCACAGGCTGGGCTGAGGAAGGAGGTTCTCTGGTTGTGGGGGTTCAGCAGGGGCTGCTGGAGGTATTCCTGTCCCCCAGCTTGTAAAGCTCAGCAAATCCATACTTCCCTGGGTGCCTTCTGACAGCACTGGGGTGTCCCAGCCCCTCATGCTGCACCAGTGTCCCAGGATTCTTCCTATTCCTCTGGGCAGCGAAACTCTGCGCCTGGTTTTGAGCGAACTTCTCGCTTAGGGAAGAAGTTGAATGAGTCTCTGCTCGGTTCCAAGAAACCTGTGAGTCAGGGCTCCGTTTCGGGAGCAGGCTTCCCTTCCCGGAAGGGCAGCGCAGCGGAACACAGGCTGTACTGACTCATCCAATGGGCTTTTTTTATATATATATTATTACTTCTCTTAGAGAACGGTTCAGTTTCCAGAGCCTTCGGTAACGTTAGCATTCCTGCATAGGGAATCTCCCCCGTGCTGTGCAGAGGGAGGGGAGCAGAGCCTGCCCTGCTGCCCCCACTTCCTCTCCCCACATGCCTGTGTGGGATGATGAGCAAGGAGCCAGGGAAGGGCTGAGGCTTCCCCTGTGCATTCCACGTTATCTTTGGGGATGAAATTGTTCCTGGCTGATGTCGGGAAGACTGAGCTGGCTGCAGGAGGAGGGACAGTGCAGACAGGATGGGCCTGGTTTGGCGCTGAAGAGCAAAACAAAAGCCCTGTGACTGAAACTTTCAAGGACACTATGTCCAGAAAGTAACTTTTGCCTGATTAAGGGTCATTTAAAATACACATCAGTTTAATGAAGTACATGCTACCACACATCATGACTCTCTTGCTCAATTTCCCCCCTTGATCATGCTGTGTGTGACATGGCAGGAG
Source organism: Lichenostomus cassidix (assembly GCF_008360975.1). Classification (NCBI taxonomy): domain Eukaryota; kingdom Metazoa; phylum Chordata; class Aves; order Passeriformes; family Meliphagidae; genus Lichenostomus; species Lichenostomus cassidix. Next base: position 3,185,756 of record NC_139503.1, on the reverse strand, counting down.
GAGGACAAGGGTGTGCTGTGGATGAGGAGGGCAGAAATTTCACCTGGTGAGGGGGAAAAGCTAAAAAGCCTTTGGAGACACTTGGTGGGTGACTGTCCTCTGTCTGCATCCAGGGCTGGATGATGCCTTCTTGGTGCACTCCTGGTCTCCAAGGACCATCTGGGACACAAGGGGTGTGTTTTTGACCAAATTTCGTACACTTGATGCAACAGCCTGCTTTCCTTGGGATCTGCCCCACAAACATTCCCTTTAATCCCCCAGCCAGTGACTCCTCTGCAGGGCTGCCTGATCCAAGCTCCGCCTGTTTTCAGTGAAGTTTTTCCAGTGAGAGCCGAGGCTCTGTCCCTGGGAGTGCTGATGACTCGGGTCTGAGCTGTTCCTGGCTGGGTTTGCCTGGGAAGGAGTGAGGCAACACTGGGATCGTCACTCCTTGCAGCGACACCGACTTTTGGTATTCCATGTGGGAAGCTGGGCCGTGCTCCAGTTTTTACCCATTTAATGGTTTGTTCATGGAGGTTTTTAGGTCATGTCCAACACAGCTTCCCATGAGCCAGGCTTAAATGTGAACTTGGATTAACCCTCACTGGTAAATACTGCCCACTGTGGTATTTGGGTGGGAAAAGGTGCAGCCTGATGCTGCTCTTGTGATTCCATTTCTTAGCTTCATTTTTGCAAATGCAAAGGCTGCACAGAGAAGGACAAGAACCTGTGAAGCAGGTCTCCAGCTTCATCCCAGATGCTGAAGCTTTTGGCTCCCAGGAGAGAACACAAGACAGGAATGCTGCTGCCTAGGGTGGCAGGATGTCTTCTGTCTGTGGGCTCCAGAAGCAGGTCCCTGGGATGGTGTGAGCTCCTTGAAGGAGCTTCTTGGCAGTCCTGAACTTCCAACAGGTGCTCTTGGGCTCTATGGCCTGCTGCTGGTTTCCAGCTCATCTACTGCTTTATTCACCATGATCAGCTCCTCACAGCAGCAGGGTCGAGGACTTCTGGGGTTCCCAGTCCTCACACAAGAAGTATAACCACCACTGAGCTCATGCTGTGCACGTGGTGTGAGATGAACTCCCCCCAAAAAGTGCAGTGGGGGCTGGATCAGCTGCTCTGGAGCAGTGAGTGGATTCTGTGCTGCTGAGTAATCCTGCTCATGCCCCAGAGGTACTTTTTCCATCTCCAGCTCTGAGCTGTGCCTGCTGGACTGCAGGACCTGCTTGTTCCTCATTCTGGGGTGAAAAGGGCAGTTTCCTCCTCTCATGTTTTCCATCGTTGTTACACTAGGCACTGGGACATGCAGTAATTCAGTAATTAGACAATTTCCTTAAGCTACATAATTAAAAGACATTACATTTAGGTCTCTGAATTAATTGATTAATAATTTTATTAAAGTCATAGCTAGCACAGTGAGAGGCTTTGAACACTTCTCCAGTGAGATGTTTGATATATCATCAAACGTGTCACATCAAAACTAAGAATGAATTTTTGTGCTGGACTTGTAACTTTGTGTGAGGGACCATTTTTGTTTCCCTGGGTGGATAAGGGAGCAGGCTGCTTTGGGCAGTTTGGATTTGGTCTGAAAGGGAAGCCTCTGTGCACAGACAGCTGTCCTACAGTGTAGGGACTGAACTTCCAGAGCCCTTTTTATTCTCTCACATGTTACCAGGAGCATCAGTCCTTTTCCAAGCCCAAACAAACACAGATGTTTGGGGCCGTAAAGGTTCAGTGCATCCCATGTTATCCTAAGCAGAATAATCCAGAACTGCAGTGTCAAGTGTATGTCATTTCATGTTACAGAGTCCTCGACATTTTGCCCATCCAGCCTTCTCCAAGGTGATGACTCCTGTCTCCTGAGACGTTGGAAAACCTAGTTTGGAAGAAGAGTAACGATACAGTTGATGCTGAACTACGTGAGTCTCCAGGTTGTTTTGTTTACAGTAACACTGTTTGCACCAGTGAGCTGATGCAGCCCGGATTGCACAATGGGCTTTTCCCAGAATTCCTGTGCAGGGGGTTTCTCCAGTGGAAATGTTACTCACATGTTTCCAGCAGAGATGATGATGTACAAGGAGTGGAGGAGTTCATAAGAATGTTGGGTCAGGGATGTGGAATGAACAAAGCAAGGAGCACGTGGGGCTCAGAACCGTGTTTTGTTCAGCTCATTGGGATGGTGACACTGCACTGTGGAGGTGTGAGGGTGCTGGGAGGTGGGAGTGCAGGGATGCAAAGTCTGCTGCAAGACTCCTCCCTTTATCTCCTGGCTATCGCTGGTCCTGGGCAGGTGCTGCTGGATGAATCAATGCAGTGAGATCAGCCTCTGTCCACAGAAAGGGCGGGACTGCCAGAGGGTGAACTTCACTCAGAGGGAGGTGATTTATCAGTCTCTTACGTGGTGAAACACTGGGGCTCTTCTAAAACAAATATGTACAATGCAAAAACTATTTTCGAAGTCTGTTGCAGTAACCTCTTAGGAAAGAACTCCCAGGACTGGGTTTGAGTTAGGAATGGAGCTGTGCTTGGTTCCTCTTCTCACCTGCTCCCCAAAGTATCTTTAAACAGTGAGAGCGCAGACATTGAATGTGTAGATGTTTGTGAAAGTCTTTGAAGTTATTTTCCAAGAGCTAGAGGTGAAGAGGAGGTGTACTGGGAACAAAGCTTCCATTGGCTGGAGCTGATGGATGTGGAGAGCTCACAGCACACCAGGGCCAGCCCAGCAGTTCACCCAAGAGGTGCTTTTCCAGCTAAACTGAAACAAGACTTTACTTTAGGGAAGGAAGTGTTTTAGTCATAAACCTTTAATTTATTTGGCCCTTTAAGTCTTGGTTCTGTAATACTGACCCAAATTCTCTTTATATTTCTGAGCAGCAGAAAATGCACATTGCAAATCAGACTTTGCACTAGCTGAGTAAGAAGGAGGTAGTTGAATTTTTAGTTGTTGGTGCTGAATAGTGGTGGTGTGTGGACCTTGAATGAATTCCTGGATGCAAATAGATCAAGTGGGTTTTTTGCCCAGAGTGGTTGTGCAGGAGAATATACATGTTGTCACCACTGTTGCCTTTCAGTGGAATGTCCATTGGAGCATTTAATGGTGTGTTAATTTTAAACACAGCATTGATTCCTGCACATGGAGGCTGAGATGACAGGGTTTTATGTGCTAGACTCCAAATTCTAACTGCATTGGATGCAGGTAGATGGAGATGTAATAAGGTCAGAGCTTAGTGAGGTACAAAGAGAGAGGAGCTTTTTTTCAAAGCTAAAAATACATTTTTGAAAAATCATTTTGAACTGAACAGAATCTCACAATAACTGTCATGCTTGTTTTCTATGCCCTTGTAGGGAAAGGTGAAAAATACTAATTTTTATTGTTAGTTTTGTGCATCCTTGCCTGTTTGAGGAACAGACTCAATCCTCTGAGGGACTTAGTGGGCAGCTGTGATACCTCATGGGGATCCTCTGGGGAGGAACCCCCAAAAGCCCCCAGCCTGCAGCAGCAGCAGCAGACACCCATGCACAGGGCTAACTTGGGCATCTTTTTTCAGAGCATTTTGGAATATGTTAATTTGCAAACTTGTTTTTGCTGTAAAACAAGCTTTAATTATCTTGGCTTGTTCCCACTATGTCTCTCAAACAACTGTTGTAGGAAATGTTGCTCTGAATAACGAGGCTGATTTATGCCTCGCGAACTTCTCCGAGCCTGCAGCCCACCCCTGGTCTGTCAGCAGGCAGCCAGGGCTGTGTGTAGACACACAAGTAGGCAGAGCCACCAGTGCATCCGTAGGTGAGAGCCTTCCAGTGCAAATCAGGGATAGCAGGAGAAAATAACTTGGTGGCTCATCAGATGTGATCTCTCTTCTCTTTCAAGAGCTGAGGATGAAGCGGCGAGCATCGGACAGAGGAGCCGGGGAAACATCCGCTAAGGCAAAGGCTCTGTGCGCGGGGATTTCTGGGAATAACGCCAAGAGAGCAGGTCCTTTCATCCTGGGTAAGCAGGGAGGGGGCTCTGCAGTTGGTAAGGTGGCTGCTGGTGGCAAAGCTGAAAACAAAAGGCGCTGTGGAATGAGGGGAAGGTGTGTAACTCAGTGATTAACCTGAGAGAGCAGGTCACTGGATGTGCAGAGCAGCAACCTGGCAGTTCCTGCAGCTAGGCAAGCTGAGGAGATGTGGGATGCCAATGCAGCAAGGCAGGCACGGCTTGGGAGAGAATATAAACCCTTGATTTTACCCCCTTGGGGTTTTGTTTTGTTTTTTTGTATTTTTTTAACTCCATTCTTAAACTTTGTTAAAGAGCAAATTTTTTGGGAACTTTTTTATTAGAGCTGTGGGGAGATGTTTGACCCTGCAGAGCTGGAATGTGCTGTCACATCAGTGTTGGGACAACTTAATAGTGGTCACTCAAAGTGGTATGTGGCAAGGCAAGGCCACTCTGCCAGCTCTGAAGAGTTGCAAGAATAGTTGTTGGTTCAGAACTGGTTATATAAACTGTCAAAAACCATAGACTTTACATTGGAAACCAATTGATAATCAATTGGAGCTGACTGATTTAAACTGAGGAGTGGAGACTGTATGTTAACTTAAAACCTGGGCTAATTTGGACACCCTGAGCTGTCCCTGCAGAGGTGGCAGCTGTGTTCCCAGGTGTGGCAGTAACAGTTGCCATGGGTGTTGCTGTGAATGTAAGAGCAGTGTGGTTCAGGCATGCACAAATTAGGATTTCTGCAAACAGCTGGACCATGTGTGGGCTTTGATAAATGTTTCTCCAGGGAACAAATGAAACATTGTCCCAAAAGGTTTCAGAGTTCAAGACTTTTTTTTTTTTTTTGGCTTTAGATTTATGAAAATGCACTCAAGCTCCTGCAAAAAAGGGAACTTGGTGTAAGCAAACGTAACTGGTGACAGCTGATGTAACCCGGGTTAGTCACTACTGCTGGAGGGAAAACAAGTCTGTTTCTGCTTTCTGCTGTAGGTCCACGTTTAGGTAACTCCCCTGTGCCAAGTATTGTTCAGTGTTTGGCAAGAAAGGACGGGACAGATGACTTTTATCAGCTGAAGGTAAGCAAACTGCAGGCTCCCAGGCCTTCAGGGCTCTCCAGCTTTTGTGCAGAAGCACTTGGGCAGGGAGTGAGTGGTGTGGGCTGAACCAGTGCAGTCGGACACTGCCGGAGCTTCCCCTTGGCAGGGCAGTGCTGGCAGGCACAGACCTGTGTCCATATCAGCCTCTGCTGCTGTGCTCCTCTCCCAGAGCCCTTGGATCTGTGCCTGAATGGGGCACCTCCAGGAGAGAAAAATTACTTGGGATATTTGCAAATAGCCACCTTTCCATGTTAATGAAGCTGCTGCTGTGCATTCTGCATGGTTGGTGCTGAGTTCAGACAGGCCTGTGGCAGGGACACAACCATCAGAGCAATTACACAGGCTGTTAAACACGTGGGAATGCCAAAAGTGAGAGAGGGCTGGAGGCATCTGGGTGTCTCTGGGAGCTGTAAAGGTCTTTTCCCTTTTCCTGAAGATTCTCACCTTAGAAGAAAGGGGTGATAAAGGAATAGAAACCCAGGAGGAGCGACAGGGCAAGATGCTGCTGCACACGGAGTATTCTCTTCTTTCCCTGCTCCACAACCAGGAAGGAGTGGTCCATCATCACGGGCTCTTCCAGGTACACTTGGTCACCATCCAGGCTGGGGCAATGCCAGGGATTGCTAATGGATTGAGCTGCTTTTGTTTAACGTACAGTTCGTGCTGACCCTGTTCTTGTGTGCCCAAGTTCCACTGCTCTGAGGTCAACCACTGCTGCTTCAAACAGGGGTTCTGGAGAGTAAACTGGGATTTTGGGAAATAGGAGAACGTTCATGGATAGGACAGGCACTCAGCACTCCCCCCTTCAAACAGAGCAACAGCTGTTTCACAGGCAAATTAATTAGCACCTTTTAGAATTAAATTTGTGCTTACTGGTCTCTGTACTGTTTATAACTTGTAAGAGAGGACAAATTGCCAAGAAACTCTTTCAGCAGGTTAAACCATTGACTGTGCTGGTCAGTTTTTGTGTGAGTGGATTGTGTTGCTGTTGGTGCCTTTAGGGCTGTTCACTGATGTGAGGGGCTGATGGAAATTACTGCTTTGGGTGTTGATATTGCCTGACTTGCTGGTTACATTTTGTCAACACACTTTTCACTTGAGACCATCTGGACTAAGCCTTAAATAAGCCAAATGTCCAATTCAGCTGTGTCTTGTTTAATATCATGGAAGAACTGCTAATTGTGCCGTGAGATTTCTGCTCTTCTCGTAAATGGTGTGTTGGATCCCTGCTGTTCCCAGAGGCTGCACCACTGCAGAGCTGTCCTGGCTTCAGCTTAAGGTGTCTGTGTGTATAAACAGCATCAGTATTGATGTGCACAGAGAACCACGCAGCAGAGACTTCCTCTGCCTTCTGCACTCCTCCTCCTCCTAGGAAAAGTTCTTCCCAGTGAGGGTGGGGAGGCCCTGGCACAGGCTGCACAGAAAAGCTGTGGCTGCCCCATCCCTGCAAGTGTCCAAGGCCAGGTTGGATGAGGCTGGGAGCAACCTGGGATAGTGGAAGGTGTCCCTGCCCATGGCAGGAGGTGGAATGAGATGAACTCCAAGTTCTCTCCAACTCAAACCAGTCTGGGACTCTGTGATTCATTAAGTAGAGCTCCTGTATCTTTTTAAAACCCTCCCTCGGGGCAAAGACCAAGCATGGTGATTGCATTTGCTTATTTTGAGATCACCCCCCAGCTACTTATTCTGCCAGGCTCTGTCCATGTGCCCTGAAGCTTCCCTGAGGCATTGCTCTTGTGTTTGCCTCCCCACAGGACCGAGCTTGTGAAATCATAGAAGACCTCGAGGCCAACAGGATGGTCAGAAAGATGAAGAAGCGCATTTGCCTAGTGTTGGACTGTCTCTGTGCTCATGATTTCAGTGACAAAACAGCAGATCTGATCAATCTGCAGCATTATGTCATTAAAGAGAAGAGACTCAGCGAGCGGGAGACTGTGGTGATATTTTATGACGTGGTACGAGTGGTAGAAGCATTACACAAGGTAAGAGCTTGGTTCTCCCTTCCAGTGCTGGGAGGCAGAGTTGTCCCACTTTAGCATAGTAAATGCTTCAAAACTTCCTGGGGCAGGCAGTGGCCAGGTTACAGGGCATGGATGTTAACAGTGGTCTGCATAAGACCTCATGCTCCAAGCCCTAAAGAACATTCCCTTCCCCTTTCCTCTCTGCTCCTCACATTTCTGGGTGATAATGTGGTGTTTGTGGGCTGTGGAGAGGAGCCAGCTGGGCTGAGGGTGGGTCAGGTGAACCACAGTGTGGTAACCTCAGACAGGGGCAGTCAAAGAGGAGAGCAGAGCCTCATCAAACACAGGAAACAGAAGCTGTTTCCTTGTGAAGCAGAATAAATCACCTTGTGAGAATTTATTTGAGATCAGAACCTCAAGCTACAAGTTTGAGATCAATGAACTAGAAACTGCTGTAACAAAAATTGATTCTGCTGATGTTTGACTTGTTCCTCCATGACACAAGACATTTGTCCTGCCTTGGCAGGGCAGTGCAGCATGGGTCTGTTAAAGGAATGCTCCTCACATTGCTCAAACCAAGCCTGGACATTTCTGTTTCAGTTCTCTTAGGTACACAAAGTCTGTATTCAAAGTAGCAAATTTGCTTGCTCTGTCCTGATCAGAATCAAAAGTGAAGGGCATAAAGTACCAAGGATGAAATCTGAAACCTTGACCTAGCTTATTTCAGAGAATGCAGATGCTATGATTTCTTTCTAGTGCTCTTGTCCAAGTATGAAATTTATACTTCTATAACAAATAGACTTTTGCTCATGTAATCCTCTTACATTTTTTTCAGAAAAATATTGTGCACAGAGACTTGAAACTAGGAAACATGGTGCTAAACAAAAGGTAAGTGTGCTGGAGAGCTGCTGGCCTAGCAATGGTCTTGTTTCTTCCCTGAAGCAGATTTCTAATAGAAACACAGCCAAAGGCAGCACTTGTTGAGAGCCCTTGGGCAGGAGGGTGAGGGAAAAGGAAGCAGGCTATGCAAAAACACAAATCCAGCTCAAAGTTATGTAAGTTAATCTCCAAAAATTAATTTAGTCCCACCTAGGTAGTTCACTTTTCCCACCCAGTTTAGTGGCCCCTTGTCAGGACTTCTTTTTGGATTTCAACTGCTGAAAACTGAACTTTATAGTAATTCAGTAACCTGCAAGTGAAGTACTGATTTTATATATATTAAAAGAAAAAAAAAAAAGAAATGTGGTGGTTGGTTCTGTTCCCATCATTCACCCTCCATCGTGCCGAAGGCATTCCTAGCCCTGCCGGCTGCTCTACAATCACAGCAGTGTTAGATCTGACTGCTGCACTGCTGTGTTTTTGCTAGCAGTGAAATATTGACTTATCTAAACAAAAGCACTTCTGTCCAGCGTGTGTTTGTGTATCAAATGGCTCCCTTGTTCCATTTGCTGGTTTGATGGGAGCCTCCAGAGCCCGGCGGGTGCTGGATGCTGGTGCAGACCTGGAGGGAGCAGCCTGGAGAAGGGCAGGAGCTCAGGGCACTGGGTGGTGGCCTGGCTCTGCTTGGTGCCTCCTTGGAGCTGCTCAGTGCCTTGGGGTCTGTGTTATTTAGCTGGCAGCCTAGTGCAGCTCAGATCCTCTGCTCTCTCCTCCAGGATTACATTACTGACTAAATATTTTGCACTAACTTGAAGAATGAGTGGAATTCATCCTTTTCACACTGTCTGGGTTTCTGCGGAATGAATAAAAAGCGGGAAGGCTGGAGTTCTGCAGGCTTTGAGTCTGTACAAAGCTTGCAGGTTTGCTGGGCTCACAGTTTGCTGTTTTCTCCTCCCTAACACTGAAAGGAAACAGGTTTTATCTAGAGAGCTTGAACTTCTTGGTTCCCCACACACACACACACGCAGCAGCTGCTGCTTCTCAGGGCCACCTCTAAGTTGTTTCAAGTTGTTTCTGCAGAGCTGCTGTAAGATAAATCTCTTCTGCTTGCTGCTTTGATTCTCCTTCTTGCTGGAAGAGGCAGACAAAGGTTGATGCTTTAAAGGATCCACACAGAACTTCCCTTTTTTCTGGGCACAGAGTGCAGGGGAGCACCCCGCAGATGGGGTGGCACCCAGGGCCCCACTAGCAGGGGGAGGTATTTGAAGCTTTGAACACACTTGCCAGAGTCATTCTTTGTGTTACATCTCTGGTTTTGCTTTTTACTAACAAGCCCATCAGCGTTGGTGAGGGAAAGCTGCAGCCTGTGCAGCAGTGAGTCATGGGGAAGGGTGGGAGAGGCGTAAGAACGATCTCCATGGAGAGGAGCAGCCGGTGGGGCTGAGCAGAGACGTTTGTTCTGCTCCAGCCATGCTCACAAAGAGCCAGGTCCCTTCTCATGGCAGGTAATAATGTGCCACTGTGAGGACATGGCAAGCATGTCCCACCTGGGGCTCCCTCAAACCTAGTCCCCCACAGAATTTAAAGTGTCTCAGGCTTCCCCATTAGCCAGTGCAGGAGTTGGGTGATTACAGATTAGATCAGATTTCAGGGGCTAAATAGAACCAAGCATCCCTGAATATTTTAGTGTCCTATAGAACACTTAGTCTTTTAAATCCTTAACAAATCCTGCAGCTTGTTATTCAGCCAAGGAAGTCTCCTGACAGTTGGAGCTAACACTTCTTAAACACAAGTCTTTCTGTTTTAATAACCAGCTCTCCGTGGCCAACCCACACTTAGTTCTGTTTCATTTGTCTGTGAGACTGGCTGGAAATGTTCCCTGGTTATTGTGACTGACTTAATCCATTCTCTCAGGCTCTAGTTGTGGAACACTTTTTAAGAAATCTTCCAGACAGTGTTTTTGTACTCACACCTTTACATTGTAAGTTAAAATCCAAATTATCTGAGTGACAGGGAAGATTAATGGGACAATAGTTCTGTAATTAGCTCACTTTCACTGGAAAAAATCACTAATGGGAGCTGGCAGTACCATAGGGAAGTAGGGATGAAATTTTGTGTACCTGCAGCTCTCCCTTTTCTGTGGGAGGTTTTTGGATGTTGATCAGGCTTTGTGTTGTACACACTTGTGTGTGGAGAGCAGACCTGTGGATCAGGTGGAACTGCTACCAGGCTCCTGTGTGAGATCTTGGGTGACACAAAAGTGGTTGTGCTGAGTCTGATCACATCTCCTACAGCTCCTCTGGTGACTGTAAACACACAGTGCTCAGGGGCCAGGCATGGGGCAGCTTCCACAGGGTGTTTTCCCTTGGCTCCCAGATAATGCTGTGTGGAGAAGATGCTCTAGAGGTGGCAGCTGGGAAGTACAGGGCAGGATCAGCAGCTAAAATAAACCTCAGCTTTGTTGATGCTCATGGCCTGCAGTGGTCAGGCAGCACCTGGGGCAGATCCTGCAGCTCTGGTGCCAGCAGCTGAGATGCTCCTGGGAGATTGGCCAAGGTACCTGTGTGGCTGCAAGGTGAGCCAGGTACACCCTTACAGCCACGCTGACACAGACCACCCAGACATTGTCACAGCTGTCACACACTCTCTTAATGCCCTTGTGAGCACCTTGCAAGCCTTGCTGGCAGGCATGGAATCTCTGCCCTTTGGGATGGAGTTCATTTTACAGCTCTCTGTGTCTTCTCCCAGCACTTCCAGCTCCCCAGAAAGCCCCACAGGCACAGTCCCTGTTCTGGACTGCATGGCATGTGCAGGATGGTCTGTGTTCCCTGACACCTTGTGCTTCTCCCCAGGACTCACCGGATCACCATCACCAACTTCTGCCTGGGGAAGCACCTGGTGAGCGAGGATGACCTGCTGAAGGACCAGCGCGGGAGCCCTGCCTACATCAGCCCGGACGTGCTCAGCGGTAGGAATTCCCCCCAGCCCCACCTCAGCACTCATTTGTGCCTCCTGACAATAAATAAAACCACCTCTTGTGTTCCCATATGTACCTGCTTTCGTGAGAGCCTCTTAATTAGGGTCCAGTTAGGAGACTTGGTCTGCTTTTCCAGCTGGGAAAGTTGGAGGGAAGGAGCGAGCCTGACTTTTTTCTTGAGGCTTGTCTGAACTTCAAATCTGGCTGTTTTGAAAAGGGTCTGACTGCAGACAGCATGTTCTGTGTTCAGTGTTGGAATTCAGATCCTGAGGCTTCCCTTAAGCTGCAGGTAAATCCCTGGGCCTGAGGGGCAGCCAGTCCAGATCCCACCAGGATGTCAGTGTATTCCAGCTGTGCACTAAGAGGAGCAGTTCCTCCAGCTGCTGCTCACTTCCAGGAGGGAACTAGTGACCCTCTGGGCAGCTGCTGGACCAACAGAGAGGAGTTACTTAAAAATAAAGGAATGATGACAGCAGGCCAGAGCAGTCTGGGCTGGAGCCCCTCTCCAGCAGCCTGGCTTGTGCCTTGTCTCCAGCAGAGGCTTTGAGCAGAGTCTGGCTCTGGCACACAGCAGCTTTCCTTGGTGTCATCCTGCCTTTAACTGTTTCCAGTGCTTGGGACCGTTGGGAGCAACTGTGGTTTCTGACAAGTTGCTTCAGGAGGTTTCTCTCTGTGAGCTCTCATCTCTGCTCCTCTACCAGCCTTTGAACAGGCAGTGGCAGTCCTGGTTGTCAGTGTGGTGACCCAGACATCATTTTGGGGAGTTTTTCTTCTCATGCAGATGAGCTAGACTAGTGTTGAAGGGTGCACATACAGGTGGGACTGTATACAAAGCGTCTCCCTCTTGTAGATCCAGATATCAGGCATTAATGCATGAGTTACTTGTTCCTGGTGTCCCAAGCAACTGTATTGCAGAAATGCCCTCAGAGGGAGCCAGTCCTGGAACATTCAGCCCCACTGGACTCCCCTCAGGAGGTTTTTTGTCAGGTTTGCAGGCAGCAGCAGTAAATGTAGCCAAGCTCTTCCATTGTGATGTGCCAGGCAGGTTTGAGGTGCTTCCCTTCCAGCCAGGAAGGGAGCAGAGGCAGGCAAGGAGGTGGATCCTGGGATTTTTGCAAGCCTTTCCTGTTCTGCAGGATATCCTGAGGCCCTTGTGACCACATGGATGAGAGAAGCCAACTGCTCTACAGGAGCTTGAAGCAGTTGTGGCTCAAGTGGCTGGAGGAGGATACAGGGAGCTGCTCCTGCCTGCTTTGGGGTGCTGACCTGTCCAGGCCTCCAGCTACCTTCTCATGTTTCTTCTATGGGCTCTCTTGTGGTATAACTGGCCACAGAGCACTGAACAGGCTGTATTGCATGATCTCTGACAGCTGAGGCTGTTTGAGATCCTGCAAGGCATAGCCTTAGCTCAGGACTCATCCTGCTCTGCACAGCCTGGGTGTCTCTGCCATTGTGTTGCACCCCAGCTCCAGAGCCTGCCAACAGCCCTTGCTGTTGGAGAGCATCCTGTGCTCTCCAAAATGCTCTCCCAAAATGGCTCAATCTGCAGTTCCCCTCCAAGTATCAAGGGAGAAGTTACTTGAGGATATTCCAGACGTCACCACCACCTTCAGGCTTGGAGCATCCCTCTGTATTGCCGGTGCTCCTGTGCAGGGGGAAGCTGGAACGCCTGAGGAATTAATCATTGTTGTGTGTCTCCAGGAGAAGCTGTCTCTGCTGAGGGATGGCTGCTGAAATGTCATAGCAGGAAAAGTTGGAGGAGGAGGGAGAGGTGCCTTTTTCTGAGCATATAAAGCAAAGAATAATTAGTACAAATACCAAATGCTGCAGCCGTGACTCACTGTGTGAGTCAGAGGAAGTTGCTCCCTAGGTCCTGTGCTGTGCTGCAGCACTGGGGTTCAATTTTGTGACCCTGTCCATGCTGCTCTGTGCTGAAGGGGCTTAGAAGCAGCATTTCCATCAGGTGAATCCTGGGGCTAGAGCAGCCTCAGGAGTGTCTTTGTGCAGGTAAGCACCTTCCTGCTCACTCTGGCTTTACATCCAGCTTCACTGGCTGTGGGCTAGATCCATCCCACAGTCAGAGTCCCATCTCCATGAGTTCAGTCTTATATTTCCTGGGCTTCTTTCCTGCCTCCCTGTGCTCTGTGCCTTGTGCTCCCTGGCCCTTGAATTCCCTCTCCCTTGGCCCAGACTTGCAGCCACATGGCTCTGTGGAGCCTGCCAGGCCTGGGGCTGCAGGGATGCTGAGGGCCACTGGCCTGAGAACTTCAGCACAGGTCGCAGTGGTTCCAACTGCCTGATGCCCTTGGATCACATCAAGGCCTTTCAGCAGGGATATTCCTGCTCTGTAGGGAACAGGAAGGCTCTTGTGTAGAGATGGACAATTTGCTTAGTCACGGAGGATGCACCTTGGAGAGAGTTTTGGTGTCATGATGGGAAGCCTTCAGCATTTTGGTTAATGCTTAAAATAAAGGTCCCATGTGGGCATTGCTCAGCACTTCTGCTATGGGAGATGAGTGGGGCTGCCAAGGCTGTGCTTTCCACGATTTTCAGGCTGTGTGTCCTCTCCCCACAGGCCGGCCATACCGTGGGAAGCCCAGCGACATGTGGGCGTTGGGGGTGGTGCTCTTCACCATGCTCTACGGCCAGTTCCCCTTCTACGACAGCATACCTCAGGAGCTCTTCCGCAAAATCAAGGCTGCCGAGTACACCATCCCCGAGTGAGTACAGCCTGCCCTTCCTGCCTGGCCAGAGGGGGCTTACTGGGGCAGCTGGAGCTGGAAGGGCTCCCCTCAGCACCCTGAGGGTCACAGCAGTACTGACAGCAGGCTGTGTGCAATACCAGGAGTGGGGCTGGGACAGCTTGTGGGAAAGTGAGGCAGGCCCAGAGCTCAGGGACAGGACCCCCTGCTTAATTTGGGGGTCCCTGGGTCAGAGCAGGGGTGTCTCCTGTAGCTCCTGGCTGTGCTCCCAGCGTGTCCATCCTGCCACCACTCTGCCCACCCCAGGCTCACCAGGTGTTGTCTCTCCCAGGGATGGTCGGGTCTCGGAAAACACTGTGTGCTTGATCCGGAAACTGCTGGTCCTGGATCCGCAGCAGCGGCTGACGGCTTCTGAAGTGCTGGATTCCCTCAGCTCCATCATAGCATCCTGGTATGTGCAAGGGGAGGGACAAGACACTGCTGTCTCTGGCCACAGGCTGTGTTGTTCCAGCTGTGGCCGGCTCAGCTCACGAGAGGAGGGTCTGGGAACTGCAGTAAGCTTTTAAATCCTGTGTCTCCACCACTGTGTGCTGATGGGTGCAGCTGGAGAGGCCTGTGCAAATGCTGGGGCTGGGTGAGGGTGGGTGAGCCAGTGCCATGCTCTGGATCCCAGTGCTGTGCTCTCCTCCAGGCAGTCCATGTCCTCGCTGAGCGGCCCTTTGCAAGTGGTGCCGGACATAGATGACCAAGTGGCTAACCCTGAAAACCCCCAGGAGGTAGGTTTCCCTGCTTTCTGCAGAACTGCTTTCCCGTACCACTGTGCCAATCTGTCTGTAATGGGAATGGATGGCACACACTCTGTCCCCAAGTTGGGAAGGGGAGGGTGGGGAGGACACAGCTGAGTCCCTCATGTTGTGCAGCGGAAGGAAAGGCTGATGCTGCTGGGAGCAGGAGGCACATCCAGCTGGCTGAGCTGCCAGGAAGTGAGCTCGGCCCTGGAGCTGATGAGAGCAGCTCACTCCACTCCCAGCAGCGCTCACTCCCTCACACACAGCTGGGAATGCTGGGAGGAGGCAGCAGTGTTGGCTCTGGCTCCCAGTGAGCTCTGCCATGGGAGCAAACATCCTGTTTTCCTGCCGGCTTGTTTCATGCTAGAAGTGCTGGCCGTGGCCTGGCTGCCTGGGGACAGCCGTGCAGGATCTGTGGCCATGCCACAGGGACAAGGGTCAGGCAGCTGCAGCCTCAGTGCTGGCAGGGTTGGGACGAGCCACGTCAGGACAGAGCTGCTGCAGTGACCAGAGCTGTGTCCTGGTGCCACTGCTGGCTCATGGGGAGTCCTGCCTGTGTGCCCAGCAGCAGGTCCTGCTCCGTTAGGACTCTGGTTATCCTGTGGTAGCTCTGGCTCATCAGAGGAGCCATGGGGCTGCCAGCTGTGGCTCTGACAGGTCGGTCTCTGCAGGTGAAGGTGACAGAGGAGTGCTCCCAGTACGAGTTCGAGAACTACATGAGGCAGCAGCTGCTCTTGGCTGAGGAGAAGAACACCTTGCATGAGGCCAAGAGCTTCCTGCAGAAGCGGCAGTTCGGGAACATCCCGCCGGTGCGGCGCCTGGGCCACGACGCGCAGCCCATGAACCCTTTGGACGCGGCCATCCTGGCCCAGAGGTACCTCCGGAAGTAGCTTCCCACACCCCGAGAGCACGAGCACCACCCTGCAGTCTGCCCTCACCTCGCCTGCTCCAGCCTACAGCAATACCGGTGTCCCACGACGGGGAATAATGTAGCAATCCCAAGCTCTGTCCAGGGACACGCACTCACACCCGCTCCGGAGGGAGAAGACTTTTGGAAAAGCTAGTTTTGGAAGCAGCAACCTCTTGGCATCTTCTGGAATCTGTTTTTTTTTTAAAATCGAAGCCTAGATGACTAATCTGCTTTTAATCATGACTGTAATCTACCTCTCTTGTCTTTTTAACCATGCTGTTCTCTGGATCGAGCAAAGCCCGTGGGAAAGGAGGAGACTTCCAACGGTGAAGCTGCTGGCACAGAGCCGTGGCCCGTGGCGCCCGCTCCGTGTGGTTTGAATAAGCTTGGATTTACCAGGGTTTCTCGAAAGGAAGAATTTCTTGAAACCTCCCACTTCCCTTCATCTGCATCAAATCTGTTTCTGTCCTTATGTGCCACTTGGTCTGGCCATGCTGGCCAGTCCTGTGTGGCCACCGCTGTGACCGGAGAGCCCAGCCACCACCTCGGGCAGGAGTTGAGGAGTCATCCAGGCAGCACTGGCTGCAGGGATCGGATCCTGTCCCCAGTTCAAAGGTTTCACAGGACTTGGCCCACCAGGGCCCCTGCCCCCTCTCCCACCTCTCACTGATTCCTTTAGTTTATAAGGATCTATGATTTAATCTTATTTTTCAGTAGCATATCCCAGGTGCAGTTACAGTTGCATTAATTCTGATTTAGCGTTTTTCCCCCCTCAGTTGTGGTACAGATGTAATATATGAGTTATAATGTGAAAAGCTTCCCAAAATAATCTGCCTAGAGGTAGGAGGGGGCTGGCTGAAGTCTCTACTGTATTTGTTCCCAGCTTTTCTTGCCATCCCGGCCCAAACTTAGGGCTGCCTCTGCCCTCATGCCAAGGCAGGGGAAGGACGTCCTGGTTTGTCACCTGGTGCCACTGGAAGAGCTTTGGCCTGTGCTGAGAACAGGAACGATTGTTTCTGAGCCTCATTTATGAACTGGATGCCTGTCTTGCCAGATGTACTGTTCTCACACAGAGCTCCCAGGACTCCCAGTGCCCCAACCAGGGCTCCTGCTCGAGGCAGCAGCTTCTCCAGCTGCCTCCTTCCCTGCTCCCAGCTGCATCACCCTCCTGCCAGCCCTGTGAGCAGGGAGGGTTGGAGCTGGGTGGGCTGCTCTGCTTTTTGGGGCTGCCCTGCTCTCTGCCCAGCTCTTGCAGCACAGTGGGCATGAGCAGGGAGCGAGTAGCAGATGTTTGTAGCGTGTTGTTGCCTTCTCTTGCCCCGGGCTGGGGAAGGGAATGGGGTCTAAGCTGGGCCACCCCAGCAATGGCTTTGTGGGGACAGGGGGCTGGACCTGAACCTCCCTGGCCACGTTGGGCATTACGTCCTGCCTGTGCCTCGCCAAGGCTCTGTGGCCAGGCAGGGCCTCATGAACACTAACAAAGACCAGCTCCCTGCACCACCCCAGCTGAGCCTGTAGCCCCAACTCTTTCGCCTTATTTATTTTGAAAATGGTAGGTCTGTCCCGGCACCCTCCGGTGACGACCTATCACCCCCTGTGCCACCAGCAGCAGGGCAGGGACCCCCTGAGCACCCCACCAGGGCCCCGCTCTCTCCTTCTGGTTCTCTCCTGCCTCGTTCCCACCTCTTTATTTTTACTGTTTTTCCCCAAAGTTAAAGAAAAAAGCAATATTCTGGGACTCCCTGAGGCTGTATCACACCAGGATCCTGCAGTGGCAGCGCCGGTCAATCCACTTGTGCTAAGGCAAACTGGAAGGGGGTGGTGCAGGGGGCACGGGGGGGCCAAAGGGCCGTGGCGGGACAGAGCCTGTTGTAAGGAAAAAAACAAAAAGAAAAAAAAAAAAGGAAAAAAATTTGTATAAAGACGTTATTTTTGTACTACATCGGAACTACTCCTGCATGTCGGCAATAAAACTTCATACGACAGCCCGGCGACCCCACGGGGATGGGGGGAGAGGGATGGGTGGGGTGGGGGATTTCTGGGGACTGATGTGCTCCAGGAGATGTGTGTGAGTTTGGGGGGATCAGGCTTATGGAACAGTGACCCTGTATGGCTCCGTGGGACCCCCAGCCCTGTCCTGAGGCAGCCACTGAGCCTGTCCCTCCCAGCGCAGCCTGGAGTGACCACTGGGGACGGTGGTGGAATGCAGAGCCTCGTGTACCCAAGGTCCTCACCAGCCTTGGGAACACTGGTGGCATGTGGAGCCTCGTGTCCCCGAGGTCCTGCCCCAGCAGCCCAGGTGTGTCCCACGCCTCGGCCAGTGGGGCTGAGCCAGGGTCAGGCACTGCCAGTGGCCAGGGCTGCTTTGGGGCCATCAGGGCAGGACCCTGCGTGTCCCCCAGCTGCGTGGGGCTGGGACCAACCCCCACAGTCTGCAAACACTCAGCCTGAGCTGAGGTAGAGCCCCCCCAGTCCGGGGAGCTTGCCTGGGGTCCAGCTGGGCACAGCCAGGCCTGGCCTGGCTGGATGGGCGCTGGACGAGGCTGGGATGGGGCCTGGAGCCGCCCATGGCTCTGCTCCGGGGCGGCTCCACTGCAGGGCCGAGCGTGGCGTCCCGGGGGAGCGGGACGAGCCCCGGCCCCGCGCCCCGCTCAGCACCGGCCGGGGCTGCCATTGGCTCCGGCGGGAGCGCTGACCGCCAGCCGCCTCCGAACTATTTCCTGTTGCTGCAGCGTTAATGCTAAACAGACCTTGCTCTCTCTTCCCTCGCTCCAGCCAAAGTGCAGCGGCTCTGCCGCCGCCGCCTTCCCACCCGGTGAGTACCAACCCGGGCACCGCGCGGGGCTCAGCGCTGGGCGCCCGGAGGAACCTCAACACCCGCGGCCACCCAGCCCCGATGGCCACAGCGGCTGTCGCGGCTCGGTCCCGTCCCGCCTCAGGTGCTCTGGCGCTGGGGGACGCGGGGCAGTGCAGGGACACGGGACTGAGGGCGCAGGGCTCGGCGGTACAGAGCTCGGGCTGTGGGGACGTAGCGGGTGAGGATGCGGAGCAGGGTTGGGGACACAGTGCAGTGCTCGGGGACGCAGCGCTGAGCGACTCAGGGCTCGGCTGTTGGGGCCGCTTGGGGACCCGCAGGGCCCTATAGACCACCCAGCCCTCATCAGCACCCTGCCACCGGCGGGGGTCCCTGGGGTCCCATGGTGGGCCTGTGCCCCTCCAGCCCCACAGCAGCCCTTTGCCGGGGCAGCGGCTGGCCGTCCAGCTGCTCCACAGGGAGAGCACCAACCCCTGCTAGGGACCCTGCTGGCCTTATTTTGGGGTGTCCCACTAGAGGGGCTGCTCAGTCCCGGGACGTGCTGCGGCCCCTCAGCTCTGGACCGTCCGGGATGGTTTTGCTGATGTGTCACATTTTCTGCATTTCTTTCCTCATTCCTCCCTCCCTGGAGCCGTTTCTGGGAATGAGCTCGTCCCCTGCCAGGGCCAAATTGCCTCCCGCCCTGCCCGCTGCCCTGCCTCCCATCCTTCCTACTGTCCCGCTGTCCATCCTTCCCGCTGCCCTGCCTCTCATCCTGACCACTGTCCTGTCCTAGTGGCCTTTGCACTGTGCCTGGCCTTGTCCCTGCACCGCAGGACCCGGTGGCAAAGAGCCAAGGTTGGAGTGGTGTGGGGGACAGGGACTGGGACAGGGACACTGCCCCAAGAGTGTGTGTGGAACACACGTGTGTGCACATGAGCACCAGCAGCGCTGTGCTGGGACCCTGCTCTGCCCCTGTCCCTGTCCCTGCTCTGCCCCGTGACCCATCCCACGGCCGGGCAGGGGACAGAAAGCCTGGCGCGATGCCACAGGTCCGCCTGATGCCGTGTCCAGGAGGAGCCGTATCCGTCCCGGTTCCTCAGGAAGGACGGAGGGCGGTGGGAGTGGTACGGCTCCACCTCGACATCTGTGGGGTTCTAGCCCTGGATGGAGCAGCCCAGCCCAGGCAGGAACCCCTGCTCAGCTGGAGCTCAGCGAGGAGCCCCTGGGTGCACCCAGGCACGGCCTTGAAAGGGACAGGGACCTTGGGTTGGGGTGAGTTCCAGCCCCCTGTAGAGCCCTGCTCAGCCCGTGTCCCGCAGATGCCAAGCATGTGCCATCCCTGGAGCCGCTGAGAAGCGCCAGGCACAGGATGGAGAGTCGCCGGAGGGGCATGGAGCTGCTCAGCAACAGCATGGCCGCGTACGCCCACATCCGAGGTGAGCCAGGAAGCGCCCGGGGGGCTCCCGGCAGGAGCGGGCAGCTCCCTCACCCCCTCTGTTCCCCCCGCAGCCAACCCCGAGAGCTTCGGGCTCTACTTCGTGCTGGGCGTGTGCTTCGGGCTGGTGCTCACCCTGTGCCTGCTGGTGCTGCGCTTGTCCTGCCGGCCCAACCCGCGGCCCCCGGCGCGCCCCGGAGACCTCAGCGAGGACGACGACGATGACGACGACGAGGACGAAGAGGACACCGTCGACCGCGCGGCGTCTGAGTCGCTGCTGCCGGTGACCGAGATCCCGCTGGAGAGCCACGGCCCCGGGGATGGGGCGCTGGCCGTGAATGTGTTCGCGTCGGCCGAGGAGCTGGAGCGAGCGCAGCGGCTGGAGGAGCGGGAGCGCATCATCCGCGAGATCTGGCGCAACGGGCAGCCCGACATCCTGGGCTCTGGCACCATCGGCACCATCGGCTCCATCGGCACCCTGGGCCGCGTCCACTACTACTGAGCCCGCCAGCTGCCCTGGCACGGTGTGTGCTTCCCCACAGCTGATTCCACACCGTGCCAGGCGGGACCAGGAGGACAGCGGGGCTGCTCACTGCCCCTGGGCTGGCGGAGCTGCGCTGGACTGTCCCTGCACCACGGACGGCCAGACCCCACTGTCAGGGGCACTCCCGGGGCTGGACTCGCCCCCGCCGCTGTGGGACAACGATGCACTTTGAGCCATTGGTACGACGGCTAGCACCAGCCGAGCAGCCCCGGGACACGCGGGGATGGGGACAAGGACAGGACAGCCCTTGCTGCCCGGCTCAGCCGGGATCTGGCGGGGGTTCCACCGGGTGGGGCAGGGCCGGGCTGTACGTCCGTGTGAACCGTGGGGTCCTGCCCCACAAACATGGTGCTGTTGTACACGAACTAGAGCCCGGCGTGGCGGGTCCGGCGTTTTGGGGGTCCCTGGACACAGCGACGGCCGCTGCCCCTCCCCGCGCCAATTCCCTTCCCGGCCCCACTAAAATTAGCCGGGTTTTTTCCGGCACCGCCCGCCGTGACCCAGCGCCCTCCCGGCCGGACCAGGGCGGATGTTCCCGCTGGACTCTGGGCTGGCCGCTGCTCCCCAGGGATGCCGCAGCTCCCGCCGGGCTGAGCCGCATCCTGCTCCGCTCCCAGCCCCGCGGGGTGCGGGGCCCCGCTGCCCCCTCCCCAGCAGCTTTATAAAAATAGCTCCTTCCCAGGCTGGTCCCCCCTGCCGCCAGCGCCGGCGGGATCCAGATGTTTTCCAGATGTTCTCCAGTGGCTGGAGGCCAGGATGTGCTGGGGCTGGGACTGGGGCTGGCCTGGGAAACTGTGCGGGGGTGGAGGAGGAGGAGGGGGAGGAGGAGGAGGCCCTGCCCCAGCCCTGCCGCGGGCCCTGGTGGGACCCCCGGTGCCATGGTGGGACTCTTTGTGCCCGGCAGGACCAGCCCAGCCCTGCGGGGACATGGCAGCCAACAGCAGAGCCCTGAGCAGCCCCCACACATCACTCTGTACCAAAATAGTTTATTTTAAACCATTTCTACAGGTCCAGGGGCTGTTGTGCCTCAAGGAGTGATGCCTGGGCGCAGGGTGGGCATTTCTACCCGATGGGTGCAGAGCAGGGCTGGGGGCAGCGAGGTCGGGGAGGCACAGACCACCATGTGCCACCCACCTGCCCCCTGCCCCGGGTGGGCACCACAGACCCCCCCTGCTAACAGGGCAGCCCCTTCCTCACCCGCTCGATCTCTGCCTGTGGGGAATAGCTGTGAGTGTTGGGGGCACAGGGGACCCCGGGATGGGGCAACCCCTGCCAGGGACTCACCTGCAGCGCCTGGCGCTGGCTCCGCTCCTGGCACAACTCCTGCCGCAGGTCCTGCAGGTCCCTCCTGCAACACACCAGCATGGCTCAGACGGGGCAGACCCAGCAGCAAATGGCTGGGAGCCACTGGGGACCCCCTGGCACCCCAATCCCCACTCACAGGTGCTGGACTCGCATCAGGTCCACCAGGATGTGCAGGGTGCGAACCTCAGCCTTCAGGTCCTCCAGGGCCAGCAGCCTCCCCTCTGACCCCTCTGACCTCTCCAGCCCTTCTGTGCTCCATGGTGGGACAGGCGCCTGCGCCGTGCTGGGGATGGGGGCACAGAGCCCAGCACGGGGAAGCCCCCGGGGCTGCTCCCCCATGCAGGGACTCCCCGTGGTCCCCAGGACAATGCTGGGTGGCCGCTGGCCAGGTACCCGTGGCCGTGTGGCTGTGGGGTGGCTCAGCCTGGCTGTGGTAACTGACACCGTGTTGAAGCTGTCAGCATCTGCCAAAGAACAGGAGTTGGCACCTGGTGCTGGGCAGAGCCCGGCCAGCCTGCAGCCTCCTGAGTGACCCCTGGACCCTACCTGGGTCACTGCCTCTGCCCCACTCCATGTCAGCCGAAGTGCTGGGCTGGGGGTCACAGGGCCTGGAGACAGCAGAGGTGTGAAGCCAGGGAGCTGCCAGCCCCACGCCAGGGCCAGCCATGGCCATGAGCATGGTCCCGGCCCTGGGACATTGCAGTGGCCCTGACACCTCAGCACAGCCATGTTTCTTACTTGCTGGCCAGCATGGGGGCTGGTTTGGTCTTGGCAGGAACAGGGGGAGCAGGAGCCATCCTCTTGGTGAGTGGGAGCTTGGCTGGCTCCATTTTCACTGGGAGCTCTGCAGAGAGAGGCAGGAGCAGGGCTGGGGCTGGCACTGTCCCGCAAGAGTGGGGCAGGAAGTGTTTCCTGCTGGGGACATGCTCTGGCCCAGGGGGCCTGTCCCAGTCACATCCCTCTCATTCCCTCTCCTCCAGCCCAGGACTCACCCAGAGGCTCCACGTCCTCACCCTCCTTGTCCTCCGCTGTGGTTCCAGGAAGCAAAGGGGTTCATCAGGCACTGGGAAGGACCTCTCATGACAGCCTCTCCCAGCCCCACACCCATCCCTGCACCAGCCCCGCATCAGCCCCGCTGTGGTTGGCGCTTCCTCTGTGTGTGGTGGAGCAGGCAGCTGCAAAGCTCCCCGGAGCGCCAGCACTGCGGCATGGGCAGGATGTCATCCCACCACCATCCACGGCACAGCAGCATCCCTGAACTGCTGAACCCTGGGGTCACACCAGGACGAGCCCACTGGCATGGTGGGATGCAGGATACCAGGGTGATGTGACCCTGTTGTCATGGCAGGATGCCCTGTCCCCATGGCAGGCCTCCCTGTCACCGTGGTTGGCCATGCTGTCCCTGTGGTGGCCCACGTTGTTCCCATGGTGGGCCAGCAGCCCTGCTGCTGCCTGGTCCCTGCTGCGGCCACCAGGCCATGTCACAGAGGCCTTGCAGACACCGAAAATGGTGCTGGTTTTTACCCACCCAAGGACAGTCTGCAGCCCCAAGGGCTGTGGGGATGAGGACACCTCTACCCAAGGCCCCAGAGCTCCTTCACTCCAACTGGCACAGGGGTGATGGTGCCCAGAGGTGCCCAGCATCCCCACCAGCCCCTCACTGGCAGCTCTCCCAGACCCCAGGGCACAGCCCAGCCCTGGAGCAGTGTGAGCACACACAGGTGGTCATCGGTTGGGATGACCCCCGTGTACAGGACCCTCGGAGCTGCTCCCTCCTACCTGCCCCCGAGGCCGAGCGGTGCCGTGCTGTGCCAAGCTCCCCACACGGCACACGTGATGCTGGAGGAAATCGGCACTGCGCCGGGAAGGAAGTCGAAGCAGAGAGCACCTCGGTGCTGCTCCACACCACATCCCCGTGCCCCACAGGGAACTCCTGCTCCCCAGCCCTGCTGGTTCCCCAGCTGCCCCAATCCACCTTGCACCCAGCCACCCGGCCATCCTGATGGGACACCAGGGCCAGGCTCAGTGGACTTTGTGTGCTGGGATGGCATCACCAGCTTCAGCTGTGGGAGAGCGTCTGAGTAAGGATGGGACCAGAGGGCACCAGGCACAGGAACCGCAGGCAGGGACTGCTGGCACAGCACAACCCCAGAGCCCTGTGTCCCCCTGGCCACTCCCAGCTTGGAGCCACCACCCACCTTCTCCAGCCCTGGGCAGGGCTGGGCCATCTGTGCCACTGCAGGGTCTCAGCGCTGGCATTGGGGAAGAGCTCGGGGTGTGGGGGGCAGCCAGGGCTGGTGCAGTGCAGAGCAAGGTGGCCCGAGGTGACAGCTCACATCACACAGGTCTCACAGCGGTTGTCACCCTCGGCTGGAGGGGAAGTGAAAGCCAAACCACAGAGGGGCCAAAACCCACAGACTGAGTGCAGGGGGTGGTGTGGCCGCACCACTGCTGTCCCCCCGCAGGGCCTGAAGGGTCAGTGTGACACCAGCGATCCTGGCTGGTGCCTGGTCCAGGAGATTGGATATTCCTTTTGGCCAAATGCATCTGACCCAGCAATACTGAACTGGGAGCAGGGAAGGAGTTGGGCATCAGCCCTGGGGCAGAGGAGGATGGTGAAACAGGTTGCATTGCAGACCAGGGGCTGAAAAAATCTACTAATACATCAACCCCAACACAGAGTTGCTCCCCTGTTGCTCCAGGCACTTGTTGGTCCTTTCAGGCTCCCCCAGCAACTCAGGACACAAACCAAGCAGAGTTACACCTACGACTTATTTTATTGTATTTTATTTGCATAAACAAACTTCGGGGCTTTGCTAAACAGGAACTGTTCAAGTCAAAACAAACCAAACTCTAGCTGGTGTGTGGGGAACAGCACAGCAATCCTGGGGAGAGGGACAGGGGGAGCGCGGGCACGGCTGTGCCTCCCCGCCCAGGCTCACGACCCGGCCGGGAACCCTCCACAAACTGCTCCAGAATATCTTTGAAAGTAGAAGATAAAAAGAAATGCATCCTAAGGGCCGTCCTCAACCAGCTCAGGAGGAATCTGCCTTTTGGTTTTATAAAAAGATTAATAAAAAATATTGAAAAATTCTCATCTCTGTTTATATTTTTCCCCAAGAAGAATTCGGAAGTTCCTTAGAAAACTGTGTCACTTTGGAAAGGGCACTCGGGTCACAACCAGCTGCAGGGAGGAGACAAATGCTACAAGCAGTTTGGGGTCCAGCACACACCAGGCCTAATAGTGAACACAAACAGTGGCCAGAAGTAGGGTGTAATCTTTTTTTTCCTCTTTTAAACCATGCTAATTTTGTTAAACCTCCAACATAAAAGGAAAACAATATTTTTTAAAAGGCCCTAAACTCAACTGTTACATAAAAAAAGTTAAAAAAAAAAAAGTCATAGCAGTTTGGTCCCAACAAGTGAACATTTAGATGTTTACTCACATGCTTCATTGTTTTCTTATAAGAACCAAAAATAGTTTCCAAAATTATCTCTGAATTGATGTTGCTACGTATGTAAAGGCCTAAAATAAGCAGAGTATGAATTTAGAAAATTGAATACACAATAGGGGAGGAAAATTTGAGCGGGCGAGTGAACCCCGACTGTTACTGGGTCAAATTATAAAAGAGAAACAAAATGTCAGGACTGGTGGGGTCAGGTGGGCACAAACTGAAACCACATCGTCCTCAAAGCCTGTTACCAAAAAATAACCGACCATCCGTAAGGTCACAGAGAAGGGAAAATCTGGGGTCTCACCCAGTGCTTGACCGTATCCAGTCCAGAAGGGAAGTCTTTGGGAAGAGAAACTCCAGGAGTGGATCCGAGCGTAAATGAAGGATCAGTCCCAGTCCGTGCTTGGGAAGGCTGAACTCTGGAAATGCAGTTAAATAACGTCGGGATCGTTTCCGAGCTGCTCTCCAGGGCTCTGCTCAGCATGTGGGGATCACCCTGACACCCCAGCACCAGCCTGACCCCTCCCCTCCTGCCAGGGCTCCCGGAACCGCGCGGACCCCGCGGCTACTCGGCCGTCGTCTGCAGGGCGTCCTTTTCCTCCCGATTTTCCGTTCCGCTTTCGTCGTCTTCGATTTCTCCCTCTTCCCCACTGAACTTGTCATGAGCCCACTTGGGGCTGGTGCTGGACTTGCGGAACATGAAGCGGCCTCTTCCCCGGGGGAAGGCGCCGCGGCCGCGGCCCCTGTTCACCCACTTGTCCGTGCCCTCGCCCTCGCGGTCGTCGTGCTGCACGGGAAGCCAAGGACAGCAGGTGAGACAGGCTGGCACTGCCCTGCACCGCGCCTCTGCGACCGCCCTTGGGGATCCACTTAATGGGAACCACTCTACAGGGAGCAGGAACAAGCTGTCTTTAGGCACGAGCCAGCAGCTTCCTGTGAAGCGTCACCCGAAGCCTTACCTGGTGTGTCAGTGACAGACGGTGCTTTCACCTCTAAAGCACCCCAGACCAGACACACCTGGAGCACATGGGTGTCCCAGCACCCAGCTACGTACCAAGTAGTACTTCTTGCTCTTAGGCGTGTATTCAGGATCCCACTCCTCCTCTCTGCTCCGCTTCTGGAAGTCGTTGTTGCCGCCGCTGTTGCTGTTGTTGTTGCCTGAAAAGTTGCCTCTGCCCCATCCTCTCCCTCGAGCTCTGAACTGCTGCAATGGGAACACAAAGGAGAAAAATTGAACAAAGTAGAACAGCTGCAGAGGCAGCGCCCTCCCACCTCAGCCAGTTTCTAGAGCTTCCAAGAGAGCCAACATCCCTTCTCTGACCATCTGAAACACCTTTAACCTATCACTAAAGCAAAAGGACAGTGCATTTTCAGGTTTTTAGTTCATCTGATCACACAGCACATCACAGTTCCTGCAAAGCTGCTGAAGATCATGTAGAGGCATTTCCAGGGCAACCCCAAGCAGGTGAGATCCCTCTGTACACAGACTGCAAACAGCGTGGCCAAGTCCCAAAGGAAGCACAGCATGTGCCAATCAGGCTGCTCAGCATCACTAATGCACAGAAGCTTCCAGGCTTTGATCTGCTCCTCCCATCTGGAATTTACTGCCCACAGCACATCCCCAGCAGCCTGGTTTGTGTCCTAGACCTGGAGAGATCCCACTGGGGCTCAACACATACAACCAGGCATTGCCTGAGGGCTTCTTCTCCAGGGCAGCTTTAACCAAAGGAGCAACACCCAACGGCCACTTCCTGCCCACTTTGGGAATCAACACTTGAGGCAGGGGTGGAGAAAACACTTACAAAGGTCCCTCTCGCTCTTCCTCTCTCATTTGGACCAGTGAATTCCTTGGTCCCAAGCCGGGACTTGTCGAAGCCTGTGGAGCTCTCCTCCCTCTCCTCAGTCTCCTCAGGATACTCCTCTGCTTTGACTGAATGAGAGGACCACGAAGATGAGGAACTGGATCTGGATCTCTCACGCACCCGTCGGTGTTTCCTGTTTCAGTGATGGGAATGGAGGGGAATGGGACATAACAGCATTAGGAACTCAGTTGTGACCCATCTGATAAAAAAAACTATTTTGTTACCACTCCCTTATCAATGCCATGCTCTCCTTTTCCCATTGTAAGAGGAAAAGCCATAGTAAGAGCTCAGGCTGTAACACAGGAACCAAGATCTCTCCAGAAGGAACTTGTTGCTCCTTCCTAAGGTGTTTACACCATCTGCTCTCAGCTTAGCATGCATCCATGAAGTTTTAGTCAAATGGGAAATTAAGCTAATAGTAAAGGATTAAACGAACATCAAAGCCAAGTCATTCTAACATGGCTGTTTCTCTCTGACACAAGAGGAACAAGAAGGTAAAGCGACTCACCCATCCTGACACATGGAGCCTTCCCATTTACCTTTTACAATTATTTAGTGTTTCTGAGAGATACAATCATAGCGAGATGACAGGCAGAGGGGTAGCTCAGGCCACTGGAGCAGTTATGTCACAGGTGCACAACTCTGTGTGCAACTGTTGTAGTCGGTATCATCCCCAGCCTGAGCAGCAGAGACACGAGAGGCACAAGGAAATGGCTACTGGGTTTCCTACATACTTTTTCTTTGAGCCTTTGTGACTTTTCTCCGTTTTCTCAGTTGATCTTTCCCTTGAGTGACTTGAATCTCTCGAGTCCACCGACTCCCTGGATTTATCACGTTTAAGATCTCTTTCCTTATGTTTTTTACGGCGTTCAATATCAAGGCGCAGATCAACAGGGTCGTCCTTATATTTCCCTTCAGCCTACAAACGCAGGGGAGAGGGAGGGCAGAGTTGAACACAAGGTCTGCAGTGCCCCAGCTCAGCACCATTTACTTTGCTATTGACTGCACAGACTTCTGGAGAACTGGAGTTTAACTGAGCACTAATCAATATTCCACTTTAAGATGTCAAACAATGCACTACTAAAGTAAGTTTGCCTTTGTCAGAATTCAATTTTCCTACACTTAATATCACTGCTTTTTAAACTTTTAATCTCTTTAAACAGCATTAAAATCAACAGTCTGGAAGAGGGGAGGGAGACACAGAAGCTGACACTTATTGTACACCCCAGCCAGCGAGGGATGTGAACAGCTTGGGAATTCCATTCCCATCCCCACAACTTGGGAATCCCATCCAGGTGATTATGGATCACAACTACAGCAGGGCAGAGCTGTCTGACACCTATGGGTGCTTGGTCCTGCCCAGCAGCACCTGACATCCTGCTGACAAGGCCTCACCTGGCAGGGGCCAGAGGGATTTTAATCCCCAGGTCTGGAAGTGACAGTCTGGGAGAAGCAAAAGCTCTTTGCTGCTTGGAGATCCCCAAGATTAGTAATCCAAGGGGCAGGAGGACACTACTGAAAGGGGTCTCCAAGGGGTCTGGGAGGAGGCCAACATCCCATGGACAGGGAGGCATGACTACGTCTGTCAGGAAGATTTACTTGGTGCAGACGTCACCTACAGCTCCTTCCCCTGGGCTGGAGGGCTGGTGTGACAGATGCCACAAAGCCCCACAGACACACTGTGTGTGTCTCCCACAGTCCTGCCAAGTCTGCTAAAGCAAGCTGGTGTCTCACAGAGCAAAAACCCACC
This sequence comes from Lichenostomus cassidix, assembly GCF_008360975.1. Lineage (NCBI taxonomy): Eukaryota > Metazoa > Chordata > Aves > Passeriformes > Meliphagidae > Lichenostomus > Lichenostomus cassidix. Next base: position 3,157,333 of record NC_139503.1, on the reverse strand, counting down.
AGCTGCTTGAAAAATTAAAACTAAATTTACATTGCTAATTAAAAACAAACATAAAAGACACCTGGTAATGCTTGCTTTGAGCTGTATTTAAATTGGTAATTCAAGAAGGGATTGGGAGTTTCTTTGGGAAAGGAGCAGTTGTGTTCACTCCCTTTGAGCCCTGGGGCACCTGGGTGAGATTCTGCTGCCTGCCCAAAGTGACAGTGGCTGTGGTTTGACAAACAGGGCAGCAGGAGGGCTGCAGGAAGCCTTACACCATGTTGGTACCAACACCCAGCCTCAGCCATTGCTACTGCATCTACACAACACCCATCCTGGGAACTGTACGACTTGATATGCAACATACATCAAATTAATCGTCTTCAATTAAATACAAAAGGATTAGTAATTCTCTAGCTGTTAAATTTTTTACTTACATGAGTTTCTAACCACTTTTTTGTTTAAATAAATATGTCAAATAACGCAGGAGTGAGAGCAGGCATTTTGTTTTGGTATTTTGCTCTTCTACTTTCCCCAGGCAAAGAGCTTTAATTTCTACTCTGAGAATAAAACTGCTCCCAACACGATGGATGACAGATAAGTGACAAAATCGGCAGCAGCTCCCTTATGTGGCACAGCAAACACCTATTTGGGTTTGGGAGGGCACGTCTGTTTTCACGGAAGGCTGGCGAGCTGTTTGGAAACCACGTTTATAACACACTCTGCGCCAAGCTGATGCTCAGAGTTCAGGCCCATCAAATCCATCTCACCATCGTCCATGTCAAGCCACAAGTGTGTTTGGGAAAAAATCGAAAACAAATATGAAACAAGTAAGGTTTCAGCAGGACTGGTTAAAATCTCTTCAATGTAAATATGTATGAAGGTGAATAAACAAAGGTTAAAATCTCAAACATTTTACGTTAAGCCTTTTTTATGATTGTTTACAGTGAGTGCAATGGCTTAACATTTATCTACTCAGCAAAGCTAAAACACTCAATCCCAAATGCTCTGGATCTAAGACAAGTGCTGAATGTTAAAGTAACAGCAATCAACAGAAATGGCACAGTCAGTTGTTAGAACAAAATTTATCATCTGCTTAATAGTGTATCTGCTTTAGCTCAGCATTTAGTTTTACTTTCCTCTTTTTGACATGCATGTCTTTGAAAACATGGTTGGCAATATTGCACGTAACAATGGAGTTAATCATACTTACAAGCAGAAAAATATCACAAAAAGTCTCTTCTCTCATCATGGGCACTTGTTCCAAAAATCCTCTCTTTTTTCTCAAGCTCACCTCAATTGACTTTGGGGTCATTTACCATAGTCTAACCACTTCACAAAGGTTGTTGATACATTTTTAATAAAAATTAACCCTTTGTAGTTCATTTTTAGAATTATGCCCATCCTTAAAAGAAAAACACAAACTTAAGTAGAGAGTAATTTAAACAAAAACATCACTGTTAAGTTCATGCCCAATGCACTCATTTTGTTGAATTAAACTAATCAGAGAAACAGTTCACCTTGAAGCCAGGATCTCTGGAGCTTTTCGATTCCTCTTGAGAGAATCCATGTTTTCTAAAAGTACTGGGAGATATATCTATCCTCCTAAAGCAAAGAAAATACACAGTTATAACCTTGCTTATAAGAAGAATCTGAAGTTTTAAGATCAAATGCCATTTAAAGCAGATCAGTATTTCCAAAGGTATTCAAAATTTGTCATTTTTTTGGGGTTTTTTGTTCAGTTTTTTTTTTTTTTTTGGTTGAAGCTAGTTATATACTTGAATTATTCTGGAGTTATTCCAGAGTTTAAGAAATGAAATCTGGAATACCTCTGCAACATTAAGACAGTGTATAATGGCACCCACCTGTGGATTTCAGGGCTCTTTTTGTTTTTAGCTGCATCTTGTTCCATTCCTTTCTTTAGATATTTGGTAAAACGTTCATTCAGTGTCATTGCTGAGGATCCAAAGTGATGCTCTGTTGGGGGATTGAACAAACAATGCCAAAATTTTAGTGCCAGTTTTTTTTAAAAAGACAAAGCCCACCAATCCCACAGCTTGTTAAAACCCAGCTGCAGCACAGTGAAGCACCGTGGTGATGAGCTTTAATGCTGCTGACAAATTCCAGTTTCAATCTTTCATGTTTCAGTGAAATGAACAATTTCTTTGAGTGAGTCACACCTTCACCAGAACACACAATTCTAAGTCCCAGACTGAATATTTCTCAGGTAAAAACAAAAACACCTTCTGCCTGTGCAGAAGAGCATTTACGTAAATAAAGATGATCATCATCAGGCTGCTGGTCTCATCTCTGGAATATCTGCTGGAAAACAACTCTGAGCATTTGGAGTGCACAAACCCCACTTATTTGATCAACAGAGGAGTGAACCTTTCCTGAGGACACACGGACTCCTGACCCACCTCTTACATGATGGACTATAGTCACTATGTGCTGAGCAAACAGTTCAGAAGGGCTTCGCTGCGACTGAGCCGACTGGATATGATGGAAAATGGAACGGAATTCCTGCTCTTTCTTGTTGCTGTGCACAAGATCCCGGCAGAGCTTGCGCTCCTGAGCCAAAATGCCACTGGGACTGGAAAAAGAAGAGCTCATGAAATAGAAGAATGGGGTGAAGGGGGGCAGTTTAAGTTGATTAATTCTGCAGGAGCTGGGAGCTCACTGATGTTTATGTTGTATAAGGGAGGCACCCATGAACACTCAACAGCATGAGCAAGGAGCTCCTTTAAATATCCCCAAACACACTGTTCCAGGTTACTGAGATAAATCAGGTCACCAGTCTAATGCAGCATGGAGAGTAAGAGTAGTAAAACACACTGCAGAGAATCAAATGGATTTAAATAGCACAGTAAATCCCCTGCCCAACTCAGCCCAACTACCTCCCTCAGTCAAGAGTACCTGACTCCGTCTGGGACTCTTCCCAGAGCCTGGTGCACCCTAAACTAATCTTACATCCAGTCATAGCAAAGGTCAGGAAAAAGTTCTAGCTTTTAAAAGTCCTCTAGCTCCCAAAACCACAAACTGTGTGATGCAATATTGCTTAGCCTCCCTCACACTTGGCAAGCACATGGGGATGTCAGGAAGAGAAACAGGAAAAAACATCACTACTGAGACTGCTCCAAAGCTGGCAGATCCTTACCGTGCAAGATCCTCATCAAAGGAATCCATTCGAATATTGACCTGGGCCTCACGAGTAATGGAAAAGGAGGATTTGCCAGGAGTTAGCCCCTCCACTTTGGTGCCTGGCTTCTCCTTCACCTCAGAAGCCTTCCTTGGTGGGGGGGAAGAGCTTTTTTCCTGGCTTGACTTGTAAGTGGTCACTCTAAAATTCTTTTCAGGTACAAAACCCCTGTGACCAGGTTCAGCTCTCTTGGATCCTGATCTCTCTTCTTTTTTGGATCTTTCAGAATAGCTTTCCTCCTCCATTTCATCAGATTTCCTTTGCTTCTCTTTCCCAGGTGGCAGGAAGACCACACCTTCCCATTTTCCTGACCTATCCTCTTCTTGATTTTTACTTGAAGTCGCTACGACTTTAGACATAAATTTGGGCTCATCATCAAATTCCGAATCTTTCCGGCCCTTTGCCTTGTCTTTCTTGTCCTGCTCATCTGTTTCATCTTTCCCATAATGACCTTCCTTGTGGAACTCTGGGACCTTGAGCTTGTCAAAGTCATCCCTGAACTTGTAGCGCTTGGGCGACTGGCTGCCGCGGTATCCCTTCTCCAAGTCAGTTTTTGATCCATACGAGTCAGATTTTGCCTTTCCATCTGTTGATCCCAACTCAGAGAAATTCCCTTTTTCTTTACTTTTTTCTTTCTCAGCATTTGTTACTTTCTGGTCTTTGTCTTTCCCATTCTCAGTCTTCTGCTCTTCCAGATACCTGGTCATAAACAGACATTACAGGAAGTTTCTTATTAGAGCTCAATGAGGTCAATGCTTCAGTTTAAAAGAGTCAAACTTCAGAGAACACCAAGCTATGCATATATAGAAAGCTGCCTCTAGGCCCTAAAATAATTAAAATGTCTAGCAGATTACTCAGCCTGGATTTAGACTTCTGTTCTCACTAAATTCAGCAAACGTACAAAGAAATGGATATGCAGAACTGATGGAATGAGGCTCAATAACAAATCAAACCCAGCTGACCCACAGATGCATTGGAAGGAAAAGAGGAACATCTTACCCACTCCGTTTATTTACTTACAAACCTGGTTCAGGAGAACAACACATCAAACCTTTCAAATTGGGCTGTTCTGCTTTAAACAACACACTGGAAATAAAAGCCTCAAAAGCTACTTCAAATTTGGGATGCAAGTTTCATAGGTAAGCTAAATATTTCATGACAGACTGCAAATACAAATAAAAGCAAACAGGTTAACAGAGGAGAATACACTGCTGGGAGAGATAAAACACTTCTGGTGAGAACAATTCAGCTGGTTTATAGCATCTGAACGTTTTTAAAGCATTCACAAATCAAAACCCTGGCTCTGTGGGACAGCAGAAAAGCCCACAGACACCAGCTCAGTGCTTTGGAAAGCCCAAACAGTCACAGGGTCTTTTTTCCCTTTTCATTTTAAATTTTAGACATCCTTGATATAGAATCAGATCAAAACATCTTTAAAAGCAATAAAGACTTGAAAGCACTTGTGAATGGTGCTATATCTTTTAAAACAAAGTGTCACCTTTGGGCACAATCTGCAGCAGACTATTCAAGAGAATGATGGAAGCAGATGCCTTCTGCATGGAAAGCTGTCCCCATTTTAGAGAGGTATTTGGCGCTTTAGTTTCTCATCCTACCCACATACACAGGCACAAGCACTGCAGCTGCACCTGCCTCGGGCTGCTTGCAGCAGGATATGCAGTAGGATTTAATTAATTTCTTCTAATTTACAGTACCTAACACAATTCCAGAAGGCAACACTAAAAATGTCTATAACCAACATGTAAATAACTGGGAAATGTGAGCTTCCAGCTGCCAAGAAATCTCCTTGGGCAATCTTCAAGTGTTCATGGGCTATGAACATTTTTGCAGAGAACATATACAATCTTTATCCAAGTTGGGAAACCAGTTTCAACTTTGTACAACTCTGGGCTGTCTATATTTTTTCCGTAATTCAGACAGGACCAGGCCTAGAGCTGGCAATGCGCTGGCACAGCTTCCCAGCTGGAGCCTTCCCCAGCCCCTCTCCCTGCGCATGGGGAGCACCCACATGTGCAGCTGGCTCCTCAAAAACATCCCAAAAAATAACACAAAACACATCACTTGCCTCTTGGAGAAGGCTCCTCCTCCAGGAGCTGTGCCCTCCTCCTTCGGAGTGGCACCATACAGCGAACTGACAGGTGTGGGGCTTTTGCACACCGGGCTCTTCCTCGTGGGGCTCATCCCTGCCGAGCCATGCTCGAAGGGGCTCTGGTGGGATCCCCCCTGGAAGGAGGTGGAGCCGCTCTGGGCGGCAGAGCCCATCGGGGACGGGCTGGAGCGCGGCGGGCTCTGCTTCTGCACGGGGCTGGGCCGGGGTGAGCGCCGCCGCACCACCACCGACTGCAGAGGGCTCTTGAGAGCAGGGCTGCGCTCCCGGGGGCTCAGCTCTGACACTGACCCTCTGGACGCTGACCCCGTGCCGTAGCTGCTCACATCTTGCCATGCTTTTGATCCCTCGGATGCCTTGGCGTCTTGAGCCCCCGTTCCTGAAAACTGCTGCTCCTTAGACTCGTCTCCTTGGTTATCTCCCGAAGCCTGGGATGCCCGGGCATCCTTGGAGGATGATTTCTTCTCCTTTCCAGATTTACGCTTGGAAGACTCAACCCGACTGTGATTCGAGGATGAGCGGGAAGAAGAAGACCTCCTTGACCGGTCAGAAGATGATTTATCAGAATTCCTGGAATGGCTTCTGGACCGTGGGGAAGGAGACCTTCTCTTGGGTGAGCGAGAGCGCGACCTCCCCCTGCGAGGGCTGTAGGCCTGGCGGTAGTTTTGCCAGTTGGACCTGTAATTCCCATATCCTCCTCGGTTGTATTGGCCCCAGGGATAAAACCCTCGGTTTCGGCCGCGGAAATAATATGGTCTCCGGTATCCTCTGTTATGACCTCTGAAATCCCGGTTCTGATAGACTCTAGGATGGTTCCTTTCTCTGTTATGAGATGGAGAATAGGATCTTGAACGAGACCTAGAACTGATAAAAGAAAAAAAAAATTACGCCAATATATTATAGTTTATTTTTATAATTTATGTTTAGTCTATTCTTCTACCACACCTCTTTATTTGAAGCCTTATTAAAAAAAAAAAAAGAATTTGAAAAACTAATTTCTAAGATTTCAGAAGAAATTTCTTTGGTCTACCCTTACCTGACTGAAGTATTACACTTTGCCATGAATAAACTGCAGTGAAAATAACTTGTAGCTGTGATACTGTCAAATATTTGATTTCAGGATCATTGCAGAGACCATGACAAGCACACATTGCTCTCCATTTTGCTGGGATGAACATGGCTGCTATCCAGCTTCAGAAAAAGTGACAGACCTCAAGCATCCAGCCTTTAACAGCTCAAGGTCAGGGTTACACCTCATCCACTAAGAAGTATTTTTTATGCAAATCATGCTAGTGTTATTGGAACAAATCCCGAATCCTCCTCTTGCGTCCCAACTTCTCGAGTACTTTAAAATTCTGATAATCCAGATAAACGGCTGCACTTCAAGAGGTGAAGAGCACTCTGTGGTTTTAAGCTCCCAAAGGTGCATCACAGGCACAATCCCATGGAATTCCCGGGCAGGGACAGCGCCGGGACACCGCCAGGTGGCGCTGGGGGTGCCGCTGCCTGCATCCACCAAACCTGAATCCAGGAAAGCACAAACCCTGGAAAAACGCAAATTCCAGGGGCTATTTGTCCCAACAGTGTCTCCCATTCAATTGCTGCGGTTGTGTAACTGTTTAAAGGTCCCACTGGAGCTCGGATACCAGAGCTACGGGAAGGACTGTCCAAACTAGGAAGTTGAAAGAGAAAAGAGATTTTTTTCCGAATGGAATTTTATTAAGTAACATTCATTGGAACAGTTTGCACAGCCCTTCCTTGCATTCCGAGCTCTGGCTCTGACACACACGTTGGTCGTACTCCAATGGACATGAACTTCCTCACACAGATCTCAGTGCTGCTCCTCACCCCTCACACCCCAAACCCCTAGAACTAAGGGAGAACCACCTGCTGGTGGGATTCCTACACAATTAGCACATATGTGCACTCAGAGATGAACTTCAGTTCCAATTCTTCCTCCTACCAAAAAAGTTACAGTTTAGCCGGAAACTCTTATTCATACTCCAATCATTGCTAACAAACAGCTTAATGGTTTTAACAGATTTTTCAATCCTTCAAACAACCAAGAAACTTATCTGAGACACTTCTTCATTCAAACAGCGATCAGAAGGAAAAGCAGAGAGGCAGGAGGCAAGGACCAGTTATAACAAGCTCTAGTCCAAGGCATGAGGAACACAGACGCTCAATTTTCAGACAACTGCTGCATCTGTGATCAATTATCAGCAAGGACCTGTCGTATGCCGCTTCCAAAATCTGTTCTATTGCTTTAGAGAGGCTGCAGCAGGAAGATTTCGCTTCAAAAGTTGCAGAGACTATTTACCAGAAATATTTTTAGAAAAATACAGTAAAAGTTATACAGTAAAGGAAGCACCAAAAGTTATAATTCCCCCAACTCTGCCAGCCCCAGAGCTGTTGGCACTGCACTGCTCCAGGGCTAAATCCCCAGCATTTACAAGAAGTGAGAAATAAAGTCATAAAGAAAGCAGGAGATATTAAGCAGACTCCAACATGGCGCTGTAATTTAGAAAAAACAGCAAACCTACCAAAGGAAGAGTAAAACAATTTCTGGTGCATCCTGAAGCACACAGCAATGGCCTTTTATGCCGAGATCCCACCAGACCTACCTTGGAGCACATCCCAAGGCCAGGCAGAGGGGCTGGGCTGGGCTGACCCCCTCCATTCCAACTCTTTTTTTTTAAAAAAAAGGAGTTATTTACAAAGCAAAAGTAGCTTCAGCAGCAGCACAAAGGAAACAATCATGTTTGCACAGGGTGCCTTTTTTTCAACTGCCAAAGGTCCTTCACAGCTAGGAGATATTCCCAGATGAGCACAGATCTTCCAGCATTCCAGCTTTCTTCTGCAAAGGGCTCGGCTGGACTCAAGTCTCCGCCTCTAGTTTAGTTTTGTCATGTCCTCTCTCAAACTGTACATTCATTAGAGTGCCTGTATTTTAAAAATCTCTAACTGTTAACACTTGCATGTGCTCAGAGCCCAGTGGTTTTCAGAATACGTGTTATTCATTTGAGTGAAAAGGCAGGAGAACACCATTACAATCCATCCAGCTGGAATGGCTTTGCCAGATGCAGAATGCTTAGCCAAGAGAAAAGGAAAAAACAGACATCCAGGGAAGACACAAGCCTGTAACTGGCCTGCTCAGAAGCAATTCAGGGAGACAAAAACAACTATTATGCACATTAATGACTTCTCAATAGTAACTGCAGCAAAATTATCTTTATCCACTTTAGCCCTCCAGAAGGATCTTTCCTGTCACCTGGTTCCTGCATATTGAGGGGAGGGGCAAGGGAATAACAAGAATTGCCCCTACCTTTCACAGCACTGTCTTAAATTGATATTAAAACTTGCTTGAACTCACTTCTCGAGAGGGGAAAAGCACACGACATCTGCAAAGGCCCCTGGAGCCTGTGATTAATCACATTAAAGCCTTAAAAAAGCCTAAGTCTCAAAAGAAAGATCTTGACTTTGCTGACAAACACCTCACTCTCCTAATTTATTTATTTATTCACAATTTATTCTCATAAGTCATTGAAAACACCCAAACAGCATCGGTTGGCAGGAAACAGCCAACACAAGACATTATCTGTTCTGGGATCTAATCAAAGCCTTTCCCTGGAAAAGAGTTAAGTGACAAACCACCTGCAAGGGAGGAAAAGCCCTGCTCCACCCTTTGGCTCCAGGGCTGCACATACTCACCTCAGCCTGCGTTTCCTTGACCGTGAGATGGAGCGGGATCGGGAGCGGGATTTGGAGAAGGAACGGGAGCGTGACCGCGATCCAGACCTCGAGCGGGAGGAACGGGACCCAGACTTGGATTTGTTCGTTTTAGACATCTTTGCAAGCACCTGTCAGTGCACCTGAGGGAAACAGGGAAATAGAGGTATTTGAGAAATGAAGCATGTGGTTGATAGGAGGAAAAAGAGGCAGCACCTGGCAGGCTGACAGACTCCAGGGACATGGAGCTTGATAAGGCTGGAAATAGGAATGTTTGAAGTGCCTGCTAGGAACAGATGAATGGTGCTGGGCTCAGAATAGAAGGGTTATTTTGGTCTGAGGGGGAAAACTGCAAAAAGAATAAAAGGCTCTAAATCCAGAGTAAGCACAAACGGGAGTGTGACAGTTCAGTTTGCACCAAGTTAATTCAAACCTGGGAAGAAGTAGAGCTACACTGCTGGCTGAGACAAGGACACTTCTAGTGACAAACCAGCCCATGGAAGTGAAAATTCCATGTAACTGCAGCCCACATCCCTCTCTGTGCAGCCAGCTGCCACTGCTTTAAAACACAGGGAAGAAATAAAAAAGCTTACCGTCAAAAAACCCACCCCACAGACTTTTATCTAAACTTTCAGAGGGAATCACAAAAAAGTTGATACTCCCAAGACACAGGAATGTGACCCTATTTGCACAGCTCTGCTCAGGTTCAATCCTGTCCTCTCTGCTTGTGCAGTTCGTGCAGTTGCTGTGATCAGTCACCAGAGTGGATCACCCAGCCAGGAGTTCTGTTGCAGCCAAAATAAATCAGATGTCCTTCCAAATATTCAGAGACAGAAGAGATTACACTGTAGCACGAAATTACTCAAAATAGCCATAATTATGAATTACCTGGGCTATTTTCAGGCATGTATACAGGTAAAGGTTAGAGAGTCCCTTAGAAGATGATTCAGGGAATAATGTGACCACACAAATCTTTCAGTTACACCCTCCCTGATCTGTTCTCTTGTACCAGTGAGCAAAATTTGCATTAAATGAGTATTCCATAAGTTATCAACAAACTTCTCAGCTAAAATGACTAATGAAAAAGAGCCAGAAATAAAAAGGAACTATGTTAGTACAAACTTAATATTTTTTTTACCCACTGATTAAAAATAGAGACATTCAGGTACATAAACACAACTGATCAAGTACTGCTGCTGTTATATCCATTTTAAGGAAATTCCAGAGGACTGACTTGCAATGCCTTCACTTTCAGTCACTCTCCAAAATTACATATATGGTTAGCAAAGGCTTCAACTTCTACCAGAGCACTTCAAGGAAGAACACAATGCCCAGCACAGGAGCAACTGCTGGGAGAGTGGGTGGTGGTTCATAACAAGAGCTGGGACTTTCTAGAAATGGGAAGTTGGCTTTTATTTTAAAAAATCGTGTAGCATGTTCCTGTTCTTCCCTTTCGCTATGCTACAGATGTTAGATTGATTCAACTAAAGTATTTGAATATATTCCACATCAGAAAGCATGCCAAAAAAAAAAAAAAAAAAGTAAAATTAATGCTTCCTGTTCTATTAGGAACCAATAAGTTGCCCCAGGGATGAAAATCAAAAGTCACCACCAAAAAAGTCACTGAGAATCAAAGTTTGTTCTTGTTCATTTTTCAGGGAAAGAATGTGTGAAAGGATAATCTTTAAGTATTTACTTTTAATTTACCGAATATGTCTGTTGAACCAGCAACACTTCCTACTCTGTTGGCCAAAATAATCCAATGCTGAGCACTGGAAACCAAAACACGGAAGAGGAGCAGAAGAAATGGTAACAGGAACTACTGCAAGATACAGAAGATGTGGCACTAATGCTCAGGAAATCCCAAGAAGACCCCAAAATAGATTTTAAAAGTATTACTTTGACCTGTTTAAGCATTTTTGTCTTTCACTTTGATCCACAGCACTTCCCAGCCAAACACCACCCTGGTGTGTGTGATGTGTGCCAAATGCTCACGTCTGGTTTCAGAAGGATTCTTTATCTTTGCCAACGTTTATAAAGTTGATTCATTCCTAACACATGAGGTAACTCCTACTAGGATAGAAACAGAGTTGCTATGTTCTATCAGCACTCAAAAGGTTAAAAAAACGGCACACTGGAGTCATGTCAGCTCCCTGAGTTAACTGCAGCTGTAAACTTACTGTGATACACATTTAGTTTTAACAATGACTGACTCATAAAGTATGTTCAGCAAAATACCCTGCTCTGACAGAATCTGTTCTTACTAACAGGGTTTAATAAATACATTTTTTAAATAAAGAGGTTCCTGTAAGCGAAGCAAAGGAAAACTCTGGGAACATCACTGGCTGCTGACCTCCCATTCCCATTTTCCCCTGCCCACGGAGCTGTGCCCAGGGCACACAGCTCCTGGAGATGCTGTGGCTGGCCCTGAGCAGGGACTGCAGCAGAAGCATTTGCAGTGCTATGTGGATTTGTCCTTAACAATCTGCCCTGCCAGAGTCCTACAGTTTCCTATTTCCTTCTACAGCTACAGAAGCCCCTGACACCAGCTCCACCTGCACCAGGGAAGGGACAAGGCTGATCCTAATGCCTGACCCAGATCTCTCCCAGCAGACAATCGTGACTGCACACATCTGGAGGGCACGTCCTGCTGGAAGCACTGCCAGCGATTTTCAACTTTTGTTTTTTTGGTTTGTCTCTTCTGCAGGCCCAGTTCTAAGCTGTCCAACAGATCTTCCCAAGGACTGCAGTCTCCCTTCCAAAAACATCCACTGTTTTTTGGATGTGATGTGTGCTGAGTTTAGAAGCTCTAGTGAGGCAATACCTCCTGAGAAACAGATACCTGACAGCTTGTTCATCTGTCATAAAACCACACATAAAGCAAACTTTGCCTTCTCCATTCCTGAATCCTCAGGGCAATCCAGCACACCACTGATGGAAACAATAGAGGAGCAAATGCTCCCACTAAAGCACCACGATGGACTTTGCCCAGAAGGCAAACTATTGTCAGGAAACAGGGGCAGGAAAGTTAATGTTTTACCTCCTGACAGAACTCAAAATAGCAGCTCAGCTCTGCTCTGCAGCAATGAAAAAAGGTCACCATTGAGAGTCTCTCACTGCTATGCACTTCCATGATCTTCCACAGCTTTGGAATTTAAATGTTCACAATAGTTAAGGAAAATTTTTTAAGGCCACTGACTGAAATCAATGCAATGTTCAAGCAAAGAACAAAAGCTGGAGGAGGGCACATGGCAGAATATGGGATTTAACACATAAATCAGTGTGACATTGAATAATCTGGCCAGTTAAGGTATTTGGGGGAAGCAATGCTCTTCTCCCAAAAATCACCAATGCGTAAATCCAAAGATTAGTCAATATAGAATTAAACAAACAAAAGTAGGTACTACTTCTTCCAGGACATCCAAGATTATTTCACCAAATTGTTATACTTTACCCTTATATTTTGCAGTTACTTGAGAAGACAAGCCCAAACACTCCAAGACACAATGCTGAGTTGTTTCTTCTAAACCTGCTCCATACTTTTTGCACAGCAACATCATCAATGAAAGCAGAATTCTACCATCAGTTTAACTTGTAGCATGCCCAGAAGAAAAGGGACATAAGAAGGTCTATTCCAAATCCCAAGACAGTCAGTTTTACCTCTTGTGAAGACTTTATTTTCTGCGCCTACCTGCTTGAGCAGGCTCACACTTTGCACCCTTCAGTCAGATTTCACTGTCTCAGCTTTGCCAATTATGAAACCAGGAAGAAAACCTGTAATGAGAAGAAAATACACCTTTGTAAATGCATTTTCAGATGATGAACTGGCTGCTCTAAGCTCCTGCTGCACCCAAAACATTCATCAGATCCTCAGTATTTCACAGAGCACATACACTGCAGTTGACCAGGAATTTTTTCATGGACTTTTTGCATGAAAAATGTTTTCTTCCTTCCTTGTTCCACCTCCCTGGCCCCATCCCACCTCCTGTGACACACATCTGTCAGTGCACCTGTAGAGCTGTGCTGGAGTCATTTCTCTCAGCCCATTTGAATGGTCTTACTGGGCTCAGGACTAAGAATTTTCCCATATTGTTAAAGGAATCCACAAGCGAACAGAAACAATTGTTTTCCTGACAATTCATCCATCAGCATATCACTGATATCCAAGGGAGCCACCAGTCCACCAGGAGCTTTTCTGACAGGTCTACAGTTATATTTCAGAATCCTTCCATGCATTGCTGGAGGGGTGGAGGTTTTAGAAGAGAAAACAACAGTCAACACAACCTCAGAAATTACTCTGTATTATTAAACCTCTAATGCAACAACAAGAATGTAATTTACTCTGTGTTCAGCCATAAAATAGACTTGCTTAAAGCTATTAATTCTTGCCCTTACTTCACTGAAAAAGCACAATTTTCAAGAAGCCTTGAAACCTTTCTCTGAACTGGTGATTAAGTCCTGCTGTCATCCAAGAGGGAAGGTTGTATTGCAAAGTTTTGTGATTTTTATATCCTGCTTATCAATCTTGGGAAAAAGCCACAAAGAACAGCATGCCACAGACCTTCTTTTATTATTTTTACTGTTGTCCATCTGTCTAAATGTCCATAAAGAGAAATCTCAACTTATATCTTACAAGCCTTTCACAGTGCCAGAAAGAGTTTGCCATAACCATTACTTCCTGCCTTGTGACAGAACACTTGGGCTTTGGTTTTTTTGCCTATTTCCCACTTTTACCACCAAGTTTTGGTACAATTCCACACACAGAGGTGTCATCCAGCGCAAAACCTGGATTCTCCTTTGGAGAAAAATACTGTGCTTGTGTTTAGAGCACAGAAAAAGGAACCAAGTTACAACAGGCAGGAGCAGCAAACAGACACACAACAGGCAGGAGCAGCAAACTTTTCTTCCAGATAGGGACAGGAAACTGGGAAACGTGCTCAACACTCTCTGCTGAAGTAGAAATCATAGTCCAGGAGTTTCTTATTCTAGAACACTGTAAAGAACATTTCCATGTGCCAAGTCATGGGTCAAATGAAGAACATTACTGGTTGTCACAATGCCTTTTTCCAGGAATTTGTTCCCTGTGTCCAACTGGCCTATATTACTTTATGACTCTTTCCATCTTCCACTCCTTTTGTTCGAGGTCTTTCAGGCAGCACACATCGGGATTTCAGCCCTTTCCCAGCTGCTGCAGAACAGCCCTGCCCAGAGCAGCCAGCTGGCACAAGTTCCAGCTGAGCCCACTCCATCCCAAGGTGTCAGTGAGGAGCACCACAGCTGCCCAGCACACACCTCCCTGCCAAGGCAGCTGTTTGTGTTCATATCTGAGCATAAACCCCAAAACACCTGCAAACAAGTGACAGGGCTTGAGTACATGAGCACAGTGTGGTGAAATTCCTTACAGTGGTTTCCATTTATCATACGGTGTTTGCAAACACTCAGCTTATAAATATTAAATGTTTTGTAAAAGCATTTGTAGAAAGCTCTGTAGAAGTGTGGTAGGAAAGCAAAAATTTGGGTTTTTTTCTGGCCATCATTTGAGTGAAGCTGTTGTGGTTTATTTTGCTATGAGGCCCAAGGCAAATGAGGTGGCACCTCATTAGAGAGCACATTTCTGCCCGAGCCTCTTGGCATCCATTTGGTGTCACCAGCACAGACATTCAGCTTGGGAGGAACAGCTGAACTTCTTCATTTGCTCAACACCCTTCATTATCAGGGAAGAAAAAAAATTAATTCTCCTTCAGCCAGCTCTACAATTCCTAATCCCAAGCCCCAAAACCCAAACAAGATTAGTTCATTCTGAAAAAAAGGAATAATCCCACAAAACACCTTACAAAGTGCGCTCTGTACAATGAGGCAACAACAATCACTGCAAAAATAAGCTTATAAAGAGTTGCAGCTCTCTCCACATCCCTGAAGGGCAGCAGCAAGTGCAGAGAGCAGACTCATCTTTGTTAGCTTGGAACTCAACTCTACATTCTACTGGATTCTTCCTTTTTAAAGATAACTTTTGGTCAAAGACCAAACTTTAAATATGTTCTTGATATCAATAAAACACTTGAGAGGAATTGAAGAGCCACCTGCACAGCTCCTACAGCCACCAGCCAGAGAGGAGCAAATTAAAATGTTATTTATAATCAAATTTCATTGGGGGAACAAAAAGCAGAATGATTTCTCTTCCCAGATCCAGTCTATGTTTTCAGAAGGTTTATGACCCACGTTAACTAAAGCAACAACTACACCTACCGACCTCCTCAGTGAAAATGTCCCAGACAACACTGCTAAAAAAAAATGACCAAAAACCCAACCACAAAACAGTGTTCTACTCTAAAATGTGCCAAACATGCTTGGGGGTAAACCTCCAGAATTATTCTGCCACAGCAAGAGAAACACAAATTTGTCAGCAGCAGTTTCAATTTCTCTCTAGTCTATGTGCCTTCAAAATTAAGATTTTCCTTCAAGCACATTTGGGTTTTCACACCATTAAACTAATCCCTAAAGAAGTTTAATCCTGAGCTCCAGCCTTGGATTCAGATAATTAGAAGCAGGTTCTATGGAATGGCTGGAAGAATATTTACAGGTTCTTCTGGAAAGGACTGACTCTGCAGATTGCAGTGCTGAACAATCCCTTTCCAAATAATTTCATCAGCTACTAACCCCAATCAGTGACTTTTCTGAAACTGGCTCCTTGAGAGAAACTATTTTGTATATATTTGAGCTTAAAAAGTCATATATGTTGTTAGACAGTTTAGTGACAGGGAGCTCAAGGAAACAATCCAAGAAAAAGCTGATTAGAAATCTGGGTGGTTTTATTACAGAAGTCGGGCAGCTAGAATTTCTATTAAACACAGAAGAAAACACCCATAATTTCAAAAAAGGGGGGGAAATCTATTTAATCAGCTTTTTCCTTCCAAATTTACACATCTTGGGAAAAGCTGAAAAATCAGGTCTTTCCCCAAACTGATGGCATTCTCACAGTATAGCCCAACTTTTCTGAGCAGCTTTAGATGTGAACTAAAGCACTGACAACACTGCTGGGGGTCTGGGAATCCCTGGGGGGCTGGAAATCCCTGCCTGGAGTTCTGGAACCCCCACAAGAAGCAAGAAATGGTCCAATTTACTTTCCTTAAGAAAACCATTCACAAATTAATTAACTCAACGAATTCAAAGTTGTGTGTAAGTGAAGTTCTCAGCAAAGGGAGGATGAACTGCACCCACCAAGAGATTTCCATCCTCTCAGGTGTTTGCCAGCTGGAGCCCAGCAGGCTCCATACACACTTAAAAAATGTGGAAGTTCTGCTTCCAAATGAACAGCAAGTAATAGAAAAACTGTTTGACTGGGAGCTCTTTAGAATTTCTTCTGCAACACACAAATCAGAACCTCCTGAGGGATTACACCTCTCCACACGGTTGACCTATGAAAATACAAACTCCAGCAAATTTCATTTAGAAGTTGAAAAAAAGCAAAACTACTCACATATTCTCAAGCCAGCGCTTTTATCTCTACCTTAACTGGAATCAGAACTTAACTACCTCAGCAGAAAACAAGCAAAAGGATTTCCATAACCCAGTATAACATTTAAAGTTCTTTTTAAAAAAAAAGAAATTTAATTGTGGCATTATTGTAAGCACAAGGCACCAGACTATGCCATCCCTACACTGCCAGGTTTTGAAACAGGAAAATGCCTGTCCACAGGAATCCTGTACATATAGAATAAGCTTATTTGAACAATTTTCCATGCTGTGTTCACATACCTTGTACAAGCGTCCCATCAATTCTGGATCTAAACACTGCCTTTTTAGAAGCAATTGACCTAAGTAAAAAAGGGGAAATCATATTGAAACCAAACCAGACACTGGCAAATCATCCCATTTTAGCAGCACAAGAAAGGATTCTCGTTTAAGCCATTCATCCCAGCAGTGTTTCCCAGTAAAAAAAGGCCACCAAAATAATCTCATTTTATCAGATAGTGCATACACAGGTCTCAACTTGGGAAACCAACCTCACCCACAGCCCCACAGGAGCAACAACCATAATTATTTCAGGTGTAAATTACAGCGCACACGATGCCACCTGGTATCACATGTCCAGCCCCCTGTTAAGGCATAGGTTAGTTAACATCATTAATGCTAAGCCTCACTCCCTGGAGGACAGAATTCCAGCCTGACACCCCACGCTGCCCCATCACCTTCAGTGCTCCCAGAGCTGACACTCCCGGGGGGCTCCCTGCCCCGCTCTCCTCTGCAGCTTTCACTCAGCTGAAGGCAGGAGTGACCCAAGGCAGCAGCAGGAGCAGTGGCTGGCTGAGCCAGCTCAGCACCCCGCGGTCCCAGCAGGGGCTCTTTGGGGTTTGTGCACCCACCTCACCCTGTAAATCACGGCAGGCTAAAAATGGCCGGGTGACGAATGTGGAGGTGAAATGGTGAGCAGGGCACTTGCTCTGGGATCACTGGAGCTGCAAGGCTGAGCTGTGCACAGGCCTCACTCTCGCACACTGGACAGGTACAAACTGTGCTCATGTGTGACAGGAGAACGGGCATGGACAGAAAACCCCTCCTTGGCTGGGAAACAACCCCCAGTGCAGCCGGATGCCATCTCTGTGTGCCATTAGATCCACTTTTTCTTATGGCCCGGCAGCTTCCGGTTACCATGGAGTGAGGCAGCGCAAACACCATTCCCAGCTGGCATGAAATGTGATCCCGTGATTTCACTATTCATAGCTCTGACATGATAAAGCTAAATTAAGCAGGAGCTCTTTAACTTCTCCAATCTCCCAGCAGTGACTCCCTCAACGCTGAGGCTCTGCTAACACAGTTTCTCTGTGAGGAGGGGAAGGATGTTTCCTTTAGGGTAGGAGACTCCAGACCCACACACCCAGCCTGTTATCCGGAAACAAAATGGCACTGACTCCTTCCCAGGCACCACTTCGGCCTGGCTCCAGCGGGAACAAAGACCTGAGGAGCTGCTAGGGCCAAATTTAACAACTTACTCATCTTGGGATCCACTACAGAACCCCAGAGAGCAGTTTAAGCCTTGTTCCCAGACCCATCCAGCACAGGCAACACTGTGTCAAGGAACAGGGGCAGCTCAAGGGGCACCAGCACAGCCCCGCTGCCACCAGAAGCTGTCACACAGCGTGGCACCATCACCTGGCACAAGCCTCCTGGGGAACCTGAGCAGCTGCTGCAACCACCACCACCACCATTCCTCCCTCTTCCAGTGACACCCTGAAATTCCTGCCCCACCAAAGAACACCCTGTACTGCCACAGTTCCGAGGAAACCACACGACCCAAACCCCACGTTCCTGCCGTGGCACATGCAGCCATGAAACACAGCTCAGGATACTGTAAACTTTTCCAGAAATGGAGAAAAAGTTCAAGGGCTCCGTGGCTGCTTAAACAATTAACAAGTTCCACCACGACAAACTGTCGTTTCACAAAGACAAAGCCAAGTGAGCTGAAAAATACTCAAACTTCTGGCAAAACCATTCTATTCCTTCAGGGATACAACTAGGGAACATCATAGCCTTACAATGAAAAGCATCCTCAGTCCAGTCCAGTTTAGCGCACCCTAGGCCTCCCAAAGCAAAATTTCTTTAACAGCAGAAACAGTGGGAGCAGGTAAACCAAATTTAGATCTGCTGATGTGTATGAATTGTTATTTATTCTATATCCTGGTGTTTTATAACCATAACGTTTTTGTTTTCTAATAGCAACACCCATGTCTGAAAGCATTCACCAGCTCTCCTGCAGCCTCAAACACCTCACTGTGAGCACACAGGCCCGGCCTGACCCAAATGACTGTTTTCTTTAATATTTTACACGACCTCCATTCTTAGATGAGCTGGAGAAACAGCAGACAGCTAAAGTATATTATCATAACCCCAACAGCAGAATACCCATTTTATTTACAATACACAGTTACTTCCATGAGAAAGAATTAGAAGTGAAGCTAAGGTCAGGGCACACAGCTGCTCCAAAACCCTAGTGTCCAGGGAAGCCTCTTCCCAGACAGCACTTGCTGAAGCACTGACAGCAGAACTGTTTTCCAGAGACACAGAGCTCACAGAGAGGCAGGGAATTAGGAAGGATGGACAACAGCAGGAAGCCACCAGTGTGTAACTCAGCAGAAACACAGGCAGGACTCCTGCAGACAAAGAACATGAGCACGGATCTATCACCACTTGCACCTGCTGCTGCCAAGACAGTCTGGGCAGACACGTGGCTGCAGCCAGAGCTGTCACTGCTCCCAGGCTTTACAGCACCTTGGAAAGGCAACTCCTTCCCAGGGCCAGGTCATTTCTTTCCAGAATCACTGAGGTTGGAAAAGACTTCCAAGCTCATTGAGTCCAGCCTGTGACCAATCCCTACCTTGTCACCCAGCCCAGAGCACTGAGTGCCACATCCAGGTGTTCCTTGAACCCTTCCAGGGATGGGGACTCCAAACCTCCCTGGGCAGCCCCTTCCAGTGCCTGTCTATCCTTTACAATAAACTGGCAGGTAAAAGTCTTCCCCTTTGGATCTCTGGACAAAATGGATGTGAAAATGGGATAAGAGGCAGCAAGGCCTTGGCTGTCCTGTGTCTCCCTCATCCCATGGACAGGACCCCCAGCTGGAGGGGAAGGGGGTTCAGATCCCAGAACTCTGCAACCTCCTGTGACCAGATTGTAGCATTTCCAAATCACACATTCTCATATGGAACAGACACCACAGCCCACCCACTGGAGCACTGCCTCAGGAGCAGCATTCCCAACCTTCTGCTTCCTAAGGACTTTGGAGGTAACTGTTCAAATTGAGTTCTTACTTGTCCTCCCTGTTCCTGCTGAAGTAGGGACAATAATTCCCAGAAGGAATGATGCAGATCAAAAATATGCAGCAGCACCCAAAGAAATGTTAGACAAAAATCACAAGGCCATGGACCCTCCAGAGGATCCTATGACACAAAAATGTACATTTGCAAAAGCTTTCTACAGTAACTGCCTTGTTTTGTCCTCTCATCTGCTGCGAGATTGTGCAACTCACAAGAGAGGTCACCAGGCCAACTATTTCCTCACTCCGTGCTGGGCACCTGTGAAATTCCAGAGCAGGACACAGAGGAGCCATGGAAGACTCCAGGAGAAGTCACTGCTGTGTCCTAGCACGTGCTTTCTTGTGCCTACAACTGACTCCCTTTGAGGGAACCTGAGAGGTAAAGCCTTGAAACACCTTTTGAGTGGAGCCAAGGTTATGACACCCAACACCTGGGAGCAGCACTCCCAGCCTGGCACCCAGCAAGGGCACAGTAAAGCCCACCCAAAATGTCACACGCCATCAGCACTGACACAGCATCTGCCCTCACTCCCTGTGAGAGGGAATTCTCAGGAGACCTTCCAGAGAGTAACTGGATGATTCAATTGTGCTCTCAGGAAAAGTAGTCTGAAAACATCCATTTGCTGCTGTGACCCTGCAGCCTCTGCGCTGCTGCTGTAATAAAGGCTCTTCTCTTCCACCACCAGCTACAAGACAACCCAGAACATCCTCCAAACGGTTTTAAATTGCTTATTTCAAGGAACAGACCTCTTCTTGTGCCACAGCACCTGGCACATCGCTGTACACATAAAAATCAAGCAGTCCCCCACCTCTGACAGGTCCTGAGAGGATGCTGTTGCATTCACACTACACACACAAGTTCACCTGCACCTCTCAATGCAGGACACGGGGAACAGCTTCACACTGAAGCTGTTTATATCTGAATGGTTTATATCAGAGATTAGGGAGAAATTCCTCCCTATGAGGGTAGTGAGGCCCTGGCACAGGTTGCCCAGAGCAGCTGTGGCTGCTTCATCCCTGGAAGTGTCCAAGGTCAGGCTGGATGGGGCTCGGAACAACCTGGTCTAGTGGAAGGTGTCCCTACCCGTGACAGGGGAGGGACTGAATGAGCTTTATAGTCTCTTCCAACCCAAACCATTCTGTGATTCTATGGAGCACTGTTAATTTCAGACTTATCGTGTCACTTTCCACGCAAACACCCAGAAACTTATCCAGCAGGGAATACAGTGACAGTCACTTTGGGTAGGCTTTGAAATGCATTTGTAGAAACCCCAAACACGTTCATCTCCCCAACACAACACGAACTAGCGGGAAAAGCCCTTATCAGGCCGAGTACAATGAACACTCAGGCTTCACACGTGTGTCTGAGCCACTGCAACACTCCTTCCGTCACATCGCCTTAAAGTCAGCCAAACCTCACGTTTAAGCAAGATGCAGAGCAGGCGATGGGAGAGCACAAATCCTTCCTGCTGCACCGTGAAGCGGCCGGTGCTGAGCGCCGGTGCGGGACCCAGACACCCGCGGGAGCTGGGACGCGGGGTCACGGCTGCGGCCTCCCCGAGCTGCCGCTCCCGCTGCCCCGGCCCCGCCCGCCTCCCCCGGTGGCCCCTGCAGCGCCTCCCGAGCCGCAGCAGCACGCGGAGCCCCCGGCACCGGGATGGGACCTACGGGACACACCGGCGCGGGCGGGAACCTGCGGTGGCGCGGCCCAGAGGCGCGGGCGGAGGACGGGGATCTCCGGGAATAGGACAGAGCAACAGTCTGCGAAGACCACAGCGGAACACGAGCGGCACCGGGAAAGGCCCGGGCGGGCCCAACCGGCCCCGGGGCCGCTAGGAAGCGCCAAGGCCTGGCCGGGCCCGGGCCCACCACGAGGCGCACTGGGGCCGGGCCGGAGCGGTCTCGGGAGCCGCGAATGAGCCTCGCCCGGGGACACGCGGGGCCACGACACTGGGGAGGGGGGGTGCAGCGCCGCGGGAAGGCCCAGGATGAACGGGAGGGGGGAGTGGGCAGAGCCGGGGCGAGGCGGCCGCGGAAGGCCCGGTGGGGAGGGAGGGGTAAGGGAAGCTCCCGGTGGCGGCGGGCGGGGCGGAGCAGGGACCCCGCGGACCATTCCCCGCGCCCCTGCACTCACCGGCGCCGCTTCGCCGCGGCCCCTCCGCACCAAGCGCCCCCTCCGCCTCCGCCTCACGCACTTCCGGCCCGCGCGCGCTCTCTGCCCGCCCGCGGGGGCCGCCGGGAGCTGTAGTCCAGGCGGCAGAGCTCGCACCCTGCCTGGCGGGGCCACCGCACTACGGCTCCCGACACGCGGTGCGGGCATGGTTCCGTCACTTCCTGCTCCGCCCATGGCGCGGCGGTGCGCGCAGCCCTTCCGGCGGGGAGCGGCACCGCGGGCGGGAAATGGCGGCGGGGGCGGTGACGGGGCGCGGCCGCCCAGCTCGGCCCGGGCCGGCCTCCTCCTGCGCCGAGCGGGCAGCCAGCGTGCGGCGCGGCCCTCGCCGAAGGGGCCTTGCGGGGCAGAATCCCCCATCCAGCCCTGACAGTGCAGCCCCGCGCTCCCGGTTTGTCCCACGTGCTGCTCCCGTGGGCCCGGGAGGGAAGTGGCAGCTCTGGGGCAGGGCCCTGCTGCGGGGTGGGACCGCCAGGCCTCCCCCATCCCCGGGACGGAGCTGATGGAGTGGGCAGCGCTGGGGGCTCCGGGGGCGAGCCCGGGTACGGGGGCGAACCTGCCCCGCTGTCGTTGGAGCCGGGA
Source organism: Lichenostomus cassidix (assembly GCF_008360975.1). NCBI lineage: Eukaryota > Metazoa > Chordata > Aves > Passeriformes > Meliphagidae > Lichenostomus > Lichenostomus cassidix. The sequence goes on along the minus strand of NC_139503.1, from coordinate 3,134,739 downwards.
GAGCGCCGTGCCGTGCCCTGCCGTGCCCTGCCCCGCGGAGCACCGAGGCACGGGCACGGACCCGCCCAGTCCCCTCCCCGCACACAGAGAGGCACGCCGAGGGCATTGTCCACTTTTAATTGTTGTCAAAGGTTGTCTGGATGCATAACACTGTCACAAGGGCACAGAGCAGCGTGATGCCAGCCGGGCCCGGGGACACCGGACACACGGACATGCGGGGGGACGTGGGGACAGGGAGCTGTGACCCCCCCCCAGCCCCCCAGAGCATCCCCACGCCCGGCCGGCTCTATTTACAGTATTCACAGACGTTGTACCCAGCGAGTTAAATAACTACATCATTACACCACACGTCTGGGGCGGCTCCAGCGGGCTGCGAGGGTGGGCTGTCAGTCTGATAAGGTGCATGTTTAAAATAAAAAAAAAAAACCAACAAAACGAAATAAAAACGAGAACAAAGAGAGGAGCCAGGCACTCCCGCCGGGGTCCCCCAGCCCCCGGGAGCCCGGGAGGAGCAGCGAGGGTCGTGTTCTGACGACAGCTACAGGTCTGCGTGGGCCGCCGGGGTCAGGGCGCGGGCAGTTGCCCCCGGGAACATCAGCCAAGCCCTCACAGCACCTCTGCAGGCAGGGAGAGCAGGGTGAGCCTGAGGTGGGCACAGCGCTGTCCCCTCACACCCTTCCTGCTACTCACCTGTCACCTGCGGGGGCTTCACCACGGCCTGCTTGAGGAAGGGCTCCTTGTCACCGAAGGGGATGATGCTGCCGGGGCTGCCACCGTGGTGGGAGAGATCCCGCAGCTCCGTGGAGCCCTCAGTGCCCGAGAAGCCGTTCTCGTGCTTGCTGGGCTGCACGCCGTTCACCAGGGCCGCCGCCTCCTTGGAGCTGCGGGATGGGAGGGCTGGGCTCAGCCCCGGCCCCGCCATCCCCCGGCCCCCCCAGTGTCCCCGCGCTCACCTCGGCTGCAGCCCCTCGCCCACCAAACCCTTCGTTCCCCCCGGCGTCCCTGCGCTCGGGGTCTCCATCTCCGGGAGCTCCTCTGCCTTCGGGATTGGCCCCAGGTGCTTCTCACGGCCTGAGGACACGGCAGGACCTGACTCAGCCATGGCCCGGGCCAGACCACGGCTGGGGGAAGCAGGACCCCGGGGTGCCCACACACCTGGGACACCTTCCTGCTCGGCTGCTTTCCCGTTCACCACCTTCTTGTCCTCCTTCTTCTGCAGGGACAGGAAAGCTGTGAGGGTCTAGGGCAGGGGCAGGAGGGCTCTGTAGAGTCCCCCAAGTCCCCAGTGCCCTGGGACAGAGGACAGGTTCCCACCTTGGTGTCCGCCGCGTCCGACTTGCGCGTCCTCTTCATGATCTCCTCCAGGCGCTGCAGGCACAGAGGGGCTCACACACTGCCCTGGCCACCCAGACCTACCCCTGGTGCCAGGCAGGACCCCTTCCAGGGAAAACTTGCCACACCCCATGCCCAGAGATGCCCCCCACCCTCACCTTCTTCCTCTCCAGCCGCTCCTGCTCCTCACGCTGGAAGTGCTTCTCCCGCTCCAGGCGCTGCCGCTCGGCCTCTTCACGCGCCCTGGCCTCAGCCTCTTCCTTCTGTGTCACAGCAGGGCAGGAATGGATGAGACACAGCAGGGAGGGATGGGATGGGATGGGATGGGATGGGATGGGATGGGATGGGATGGGATGGGATGGGATGGGATGGGATGGGATGGAATGGATGGGGCAGGGACCAGGGAAGGGGACATGCTGCCAGAACAGCTCAGCACAACCCTGCCCCATGTTCCCTCCTGCCACCCTGGGCCTTGAGGGGCTGGGCTGGTTCTCACTCCTCCATCCCGCTGGAGAGGGAATCACAGAACATCTCTGCCTTCCCCCTCCATCCCTGCCTCTGTCCCCCATCCCACGTCTTCCTCCCCATCCCCTGCAGCCCCTTTCCCCCACACCATCACCCCAACCTGTCTCTGCAGCCGCTCCATCTCCTCTCGCTCAGCCCTGGCTCTGTCCTGGGCCTCTCGTTCCTCCTGCAGCCGCCGCTCCTCCTCTCGCTGCCGTGCCAGGGCTTCCCGCCGGCTCTGCTCCTCGGCTGCCCGCTGTGCCCGCTCCTCCTGCGCCCGCCTGCGGGGAGGAGGACCTTAGCATGGCGGGAGGCTGGGGCTGGGGGCCGGGGGGACAACACCCACCTCTCCTGCTCCTCCTGCTCCCGGCGCTCCCGCTCCTCCCGCTCCCGCTGCTCCCGAGCCTGGCGTCGCTTCTCCGCCAGCAGCCGGGCAGCCTCCTCCCGGTCTGTGGTGCCAGCGGGGGGTCTGGCTGGGGGGCTGGCCGGCACAGGGCCGGGGGCTGCAGAGGCTGGGGGGACAAGCAGTGTCAGGGCTGCTCCGGCTTCTCCCAGCCCTGCGGCTCCTCCAGCCACACTGCACCCACCTGCTGTCGGCTCTGCGGGCACCTTGGGGGGCTCGGGAAGGGCCACGGGTGCTGGACCCCGCTCCTCCTCCTTCCTCTCCCGCGCCTTCGCTTGGACCTCCTGCTCCCCCCGCTCCTCCCGGGCCCTGGCCCGCACCTTGGGGGAGGAATGGGTGCTTCGAGGCAGGGGAGGCTTGTGGGGAGAGCTGAGGGCCAGGCTGGGGGACGCCGGGCGGGCCTTGGGGGTGGCAGGGGATGAGGGACGGTTCTTGGGGGTGGCGGGAGATGAGGGACGGTTCTTGGGGGTGGCAGGGGATGAGGGACGGTTCTTGGGGGCAGCAGGGGATGAGGGACGGTTCTTGGGGCCGGGGCTGCAAACAGAGCAAGAGACCATGTTAGTGGGGCTGGGACAGCCCCCGGGAGGGGTCAGGGGCTGGGAAGCCTCAGGGTGGGTTGTCCCGACCTGCTGCTGTCAGCCGCAGGCAGGAGCCGGGGCTGCGCCGCCGGCAGCGTCTGCCGCTTCTTGAGGCTGCGCTCACGGGACAGGGCGCTGCGCTCCTTGGCATTCTCCCGATCCTTCTCCTTCTTCTCCTTCTTCTTCTGCTCCGGCCAGGGACAGACAAAGGTGGCATCAGCACTAGGTGCTGGGCTTGGCCAGAAGCCACGCCGTGACCCTCAGTTGCCCTGGCACCCAAGGTCCCTGCGGGAGGTGGCACTCACGGGCGAGGGCTCGGTCCTGCGGCGCGGCGTCACATCAGGGCTGGCAGCGGCCGCCTTCCGGCGCTCCCAGCAGCGGTGCGGCAGGCGGTGGTTGTGGCAGGGGCTGAGGGGGCTGGCAGAGGCTGAGCGGGGGCACACGGGCACTGGGGGAGGAGTGACCACGGTAAGGACCGAGCTGGCACCGACGCCAGCTGCCCATTGACTCCAGGCTACCTCATCCCGGCTCCCTGCCTGTGCCAGGAGCCATGTGTCCCTGACCCCCTGAGGGCTCACCCTGCTCCTTGCCATTCCCAGCCAGCGTCACGGCGCTCCGGCTGCGCGCGAGGAAGGACAGGGTGGGCGTCATCAGCCGGTCCACAATGCTGCTCTCCCACGGGCTCAGCTGCAAGCTCCGGTCTGGGGAGGGAGAGGGGCCATTAGTGCACCACAAACCTCTAGACCCCAGTCCCGGCCCCAGAGCTGCCGCTGGGAGGGAGTAGCCGTGTGTCTGCAGCGATACCGTGGCACATGCACAGTTCCAGGAGTGCCCAGAGCTTGGCCGTGCTGGGGAGGGGTCCCCATGGCCACAGGTGGATGGAAGGGTCCCCTCTGCCCCACACAGCTGAGCAGGATGAGGGGCCATGCAGGCCCAGGTATGGGTGGGCGGCGCTGTGGCATGACGACGATGGTGTCCCTGTGTCCTGTGGACACCGCAGTCACCATGTATCAGCAGTGCTGGGTGCCACCCTCGTGACAGCAGCCCCTCCACTCTGCCCTCTCCTTGTGCCCGATGCTGGCACCCCTCTGTGCCCCTGCTCTGTGTGACCAAGGCCCTGGCATGTGCCAGCTGCCACAGGGATACCACAGTGTGCCCTCATCCTGCAGGATCTGTGCTGAAACACTGAGAGTGCCCCAGGAGCCAGGCCAGGCTCACAGCACCCACAGAACGGTGATGCCTGGCCACACAGCTGGCTCACCTGGGCATGGGCCTGCCACTGGCTGCCCTGCAATAAACACACCACGGCGCATGGGAAGCACTCATGGAGACAGGGCACCTCTGCCCTCTCCACTGGGCATCAGACCATGGGCAGCACCAGCTGCCAGAAGGGGAGAGCACAGAGCCATGGGTGCTGCAGGGGACAGGGTGGCAGGTCTGGCACAGGCCCAGGGAGATGCTGCTCCCATCCAGGCAGTGCTGACAGCCCCTCGGTGCCTCTCCCTGGGCTGAGCCCCTGTGCTGGGACCTGCCTGCGTCACCACAGCCGCCGGCATCAGCTGCTCTGGCTATTTATACCCGGCCGGGAAGGCGCCCATTGCCAGGCAACCCCGAAACACAACAGCGGCCCCGGCGCTGGACACATCCCTCTTCTGGACACATCCCTCCAGCATGGCTGCAGCCCTGGGCAGTGCTCCCAGGGCCAGGATGACCTTGCAGCACCACGGCCACAGTGCTCCTGGCACCCAGCGCCAGGAGCCTGTGTGGACACCAGCAGGGTGCCCAGCCCCAGGAGGGTTGGCAACAAGCAGCTCCTCTGTGGCTGCACCAGCACCCACTGGAGCTGCCCCGGGGCAGGGAGCCAGGCTCCCATCCCCGTCCTGGCGCCCCATGGGGCTGCCACCACCCAGCCATTCCTCCTCCTCTTCCTTCTCCTCCCAGCCCACACAGCCTCAAAGAGCCACCGGCCGGTTCCAGCCTCCTCCCGCAAACAGCAAACGGCTTCTCCTCTCTCCGCGGGCACCTGGGGATGGGGGACCCTGGCCTCGGGGGTCCCCAGCGCTGGGCGGGGCCCGGGCTGTGCCCCCTGCGCTGGGGCAAACGCAAAGGGCTCTTACTTCTACTGGGAGAGTTCCAGAGGGTGGCGGAGGATTTGGAGAGCCGCTTGTTGATAATAGAGTCGACGTGTTTGGGGAGGTTTACAGCGGACACCGAGCACCGGCTCGCACCTGGAGGAGGGAAAAGACACAAGGGCATTAAGGTCCCGGGGCCAGGGCCAGGCCCCCCACATGCAGCATGCACGGTCGTGCCGGGGCACTGGGGCAGGAGTGGGAGGACCAGGGGAGATGCTGGAGTCCGGGGACACAGCACAGATTGGGGCAGGAGATGCTGGAGTCCAGGGACATGACATCGAGTGGAACAGGAGATGCTGGAGTCTGGGGACACGGCACAGAGTGGGGCAGGAGATGTTCGAATCGAGTGACATGGCACAGAGTGGGACAGGAGATGCTGGAATCCGGGGACACATCACAGAGTGGGGCCAGAGGAGATACTGGTGTCTGGGGACACGGCACAGAGGAGATACTGGTGTCTGGGGACACGATACACAACACTGGCATTCAGCACAACAGTGTCTGAACCCCACAGGGTCATGCTGGGATCATGCAGGGATTTCATCCTCAGAGAGCCAGGGTGGCTCCCAAGCCCCGCTACAAGAGTTTTCCCAAACACAGTCATGGGAATCAGGAGCGGGGTGGCCAGGGACCTCAGCAGCACCAGGCGAGCAGCCACCCTGGGGGAGCAGGGTGAGGGCAGCAGGTCCAGACAGACACGAGACAACATCACACTGGTGCTGGGTCACTACGGCACTGCTGCAACAACGCTGGTGGCTGGCAGCACCTCCACAGGTAGCTGGGATCTCCCCACCCTGGCTGGGCTCCTCTGGACAAAATAGCCAGGGAAGCTCGGGGCTGGTGGAGGTGCGACATTAGTGAGTGAGAGCTGGCAGCAGCTCCAGCAGCACATCCCAATGGAAGGTGGCAGGGAAAGGTGTACCCTTGCCAGACCCTGGCAGGTGCTGTACCACGGATATGTGGGGCTGTCCCCGAGCGTGCCATGAGCCACAGTGGCACACGTGGCACCCAGGCAGGTGTACCCAGAACACAGTGCCTGTACACACAGCCCAGCCAGGTACAGCCGGGCACGCAACACCGGTACGCACATGGCACCGGGCACAGGGTGCCAGTATGCACAGCCTGGCACACACCACCTGTACACAGCCCAGTCAGGTACAGCCAGGAACACAACACCTGTACACAGCCTGGCCAGGTACAGCCAGGGCCACCATAGCCGCCCCACGGCACGTGAAGGTCAGACAGCTCCAAGGGACACAGTGCTCTTTTCTATGTCACCATCCATGCCAGCCGTGCTGGCACCTGCGAGCGCAGCACAGCAGTCAGGGGACAGTGGAGATTTCCACATGCCCAAGTGCTGAATCGTGTAGGGTGTCCCTGAGAAGTCCCCAGTGAGCAGGACCAGCTTCTGCAGCCGCACAAACAACCATGGTTACCCCCATACAGGCCCTGGAGGGGCCAAGCACTGCCCCCATCCAGATGGGGGACAAGGGGACACGCCGCAACACAGACCCCAGCCAGAGCCCACAGAGGCCTCGTGCAGCTCCACAGCCCCTGCCTGGCTTTTCACAACTGCTGGAGACCTGGCAGCATGGCCATGGCACCCCAGGGCAGTCAGAGCTGTCCCTAGGCAGGTCCAGGAGTGGAACAGGAACTGTGATGCACAGCCTCCGGCTTCCACCCAGCTCCACAGGAGAAGGAAACAGCCATGGGACTGCATCAGTCTCCAGCACAGCCCAGAGTGATGGCAGCATGACCCCACCAAGTGGGGCTTGAGGGTTGGGTTTGAGGGTTGGCAGAGCGATGCCCAGCTGCCCCCACTACCGTCAGAGCCACAGGGTTCCAGGTGCCTGTGTCCAGCCCAGCACTCACCGTCCTTGTGTGCAGGGGAGCCATGGTGCAGGGCCCCGGCCCAGGACCACCGCTGCTGCCGGATCTCTGCCCACGTCTTCTTGACTGACCGCTGGATTGCTGCCTCATAGCGCTCCTGCCCAAGGGAGAGGGACAGGCTGAGCCCAGCAGCTCTGGAACTGGGGCTGGGGCCAGCCAGAGCCTCCCAGCATGAGGCCATCGCAGCAATGGCAATGCTTGGAGGCAGATGGGACAGTGATGCCTGCCCTGGCCAGGGCACATGTGCCAAGGAGCTGGGCACAGCGCAGGCTCTGCACCAGGAAGGAGGGGCAGCAAAGGATAGGCACAGTGGGCAGCTCATGAAGCATCTCCTAAAGGACTGCTGAAGCCATGAGGACCCCGTAGGGACTGCATCCCATGTGCCACCCCAGCCCTCTGCCCACTGCACCCGTGATACCCATCCCCATCCCCACCTTATTCTTCTCCAGCTTCTGCCTCTGCCGCTCCTCCAGGACTGCCCGGCGCTTCTCCGCCCGCAGCCGCTGCTCCTCCAACCGCTTGCGCCGCTCCTCCAGCTGCTTCTCCCGCAGCAGCCGGGCCTTCTCCTCCTTCTCCAGCCACAGCACCCGCTTGGCAGCTGTGGGGGGCAGTGGGGTCTCACCAGAGGCACAGCCCTGGGCAGCCCCGTGCTGGGGCCGTGTGTCCATGCTGGCGGTGTGGGGCCACAGGCTGGCCGTGGCCGGGGCACAAGGCCGGGCTTGCGGGGCAGGCAGCATCGCGGCCGGCTGGCCGGCGAGGGAGGGGTTTGGGCCAGGACAAAAGGGAGGCCGGGAGCCCGCCGGGAGCCCGCCGAGCCGCGCGGTGAACAATGGGGGAATGAGGGTGGAAAGAGCGCGGGGACAAGGAGGCCCCATGCGCGGCGCAGGGGCCCTGCTCGCCCGCTACCCCGAGCCACTGTGGGGCTGCCTGGGGCTGTCTGCACCCAGCAGAGCTGGGCACCAGGCTGGTGGCACCTGCCCAGACCCAGCGAGTATCCAGAACAGGGAGCAGCAGTGTGCCTGGGGAATCAGTGGTGTGCCTGGTGGGCAGAGCTGCCAGCACCGCAGTTCCCGCCTGGGGCTCAGCTCATCGCAGCTAATGGGATTGCCCATGACCCAGCAAAGCTCCTTAGCCCCTGCCTCCCTCCCATCCACTTTCCCTCCCCGCCTCATACCCAGGTACTTGGCCCGTTCCTCGCGCCGTTCCTTTGCCTGTTTGTGCCTTGCCTGCGCTTTCTGGGCATCTGCAGAGGGGAAACACCATTAGGGTAGCACCCACCAGGCATCAAGTGGTGCCCACAGGGTGCAGCATCACGGAAGCACCCTAACCCACTGGCACTCACCTTGCTTGGGCCGGGGGCTGGCAGCAGGAGATGGTGAGGGGCGGCTGCTCCGGGGGCTCACATCCTTTGAGGGCCCGGCTGTGGCACCCAGGGAGCTCTTGGCATCAGGAGGGGCCACTTCAGCAGCAGCTGGGGCTGGGGGCTGGCTCTGGCTCCCGTGGGGCAGCGTCTCCGCTGGGCAAGGGGCGGCAGCGTGGATGGGGACAGGCTGGCCAGTGGCATGGGGCAATGCCTCTTCTTTGGGGTGCTCTGTCCCAGAGGGCTTTGGGGGTCCAGGGGGGGAACGGTTGCACTGGAGGGGTGACTGTGCTGAGGGGGCCACAGCCGCAGGGCTAGGGGACACAGGCTGTCCTGACAGTGCTATGGCTGGAGGGACGGGTCGGTCATGCTGCGGGAGGCTGCTCTCAGAGGGGGGCATCATGGCCGGGGGGCAGACAGGCTGTCGGGAGGGGGCCACAGCTGAAGGGACAGGCGAGATGGTCTTTTCAGAGAGGGTGAGAGCTGCAGGGACGGATGGGACGGTCTTTTCCGAGGGGATGACATCTGGAGGGCCAGGTCGGTCACGCTGGGGGAGGCTGCGCTCTCCCTGCAGGGCATCCCCAGGCGAAGGGGGTGGCGCAGAGGGTGGGGGGATGCTGTCTCCCATCGGGGATGGTGGCTTCCCTGCAAGAGGGACAGAGCAGAACACATGGTCACTCAGCTGGGGAAGCCTGTGACAGCCCTGTTCCCACCAAACAGAGCCCTTGGGGGCCACAGCCCTGTCCCCCCAAACACAGCCCTCAGGAGCAGGCCAGTGGGACCCCACCTCAGCCCTGCTGCTGCTCCCCAATCCTGGGGGGCACCAGGCACTGGTGCCAGGCGCTGGGCACACAATGCACAGAGGGACAGCCGGGCTCCACCAGGCACTGCCACCACAAAGCTGCCCTTCATCCCTCGGCAGCTGCCGTCTGGCTCTGCCATGGGGGGACACGGTGCCAGAGACCCCTCAGGGGCACAGGGACCCACATGTTCCCCTGCTGCTCTCCCCAGGGACACAAGGACGTCGAGCGCTTCCGCGGCACCATCGGCTCAGCCGGAGGCAGGATGGGCGCGGGCCGTGGCCTGACGTCACCGTGACAGCCCATGGCCCCCATCGCGCCACGGACCCGCAGCCATGAACTCATGGCCCAGGAATGCACACGAGGCCGCCAGACGCAGCCCCCTCCCCGCGTGGGGCCAGCCATGGGGCAGCCTGGGGGATCACCCCCATTCTGGCCAGCCCCCAGACACCCCGAGAGAGCCGTGAGCACACCACAACGTGGTGCCAGCACCTGGCAAGGCCACGGCACGTGCCCTCTGTAGAAGTGGTGTCAGGAGCGTCCACGGTGGTAACAGTGGTGGTGACTCCCCCGGCCCGCATTATCAGCCCTTTGCAAACAAACCCTTCAGTACTTGCCAGGATCCAAACCCTGACCCCCACGCAGCAGCAGCACCATCGCTCCTGCCCGGAGTAATGCCAGACCCGTCCCAGGACGCACAGCTCCAGCCCCATGGGCACCACTGCAGAGTGAGCCCCAGCTCCAGGGGGGATGACAGAACCCCAGTGACCAGCGCCCACCGCCAGCTGATGTCACACGCCGGCTCACTCGTGTTTGCAGAGCTCTCCACAGCCCTCAGCGAGGGGCAAAGTGTGGGCTCTGCAAACATGGCCGGCGCCGCTCCTCACCCACCCCATGGCTTATCACCCTCCTCATGCTGGAGCCCTCCAAGCCAGGGTCAGCCCAGGCGAACGGGAGAGACATCGCCAGCCCCCTGCACCGACAGCATGGGCACACCCCAGGTCCCTTGGTTCCCAGGGAGGGGCGGGGGGTGCTGCTGCAGCCCCCCAGGCCGGGGCTGTGCCAACAGGGTTCCCCTACCCTGGACTCTGCGGGGACACAGCCAGGCCCAACCCCCCCGCAGACCTTCCGGGTATTTTCTGCTGCAGGAAGCCGGCCCATCCCCTGGCCCCGATCCTGCACATCCCATGTCCTCAGCCAGGCAGCCATCAGTCTGATGATGGGCTGGGACTGGGGGTCCCCTGCTCTGTCTCCCCAAGGGCTGCCCCAGATGGGCACCCACAGGCAGCAGGTCTTGGCAGTCCCCAAGAGCCAGATCCCAGGGTGGCACCTGTGGTGTCAGCACCAGCTGGGAGGGGTGACCCTAGGACCACTGTGGTGGCACAGCCAAGTGCTGCCCACAGAGCCGTGCAAAAGCATCAAGGCCAGGCTGATCCCCCGAGCAGATAGAAACACCTCACAGAGCCCTGGATGTGTGGGGAGACCTGGCAGGGGATAGTGGGTGCCTCCTGCCACCCAGGCACAGAGCCTTGGGCAAGATCTGCCCTGCCCCACTGGCCGGAGAGACAACAGCACCTGTGGCCAGGGCAGGGCTGTGGTCACGGCCAAGACCCCCAACGTGGGGCAGGGCCAGCCCTGCCGCCATCTGTCCCTGTCGCTGCTCCAGCACGGCAGCTGCCCTGAAACCCAACGCTGCCTGCACCCAGGCGGCGCGGGCGTCCCCTCTCCCCCGGCCAGGGCATTCCGCACGGATTAGCTCCCGTCCCCCCAGACACGCAGGCACGGCTGCCCCGCGGCACCCAGCCCGGGTGAGCCTGCATGGCATCAGCCCCACCGCTGGCACCGGGACGGCGCCGTGCCCAGCCCAGGGCGAGGTGCTGCCCTCGACGCCGCATCACCCAGCCCATCCTGCTCCTCCTGTGGGTCCCTTTGGCATCGGTGCCTGTGCCACCAAGCACCAGCGGCACCTCGAGCCCAGCAGTGCCCTGCGCAGCGCGGTTCCTTGGCCGGCACATGGCTGGGGATGCTCAGCCAGGCGGAGGCAGATCCCCGGTGCCGTGAAGCGAGAGCACATCGAGGCCCGCGGGCGCCGCTCAGACCAGCGGCCCTCGTTAACTGTCCGCCGAACACCCCTGCAGGGCACTGCCCATAAGGACGGGGGGGCACCCGCCTGATGTCACCTCAGCTCCCCCCAGCTCCGTATCCTCGTGTTCCCGCTTTGCGACACAGCCGGTGCCACCACGGGCTGCTCCGCGTGCAGTGCCCAGCGGGGCAGGGGTCATCAGCCAAGGACCACCCCTGCTCTGGGGGGTGAAGAGAGCAGGGCTGATAGTGCAGTGGAGGTCATCGGTGACTGCTGCAAAGCCACCCAAAGGTGCTGGTGTCACAGTGCCCAGCCACCCTGACCATTGCACCAGTCCCTGCTGGGTCAAGAGCAAGACTCTGAGACCAGCCTCAAGAGCCACTGCTGGCCCTGCAGGACTGCTCCCCACAGCCTGTGGGGACACCCAAGTGCCCAGTACACCCTCGGGCTCTCCATGGTGCAGCTGTTGCCAGCTTCCTCCCCCACTTCAATGGCAGCTCCGTGGGGAGGATGGGTCCCTGGGTCTCCTGTTGCCAGCAGGCCCTGGTGCAGAGCAGGAAGGTAGCCATGGCCCCAGGAGAGAGATTGCTCTGTGGATACTGGCGTCCACTCTACCTGAGGCCACCGAGCACTGTGGGATGCACCGGGATGCTCCAAGCCCCGGGGGTGCTCCAAGCCCCGGTGCCGACCCTGATCCTACCCCGCCTCAACACAACTCAGATGAGCCTTGGGGCTGAGCCCTGCCCTGTCCCACCCAGCTCCTGGGATTCCCCTGCACTGCAGTACCCTTCACACCTGGATGACAGGGACAGCGAGCAAGTGTTCCTGACACATCCCTGGCACGTCCACACCGCATTCCCAACACGTCCCTTCTATGTCCTGTCTGCAGGCACAGCACTGACATGGCTCACATGCCTGGGCAGGGAGACATGGGCAGTGCCAGCAGCCCCCACCTCAGGGGTAGCCAGAGCCACCCTGGCAGCTGCCATCAGCAATGACACCCTGTCCCCAATGGAGACAGCCACTTGCAGCCTGTCCCCAGGCACACGAGCACTATCACCCATGACTGGCTCTTCTCCCCGCCAGCTTGGAGCCAGTGAAACACAGCTGGCAGCGCTGGGGCAGGCTGGGCATCAGCCCATGGTGCCCCACCACTGCCCACAGCTCCGCTTCAGGGAACAGGCCCCTGGGAACAGGCTGGAGCAGGGCAGGAGGGCACAGGCAGCAAGGCCACTGGGAGGGCACAATCAGGTGCCAGGCAGGAGGAAGAGGCATATACAGCTCCCTTTCCCAGGGCCTGTGTCCTGTCAAGTCTCTGTGATAGGGATTTGGGGGCAGCCATTGGGGAACTGCACTAGCCCCTGGGCCAGGACAGAGGTCACTGAGCTCCTGCAGCACTCCCGAGCTCGTGGTGACATGCTGAGCTGGAGAGCAACAAGGGGAACCTGGGATCTTGTGGCGAGAGTGAGGCCAGAGCCAGGGGGTTTCCAGGGCTTAAAACACATGTGGAGGAAAGAGCTGGAACTGCTGCTGCCCCGAGCACCCCCTCAGCAAGCTGTGGCTGTGGTCACAGCACAACCCCAAACAGCCCGAGGGCAGGAGCAGGAACACCTGCCCACCATCCATCTGGGCATGCTGGCAGTGGTGACAGGAGGTGCCCTCGTCCTTGGGGTGACCCATGTGGTGCCACCAGTGCCCAGGGCAGCCAGCCCAGCCGTGCTCCCAAAAACCTGTCTGCTAGCATCACGCTGGGAAACAGAAACCTGGCTGAAAGGCAGAGCATAGGGCTCTGAGCCTGATGGCATCCACTCCCTTGGGGAACAGGTCAGTACCCCCAAAAAACAGTTCCTGTGCCTCACAACACAAATGCAGCACCTACCAGGGCTGGGGCAGTGCAGGATCCAGCTCCGGTCCCAGCAGGCTGCCTGTGGGGCTGCCCGACCCTGCTCACAGCTCTCCAAGGAGCGAGAGCTGTGCTAACTATTTTGGACATGGCACCACGGGACTGTCACATCACCACTCTGCACGTCGCATCACGTTGCTGTGACGGTTTCGCAGCAGCGGCTCCCGCGCTGGGAGAGCTCCCGAGCTGCTGCTCCCAAACACAGGCACTGGCGAGCAACCAGCTTGCCCTCCCTCTCCGCTGTGCCAAGGGAAAAAGGCTAGAGAAGCTGGGGGAAACCCGGAGAAGAACAGATCTTTCCTGCTCCCTGCCTCAGTCCTCATCCCTCTGCCCACTGCGTCCCTCTGTCCACCTGGGCAGCTCTGCACGTCACACCCTGCCCTGGCTGCCCTTCACGAGTTCCTGGCCTCCAGTGATACCGGCTGTCCCAAACCATGGTGGGTCCTAATCCCTGGAGGGAAATCCTGTCCCTGCTGGTAGCTCTGACCCACTCTAGGTAGCAAGGCAGGGAGCAGCCCGGGCTGCCCAGTCATGCAGGTCACCCACATGGGACAGGTCAGGGATGGTCCCTGAAGGAGGACATGGTGCAAAACCACCCGTGCTCCTTCAGCACCATCCTGTGCTCACAGCAGAGCAGCCAATGACCCACCCGGGTGTACGGGGGGCTCAGGGCAGCCGGGAGCAGCCAGCCCTGGTCCCCGGGCAGCGACAGCATCGAGCGGGCAGGCCACGGCGGGCGGGAAGGCGGCGGAGGCAGAGAGCGGGACTCAGACAACATGTCTGGCGCAGGACGCGTCGTTCGGGCAGCGATGCCGGGACCCGCCGCCGGCTGGTGCAGAAGCCGCCGGTTTTCAGCATCGCCGGGGGCCGCAGCCATCCCGCTCCTCCCGCCATCCCTTCCTCTCCGCGGGCCCGGGCCGTGGGCGATGGAGCACTGGGGCCGAGGGGGAGAGGAGCCGCCTCTCCTCTTCCTCCCGCGGTGGGAAGCGGCTCCGCCGCGGAGCTCTGCTTAGTCACAGCGAGCGCTGCGCTGGAGCCCAGGGAGGCAGCGCCAAACCCGGCCCCGAGCGCGGCCCCGCCGCCGCCGCCCTCCCCGGTTCATCCCGGGGCAGCGGGACCGGCCCTGCCGGGACGAGCCGCCAGTCCACGCGGCGGGGCGGGGGCGGCCCGGACGGGCGGGGGGCAGCGGGTGCCTCCCACCGGGGGCATCGCCCACCGGCCGGCGGGGACGAGCCGGGGCAGAGCCGGCGCCGCCACCCAGGGCTCCCCAAGGGCAGCCCCGCTGCACCCCGCAAGGCGGCGGGGCCGGGGCCGGTCCGGCCCTCCCCAAGATGGAAGGGCCGTGCCCGGGCTTTGTCCCTCCCGGGAAGCCGCCCCGGCCCCGGCAGCGCGTTTGTCCCCCCCCGCTCCCGGCTCCTCCACCGCCTCCCCGGGCCGCCGCCCCGCTCCGCTCCGCCGCATTCCGCGCACCCGGCATCTCCGCCGGCACCGCGGCTGCATCCCCCGGCAGACCCCGCACCCCCGGGCCGCATCCCGCACCCCCGGGCCGCATCCCGCACCCCCTCGGCCGCATCCCGCACCCCGACTCCGTACGGCCCCGCGGTGCGGGAGGGGGCCCGGGCGCCCCCCCGGAGCCGGTACCGGCGCCGGTGCCGCCGCGGATCCTTACCGAGGGGCTGGGGCTGGGGCTGGGGCCGGGGCTGCGGCTCCCGCCCGGCGCAGCTCCGCTCCATGGCGCGGCAGGCGCAGGGGCTGGCCCAGCCCCGCTCCCCCCGGCCCGCGGGGGAGGACGCTCAGCGCTCCCCGCCCCGGCCCCGCGGCCCCGACCGGGGGGAGCGGCCGGGGGATGCTCCGCCTCGCCCCGGCTCCAGACGCGGCCCCGCAGCCCCGACCCGGCGCGACTCCTTCCGCAGCCGCGACTGGGACCCCGCGCCCGTCACCGCGGCCTCGGGCCTGCCCCGCTGGATGTCCCCGCACTGCTCAGCATCCCCCAGCTTTGCTCGGCCACTCGCCCGCCTGCAGCCCCTGCTCTCCCAGATTTTGGGGCTCGCACACACATTTTACGATGCTCCGGTCACGCGCGAAGCGCTGGCCCCGCATCAAACACGCCCCGCCCCGAGCAGCACCGCGATGCACAGCCAGCGCCACCCGGACCAGCCCCAGGCACCCCAAAAAGACGGCGATTTCCCGTCCCCGGGCCCCACCTCAGCTGTTCGAGAAGCCTTGGAGCTGCCGCTCCCCCGCTCGCCGTCACACGTGAGCCTTAGTCACTGCCAGCAGCCGCCCCCGCTCGCGGGGTTCCCCCCCCGCATCCCACCGTGCCCCGGTAACCGGCAGACAACAGAGGCCTCTGCCGCTCCCCGGGCAGGAGCAGCGGCTCCGGCTCGGCCTCGCTCAGGGCTGAAATCCTTTTCGGCCCTGCAAGGACGGGAATGCAGCGGTACGGCCAGGTTAGGGGACAAATGGGCAGCACCACCAATGGGAGGAACACGGCTTCGGGCTCTGCAGGGGCACCGGGAGCCAGGGACATGTCCTTGTCCACCACGTGGCCAGCCTGCTCCAGGCATCCTGCAGAGTGTCTGGCCCTGGGTGTGTGGATGAACAAAGTCAGTTTTCTGCGGGCAGCACCCATCAGAGATGCCTGTTTTGGGGATGATGTCACCGAAGGCCAGGAGATCCCCTGCCATTCATTCTTCCTCACCTACCAGGCAAACAGGTTTCCCGAAATCCCAGCCCTTTCCCTTGGAAGTGCATTCCCCTGATTCAGGGATGGGGAGCTCCTCAGCAGA
This sequence comes from Lichenostomus cassidix, assembly GCF_008360975.1. Taxonomy (NCBI): domain Eukaryota; kingdom Metazoa; phylum Chordata; class Aves; order Passeriformes; family Meliphagidae; genus Lichenostomus; species Lichenostomus cassidix. The sequence goes on along the minus strand of NC_139503.1, from coordinate 3,118,965 downwards.
CAGGGCGGCCCCACTCTGTGATGCTGCAGGGGTAGCCCTACACCCTAAATCACCCCAAAGTCATCACCCTCCTACAGCCTCCAGCTCTGCACCCTCTCACCCGGCTCAGACAGAGCAGAGGCTTCCCGAAACTCCCAGAGCCTCACCCACCAGCTGACTCCCCACCAGGGAATGCTGCATGGGCAAGCCCTGGCTCTAGGAACTGGGCACCCCAGGAGGATGGCAGGGGAGTGCATTGTCCCAACGAACTCATAGAGCCAGGAGATGCTCTGGGGCAGGGAAGGGGAACAGCTTCACTCACACTATTGCATGGTGGAGCACCCAAGGGGCTGCAGCAGCCCCACGGCCCCATATTTCCATGGCACACAAGGGATCTGGTAGAGTGGGACTAGAGCCACTCCACGACATGCTCCAGGGGTGACTGTGGGTGGCTTTCAAAGCCTCTTTGCCTGTAGGTCCCACAGAATCACTTGGAGCAAATGAGCATCCCAAGGCTCTGGGACAGCCTGGCACTGGATCCAGCCATGCCCACGGTCCTTCTCCCAGCAGTGGATCAGTCTGGAGCAGGGGGGTGGTGAGGAAGGGGCAACCATGGGTGTACAGGGCTGTGGCTGTGCTCCAATAGTGCAACACGAGAGGGTTCATGAATGCCCTGCCAGCCCAAGTCGATGGACTTATACAAGCAAGGATTGATCAATCATCCTGCTGCAGGCAGAGCCCTGCTGTGTTGGGGTTCCTGGGTCCAGCCCCCCCATTCCCATGGTGATGGGAACAGCTGCCCTCCCTGAGCTGATGGAAAATCCGATGAGCTCATGATGAGCACGGCGCCCAGCCCTGGCTGCTGCATGCCCCAGCATTCCCCGTGCTCCTCAGCCCTGCAGCACTGGGTGCAACACTGCCATGGCTCCCTTGGGCCAGCCTGGGCAGGGGGCTGCACCCTGAGGTAAAGCACCTGGTCCCGGCATTGACTGTAGAGACCCAAAGGGATCAGCACCTCAAAGTCAAAGGGCAACTACAGCCACAGCTCAGCCCTGCCAGTGTGAGCCAATGCTGTGGGAGTCTGGGAGCAAACAGAGATGAGGATGGCAAACAAACCCTGCCGGCACCTCTGGGCAAAGTACCATCTGGGACACCCCATCCCACCCGTTCCCACCTGTTACCTATCCCTCTGCCCCCACCTCTCTCCTCAGCCCCTGGCCCCAGGCTGCTCCCACCCTGCTGCTCTGTGACAGTGGCCACAAGAGATGATCTGAAACTCTGTCCCCAAAACACTCCAGCTGATTCCCACTAGCCATGGGGCAGTGACCCAACAGGACCTGAGGGATGACTGTCCTGTGTCCTGTCCTGGGGTGGATGGATGCAATAGGAGCTCATCACTGGCAGCATGTCAGGGCAACAACGAGTCCCCCAGCATCTTGCCATGGGGCTACACCACAGCCCATGGCAAATCCCGACTGCTGCAGGACAATCCCCTGTGGGTGTCAGTGACAAATGGGCCAGCAATGGGCTGAGCCACAGCGGGCTGTGCCCTGCCCTGCCACAGCCCGCGCCTGCTCTGTAATTATCCCAAGCCGCATCTGTAATTAGTGTCCTGATGTCATGGGGTCAGGCCTGGGCAGCCCCACGCGCTCCCCGCCACCCCCACCTTGGCCTCCGGCCCCAGGGCTGGAGGAGATCACAGTCTTCCAACACCATCCGGAGGAGTTCCTGCCTGGCTCCGGCTCCCCGCCAGCATTGCTGCCAGAATCACGTCCCAGCCCTGCTCCACAGCCCCCGAGCTGCTGCAGGGTTGGATCTGTCCCTCGGGCCAGTGCGGGGCTTGGTCGCTCCAACCACTGCATCTCTGCCCCCTTCCCTGCAGCATCCTGCTGGGAAAGGAGATCCTGTCTGGGAAGGAGAAGCGCCAGCCCCTGCCCTCCCAAGCCTCCTAGGGCTGCCAGTCACCCGCTCCCTCGGTCCCTCAGCAGAGGGAATGTGCTGGAGCAGCCCGGCAGCTATAAATAGAACGGGAGGCGCAGGCACATGTGGCCGCAGCACGCGCGGGTCTGGGCGGCCGCTGCCCCATGGCCGGTGTGGGGTACAGGCAGGGTGTGGGGCTGTAACAGCTCCTCGAGGTGGGACAGTGACAGGAGCAGGGTGAAAACACTGGGCAGGGTCAGAGCAATGCGGTCCTGCTTCAGGGAGATCCCAGCTCTGTGCCAGGAGGATGGAGGGGAGACCCCACACAGCTGCCACAGAGCACCAGCACTTTATTGCAGGGCAGAGAACCACCACGCTGCCCGCGGCACACAGGGTACCTCGCACCCCTTCCTCCTGCCAGCACCGTGTGGCCACCACCACCGCTAACACCCGCTCAGGGGCTGGGCTGCACCGGTGACACTGAATTGAGCACTCAGAACCTTGGAGGGAGCCTGCATCTTCTGGCCGGGCTGCTGCCCACCAGCAAAGAGGGTGAAGGTGCCGGGCTCCAGGCGCCAGTCCTGCGCCCAGACTGCACGCTGCTCGGCCAGCACCTGGAAGAACAGCTTGGTCTCCCGGCCGGCCAGCACGGCCACCCGGCGGAAAGCCACCAGCTGCCAGCGGGGAACCGGCACGGATGACTGCTCCCAGCGCAGGTACAGCTGCACCACCTGCATGGAAGGATGGGTCAGCACAATGGGACCCTGCAGCAGCCCCCTGGCAGGGGGAGCTCGGGGACATCTGTGCCTTGTACAGCCGGCTCAGTGCAGAGCAGCTGTGCCCACCTCCTCGCTGTCCCGCAGCCCCGTGTTCTCCAGCACCACGGACACAGAGAGGTTGGCACACACGGGCAGCACTGGGGGACTCAGCACCAGGTCCCGGTAGCGGAAGGTGGTGTAGGACAGCCCGTATCCAAAGGGGTAGAGCGGGGCCTCCTGTCCATAGTACCGGTACGTCCGTCCCTCCATGGTGTAATTCTCCATCGGTGGCACCTGCAGGACAAGGAGCCAGTGGAACAGGGCAGGTCTGGATGGGCACAGGCAAGCACCAGCCCTGCATCCCCCAGCTGCTGCAGCCACCGAGGCAGGGAAGGGCTATGGGTGCCACCAGCAGCCCTAGCCTTACCTGGTGCATGCCTGCAGGCCAAGTGGCTGGCAGTCGGCCAGCCGGGCTGGCTCCCGCCTCACCCAGCAGGGCCCTGGCTATGGCCAAGCCGGTGGCCTGGGCAGGGAAGAAGCAGGCCAGGATGGCCCCCACACCGTCGTGTGCCTGCGCCCAGCTCACGTCCAGGGGACCCGCATTGAAGAGCAGCAAGATGACAGGGTGCCCAGCGGCTGCAGGGAGGTGGCTGTCACCAAGAGCCCTGTAGTGGCACTGCCGGGATGGCCCCAGGATGTCCCATGGATGGGGAACACCTGGGCGGGTTGTGGTCCCACAGAGCCCCTACCTGCCTGCACAGCATCCTGCAGCAGCTCCAGCTGATGCCCCGGCAGGGACAGGTCACTCCGGTCCTTTGCCTCTGTCTCCACATCTACTCCTGGGTGGGGACAGCCAAGGGACAGCCCCTTACACCCCTGTGGGCAGACAGGGCACTGACCACTTCAGAGGGGGTTCATGGGCACCCTCCCTCTCCCAGAGCACTGCCCTTTCCCAGGCAGTGCCCAACCAGTGCCCTACCATTTCCACCTACCTGTCCCCAGGCAGACCAGCACCACATCGGCTGCCCCCACCACCCTCACCAGCTCTGCCCGTGAATACCGCTGGCACCGTGGCTCCCTGCAGCCTGGCGCAAAACTGACATTGGCTCCCAGCATCTCCAGCCCCCTCCTGCACCAGGGAAGAGCAGAGGACACGGGGGCAGCTGTGCGGCAGGGTCGGGGCACAATGGGGACACACCCCTTGCCCTGGCCACCAGCCAAGGGCCAAGCAGCTTCAGCAGCAGCCCTGGGCAGTGCCCAAAAGAGGGGGACAGTGACCAAGAGAGGGGGACATGAGGTGGCACACACTGTCTCACCGGGGAGTGTAGATGTACTGAGGCTCTGGCACTGGTGCATAGTCCCCAAACAGTACCCGGGGATTGTCAGCAAAGGGTCCTACAACCTGCAGAGGGCAGAAGGGCGAGGATGAGCACCCGCAGCCGTGTGACACCTGCGTGCCCAGGGCGTGCAGCCAGCATGTTCCCCTGCCTGCTCTTTGCAGGAGCTCACCGCAAGGCGCTGGCCAGACAGGTCCCGGGCCTGCAGGGGCAGAGTCCCCCGCATGTTCTTCAGCAGCACAAAGCTCTTGACAGCAGCTTCCAGTGAGAGGTTGCGGTGCTCAGGGCTCTGCACAACACTCAGGTCCAGGGAGCTATAGGGGTTCATGGCTGGGGGGTCGAACTCCCCCAGCCGCATCCGTGTGTAGAAGAGGGGCCGGACCCGGTCACGCAGCATCTGTGGAGACCCCGACCCCAAAACCTCAGTTATGCTTGGCAGGGACAGCCCCTGCTCTCTGCCCATGCCCTGGTCCTGCTCCCCTCGGCTCACCTGCAGTGTGATGTTGCCCATGGCCAGAGCCTGAGGGATGTGCATGAAGACATTGTTCCTCATGCCATAGGAGAGCTCCAGATTGCAGCCAGCATTCACAGAGGCTGCCATGCCGGGGAGAAGGGAGAACTCCCGTCATGGCTGCGTGATGTCTGGGGACCAACCCCACACCCAGCCTGCAAGCTCACCGACTGCCGTCTCCAGGAAGCTGTGTGTGTAGTGGTGCCCCAGCATGATGAGCTCCACGGCCCCCTCGTCGCTCACCACGTACCCATCAAACCCCCACTCGCCACGCAGAATGTCCGTCAGCAGCTTCTTGTTGGCACAGGCGGGAACGCCATTGATCCTGTTGGAGAGGGGATGGGGCAGCCCGGAGAGCCAGGCGCTGGCCATGCCAACGGCAGCCCAGCCCACGTGGCCCCCAGCACGCTCCACACCTGTTGTAGCTGCACATGAAGCTGTAGGAGCCAGCACGCACACACGCCTGGAACTGGGGCAGGAAGGTCATCCGCCAGTCCCGCTCCAGCACCTGCAGGTGCCATGGAAGAGTGGGGTCAGCACCTGGAGTGCCCCCTGCCCTCCTAACACCCCTGGCTGCTGCGCTCACCTTGGCGTCGAAGCTGAGCCTGGAGACAGGGATGTTCTCAGGGCCCCCGTGCACACTGAAGTGTTTGCAGCCAGCACTGGCCTTGACATAACGGGGGTGCTGGCCCTGCAGCCCCTGCACGAAGCTGCGGGCCAGCTCCCCACTCAGGAACGGGTCCTCCCCATAGGTCTCCTGTCCGAGGCACAGGTGGGTCACCATTGGGACCCCCTGCCCCACACCCCCACAGCCCAGTGAGCCACGGCCACATCTGACTGGTCTGCCACTGTCCTGTGTGGCCCAATCCCAGCCAGGGGTCACTTTCTCAAGCTGGCACCTGGTTCCTGCCCCACAGTGGATGCCTCATGATGTTCAGGACGGGGCTGAAGCAGCTGAGCCCAGTGTGGTCACTGTAGCGGCCAGCAGCGGTGAAGCTGTTGTGCTTGGCTCTCACCTCGGTGGCCGTGGCATTGGCCACACGGTAGATGAGCTCGGGGCTGTGGGGACAGTACACGGGTGTCAGGGTGGCATAGGCAAGGGGGGACCTGTCTCACAAGGTCACATCCCACACCCTCGGGTGCCCAGTCCCCGGTGCCGGTACCTGAAGGCGGCAGCGAGCCCTAGCGCCTGTGGGAAAGCCGTGGCCCATCCGGGCGCCTCGGCGTCGCCCCGCAGACACTCCGTGTTCCAGTTGAAGGGCGCGATGCCCAACCGCGGGATGGGGGGCGCGGGGCCGTTCCCCATCGCTCCCCCCCTCGCCACCTGCGGGGCAGCGGCGCTGAGCTGGAGGTCCCGCGGGGGTCCCCGGGGGGGTCCCGCTGCCCCCTCACCTGCAGCACCAGCTCGGCGGGGCTCAGCCGGCCCAGCAGGTCATCGAGGCGGCGGTGCCAGGGCAGCGAGGGGTCCCAGAAAGGGAAGGGGGGCGGCTGAACTCGGACCGCCCCCGCGCTCAGCGCCGCGCTCAGCACCAGGACCCGAAGCCCCAGCGCCGCTCCCGGGGGGGCCCCACGCGGCATGGCACGGCTCGGTCCCCGCGATCCGCACGGCATGGCCCGGCCCGGCTCTCGGGATCCGCAAGGAATGGCCCGGTCCGGCCCGCCCCCAGCCCCGGCGCTCCGAGGCCCCGCCGACGGGGGCGGAGCGTGCTGCAGCCCGTCCTGCGCTCACCGGACGGGGCGGAGCGCGGCGGGACGGGATGGGACGGGCGACCCGGAGTTTAGCCAGGTCCTCAGCCGGCCCCAGGGCCGATTTGCCAGATGCCCCTTCTGCTTCGGGGTCTGTATTTGGGGAACGGCGAGCCCCGAGTCCCGCGCAGCCGGGCCCGCCGCGGGGACAGGTTGCGGCGTTTCGGTTCCGCCCGTTCCCCGGAGCATCTCCCGTCTGTGGGCGGGAACCGGCAGAGCCGCCCGGCGCCGTCAGACCGGCTCTCGGTGCCCTCGGCTGCAGCGGGGCGGGCTCAGCCCGTGCCCGGAGCCGGGGAGCAATAACTGTTCCACCTGGGAAGGGTCTCTATGTGCGCACCGAGCCTTAGGGCAAGACACGGAGCGAGATGCCAGCGCGGGTGCCCTGTGTGCCCCTCGTACCCTACAGCTCAGCACGGGGAGACACTGCAGTGACCAGAGACAAGGTGTCTTCTTACGTTGCATATTAGGGAAAGGTTCTTCCCCCAGAGGATGGTCGGGCACTGAACAGGTTCCCCAGGGAATGGTCATGGCCCCAAGGCTGCCAGAGCTCCAGGAGCATTTGGACAACACTCTCAGGCACAGGGTGGGATTGTTGGGATATCTGTGCAAGGCCAGGAGCTGGACACCATGGTCTTCGTGGGTCCCTTCCAACTCAGGATGTTCGAGGAATCAATGATCAGCAGCCACCAGTGCACTGGGGCCACTGTGGTGGACGGCACAAGGTGGCATTTGGGACTGGGAGCAGGAGGGGAGCTGGCACTGCAGGGCTGGAGACGGGGAGCACAGACATCCCATCAGCTCACTGGCACAACAGAGGTGAGGCTGGCAGCCCCCCAGCTTGGGACAACCACACCACACTCCAGTGACAGGCCCGGTACCTCCCCTGGTGTCCCAGGGATGCAGCCATGTAAGGCAATGCCAGCGGGTCCCCACGGTGGTGACAGCGAGCCAGCTCCCAGCTGCCGGATTCCTGAGCAGCCGGTGGGAGTGGGAGTGTCCCCCTGTGCACAGAGCATGTCCTGCCCCAGCCCCACCACCCCAGCCGGGTCAGTGCTCATAGCTTGCCCAGTGACAGGTCTGGGACAGACACATAATGGAATAAATAAATAAACAACAGGAGATTAAATAAATAAGTAAACAACGCCAGGCACAGTCTGTCTGGGAGCAGAACCCTGTGCTCCAGGGGCCTCTTGGGGAGGGTTAGGAGAAGCTGGGTTGTTCCAGGGAATATTCCATGCAGTTCCTGAAGCCCCAAGCGAGGCTGGTTTCTGTGACACCCTGTCCTTTGCCCTGCTCTTGCAGGGCCATTTGCATCTCAGACTGGAAACCGACTATTCCACATTGAGCCACAGCCCGAAGCTCTGAGCCTGCCCAACCCACCAGTGCAGAGCTCACTTCATCCACCCCAGGGACACCAGCTGCCCTTTCCCCAGGAATCAGCCTCTGCCGAGTCCCTGGAGCTGGGCAAGGAAGGCACAGGAGCAGGCTCCCCAGGGCCTGACCCTGGCAGAGCTCAAGGATTGTTTGGACAATGCTCTCAGGCATATGGTGGGATTGGTGGGGTGTCCTGTGCAGGGCCAGGAGTTGGACTCGATGGTCCTTGTGGATCCCTTCCAGCTCGGAGTATTCCATGATTCCATTCCGATTCCAAGGTGGCAGTGTGGCACCAAGGTGGAAGCAGGAGCCCAGCCTGGGCACACCGGGAAGGGCCCCTTTCCCATGGCGAGATCCTTGCTGTGCCGACGGCCCGTGGGGAGTCATTGACCCAGCAACGTCAGCCGGGGCTGGGAGCCGCGGGGAGGCCTGCAGGACACGGGCACCCATCACCCGGACCGACCGCAGGGAGCAGCACCGGGGCCACCATCCCGTCACCGGCCGGGCAGGGGCCGCACGCTCCCGGCGGACACCCCGGGACGTGAGGCCGGGGTTGAGCGGGGCCGGGGGCAGCGGTGGCGGCGGCACCGGGCCAGGCCGGCCCGGCCGGCCCGCCACAGCGGCGGCGCCACAGTTGCGGCGGGCGGGAGCGCCCCCTGGCGGCGAGCGCGGCCGTCCCTTGACCACCCTACACGCCGGGATTGGTGGGTGCCTCAAGGTCACATGATGAGACAGATGCTCACGCTCCTGTTTCGCGATGCACTCTGGGATTTGTAGTCCAGCGGCACGGGCGGGGCGCGGGTGGCGGCGCGGCGGGGACTGCGTGTCCCGTAGTGCCCCGCGCTGCCCCGGGGGTCCCGTGGTGCCCCGCGGCGGACGGAGCGGCCGGGCCGGGCCAGGCGGACACGATGTCGCGGCAGGGCGGGCGCGGCACCGAGAGCAAGAAAATGGTAACGGCGGGGCCAGAGGGGCCGGCGCGGCGAGCGCAGGGCGCGGGGCACCCGGCGGACCCGGCCCGGGGCGGGGATGATGGGGCCCGGCCCGAAGCGCCCGGTGCGGCGGGGCTGGGCGGCCGTCAGCGGCACCGGGCGCTCCCGGTTGTGGGAAGTTCCCACCCAGAACGCTTCCCTGGCGTGTCTCGCTTCCCCTGTCCTACTCATTCCGCGTGATGAGCCCGGCTGAGTCAGGAACTGAGAGATGGAGCCCGAAGCTCCAGAGCTGAGCTCGAATTCTGGGTCAAACCAGGTCGAGTTCATTAATTTTTAATGCAAAATCAGTAATAGTAATAATAATAATTAAAAAACCCTGGTTTTTTTTCTCCCTCTGGCCGTGAGGAGGGGCTGGGCCGGACTGCTGCCCCCTCCTGCCTCTCCATACCTGGGGGATTCTTTTCGAGGGATTCAGCTCCTTAAATACAACGATTATTTAAGGAATTGTGTTAATTCACTGGAATTCTGACACTTCCAGATGCATAGTGTGGAGACTGTACACTGCTCTGCACTGTCAAATAATAAAAATACTGGGAAAGCTTTAGGCACTTTATTTCATCAGATGGGCTGGAAATGAAAAATTTCTGTCCAAACCTGAATTTAGGAGTTTGCCTTGTTGTAACAGCTTAAGTTGTCTTTAATAACAGCGTCTCAGCAATAACTGAGATCAGCTCTGGGTGTGTTGGGGCTGGTGGTGGCAGGTGACACCTCCATGGCCTCACACGGTGACAGCACCTCAGGCTGGGGACAGCTGGATTCTCTCCATCCATCCCCATCCCCTCTCCACCTCTCTTTACTAAAACGACTGAAACCTTAAACCCAACACGACCTGTTCTGCATGTCTGTGAAATTCTCTGCCAAGTCTCTGACTCCAGCTGAGCCACAGGAACTTCCACCTTGTCCTTCCAGTGGTGTGAATTGCCCAGCCTTTCAATTTTTCGAGAGGAAAGCAAAACCTTAAGTAAAAACCCCAAAGAATGTGTAAGTTCTTTAGATCCAAAGTGGGGCAACAGCTCCAAGCAGCCTGACTGGTTCTTTTCATACCTGAAGCTTTTTGGTCCCTGTCGTCCTTGTGAATGGCAATCCCAGACCAGTTTGGATTGAAGGAACCTTAAAGCCCATCCTGTTCCATCCCCTGCCATGGCAGGAACACCTTCCACTATCCCAGGTTGCTCCAAGCCCCATCCAGCCTTGCCTTGGACACTCCCAGGGATCCAGGGGCAGCCACAGCTCCTCTGGGCAGCCTGTGCCAGGTCCTCATTACCCTCACAGGGAAGATATTTTTCCTAATCCAGGAACAAGACAAGGTGGAATTCCCTGTGTCCTCTACAAACCCAATTTCTGTTTGTTTGGGGGTGATTCCTCTGTGTGTTTGTTGTGGCTTTGTGTGAACTCGTGGTGATCTGTGTTGTCACTTAACTCTGATCTTGTCTCTTTTCCCTCCCTGCCTGCTGCTGCTTTCATTCTCTAGTATTGGTATTTGCCATTCATTTCACCTTCTGCCTCTCTGCAGCTCATGGTAGGTGACAGATCCCAGGTCAGCCCCTGTGATCCCTCTGCATGCCAAAACTGACAGCAGAAACCAGTGCTGGGGGTTTGTTTGTTCCCCAAAATGCTTCCTTTTGCACAGTTTTGTTCTGCAGCCTGTAATGACCTCGTTAATTACTGGTCTGGCTTAACAGCTCCCAAAAAATGCTCTTTGGCGTCATTTAAGGGTGAGGATCGAAGGTGGTGGCTGGGAGAGGAGAATTTTTCCCCTTTTTTTAAAATTTTCTGCAAATCTGACAATTGTACAAAGAAAACCTGAGTGGCTTTAGTCCTGGCCAGTCCCAGAGTGGATGTGCACAGCACCTGTGGGCTGAGCTGGCCAGGGCTTGTCCTGCTTGAGTCTCTTCTGTGTCTGAGGGGCTGATTTCAATCTGTGAAGCAAATTCTGTGCGTGGAGAACTTTCTAGGGACCAGAGGAGTCCTTTTTCTTGGTACAGAATTTCATAAATCCCTGACTGGAGGAGCATTTTGGGCCTGTTGGAAAGACCAGAACCAGAGCCCAGCTGGCACTGCCTGTTTGTAACATGTTCATGAAACAGAGGGAAGAGTTTGAGTCAGATCTCAGCTCTAGGCCAGTGGTTGAAGTAAATTCAGGGCCCTGGCACAGCACCTCCAGCTCTCCAGGAGGTGTTGGTCTCTTTCCCAAAATCCCAGAATGGTTTGGATTGGAAAGGATCTTAAAGCTCACCCAGTTCCACGCCCTGCCACGGGCAGGCACACTTTCACTAGACCAGATTCCTCCAAGCCCCATTCCAAGGAGAATGAAGTTGCCAGAATTGGAGCTGGGATCTCTCCTTATTAAGCACCAGATTCCTTTGAGACAGCAGGTCCCTGTTCCCCTCTCCGTGCCGAGGGGGGCGGCGCTGGACACAGAGGCAGCGGAGCTCAGGTGGGTTCTGTTGGGTGAATCCCTTTTCCTGTGTGCAGAACTCAGAGCTGTTCACGCTGACCTACGGCGCCCTGGTCACCCAGCTCTGCAAGGACTACGAGAATGATGATGATGTCAACAAGCAGCTGGACAAAATGTGAGTGGAGGCACAAATGGGAGTGAATCTACCATGTGGGAGCTGGGATCACAGCAGGGATCAGAGCCACCTGGGTGTGCTGCTCCAGGAGCAAAATCCTGGCAGGCTGAAGTTATATGACACTGACGTTTCTCAGATTAGACTTTGCTTCTCCACTGTCTTCTTTTATTAATCTTTGTTTTCTTTCTAAAGCTGTTGCTCTGGTTCTTCACAGGGGTTACAACATTGGTGTCCGGCTCATCGAGGACTTCCTGGCCCGTTCCAATGTTGGGAGATGCCATGATTTCCGTGAAACTGCAGATGTTATTGCAAAGGTAAATGTCCAAGCGCAGCTTTGTCAGGTTTTGTTGGGGTTTTGCATGTGAGGATGGAACATTTGCTACTCACAGGACTGTGCTGAGAGTTTGATGGAGATTTCAGGGAGGAAAAAAAGAGATTTAGTCCAAGCACTGTTGGCTGGTGGGAACAGAGAGAAAGGAGAGGTGTTTGCAAACCCCTTGAGTAATTTTACAAAGATCAAAGCTGTGCTGTTGCCTCACCTGTTCTTGTTCCTCCTGTTTGACACAACAGATTGCATTTAAAATGTACCTGGGCATCACTCCGAGCATCACCAACTGGAGTCCTGGGGGTGATGAGTTCTCCCTGATCTTGGAAAACAACCCCTTGGTGGACTTTGTGGAGCTCCCCGACAACCACTCAACCCTCATCTACTCCAACCTGCTCTGTGGGGTGCTGCGAGGTGCCCTGGAAATGGTGAGCCACCTCTCTCTTCCCTTGGGGTGGGTGTGTGGATAGCCAGGTGTCAGCAGATACTTTATTCTGGTCCATGTTCATGACTTCTGGGTATGCTTTGGACTTGGAACACATTCCCAGGAGAAGGGCAGAGCTGTAGGAGCACTTGGCTGCAGTCATGTGTGACAGCATGAGGCCCAGAGGTTCTGCCTGAGCCCCTTCAGCTCATGACCCAAGTTCAAGCACTTGTAGGTCCCTGAGTTTGTATGAAGCTCCAAAATCCTCACTGTGCAAATGCCGTGAGCCCTAGCTGGGAATTGTCTGGGACAAGAGAGCAGCTGTGTTTCAAACTGCGGACTGTGTAGTGCCCTGTATGTCATGTCATGCCCTCAGAGCCCTTAAATGCTCCAGGATCATTCAATCCCTAGAGAAGCTGCTGTGAAGAGGAAGTTACCAGCTCTTCTCTCCTCTTCCCTCACTCAGGTGCAGATGGCTGTCGATGTGAAGTTTGTCCAGGACACCCTGAAGGGCGACAGTGTCACAGAAATACGGATGAAGTTCATCAGGAGGATTGAAGACAACCTTCCAGCTGGGGAAGAGTGACCCATGGTCCCATCTCTGTGGGGACTGGAGGGACCAGCTGGGTTTGGCCATTAGCTTTCTTCACAGATCCATAGGGATCTCCTGCCCCTGCGCACTCAGACTGACTCACTGACTGTTTCAGATGTTATTTTCTTCTACTCTCATTTCCATCCTCTGTAGAAGACGATTGTCTGGTTGGTGTTTATTTCCCAGGTTCATTCTGAAGCTTTTTCATCAGGTGTTGTCCTTTTTCTTCCCCCTGAGGGCTTCCTATGCTCAGTTTCTAATTGTGACCTGGGCTGTGTGAGAACAACTGCTCAGACTCCAGGAGAGCTCTGTTCTCTTCACATCTGGATCGGTGTCAGATGGCCAGAATTGGAGACCAAGCTACAAGAGCCCACTGATTCCCTGCTAAACCCTGTCCTTCTGTAAATGAGGTGTTTAAAATTCGTTTGGAGATAAGTGTGTAGTGTTTCTGTAGACCAAACTGGCTTCCTGCACTTGATTCTGAAGTCACTGGTAAATGCAGGCTTGATCCAAAGGGGTGACTGGGGAGAGCTGTTGGAGTGCTGGCATCAGGGCAGGGGCTGCTCTGCTCAGGGGGCTGTGACACCACAGAAATGTGGGAATCCCATGGCCTTTCCAGCATCCCTACCCCAGAAGCCTCACCACTCCCCTCTTGGGAGGGGAGGAGTTCAAACTCCAGTGGAGCAGCAAGAAATAATTTACATGGAGAAAGGAAAGAGTGGCTAAGATGTCATCAGTGCTCCACAGTGGGCACAGTTCAGGGCTGTGTGGGGAGTCACAGAGTGAGAACCAAGCTCAGGCTGAGGCATGGAAGGTGTTAAAGGCATTTCAGACTCCGTGCTGCTGTTGGGGGGTGTAAAGGCTGTGTGGTGTGAAGGTGGTGCTGGGATTTGTTCCCACTGGTGTTCAGGCTACAGCAGAATTTCCCAGTTCCTTGACCTGCAGCACCTGCTGCTCTGAAAAATAAATACATAGAGAAGTATTGGATAACAAAAAGCAAGAGATTGGAACATCAGTTTCCTCTGCCACCCAGAGCCAGAGAACACAGTCAGACACTGGGTTCCCAAATCACTTTACATAGCATGAAGGCACAGCCCCACGAGGTCTTTGGGAGCTCCAGGATCTGTGTTGGTTGATGCCCGAGTGTGAGGTGAGAGGGAGCGACCTGCTGCTTGTGCTACTCTTTTTTGGGTTCTCTGGAGGAAAAGTTGGGTCATCTGGCACTGGCTGGCTCACTCTGTCCTTCTTTTGGCCCCAAAGAGTCTCTTTGGATGCCCCATGTGATGTGTGCCCTGTGAAGGGACAGTGAGTGGCTGTAAGAGCAGTCGGAGGCCTGGCTGTGGCAGGTGGGTGTTGGGGGCAGAGGTGCCACACGGTCACGTTACAGAGCTTAAAACCATCCCTTATTTCTCATTGTTGACCATTCCAAGTCACTTTAAAGCTGCATTTTAGAAGCAATTGCATTAAAAGAATCCCGGTGTCAATTCTTTGGTCTCCTGTTGCCTGTGTTCTGGTGGCAAGTGCTGGTGGGAAGTGGCAGCAGGGGCTCACACCCTGAGGGGCTGACAGTGGTGACAGGGTGCCCGAGGCTCACCCCCTGCCTGGGGCTGGCAGGGTGACAGTGGTGTCGGGGTGCCCGGGGCTGGCAGGGTGATGGCAGCACTGCAAGTATTTCTGGCTGCCAGCACGGCTGTAAGCTGCTGCCTGGAGAGCCTGCCCAGTATTCCACACACGGAGGGACTGGGGTGGCACTGGGGGCAGACACTGGGTGACTGTGAATGCCCCTTGCTGCTGCCAGCCCGAGGCAGCTGCTGCAGAGCAGAGAAGCTCTTTGTGGGCATTTACAGGGGCAAAAAATCACCTCGAGGGGCATCTGTGCCTCCGCTCCGTGCCAGCTCGGTGCTGCTCCGTGGCTGGCATCAGCCATGCAGTGCTGCTGCCAGGAGCGTGGAGACAAGGAACAGCAACGGCTGCTGTCCAGGAGCAGGAGTTCATGTCTTCCCTTCTTGTGTAAGTGCTCCCCAGGAGCTCTGCTTTGTGGGATCTCCTCTCCGTGCTCGAGGGCATCCCCCACTCCAGGGATCACCCAACAGTCACGCTCCATCCCCGGCACAGAGCCCCCAGGGCTGTGCCCCGACCTCTGCCAGCCCCAAGGACGGGGAAGTGTCAGTTTTTGCAATAAATTGGGTTTTTCTCTCTGGCTGAAGCTGGCAAGAACCATGTGCTGGCCTTGCCAGCCAGGGTGGCCCCAAACAGCCCCAACACACACCCAGCTCCTGAGGCTGTATCCCAGAGGGTCTCGGGGGAGTGAGATCCCGTGTCCTCACCCCTGCAGAGAGTGAATCCTGGACTCCTGCTCCCAGCCCCTTGGGAATGACAGTAATTTGCTGGGGCGACAGGGTCAAAACCAGCCCAGACCTTCTGGAAGAACAAAAAGCAGAAATTGCATTAAGTAAATTAAAACTGTCTACTACCGAGCAGCTTGCTGCAGACAAGGGAGAATATGCAAAAAGCTCTGTTTGAAACCTACTAAATATTACCATGTGCTGTTTATAGGAAACAAATGGGGAAAGGCATCTGCATCAATAAACCCCAACGTGGCTGGGCTTGGACTGAAGCCTTTCCATGGCTCTCGGTTATTGAATACCCGTCGCTTTCATGTGGTGCCAGCCCTGACCCCTGACACATACCGCGGAGGGGAAAGTTGACTTGTGGGAATAATAGACATTCCTAGTGAGCGATTTAACCTGGCAGGAAAAGAGGCGACTTCCAGCCTCTCACATCCCTGCGTGATATTGGAGATGACAATAGCAACAAGTCAAGGGGGGGGATGAGGGACATGGGGTGGGAATGGTGATGCTGCAGGACCCTTGTGCCTGGAGTGAGCCCCCCACCCAGCCCTGTGTGCCCTTGCCAGCTTGAGATGGCATTGGCCACAGCACCATGTCCCAACCACATCCCAGGCTCCCACAGCAACAGGATGCAGGAACTTTAGTTGCCACAGTTCCCACAGAGGTGGAAGGGGCTTTCCAGCCCTTGTCCTCCCCCAGCACCGTTCCCTCCTGCAGGAAAGTGGGACGTTGGCTGGTGTCCTGATGGAGAACACTGGCAGGAGCTGAAGTTCCGTGTGTGACTCACAGGGTCCAGGGTGAGGGTTTAAACCAGTTCATGTCCCCAGCATGGGGACAACCTGGCCAGTGTTGGACAACCTGGACAACCTGGCTGCTGCTCCTGGCTGGTCATAAGCCTGGCCACGCTCCCCACCAGCCCAGAGCCAGGTGGTCCATTCTCTACTCTCCAGCAGGAAGCAGAGCTCCCAGCCCCACTCCTGTCACCCAAACCAGGGTGTGTGACAGCCCTGGGCATCATCCAGCCCCCACAATCCAGCACTTGCTGAAGGGGCAGGGATGGTGCTGGGAGAGGATCGTGGATGGGACAGGAGAATCTCTCTGGGAAAGAAGCGTTTCCGGGCTGGTGTCCTCATTGCCGGGGCAGCTGCCACAGCTTTCAGCCAGATGTGCTTGGCCGGGATGCTGGGCACTTGCTGGGGCCGTGCAAAGGATGTTTCACCCAGGAGGGCTCACAGACTGGGGATGGGGCTTGTTGGCAGGGCTGGAATGTTGGCGGTGGCCCCAAGCAGCTAAGGTGTGGGTGATGCCAGCAGGGACAAGTGGGCACCAGCCCCTCAGGGGGCTCTGGCGTCGTGTCCCTGAGCACCCATCACAGCCAGGTATGGATACTCAGTGTGTGGGTACCAGTCAAGTGCAGATTCAACCCCCCAGGATGCCCAGCTGTGGCCAACCTGGCCGAGCATCTCCCCATGCTTGGCACCACATGGGCACCAAACCCGCGAGAACATATTCTCTGCCTGATAATGATCTGGCAAATTTGGGTACCTGGATATTTTTATAACCTTTCCTGGGCCGCTGGGCGGCCTGCAATACGTGTTTGGCTACCCTGGAAGCCCAGGCAGCTGACAAAATCCTCTCCCAAGACACGGCCACGCTGCACCCCCCTGCCCTGGCCCAAACGCAGTTGCCAAAGCTGGGAATGCGGCTGGCAACAGCGCCGGGTCAGGGCAGCCCTTTGGCGATACTCCTTGGCACCCTCCCTCCCGCAGCATCCTTTGCCAGGGCGAGGAAGAGGAGGTGTCTGCAGTTCCTCCCTCGGGTCAGGGGACACAGGAGCAGCCCCGGCAGCGCTGCTCGGAGCTGAGCCACATTCTGGTGGCGTTTGGTATTTGGGGTGACGGGAAGGAAGCTCCATTGTTCCTCTTTCATTGTTTTGTGTTTCCTAAGCGGGACCGGCACCCTCCTCCCACGCTCTGCCCGGCTGCGGAGCGGATCCAGCTCTGCGAAAGCCAACGCTGCGCCGGAGGCGGCTGCTGAGTGCTGGGAGAAGGGAAATGCGGGGAGAATCGCCCTGCTGCCAGCACAGACAGGCCACCAGAAGCACGTGAAGGGGGTGACGAGTGGCTGCGGCAGGGATGCGACTCATCTCGGTGTGCCCTGTCCCTGCGCAGGTCCGTGCTCCCTGCTCTCCGCGGTGCTTTTGTTCCTCTGTGTGGTCATTGTTCCTCTATGTGGCCATTTAGGCAGCGGCAGCTTGTGCCAGCTGCGATGGGAAGGGATGATCCCGTGGCAGGGAAGGAGGGTGACATCGGCCATGCCACCATTCCCAATGAGCCGGTGAGGACGTCAGGGCTCTCCCGGCACGGGATGGTCCAGCCCCTCGTGCCTCATTGCTCCCCACACACCCAAACCCCAATAATTCAAACCACACCACCTCTGTCCCACCAGCACCAGCTCCATTATCCTCTGGAAGCTACCCTCAGCTGGCCGGTGGGGCAGGATGTGACACGGGGTCCTGTGGAGCTGGGATCCACCCCAAACTGTGCTGGAGTGCCCGTGGGATGGGCACTGCTCAGGGGACTCTTTTGCACCATAAACACTGAAGCCATGAGCTCACTGCATCCCAGAAACCCCAGGGCAGCAGGGCAGTGCCACTCCAGCCTTCCTGAATTTCCACAGGAAAATCTCAATTTTCCCAGCTGCAGCCAGGACTCGGAGAGCCTAGCATAGTGGGTTTGCCCAGAGGCAGCCTGGGGAGCTGCTGATGCTGAGCAGCCTTGGCACACAACAAGAGCCAGGAACAGGCAGGAATTTTGATGAGAAATGTTTGTTTTCTTTTAAAATAGTTTTAATTGTGGCTTCCAAGTAAGGGAGCTTCTGGAACAGTCACTCTTTCCCCGAGCCTGTTGTGAATGAGGGGTTTGGGGCTGAATTGCTGGCAAAAGCAAGTTTGATATAATACTATCACTCTGTTTCTTATGGTATAGATAAATCACACCAAGGAAAATCGGATTAAAACCTATCTGCAATGATTTAGGTGGAAATGGGGACAGATAAAGGAAGGGAGGAAAAAGTTGGGGATGCAAGGGGGTAAGGGACATTCCCAAGCTGAGTCACCAGGTGCAGAGAGGATCCCCTCACTAAATTTAGCCTCAGACTGAATCAGTGGATTAAGTCTAAAGGATTTACCAACACTTAATCATAACAATACCTCATTAACACAGCAATAGCAGCACTTGATCAATTGAATAATTTACCTCACAGGAAATGATTGAAATGGGGTTTTCTATAACCATAGCTCTAATTGAATTATGAGTCTAAGGTAGCAACATTCATAATGTGCACACACATGGACATAAAGAGCCTGCACAAAGGAATAGACCTGTGAGAAATTCCCCTGAAGTTCAGCAAAATACTCACATCGATGCATCTTCTCAAGTGAAGGGTTGAGCCCCAAGGAACTGGGGGGTATCAGCCAAGGTTCCTTCATCATCATTGGTCCTCGGGGTATCACAGACAGGATGAGCTCCAAGAGGAATTCTGCACTGAGGGAGATGCTGGCAGTTGATGGAGCCCAGGGGAGCTCAAAATTGTCACTCAGGACCA
This sequence comes from Lichenostomus cassidix, assembly GCF_008360975.1. Lineage (NCBI taxonomy): Eukaryota > Metazoa > Chordata > Aves > Passeriformes > Meliphagidae > Lichenostomus > Lichenostomus cassidix. The sequence continues at coordinate 3,100,480 of NC_139503.1, read as the reverse complement.
CTGGTTACAGGGTCATGAGATGACTGACTTCAGCCATCAGTGAATTCCCATCCCAGCCACAATCCCAGCTGGTAGCTATGGGAATTTTCCTTGAAGTGTCCAATAATTAAAATATTATTCCACTTGGGCTGCTGTTCAGGCAGAAAAGTAAAGTCTTGAGGCTGTTTGTGAGAGACAACAGGAGCTCCTGAGAGACCAGGAATTTTGGGAGCAGAGCAGGTTTCTGATAAGCTCAAGAGGAAACACCTGCCCAGAAAACATTAATTAAAGTGGAGACCTAATGAGCCAGGCTGTCTCTGGTCCCATCCCATCCCCTATCCCATCTCAGCCCTGATCCCATCCCCAAATCCATCCCATCCCTGCCATGGTGAGCAGCTCGCCACAAGCAGGACTGAAGCAGACGCCTGGATGACCAGGGATGGCTGCAGTCAAGCCTTCCAAACAGTTCAGTTAATAGAGAGACAAGAAAAAAAATTGAAAATTTAAAAACCAATCCCCTCTCTGAATGAAGCAAAGCCCCAGACGTTCCTTGCCTCCCCAGGATCCTGTTGGCTTCTCCCTGCCCGTCACACAGACACAGGAGCTGACTCTGGGAAAGTGCTCGCCAGAACAATGTCTCTTTTTACAGCAAAAAAATATTGATTTTATTTTAATTAGTGCTAGTGCTGACATCCAAGAGCTCAGGGAGAAGTTGCCAGGCACTGGGCTGGCTCTGCCCTGGGCTGTGTCTCCGTGTTCCTGTCCCATGGCAGGCACAGAGCCCCCCACAGCTGCCCGGGTGCCCCGGCTGGAGCCAGCGACTGCCCGGGGCTGTGACCAGCATTGTGGCCTCTTGCCCAAGCTCTCGGCCGGGGCTGTCACTGCTCCCCAGGCCCCGCAGAGCCGAGCCATTGCTGGGAAGGCGCTTGAGCAAGATGCCACCGAGGAGCTGGAGGGTGTTCCCTGCCAAGGGGAGAAATCCAGTGGCTTCCTCGAGCATGGAACACTGAGATGACCTGGTGGGACCTCTGCTTGCCTAGTGCTGAGGAGCCTGGAGGGGACAAAAAGGCAATGGGGCTGTCCAGGGCTCCTGCATTCCCCTAGCCTCCCTCACTCCCACATCCCCTGAGCTCCTGCATCCCTTTACCCCAGGGTTCAGCATCTCTCTGCCCCACACTCCTGCATCCCCCAGGCTCCTGCACCCTGGCCAGGCAGGGCACAGGCATCATGCCATGGGTGCTGGCAGGGAGCTGGAGAGCGGAGCGTTAACCGGGACAGCCGGGCCGGGGAGAGGAGCCCGAGGAATGAGGAAGCCAGAGTGGGTACCGTAGTGGAAAGGGCTTGGCACAGGCTGTGGAAAATGGAGGCCTAGAGAAATGTGACAGCAGGCTGGCCTGGCCGGCAGTACCACACAGGCATAGTTAAGCCTTCAAGCCTGCCATTGTTCTCCCCTAATTATTCCCACTCCCTGAGTATTACACCCCATAATTCAGGAAAGCTGAGTAATGGAAGAAACAACAGCAATTTTAATCTCTCAGTACCGGTGGTCTCCACCAAAAAAATGCTTTCAAGAGCTCTGCGGTTGAGACTTCCTCGGTTTGGTGGGCAGTGGAGGGGAGGGGGAGCATGGCCACTGGCTTGTGGGTGCTCAGCCGAGGCTGGGGGTGAGGAGGCCAGTAGGGATGGGACCAGGACCTTGCTCCAGGTGATGGGAGAGGAATATACTGGATGCTGGCAGCATCCCCACCAGGTACCATGTGTGCCCTACGCTGGTAGCAAGGCTGGCATTGGGGTGATTCCAGCTGGGGAGCAGGTCCTTGTCCCCTGCATGGGGGGACTTGGTGTCCTAGGTGGTGAGGACCAGAGCTGGGCAAAGCACTCTCACCATCGATACTGTATCTTCTGTTCTCAGCTAAACCACACAGAGCTGGGCATCGGTTTTTGGTCAAAACATGTTTTCCTTCCTGGGAACTGGCTTTCAGGACAGGAAATTCTGAACTCTCTAGAAATGCTCTTCTTGGTTTTTGACAAAAGCCGCTGTGGGTTTGCTCCCTGAGGAGCAAGCTCTGGGTAAACACATTCCCACTCCTGCAAAGAGTGAGACCAGGAGTCAGCACTGGCAGTACCAGGGTGCTCTGGGGGACCCCACGTGGGCAGGAGGGACCCCCAGCCCTGCCTGTGCCTCTCTGCCCACTCCAGCACCCCTGGCCAAGCCCAAGCACTTGCACTGTCTCGCCAGCCCTGTTCCCACTGTAGCTCTGAGCATGAGTAACATGATTGGTGGGTCAAAATGAGCCTTTGGCTGATTTAGCATCACCTGCTCGTCACATCTTGTGGAGCAGGAAGGGGAGGATGGGCAGTAGTGCTCTCAGTGGGGTCAGAACTTGTGCTGGAAGCAGGCATCTCCCAGGAGCAACTCGAGGCCAGGGCAGCTGCCAGCCTTCATCTATCCTTCCATATCTCAACCCCTCCCTCCTCAGCTCTGAAATGCTGTAAAAGCAGGAAAATAAGCACTGCCCCAGCTTCCTGTAAGCACAACACTCACCTGCTGTAAACCACCGAGGTTATCTTCCCTCTTCTCAGAAGTTTTGGCAATAGCAACGCTCACTGAAATAGACAGTGAAGTCACAGAGCCAGGCAGGGACCTGACAGCTCCTGAGGTGACCAAGCAGGGCAGGCAAGGTGGGACGGGGTGGCCTGAAGGTGACAGTGGCGGTGGGCGCTGCCTCTGTGTGGTCTGAGCCATCTGGATGCACTTACAGCAATACTGCAGCAATTGCGGAAAGATCAAAACTCTTCAGGCCAACCTTGATTCCTGGTGCATTTTTTGCATTTTTGAGGACTCGAGTCTACAACCTGACAGCGGGAGGAGTGTTGCCTGCATAGCCCTGGAGTCCCCAGCGTGGTGCTGCCAGATTCTGGGGGTGATGGCTGGGCTGCCCTGCCACTGCTGCAGGATCTGTGGGATCCTGGGAATGACCCTGAGGAAATGGTGTTGGATTTTTTGTCCATACCCAGCACTCAGAGCAGGCACTGCTTCTGCAGGGGGGTCAAATCCCTGAGCAGGGCCCTGCTGAGACCCTGCTGCACCCCAGGGCTCCTGCTCACAGTGACTGGAGGGGCATTCTGGGTGTCCCCATCCCTGGGACCAGGGGAGATGCCAAGAAGCAGCTGACACCCACACCTGGCACAGGGAATGACACAGCCCCATCCATCCCCACCTCCTTCCTGGGGCTTCCCATCCCCTTTGAAGCTCAGATGGGTGCTTTCTCCAGCACCCAGCATGGGGCATAAAGGATTTGAGAGTGGCTGGGGCACCAGTGCTGTGCTGGGCACACTGGAGATCCACTGCCACCTCTGCAACAGAGGCTCCCCTGCAGCCCATGGTGATGACCAGAGTGAGGCAGGCTGTGTCCCTGCAGCCTGTGGGGGTCCGTGATGGATTACAGCAGGAATCCCATGGCACTGCAGCACTGTGGCACTGTGGCCCTGAATATCTGCTCCTCTGAGAGGTGGCAGCCCCAGTAGTTAATCATTAGCTTGGTCCTAATGGTGGGGCAATGGAGAGGGCACAGGGAAGGAAGAGAGGGCACAGGGGTGTCAGAGGGGACACAAGGGTGTCAGAGGGAGCAAGGGGTGGTGCAGGGGGCACAGGGGTGGTAGAGCAGGCACAGAGGTGTCAGAGAGGGCACAGGGGAGGTGGCTCCTGCTCCCATGCCAGTCCTGCCCATGCTGACTGACTGGTTCAGTCATTAGCAGGAGTGGGGCCGTTTGGCTTTTCCCTTCTCTGTCTGGAAAGGGGCCACTTACTGTTTTACAACTAAAATAACAAATTATTTCATAGAGGCTGGAGCTGCTGGGAGCTCTTGGGCCATGGTGTGGCGCCGGGGCAGGCAGACCCCCAGGCCCCTTCCCCATGCTGGCACAAGCCATGACCCAAGGTCCCCAAAATGGTCCCATGCAGAGCACACAGCTCCTGTCGGCACAGGCAAAGGGGGCACATGGGATGGAGAAGGAGAAAAGGGATCAGCAGGGCAAGGTCTGGCACGTCCCCATGACTGCCTGTCCCTGCTGATTCTCATCCCACCTTGGGGATACCATCCCTGGGGGTGCCCAGGGACGCCCAGCCCTGCATTCAACTCTCCAGGGGGAGCAGCCTCTGTGCAGTGCTGGGTCTGCAGCAGCCCCAGCCCCCCAGGATGGCATCTGCATCCTGTGGCAATGCCACATCCCAAGCTTCCTCTGGGAAAGGAATGCTGAGCTGTGCCCCAGCTTCCTCTCCCGGGGAAGGCGATGGGAACCGGCCCTGTTGCCAGCTCCCTGCCCTGCCCTCTGGAGCTGCTCACGCACTGTCTGGCCCTGCAGACGGATCTCGAGGTGCCACAGGATGCAGCACCCACCAAACAGGACCTCCCACGCCCCATCCCCAGGGCTGCTGACAGCCCAGACAATAGTGCAGCTGATAAAACCCTACATGTGCCCTTCCCTGTCCGTGCCCACTGTGACCCCAGTGCCAGCCTGGTGCTGGGGGATGGATGGGGGCTGGAGGAGCTGAGCTGGGGGTGCCAGGAGCCTGGAGCCCACCAAGATCTGGGCTGATGCCTCTGCTCTGCCAGCCTGACCTCCGCAGAGAATGACCCCCATAAAACGAAGCAGCAGCTGTTTGGTGGATAATAAAATGTTTTGGGTTTTTTTTTTTCTGTTTTACAACTAGTTTACTGCATAAAGGTTTCAGCAGCTCAGCAGAGCACCGGGGCAGCGAACTTCCTCTCTGTGCCCCGGGCAGCTCCCAGACAGGCTGCAGGACCATGCCCTCATCCCAAGGGATGGGTCCCCAGCACTCATGGGAGCACCCACCCCAGTCACCAGTGCAGGAAAGGCACAAGGAGGAAGGATACAAACTGGGAGGGTAACAGCAGCTGGGCCAACCTGCTCCTGACAGCCCCTTTCTTGAGCCACCTCCTTTCAGAGACAGCTGGGTGCTGCGGGGTCACCCCAGCTCCAGGTTGCAGCAGCCCCCAGGACCCAGGGACTCCATTCATTCACCAGCTCTGGAGGCAGATTTACTAGCTCATAGCCAGGGGTGTTTATGGTGGGCTGGAATGTGCGTCCCCAGCACGTGATGAATTTACAACGTGCCAACGAGTGGATTTATTCCTACCCCACTGTCAGTGAATTAATCACAGCAGCCACGGGAAGGCTGGAGGTGCAGGTGGGGAGAGGTGCCCGGAGAGGGGGGTGGTGGGGGCACATGGGGGCATCGCAGGGATGGTCCTGCCTCTGGTTGTGTTGAGCTGTGATGAGCTCCGGGTCTGCCATATCTCCTCCAGCGCTCCTGGGAAGGGCTAGCAGCCTCCAGTGCTGCCCTGGGGAGAGGTTTAAACTTCAGCTTCCAATTCCACGTGCCATTTCCAAACAGAGGTCCAGGGGCCGCCAGCTACCACCTGGGCTGGTGCTCTGCAGACAAGGGAGCCCTGGAAACTGTAGGTGAGTGCAGTTTTTCCATGCATATGTATATAGGAGCGGAGTCAGCTGCCAAAGTAAATACAACCCTTCCCTTTCCAAAAATGTCCTCCAGGAATTGTAAAGGATCCTGGAGCAAGAATTCTGTCTCAGATCCTTTTTGCTTTCTATTGGGGGAAGTGTATAAACTCGCTCCGATTCAGCCCAAGCAGAGGCAACGTGAGAGTGTTTTTTTATGACATGCACCAAAGGTGCTGGGAGCCGGAGCCACCATGTGTACCCCGGGCAGGGCTCACGCAGGAAAACAATCCCAGTAAAGAGCTTTACAGCCACCGAGGAATGTGGAACCTCCACCAGCCCGGCCGAGCCTTGCAAAGCTAATTGCTTTGGGATTTGCTCTTTGGGGGGGTCGAGTCTCCATGGTTGCTGCCTCAAAGGGTCCCAGCTGCCCTTGCGGTTCATTAGGATGCTGAGCGGGGAACTGGAGATGCTTTTAGGAGGCTGCAGCGGTTGTGGGGTAAGGGAAGGAGCCCTGCGGTTCCCAGCTGCAGCCCTGCCTTCTCCCGTTACAGCCGGGGACCCTTCCTGCCCCGGCGGGGTCCGTGATGGGAGCCGGCGGTGGCGCTGGTGGCCCCAGAGCTGCTGAGCCGGGTGCTGTCCTGACCCCAGCGGGACCATTCCCTGCAGTCCAAGCCCTGATTCCTCAGGAGGAAACCCAGGGATGCTTTTTGAGGCCGATGCATCCTCGTGTCTCCCAGGGCAAGGGCTGTGGCGTATGACCGTGACGCGGTGCTGTGCCCGCGGTCACCACAGCCCGTCCCCCCAGGCCCCGGCTGTTCGCGTGTTTTCTTAACTGATCTTTTCTTGCTCGTTTAAGTGACTTTGGAAAATGGGATTTTGGCTCTTAAATCGTTCAGGGGCTTTTGAAAATTTGACTCTAAATACTTTCCGAAGTGCATTTGTATGAAGTAATTCTCTCCAACCTCCCACAGTGGTAGTCAGATTGCATTTAATCCATCACTGAATGTTCCCGAAGGCTGGGATCTGGCACCATGCTCCACACGGAGCCGTGGCTCGCCCCGCACTGTGCCGACACCCCTGCTCCCTGCCCGGTGTCCTCCTGCCCGGGTCACCTCTCACCTGCTGGCACAGCCAAGGTGATGCCTCCAACCCCTTGTCTGCCCCTGGCACATCATGCTGATACCCCGAGCGGGCACAGCAGCACACCCCAGCTCTTCTTGACGCTGCCAGCCCAGCTCCTGGCCTCCTCCCACCCCCAAGGCACATTTTCCCGCTGAGCACCAAGGACTGGTTATCCGAGCACAATTATCCGTCTTTGTGGAAAAATGGAAACGATATTCCAATGCACGGGGCTGATTCGATTACATCCGTGACCCACCGAAATTAAGTTAAGGCATTTTTCAGCCTTAGATTGAATTATGTCTCCTCCCTCTCTCTTGCTCCTCCTGCACAGAGCAGCGGGATGGCTGGGACGGGGATTTTGGGAGGCAATGAGCCTGGGACCCTGAGGTGCTGCTGTGGCACTGGGGCACTCAGTGGCTCATGTGTGGCCCTGGCAGGGCCAGCACGATGCCGGGGATACCGTGGAGCCCTGGCACAGCAGTGGGTGCAGAGCTGCCAGGAGATACAGGCAGCATAGCCGCTAAATCCCACGCTAAGCCTGGCTTCCCTCTCCCACTGGGAAGGGGAGCCATCAGCAGTGGCTCAGCACAGTGCTGAGAGATATCAGTTGTTTAGCTCAAATAAATAAATTTTAAGTAGGATGAGTTACACGGAGGTTTGGCACAGAGTGAGTTGGGATGTTGTTCGCTTGAGGATTGCTGGGATTGCTGCAGTCTCAGGCTGGTGAGCTGTGAGCTCACACCTCGATATGTTTCGGGCTGGAATGGAGTTAATTTCATAGTAATTTTCCCAAAAGCTAGTACAGAGCTGGGTTTTGCCTGGTGGTATAAGAATATTGATAACACACTGACGGGTTGGGTGTTGCTTGGTAATGTTTATTCAAGTCCTACACGTTTTTCAGTTCCCTGTTCTCTGCCAGTGAGCAGGTGCACCAGCACCCAAACCAGAGGATCAGAAGGCTGCAGTCAACAGAAGCTGTAACTCCACAAGATAAAAGGGAAAAGACCCAGTGAGGGGTTAGAAGACCTTAGACCAAATATGACCCTTTCTGGGCAGCAGGAAGGAGCCTGTGCATGGGCAGGAGCAGCCAGAGTGGCACAGCACAGCCAAGGTGGCATGGCCAAGGTGGCATGGCTGCACCCCAGACTCCATCCTGGTGAAGGGACAGGCCTGTGGAGGACTGAGCAGCGTAGGAGAGGCCAGCACAGAGCAAGGCAGCAGCCGATGGTTTGCTCTGTGGGACAGAGGAATGTCTGTGCTGGCAAACGGGTTTCTGAGCAGAGGAAATGCTTTGCCAGTGAGAGCTCTGGTTAAACAAGGCTGGTTCACTTCTGCAGGAGCTGCTGTGCCAGTGGAGGCCCCTCCATGCTCTGCCCTGTGCCCGGGGGCTGCAGGTGGGACAAGGGCACGGACAGGAGAGCTGGTATGGCTGGGACATTGTGGTCGGGGTGCTGAGGTGGTGGCAGAGCAGTTGCTGCCAGCAGCCATCCTGCCGGGTCCACCATCCCTGAGCTGCAGGTCACCATGTGCCGCGGTTCAGCCAGGCTCAGCCCTGGTGGGTACAGCGGTAGTGACCAGCAGCAGGTGGACCCCCAGCCCTGCCTGGGCACGGAGGGGACCCCAGCCCGTCCACCCGTGCAGGGCACAGCACATCAGCATTCCTGGGAGCAGGGTCCGGCCCCACGGCGGCTGCTCGCCGGGGGAAGGCATTGAGGGGGGATTAGCCGTCTGATGCCCCCCTTGCTCAGGCGCTTAATACAGAAAACAAACACCCTTGTGCACCCAGCGGCCTCCATCCCGACGGGCTTTCTCCGTGCCCGTTGCCTGAGCAACCCTAATCTGCCTCCCGGGGCACACCGGGGCCCTGCACCTCCGGGCCCGTGCACCCCGGCAGCTGCGGCAGTGCCGGCCGTGTCCCCGCGGTGTCCCGGCAGTGTCCCGGCGGTGTCCCGGCTGTGCCTGGCACGCGGCTGCCAGCGGGACGCCACTGCTCCTCCGCCTTGGGAATGGGCAGCACACGGTGGCTGGAAAGGCAGGAGGTGGGGCTTGCGGGCACCCCGCTCTGCTGGGGCTGGGGGACTTCTGTCCTCTGGTGTGTGATTTAAAACTGTGCCAAGACACGAGGCAGCCGGACCCGGCCGCGCTGGTACCACATTTCCAAAGTGTTCTGCCCAGGGCAACAGGATTTTCAGGGTGGTGAACTCCCCCCAGAAATGGGGAGCATCTCCTGCTGTGGAGATGCTATGTCCTGCTTTGTGCTATGTCCACAAAGAAAGTGGGCAATGGTTTTGGGGGAGCATGGGGGCAACGCTGCTCCAGCCCTGGGCTGCCAGATGGGCCAAAAAGGGGAAAGAGGGTTGGACCCCATTGCGCCCCATCCCAGGGGCAGGCAGCGCCCAGTCCGGGGGGCTCTGCAGATGGAGGAGGCTCTTTTCCCACCCTGTGCTGGCATTGCTGGCATCAGCATCCCCGGGGTGCAGGGCATCCCTGCTCTGGGGAAAGGCAGGCGGGTCCGGGGGGCCGTGCCCACTGCCCCTGTCCCGCGTGGGGTGGCGAGGAGGGGCTGCGGGGGCGGGGGCAGGGGCCGCGCTCTCGGGGGGTGCGGTGCGCGCAGTCTCCCTCCTGCGCCGGAGGAACGAGCAGCGCGGCCGGGCTGGGACCGCCGAGGGGAGAGAGGAAAAAAAGAGGGAAAAGAGAGAAACGGCAGCAGCCGCCCCGGCGCGGCCCCGCTCCGCTCTCCCCGCACCTCTGGTCCCGCTCTGCATCCCCCGCACCCCTGATCCCGCTCCGCATCCCTCTCTCCGCATCCCCCCGTCCCGCTCCGCATCCCCCGCACCTCCCGCACCCCCGGCCCCGCTCCGCCCTCCCGCCCGCCCCGCTCCGCCCCGCGGGGTGCCCGGCCCGGCCCGGCCCGGCCCGCCGCTCCCGCCAGCGGCCGCCCGTGCCCGCAGCTCCGCTCCGCTCCGCCGCGCCGAGGGGAGGTGAGGTAAGGTCCGCGCCGCTCCGCCGGGATGGGTCAGGGCTCCGCCGCTCCCGGCCCCGCTCCTGGTCCCGCTCGCCCGCGCATCCCGCGGGTTGCTCCGAGCTCTGGCGGGAGTTGATCCCGTGGATTTCCCAGTCACGAGTCCCACTGTTCTGGTGCCTTTTCCCTGAGGAACACCGCAGGACGCTCCAGCCATCCCTCCTCGGGCAGGTCTGAACCCGCTTTCCTTTACTTTTCCTTTTCTCATCTCTTCTCCCTCCTCTGACCCACTTCGGTCACGTCCCTTTCCCAAGGAATCCTCCCCAGAGCTTCTGCTGTCTCCCAGTGCCCAGCCCATTCTTTCTGCTGTTAGGAAATATGTTTGTGAGAACAAAAGTGTTTTGGGGAAAGTGCCGTGACCTTTGGGACAGCCACTGCTGGCACTCACTGCCCCAGCCCTGCCTGGAGCCTTGTCCCCTCCTGCAGCTCCCAACATCTGCAGCCGGGTATCAGCACCATTCCTGGCTACTGGCACTGCAGCTCTTTCCACAAAAACCTTGGGAAACACAAGGTGCTTATTTTTCAAGAGTGCTGCTGTTAATTGGCTCCTGAGCTACCAGGTTCTCCAGCTTTGAACATTCCCAATAAGCCAGGAAAGATCCCCCCTGTACGGTAGCCCCAGGCCAGGCAATAACCGACCGGAGATATTTCTCATCTATGGGCAGCTTTGCTATAAGGAACATGTTTAATAAATCATAAGGCCGGTGAATTCCTGGGATTTTTATTGCTTCTGTAAAAATGCAGTTTTGATCCGTCTGCGAGGGATACTGGGAAACAAAGCGGCTCCTTTCAGAGCCGGATCCTACGAATTTAGGACACAGAGCTGGCAGCAGGGCTGGTGGCTGTGAGCCCCCCGGGCAGGGGCTGTGCCGTGGTGGGGCACAGGGGCTGTGCTTTCCCCACTCTTTTAGGGACCATGTGCCTGAAGCCCTGTCTTGGCTTCCCTCGCTCCGCTGGGGCTGTGGACACAACCGCGTGCGTGGAGCCGAGGCAGCGATGCCAGGGGAAACATCACAGCTGGAAATGCAGCGGGGCTGCGCCAGGCTTCCAGTTACATTTTTCCTCCTTGCCCTGTTGTCCAAGGGGAAAAGAAGCAGCAAAGCCCGAAGTGCTAAAAAATGGGAGAGGTTCTTGCAGGAAGACTCGCCTGGTTTCCGTCAGCCCGGCTGACCCGACCCCATAGCAGTGGGGTGGTGGATTGTCCCACATCCCAGATAGGGCAGAGGAATGGCAATAAAGCAATTTCTTTTGATTTTTCCAGTCTGAAAAGTGGGGTTTAGAAGCGGGAGCAGAGCCGAAACACGAACGGCACTCAGAGATGTGAACCCAGCAGCTGTCAGGGGCTCATTGGGATTTCGGAAACCACGAGTGCTGCAGCCGGGGCACTCGGTTGTGGGTTGAAATAGGTGGTGGAGGCTCTGGCCAACTGCACTGGGCTGAACCGAGAGGCCAGGCTGCCCTTGTCCAAGGAGGCAGCAGTTTGGTGATCGGGATTTGTCCCGTCTCCTGCCATGCCTTTGTTTTAGGCTGTGCAGAGCCCGGCCACAGAGGCGGGGAGGGAGCGTTTCTTTGTACAGGGAAGCATTTAAATTCTTTGCAGTGATTCATATATTCCATTCATATGAAACACAGTCCTGCCGAGTGTGAATGGGGACTGCGGGGGGATTTTTTTTAAGGCAATAAGCCCTAGAAGTGTCAAAAGTTATTCACACCTTGGTGAAATCAAGGATATTTCTGTCCGTGGCTCTTGGCAGGGGCTCAGCACAGCTCGCCTTGCGTTGGGTTTTCGGTTTCCCACTTGGATACGGAGCGGGGGGAACACAGGGGCAGCGCTCCCATTCCCCCTGCCCAGTGCTGGAACATTTCCTGGTGCCAGAGGGGCCCGGCATGGGCTGTGCCTGGGGGTCGCAGCTCAGACCCCTGTGGATCACATGCCCAGAAAGCCCCAGAGCCGGTGAGTGGCCACCTCGGTGAGCCCATGGCTGGGCGAGGTGCTGTCCCTCGTGTGATGGTCAGCAAGGCTGTGACCAAATCTACAGACCAGCTGTCCCCACCTGGGCAAAGCCTGCCCTGTTTGCTCTCAGCACAGGACACAAGATGCAGGGCACAGGAACAGCCCAGAGAGGGGACTTCTTGGGGGATGCTGGGACCTCGTTGAGGGGCCCCAGGGGTCACGCATGACCCTGGGGTCACTGACCTCCTCTGGGGGGCTGCCAAGTCCCTGTTGGGACTGTCTGGGAGGAATCAAGTGGCGTGGCTGGGGGCTGAGATGTGCAGGGCATCACCCCGATGGCACGAGGTGCCCAGGGTGTGGGGTCACCGCCCCCGGGGGGCTCTCGCCTCTGCCGGCCGCTCCGGGATGCTTGGAGCCACTGTAAATCCTCTCCGAAGGAACCGGGAAGACAGTTTTATGGCTGCTGGGGAGGCAGATTAGCAGAGTGTTGTTTTCAGTGCCGATCCATCACGGGACGCCGGCGCTGCGTGGTGCATCCGAGTGCTCGGCTGCTGGCGGGCGGTGCAGCCTCTCCCGGGAAGGTGGAGATGAAACCGCCTGGTTTTAATGTTCTGTCTGCTCTCTGGATCTGTGAGGTGAGGGACAAAACTGCCTCCTGGGTCCCGGCCCTCCGTGAGCCAGGCTCTTCACACTCTGTGACAACGGCGGATCAAGGGGATTTGGGCAGCGGCACCTGCAAAAGGCATTAACCCGGTGGGGAGGGCGTGGGGCTGGTCCCGTCTGTCCACACACACCCCTCAGTCGTTCTCTCCTATTTTAGCTTGTCCACAGCCCGGGAAGGAGCAGAGTTTCCATTCCTCTGCGCTAAAGAAAATATCTGTGACAATAAAATCTCGTAGTTCGGAAGGGGGAGGGATAAAAAGACACCAGATTTCATTTGTCTTCCCTCAGTTTCTCACTCCCACCATTTTCTCTCTGGGAGAGGGTGCAGACCATGGACTCTGTTGGGCACATGCTAGGCTCTGAGCATACCCAGTCCCCCATACACTCTGTCACAGCTAATTAGAGAGGGTAATTAACTGCCTTAACAAAGCAGGGGGACATTGAGACATGTCCATTCCCCTCTTGGCATTCAGGAGTTCCCTGTGCTGGACATTTGGGGAGCAGGGCACGGTGCTGCTGGAACCTGGCTGTGTCCTGCAGTAATCCAGTGGGATTGGGACCCTCAGGGTGGCTGGTGAGGAGGGGCTGATACCCCACACCATCATCCCCCCAGCTCTCCCCTCCTGCTCAGGGCTCAGCTGCACGTTGCTTCCCTGCGTTGGCGACTTGGACGCCTGCACAGACATAATAAACCGCTTTTCCTTTTTCCCTTGTCACCGGAGCCGTTCCTGAGTCACATCCCTGGCCGCCTGGCTCTTCCCCAGGGCTGTCTGCTCTGGCTGCATAACCCTGCGCATCGGCTGCAGACTTCAAAGCAATGGGATCCATCCCGGCCGGGAGGGGCTGGAGGGATGGCAGCGCTCCGGGAAACATCTGCGCGGGGCCGGGGGGGCGCAGGGGCTGGCCCGGCTGGTGGGATGTGATGCTCTGCTCCCCAAAGCCTGGCTCACCCCTGGGCATTGCTTGGCTGTCCCAAGGAGCTGCAGGAGCTGGAGCCTTCACCAAAGTCACCTCCTGCTCTGTTCTCCCGTGTCCTCGCAGGAGCAACCCACCAGAGACTCACAGCTCCTGATGGCTGCTGCCTCCCTGCAACACTCCCAGTCTTAGCCAGGGGCTGCAGGTGGGAGATGGGTCCTACCAAAAATGGGATGGGATTAAAAAGGAGCCAAATGTGGCAGTGTGAGGGTGTCTGCTGTCCCCTCAGCCTAATGGCCACAGAGTGCTCCCATGGCCTCAGGCCCCAGTGTCACCCAAGTTCACAGAGTGAAGCTCCAGATCACAGGCAGCAACTGCAGCCAAACTCTGCAGAGCAGCCAGGTCTGGTCTCTGCAACCTTCCCTGGGGCTGAGCCTATCCTGCTGGCCCATCTGGAGATGCTTGTCCTCAGAGGCTCTTCCAGGCACCTCCATCCAGGAGAGGGCTTGACAGGGAGCAGTCAGGGAGGAGGACAATGACCTCGATGTCCACCTGCTGTGGATGCAGTGGTAGATGCAATGCCTTGCCCAGCTTGGCTGTTTTGCACCAAAAACCCGAGTCCTTATTTCTTGCAGCACTCTCAGCCCAAGTTCTGCCATCCAGGCAGGATGTGGCCCCAGAAATTGCCCCAAACCAGCAGATTTCTGCAAACCTGCTGCACACCGGAGCAGCCTAGCGATGCCAGACCCCTGGGACCTTGCAGTGCTCCTGTGCCTGCCCCGCAGAGCCCTGGCTGTCGCTGAGAGCCTCTTTATTGTTCTGGCGGAGGGTTTTGTTTCACTGCTGCCTTCCAAGTTCCCAGGGATCTAAATTCTAAAGCAGGGTCTTGTAAAGAGCCCTGTCCAGATGGGCGAGATGATATTGCTGTATCAGATGAGAACTATCCCCGTCTTTATCCGCAGACAATGCAGCAGTGGGAGCAAACAAGGATAGAGCCTTTCTTCGGAGGCACATTAGCCAAATAAGAGCCTTCACTTTGTTTTGTGCCGAAACCTAAGGCCTCGAGGCCAGACCACCTCAGGGAACTGCCCTCATCCTTGCAGCCACGTGAGGATTTGCCCCTTTCCCTGATGCCTATTTTCCAGGCAGGGCAGCAGGTCCTGGGGTATTGCTGGGGTGTTCCCTGTCCTGCCCCTGCTGTCAAAGTGGCATCTGTGCCCCTGGGGCTGGGAAGGTCTCAGCAGTGCTGCAGGGCAGCACTCAGGCCTCTTCTGCCCTCTGACACCAACAGAAAGTGGAAGATGCTTTGGTTGTTCCCCATCACTGTGGGAGAGTTGAACCCACTCAGATGAGAGTCAGGGCTGTCCAGGGCAGCCGAGGCTGCTCTGTGCACTCACTTGTGGTGATGCTCAAACCCTGCGGCCAATTCACCTGCTTTCAGATTTCATTACAAGACCCAGAATTCAGCCCAGGTTTGTTTTAAGAAGTTACCAGAGACTGAGAGAGCCTGGGACTGATTTATGGCTTCCCATCAAAATCATGTGGTTTCACCACAAAACTTGGAAGCTCTGGCTGCATTTTTCCTTTGGAGATTTTGGCTTCGCTCCAGGGGCAAGAGTGTGAATCCAGGGTGTGCATCAGGGCTGGAGTGCTCGGGTGCTGTGACTGAAATGGAGGAGATATGGATCACCACAAGGAGAATATTTAATGTCAGGACAACACAGCCATCGTTTCATCGTTTTCGATAAGGCGGCGGGAGGCTTGGCACGGCACGGAGCTGCAGCAAGTCCTTTGCTCTCACTGTAGCTTTCATTTCAACACTCACCACTTATCACCCTCACATCCTGCTCCATGTCAGGGGCTGGAGCAGCATTGCCTGAGCTGCTGTGCCCAGGCAGGCTGGGAAGTTCCACTGCCCTCCCCGAAACCCTGCTCTGGACCCACAGGGTGAGCTGCCGGTGCCCATCGGGGTTAAATATGTGGGCTTTTGCCAGAGAAGCATATTTTCAGCTTCAAACATGCATTGTCAACGACTGCAGAAAGGTATTTCTCACTGCTCGGTGTGCTGTGAGCCAGCGGATGGGAACAAGCCGACTTTTATTGCTATTTCTTCATATTTCCTGATATTGCCAGTCTGGCACTCACAACCCACAGGCAGATCCTGACCTGGGCCTGGGTTTGGATTACAGTGGCGATACCTTTGTCTTTGCTTTGCCTTTAATTTCAGGTGCTTTGGGCCCCTGAAGGGC
Organism: Lichenostomus cassidix; assembly: GCF_008360975.1. Lineage (NCBI taxonomy): Eukaryota > Metazoa > Chordata > Aves > Passeriformes > Meliphagidae > Lichenostomus > Lichenostomus cassidix. The sequence goes on along the minus strand of NC_139503.1, from coordinate 3,085,092 downwards.
TGAGCTGATAACCCAGGAGGACAGAGCCCACAGCTCTAGGGTGGGCAGCCTGGGTCAAGAGCAGACCCCAAACCAGGCCTGTGATGTGGGGCTGTGCTCAGGCACTCCAGGCACACAGAATCACTAAGGTTGGAAAAGCCCTTCGAGGTCATCAAGTCCAACCTTCAACCAAATACCCCATGCCCGTTAAACCATACTGTGAAATGCCACATCTACTCTATTTTTTGAATGCTTCCAGGGATTCTGACCCCATCACATCCCTGGGGAGCCTGTTCCACAGCTGGAGCCATGCCAACCCCCTGCTCCTCACAACAGCTCAAGGATCCCAAAGCCCAGTGACTGCCATGGCCCCACAGACCCCTGAGGGTCACATTGCGGGGGTCTCAGCAGCTGGCTTGTAGCAGTGCACGAACAGAGGAAAAGAGCTTTGTGTTACATAAATAACAAGGTCAGGGCCCTGCTAGCTGCTCCTGCTGCACTTGAGCGCCGCGTCCTGCTGAGCATCCCCTGGCGCGGGGGCCAGCGGGACGGCAGAGTCGCTTCAGGGCTTGGGTGCCTTTGTGGTTTTAATTTAGCGGCTTTTTAAAGTCAAGATGAAAGGGAGAGCCGGGCAGGGCCGCAGCAGTTCCCCTGTCTGCATCCAAAGGAAGCTGGTGGGGCTGTGCCGAGCACCAGTGGCTCCATGCCCGCTTCCCGAACCTCCGCTTGCTCCTTCCCACTGCCGGCACAGACACGTCTGCACCACGAAGGGACATTGTCTGTGCCAGCACTGTGCTGTGCTAGGAAGTGCCAGCCATGTGGCAGTGGGAGATGACCCCTCACGGCCTTGTTTGGGACACTCAGGTGTCCAGCAGCTTCCTACAGCCCGGCCATGCTTGGTGCTGGTGCTCTTTTCCATTACACATCCCATAGCCATTCATTAAAGACCATGTGTGATGTCACTGCCAACCATCAGTTACGGGCCAGGACAAGACCCCAGCGCTCCTCAGGCAACCATAAATTGAGCTGTGCTAGGAGTCTGTAATTATTTTATGCCAAGCCTGGTATTTTCCTCCCCCCAGGGAGGCACTAGAGCGAACAAGAGGAGGCCTGTGCCAAACCATGCCCAGGCAGTGCTTTTATGAAATCTTGGGTTCGTCAGAATTAATTTCATTTAAAACATTCTTCTCGTTTTTCATAAAGCACAGCAAATCCGCGGTACTTAGGGCAGGAATGCAGCCAGAGAGCTGCCGGGCAGGCGGTGAATTACCCGCGGCAGATGGGCTGTGACGGCGGGGTCGGCTTCCTGGGGGCATCTGGCTGGGAAGAGATGCTGGAGTGACCCTCTGGGACACAGCCAGGTGTGGGGTTCTGGCAGCCTCATCCCGACCTGTGCTCTCAGGGGATGTGGGAATCCAGGTGTGTTTGTCCCCAAAGCTCTGTGAAGGCTGTGGCCATGGCCATTCCCACCCCAGTGCCTGTGGCTGTCCCTGCATGTGTGGGATGGGGCATCACAAATTGTCTGCTTGGGTCCCTTGACTGGTGAAACCAGCAGTCCAGAACTGCCCAGATTGCCAGTAATTTGAGTTTTGGGGCTGGGGGTACCTGACTGGGGCTGGGGGCACCTGACTGGGGCTGGGGGCCAAAGCAGTGTGGGGACAAGGGTTGGGAGTTGGTGCTCCCTTCAGCCTTCCTCCTCTTGCAGCCTCCCAGGACAGGACCCAGGTGAGCATCCCAGCCAATGTGTCCTCTTAGGATGCAAACAGCAGATCGTGACCTTGGGTGACCCTGGGGCAATGAGAGCAGGCATGGGACATCCCCGTGGGAGTTAGAAACCAGAGGGAGCCAATGGTCTTGTCCAGCTGGTCCTGCTGCAGGCTGGGATCATCCCTGCTATGCTGGGAGCCTTGTTTGCTCCAAACCTCCACCTCCTGCTGGGTCAGTGGGGTCTGGCCTGCTGGGAGGCTGGCAGGGGTGAGTAGGGACTTAGAGAGTTTAGCAGGTCGACCCTCATCTTTCATCCTACTGCAGAGAAATCCACGGGTTGCTCTTCCCTGTTCCTGCATGAGTCCTTCCCTTTCCCTCTGTGTGCTTGCTGCTGACTGGGATGGACTGGGAGATGGAGTTTGGAACAGCACTGAGGTCTGCACCATGCCCAGAGCCCTCCAAGCTGCAGCCAGCTCATTTTTGGCTGGATGGAGCTCCAGAGGAATGGTCAGCAGCTCCATCACTGTGTGGCAGAGCTCGGCTCATGGCATTTGCCAACCGCAGGGTCGGATTGATCCACGTCGCTCCACAGTTTGCCGTGGAGCGTGAGAGCACAGGGCTGGGCGTGCTGTTTATTTTGGTTAAATTGAGTTTTCTCGGGGAGATTGGGGGGCGCTGGGGGCCTCCAGACAAGGGGCTTTTGTGAGCCGAGCTGCAAGCTGATCCCCTTTTGTGGTTTTGCTTTTTTGGATGATACAATTTGTTATTCCAAGAACTACCCAGCAAATGGACCCCATTAGCTGAGTCCCCAGAGCAGCTGGAGCTGGAGCTGGCGCTCGCAGAGCTTTTATCTGCACCCACCTTGGCCCACTGGGAGTGCTGGGGCTGTGGCACTACTTTGCCCCCAGATGGTGCCCGGGGGAGATGGGGGGGCCAGGAGCTGCTGTCCCTCCTTGCTGGTTGTGCTGACAGAGCATCTTATGGGATTAGCCTGGGCTGGGACCAGCAGAAAGCGCTGGGTTTGTTGAATTCCCTGTCACACTCGTGTCCCTGGCACACACTGACAATACCCCAGTTGTGGCCACACTGCTGGGGGCTGGAGCCAGTGCTGGGGCAGTCCATCCAGAGGCAGCCCTTTTGGCCCCTCATACAGGGGTGGACTTCACCCTCATGCTTCATGGGAGCTGTGGGAAATTGCATCCCTCTCTGCCTTTGGGCACAATGACATCCCTGGGGAGAACACTGGCCACCAGTGAGGCCAGCTGAACCAGAGGAGTGCCTGGGGAGCAGGGTGAGAAGCAGGGGCAGCTGCAGTGTCAGGGGTGCCACGGTGGCTCTGCAGACCCCGAGCAGGTCCCTGACACAGCATCCCCTGCACTTCGGGCAGCATTTGGGATCCTGCTGGCATCCCTCCACCTGCTCCGAACGGCCCCTGCACAGCTGGCACACAAAGGGCAGCTGCCTGGGTGCCACGGCAACCTGTGCTGTGGGAATCTGGCCCCGGGGCCGTGGAGTCAGGCCATGGTCATCCCTGGGCCGGGCGGTCCAGCCGGAGCATCCTTGGCCCGCTCGGCGCTGCCTCCCGCTGTTCAGGGATGCTGCTGGCTCTGTTTGTCTTGGCTCCGATGGGCTCTTTCCTGCATGCGAGCGGCTGGAGCTGGGTGGGAGCCAGTGGGTTTATAAATAAAAGCGTCGGACACCTCTCTGGGTGGTGCTGAAAGCTCCTGAATTAGCCCCACCGCCCTGACACAGGGCATGTGGCTGCTGTGCTCAGAAGACACGCAGGGGCTCTCCCTGCCCCCCAGCCCCATCCCGGCTGCCCTGTGTCCCCCTCCCCAGCCCCACTTGCACCCATCACTCCTGACGTGCTGGGACACACTGCCCTGGCCAGCTGGGATGTGTCCCTGCTCCCTCCAACCTCTCGACAGGACATGTTCCCCAGCGAGGAGAGATGTCCAGGAGTGGGCAGCCGTGCCCGGGGGTGGGTTTGCCACAGGGGCTGGGCGCGGGGAGCATCCCTAGGGCACGGTGTGTGCTGGCACTGCCCAGAGGGGACTTTGGCTGCTGCCAAGTGGCCCCTCGGCCATCTCCGGTAGCTGAAGAAGCGAAGGAGAGTGCTGGCCTTACCACTTCACCTCCCGCACTGCCCGGCCGCACACCGTGCTGGTGCCGTGGGGCTGGCCCGGCGCGGGCAGGAGTGGCCGGAGGCCGTGGGACACTGGCCTTGCACGGCATTTGCTTTCCATTGGCTCATCAGGGCCATGGTCCGGCCCTGGCAGAGCCCAGCGGGGGCCGTGGGAAGGGGCAGCAGTAACTTCCCAACAAAAGGAGCCCGGCAGTGGGCAGGAGACAGCGCCGGGAGCCAAGAGCAGGGGCAGGACCCTGTCCAGCGCTCCCCGAACCGGCCGCCTCCGCTCGCCGCTGCCCGCGGTGTGCCGGGGGGTGGAGATGGCCGCAGCCCCTGGTGCCTCCTTTGGGGACAAGGGCCAGCACGGACTGGGGGTTCCTGGCGCCCAGCCGCGACCAGAGCCCTCCGCCCACCGCGCCCCCGCCGCATTCCACCCAGGGCCTGACATTTCAGCGAGCCGAGCCTTCGGAAAACAGCATTTTAATGCTCTTGCTGTAAACGCGGTGGAAAATGTCCGTGGGCTTGTGCAGGAAGGCTCCCGGGAGCTGGCCACGCCGTGGGCGTGCCGGGCGCTGGCTGAATCCTGCCAGGGCAGCTGGGACGGGGTGGGATCCTGTGGAGCCCCACGTCTGGCCGAGACACCTCTGCAATCGCAGCCAGCTCTGCTTATCGCGGTTATTTCTGTACCAGTGGTGAGGCTGGAGCTGCCTGTCCCAGGTGGCTTCTGCAGCCGCTCGTGGCACGGAGGGAGCTGTCATCTCACCCTGCCCGGCCATTGCCTGCTGCCATCCCTGCCTCCAGAGCTTTTCCCTGCCCTGTTCCCACACCAACTCTAAGCTGAAGGCTGAAAGATTCCTTGGGCTTCTTTTCTCTTCTGTTTTTTGGGGTTTTTTTTAATAATTGTCCTCTAGAAAAACGGGCTGAGTAGGTCAATTTAATTTTCTCCCCATGTTTTATTGCTCAAAAATGCCAGGCCAGTGTGGCAGTGTGGCATCTGCAGCAGATGCCCAGAGCCTGCCCAAACTGAGGCTGTGTGCTACTTCCTAGAAGGCAGCAACATGCCCCAGCTTGGGTCTGACCTCTGGATCTGGGTCTGATCCCCAAGTTTGGATCTGTTCCTCAGGTCTGGGTCTGTTCCCAGGATCTGGGTCTGCTACTGACACGGGGAGATGATTAGCATAATGATTGGGTTCCCTTGGGTAAAATAACCATGCCAGCCCCCTCCTGAGCATCACAGCAGCCTCCTGGCACCTGTGCCCAAACAAGGGGGTGCCCCCCTGCCAAAGCAGGGCGTCCTGACCTCTCCACGGGCAGGAGGAGATCCTCTGGGCAGTGGGTCCCAAGTGGAGACCGAGGGAGGTTCCCACATGACACAGCCTGGAGGAGAACTTGGAGTGAGTTGAGTGTTTTTCAGCTTGAAGCCTAAACAAAAAGTTTTGTAATAAGTGTCTCTCTGTCCCTGGGTGCAGTGTCCGGTTTTGCGCCCTGCTGCTTCCGAATGGGGAGCATTTGAATGTACCAGATGGGAGCACAGGGGTGCAAAACCAAGGACTGACCCTGAGGGACAGGACTCCATCCCATTCTCAGTCCCCTGGGACACTGTAGGGACATGGAGACAGCCCTGACCACTACCCTCCATCCAGGGCTGGCATCTCTAACAGAAACAAATGAGTCCTACTAAGAAAATATTCCATATATTCTGCACTGCTTTCCACTGGTGCAGGAGCTCCAAGTCCCCAGTTTTGCTTGGCAAAGGGTCAATGGTAACAACGACGCCCAAGGCAGATGCTCTGGAGCTGTGAAGGTCACCAGGCTCTTCTGGGCCATTCTTAGCCAGTTGCCAGCACTGTCCCAGTTGCTCCTTTCTGCAACCTGGGTCCAGAAGAGGTTTTTCCTCTGGGATGGCCTGGGACTCATGAAATCCATCCCATTTCCCTCTGGGCTGCTTTGTCTGGGTCTGGTTTCTCTGCAGATGCTGTGTGCCCTGGGCAGGGCGAGCCTGCTGGATGGTGTCACTTTGGGAGGAGGAGAGCAGTGGGAGATGAACTCATTTGTGGGTGCAGGGGTCCAGGTGAAGGGGCTGGTCTGGAACTCTCTGAAGGAAATTCAATGGGATGCTCGATTGCACTGGAAATTCGGAGCCTAGAAACAAAAGCATGGGGTGTTAAGTGATGTTGAAATGACAGAGATGGTGCACGTGGGGACACTGAGTGGCACCTCGTGTTCCCCAGGACACAGCACTCGTCTGGCCAGGAGTGGAGCTGCCCCATGGGACTCTGCTGCCTTTGCAAGGGGTCTGGGGGATGGGGGTTTGGCATAATCCCCAGGAAAGCGGGGCGGCTGGAATTCCCTGTGAGGCTGTCGGCTCCAAGACAAAGGAAATGTGGAAACTAAAAAAAGGAAAAAGAAAAGAAAAAGAAAAAGAAATTTCAAATTGAAAAATCAAAGCAGCTGATTCAGCGATGGTGAAACATCTTGTGACAGCATCAGGCAAATTTTTTCCTAACAAAATTCTGGGAAAAAACCAGCTTGATTTTGCACAACCCGCAGCTGACCCAGCGGAAAGGCACGTGGGGGGTTGTCCACTGGGATCAGGGCATGCATCCCCACGGTGCAGCCTGGCAGAGAGGATGCCCACCAAAACAGGATTTACAGGGCACAGGGGAAATCTGAAATCCGGCCAGAAGCACAAGGCTGTGCCAGACAGGAGCGTGGGATATGGGAGTGTCTTGTCAGAGTTTCCACTGAACCCCTCGGGCTGTCTGGGGTCTCGCATCAGCTCACAGAAATTAAATTAAATTAAATAACATAAATACTGCCTGAAACGTGTACTCCATCCCCTTCCCTGGGTGTGGAAATGGGGAAGTAGCTTTGCACGGCTGCCGTGCCAGGAGTGCTCCTTTATGGTGCATAACCCTGGGGGCAGCAGGGGATGGGGGTAGGGGTGGGAATGGTGAGGGGATGGGAATGGGAAAGGCATGGGGATGGGGGTAGAAATAGGGACAGGGATGGAATGGCGAGGGGATGGTGAGGGAAGCCGATGCTGACTCTGCTCCGCGGGTCACCGAGGCTAGGGCAGGACTGCGGCACCGCCCCGGCAGGTAACCCCATCCCCCAGCGCCGCCCGCCAGGGAGGGACACAGCCGAGGCTCCCGCTCCTGAAATTTATTTTAATGTAAACCTAGCTGTAAGGCAGCTTTTTCTCATTTTTAAACTATTTCATATCAATCCTAGGCCTGACATTTGTTTTCTTTGAGTGCGGTGGGGAGCGCGGTCGGCATTGCTGAGGATATCTCCTCTGGAATCTTGGCAGAGGCGGCTCCCTATCTTTGAAGAAACGGCAAATGCAAAACAGAAGGCCGATATTAGAGAAGCATAAACAATATTTTCCCCCCGTTAACCCCAGGAGTGGCGCAGGGCCCGGCTTGGCGACAAGACGGTGGGGGGGACACTGACCCCTCCGGCCACACGGCACTTGCCCAGGCTGACCCCCAGGCAGGGACACGGTCCCATCACCTGTGCCCGTGGCCAGCGCGGTCCCCAGGGGCTGTGACCGACCTGGCGGGACAAGGAGAGGTGGCAGCCGGGCAGTGGCCACACCGGGAGGGTTTGCAGTGGCTGGGGGTCGGGGCTGGTGAAGCCAGGGGTGTCCCAACCAGGGTCTTGCCCTGCTGGGGGTCAGGAGCGAAGGTCTGTAGTCTCCTCCAAGGAGATGCATCTCCAAGGTGAAGGGAGTCTCAGCGGGTGTTGTGTCAGAGGGGTTTTGTGGAGGATGGACATGGGGAGGATGTGTTGGAGCAGGGCTGGCTGGGAGGGCAGGCACAGGCAGCAGTGCTGGCACCAGCCAGGCTCACCTGGGGGAGTTGCTAAAAAGCTGGAAGAGGAGAGGAGTGGAGATCAAAGGACGCAACAAAACCAAGGAGACAGGATTTCAAATTCTGACATTAAAATAGAATTACCGTTAGGATAAATGCTGCGAGGCAGGTTCCCGTCTGGGCAGCTGGGTCAAGGATGGGGGATGTTCCTGGTGTTTCACACAGGAGAGGATGTTTTCACAGCAGTTCACACATTTGCTGTCGTACCTGGGCAGGTGCTGAGGGAGGAGCAGAGAGCTGAGCTGGGAAAACCACAGCATGGGGGACACCGTGGTGGGGATGCTGTGCCAGGGACTGAACTCTGAGCAGCAGCACCAGCTGTCCTGGGGCACTGGGAGCTCGGGAGCTGCTGACTCCATGTTTTCCCACTGCTCTGCAGCTTGTATTTACCATGGTGCGAGGCCAGCACGTCTTTCCTTTGGGAGAACAGGTGCTGCTGTTGAGTCTCCTCGTTGCACCCAGAGCCACCGTGGGCTCCCTAAGTGCTGTTCTGGGCTCTCACTGCATCCCCCTTAGCAGGGGTTCCCTTCCCGTAGGATGGGTGGGCAGGGATGGAACATCCACAGTGTTGCTGCCCCACATGTCCCATCCTGCAGCCCCCCAAAGGGAGCTGCCCTGAGCACCCTGCCCCAGAAGGCTCATTATAATGAAGCCGGTGACCCCAGCACGAGGCTGGAAGTTTAAATGTCTGCGGTTGATGGCCACTTGCCCGCAAATTCCCTGAGATGGGAATCTCTCTCTGCGGGTCTCTCCAGGCTTAGCAGATTTCTTTGCAAAACAGCCGTTGCCTTAGAAAACGTTCTTTCTGCACAGGAGCTGGGAGAGCAAAGTGGGTCTGACCTGCGGACATTGGGGAAACTCCAACTGCTTCCCGCTGCTGCCACCAGGACTTATGTGTCCCTGGAGCAGAGCTGACCCAGCCAGCACAGGGTCCTTGGAGAGAGATACCTGATGCTCTGGTAGCTCACTGGGGCTCGCAGCCCCTGTCCCTCCCTCTGGGCAAATGCTTCACATCCTCACCAGGATCCGGGGACAAGTGTCATGGTATGAGTCTGGGTTCACACAGCAATTCAGACCCCACACAGCCCCTGTGCAGACCCCTGGGAAGAGGTTCCAGCTGGGGGAACAGGACCCTCCAGCACCCCATCCTTACTGAACCCCAGATCTGGCACTCGGCTCATGCTCTGCTCCATCCAGCCCTCAGGGACAGTGTCACAGCTGCCCCCTGGCCAGGCCACCATCCCACTGGGAAGAGGAGGAGGAGAGGGGAAGAAGAGGGGAAGAAAAAAATGAATCCCCACAAAAATGTCTTCATAACAGGAAACGTCTCATAAAATACCTGTGGTTTGGCATGTGTGATTCGACTGGTCAAACTATGCACCTGGCAGGGAACCCTGCTATTAATGCTGCAGCTCTGGTATTTCGGTGGAGTAGAGGCTGGCGGGGGGGTGGGACTGGGGATTTGGGGTGCAGAAATCCTCTGCTGGGGCCGGGGCGAGGGGGGACATGTCCCTTGGGTCACACTCACCTCCATGGTTAACTTCCCGGCTGTATTTCAGTGAGGTAACTGCAGCACCCCAATGATGCCATAAACCAGGCTGAGCTTTGCTCCCAGGAAGGAGCCTGGTGTTCCTGCAGCTCTGAGCCAGGGTTTTCTACCCAAACTCGGGTCCCAGCCAGTACCTACCCGGGGTCTTCCATCTGGGTCTCTCGCAGGGATGGCCTCACCCCCACGCACACCCTCTGAGCGACCGCCGGGGCTGTGCCGCGCTCCCGAGGAGTTTTGACAGCTGGAGGTGAGGGATTAAGCCCTGAGCCGTGACCTGCGGCTGCGCTCCCGGCACACACGCCCGGGGTCACTAATCCGCCTGAGCTGAGCCCTGACCCGGCGGCCGCGGGATCAAGCGGTGGCACCGCCGCTGGTGTTGGCACCGCTGCCGGACCCCTGGATCCCCTGCTCCAGGCAGCGTGAGCCAAGGGGAGGTGGCACCACGGGCATGCCGTGCAGTGCCATGCCGTGCCATGCCATATTATGCCATGCCATGCCATGCCATGCCATGCCATGCCATGCCATGCCATGCCATGCCATGCCATGCCATGCCATGCCATGCCATGCCATGCCATGCCTATCCAGTCCCGTTCAGGGCCAGGCACGGGCGCTGTGCGGGGGCAGCAGGTCCCTGCAGATGGGGTGGGGTGTTTTTTCTTCGTCAAGGAAAATGTTTTCTTGTTCCCTGGGCTGCTGGCGGGCGAGGCTCCGGCTCCGGCTCCGGGTCCGTCAGCGCGTACAGCAGCCTTGGATGGGATCAGGTGTCATGCAGTTAAGGACAGCCTGGTGCCAAGTCTCCCCCGCGCTCCCGCGCTGCTCAGCCGAGCTGCTTCCCGATGCCTTTGGCTCTCGCAGCCCGGCCTGCGGAAACAACGTGCTGCTCTCCCTCTTCATAGCTCACTTTTCGTTTTTGACTCGGTTTATTATTATTTTTAAAGCATGTGTAGCGCAAAGCAAATCATCGACCTCCCGCTGGACCCGGGCCAGCCCCGTGTTGGGCTTGGAAATCCTCCCTGCTTTATTTTTTATTGTAAATGACCGGAGGATGGAGCGGCTCGATGGGACACGGCGGCGGCCAAGCTCGCCTGCTCCAGCCCACCCACACGCGCCGGCTGCTCCTGGTGCTTCCCCTTCCCCGTGTCCCCCCGTCCTGCTTCCCACTGCTCCCCTACAGCCCGGGGCCAGCTTCTGGCACGGCTTCCAGGGGTGGTGGCTGTGCTTTGTGATCCCAGAGCACAGAATGGGGTCTGGCATGGGCACAGGCAGGGGTGTGGGCATGGGGACAGCAATGGGCATGGGGACAGGGGCCAGGGTGGGCGTTGGGGCAGGGCCAGGATGGGATGAGGCCCCACCACTGAGCCTGGGCATGCAGGTGAAGTACATAAAATTCCCTATCCTGCCCCATCCCTGGCCCCTCCGTGGGGCTGGCGTAGCCCTAGGATGGATGTGGGGCTGGAGCTGGGGTGACGGCCACGGAGCACATGCCATGCCCCAAACTGACCACGCTTTCACTGCTGGGTTTAAACAAGTTCCCCTTGTGCCGACCTTCAGTCACAATGGCAGATCCCCCGTGGATCACATATATTGACTTAAAAAATAATTAGCCTCGAAGGGAGCAGGCGCAGGGCTGGCCAGGCCCTTCATTAATATTTAAGTAACAGGGGCCATAAATCAGGCACAGCTCAGCCAACAGCCCTGGCCGTGTCCGTGGGGAAGCGAGGCCATGGTGTTCACAGGAACGTTGCCCAGTCCACAGGCATGGGAGTGCTGACATGGGCTCTGTGGGGAGAGGGGAACAGTGCAGGGGCAGCTCCCCTCTTCCACTGGCAATGACCAGGAGCAGTCCAGGAACATGCTGAGAGCTCACCTGGTCGCCCAGCACAAGCCACAGGCAGTTCTGGAGCGACGCAGGCAGCACAGGCTGGTTGTTTTCCTGCGAGAACAAGGTGACATTTCTTGTCTCCTTTCTCGTGCTTTAAGTGTGAGATTTTTTCCCTGTTCCCAGTGCTTTCATGGCGTGCCAGGGGTTTTTAACACGTCTGCTCGCCGCCTGCCAGGGGAGCCGACACTCGCACCGTCAGCGTGGCGGCAGCGGCTCTGAAGCTGTGCCAGGGGTCTCAGTGCTGGGTCGGGGCCCTGCTCCCCCCAGAGCTGAGCAGTGTGGTGCTGCTGGGCCCCATCCTGCTCCAGCATCCCCAGGGAACAGCATGGACCCCTCAAGTGCTGCCCCTGTATGAACCCTCCTGGCTCAGCAGCTCCTGCTGGGCTTGGCTTTGCAGCAAGGGATGGTTTTGGTCATACTGGAGTGTGACAGGGGGGCTGGAGCTGCCTCTGAAGGACAGACAGTGCCTAGCCTGGTGGCTGCAGTGCCCAGACAGAATGGGGTGAGCCAGGAGGGGCTGCAGTTCCCAAAGCATCTCCCCTGTTCCAAATGGGAGAAGAATTACTCTTGTGGGATTTCTGTTGGCCATACTAGAGCGGGCTCTTGACCCCAGATGCCAGGACGACAGGCAGGTGACCCCCAGGAGGATGAGCAGATGACCCCCAGGAGGACAGGCAGGTGACCCCCAGGAGGATGGGCAGGTGACCCCTGGCTGTCTGTAGCCACCCCATCCGCACGATGGATTGCGCTGTTTGCGACCTGCCAGGCGAGATGGGAGCGTCGTGTGGCTGCTCCGTGTGATTAATTATCAGTTCATAACACAGGAGATTTCAAGCATGAAAGAGCCTCTCCACAGGCACGTTGTGCACACTTTATCCATCATATGAGACTCCAGATGTTTCCATTTTATTGTTATTAAATCACTGCCTGGAGAGCACGGGTAACGGGAGGCCTCCTGCCCCACTGCTGGGCACAGCCAGGGGGACAGCACAGCACCAGAGACCCTTTTGCTGAAGAACCTGGGGGGCTCAGGCCAGGCTCCCCCCATTGTTCTGCAGAGAATGGGGGCAGCTGAAATGACCCAGGTGGATCAAAGGGGAGTGTACAGGAATTAAGCACATGTCTGGAGCCTCTGAGTGACAGAGGACACAGAGCAGGGAACTCAGTTCCACATCCAACACACAATGAAACCATGGTCAGATTCCCCTGTCTGCCCTCTCCCTTCACTCTGGCTCCATTTTCCTTGCATCTCACATCTCTCCGAGGGCTGAGGTCTCACAGAAGGACAGGGGGATGCCCCACCCAGCAGTGAGGGGCTGAACCACCCCAGGGTGCTGCTGCCGTGGCAGCATCCCAAGAAAACAGCCCCAGTGGAGGGGAGGAGCAGGGGCAAATCCAGCCCAGGTGGGAGAGGAGAGAGCTGGGAAGGGAGGGAGGTAGAGATGGAGGCACAGGGGTCATACCAGGTAAGGAAAACAAGTAAATAGCTGATTCAGGGGTTTGTTCTCCTCTTTTATTTAACAGAAACTGTATTTTTACAGCTGCAATCCCTTAAAATGGGATTCTTTTTCCCTTAAACAAATCCTTGTAAAATAATGCTTCATAAAAAGAAGCGTTCCTCTCCTCGACCCTGAAGACAGAAAAACAATAATGCCGGCGAGGCTCTGGCCGTGCTGCCAAGGAGGCCGGGGGTGGCTGTCACCCGTGTCCCCGGCAGTGCCACCAGACCCACAGCCATGGCTCCAGGGGTCTCGGTGGGAATGGCACCGCTCTGGGCCCATGGAGCTTCTCTTCCAGCATCTGCCACAGCCACCTGCATCCTGCCAGGGTCTATTGTGCTGCCGATGGCAGGGCCATCCCTGTCCCCTCCAGCCCTCAGTTGACTCCAAGAGCATTTTCCAGGCACAAGAGCAGCTGTCAAGGCTGCCTTGTCCCTGGAGACTCCAACAACCTGCCAAGCCCTTGTGGCATCAGGAACAAACCCATGCCAGGGCTCCCTGCTCCCTTGACTTAATTTGCTTTAATTTTGTTTTAATTTGGGTTTTTTGGGTTGTTTTTTCTCTAGGCTGCAGCTTTTTTTTCGCTGCTGCTTCAGCAAAAGCGATTCAGGAAATTCCGATGAAATCCCGGCACACAGCAGCCCTGCCCCTGCTCCCTGGCGGGACAGGCCAGGAGCTTAATTCTCATTAATAACCACCACGGGTCAATTATTGCAAGAAGCAGGAAAAGCAGCAAAAGGCTCTTTGGCATCACGTGTTGTTTAAGCTTCCGAAAATAAATGTTCTTTGCAAATCAATCTGTTTGCAGCTCCGCACGTGGAGCCGACAGGGAGAGTTGCTGGAGGAAGAGAGTATTTATAGAGGGGGTTTATTTTAAATAAACAGGCACTTAAGGCTGAGGCTGCTGCTCCAATGTCCCATCCCTCATCCTCCATGCGAGCTCCCGGCGCTGCCCGCGAAGTGCCGCAGTTGAGCCACAAACGCGGCGAGTCTTTGGCTACCACACCATGAGTTTGGCCCAGCACCCACTTGGGAGGCTGAGCACCCACTTAGGGGACTCAGCACCCACCAGCTGCCCCCGGGGAAGGCAGGGCGTGGTGGTGGCAGCCTGAGCCTCCCACAGAAACCATGGACACAGGGGCCATGACTCTTGTGAGAGGAGCCCCTGCTCACTTGAGGGATGTGACAGCAATGCTGGGCTCAGTGGGCTGCAGGTCTCATCTGCCTGTTCTCCCCCTCTTATATTTGTTAAATATATTTAAGGGATGTGAGAGTTACCACAGACACTCAGGGCAGCTTCTGTAAGACTCCACTGGGCACCCCCATGGTTGGTTACTGTGCAAGACGAAGGAAGAGCTTCAAGCTGCACCAGGGGAGGTTCGGGTTGGGCATCAGAAAGAATTTCTCTGTGGAAAGGGCTGTCAGGCATTGCAAGGGGCTGCCCAGATAAGTGGTGGAGTCCCCATCCCTGGAGGTGTCCAAGGAACAACTGGACGTGGCACTCAGTGCTCTGGGCCGGGTGACAAGGTGGGGATCAGTCACAGGTTGGCCTCAATGGTCTTGGATGTCTTCTCCAACCCCAGCGATTCTGGGATTCTATTCTATGATTCTACAAGCTGTGTCTTTATCATGCATCTCCCAGCTGTGGTGTGTCGGGAAGGGTGACATGTTCAGGGTATCTTTGATCCACAAAAAGGCAAATTCAATGGAGTCCCACTCCCACGGGGATCATTCTCCTGGTCCTCATGAGGTGAGGCTGTGTACACAATCTCACTGTTGCTTTGTCTGCAGGAGCTGTGGGAGCAGGATGCTGCCAGACGTTGTGGCGCTGCTGGTGACGATGGTGACGATGGTGATCAGCCCTCGCTTGGCCGCAGGAGGTGGTGTGGGAGGCTATGCCCAAGTCAAGTACATGCAGCCCATGGTGAAAGGACCCCTGGGACCCCCGTTCCGTGAAGGCAAAGGGCAGTACCTGGGTAAGGGATGCGCTCCGCAGGGCTGTGGGAGGACACGGGTCAGTGGGAAGGGGATGTGGCACCTCACAGCCATTGGGCACTTGTCACCCCCTACCCTCGGGGTCACAGCTCCCAGGAGCTGCCTGGCACAGCTGAGGGTGCTGCCATCCAAAACACTTTTGGCCAAGCATGGAGGGACCGTTTGGGTCTCTAACCCAGTGCAAAAGGACAGGATGAACAAGGGCAGAGGCTCAGCAGGGAAGTGAAGCCCTTTGCTGGGGCTGGAGAGGCACCCATGGGCCCCTTGGTCTGCAAGCTAGGGGACATGGGGGACTCTCCAGCCTCTAGCTCCCACCTTTCTGTCCATCTCCAGCAGCCATGAGGTACAGAAGCCTCTGCACTCACCATCTCTGCCTCTCCTTGCTGTTAAACCTGAGCCGTCCTGGCAAGCCTTTTTCCACTCCTCCACCTATTCCGTTTCCCTGTCTGCATTTTGCACCAGCTGGGAAAGGAAAGAGTGCCAAGGCTGGAGCTGAGACCCAGCCTGGCAAGGGAAGAGCAGGAGAGAGACATTTCCTCCCTCAGAGAGCAGCGACCAGAAACTTTACACATATTAAATCACTCCCCACTGAGTGATGTACACCCAGAAGGGCTGAGGCAGTGGGGTCACCACTCTGCACAGCCAGGGCTCCAGCACCCCCAGCCTTGTGTAACCCCCTGCCCTCAGCTGCCCTGCCTGCACCCATTCCAGAGCTGGCACCACCACAGGATGGGGCAGCACTGGGCTTGGGTATCCAGATCCACCAGCTTGGTGCTTGGCCCTTGAGAAGAGCTGACGGAGCCTCCCCGTGGGTTGACACAGACCTGGACCCTCCCAGGAGCTGAAGTCTTGGCTCTGGGAGGAGAAACAGGAGAAGGCTTGGCCACCGGTGGCTGATTTACTGTAGGGCTGAATGGCTTATCAGGAGTTCAGCTCAGCACATGTGTCAGAAAACACACAGCAAAACCTGGAGCCGAAGTGTGCTATGAGCCCCCCCTCCCTGCCCCCTTCCCAGCTGTTGTAAAGCTGCTCCCTGAAACCCAGCCAGAGCCAAAACCTTCCAGCGTAGCACAGGAACACTTCAGCTGCTGGTGGGACTGAATTCAAATCTCTCCCTGCTGTTTTCCCTTCTTTTTTTCCCCTTCCTCCTATGCATGGGAGCAGCTTGCATTGCCTCTGAGCAATGCTACCTATGGTTTGGAGAGCAGTGAGTGTGCCAGGCTGGGGCAAGGTGGTGTTTGGACAAGGTCTGCCAGGTTAGACCAGGCACAGAGGGGACACTGAGGCAGGGCAGAGCACGGGAGTCCCCTGGACATTACTCCTCTAAAACCCTTGGGAAGGAGAGGACAGGTGGGGGACAGGAGAGGGGGACGCAGGGACAGCTGCAGCCCGAGCCACCGGCTGTGGGGCTGCACGGAGGCAGCTGGGGAAGCCGGTGCCTCCTGGATCCCACCGAGCTCCCATCTCTGCTTAACCTCTAATTTGGCAAGGAAAATCCCTGCTGGCCTTCTGCCCTGCTCGGGGAGCTCAGCTGACTCGCCGCGACGGCGCAGGGCTGTCCCGTGCCCCTGCGGGTTACCCCGACCCGGCGGGAGCTGTGCAGGGCCCCCCGGGCTGCCCCAGCCTGGCCGAGGGGCTGGGACCCCCAGCTGGGGGTTGGGGGGTTCCGTCCTGCCTCCAGGTGCCATCTGGTGAGGGACAGGTTTCCTCAGGGTATCATACACCCTTTCGGACCCAAAACAGCTGCCTCAGAGTGCAGAGGAAGCTCAGGGGAGGAGATGCTGCTAAATGCTGAAACGCTCAGAACATTGAAGCAGAGATTTGCACACTGGGGTTTATTTTGGCTTAATTTAAACCATGTCTGTGGCCCTGCAGCCAGGCAAACCCACGAGTGAGTGCTGTGCTGGGGCACCCGCTGCTGGGGGAGACAGTATGAGAGGTGCTAAAACACTGATCCCACTCAACATCCCTGTGAGCCTGTGAAACTCTCTCACGAGACAGGGCTTGGCAGCAGCTCTGGAACAAGCTCGGCCGGGCTCCGCCACAGAGCAGCCAACCTCTCCTTCCTGCAGTGTCATCTGGCTGTGCTGGCCAGACTTGCTGCTGGCTGCTTGTGGCTGGGAACCACTTCCCATCCTGCTGGATTATTCCTCTGCTGGCCGTTCTGCGCTGCTGGGTCTCTCCTCCAGGCAGGAGGGGTCCTTACCAGGATGAACACAGCTCCAGAGGGGCTGCAGTACCCACCTGGCCATGTCCATGCTCTTCAGGAGGTGGAAGGCTCTGTGGTGTCTAGGTGGAAGCTCCCAGGGGTCATTCCTGCCCCGTCCCCTTCCTGCTGCCCCAGCTGGCTCCATGTTAACATCCAGGGCAGCTCTGTTCATGCTTCGAGGGGAACACAGAACCCCACGCTGGTGCTGCAAAGCGCAGAGCTCCGAGACATGTGTCTGTGGTAAGACATGGGCTTTTGAAATCGGACACCAGTGGGGCTGCAGTGTCCCAGTTTCTCTCCGCTGACGGCCCCGGTTTGGTTTTCCCGTCTGCTTTTTTGGCCGCCTGCAAGCTGGCAGCTCCTGCCTGGCGTTTCTCTCCACTGCCTTGTGTGAGAGAGTGTGTGTGTGCTTTTTCCTTCCTTCGTGGGCTCAGCTGTAGATCCTTGTTCTGATTCCATGCAAAATGACCTAGAAAACTAATTCTTTTCAAACCATTGCAAGAAAAAAAAAGAAATTAAAAAGAAAAAGTGGGGGGAGAAAACACATTGAAATAATTTTCTGGAGAAAATTTTTTCCGGAATCCAAACCCCAGAAATAGTGCAGCACTGCACGGCTCCCTTGCCCTCTTTCCCGCACTGTTTTCCGGGGTGAGGAGCAGTAGTTTGCAAAATCCAGTGGCAGTGTCATGACAGACAAGTATTTCCTTCATCAAGAGAGCCAAGTGACCGCAGCTACAGCTGAGGATGTGGGCCAAGCTTTGATTTATAGATAAGCTCTAAAAATGTTTCCATTACCCAAAGGAAAACACAGTGGCACCAGGCTGGGAAGGGCCAGAGCTAATTGCTGTGCTTAGGGCAGGCAAAGCCACCTCTGATGCTCTGGGAGCTGTGCCTGCTGCTGCCACAGTTATTCTTTTCACGTGTCTCAAATCTCCCATAAGCTTTTCCCGTTGACTGAGGAAATCTCCGTGCTGGCGGATCCCAGCACCACGGGTGTCCATGCTCCCAAAGCCTGCCTTGGCTCACTGAGGGGGCCAGACTGGCAGACCTCGTATCCCTCTGCCAGGCAGGATCCATCTCCATCCTGGGAACTTGTCCATAGAGATCTCCTCCCAACTGGAATGATCTACCTTGGGTAGATTTGATTTAAATTCACCCAAGATGTCACAGCTCTTTCCTCTGCCTTTCGAATTTCTCATCATTGTCCCGTGTACATGGGACTGTCAAGTACTTCCTTAATTTCAAAATGCCCAAAAACGAGTTTGTCAGATTTCTTCTTTCTCACCCTTTCCTGGTGTCACGTGGGAGGTGACACCCTGCCTGGGCCAGCCTTGAGGAGTTATTTATGCTCACGTCTGTGCTTTCCATGCTGAGCTGTGGTGGGCATGTCATCTGCCTCTCCTCGCCTTTGGAGTCTCTCAGCCCATTAGTTTCTTTCTTATATCCGTTTGCAAAAGACCTCAATAAATTCTTGAAATGTCAAGTGGTTGCAGCCTATTCCCAGCTGGGCTGACTCATTTGGACAGCGCTGAGGCTGCATTTCCCTCCCAGCTCTTGGCTTCTCCTCTATCCCCAAAGCTTTTTTCCTTTTTGGTTTTCTCTGCCTTGCTGGACATGGGAGCTGTGCCAGTGAGCACTGTGGGCATGGCCTAGCCCATACAGCCATTGCCTCCTCGGGCTCTCAAGTACATGCCCAAGAGTTTTCTTTTTAATCCAAAAGGATTAAAGGTCTCCCAAGGCCCTGGACTCGCAGGACGGGGTGAGGGATTATCCTCAGTCTTGGCTCGCTCTGTCGCCATGCTCTCAGCTGAGCTCAGGCAGGAGCGACTGAATCCCACAGTGCTTTCGAGGCTGCTGGGATGTGAGGCAGCAGGAGGTTTGAACCCAGCTCCAAAAACACCCTGCAGTAACTCGTCACAGAACAGCCCTGCCAGAGCTGGCAGAAGTGCTGGCACCTTCCATGGTGTCACCTGGCATGGAGAGATGTGAGGCTGGAAACCAAACCCTGGGATTTGGCCTTTCCTCAGGACAGCCCTGCTGATGCTGGGGTCCAGGAAGCTGCTGTGGCCATGTTTCAGTGGAAGGGTCACCCTTCCAGCCCAGCCCAGGTGCAGAGACCCAGTGTCCAACATCCCGAGGACATCCCACACCTGCGCACTCCTTGCCCACCGCCAGCTCTAGTGACGCTCTGTGTCTCCTCTTTCCACAGACATGCCGCCGCTGCTGCCCATGGACCTCAAAGGGGAGCCAGGACCGCCAGGGAAGCCTGGCCCACGTGGACCCCCTGGGCCCCCCGGCTATCCAGGAAAACCAGGCACGGGGAAGCCGGGAATGCACGGCCAGCCTGGCCCTGCTGGGCCCCCTGGCTTCTCGGGCATAGGGAAACCCGGCATCCCAGGACTGCCCGGAAAGGCGGGTATGAAAGGGATGCCTGGAGCCAAGGGCGAGCCTGGCATGCGAGGGGAGCAAGGGCCGAGGGGTCTTCCTGGCCCGCCGGGGCTGCCCGGGCCAGCTGGCCTCTCAGTCAATGGGAAGCCAGGTCCCCAGGGTGGCCCCGGCCTGCCCGGCTTTCGGGGCGAGCCTGGCCCGAAAGGAGAGCCGGGTCCCCGCGGAGAGAGAGGGATGAAGGGTGAAAATGGCGTGGGGAAGCCGGGGTTACCGGGGCCCCGGGGGAATGGGGGTCCTCCCGGCCCCGCGGGGCCCCCAGGGCCCGCCGGCGTTGGGAAGCCCGGCGTCAATGGACTGCCGGGTGCGCCGGGGGACAAGGGCGACATGGGCCCCCCGGGCGGGCCGGGTGTCACCGGGGAGCCCGGCCCTGCGGGGCCACGGGGACCTCCCGGGATCGACGGGATCGGTGTCCCGGGAGTCGCGGGGGTGCCGGGGATACAGGGCCCCATGGGACCGAAGGGAGAGCCCGGGATCCGCGGCCTCCCTGGCCTGCCAGGCCCCACAGGCTATGGGAAGCCGGGCTTGCCCGGGCTGAAAGGAGACCGCGGGCAGCCCGGGGCGCAGGGAGCCATCGGCGATAAGGGGGAGCCCGGCGTTGATGGGGAGCCGGGTGAGCCGGGTCCTGCCGGCATCATCGGCCCGCCAGGCCCGCCGGGGTCCATGGGACTGCCGGGCAAGCACGGGCTGCCCGGACCCAAGGGGGACGTGGGGCCGAGCGGCCCCCCGGGAATGCCGGGGATGCGCGGCGACCAGGGCCCGAACGGCTTTGCGGGGAAGCCGGGGGTGCCGGGAGAAAGGGGCCTGCCCGGGTCACTGGGACCCCCCGGCCCAATTGGCCCTAAAGGAGAACCAGGGTTCATCGGCCTTCCGGGGGTGCCTGGATTAACGGGTGGCCCCGGGCCCAAAGGGGATGGAGGGATCCCGGGGCAGCCGGGGCTGAGGGGCCCCTCCGGCATCCCGGGATTGCAAGGCCCTGCTGGTCCCATGGGGCCTCAGGGGTTACCAGGGCTGAAAGGGGAGCCCGGGCTCCCTGGAATTCCTGGCGAGGGGAAGACTGGCGAGCCTGGCATGGCTGGACCCATGGGCCCGCCGGGAATGCCGGGAACACCAGGGCTGAACGGGCCACCGGGCCCACCAGGGCCACCCGGGCCACCGGGAGCACCGGGAGTGCTGGACGAGACGGGCATCGCGGGGCTGCACCTGCCGGACGGTGGCGTGGAGGGGGCTGTGCTGGGCAACGGGAAGCCAGGCAAGCCACAGTATGGCCGTGGAGAGCTCGCTGCCCGCATCGCACCGGCCTTCACCGCCATCCTCACCTCCCCCTTCCCTGCGTCCGGCATGCCCGTCAAGTTTGACCGGACCTTGTACAACGGGCACAACGGCTACAACCCGGTCACTGGGATCTTCACCTGTCCCATATCCGGAATCTACTACTTTGCCTACCACGTGCATGTCAAAGGGACCAACGTTTGGGTGGCCCTGTATAAGAACAACGTGCCGGCCACCTACACCTATGACGAGTACAAAAAGGGCTATCTGGACCAGGCCTCAGGCAGTGCCGTGCTTGAACTCAAGGAGAATGACCAGGTCTGGGTACAAATGCCCTCGGACCAGGCCAACGGGCTGTACTCCACAGAATACATCCACTCCTCCTTCTCTGGGTTCCTGCTCTGCCCCACATAACGGCTGTTGGGCATGTTTCCTTTTCACCCACTTTAGCCATAAACTGTCTTTTTTTTTTTTTCTTTTTGATAAAAAAGTGTTTTAAAATTAATACAAAAAAGAAAAATCACTGGGAAGAATGAGCAAGCCGTTGTCGTGGGACCTTGCTTCACGCTGTTTGATCCATGAGTCAAGAGGGGCAATCGGGAAGGAGACATCGATCCGTGAATCTTTCTGTTTTTTCGGGAGGGAGAAGGGAGGGAGGGAAGCGACTTCCTCAGTAAAGCAACTTCCTCAGTAAAGCATATTTGGAATAAATTTTACCCCAGTGACTGGACATCAAACACAGAAACACGCTTGGGATAGCAAGGATCTGGCTCTGTGATGCAGAGAGGGCTAGCTGGAAGACTAAACCCTCCTGGTCTGTATCAAGTGCCCTCACTTCCATTTGGAATGCTAGATAAATAAATCCAGCTGTGTCACAGCTGGCGTGTTTGGTGACCGACACAGGGTCCCAAGCACTTACACAAACCTGTACAGCAGCAGGGATCCACGCTGGATTGAGAAATTTCCTTCCCAACCATCAGATGCCCGAGTTCCAGGCTCGCTGTCGCCTGCTTTTCCAGACTGTGCTTTGGGGCAGTCTCTCCGATTCACTCCGGATTCAGTGTGGTTGGATTTATAATCCTAAAAAGTGGAACACTTTGCATAAGCACCTTCTTCTAAGAAGTAAATATTATTTTTAACCCTCCCCCCCAGCACCCTTAGGAATAAAACCATCCAGGCACTGCTACCTGGGAGGATGCCACAACCTATTCCAAAGGCAGTGAGGGAAGCTGGGACCCCCATGATGAACAAGGATCTGCTCTCTCCATTCACCTGCTGGGAAGTCCAAGGGCTGGTCCTGTCCCATCTGTCTCTGCAGCCCAAAGACTTGCTTGGCCTCGGGAGCATCTCTGCCCACACAAGGATGGCAGTGCGAGCCCAGCTCATGGTGCTGCCAGCTGGTGTGACATAAGGAAGTGCCACTGATGGACAACTTGCTTTTCCTGTCTCACTATTTTGGGATGTGTGAACTCTTGCATTGGTGTCCCTCCTTTCTCTGGGGATCTCGGAATCAAGAAAAAATAGTGTTGGTTCTAACTTTCCACGCAGTGATTTCACCACGGTGCTATGACCCACTAACAACATTACTTACAAGGGTAGTGCAATATATACCTGTGATAGGGCACCAGCCCTGCAGCCTATCTGTGATTTAGGTTAAATAAATCAACATTTGCCTGTTGTTACCACTTTGTCTCACTAATGCTTGGAGCATTACTGACCTGAGCATGAGCTGCAGGGCTCTGGGGCAGGCATGATGGCAGTGCCCACACAGATCCTGTGGCTCTGCAGGTTTTCTCACAGTAGAACAGTCACTGCCACTTCCAGGACAGGGATGCTGCTCATCCCAGGCCAGAAGCATGCTGCTGAAGTCAATCCATGTGCATATCCCACTGCATGTCCCTCTGCAAAGGCACATCCCTGAGAAACAGCAATAATTTGGTCACCAGCTCTGACCTTTGCCTTTTCCTACAGCCTGTTTGATGGCCAAAGAAACGTAGCGAGACTGGGACGGGGCTGGTTCTCCAGATGGACTCTATGAGATATTTAAACAACTTTTCCTATTTCTGTTTTGTTTGTTTTCTCCTCAAGCCTGTCCTGTGTTTTGCCATTCAGGCCTTCCTTTTAGAAACTCACCTATCCCTGTAATAAAGAAACACAAGGAAATTTGCAGTTGGAAGGCCACTGCTCCAGGCACTGCCTGTTGGGGCTGTGTGTCCCCTCCCTGGGATTTTCTCCCTGGGATTTTATCTCCTTAAAGCTGCAAGTTTCATGCAGAGATGAAACTCCACGAGCTGAAAGGTGTCTGATCCCACTGGATGTTTTTAACTCCTGAGAGCGGGGCGGGGTCAGGACCATTTGGGTTGTGATCCTAACAGGTTATTTCCCAGCAGGAACAGTCCCTAAAATTAAAAGTGGAAGCTCAGATGATTTTTCCAAGCCCAGGTTTGGTAGGGGAGGGTGCTGGGAGGGGACCTGTCTCCTTTCCTGTGGAGAACAGAGGGATTCCAGCTGGTCCAGCCCCACTGCACGCACGACCCACACAGGGCCAGGAGCTGCCACACCTGGTGGGAGCTTCATCCTGCTCCTCAAAGCAACTTATTTATACTGTGCCTAACCTACAGCCCATCTCTTCTTATTCTGTTCTGTTTCATTCCAAACTTCTCCTTCGAGCTGGCAAAAAGCAACGACCAAACTCCTCACTGTAACCACCCCCAGATTGAGTTTGTGCTGTAGATACTGTTTTGCAATTCCACTTTCCCTTCACGTGCAGAGCGAACCCATAATCACCCCTCGCAGCTATTTAACCTCTTACATTTACACACTAATGGAAAGCAAAGATATTACACGCACATAGTTAGGCTAAAAAAACCGATGCACAGGATGAGGGAGGCTGTTCACTCTCCAGAAGGATTTTTTTTTCTGGAATACTGAGTACATATTAGCCAGCAGAAAGGATTATTTTCTGTCGTGTGTGTGAGCACGTGGGATTTTGGTTTCAATCACAAGAATAAAAAAGGTTGGGTTGGATGAGGTATGACTATTTTTAATGCTGAAAACTGCATTACAATGTGCATTTTTATATACAAATTCTTACTATTTTTTTTAATTTGCCTCTAGTATCTTCATTTCTAACCTAGTATATAGAGGTTTTTAGTTTTGTAAATACTTATTACATGCACTGTCCTAGTAAAAGTTGGTTTAAAATGCACTCTTTGTGACCCAAAACTGACCTGCTCTTCACAACTAAAACTGCAGTACTTGATTGTATTGACAAACATCAATAAAACTTATTGTATAGAGGTGGGCTCAGCTGTGCTTTGTCCTGGGACTTGCTCTGCCTCATACAATTCTCTTGCACTCCATTTCCACCTCAAATCTCCTCACTCATTCCCAGCAGATTCCCTCACTAGTTAATATCCTTATGCAAAAATCTATTGAATGTTTCTTGTGATTAAGGTAAACACTTCTGTCTCCAGAAATTCAGTTTTAAAAAAGGTTGAAACCCAGATCCTTCCAGCCTGGTGATTATTAATTTGAGGAACTCAAGTTGAAGTCTTAGGGATTCCCTTTCCCTTCTGTATGGTTTTTTTTCATTATTTTTTTTTATTGCTATGTCACACACCTTGGCCACAGCCAACCTCCATCCTGAGTGAGTCAGCAGCACTCAGGACTGGTGAATCACCTGCAGCAAAGCACCTTCCCAAGGCTCACAGTCCAAAGAGATGAAAATGTATTTTCTCACCTGATCTCACCTGGCAGAGGTGAAACATTTCCAGAGAAGCCTGGTTGACCCAAAAGCCCATTCCAAGAAACAAGCCATCCTCCTGCTGCCATTTGTGGGGCTCCCAGCAAACTCCCTGGTCTCTGCACCACCATCACATGCTGGATTCCAGCACCTGAACTCTTTCCCCAGGCTGGAAGGTAAAGGGGCCTTTCCAGAGACACTCCCTGCAATGCTTGGTGTCAACTCACCCTTGTACCAAGAACCACTTTCTTGGCAATGAGGATGCACAACTTCATGACTTGAGTGAAAATACAGGAGCAGTGGCTACTTAACAAAGATAACTGAGGGGTTTTATTTCTTTTGAAGGAACCTAAAGGGTTTAGGACACATCTAAGTTCTGGCCCAAAGAGCTCTAGTCTTTAAACAGGAGCTCTTTGCTTGTCAGTTCCAAACATTTAAAATTATAAAGCCGCTTTAAAAGAAAAATATCTTCTTTTAAATAATTCCGTGAATCTGGTTGCCCCTTTGGCAGAGTAATGTGGAAAACCTGATATTTGACATCTCAGATCTGCAGCACAATACAAAAATATACAACAGACCAAAATTCCACATGTTCCCAGGACAAGAATCCATTTATACAAGGAAAACCCATTAAAGCATCACACAAAAGACTGGCACTTGAAGGAAGCAGACCACAGGAAAAACTGGAAGGACCTGTGGCAGCCAGATTTCCCCATGTGCATGCAGCCTGACACAGCCACCACGTGCCGACACCACCGGGGAGCACAATGGCCACTTCCCGGTGTCACAAGACATACTGCAGAAATAACAAGAGTAACACTGTCACATTCAAGTTTATAAACATTTCCATATGATGACTTTTTGTTTTCAATTATTAAAAAGCTTCCAACCCTTTCTAGACGTGCCATTCCCAGGCTGTTTTCTCCCTTTTTGATCAGCTCCACTAGGCAAAGGTTTAAAATGTAAAATTCTGGAACACAGCTGTGCTTGAATGTTCTTGGCCACTGACACCAGCTTCTTTTAAACATTGATGTCCCCAGTTAACCCACCTTTCCCTTTAATTTTGGGGAAATTTTTACCAAGTACAGAGGTTTAGACTGTGAGAAGTTAACTCCTGCATCCTGCTCAAGTCACTTCTGTGACTGATTGCAGCAGAACCAGGAATTCTATCCCTGTGCAACATCAGGTTTCACAAACACCTCTACTCCCAGATCTGCATTCCACAGGAGCTGGACTCCAATGATTCTTGTGGGTCGCTTTCAACTCGGGGTATTCTGTGATTTAAACAGGAATCTCACTTGGTGCTTTGGGCATATACAGGACTTTAAAAATACAAGATGCAAGGATTAGGAACACAGGAGCAGCCAGAGTGGCTGCAGCAGTGTGACAGCAGCTGTGCAAGAGTGGACAAAGTGCAGCAGGTGCCTCTTGGATCACATGACCAAGGACACAGGAAGAGCAGCAATTAGTGACACTCTCTCTCACAGAGACACAGGTCTCTCACAGAGCCATGAGCAATGCAAAGAAATCCCTTCTCCTTTCCCCAGCCCTTCTCATTCTACCTTTAGGGCAACAAACCTCCCTGGGAAGTCTGCGCTCCGTTATCCTAACTCAGCACAGGTGACAACCTGGGCCACCAGGACTCTCTGGTAACTTCTGTGACATCCCTTAGCTGGCCAGCTGAGAGTGACTTGCTGCTGTACCAGGGGTGTGGAGCCTCCCAAAGCCACTGAACAAGCCACTGACCAGCAAAACACAGCCCACAGACACAGGAGTAGAGGAAAACGGAGAAAGTCCACTGATTCAAACACCCACCAGTAACTGCAATGACAAATGGCACAACGGTGGACACAGCAAGCAGCAGAAATCCCATAGAAAATGAGACACTCCTGTACACTCAGGGGAGCTGCACCCACTGTCCAAGTGCAGCCACTTCCCAGCTGATCTGTGACTGAAAAGGATGTCCCCTCTCTTCCAAGCTGGCTCATGCTCCCAGCTGACAGCAGCAGGCACCCTTCCCAGGTGAGGCTCGCTGGCGTCAGCTGATGGCACAGATCCACCACTGGGTCTGACCAGAGAAGCAGAGCTAACCATCCCTTTGCCTTCAGGAAAGCCCTGGAGCTTCCCCAGAGCTCAGAGCCGCTGGCAGTAGAGTTCATAGAGGCTCTTGGCCATCCTCTGGGTCTCCTGAAAAGCCTCACAGCTCTGCTCCCAGCTAGGGGGCACCTGCTCCTCCCCGTAATAGGCCCCGGCGATGGCCCCTGCCATGGTGGCGATGGTGTCCGTGTCTCCTCCCAGGGAGATGCAGTAGATGATGGTTCTCTGCAGGGCGTTGTAGTGCTCAGGAATGTCGGGATCAGCGTCCATGCAGCGCAGGAAGGAGTAAATGGCAGTGGGGACGGAGCGCAGCGCGGCGATGCCATTGCCTGGAACACATGCCGTCATCACCCTCTGGGTTTCCTTCCTTTTCCCTTCCTATTGCAACTTCCTGTTGCCAGTGACTTTCCATATTGACATCACGGATTTTACCAGGAAAAGGTGTAAGTTTGTGCTTCAGAAATCCCCCAAGTTCCCCAGTACCACTCACATCCTGCAGAGCAATTCCCAGTTACCCCAGCACAGTCTGGCCATACCCATCTACTCATCTCCATCCAACATGACAACCCAACAGCCCTTAGAAATCTTGGAATATTAAGAAACATTATGAAGATAACATTTTCTTAAAAAGACCTTTTTTTCCTTCCATCAATACAGATGGAATCACTGGGTTGAGACTCAGTTTTCCTGACTGGTGAGCACAGGCAGCTTTTCCAGCACATTCTGTGCCTGACAAGCAGCACAGGCCAAAGATGAATCTGAAGACACATCTACCAGCCTTGCTGAGTTAGTCCTGCTTCCAGCTCTTTCCTATTGCTTGTACTAAGAAAGGTACTCACCCAACTCAAACAATACATCTTCTTTGGGAACACTGTTGAGCTCCAAAAATTCCTTGATTTTCTTCAGACGCCTGGAAAATGGTAAATCCTCAAACCCCAGCCTGTAAACAGAGAGTGCAGTGAGAAGAAGAGAACATAAAAAGCCAGAAGAAGCCACCACAGCAGGGTTGGGGCTTCCCCACAGCTACTCACGCTCGGGCATCACTGAGGGACTTGTCATCTGCCTCCACGTGCTCCATGTGGCTGATGAGCTGCTCCAGGAAGGCTTCCCTGCTGAGCCCTTCCTGCAGGGCCAGGTGCACAGCCAGGGCCTGTAGGATGGCCCCGTTGTAGCCCAGGGAGTTAGCATGGGTCAGCTCCGCGCTCAGCTTTGCAAACTGCCAAAGAAACCCCAGTGTCAGCAAAGCTTCCTGGGATGCTCCCCTGGCAGCAGGGATGCCCAGAGGGGCCCAGAATGTTCCATTACCTTCTTGACATCCTGGATGTCGGAGTAGACGAGGGAGATGCCAGCCACCCTCATGGCCCCGCCGTTCCCATAGGAGCCCTTCCCGTTGAACTGGGCTCTTGCAGGCTCAAACACATCGCTGCACTTGGGGCTCAGGAGCTTCTTGAAGACGTTGACAACGGCCATCCCATAACCTCTGTTGGGCTCCTTCTTGAACTCCTCAGCAAACCTGGTGTGGGCAAGGGGGAAAACACCCGGGAGGTTTGGTGTGTTACTGGGGTTTGTGATTGGATGAAGCCTCTTGCTACAGTGAATTAATAACACACACAGAAATCAGTGACAGTCAGGGTTCAGTGACTCAGTTCTGCAGGGAAACAATTCCCAAAAACAGTGTGAAAGGAGGATGTATAAACATCACCTTCCATAACCCACTTGTTTCCCTCTCAACTCTGCCTCAAAATAGAAGCAAACTAGAAACATTTCCGTGGGTCACAACCACAAGGAAAGTCTTTTGTTCAAGTTCAATGGAAGAGTTTTCTAAACAAAGAAATGCTTTCCCTTAAGTGGAACCAAATGCTCCTAGGGCTGGGGATTCAACAGGGAAACAGATCATAAACAGAGTCAAGCTGAGCTCACTCCTATTCCCTCACTAAATTAAGGGCAGCACAAACATAAATAGCAACAAATAAACATGAAATGAAATGTTTCTGGAATCTGCAAGCGTTCTCCTCCCAAAGGTGAACATTGAAGCTGATACTGCTGCACAGGCACGGCAAAACAACAACAAACTAAAGGATTAACCACCTCTTTCCTAATTTCTTCCTATCCATGAATTAGCAATTACTCTGCCCCTGTTCCATTCCACAGACAATCACAGTGATGGTTTCACCTTCAGGAAGCCTCATCCTCACCTCTTGGCCATGTCGACCTCGTCAAACTCCCGCTTGGCCAGCAGTGACTGCACCACTGACCTGCTCATGGCCGTGTCATCCGTGTACGACAGCGACTCTGCAATGGGAGGGCAAAGAGTGACACCTCCAGCCAGGGACAAACTGCTCCTGCCCTTGGCCAGCACCACCCACATCTCCAAGGCCTGACTGTCACACGTTGCCTGGAACAGCTGTGGTTGCACCATCTCTGGAAGTGTCCAAGCCCAGGCTGGATGGGGCTTGCAGCAACCTGATCTAGTGGAAGGTGTCCCTGTCCATGGCAGGGGGTGGGACTGGGTGAGCTTTAGGTCCTTTCCAACTAAAACCTGTCTAGGATTTAAATTCCTCAGCACTCTGAGCTTGACACTACCACAGTCATCAGAGGAAGGAGACAGAGCCAGGGAGCTGCATCCACAGCTATAATGACACAAACTGTACTTCAAGATTAGTAAGAGCCAGAAGAGTGTTTGACATTCAGAAGCACATATAGACAAGAGTCAGGCCAACAGAGAATCACACATTCCCAGGATGGTCTGGGTTGGAGGGGATCTTAAAGCTCATCCAATTTCACCCTCTGCCATGGGCAGAGACACCTTTCACGATCCCAAATTGCTCCAAATCCTGTCCAATCTGGCCTTGGACACTTCCAGGGATAGCCGCAGCTCCTCTGGTCAACCTGTGCCAGGTCCTCACCGCTCTCACAGGAAGAATTTTTTCCCCATATCCCATCTAAGCCTGCCCTCTGGGAGTGGGAAGCCATTGCCCTTGTCCTGTCACTCCAGGCCCTTGTCAATAGCCTCCATCTTTCCTGCATGCTCCTCTCAGGCATTGGAAGATTGCAATCACTTCCTAGGAGTTAAATAACAACTCCGTGCTTCTCTCACTCTCCTCCTCTTCAAGTTTTGATACCTCTGCTCCCAGCTGACGCCCCAGCACTGTGACACCCGTTCCCAGCATACCCACGCCCCGACTTCCCTGGAGCATGAACAGCATGGGCTGAGCGCAGCAAACCACGGGTCCTTTCACACCAGCCGTGTCCCTAAGGAATCCTCAGGGAACGAGTATGGTCAGGGGGTTGAACCCCTACAGCACAGGGGCACAGGACAAAGCAGGGCAGGGCGCAGCCACGGCTGTCACAGGAGATGTGCCCTACGACCTGGTGAGGAGTAAGAACTGGAGGTATTCAAGTTTCCAGAGGGCAATGGTGCTGGGGTTACGGGACACATCTCAAAACCCAATCCTGGGGGTGCTGAGGGTGGGAGACAGACGCACCCCAAAGCACAGAGCCGGGGAGTGTTGAAGTCTAACCCCAATCTCCAATCTGCCGGGTGCCGTGCACAGCGGGCTGTGTGAAGGGGGGACCAGGGGGTGTCCCCCGCCCCGCTCCCCGCTCGCCCCCACGCACCTCCCCGTGCGCTCCCCGCCGCCTCCCCTCCCTCCTCAGGCGGCGCCGGTTCCAGCCCTTTGAGGAAACTCAGCAGCTCCGGCAGCTTCACGACGCTCCTGCCTTCGAAAACAGCTCCCAGGCAATCCCCCAACAACGCCCCGGCCAAGCAGCCCCGGAACCGAGCGGGGCCGGGCCGGGGCCGAACCGGGACCCGCCCGGGACCTGAAGCCGGACCCGCCGCCGCCATCTTGCCGCGCGCGGCGCCTTCTTCCTCCGGGACGCCAGGGGACACTGTGAGAGGAAGCCCCAAAGGCGCTGCGGCGCACACCGCCCCCTGGCGGCTCGGAGGACCGAGTTGCCGCCTGCACACCCGCCTGTTTCCTTAATCCCTCCTGGAATCCAGATGGATTTAATCACCGCGGATGACAACTGGGCACAGGCCCTTTATTGTTTATAAATCTTCTCGGAGCGCGGGAGGCTGTAAGCATCATCCAAGGGCCAGACGGTTATAAAACAAACTAGGAGGAGAATTCCATTCTCCCCAAACACGACACAGATGTCGCTTTTCCTCGCTACGGAACTGAATCACCGGGAGTTTTCCCCGCCGCGCTTGCACAATTCCTGGTGTTCTAAGCCAGCTCCAGCTGACTGTTCCTCGGCAGGTTCCTGGTGCGGCTGACAGCGTCAACCTCTGGGTCAAACTTCTCCACAGGGATCACGAGTTTTTTCCGGGTGTCCATGCACTTGTTGTCCAGCTGCAGAGAATTGGTTTTGTAGCCAATATCGGTCTGAATGCGGTGAAGCTGTCGGTAAAGAGCGTCCAAGGCATCCCTGGGAATGAGCAGAAGTGACAGGAGTTGGGATCAAATGCTGCATTTCTTCCCAGGAGCAGGTTACCCAGGGAATGGTCACAGCCATGACTCTGCCAGAGCTCAAGGAACATTTGGAAAACTCTCTCAAGCACAAGGTGGGATTGTTGGGGTGTCCTGTGCAGGGCCAGGAGTTGGACTCAGTGATTCTTGTGTGTCTCTCCTAACTCAGGATATTCCATTATTCTAAACTGGACAGGAAACACCCAACTTCCCACTTTCTGGCAGCATTTGGCCCTGTACAAAGAGCAAACTCATCAGATACTCATTGTTTGGGGCAGTGAATAGTGAGCCCACACACTGCTCTGAGAGGGCAGCAGAGATGTGCACCCAGGGAGCTGCCAACCCATAGCAGCACTTCTGTTTCTTCCTTTTCACCCTCTTTTTTGTCCCTTTTGGAAGAGTCAGGGCTTGGATGAATTCAGAGTCAAGCAGGGGCCGTGGAAGCCCCACTCCCCTCCCTGCACAGACCCCTCATACCTGCATCCTGTGCCCACCAAACCCAAACACTGCTGCCCCTCGTGAGCCCAAGAACCACAAGCACCATAAGGCAGGAGGTGTGCCTGGGGCAGGGACAGCCAGAGCCATGTCCTCCCAGGACACTGCTGGGCACTGCTCTGCCTGGAGAGCAGGACACTCACTGTGACTCCGTACGCTTCTGCTGGAGTGCGCGGATTGTCCCCTCCAGCTGCTGGACCTCATCTGTCAGTCCATACTGAGCCTGCAGGGAGGAGGGGACAGCACTTAACAGGGCTTTGACAAAGGCCAGAGTTCCCTCATTCCCCTCTCCCCCAGCTGTGACATTATTTCCTTGTTTTGCTATGTCACTGCAGGATCCATCGCTCAGCTGCTCCAAAACTCATGCACGTTTTTCAGAGCCACCTTCCCAGTCAGCTCCCTGCAGGGACAGTGCCAGGTGAGGTACCTGATCCCGGCAGAGCTCAAGGTGGGGTCGGTAGGTGCGGGTCTCCAGGCGGGTGTGAGCCACTTTCAGATCCAGTGTTCTCTTCCGGATATTTTCCTCCAACTGTCGGATCTCCTCCTCCATATCAGCAATTTCCTCCAAGGTCTAAGGATAAGGATTTGTGTCATGAGGGACAGTCTAGGATGCAGACCGGGAAACAGCCCCCATGTCTCTGAGAATTTTGCTGGGGATGGATTTTATTCAAGGGCTTCTGAGGACTGAATCCTCTGCCTCCACATGGACCTGGAGGGTCCTGTTGAGAAAAGAGGTGAAATAAAAAGGCCCAAACCTGGCAGTGCTGCTGAGCAGTGCCAGAGAAGCACCTGTGAGAGGTGGGATACTGCTGGGATCATATGTGTGCCACTGAACAGCAAACATATGGAAACTACTCCCAGGCCAAGTCACTTTCCATGTGACAGACTTTGGAATTCCATTCCCAGCCAGGGTTGTGGTAAGTGACCAAAGAAACAACACTTACATTCTTCTCCTGCCATCTCAGCTCACTAAGGGCTCCTTCCATGTCTCTAATCCTCTTCCTCAGGGCAAACTCTGTAGCTATACGCTGAGCATCCAACTCATTGTTTGTCTGAGGAGAGAACAGCTCCAGTCACACATGGCTACAAGGTGTCCGTGTCCCCTCCAGCTGTGCCTGGGAGGCTGGGACAAATCCAGGAGCAAAACCAGATGGGTTTGGCTGCTGCCACATGGGTGCAGGTCACACTTCCCCAGTAGCCAAAAGGCAGAGATCTATGAACAGGGACATGTCCTCCAGCTTGCTGAGACTGCTGCAAGCTCTGCAGCACAACCAATCTCCTATTTAAAACAAGAAGGCAGTTGTTCCCAGACAGACCCAAGGACATGGCTGCCACTGTCCCACACCAGATCCAGAATGGCACCACAGATTCCTGGCCAAGGTAGCCGTTTACCTGGGCGATGGTGAGGGTGATTGCTCCTCGGAGATCAACTGAGGCTCTCATTTCTGCCTCAGCACGGTCCTTGATGCACTGGTTGTTCAGTTCCCACTCACGAAGTGCAATTGTTCTGTGAACAAATCAGTAATGAAAATAAATTGAGTTTTTGCAAGACAGTTTAAAGGAATCACCTGCTGCAGGCCAGGATGGCAGCACAAAATGATTCTGGAAAGCTGGAGGCACATCTTGCCTGGTCTCCTCGGGCCCAACATCTGCTCCACCCAGGGACAGATCCAAACCATGGAAAGGAATGCCAAGCAAGTGCAAATGTGCAGCAGATCCCTCTGTGCTGTGCCAGAGGTGTCACCACACCATGAGTGTCACCTACAGCCAGGCAGGAAGGAGCAGGTCCCTGGACCCACTAGGTTTGTGGTGACAATTTAGCTACCTCCCAAAAGTCTGTGGTTTCCCCATGCCACAGCCAACTTCTGTTCTGCACTCTTTCCAAAACTGTACCCATCAAACCAGGACACAGCATGGAAGGAAAAAGCATCCCAGGGCTCGGTGTGGATTTAGCCACACAAGGACAGATTCTTTCCTTACCCATCTGGGATCCGTGTTGGGTTGACCTTGAAGGAGATGTTGCCTGAGGTGACGTTGAAGGACAAGCACTGCCGGTCAAGTTCCAATGCTTCCACCTTGTGCCGGTGGTCACAGCTCAGCTGCTGGCGAGTTTCCTTTAAAAGGCTGCATAGAGCAGGGCTGGAGTCAGAGGGGAGCAGGCCCAGGGCAGTGGCAGCTCACAATTCCCAAAGCCTTCATCACCATGTCAGTCATCTTTGCGAAATGAATGATGAACTCCCACCCTCCCCGGGAATTGGGCCTGACCTGCCCAGCACTGCCTGCCTGGCTGCCACAGGCTCTGCGCTGGCATCACCCTGGAGAATGGTGGATTCCACAGTGGAGAATGAAGGATTACCACAGCATATCAGGGCCTGACAGCTTTAACACGTCCCTGCCACTGATTCCTAAACCAGGCAGGTGGCACAAGAGATCTGGGACAAAATTCCCAAAGTGTGCTTGTGAGGTCTCCCTTGACACACCCTTCCCTTCCAACCCCCAGACCGACAACCATCCAAGTTTTCTGTGTGGTTCCTTGCCTGCCTGCCCATCTCAGTGTGGTATTAGAGGCACATTAAATATCTGGGGCCAAGCAAGGAGAGCAGAGTCATTGGCCAAAAGCTGAGTCATTCCTCACCAGAGCTGTTTGAAGGCTTCATCCACTCGCTGCTGCAGCTCTTTCTTGGTTTTCTCAATCACCTTCACCTCTCTGATTAGCTCCTCTTCCACAGGGTCCCTCACCACATCAATGTCACGACGGCTCTCACGGAATGTCAAGCACTCAATGGCAACATCCAAACACAAGTTCTTTGCCTGAATGGCATTTTCTGCTGCCAACTTCACCTGAAAGAAGCAGTCAAACAGGTGTGGGGTGGATCTTTTAGGGATGGGAGGAAGAAAGGAAGGGGAACCCACCCACACCACCACTAATAGGAACTCGCACTGTCTTTGCAGTTCTGGAACCTTTTAGCAAGTTGGGAATAAAAATTGCCAGATCCAAACACCTTAGTCCCCTACACCTGCCATTTGGATTGGGAATCACACCTTGCTGGGGGTTAACAACTCCAGAAGCAGCAGCAGCTTCTGACTTTAGAACTCACAGTATCAGAGATGTCCCATTGCTATAGCTTCTCTATTTAAAACCAAACATATTTGAAGTATGGTGTTAACATATTTCTTATTATCCTCCAGAGCTTTGTAAAAAGTCCAAACAACAAAATCCACCCAGAAATCCAAACAGGAGCATGCAATGCACAGCTGCATGACACAGCTTGGCTCAGCCAAGAACACGGTGGTTTGCTTTCCAGGAAGTCATTTTATCAAGTATGGATCTTGGTATAAAATATACATATATATAAATACATATATACATATATACATATATATATCTAGTGATAAGCCCCCCTTAAACTTCAGATGGGCTTGCCCATTGCACAAGACAAGCCTCAATTATTTCACATCCCATGTTTAGAGTGTAAGTTCCTTTCCAGCCATCTGCCTTGCCAACATACTTTGGATAAGGCATCGATTTCCAAATCTATGTCTGTGAGGCATCTGGCCATGATCTCTCTCCATCTGTCCACGCTGGTGACACGATCATTGAGGCGGGTTCGAGTGTTGTGCTCATCCCATTTTGCCTGGAATTAGAGAGAAATGCCATTACTCTTTTTAAACTTGTAGTTGTGAATCTTGCTGAAGCCTTCCCCTGTCTTCAGAACTGACTGAGCCTCTCACAGGAATATAACATGTTGCCATTTGGTCTCATAGTCATTTGCACAAATGGAGAGCACAGAGAACAGCACAAGTGGCAATGGATGCGAGAAACATACTCAGGGATTTCATGACTGTACAGAAACATCATTGTGGGTGGGTTTAGAGAGAGTAAATGTACATATTTAGCATGCTCTGTACAGGTAAAGCCCTTTATTCCCTCATCCATACACCCAAATCTAGACACTTTCCACGGTTCCTCAGCCCACTACCCTGACAAACCTGGGAGCAGCCCCCCTGCCAGAGAGCCCACCTGGTTGCCGGTTTCATTGCGGAGAACTCGTCCTTCCTGCCGGATATGATGGGAGTTATAACGCTGCTGTTCAGCGTCGGCTGAGATGAGGAGGGAGTTGTTGTGCCAATCCGGCATGGTGAAGCGCTGCCCCGGCTTTACGCTCAGCGACGCCATCTCGCTGAACAGGTGACTGAAAGGGAGTGAAAGATGTATGTGTTTGTTCATGGAAATACACCTGAAATGGAGCTGCAGCCACAAACTGCAGAGCTCTTCAGGAGAAAAGCATCAGCAAGCTGCAACCTGGCACCTGGCCTAATGCATACACATGTTCTTAAAATGGGGGAGCGCGAGGGTAGGTGATAGGAGCCATCCTTTGCCCTGGCCCAGGGGGAAAACCTGTCCCACCTGTCCCTCCCTGGAAATGGAGCTGTTTGCAGGGACAAGGAGCTGCTCACAGCACCAGCTCCCATATGGTATTTACTGAGCTTGGACAAAATTGTTGAGGACATGACTGATTCTGTTGTGCTACCGCTGAAGGCTCAGCCCAGGGCTGTGATCCCAGAGGACTCCAAGGCTTTGCAGGAACAGCAGAGTTTTTAGGCTTCTCCCTTTTCACCCAGCATATCCTGCACAACGGGCAGGAACTGCAGACCCCACTCCAGAAGGTCCGAGGGGCTGCAAGTGCCCAAACCTACAGTCAGGAGCAGTTGTGGGACAGAACCCTTGGCAGCAGGATACCCCATGGCTGCCGCAGCCCCTCGGGTGCAGGGCACTGGGCCGAGATAACCACTGATATCCTCGAGATAACCACCGACACCAAGGGCTGACGGGGATGTGCAGCCCAGGAATCCCTGAAGGGAAGAAAGCCGGGAGGGAGGGCACAAAGGGCGGCAGACCACAGGGGCCCGACCACAGCTGGAGGGGAAAAAGTGAAAGGGCAGAAAAAGGGAAAGAGGGAAGAGGGGAGGAACTCAGCCGTCAGCTCGGAAGGGGCCTCACCCCGATCGCTGTGAGGGCACTGAGCTCCTCCGGGCTGACCCTGCTCCCTCCCCGCCTCAGGGCCGAGCCAGGCCGGGGCCACTCTCTGCCTCAGTGTTCCTGCCTGATTTCCCTGTCTCCACTCACCGTTCCCAGCCGATCTCCCCCTCTTCCCCCTCTCCGCTCACCGCTCTCAGTTGACCACCACTATCCCCTCACTGTTCCCGGCCAACCACCACTATCTCCTCACCTTTCCCGGCCGATCCTCCCCGCGCCCCCGCCGTCCCCGGGCGATCCGCTCTCTCCCCTCACGGTTCCCCTCTCTCCCCTCACCGTTCCCGGCCGATGCTCGCTGTCCCCTCGCCGTTCCCGGCCGATCCCCCCCTCTCCCCTCACCGTTCCCGGCCGCTCTCCGCTGTCGCCTCACCGTTGCTGTCTCGCCCCGGGCTCGAGCGGTGCCGTTGCCGGTGGCCCGGCAGGTGCGGCGGCGGCTCTAGGGTAGATAGGGGTGACAGGGACACTGCAAACCGCAGCAAATCCCATACGATAACCCATAAAGCAGGAGGAAGAGGGGGGTGCCCAGTTCCAGAGCCCTTTCCCAATGCCACAGCAGCCACCCTGCGCCCCAGGATGGCTGTGGGCACTTCAACAAGCTTTATTTGTTTTTTTTTTATTTTTTTTCCCCACCTTTTTTTTTTCCCTTTTTTTTTTTTAAATTTATTTAAACGGCATTAAAGTACAAACAAGACAGAAAACGATTTAGTTTCAATCTTGGGTGTGCCTAATGCCTCCCTCCACATCCCCCCAGCTACCCAGACCAACACCTCCATCCTTTACTGGCCTTAGGAATAAATTGAAGTATAAATAAAGTCTAACGCATGTGCATTTCAAAAAAAAATTTATTTTTCAAATGAATACAGTTCGTTTACAATACACTCAAGTTGATGGTATCTATAGCCAGCAGAGATCGATGACTGCTGTGTCCTATACACAGTCGTACAGAGGTTACAGATGCCTACGAGAGGGAAGGAACAGTGAAAGAAGTTGACATTTTACTGTGCTGGAAGGAAAGCAACTCTTGCAACAGGTAGAAAATTTTGGCAAGAACAATTTGTCCGGAAAGGGAGAAGGGGCAGAGGACACGGCTTCTGCTTAGCAAGTACATCTCAAACACCGACACGTTCCCTCCCACCCCGCACGGCTGCAGCCCACGGTACAAAGAGGCACACATGGTCAAGATGGTTAAGTAAAAATAAAGGCTTTTACCAGTTTGTTTGCCATCCATCTACAATCTATTTGTGCAACGTCTCAAGTCACAGCTCTACTTTACTCTTGAAACATTTCCCTTTTGCTTCGAAAGCCCCCAGGACCTTCATGGTGGGAACACATTCACGCTCCTGCCGAAGCAATGGGAGACCAAAACAGGGGAGCAGTTACCAGCATATGAGAAAGAGCAGACACATGGGAGGGGATCAATCCACTGGACTGGTTTATTAGACTTTTATTCATAAAAGGAATCCCAAACAGCATGATTTTTTTTTTCTAAAAACAATTTAAACACATGGTATTAAATACTCAAAATTTCTATGCGTGGAAATAGCTTCCAGCAATCTCCAAAACTAACACAGCTCACTGGCCAGTGATGTTTATGGTACACACGATGCCACCTGAGCCACCTTCTCCTGAAAATCCTTTAATATTGGCCCATAACCAAATGCTATCAATTACTGTGAAAGCTTTAAAGTAAAGCTTTCAGGACTGGCTGACAGACCATGTCCTTGTCCATGATCACACACCTCCAGCCAGGTGAACAGCCCAGTTTCTCCCCATCAAGCACCATTTATCCACCATGAGGCTACCAGGGGAGCTGAACTGCTTATACCAAGGGAGGAGACAAGAACTGCAAGCAGGACGGTCTGTACCCTGTGAGCCCAAAGTGTCACCGCTCCCCTGGAATGCTGATCTGTACACCAGTGCCTGTAAAACCATTTCCGACCCCAAACTCGCTCTGCCAGCCCCACTGCTGTGCTGCAGCTCACTTTTCACACCTGCCTGTAAACAGACACCAAACACAACGAGCTAGAAGCAGGTTTTTCTACAGGAAAACAACATGAAGTTGTCTCAAGGTGAGATTCAACACTGAAAACTGCAAAAGTGAGAAGATTTCACTGAAGAACAGAAATCAAGTTCAAAGAAAAGTAAACACTACAGCCACAGGAGAGAAGTGATGCACAAAAGCAAGTACCCAGAAGACACTGTTCTGCACTGCAAAGTTGCCAGAAGCCAAACTTCATCTCTGGCAGTCTTCCTCTCACCAAGTTCTGTTGGTGTTCAATTATCCTCACTACTTCAGGAACAATACTTAAAACACTTTGCTGGCACACCATCAGGATTCAAAACTTGCAGAAGTTCTTTAAATTCAGCACTGCTCCAGTGGGCATCACTTTGCTATTACATCTGAGTGGACACTACCTACCAAGACATGTATTTTCTATCAAAGAAACTGGTTTTGAAGATATTTAAGAGATTTGCAAGTGTAAGCAAAATGAATGTTTATTAGTAACTATTTTAAAAGCTAACTTTTGCACACCTGTACTGAAATGGGTTGTGGATCTATGATCTATGGGCAAGCATGGCCCTAAACTCAACATACAGCCATATTTTTGTGTTGCTAGATAGTGTTACAGTATTAATTTTCCAACTGCCAAATGTGTTTAAAAAACCTGTGTATTTCTCAGCAATGAAAAAATCCCCTTTCATTTAAATAAACTTGCCCTCTGAGCATCTGTTTTACAACAAATGGATTATTTTAAAGAAAGCAAGATGGCAAACATGGGACTGACACCAAGGGCCTTCAGCCTTGGGCAGAGCTGCAATGGGATGGGAGGGAAGAGCTCTGGATCCCAGCAGGGTTGGGCTCTGAACAACTGGATTCACTGAAGATGCAAATGCACAAGATGTGCACAGGTTTGTATCACGAAGTTACCATTGTCATGACCCTCAGATCACCCAGTAACCCACTTTCCTATGGTGACATGAATCATCACAAACATTTTCTAGATGAAAAATGGGGCAGAATCGTTTCCCCCAAGTCAGAAAGGGAACCTGCTTCAAAGCCAGCTGGTTCCAGAGCTCCTGGCTGGACAACTCATCAACATCTCAAAACAGCTTCAAACAGAACCTGCTGGAAAAGCTCTTCCATTTTGGTCTGAAAATCCACTATTTTAGCAGCCTAAGCCCAAACCAGCCTCTAAGCACACTACTTCTGCACAGTGCAGTGTCTACAGCAATGCCCTGGTGTCAGAGGATGGGGGATTGTTCTCTTTCCACACCCAAGTGACTACACGATTCTGTTCCCAGACATCGCCACTCACTGCTGCTGGCAATCTGCTTCTGGAAGAGTTATCTGTGATGTTTAATCCTCACCTCCATGTTCCCACTGAGTCAGTGCTTTGCACTGCTCCCCAACATTCACTGGACAACATTCCCCATGTCCCTGCAACCTCCAAACGGGTGGAGAGGGGAGAGGCAATGGAGTGTATGGAAAGCTGCAGGAGCACAGTAAAGAGCGAGGACATCACTGGACAGGCAACATTCAAATAAAGGCAGAATTAATGATTCTCATTAGATAAACATATCAAGGTTAAATTTTATTTTAAAAAATTGCAAGTCTACCAGGAAGTAGGTTTATTTGATGACATTACTCTCCAGAAACCACTTATTTTAAAAGCTTCTCCTCTCTGGGTAGCTCTAATTCACAAATAATTCAGGGCTTGCTTTGATTAAATAATTAAACACAAAACCAACTCTATTCTGACCAAGGACTTCGAGCTTTAAAAACAGTTCAAGAAAAATACTAACCATCCTACCAATGCAAATACAAGTTTTTCCAGCTCTATTCCTGGTCAGAAAAAGGCACATACTTGCTCTCAGTGAGTTCAAGTCCAACACAAACAGTTCAGGACACCCAAGCTCATGTCTGATGTCCCTATCAATGTCCCTGAAGGGCTTGAGCTGATCACAGCTCACCTGACACCCACCCACCTCCTACCCAGTCCTTTGTTTCTACAGGCTTTTTGTCACCATCCCACCCCCACCCTCACATCCAGAGCTGATCTGTGCTCCACACAGCCACAGCATCCTCAACATGGCTAATTCCATACAGGCAGTGGAGGGAAAGCGACCCTGGTCAGAGAATGGGGAGGTAGGTAAGAGCTGAGTAAGAGCAGAGCAACTGCAGTGCTACAGCAAAATTACCTCTACACCTGCCTGCTGCTCTTCCTGGGAGCCAGGCAGGAATCTCTCAGGGCATCTGTGTTGTACAGAAGGGTCACATATTGCTCACAAAACCCCTTGGGTCAGTGCTATCTGAACCAGCAGACCCACTGGAAACTGCATCTGTTTGACCCAAGTAAGGAATTCCAAGGTTTGGAAAAAAAACCAGTTTGATTTCAGGGTGCAGCTGTCACAGGCACTGCCACCTGCTCACAGCACAGTCCTGGAGGAGGAGAATAGACACCCCTAAAAATATACAGGAACATGCTTTTTCCCTCATATATTAGTATTTGAATTAGCAATCACACAATGAGAGAACAGTCTGGGTTGGAAGGGATCATTTAAAGCTCATCCAGGCCAACCCCCCTGCCACAACCAGGGACCTCTAGACCAGGTTGCCCCAAGCCCCATCCAACCTGACCTTGTGTGTTTCTAGGCATGGGGCAGCCACAGCTTCTTTGGGCAACTTGTGCCAGTGTTTCATCACACACACCATAAAAAAATTCTTAAATCTAATTTGAACCGATCTCCCTCAGTTCAAAACCACCACCCCTCATCCTGTGGCAACAGGCCCTCCTAAAAGTTCGCCCCCATCATTCTTACAGGCCACTTCAAGTACTGAAAGGTACTGAAGGAAAACATCAACTGTCAAGTTTTGCTTTTTTTATTTGCTATAGGAGGCAAAGGAGGATCTGCTACTTCTTCATTAGCTTCAATATTCCGTTGAGATTTTCCCACTTGGTAATTTTTAAAGGAGTTTGAATAACTCCTACTGGGCTCTGTTACTCTGAGTCTGCCCTTGCTGCCTCTTCCAATACTATTTTTCTTTCCCTTGCACAGCTGCCCTAACAGCCACAGGATCTCAATGTCCCACAGGTTCTCCAGCTCCTTGAGGAGGCCCTCCCTGTCCACCTGCAGCTACTTCTTGTGGTGTTTTGGTTTGCTGGTTTTTCTTTTTTAATTTAAAGTATTTTAATGATGTCTATTTTCAGTGGTTTGTTAGCTCTTATTTAACTTGGATACTTTAAACCATCATGCACCCTCCAATGACTGCAACATAAACATTTCTACTGGAATTAAACCTTGCATGTGGCAGCTCATGGACACCAAGGCAAGAGATTTGTGTCCAACAGAAAACTGCTTCATCAGGTGCCAGTTCATTCCTTTTGATAGAAAGAAGAGGCAGCAACTTCCTTCTAAATCTCAACAGGTTCAGTACAAGCTAAATGTAGAGAGGAACAAAGTGGTTAGTTGACAGGCAAGGGAGGAGATGGAGAGTATTGCTGCAAACAAGCTGATGGTGCAAGATTTTTGGCCCTTTTTAGTCTAAAAGATAAAAACAGCTACTACTAAAAGGGTCAGGAGACACAATTTTGGCTCAGAATTTAGACTGAAAAATGCTTTCTAAACCCCAGCCTAGTAACATTGAGAAATTGGAAATATAAAATAATTGAACATCATGGCAAGCTTAAATACCAACACAGTGGCATTGGGCACTGCAATAAGACAAGAAAGTCAGTACAAGCTACAAGAGACATCGGATCATGTCTCGAACTTGAATCAGAAGAAATTACAGAGCAAAGAGAGAGTCAACTCGTGCCTGGGGAGCTGCAGCATCCCCTCAACAACGAGGTGTGGGCAACTCAGCAAGGGCACTGCCCAATGCTGGGACTCTGAACCCCACATATTTCATTGAGTGTGTCCAGAAGCTCTGCTTACACCTAGAAAAAGTCTGGACATGAACATATTTCTGCAAAGAGACCACTTGGAATTACTCAGTGAGTTCTGCGCTTAAGCTCCTGATATTCAAAAATATCCTGACATCAAGTTATTCCACATCTTA
The DNA here is from genome assembly GCF_008360975.1 of Lichenostomus cassidix. NCBI lineage: Eukaryota > Metazoa > Chordata > Aves > Passeriformes > Meliphagidae > Lichenostomus > Lichenostomus cassidix. Next base: position 3,042,644 of record NC_139503.1, on the reverse strand, counting down.
AATGCCCAACACTATAAACAGTAATAAAATGCACAAAATCATTTTAGCTGTAGAGAAATAAGGTACCAATGAAGCATCTGCCTATGGCGAGCGGGTTAATTGTCTCCTCTCAAACACGACTGGTTAAGCCAACTTTCTTTGGAGAAGAAAACCAAAACATTCAGAAACTTCTCCTGCCTAAAAATAAGTGTTAAAAGCAACACACAGAGCAGACACACAGACCTATGAGCTGCACACAGACCACCAATAAATATACAGAAACACCACAACAAAGGACGAGGCTCATCATAAAAGAAAAGTCCCATAACTGCTACTTAGACCGATACCAAAGGAAAGGGAAGTGTTTTTTGCAGGCATGTGCAAGCACATTACAGTGTCATCAAAGCACAACTTTGCTATTATTATTACTTTATGCAGCATTACAAGGTTACTGAGGTGCAGTGTTTAATAGTCTAGTCTACAGCTTTTCCTGACTGCAGGAACGCTCACCAAACTCACCATGGACCCACCCCTTCCACGGCATCACCCACCCACCAAGCTGCTCCCATCCAGAGCATCCAGCTCCCAGCTGGGAATCAGAAGACCCACTGATCCATCCTGGACACACACAAGCCATGTGAGGACCAACCATCTCCCAAGCCATCCTTAATTCATCCTCCTAAAACACCGTCCAGTTTTTCTCCATCTTTGGGAATGTGTTTCCCCCTAAGAGACAACATAGCTACGGATTCCTTTCAGCACCAATCATGTCCCCATGGCTTCTCCCACACCCCAAACCCCCAGCCCCCTCAATACGAAGAGGTAAATCACATTGACCAAGCCCAACCCAACCCCAGCCTACCAGCTGAATTTGGTGATCGCTCCTCAATGCCTCTCCCTCCAAAGGAAAATACCTTCCTGGTTTATTCTTGGTCCTGACTCAGAGAAGCTGATGCTTGAAAGTACCTAAAAGATACCATCAAACACTTGGCATTTTCAATAATTTATCTTAAATTTGCAGCCACGTACAACTGGAAAATAAAAATCTACAGCACCATCTTCTAAAAAGGCACTTTCTGAGGACTGTCTTGCTTAAAAAAAATAAAAGTCACTCCAAATTTTAAACAGTGGAACTGCTTTGTTTGAAAAGGAAGGACCCTACGATAACGACCCGTGTCAGGTGAGGGGGTACCTCAGACAGGATGTGAAAGGCCAGGGCATGTGGGATGGAAAGTGGATGGAGTCTCCCCAACACCCTCATTCCTGCCAAACCAATGCTTTGATATTTTCCTCTAACTTAAAATTTCCTTCCCCTCCATATGCACCTTTGCCTACTCAGGGGACAACAATTTGGGTTTTTAGTGTCACGGAGATCAGGATTCTTAAGATTCTGCTCGGGAGGTAAAATGTAGGATCCTGTATCTATCTTGCTCATACCTCAACTACAGAAAGTACAAAATCTTCTACCAGCAGAAAGCATCAACGAGCTCAAGCTCTAACCACGATATTCTACAAAAATGAGGAGTGAATTGGCTAAGTGAAGTTTGATTTCAACGTGTGCCAAACCAAAAATGATATTCCAAACACCCAGCATCAACCTGAAGTACCATCTTTGGGTAGAAAAGACAGACAGAAATCTTTCCCTTTGACACCCCTATGGATTTTTTCACTAGATCCAATCAACCTGCCAATAGCAGCCACGAAACTCCACAGCACTGAAAGGGACAGAGCATCTGCCCAGCCTGACCAGAGACCATGATGGCCATTTAGAAACAACCACCTTTGAAAACTGAATTTACAGGTCCAACATACATAATCTGAGCTTTTGATTCCTCGGTTATAAAAGTGCTTTGAGTAAGGTTTGAAACCCTCAGTTCACAAAACAGGGAAAATATCAAAAGTGGACAAGATAGGAAGAAAGTGTAAGAACAGGAAAAAAAAAAAAAAAAAAAAAAGGCCTCAAGCTTGAGCTTGGAATTTCACCAGAGTGAACTTTAAGACTAGTAGAAAACCAGTATTTGTAGCTGGAATTTTTACAGCAGACTATATGGTATCTCATGTTGAGCATTTTATAGGACAAGTATTCGTACATGAAGTGAAAATCATTTAGGACCAAGAGCATCTTGAAATAATTTGACTGACAACTTCCAGAAACCCATTTTACTCCTGAAAACCATTTCTGTGGCCAAACTTCCAAAAGAATACCGGAATGAATCCTATAAAAATAACTTTTGGACACGTGTAACCAGATGACACATTGAACAGTGACACAGCGATCCTGAGTCAAATGGCCACGGCTCAAGTCCCTAGAAGGGGAAAAAGGCGACTTACAGTGGAGTCACTCCTCCTGTTGGCAGATATCACAAGTTTAACGCCTCAACCACAAACATTCTGTGATTCTCTCCAGCTCTGGATCTACCAGTGGCCAGGTGGGAGGTTTGGGCAGGGCTGGCTGGGTGAGGAGGGGCTCAGCTGGCAGCCCTAGGGTCTGTCCTTGCAGCCAGAGATACCCTGGGGCTGCTCCTGGCCCTGAGCTGGGGCCCTGGGCCTGTCCCCACCATGGGAGCACTTAGTGGCACTTGTTCAGTACAAGTGAGGTCTCGGTGCAGTGTCTGAGGAGATGGGAACTGCTTTTCTCCACAGGCAGAAACCCGAGGCCGGTGTCTGCAAAGCAAGAAGAGCCATCAGCCTGTGCCCACCACGTCCCTCTTTGGACTATCCACAGCCAGCTCCCGGCCGGAGAGGGGGATCTGCTGTGCCACTCAAGATTTCCTCAAACAGCACATAAAATTTGAGATTTTTTTTTTTTCTTTTTCAAGGAGAGCAGGTACAAAAATAAAAGAAATCCATATACTCTGAAAATATACTGGAAACTGCCACCACAGATGAGGTACCATTTATCCCGACCCCCCACCCCCAAACTGCAAACATCAAAATATATATGTTTTTAAACAAAAGAAGAATATCTGGCTATTTAATCTCAGTTAAAATGACAGCACCCTTTGTTACACTTGATATTTCACACCATTAATTCTCTTTTGAAAAAAAACCAAGATATCTAACTAACCTTGATTCCTTGCTTTTCTCCTCATTCCTTAGTGCAGTAATTGTCCATCTCCATTTAAATAAATATAGCAGCTACAGCATCATAAATGTGTGGCCCTCACAACGTCAGTAATTGATATCGTAATAGAAAGAAGTATCGGCACTTGACGTAGATATTTGCAAAACCAAGAAGAGAGATTAAAACTTCCAAATACTCTTCACATGAAAACCAGGTACAATGTTACCTTGACAACTGAAGTCACTTTGCCAATGAAGTTTCTTTAGTTTTTGGTGAAAGTAGCGAGCAAAAAAGCTTCTCAAATCCGAGTCACCGAGCGTGGGCGGGATGAGAAGCGGCTTTGAAAGGAGAGTTAGAAGGCTTTGTAAAAAGGAATTTTCAGCTAAATGCCAGAAGTCCACAAGAACCCTTTGTAAAACAGGATTTTTTTTTTTTAAAAAAAAAGTTCTCCATTTTAAAAGAAATTTCTGTATAAAGCTTAAGCTGAACCTTTTACAAACGGCACTGCTACTTAGAGAGCTTTAGGAGAAAAGTGTCAGGTCACAGACTAGGAAAAACATCTGAGAGACTCACTGAGAAACCACCTCACTGAACGATTCAGTCACACCCCCTCCCTGCACCAGGTGCATCAAAGGTGCTCACAGGGAAAGGCCATTCCAAGGTGGGGCCCCTGGCTCCAGGGGTTCCCAAGCCCTTGGGACCTGCTGAGCCCCCCAGCCATCCCCCTGCTCCCCCCTGAGCACCCCCAGCCATGCCCAGCCCCACCACTGCTTCCAGTGCAATTCTAGCTTTGCCAAGTTAGTCTCTTTACATTATTTTCCTTAATTTTGGAAGATAAAATAGGTATCTACACCAGCTGTTAGTAAAGCTCTTGCAGACAGTGTTGTGAGCAGCACTACAGACATTTCCATACAATATACAAATGCACAAAATACAGTACTTGGTTTTCTGGCAGAAAAAAAGGGGGTTCATGCCTGGTGAAGCAAAACGGGCTCAGATTTTAGGCTCAAAATACAGTATATTGGCAAACAGCGGATTTGGTGAGAACGAGGAGAGAAGCTACTTAGACCAACCAGGTTTTCATGTGAGAGCAGGTGGAGGTCGGGAGGGCTGGGATCACAGCAATGCCCATACAAACAGCTGCAGTAAATATACTATGAACCAGTGCAAATAAAAACAGTCAAAAATGCAGTTCACGAGTTTACAAAGTGCAAAACTCCCCAGTCCCCTCGTTGAATAAATGCTCGTCTCTGACATCTTAAACATTGGTTTTAAAGTGGAATGAAAGAGTCCCATTGGTTTGTTTCACATTTCAGTGATTTAACATGTTAGAACTATCCCAGCCCTCTTTATTTGCAAAGTGAAATGAAGTTACCAATAACTTAATTTTAAAAGGAAAGTCACTATCAAAGAGGAAAAAAGCCTAAAAACTTTTATTAATTCCAGACATTTTACTGATGTCAAATAGGTTTAACTAAGCATGTAAAAACTGAGATCTTAATACAAAACCCTTTCCATTTAATTCAAATATGCTCCACATTTCAAAGCCAAAAGTAAGGCCAATTCCTTTGTTAAATCAAAAGACTGCAGCGACAAGTAAAGCTTGCAGAAGTCTAGAAGCATTTTTTGTATTTTTTTGATTTAAAAAAGGAAAATTCAAGATTCCTTCTGACTATAAAACTTTCCTTTCAAAATTAAGGCTTTTACTTTGTCCTTTTAAAATCCTGGAGGTGTCCATTCTCCCACAGTCCGTGGTACAGACACTGCTTCAGTACAGCTCAATGGACACAGTTTTTCTTTAGAATGCTTATTGCACTAAAAGATAGCAAAACAAGTTGTCAGTTTCTTTTTTTAAAAATAAACATGATTACGTTTCTAAAAAATAAAAGTTGCTGTTGACCATATGTTCTGTAATAATTAAATTAAAGCATTATTATTACTCTAATAAATATAAAAGAAACAAAAGGAAGCTAAACTTCAAACACACATACATATGAATCACATTAAGGTGTGAGAGGCAGCAAGTAAAGTAGCAGGTTTCTTTTTTTTCCAAAAAGACCTTAGCTCTAAAGTTTCAGTTCTGGTGGTTACTGTATGTCATCCCAGAAAACCTGGGACATCGGATCTCACGTGAAGCTTCAACAGATTTGACTTGCCAGATAGGAAAAAATTGAAACTTTTGGACTAGGTAAAACAGCAGCTTTAGTAAATTCCCCCAGGGAGCAAGAAGAGTTGGGTCATTACTGCCTGCACATGAACCACAAGCTTCTTGGATTGCTTTTGAAAGGGAACTCTTGGAGCTGAGAACTCCAAAGCTGTGAGAAAAGACACAAAGGCAGCCGTTGGCTAAATTAGGTTGAAATTATTGGATTAGTGTGCAAAACATCTTCCCCCCGTCACTGTTTCCTAGCTAGTGCTGTACATTCCAATGCACTTGGATATGTTCACATTCGAATGCTCGATGGCAATACTGAGAGAAAGATTCCTCAATGTACGGGGGGGGGTTAAAAACTTAATTATTTTCTTTTTTGCACACTTCCCTCCTCCAAACAATCACTGTGATTGTTCCTAAAAGGTGGTTTGTTTTCTGTTTTAAATTACACAATAGATTTTAGTTTATTATTACTATTCTTTTTTTTTTTGCAACAATAGTTGTGCTGCCGAGCAACTTGAGGTAAAGGCAGAAGAGGGTTAAACTACGAGAAATAATAATTAAAAAAAAATGATGGCGGCGCTTCCCACGGGAGCCCGCCCCAAAAAAGCAGTTGGCTGGTTTCATATTGCATAATAGTGCTGTGTTCCTGGATGAAGTAAACAATCTTCCTCGTGTCAATTTAAGGGTGAGCCTCTCGCCCCTGCACAGCGTCAGCTCCAGCACGATGGGAGGCACAGCCCCTAAACCAACCCCCTGGAAACATACATTGTATGTGGCTTAAGTTCTCAGTTCTCCTCTCCGTGAGTGTCTCCCGGGTCATTGACTTAAGCGAAGTACATCGTGCGTAAGGTGTCTTGGTGAATCTGTACAGCCTTCGCCAGGGCCTGCGGGTCTCGCCCGTTGCTCTGTCCTGACACGTGGCTCCCTTCAGCACTGCAGGGAACGAGGGAGAGACAGGCAGGGCTGTAAATTGTATTAATTCAGATCAAAAAGCTGCTTTCGCATCTCTTCGACAGAATCACAGAATCGCTGAGGTTGGAAATACCTCCGAGATGGAGTCCAACCTGTGAGCGATCCCAACCTCATCACCCAGCCCAGAGCACTGAGTGCCATATCCATATCCAGCTGTTCCTTGAGCACCTCCAGGGATGAGGACTCCACCACCTCCCTGGGCAGCCCCATTAATGCCTGACCACCCTTTCCATGGAGAAATTTCTCCTGATGTCCAACCTGACACTCTCCTGGCACAGCTTGAGGTTGTTTCCACTCAACCTGTCCTTGTTCCCGGGGGGCAGAGCCCAATCCCCACCTGGCTCCACCCTCCTGTCAGGGAGTTGTAGAGACTGAGAAGGTTCCCCCTGAGCCTCCTTGTCTCCAGACAAGGGGCCTCCTGAGCCCCCACAGCTGCTCCCCATAGGACTGACTCCAGACCCTTCATCAACAGCACCAGTGACAAAACTGGACTCTGAGAAATATCAACTCTTGTATTCACCCAGCAACCTTGAGGCTTTTGACAAATCTCTTCACCATGGCTGCTCAGCTTGTTCATCTAAAAATAAGCCTGTTATAAATACATTGATGGCTTGAAGGTTATAAAATATTTCTGACGTACAGAGCTAGATAAGTGGAAGCACTTAACATTTGGTTCATTCATGACTACTGATCCTAAAGCAAAAAAATTAAATCCGTGGCTTGATTCCCTCAGACCATGTCAAAGTCATAACAAAATACTTCAGTAAACTGAATTCTTTTAATCTCAGTGTTATTCAGTAGAATCCACCAGCCCACTCTGGTCTGATGTAGAGCAGCAACTGCCAGGAGTGATGATCTTAACATCAGTCCCAGAGCTAACAAAAACTAACTGCAAAACCAGCACGAATTACTTGTAGTACAACAATTTCAGGCCTGACAGTGGAGGAGAGCAGTGGGGACCAAACCCTGAGTACAGGCTGTGATTTACCTGTCGTGTTCTTTGTCCACGAGGTGGTAGCGTGCTCTGAATGCCACCAGGTGAGCGTAGTAGGCAGGTGCAGGGATGGAGACGGAGCGGGTGCAGCGCACGTAGGTGTGGCACAGCTGGTAGGTCAGCAGCTGCAGCTCGTCTGCTGTGAAACAGTTGTCATCCCACAGGACGTGGTAGTGGGAGGGACGGCTGGTTCCCTGGGGACACAGGGACTGGGGGTCACTTCTCTGGGTTTCCATAAACAAGTCAGGTTTTGATGTTCAGAAAGGGCCAGGCTAGCTAATGTGAACTCCTATGTAACAGCGGCCAAAGCTCACTTTTATGTCAGGCCTAAATGTATTTAAAGATGAATAAGTCTAACATATGCATGATTATATTGCTCTAAATATTCTTGCTTGGATAAAATCCCTTCTACATAATCCTCAGTGATCAACACCTGCTCCTAACCACAATTACACCACCTTTTACCTACCCACAATCACACCATTTCTCACAAAGACACATTTCCCAGAGAAATAACCAGTGCTTTTAAATCCTTCCAGCTCCTGAGCACCCTAACTGCAACTATGAACACAAGAAACTCAAGTTAAATCTTACAGTGCATCTGAATTGGGTAAATAGTTGTGCTTTAGCCAAGCTCCAAGTCTCTCTTTTTAAAATAAATATATCTGAAGTATCAATTTACTTGAGGTTTATGCTTTGCTATATCAAACACAATGAGCTGCAGCTACACCCAGCATTTCTGCTTCAACTTTGATACAATTTTTTTTCAAGGGGCCAAAAATCAGTATAAAGATTGACAAATGCCCCACTGAAATTATTTAAAACTGGAAAAGAAATCATGCCCAGCCAACCTAAACAAAACTGATGACAATGTGGTCAGACTCACATGAAAATAATTTAAGGAGTAAATTTTTTTTACATTTTAAGCAATAGCTGATACAAATAGCAACTTTTTTTTCAAAAATAACATCACAAAATAAAGTGACCTCTTTAAAATAAACTTTAAAACAGCATCACTTACCACCAGTACTAATTTAAAGGTGCAACAGAGACCACCTCTTAACTAAATCATTCTCTATATCCCACAATAATGTCTTATCTCAGGTAAAACTGGGCTAAAAGAACATTTCCCTTCTAAATAACTGTTTGCAAATAGGTGACACAAAAGGGAGAAAAACAAGGTGTTCTAAATTCACATCTACTTACACAAAGCAACCATACCTGTATTCCAGCATGGCTACAGAGGTAAAAATCAAACTCGTAGGGGTGTGTAATGTCTGTATCTACAGTTGTCCCAGCTGGAATATTGCCACTTCGTCCAACCTAGAGAAGAGGTTTGTTAAGTGCGGCCTCAGCTGTTTATACAGCTCAACTGTAATGAAAAATACAAGTTTCTATTCACCACTGGCGAGGTTTCGGCACATGAAGTGCCACAGAACTGTTTGGAATGTGCCACTACATCAGCCTTGGAGATTTGACAAGGACACTGGATGGCTCTCCAGCACCTTACACAACACTGTACCTCCAGCACATCAGAACTTTCCAGCTCAGGCTGAAGAGCTGAACATTCGTATTTAGAATTATCAGCTTCAGTTTGGATCGACTGACTCAGAAAAAAGGTTCCATTATTTTGTACTTTCTTCTCTTACAATTGCTGGAGATTGGTCCTGAGCAGTCACATGGACTTTAGCTCCAGTGCAAGGTTGTGGGGTTTTTTAACATACTTAAGGCCAATGATTTTTCAATTTGGGGCCTCATTTTATCAAATCAACACTTCCCTGCATGCACAGACCAGATGGACACAAGCCCACGCTAATATTTTTTCCAGCAGCCTAAAAGCTTGACATGAAGCTTTCCCAAAAGGCTCCTCTCAGAAGGCAGTGATTACCCTTTCTGTTCTGTCAGCACAGAACAGCCGCGTATGATGTCGCTTCTGCACCACAATGTAGGTTATTCCAGGCTGGTAATCCTTCTCCAAACTGATGCAGGCTTCTCTAATGGCCAGCAGTTCATAATACAAAACCTACGAGCACAAGAACAGAGGAGTTTATATTTTTCTTCCACTGTATTCTACACACAACACCCACTAACTCAGTGTAGTTAACAGAAGGTACAATGTTGGCACACAACTGGTAATCTTAGAAAGTACTTAAGAGATATGTGGTTTCCCAAGTTTGAAGACTTCTCCTTCCCAGACAGGAACTGAGCTGCAACTCTTCTTACCCAACAAGATTACAAAATTCTCCCCTTAAAAGTCTCACTTATTTTGTGTAAATGTAAGCAACTCAAACAGTACAAAACAAGACCTGGAGTTACTACAGAGTAACAGAATCCTTCAGGAAACCCACAACTGAACCAACCTGTCGGAACTGTCCCTCAGAGACCCCGTCCCTGTAGAAGATGATACGGGTGGGCTTGAACCGTGTTGATTTGTAGAACTGGATGAGCAGCTCCCTGACCATGGAGGCCAGGTCCTGGATGATCTCCTGCCGGGGCCGCTGGACCCTCACCGTGGCACAGTACCGGCTGGGATGAGCATCCATGCTGCCTACAACCTGCGCGGAGAGTGCAGAAGGGAAGGCTTCAAGCTCAAATCTATACCAAAACAACTAAAAGCAAAAACAGCCAAGAGTAGCAAGTACAAGATGCTTGTGCTAAACAACAGCCAGAGTAACACTGTCAATAGGAACTTCCACATGGTACAGGTTTAATACGTTTTGCCCCCTAGCACCCTCAGATGTACCTGCAGAATTTGGCTTCTTGCTAAGGTGTATTTTTATAATCCAGGGAGACATTTTTCTGTGAAGTTTTCTCACCTTTTACACAGAGAAGAACCTCAGCTTCCCTTAATTACTTTAAACACAGATGCAGTTTCCATAACTGCAATCATTGCATCTAAAATACCAAGGGGACAAAGCAGGAGAGGACTGATCAAGCCTCCAATCACCACCTTGAGCTCCTGGACTGTACCAACACAAAAGGTAAGAAATACCAAGACCACTTCTGCCAAACCAGGCCTTTAATTACACATTTCTCCTTTAAAAAGACAAAAAATATTATTAGCTAACATTACCAAGCTGTGTTATTTCCTTGGGAATATTTCCATAGAAATATATTATTTAATACTGCCATTTTACCTTGATTTAAAAATTAAAGAGCTAAGAAACCAGTCTGAAGTATCAAGCAGGTTTTTTCCTTTAAATACCTGATTTTTAATAACATTGGGAATATGTACAAAGAACTGGTATAAGCCCTGAAAGATATTTGATACAGACATATAGTCCATGAGTTGCATTTTCTATTCTAACATTTACCCAAGATGAAAAAAACCTGCACGTAAATTTAATAAAACTTACAGCAGCAATGGAAGGCTTCTTTCCATCTCCAGCTGGAGGGTGAGTGACATCAGCTCCCAAAAAGATCACTGGCTGCTGGAACACAGAAGGTCTTCAAAAAGAAAAAAGTGCTAAGTCACACTCGTAGCTGAAGAGCTGCCGCAAGGTCATATCTCACCGCGGGGGTTGTTTCTGTCTCAGCCTTATCAGGTACCCGGGCCAAGGCTCAACAATGGGATCTTTGTGCACAAGAGGTGAACTTGGAACCCTCCCCAGCAGAGCCCAAAACACACCACAAACATGCTGCCAGAACTGGGGAGTGACTCTGCTGGGGACCAGCCCTGGGGCTCGAGTGAAGCAGTACGGATGGGGGATTATGGAGCACCCAGTGCTTGGGACTCCCCAAAGCACCAGCACAAACATTATTCTGGTCTCCAGGACTTGAGCAGCAGGATGGTCTCACAATGCCTTCAAAATGTTCTTCCCCCACACCACTGTTCCACATTTCAACTTTGATACTGATCAAACATTTGACAAAAACCTTGGCTGAACACCTAACTCACAGACCAACCACGACTCAGTCTGTGCTGGAAGGAATTTAATTCTACCTCAAATATCACATGCTATTATCAGACGAATACTTTAACATAAAACTTGGCCATATTTAAATTTTGGGTGCTAAATAGCAAATGTAACTACATCTCCAACACAGTCTGCAGAGTCTTACCTTTGATGAGGTACAAGGATGTTGTTGATTCCTCCTAGTTTAACGTTAATCTTCAGGCACAGATTTGAGAGGGTCTGTGGAGATGTTTTAATGACGTTCTTGACCTGAACACACTGTGTGGCCATTCCCAACAGTGTATCTCCCACACGCTTCACCTCCGCTGAGAAGTAAACACAAGGAGACAACTTGAGTCCATTTGAGGTTATTGTTGTGTTTTGATCTTATCTAAGTCACAATAATTTCAGTCTACATACTCTGCAGTAAATTCTACCTTATCTGCATACTCAGACCTGCTTCCAATTTATCTTCAGACACAAAACAGTGGTTTCTAATGCCTAAAGGATGATTCAGAGTAATTTTTAACATATGCCAAGCAGCAGATTTCTCCAAGTGATACCTGACGGAGCAGGTAAAGACAGAGGTGTGCCCTTACCATACACTGGTGTCTTCCCTGGCAGGATGACAATGATGAGCTGAAGCCCTGAATAGGTGTTCTTGAGGTGTCGGAACATGGGCTCTACACTGTCTGCACCCTGGGCGTACTTGCAGAAGCAGGGCTGGCCCTGGATTGGCATCCCGGCATCCTTGGAGATCTTGCGCAGCTGGTCTGTGAAACCCCTGAAAATGAGGAGATTTTTTGATTTTTGCAGTTGCAACAGTACATAATAACCAAAGCACAAAAGGACAGAACTGTCAAAGGAGGATGATTCCAAATAGCTTTTAAAGTAGCATTTTAAAAACGTTCATTTTGTGAAGACTGTACAGCTGTGAAACACCATGAGCCAGAAGAGGCTAAAAAATAGTTTAGACATCTTTAGTACTTTGTTCAAGATGCCAGAAGGGACTATATACACTGATGTCACAGGATGAACACCCCACTGTGTACCCAGCACAGTATTTTGACTGTAGCTTCCAGCACAGAAGCAAACCAGCCTGGATTCTAACACCTCAGATTAAACCCAGGTAAAACACTCATTGTAATCCTATATTTATGTTTCACTCCATTAACAGAACAGTCCAAAGCCTGAACCATGACATGCCTTACTTCAGAATTTCTTCTCTGCACTGTCTCTGTGTTGCAAAGCAAGCTATGGCCCACATCTTGATCTCCACCCCAGTGTGGAACTGCTTCCCTCGCATGTCCCACACGCCATGACTAGGTGTTGCCACAGTTCGATTCTGGAGAAACAAAAGAGACAGATGCTCAAGTGACTGAAAAAGAAGCAGCCCGTGCTATTTGCAGTTTCAGGATGATAAAAAAGAGTTTATAATTCGAACTTTGATCCCTGTAGAGTTAAGGTGTACAGGAAATCACTCCTCAAAATGGAAACCAAAGGAAAAGCCAAAGCCTCACCCGTCCTCCGTACTGCAGCATCGGGGCTGGGAGCACACGCCCTGTCACATGGGCCATCTCATCCCGCACTTTGAACTGGAACTCTTGGACAAATGGATCTGCATCATAATTTGCACTTCTCACCTAGGAGAGATTTTTCCACGTTACAGAAGTATGTGATTATAATCCGTATAACAAACAATAGGCTAACAGGAACACTGCAGAAGTGTTCTTAAATTGAAAAAGGCTTAGATTTAACTGCTCACCACTGTCAATCGATCCCCAGTGAAAACAATTACTACCATGAGAGATATTGGATGATATGGTTTCTGCTCCCTTCTCCCTTCATTACTCAAGTGCCCATATGCAGTTTGCTCATTCAAAAGCATTTTGTCTCCACAGTAAATTAATTGCAGAGATGATAATGCAAGAGCCCATACTACAGACTCACGCTATTGGAGCAGCCATTTAAAAAAAATTCCTATTTTAAAAAAGTAGTAAAAATCTGTTAAGTTAAAGGACAAAGAGGAATGAAAAGACTAGGAAGCTTTGCATGGAAGTAATCCAGCCCAGTGCCACTCTGAGCAGTGTCCCACAGAGCTGGGATTGGGGCACTCACCAATCTGCTGATCTCCTCCTGCCTGTCTGGGGCAGACCTGGCTGTTGCTTTGATCATGGTCGATGTCTGATTGTCTGTCAGCTTCTTGATGCACCGCTGGCCAGCCACGATGTTACACACCTGCAGGGGAAAGCAGAAGCATTAATTCACACCAGGAGCACTCCAAGATCACCACACTACACACACAATACTGTGCTGTCACTATAAACCACAACCCCAATGTGTTTAAGCAACTGCTTTTCTTTCTCGTAGTTCTAAACTTTAAAGCACTTTAAGGTGCAAACAGTCTTTAGTAAAATTAAACTGTGATGAACATGTAAATCTGTAAACACACTTGTACTGCAAAGAGCACTAATTCTTTATGTTTTGCCAACTGATAGAACCTACCCAAACCCAGATGATCTATCAGAGTAAGGCCCTTACTTCTAAAGGCAGGTAGGTGTGTTTTTGTTCCTGTCCCACTTGCAGACAAGGAAGGTGAGGGTATTTCAGCTGGAGGTTGTATTTCTCTCTGAAATACTGTGCTACTGTCCTCTCCACAGTCTGGCCATTTTCTAGCTGTAAAGGAAAGCTGCAAAGACAGACCTTTCAGTAAAGTATTAGCTGTCAAAAACCATCATCCCAAAATTAATGAAATATCAGGTCCTGTTACTCAGTGTGAAACAATCACACATTTCATGCTGTGACAAAAAGCCTCTTACGTTTGATGACTTGCAGGCCGTCTCGTTACATTACAGACTCGGTACTTCCTTCTCATTGTCCCACAGTGAGTCACTTCTACCTTTAGACCTGCACAAAAGCATAAAAAAACCTGATGCCATAACTACACAAAAATATACACAGGGGACACAGGGTTTCAAATGATAGAACATAACAGCTTTGGGGTCAGCACTGAATAGCTCAAACGTAAAAAATTATTATTCTCTAAACATTTTTACTTTCATTATAATTTGAGTTCTGACTAATCCTGATTACTATCCTCAGAAAGAAATCATGACGTAGAATATTTAATGTTCACTGTCTTCTGAATTTCCTGTAGCAGTTTCATTTAAAAAGCATTGACTGAACTTAGGAGAGCTGTTTTCACCATAACCTCTTGTTCTCATTCTCAATCTTGCACATGTCTCCTAACTTATCAGTTCCAATGTAATTGAAAGGACAAAACCAGGTTTCTACTTTATCATCTTTCCCCCCAGCTTTGTGCCCACATTCAGCATGTAATTCTCTCTAATTTCACTGGCCAATTTTAACTTTGCATTTTGAGCATCTCATCTCAAAGCACCCAGCCTACACACCACAGCCTCTCCAGACTTATCTCTGCCCACGATAATCTTGACAGTGGCAGCTCCAAAAGGCTCTGGGGGTTGTTGCTGTGACTGTGCACACACCGTGCTGTTCACACAGAGCAGCCTCAACATCTGCTGGGAGCACTGAGCTTATCACACGAGGGCTGCACAGCATCCCCACGCTGCTGTCTTTCCCCAGCCCCACGGGACAGAAGGCAGCTAAAAACAGAGCCTGGGTACTCAAAGGATTCACCTACAGTAGTAAAGTCTAATATTAGTGAAGTCTAGTAGTAAGGGCTTTTGAGAGAGCAATTGGTTGTCTCATACTGGTGAGGCTCGTGTGGATTGTGGACCAGTGACTGAACAGCCACCCAAAATCAAGTTCCCAGGTGCCAGACACCAGACTGTGTTTAGTTTACTGGAGACACAGAGATCACAAAGAAGCACTGACTGTACCTCCTTGCTCCCTGACAACACGAATTGCATCAAGAACATCAGTATTACTCAGAGGATGGCACAGTCAAAAATAAACCACCACTGCCCAGACACGGCATTAAGAGAAAACAGAGAAAAGAAACCATGGGGCACTGTGACCACAGTCAAGGGCTGATGAATACAGACATATCTCAAACCCATTCCCTGCTTTGTCATTACTCTGCTGTGACACTACCAAGGCAGTGCCCTCCCCCAGTGCTGCTTACACACTGCCAGCTCTAATGCAGGGCTTGTTTTGCTGTATGTGGTCACATCCTGGCTGGAGCTCCCAGATCCTACAGCAGCAAAGACAAGCCTGAGAGCAAAGGGGTAACTTTCAATGTTCTCTGACTATGGTAACAGAGTCTCTGAGGCATCTGAGATCAAGCAGAGGCAGTTTCTCCATCTCCAGTTACCTGCCCTCCAGAGGGAAGACAGACAAGCAGATGTAAAAGGGGGCATGTTAGGACTAGTACAAAATAATTCCTTTAAGTCTTTTTTCAGTTATGACTATTCTTTGAGCACATCCCTTTATGACTATAGTTCCAATTTACATTTTTGCTGCCCAGTATTTCAGCAGAGTCTAATCTTGCATCAAGTGTTTCAGAGCTGAGCTCCTTCAAGGCTTTTCTCTCTGCAAATTACACTGGAATGAAGGATATGGGAAAATACAAGCCCAAGTAGCATATATGGAATGAAACCACTCAAATCAGCAGCTTATGCAATTCCTTTGGAATGGAATTTGGCCTTCAGCTGCAAGTGGTACTTGTTTTTCCACAAGGCAATCAGTTATTAGAAGTCACTGTAACATAACTCTTTCAAAGAATCAATGTTAGCCTTGAAATCAATGTTCAATTTGCCACAACATATAAACAGCAGGAGCCCACACACAATGCCAGGTGGCCTCAGGGACCCTGGGTTAGGAGAGGTTGGCACCAACCACTCACCTCTGCCCAGGCAATGAACAACATGCTCCCTCTTTCCCTCTAAGCCACTGGGAATGTTTTTCAGCTCCCATTTCTGCAGAGCCACATTGTTTCTCTTGGGATTAGAGCTATACACATGGGTACTACAATTTTCTTGGCAGTTCCAGGCCCTTCTGAGTCACATTAACTAGGCTTCCAGTCATAACAATTCCCTTAGAATTACCTTGATTGTGTTACCTGGGACAAAACAGACCCATTTGTACTCACCCTTTATCTCTTTGGTGAATTTTACCCGATGAGAATCAGTCAGAGGTCTTGGTTGTTCATCAATATTATGAATGTCAAGGACTTCACACATGAACTGAATTACGGGTTGTGCTTTGTAGAAGGCAGTGGCAGAAACTACAAAGAGCAAAACATTAAGTGTAAAAAACCCCAGTGAAGGTGGTGTGAAGCAGTACATACATCAATATTTCTTAGAATTCCACGTAAACCTCAAGCACATTTAGAAACAGAACAGCGAGTCCTGCAAGAGTAAAAGATCAAAAAGCCATGAGAAGGTCCACGGTGACACATCTGTCTCCAGTAGAGTCATCCTGCTATTACTTGGAATTTCGGGGGTTTGAAAGGGTTTTTCCCTGAAGAACATTTATTTCTAGAGAGCTGCAGTGCCCCAGAGAGACATTCTCTTTCACCTCTGTACGGAGCTGCAGAGACAGGATTAATATCTCTCTGCTGCAGACTTTTGAATATTAAAAGCTAACATTATTCAATATGCAATATAACTTTGTCAATTACACAATCTGCTCAATTAGTGAAACAATATCTGGTATAGATATGAGCACTATTTTGACTGTGCACAAATTGTGTTGGTGTAGTGGGGAGTGAAACCCTTGATCTGTTCAAATCTCTTACCTTCCCCACATGCTAATAATCCAATTACTTTAAGTGAGAATATGCTGTTTTTAAGCAGGACAGCTGACTCCTTCCATGGAAGGAAGATCATAAATAATCTTCTTGACAAAGTTATAAGCAACTGAAACACCTTTGGCAGGAAAGGTGGGGTGGCACTAGACAGAGCTCAGACACAAACTGTTCCACATGTTTAAAACTTTAAATGGCAACAACAGAAAAAAACCACTCAACAAGCATTTATTTATCAGTTTTCCAGATCTCATGTACCAAACCACATCTGTGCTCATACAACCCAACATTCTTCAGACATGTGTCACTTGAGCAGCCTGCCAACCTCACATGACGCATCGGCCAACACCTCCGGATGCCTGAATTGCTCCGGATTTCTGAGTGACCCTCAATCCTCACACTCCCCACCCTGGCAGTGTGTGGGTTGTCTCCCACAGCAACACTTCCATGGAGAGCCTCATACAAGTCAAACAACTCAAAAGCCTCCAGTGATAGGATCTGAAGGCAATTTCACAGCCTCAAATCAGGAAACAGAGCAACAGCTCCATGAACCACCGCTTACAAAGGGCTTAAAATTTCTCATTCACAGGCAGGACTGAAAAATTTCTACTCCAAGAGTTACTACTGCACTTGCTAATGTTGGTAAGAAAAACCTGCCTGACAAAGTAACAGCACAGCATGTCATCAACTGGTGTAAATTCATCCTCTTCTCCTACCTGAACTGCAGCTCTCTCAGTACATGGCCTACAGATACCAGCACTGGTGGTTTCTGGGACAGGTTAAGATTGTTACATTTGTTTTTCAAATCACAGCTGCTGTTAGAAAGGCAATTTTACAAGAACAAACCGTGTGACTTCAGTCACACGAGAATCACCGACAATTTACGTAAACCAGAGCGCGTGGACTTGCAAATTTTCAGCAAGACAGCTCAACATCTGCAATATTTCATTATGCTCCAAGCAGATGCTAAGCACAACCTGACTTGGAGTGCTCAGTGTAGAGCAAGACAATTTACC
Organism: Lichenostomus cassidix; assembly: GCF_008360975.1. Classification (NCBI taxonomy): domain Eukaryota; kingdom Metazoa; phylum Chordata; class Aves; order Passeriformes; family Meliphagidae; genus Lichenostomus; species Lichenostomus cassidix. Next base: position 3,024,840 of record NC_139503.1, on the reverse strand, counting down.
TTGGGTTTATGAAGCATTTCAAAGACAGTGAGAACTGAATGTGAATCAGAAAACCTCAGGCAGCACCTGCACCTCCACCACTGACACTTTTCAATGGGGGTTTAACAACTAAATAGAGTTGAGTGCTTCCAGGACGTGAGTCTGACACAGGCACCAGTTGGTCTCAGATCCATTCATCTGGGACTCAATACAGTGCTGCAGAGATTATGCTTTTGCATAAGAAAGCCCATCCCAATCAGCCCTATTCAGAGAAGTGTTTGGGGTATGTTTTACAGTTTTCTTGGAAGTACTGAGCACCACTCACTGTGTACAGCTGCACAGAGACACAGAGTAGGCAACCTGCCTCTGTCACTGGAGCTATACTAATACTGAAATTAAGTAGGAAAACAAGCCCTGTGCAATTCCTTCTTATGTAGGGATATTGGTTTTAATATGGCAGTTAAATTCCTGCTCAAATACTGACATGATGACAAATGCAGAGAAGACTAGAATTTCTAGGTAGCCTTTGCCATACAGGTCTGGTCTGAATCTCAGCCGTGAATCTCCACTTACCATCGATGTTGAGCATCATTTTCCACATGGCAGGTCGGACTGACTGATGGAACCCAAACCAGACCTCCCTGCCTCCTCCCAAGGGGTGGTCATAGCCTTCTGGAGCTGAGAAGAAGGAGCGGCCCACAGGGGTGTACCTGGTGAAAAAGGTGGTCACACATTGATATTCTTGCTTTCCAAACTTAAAATTCTTGTAACAAAGATTGTAACACACAGCACTATTTTTTGGTATTTGGTGTACCAGCAACCTGTGACACGAAGCAAATTCAAACAAAATACCCTGAACACTTCTGTTCTTATTGCAGTGCTTTTAAATTTAGACAAAACATTTACAGTTTTTAGCAAGGCACAAACCACTTTCAGTTTTCACAACAAATCAAGAACTAAGTTAACTTACCCTTCCTGATCTTCTGCTTCAAGAAAGTGGAATCTCGATCACAGCAGAGTCTGTACAACACCCTTATCTATACTGGCCTGACCCTCAAATACCATTTTACCTATTTCATAGGGAACTTTTGAACACAAGATACACTGAGAGAAGTAAAAACTATGGGGGAAAACAAAGAACTAGAGGAAATAATGTTTCTCCCACAGGTAGCAAACAGCTGCTCCTGAGCCTCCACACCTCCTGTCTTGTAATGCACAGGCATTAGTACAAAGGTTAACATCTTTGGATGTGGGGAAGCTGAGGAACATTGGCTTCCATAAAACCACATGCCACTTTTTTTAGGAGTCAGTTACACCAAGTGAAACCCATCAGAGCAAAGCCATCCTGCTGTCTAAAACCAGCAAACTTCAAAAGTAACTTTTATCGACCAGATCAAGTGAAATTTGCCTTCTCTAAATTTCAGGGTTCTGAGATAAAATAACAAACATTTTTAGGGCAGGTATCTGGTCCCAGCCATGGATTTCAGACATGAGAAACATGCACTGGTGACTGTGTATCCATGGATTAAAGAGACTCGTGCTTTTCACAGGCACTGCCATCACTTGACTCAAGCTGAGCAGAACCAGGACAGCAGTGCTACAGCTCACTGGAACCTCTCAGCATTTCAATTCAGGCCTATTATAAATGTCTGCTGTTTCTTGATATTTTCCAACACACACATCACCTGCTCTGCCTACAGAAACACTTGTACAGGACAGGCTACAAGCTCCCCATTCAGCTCGCCAGCTGTGCTGCATAGGGGAATGAGCAGTTTCTCTTTTCACCTGTGAAGAAATGGGGATGAAGGTCTCCCAGTGGGGATACTTCAGGTAAAGACAGACTGCAGGAAGACAGTGAACCTACTTCATGGAGGGGAGGTGTCGTAGCACCACATCGACAGCATGAACAGGGTTAGTGCTGATAGGTTTGTCTAGTTCCAGAGGCTCAGGCAAGGTTCTTCCTGTCAAAACTTCATGCAGCAAGTGCCAGCTCACCCGAGAAACAAACTTTATTGACACTTTGAAGGGACGATCTTTTCCACCTTCTCCTGGTAGTGTCACATCCAAATCCACCTGGGCAGGGGAGGAAAAGAAAGAAATAAAAAGCAGCTGCTTAATCTGGGGTCTGGTAGCCTTGAGATCCCACTCCTTCCCATAACTGGGCGAGAGACTCAAAAACTCAAATATTGAAGACACAGCACATTTGATAAAAGTATGTTATACAATGCAGAGAGTGAAGAGAACTGGGCCCTGACCAAGTAGAAGAGGATCATACAACTTTGTGTCACCTCAAATCAGAAAGCAATACATTCTAGAAAAACTTTGGTTTGTTTTTTTAATTCATCATAAGATCATGTGTTACAGTCTGTAAAACTAAATGTTTTAATAGCTTTTGCTGTAGAAAGCAGCTGCTAAAGTCTACAGGAAGTTCTGAATGCAACTATTACCTGAACATTAACACACACTGGAATTTGCAGGAAATACATCAGAACTCAGTTTCGATACAGATTCTATAAAATACTTCCAGCTTTTCTAAACTCAGCAATATTTAAAGTTGGTTTATTCTTCTTTCCTATGAAGTTTCTACCAGTATAATGTTTTCCCAGTTATCTTACCCCAGTAGTGGCCACAGGAAGTGGATTGGCTGTATAGAGGCTTCTTTTCCCATCATAAACTGGTCTACGGTCCCCAAATATTGTCACTTTAAAATGCTGCACCATAGAGTCCACCACGTCCCTGGAAAAGGGGATATTGAAGAATGTATATTGAAGATGTTTCTGAAGAAGGATCAGACCAGAGCTGGCTACCACCCCTCTGTATTTTGCTGAAGCAGTTGCAATAAACAATACTTGAGTGAATTATAAACACCCACTGCTATTCCAAAAGGTGCTTCAACTAAATAAACAAGCACTAAAGAATAAGATCAGAACCAACGCAAATACTCAAATTCTGGGAAATATCAGAACTGAAATAATTTCAGAAATTCCTAGAAATTACCAAAGCCTTTGCATTATCTTTATTATGGAGAACAAGGACACTGTTACCTTGGAAAAAAACCACAAAGTGGTACTGTAAAAAACCAGCACGAACACCCAACTGGAAGCTCTGCCAGCTCATTGTGCTGTCTGCAGTAATGCTTATCTGCTCCTCAGTTGATGAGAGTTTTGAATTCTGCCTACACTGGTTATAAACATGAGATGCCCTAACAAAAAAGACTTGGCTTCAAGTCCTTAATAACCTGAGTTTTTACAAAATCATGTAAAAGCCTGATCCAATTTGCACACAATTATAGATTCACCTCCCTTGCTTTATTATAAATTGATGGCAAAAAATGTTAACCTGACACAAGCACGGAAATTACTCTTGAAAAACCATGGTGGAATTTTCAACTTAGACAAAAATGCTTCTTGATGCAAGTAGTAGATAAAATGAGACTTTTGGAACACCTCCAACTGAAACAGGCTTTTGGGATCTGAATTCCTTGGGAAGTCTTGGTGTTTCAGTGGCACAACTGCATCTCACTTGACACACCCCAGTTCCCTCATTCTACAGAATGGAAACACTTTCCTTTAGCAGGTGCAAAGCAGCCTCCCTGCACAGCAGCAGCTTCCAGCCACCACATCCTGGCCAGGCAATATTAACCTGAAGTACTTCAGGAAGATGATAAATATTGACTTCCTCTTCGAGCTGAATGAGCAGCAGCACTTTCACCTCCCAGCTGGGACATGGAGAAAGGGAAAGAAATTCTCCCTTTCACATCTCTTCATGTCACTCAACACTCCCATCAGTATAATTTACAAGACAAACGTATCTTCTCACCTGTTCACCCTCCGAGGACACTTATCTGGTTTGATATCCACCTCATAGAGGTAGACATCAATCTTTGGGATTTCAACTTGGAAGCAGTTGGCCAGCAGTTTAATGGGTTTGCCCATGGTGCCATAGCCGGGACGTCTGGGCACCATGAGCAGGGGCTGTGCCCCCACGGGTCCTGCGAAGGAAAAATCCCACAGATTAGGAGATAAGCACATCAGACAATTCCCTGAATCAACTCCCAGGACAACCAGGCAGGCACCAGAGCCAGCACACTCGAGGAAAGGAAATCAGCTGTCTCCAACAGTATGCTGCCCATGAAATTCCAAACAAATGTTTGCCCATTTTTATTCCTTAAGCCTCCGCCCACATGTAGACTGTTCTCTTACTTATGAGCTTCAGCGATCTGCATTAATAAAATCAGGAGGTTTTGTTTAGGAGATTTCCTAAAAAAAAACCCAACCAAAAATCCAGAACAAAACTAAAAAAATACCCCTTAAACAAAAAACACCCCCCCAAAATTATTTCAGAAAGTTTTACAAGTCTTTTCTGAACACCCTGGTAATAACTAAGTGGTTGCAGAGTACAAAAATACAGAAGCAGCTCTGGACTGGTGCAGAGGATTTGAGATAAACTCTTCATTTCAGTGCCAATATCAGCTTAGTTTTGGAAGAGAGATTATTCTTGAACTTCGCTGTCTGAAAATGGATGAAGAGTAAGACCATTACCTCCCATCTAACTGTCCCCATAAAGCCAATATGCCAGAAGAGTAAAGACTCAGATTAAGACACAGGATTTTAAAACTCTTAATTACTTGTAGGCTAGAGCAGAATTCCAAGAATTGCTAAGAGAAACATCCAAATCTTCACTGAGATGGGTATTTTGAAAAGCAGCTAAAATACCTGCCCAGATTTGTTCCATTCTCACCTATTTGATTTGCTTTGCATCATTTAGGTGAGAACCCTCCACTCACGATTTGCATTACTCATGCCTCACAAACCAAACACAGTAGTAAACACAGCCCATTTCCCCAGAATTTCTACTGGTATTTCCACTTAAAAATACCTCTTTCCAGTTAAGAAACAACAACAAACCCCCAAACACAGTAGCCTGTGTTTGAAGAAGTTACTCGTGGTACAAATGTCCTGATTTACAGAGCATGCAAGTGAGGCAGTGCAAAGTTCTCCCCTCTCCTCCTACTCAGTGACGCAGGCAGCAATTCCAGCCCACTCATTTTCATAGCAGAGTTAAAATGTCAAGTGCGGGGAAAAATGTTTTTTTATTTGCCTTTTGATCAATCTCCATATTTCCTGTAAAAAAATGTGCATTATCTTGAAGGAAATCACATCCTGAGAACAGGTGAACATCAAAGCCAAGTTCCTCTGTAACATTTGTCTGGCTCTACCCAGAAAACTACTGAAAAATTCTGAGTGGGGCTGGCTTGGAGCCACAAGATAAAACAAAACAGAAACCAAGAAGCATCATTTAAAACCCGCTCACAGACTCTGCTTATGCAAAACTTGTTCCAAGCATCTGCTCTCTTCAACTTTTCCTTCATTTTAATACTCTCACATGAGTAAAAGCAGCTCTACAATTTACTCCAGCTATATTTGCAGAATATAAGCATAAGCAAAAAGAAGTTACTACTAAACATTTGAGTGGCATAAACAAGTCAACAGCTCATTTTAATATTCTAAAGACATACACACCAGAGTTTATATTTAGTTCCTATCTGTAGGAAAGACTAACTAAATTGCTGAAATAAAGATAACATTAAAAAGGTTCTTTTAGTCTGGTCAGCCTTGTGTCCTGCTCATGCAAGACATGTCTCTGGAAGAATTTAGAACCCAGATTTTGGCAAAAATAATTAAGTGACCAATAAATTAATCAGAAGTGCAGGTCTACACACTGTTCAGGTATAATTTTTAAAAATTCAGCCATTTTGCTATTGTTGTGTGAATCATACACTCCCTTGGACAAATGATTTTAAAACACAAGTACGCCATTACTGCCCAAATAATTATAAGCACCCACTCAGAAGACCCTGCTTCCAAGAAACACTGACTTGCCAGATTCTGTTGTGAAAATCTTGTGTCAGTGGCTTCAAAGCTGTGACTCAAACCCCAATAAAACACAAATAACCAACGACGCTCTGGGGATGGTTTCGCTGCCGATCTATCGGTGACTCACCCAACCTCATGCCTAAGTCCTGTGTCAAGCCCATGGAAATATAAACACACAAACCAAAAATACTCAAAGTACTATTATTCTACAGAGTACAGGATGCCTGAATGGCAGATCCTTTCCTTCAAGTTCTTTAACCATCGCAAAAACAAAGTGGGTCAAGGCTCGATAACCTTTCTCAAAGCAGCAGCACCATGAGGCCTCCTCTGCAGGGGATGGAGCAGCTCCTCGGTGCTTCCAGAGTGTTCTGCACTGCTCAGCTGCCCACAAGTTTTAGAGGAGAAACTTTTTGTGTTAAAGAAACCATTACACTCTGCCATTACAGCACCAGGTATGTACATGCCTTAGAATCATGGAATGGTTTGGGTTGGAGGGGACCTTAAAGCTCATTCAGTTTCACCCCCTGCCATGGGAGGAACACCTTCCACTATCCCAGTTTGCTCCAAGCCATTCCCTGTGTCCTGTCACTCCAGACCTTGCAAATAGTCCCTCTCCACCTTTCTTGTAAGCTCCCTTCAGATATATGCCTAGGATGTTCTCAAAAATCCACAGAAAACCCCCAAGCCAAGTCGGTTCAGTGTGCCAGAGTAGAGCTCAATTCATAAAACCAGCTCAGCAAAGTCCCCAGCACTAAAACACGACTGATTTATAACAGAAAACAATGAACACACAAACAGGAACTAAAACTGGTGCCTCAGACAGATTCTTGGAAGGCTTTTGTGCAGCAAGGGAGCACATCTCAAAATCATGGAATGGTCTGAGTTGGAAGGGACCTTAAAGCTCCCCCAGTTCCACTGGGGAAGTCACTTTAACAGTTTCAACGAGCTCTGAGTGAGAATCTTTTCTTCCGTGAACTATTGATGTTCCAATCAAGCTCAAACACAGCCGAAAGCTACGGCGATTCTTCGGCAGCCCAGCCAGCACACGGACACGTCTGGCCTGCATCCAAACACTGGCTGCATCTACCTAGCAACCAGAGAAGCCCTGTCAGAATAAAGCCTGAACACAGAGAGCAGGAGCTCAGAAACCTGCAAACGCTTCCAACACACCATTGTACGAAAAACTGCAGCTTCTGGCACACACAAGCTTTTTAGAGAATGAAGCAAAATCCTGATCTCCAGCAGGATGCTAATAGGAAATGCAGATTTCCTTACAGAAAGGGCCATCCCCAGCAAGCTTCCAGAAAAAAAATGATCCTCTTTCCCACTGTGGCTTCAGCATTATAAAGCCAAACTATATTAACAGAGATAACTTAGTAGTTTTATTTTCGTTTATACAACAGCTCTAAATCTCTAATTGGATGGGTGCTGGAACAGCCTGAAACACACCAGCAAGGCCTGAGCAGGTAAATATAACTTAGTCTGGCTCAGGAACATGAGGCAGATTCGTGGAACAGATCCCAGCCTCAGGCTGGAGCTGCACAGGGGAGAGCTCTCCATGGAGGGGGAAAAATAGAAGATTCCCTTTCACAGGGCCCCCGGCCTCCACTCAGAGGCCCAGTCTGTGGAGCTCTAAGAAAATCTTATCACTAGCAAAAAATAACTTAATTCTGGACCAAAAAAATACATAGGGAAGATTTGATTCAAACGTTGGTTTCAATGATTGAGCTCCTTCTGCCAGAAATCATGAATTGCCTCATTTCTGTCACTCGGCCTCGCTGGGTGGCATTACATTATTTATGAGTAATGCAATCCATGTTTTCTAAACATTCCTCCTTGCAATTTAGGGTTTGGCTTTTTTCAAGGTTTCAGATACTAAGTCATGTTCAAACTCATCAAAAGCCAACATTTTGATGCTGTGCTCAGTGACTGCCAACTGCACAAGCAAATACTGGTGTGGTGTGCCCTAATGGACTCACAGAAAATACAGCGCAGTGTTTTGGGAGAATTTAAAAGACAATCAATGCTTCTGAACCATTTAAAAAAAATCTAAACACAAAAAGGTTTAAGCCCAAAAGAGTAGCTTATATGGACATAGTGAAGTTAATACCTAATTGCTCTGGGAGAAGAGAATGTGCCAGCCCACAGAAACCCCACAAGACTTTTCCCTGGAAGGTATTTCCACAGACCAAAATCGGGAAGGTAAAAATTAGCTCAAGAAATACTCTCTGACACTCTCACCCCTTAGGAAGTAAAGCTCTGAGAATGAAACAATTTGTAAAGTTCATACTGTGAGTCAAAGAACTTCTACAGCAATTCCAGAGGAAATCTGCCACTGTATTTCACAGTAGAATAACTTTTGAAGGCAACTATGAATCACCCCCTTCCCTGCTCTACCACACCCACAAAAATGGGACTTTTAATGGGCCTCCCAGATCACTACTCAACTCAGAGAGAAAAGCCACTTCTCAGGGTTTTGTCTGCCCAAAGTTTGCATGGAAAAGGAGCAGAACATGAAGGATGCCTGCAGTGTTTGCCAGCTTCATTAAAAACTGAAATAAAAAACCCCATTCCAACACAATTTAACACTTTTAATGCAAAAACCCACAAGCTTTGAAAGAACAATGTAGGACATGGAAATGAAGATATTCAGCACTGATCTGACTCGGTTACACCACAGAACATCCCCTGTTGGTTGAACCTCCCTGCCTTTTGGAAGTTTATTAAACACTGTCCTCGTGGAAGTACAATACCTGGCACTGGATTCGATTTGTGCCGGGAGCACCTTTTCCTTCACTTCACTTTCCACACTGAACATTTTATTGCTGTTCCTCAGTTTAGTTTCACCACAGCCTGCGCCCTGAGCAGCCACCTTCACATCCTGCTCCTACCTCAGTGATGTGCAAATTCCAGGGACCAGGAGAGCCATAATACTTGCCAGATTCCTTAGCCTAAGCTTCTCACACAAGTAGAATACCACCTACAGCACTGTTTCACCCAAGATGTGCTGGGACACGCTTCCACACTTCATTCCAGGGATACTCACACACCAATCTTTGTTCCCCACTCTGCTTATTTTATCCCATGTTTTCCCTTCATGCACAGAAAACAAAGCGCATCTCAATGCCCTTCCTCCTTTCATGGCAGAGCTTTAATCCTAATTTGTTCCACCGAGAACAATTTTTTGTGGTTTGTGTCCTCATGTTCCAACATCCCAAAACTCAGAACATGAACACTGCACTAAACACTTCCCTCATCACACAGCAGACCTGGGAAGAACCATCCATTGTGCTGAACATTGTCTGAGACCACAAGGAACACTTTGCAACAGCTTTGCTAAAATCCATCATATTGCACCCTAACAACAGATCAATTCACTCCAAAGGAAAACTAAACCATTTATGGGCTACTCTTGCAAATCTGTTTATCAGGAGACAACTACAATTGCACCAGGTTACAATTAGAGTTTATTTAACACTGTGTAAGAGAGCATCATACGAATTCCACCAGATTGCTAAAATCCTGCATCTTAAAATATTTTCAACCCATCACAACCTCAAGCCAGACAACAGCTGAGGTAGGCAGTTTTTCCAGCCAAACCCATCATTGTTCTTAAATCTCCAAGTATGTTAGAAAAGGATCTACATATGGAAATGAGAAGGCACGTTTTGTGTTGACACCTTCAGTCTCAGTCTTGTGTTTTCACCACCTGTGATACATATTCAAGGGACAGACATGGAACTCCAGGTGGCTTTGGACATTCCCTTCACCACCAAGGTACAGCCAGGGATCTGCTGATTAAACACTGCCCATCCCTGAACCTTTCTGCACTGTTCTGCCAGACTTGGAATAAATTATCTCGAAAAACTGAATCAGAACTTCCTTCTCCAACCTTAAAATCCTTTTAAAACACAAAGTTGATAAATACCGAGCACACGCTTTCCCGGCAAAGGGATCAAACGGCCAAAATGTGAAGATTTTCACAGAATCACAGAACGATTTGGGTTGAAAAAGACCTTAAAACCCATGCCATTCCACCCTCTGCCATCGGCTGGGACACCTTCCACCACCCCAGGTCGCTTCAAGTCCCATCCAACCTGGCTGTGAACACTTCCAGAGACGGGGCAACCCAGCTTCTCTGGCCAATAACCACCTCGGAACGATAACTGTGAAGCAGCACACCCAAAGGCACAGGAATTAGTCCCAAAACTCAGCATGCTGACACACAGGAGCCAAACCCCCGGTGTGTGCCCGGCAGGAGCTGCTCGAGGGAGCGCTGCCCGGTCCCGCCGGGCTCTGCGGTCTGTCCCTCGGGCACCGGCACGGCGCGGGTTACGCAAGCCGGGCACACCGGTTATGAAATACCGACAATTCGTCCTCCACCTCCGGCACGGGAAGCCGGGCACGGAGAGGCTCGGCCGCGGCTCTGCCCGGTACCGGGGCCCTGCCCTGGGGTTCAGCTCCTCCCGCCCGATCCCCCCGGGATGGGCTCGGCCCGGCCGCTGCCCCGCGGCACAGAGCGGGCACCGGGCTTTGAGAGGAGGGTAAAGCGGGGGGGCCGTTCCCCGACCCCGCCGGGCCCCGCCAGGCCCCGCCAGGCCCCACCGGGCCCGCGCTCACCTGCGCTGCCGATTTCCATTCATGGAGCTGGGGCGCAGCCGCTCGGGGCTGCGGCGGCCGGCGCGGGGCTGCGCTGGGCGGCGGTTCCTCCGCCGCGCTCCCGGCTCGGCCGCTCCCGGCGCTGCTCCCGGTGCCGCTCCCGGAGTTCCCGGCGCTCCCGGCCCCTCACGCGGCGGCGGAGGCGGAAGTGGCGTGGCCGCCCCGCAGCCCCGGCTCGCGCGGCCGCTCCCGCCCCGCCGCGCGCGCGCCCCGCACGCCGGAAATCCCGCCCACGCTTCCCCTGCCCCCGCGCGCGCCCCTGCCTTTCCGGGGGAAGGGGAAGCGGGGCCGGAAGCGGGCGGGGCGCGAGCCGGCGCGGTTGCCGCGGCAACGACGGGAGGGGGAGGCGGGAAAGGCGGCGGGAGCCGCGGGGCCCTCGGGGCCCTCAGGGCCGGGGAACGCCGGGGAGAGCCCTGCAGGCGCCGGCGGCTGCCCCGGAGCGGGAAAGACCGGGCTGGGACACCGGCACCGCCCGCGGGGACCGCCCGCGCCGGGAAAGCAGAACACGAGCCCATCGGGAGTCAGAGCGGAAGCACCCGGGGGTAATTCCCGACCCCGCAGCGTTGTGGTGTTTCAGCACAACGCACTGTGGCTGCGGCGTTCTCTCCCTGCCGCAGCACCTGCCCTGTGCGGCGGCTTCGAGCGCTTCCAGCCCGGTTCCAAATGAACTCAGCTGGTGTTTTCCTAATCCTCACTAAACCCGCCGGCAGAACCCCCGGGCCCCCAACGCTTGATCTCATGCACAGGACACGGCCGCGCTGGCTGGAGCGCCGGGAGCCGCCGCACGTCCCGCACGCTGAGCCTGCTCCGGGCTGCGCAACCTCAACAGCCGAACGTGTCCGGCTGCGGCAGCGCTGCGGGAGCCCGAGGTTGGCCGGGCTCTGAACAGCCTCCCCAGGGAATGGGCTCGGCCCCGACACTGCCAGAACTCAAGGAGCGTTTGGACAACGTTGTCAGGCACGGGGCGGGATTGTTGTGTCCTGTGCAGGGCCAGGCATTGGACTCGATGATCCTGGTGGATCCCGTCCAGTTTAAGGACATTCCATGGCTCATGATTCGATTATTCACTGTATCGACATAAATTCAGAGCGTATGCCTGCCCCGTTCTCATTTTTGAGACTTTTAGCAATATTCAGTACCAGTGTGTTACAGATTTGTTACACAAACTGGCACCAAACAAGCAGAGGGTGGGTGAAAAGGGCAAAGGACGTGAAGGGAAGAGATTGGGATGTAACAGACATAACAGGCTCAGTGCTGGGTCAGGCAGTGACACCTTTATCTCCATTTCCTCTGCCCTCAAAAGATCATTTTTTGGTAAGAACAGTATACTGGGACTTGTCCAAGTGGGTGTGAACCTGCTAGTCATTGTGAAGAAACAACGTCATTTTTTCTGGTAGTGACAGGGGCCCTTCCCCTGGGAAACAGCTGGGGAGGTACTGAAGAACTTTGGGCCAAAAGAATTTAAAGACCATAATCCAAATTTGAGGATCATTAGTAAGAATTACCATCCTGAAGACTCCTGGCTGAATTAGTCTTTAGAAGCATAAATTTAATTATCAGGTGAGTGACACTAAGGATTTTAACCCCATGCAAGTGAAAGGTAAATTACCAGAATATTTCATTAACTGGAATCCCGAGTGGGAAAAGAAAATGTGATTGCCAGGATGAAGCAGATATGTGGGAGAGAGGCATCTCTGCAAACACATTTCTCAGGGGCATCTAGTCCTACAGCTCAGGCACTGTAATCAGCACCAGGACTGGGGCTCAAATGCCAATCTAACACTTGAAACCAGTTTTCTGACCTGTCTTCCAGGACTCCAGACCCAGCTGCACAAGGCACAATTTGCTCTTGTACCTCTCACAGAACAAACCCCTTTAAAACCGCAAAAGACTCTGTTATGTAGTAGGAATTGTTTAAAGTAAGTGATACAATGCACAAAGCAGGTGGGTGTGTGCAGGACCTGTACAGGTGCCCAGCTCAGGACAGAACGTTCTGGTGCTGCAGTTAGGTAAATTAACTGACGAGGGCCTGCATGCCATTAGCAAGCACTTCCTTAAAATTCCTTGGCATTATTCAAAAACCCGGGTACAGCTCAACTGCTAAATCATTCATTGGTTAAGGTCTGTCTGTGCACCTTTGCAAGGTGAAACAAACAACTCCTCCAGCAATGAACTCAGGATGGCAAACAACCTCCAGTTCTGGACCCTGAAACTCAAGCATAAGCTGCCGGCTTTGGATAAGACTAGGATGTTTGCAAGAATTACAAAGCTGGGAAATGTAAAACATGATGGGAAATGCAAAACATGAGGCAGTGCAGAAACCCAGAGGATCAAGTTTAACCTCAATCCAAAAGGAGTCTGAAATCTGTCCTTAAAGCACCTCAGAGCCAAGAGCCCCTGAAGCACTTGGTGAGGCTGTAGGAGCAGCAGATTTTGATGTAAATTTCTGTTATCTAATAACCCAGGAGCCCAAATTCAATCCGTTCTCAGGTGACATTTTAATAAAAAGTGGAATTGTACTGTATTCCCAGAAGTTTTAAGCAAGTATTTGTTTGCTTAAGTGTTTCTCTCATTAAACTGAGATCTGGACAGTGAGGAGTGTTGGATCCTCCGCAGTGTCTGCTGCAATTCAGCTCCAGTCAGTGTTTCCCTGTTTGTCCCCCAGCCTTTCCCGAGGGAATGGCTGCGATGCGCATGTCCCTTCCCCACGCGATGTGACTCAGGAGTGTCACCCCGACATATTCACATTGCTTTTATTTAGGTCTTCTGCCAACAGTTACAGGGTAACAGACACTTGGGACTGCAAAGTCGAAGTTGCAAGCAAAAATCAGGACCAAGGCAAAAAAAAAAAAAAAATCCACAAAGGCAATTAAATCAAATCCAATATAAATACAATGTTCTGGAGCTCTTTAATCATACTGCTTTCTTTAATAAAGAGGTGGTTAGGATCTTACAGTATTTTCTTTTGGCCTAATCCAAGGATTTTGTTACTCTTTACCAGTCTTAATTCCACGCATACAAAAAAAAAAATTGATATTCAACCTTTAAAATATAAGCCATATTTTCTTAATAAAATAAGTTTTGTGCTGCTGCTTGTTTAGTAAGTACTGTACATCAACTGTTCACGGCTATTTAACAAATGGACCATACAGAGTTCAAGCTAGAGCAAAAAAAACCCACAAGAAAAAGAACAACCCAAACGGAGCGTCCTGTAAACACCCTATGTACAGTCCCACACTTGCTCGTAGAAAGGAGGTACGAAAGGGGCTGGAAATCGAACACAAAAGCACTGGAGTCCTGGAAATTTTCTTTCACAACTATTGAAGTGCAAATCACTCAGGCAAGATATGAATTTCACTTGTTTATTGCTCTCCTGCTGTCTGGCTTCCCTTCCTGAAACAATCACATTCTTTTATTTCACACTGATTTTCCAAGAAGAAAACCTTCCGTGAGGCAACGCTGGATGCTTGGGCTGTTTGACACTGAGACATGTGCGATCCCAGAACACCCCAACTGCCCTGGAAGCTGCGGGGAGAGGGCAGAGCAGCCCTCCCGCCCCATTCTGCTCAGATATGAGATAAGGGAAACAACAGCATTCAACGGGTAAATGAAAGCTACTCCTCTTCCCACAGAACTGCATGCACCCAGCGATGCTTCCAGTCGCAGACGGAACTCGTGCGCATGGAGAAGGCAGAGACTCGGAGCCAATCGGGATGCCTGTGTGGGGTTTGTGGCTAACTACAGATCCTGATATGTACCTGGGGTAACACCTATCCGCTACAGGCAGCAAAACGCACCTCAACATGCAGCTACTCGTTTGCATCTCGGACAAGAGAAGGGGAGAAATGCCGATGCTGGAGCGTGGAGAGGGTACGGTGCATAGTCCAGTATAGAAAACATGCGGGTCACTCCAACCTCTCTAAACTTCTTCAAAGTGGAAACAGGGTTTAAAGGGCACAGCAGCTACTGAGTTTGGCTTTTTCGTTTATCCAAAACCATGAAAACCCAATGCAGAGGGTGAAATAAGGGCAGAACACGATCTGCAAGTCAACAGCTGAGAGTTTCAGAAGCTGTGAAGCTTTTGTGTAGTTAAAATTGCTGTTAAAAGTAGGTGCTACATCAGCAAGTCTTCATTCATAGTTTTCTATGAACAGCCACCTTACAAATGAGTGCAAATCTTAAAGGTCCATTTTACATTTCAAGTCTCAAGGTTAAAAAAAATTGTTACAGAGCAACAAGCTGTTTCTGTAAATGCCCACACTATCTCTTTTCAAATGGTTAAAAATGGCACGTGCTATGCCACAGCTACTAAAAGACATTTCAGAATTCTAGACCCAACTAAAACACTAAAATAAAAACAAGGAACCAAAATACCTTTGCCCCTCGCTGCAGAGCAGCAGCCAGGCGCGTTCCGGTGTAATGCTGGTGAACAAACTGATTTGCAGAGAGAACCTTGACCTTGACCCCGATTTTATTCTTAATGAGGAGCTTTCTAACACCAGGTGAGCGGGAACAGCCCCTCTGAGATCGTTTTGCTTTCAATGAACACAAGCCAGAGTTCGGAGGATGAGATGGAGGTGCTGATTGGTGTCACTATGCAGGCACTTGTGTAGAGGAATGTAGGCTTCTCATGTTGACACTTAGTGTTGATGTGTTCCCTACGCTCTAAAAGCCTTCCTAAGAGTTCCCTACCTACTGACCACAGATAGTTCCTGGTCTCCTCTCTGTCACCTTGAGGATATACAGCAGTGGAGGTTGACACAAGGTGCAAAGGAGGATATGAACCAAACACTGTGGCCTTGAGGAAAAACAGGACTGTGCTAAACGTAGGATCTTCACCAAATGTGACATCAGTGGGCTCAGCACTTAGTTTGCATAGCATAGTGATGTCTTCACTGTTCACAAACACGTTGCCCCAAAAGAAAACAGGAAGAGTGAATTCCCGGGGTTAGGACAGCTCAATGGGCCAACATGACCGGTGTGGTTTTCATGAAGGCAAGGCAAGTTTCAACGTCAGAAAGTACAAACCAAAGAGGTGTAGATGTGCTTCTGTCCGCGCGTGGGCCAGGGGCAGCACTCGCGTGGGGCTGCCTGGGAAACGCGTTCGGCAGGAAAATGATACCAGAGCTCTTCCCCTCAGAGCGTGGCAGGAGCGTGCGCCTCGTTTATCTCTTGAAGGAAGCGCTGTGAACACTTTCATAGAAAAAACCCCAGATAATGTGCCCGGATGATATTGGATTGGTACTGAGCTGCCACCATGGCCCCGTCGCCGTGCGTACGGTCACTGTGCAGCAAAACAGGTCTGAAAAGCAGTGACCAGGTCCCTGTGGGGAAAAAGGCTGTTTTCCTGGTACAAACACAAATCAGGAGTTTCCCCCATGACAACAACAAGGATTTCATCATTCTAAGGAACAATCTGGTGTGCTTTCATAATCAAAACCCTGGGCATGAGAGCAGTCATACCATGACACAAAGAGCAGCAAAACCTAGCAGCAGAGAGGGTGAGAGCCTGGAGGTGCTGGAGGGGGGGATGTGGTAGGGAAGTGGGAAAGCAGCTGGCCCAGGCAGATACGTGCCAAATGCACACGGGCAATGGGCGCTGCAGAGCACCCAGCACGGCACGGGCTGCAGTCAGCAGCACTCATCAGACAGAAATGTTGGGAGAACTGTGGCGTGAACACACAGCCTCAGGAAGTGTGGGGATGTAAACTCTGAGAATGTTAATGACTTGTGGATTTTGGCAACAGACTCAATATAGTATAAAAATAATGTTTAGTAAAAAAATCCCGGTGTCCATCATAAAAATTCAGAGGGGGAAAAAGAAAGAAAGAAAGAAAAAAAAAGGATAGCGCTTTCTGTCCTCATGGGATGGAGATGCCCCCATTTGTCAGAAACAGTTTTAAATAACAAGTAGTACATTGGAAACAAAAATGGGTCAGCAGCCATTAAACGTGTCCTGTATGAAAGTGCACATCTTTCAATGGGGTTTAACCACCGTGAGGTCGTGATCTGACACAAACTGCAACTGAGGACCATAGAAATTAACTCCTTCCGATGGAAATATGGACCACCATCAAGACAAGATTACTAGTTTCCTTACAAGATTAAAAACATTGAAATTTTGCAGCATCATAGTAAGGCACTCACCCTTGGAAAAGTCTGTGACTGTTGCTTCGAGCGGCAGCAGCTGACTAGCTTGTAACACGAGGAAGACAGTTTTCAGTTCTGAGCTAAGTGCTAGGGTGCCTTACATTATCCGGGGGGGGAATTACTCAGGGGCGGGGAACTGTTAGTGTTACAATTCTCCTATAAACTAGTTGGTTTTTTTTTCCCCTCAACCCATTAAAGCATCTCATAATCTAAAATATTAGTTTTATAAATCTAGTCTTCTGTTTTAAGGCTCTAAAAATCCCCTCCCCCCAACCCCCACAAAAAATACCTACCAGCGCCTGGTGGGCAACGGAGGACCAAAGCCGCCAGTTCACAGTCAGGAGTCTCTAGTATTGCATCTTAAAAATGAAAACCTGCTTCCGCCTCCCGGGAGTTTTATCCCTTCCCTTGAATGCCTTCATGTGTTTGGTCAGGTCAAAATTTTGCAAAGCCAGAAAAAATTAAAAAAATAATCATCATCATCATCAGTCTCTTCCAATCCTACAAAGGTGTTGGATCGTTCTGTCTCGTGGTGCTGGTCTCCTGCCTCGAGTCGACGCTGCCTGCCCTGCAGTGATTTCTCATTGGAAAAAAAAAACAAGGTGTCCCAATGCTTCCTTTTTTGTATGGCTCCTACAAATCTGAAAGCTTTCTTGAGTGAGGTAACAAAAGTTAGGCTTTCAAGCAAAGTACATGGTACGTAAAGTGTCCTGATGAACCTGCACAGCCTTCGCCAAGGCCTGGGGGTCTCTGCCGTTGCTCTGTCCAGATATATGGCTGCCCTCGCCACTGAAAATCAAGGAAATCACTGCATAATTATTTCATATTTTACTCCCAGGAACACTGAAAAACTCTTCTGGAGATGGGGATCAGCAAAGTGCTGGCAGCACAGGAAAGTACCTCACTGCAATGCACAGGGATGCTGCGCATGCCAGTGATCGTACCTGGACTGCAGAGATTCCAGCACCTTGAGGCAGCTGGAAATGCTCAGACACTCCAGGGATGTTCCCACAAGCCTGGGATGAGCTCAGGATAGGAATTAACCCTCCATTATCCCCGTTCCCCCTGTGCTGGACCTCAAGAGGATGCAGCTGTGTGCAGGTCTTCCCCTAGAAAGGCCGTGCTGCAGCACTGCTCGAACACAGGCACTTCCAAATATCAAGGTCCCCTACCCACGCCTGGCTCTGCCCTCCCAAAGCTGTGTGCTGTGCCCCTCACCTGTCATGCTCTTTGTCCACGAGATGGTACCTTGCCCGGAATGCCACCAGCCGGGCATAGTAGGCTGGGGCTGGGATGGAGACGGAGCGGGTGCAGCGCACATAGGTATGGCACAGCTGGTACGTGAGGATCTGCAGCTCGTCCGCCGTGAACCGGTTGTCATCCCAGAGCACGTAGTAGTGGGACGGCCGGCTTGTGCCCTGGGAAGGAGAGGGGCAGGGTGAGAGGTGCTGCCTGCACCCAGATGCAGCTGCCTTGCATCCTCATCATCCCCTCCCTGAGCCAAATGATCTGTCAGTGAGCCTGGGCAGGAGAGATGCCTGTGCTTCCCTGCTGTGAGAACCCTACATGGCAAGGCAGGAAAGCCCATGGCACCCAGTGCAAAGCAGCACTAACACTGCTGCCTGGTGCCTGTTCTCTATGTACCACACAGCCCACTGCATCCCCCACTGCATCCTCGCCGACCCGGGCTGGCTCCCGCTGTCTGCGCAGGGGAGGGGAAGCCAAGCAGCCTCCCTTCTGGAAGCAGCTGCAGATTACACGAGTGCAGTTTTTCCAGTCCAGTTTCTGACTAATCTTGGCTGCCTGTAGCCAGGCAGCTGCAGAGCAGGCAGGGACGGCTGGCTCAGCTCTCCCGCCCACGACCAGACAGCAGGTCCCTGCTGACGACCAGGCGCCCTGGCGAGCCCGGCACGCTCAGACACCAGCTGACAAGCTGCTGAATTGGCTGCTCCAAAGGAGGAAAATCTCTTAGGAGAGACCCTTGGCTCCAGGAGAGAAACCGAGTATGTGCCACACAGTGCAGCAGCAGCATGAACCCAGCACCTGCTTGCCAAACCACCGCAGTGGCAGCTCAGATCCAACTATCCTCAAATCCAACTGCCCACATCTCCGTGCTGTGACAGGGCTGAGACAAATGCAGGAGAGCACAATCTACAACAGCAGCCAAAAAACCCAGCAGCATCCCAAGAGCCAGTGCTGGAGCACAGTACCTGAATGCCTGCATGACTGCACAGGTAGAAGTCAAACTCAAAGGGGTGGGTGATGTTGGTATCCACTGTTGTTCCTGCTGGGATGTTCCCACTCTTTCCAATCTGCAGGGAATAGAAAGAGATTCAAACACTGCAGAGTTTGGTTATTTCCAGTTGCCAAGAGGACTGTCCTTAACACAGCTGCCCTGTCCCAGGGCCATGGTGCAGTGTCCCCATCTCAGTTTGAGAAGCAGAGACAGTCTCC
This sequence comes from Lichenostomus cassidix, assembly GCF_008360975.1. NCBI lineage: Eukaryota > Metazoa > Chordata > Aves > Passeriformes > Meliphagidae > Lichenostomus > Lichenostomus cassidix. Next base: position 3,005,722 of record NC_139503.1, on the reverse strand, counting down.
AAGTGCCCATTCAGGGGGGACAGAAGCAGCTCATTCTACTCTGCTCCCTGCCTAAATAGGTCTGCTGGCATTTTTTGCAGGCATCAACACCAGGCATGACACGGACACATAGCCAACAGCATGGGAAAGAGAGCAGCAGGGTGAGGGCTGGGCAGGGGCCCATCCTACCCCAGAGATAAGGATTAAGTGAGCAAAACTCCAGAGATCTCTGTAGATCATATGCTGGAGTCTGTGCCACAAGACACTGGCTTTTACATCCTGGTCAAAAACTGCCCTTAGTTCCCAAGATTAAATCTTCCTGTTCACATGGAGCAGTCTGGTTAGACTCAATCTAACCAGTAAATTCAGATGAAATCTAGGAAAAGTGACAGCAATCAATGTTACTGCAGAGCACACATGAACAAGCTGTGAGCAAGCAAGGGGTTATTCAACCTGTCACGTCATCAACTCCAGCTATCACCAAAACAACAGATGTTTTCAAGCTGACAGAGGCTATTTCAAGAGTCACCAGGATCATCAGCACCCAGTAACTCATAATAACAGCAAACAGCTGGCTGGGGTTCTACAAGCAGACTAATCCATGTGGCTGTAGGAGACCACTGAGCAGCACGTTTCATTCAGAACAAGCTCTTCCTGCCAGGGGTGAGATTTCCTCTCGGCAAAGCCAGGGCTGGCTCTTCCATCAGACAGGGATGAATCAGCTGCCTCCAGCCCCGGCACCCTGCAGCACTCACCCTCTCATTCTTGTCTGCACAGAAGAGTCTGGTGTGATGCCTCTTCTGGACGACAATGTAGGTGATGCCAGGCTGGTAATCCTTTTCCAGTTTGATGCAGGCGTCTCGGATTGCCAGGAGCTCATAGTGAAGGATCTGGAGAGACAATGGCACGCAGAATGAGAGGACACACTGGCACTCAGTTGTCCCTGGGCACCTTTAGGGAACCTCACAGGAGCTGGTGGTGCCTTGCTGGCCAATGGGGATCTGAGGGTTCCTCACCTGTGGGAGCTGCCCTTCGGGAACACCATCGCGGTAGAAGATGATCCTGGTGGGTTTGAAGCGTGTGGATTTGTAGAACTGGATGAGGAGCTCCCTCACCATGTAGGACAAGTCCTCGATGATCTCTTGGCGAGGACGCTGCACACGCACCGTGGCACAGTACCGGCTTGGGTGGGCATCCATGCTGCCCACAACCTGCAGCAACAGACAGGCCAGGCCCACGAGTTACACCAGGAAGAACAAGGGCAATGTGGAACATTCCCAGCCTCTACCTGCTTCCCACATGCACAGCTGGCCATGGGCAGAGCACCTGAACTCACAGATCAGATGGGACAGCAAATACTGTACAGGCAATCAGTGCCCAAAAGGGACATCCCTGGTCACAGCCACAACCTGGTGTCACACTGCCGTGCCCTGTGCAACATTTACGGGAATTTCCAGTGAGACAACTTTGGCTGGTGCCACTGAGTGCTGTGGCTGTGGGTACTGCTGTTGCTCTGCCCTTGCTTCACTTCTCCTGTCCAGCAGTGAGAGGGAGTGGGGCTGCCCCAGACTGCCAAGGGCTGCCCCAGACAGCCACAGGCTGCCTAAGGATGTGGTAGGTTGAGTCACTGCATGGCAGCCATTGAGCAGGGAGTTCCCATCACAGCACAGGGCAGACCTCAGACATATCAGAGCAAGAGGTCAGGAGCAGCTGGGTTTGGCTGTGACAAAGGGCTGGGGGCACAGTGTGAATCAGGTGCTGGCCCACGGTGGGGAACAAATGCCCAGCTGCCTCACTCCCCATGCTCAGCAGCGACTGCACCATGTCCCCCAAGCTGAGGGGAAGCACCAGAGGCTCCACATCCCCAGCTGTGTGAATCTGCTGCCCCTGCTCTACCCAACACTTTCACTTTTGCTTTGCAAACTGAGCTCTGAGGCTGGGACTCTTCCACTGAAGCCAGTGTGTACAATAGAAACAGTTCCTTTAGTTTCAGCCACACACCCACTTCTACTGTCTGATCAACAACACACCAAGGACAAGGTCAAGTTGCTCCAAAGGCTCTACCCTTCTCCCCTGCAGCTTCAAAAAAGCTTTCACAAAAATGAAGAAAAAAGCCCCAGTGGTCCTGCACAAACCACAGAAGATGTTTTCAGAGGGGAAGCTCTGCCGCCAGGAAACAGACTGTTCTGTCCCACCCACACCTACAGCAAACAGCCCAAAGCCTTTCCCAACCCCTTCTAATTAAGAAAAAAACACTCCTCCAAAGATGCATTTGCATGCCAAGGAAAACCTGAGCTGTGAGTCCTGGAAAGTTAAGAACTTAATAGGAAAATGCTGACGTCCTTATCCTGCATGGCAACGAGCACAGGGCAGTGTCTCCCAGCGCGATGGAAGGCACTAGCTGTCCCTGGCCCCGCTGGCACTGAGCAGCACTTCGCTCCACAGATGCTCATTATTCATTTGAGGAGAAATCAAATCCTCCTTCACAAAAGACTGAGAAGCCCAGTCACCCCAGTCTCCCTCATGTCCAAACTCTAGCTCTCCTGCCATGGGAAGGTCCCTTCAGGGCTGCAGCTGGACTGGGATGCCCCAGGATGACTCCATGCAGCACCCAAGCTCCTGGCATACTCAGGGCCACACTCCGGGCCAGCACATCATGAGCCCCATCTGGTGGCAGCTGCCAGTCTCCCTGCGGTTCTCAAAAACTGCAGCTTCCCTGCTGAGAGGCAGGAAGGGATTGGGACCTTCCCAGGACTGGGATCAAAACACCTGACAGGGTACAGAGCCACCCTGAGAAGTGTCATCATGGGGACAGCAGTAACATAGCCCCCTCAGGGACACACGAGTCCCATTCCAGCTCCTGCAATCCTGGAGGGTTTTTGGGCACCAAGCTGTAAACTTACAGCTGTTATGGAGGGTTTCTTCCCATCTCCTGCTGGCGGGTGAGTGACATCGGCTCCGAGGAAGATCACCGGCTGCTGAAAGACAGCAGAGCTGGTGGGAGAGAAGAGAAAACAAGCAGTCAACCTTTGGGGCCATCTCAGGGTGATGTACAACCCAATGGAGATGAGCAGATGACATCGAGGACATCTCCTGACCTCCAGCTCTGGCCTGAACACATTAATAGCTCGTTAACAACAACATGAACCAAGTTACAAACCCCCATTTCAAAGAGCTACTTTATGCAGGCCCCCTCTTCTCCATGTAAAGCCAGGCAGGCAGCACCACCAGAGACCTGGGATACAGCCCCAAAACTATGAGGCAGCAGCCTGCCAGTACAAACCGCTGGTGAGGCACAAGGATGTTGTTGATCCCGCCAAGCTTGACGTTGATCTTGAGGCAGAGGTTGGAAAGGGTCTGCGGGGAGGTTTTCACCACATTCTTGACCTGGACACACTGTGTCGCCATTCCCAGGAGAGTGTCCCCAACACGCTTCACCTCGGCTGTGGGCAGAGGAAGCAGGTGAGCACACAATCAATCAGCACTGCACCATTCCACCCTTCAGGAATAGGAAGAGAAAGCCCTGCAGGAGCCAGCCCTGCTGAGCCAGACCAAAGCCCTTCTCTCTGTACTCGCCCCAGACGCACCATACACTGGTGTCTTCCCTGGCAGAATGACAATGATGAGCTGAAGCCCTGAATAGGTGTTCTTGAGGTGTCGGAACATGGGCTCCACACTGTCTGCACCCTGGGCGTACTTGCAGAAGCAGGGCTGGCCCTGGATTGGCATTCCGGCGTCCTTGGAGATCTTGCGCAGCTGGTCTGTGAAGTTCCTGTGCCGGGAGGAAAAGCTGTGAGCCCTGAGCCCTCCTGTAGCTGTGCTGCTGCGTGCAGAGCCCCACGGCTGAGTGTCACAGCATGGAACAAAGACAGGCCCATCACATCACCAGGTGGTGGCTCTATGGCACTCAGCACATGTGTGGCACAGGAAACACAATACCATGTGTCAGGGCTGCACTGTCCCCTCTCAGTGCTCTCTTACCCACGTAATGACTCTTTCTAATGCAATGGAGCTGAGCCCTTCTCCCTCAGCAAGCTGGAGAAGCTGGGAACAGATCTGCTGCCTAGGACAGCTGCTTCCCAGGTGACTTCAAAGCTGATGCCAGCCTGCACTCACCCCAACTCAGCCACACTCTGGATTCTTGGAATGCCACAGATTGATTTGATGCAAGAGCCAGAGGGAACACAGGGCTCACAGCTCTGCTGCAAAGGGATCACAGAAGGAGTGCGGCGTCACTCCCACCTGCACCCAGGCACTGCAGACATGGGCTCTCTGAGATCTTCCAAACCCCAAACAATGACCGTGCCAAACACCCAGAAGAGGTACACAAAGCACTGACCTCAACGTATCCACTCTCAGTCACCAGAAACCTGAGGCACCAGCAGAATCCAAAACCAAATGACCATTTCCCGTAATCAAATAAACTGTTCCTGCTCTATGTCACTTTGCTACAGAAACATATTCTCTAAGCTACCAAAGCTTTTCAGAAAGTCCAAAACTTGTCTGTAAGAACCCATGGGAAGTTAGGATGCTTGCCAGATGAACTGCATAATTTCAAATTATTGGGGAAACTTCTAATCAAATATTCCTCCAGAACCCCTTCTCTCTGGGGAGATGCAGATAGGAGTTCAATACAGCTTTAGAGCTGGCAGTTTCACCTTCCAATATTGCAGCTCCCTGATGCAGAGTAGATCAAGGAGAGCCTGACTGGCAGCTCACAGGTACTCACTGCAACCTGGCAGCTTTGTGATGGCTTAGGGACCATCACAAAGCTGGGACAGTTAGGCTCTCTGGAAAAACCAAAAGCAACAGGAACTGGACACCCCACATAAGATTGGTACCACAAGCAGTAGAGCTCCCTGAAGCTCCAGCACTGACAATGCCAGACACGCAGCCCCAGGCTGGGAGCAGCAGGGTGGCCACACCTGGAGCCATGGCCCTCTGGCTCCCCCCACCCTCATGGGCTGCCCCTTTCCTTACTTCAGCACCTCCTCTCGACACTGCTTCTGCGGGGCAAAGCAGGCAATGGCCCAGACTTTGATCTCAATGCCGTTGTAGAACTGCTTCCCTCGCATGTCCCACACGCCCTGGTTGGGAGTTGCAATGGCCCGGTTCTGCAAGGCAAACAGAGGGTCAGAGTGCGGCCGCAGCCTGCCCGGCCCCACAGCCCCCACATGGACCGGAGCTGTGCTCCCTGTCCCAGTGCTGGAGCCGGAGCTGACTCCCTGGTGATGGGCAATCCATAGCTCAGCTCCTCAGCAGAAAATTGACTAGAGCTGCCCTACCTTGAGCACCCCTCTCCCCTTCAGCTCATGGTTTTGTCACCAATGACTCTTGGGTACAATTTTGAGACCAGTTATATTGCAAAAAAACCCAAGGCAAACACTTTGATAAAACGTTCCAGCTCTAACATAAAGGTAACAAAAGTTTTGCTCAGAAACACCCTTTCGAGGTGTGACAGCATCTCCCTGCACAGCACAGCTCAGCCCAGGCAGGGCAGCCCTGCTTACCCGGCCGCCGTACTGCAGGATGGGAGCTGGTAGGACCCGCCCTGTCACCTCCGTCATATCATCTTTCACCTTGATCCCAAACTCCTGAATGTATGGATCCAGGTTGTAGCTGGCATTCTTCATCTGCAGAGGGAAGGAAGGGCCATGGGAAGGAGTGAGAACAACTGCTGCATCCTGGGCAGCTGCAGCTGGGGACCTGAAACCCTGTTTTCCACAGAGCTGCAGGTGGAGCAGCTCCATCAGGGGAGGGCAAGCAGATCAACACTGAGGCCCAAACCCCCTCCAGCAAACTGACCCATGGGGACCTGATTTTGAAACACACTAACCAATGCAACTAGCAGCAAAGCCTGCTCCTGGGATTTAAGACTGACAGGGAGGTTTGGACTTGCAAGAAACTCATCAAGAGTCCCAGAAGGAACACCAAATGTCCCTGGCTTCAAAAGCCCAGACACGCATGTTTGGGGAACAACATCTCCATTAACCAGTGGCCAGGCACAGACAGAGTTCCTGTACTGACACCCCACCACACACAGCCCCAAGTACACCCACAGCCAGGGGCATGTCTCTAATTTGTTTCCTATTTTTAGCTCCATCATTTGGGTCTGGTTCCATCAGTGCAAGGGCCTGAACTTGGTGCACGTGCATTTTGATGGTCACTTTGAGCTGGACTCCCCTGTGCCAGTGTCCATTACACACATACAGGCACCTCTGCTCAGAGGTTCAGTGGGAAGAGAGGGATAAAACCCCACCATTAACCTCACCCACACCTTCTCAGCAGGTCACAGCTCTCCAGTGCAGAGCAGCTGAGGAGCAGGACCACGGCCATGTCCATCACAGACACAGTGCCATAACCTGCCATTGGTGCCACAGCCCTGACCCCATCCCCTCAAGGGACTTATGCCACATACCAAGCGACTGATTTCCTCCTGCCTGTCTGGGGCAGACCTGGCTGTTGCTTTTATCATGGTTGATGTTTGATTGTCTGTGAGCTTCTTGATGCACCGCTGGCCTGCCACGATGTTACACACCTGCACAGGAGGGGACAGACAGCAGCCACGTGTGGGGGACAGGTAAGACACGGGGGACCACAGCTGAACACAGCCCCAAACCAGAGGTGCCAACACTCACCTCCAAGGGCAGGTATGTGTGTTTCTGTTCCTGGCCAACCTGGAGACAGGGCAGGTGGGGGTATTTCAGCTGCAGGTTGTATTTCTGCTTGAAGTACTGAGCCACTGTGCATTCCACTGTCTGACCGCTCTCCAGCTGCAGTGGGAACCTGGAGGAGGCAGGACACAAGGGATGCACCTACTCAGAACAGACACTTCCAGGCCTCAGGCACTATGTGCTGCAGCTGGGAAGAGGGAGCTGCCAGGCTCCCACCCTGAGCTGCCATACAACAAAATAAAAAGCACAACAGTGGTATTTGCAGAAATGGAGTCAGGAATACTCTGACACCAGTGTGGGACTGAGGTCCCTAAATAAAACTCTCCTCACTAATCCAGCTAATCAGGACAAATGTTTATTACAGGACGTGCCACACATGCCATGGCTGGGCACAAAAATACTGCACACTGGCACTCAGGAGGGCTTCTGTGCTTGGTGTCCTCCCTGGGAGCTGAACTGAGCTCCAGGGAAAGGCTAACTGGTCTCTCCAGGTACAGGACAGCAGTTGCAGGGTGGGCAGAGGGATGCAGGAGTGGAACATTTCCCTTCAAAAACAGAAGGGGAAAAAAATCAAACTTCCTGTCTGCAAGGCTGAGGGGTGCCACAATATCCGCAGCTGAAGTGCAATACCCATCCTCAACCAGCACCAGCTGCTCCCAGCTCCATGAAAATGCAGAAGTGGCCTGATATTCTTTATGGAACCAAAATTACAGGAGAGCCAAGCTGACTACCTCAGCGAGGTGCCATGTTCCTCCTGCGCTCACCAAGCCCCAGAGCTGCGACCCAAGGGTGCTGGTGCACAGGGGACACCGAGGGGTGCACAGGCCCAGCCTGTTCCCAGGCATACACAAAAAATTCCAAGACAGACACTTGTGTAGTCCCTGACAAAGTCTCTGCTCTGACTATTTTAAGAATGAAGAAAACCAAACCCGGACGTAAAAACTAGGACAATTCCTGGCATGTCAGCTCCTGCCCGCCGCCGCGCTCCGCCTGCCAGACACAGCATCCTCTGCACTCCCATCTCCCTACATCCCACTCCACACATGGCACAGGGCTGCAGAGCCCCAGACACGTCTCCTTTTGCCATCAAAGACTGGAGATTCCTGTCCAGCTCTCCCCAACAACACCAGCAGCTGTTAAGGAGAACAGTGTGGATTTTTCCAAGGGCATCTGCCCACCCGCCTTACGTCTGGTGGCTGGCCGGCCGTCGGGTCACGTTACACACACGGTATTTCCTCTTCATCTGCCCACAGTGGGTCACCTCCACCTTCAGACCTGATGTGAAGATGGGGAGACACAGCACAGTCATGGTGAAGGTGGGAGCAATTCCCCTTTGCCCAACTTCCCCGGGACACTGCCAACAGCTTCCTTAACTGATTCCCTGCTTGCAGACACCCCAACAAGAGCACGAGGGATGGAATGGTGCCCCAGGAGACATTTAAAATGTGCAACCCCTGTCTCTCCAGCTCACTGCAGGGGCTAGGTGAGACACAAGCCACAGCCAGTGTCAGGGTACAGGTCCCAGTGCTCCCCAAGGGCTCTACCTTTGATCTCCTTGGTGAAACGCACTCTCTGTGAGTCTGTCAGGGGCTTGGGCTGCTCGTCGATGTTCCGGATGTCAAGCACCTCACACATGAACTCGATGACAGGCTGGGCTTTGTAGAAGGCAGTGGCCGACACTGTGGGACAGACACTATGATGTGTCTCTGCTTTCAACCAGCTTTCCCAAACACACACAACCCCCCCACTGCAGTTCCCCAGCATGAGAAATAACGTCACCATCGATGTTGAGCATCATCTTCCACATGGCAGGCCGGACCGACTGGTGGAAGCCAAACCAGACCTCCCTGCCCCCTCCCAGGGGGTGGTAGTAGCCTTCAGGAGGGGAGAAAAAGGAGCGGCCGACAGGAGTGTACCTGTGAACGGGGGCAATCCATGTCATTGGCACACACTGGCCCCACAGCAGCACCCCCAGACCCCCGAGCTGGCACTCACCCTGCCAGCTGCATCACCCCCTCTGTTTCTTTTGCAGGAGCACCCAAGGACATGGCTGGCACAGCTGCCTCCTCCAACAGCTGTCAAGGCCAGTCCCAGCCACAACAGCCTGCCAAGGGCAGCAGTCCCCTCCCCTCCCTGGCACAGTCCCATTGTCCCTAGGTGCAAGTACCTCATGGAAGCCAGGTGCCTCATGGCAACATCCAGCGCCTGGACGGACTCCAGTGGGACAGGGATCTGTCCGCTGACCAGGGCCTCGTGCAGCATGCGCCAGCTCACAATGGCCATCCATTTGATAGAGACCTTAAATATCCTGTCCTTGCCTTCCCCTGGGATCGTCACCTCAAAGTCAACCTGGGTGCAGGAGTGAAGAGAAAGTGACCATGGCATCCCCACAGGAATGAGGTGGGATTGTTTTCTGCTGGTCTTTTCCAGGCAGGATCAAGGTCACGGTGCCTGCACAGGACTTGCTGCCCCCTCTTACCCGCTCGTTCCCAATGGGTAAGGCTGTGACAGTGTAGATGTTCTTCTTCCCATCATAGACTGGTTTTCGGTCACCAAAGATCTGCGGTTTGAAGTGCTGCACCATGTACTCCACAACTTCCCTACGCAGGCAAGAAAGAGGGGCAGGAGAAGAGAAGGGAGAGGTTTGTTTTGTCACTTTCTTTATAGCCCGATACCTTCTGCAACTGGTCCAGTCCATCCCAGCCTCCCTCCCTGGGGCAACTGGAGCAGAGCTGAAAGCCCTGGGGCAGGAAAGTCCCTGGACAAGCAGCCATGTGCCTTGTCTCACAGCTCAGTACATTGGCTTTGGCAGGCTTTGGCACTGGGGGGAGGAAGCAGTGTACATGGCACGGGGGGAATGCACAGCAGCCAGAGCTGCCGCAGTGTGACTTGCTGCTGAAAGCACGTGCAGGATCTGCTTGCCTGCCTTCGGAGCACAGAGCTCCCCAGGCTATGAGGGCAGGAGGGGACAGGCAGTGAAGAGCACATCAAAAAGGAAAACAAAGAAAAGAAAAGTACACGATGGCCTGAAGGTCTGGGCTCGCTATTTTTAAATCAGGGATTGTTGCCAAAATAGCACAGCTGCTTTGGAGCAGCAGGGATTGTGTTGAGGCTCTGGACCTCTGACGCTCCCAGGCCAGGAACCAGCACTGCTGCACGAACAAGGCTGGGGGGTCCAGCTACCTGTGGGCATCATGCAGTGCCATGACCCCTGCCACAACAGTCACCCTAATGGCTTCTATTGCCAAGACAGAGACAGGCACTTATGAAGCCTCCACAAGGAAACTGGAAGCAGGGAACAAGTGCCAAACCCTCTAATACTTGCCTTACCTGTTGACTCTGCGTGGACATTTGTCAGGTTTGATATCCACTTCATAGTGATACACATCGATCTTGGGAATGTCCACTTCAAAATAGTTGGCCAAGAGCTTGATGGGCTTCCCAACAGTTCCTATCCCGGGCCGACGTGGTGCTTGAAACACCTGCTGCAAGGGGGGCAGGTATGCGCCTGCAGCTGTGGGAGAGGACACGGGTCAGGAGAGCTGGGAGGGACCCCATACCCAGACAGACAGACAGACAGAGAGACAGAGCTCAGAGAGTCACAGCACCCTCCATCAACACATCCTGAACTGGGAGGTCTCCCACTACCCCTCCTTCTGGCAGGAGGTGGCAGTGGGAGAATTCAGAGCAGCACACCTGGGAGCAGCTTCCCTGGGCATCATCTGGGGAGCACTGGTGCCAGCTGAGCTGTTGAAGGGCAGTGCCAGGCCACAGTGGCCCCACCAACTCCCCTGGCACAGACTCTGGCACTGCTGCCTCTGATGGAAGAGCAGCACCAGCTCCACTGTCACGGAACTGTACATCTGCCCCTTTCCAAGGGGATGCAATTCCCTGGATACTCTGTCAGCAGGGACATACAGACACGTGTTTCCCCTCCATCCTCCAGCAAATCCCAACTCACTGCTGGAGGGATGATGACACAAGAAACAGGAAACACATTATTCCATCTGCACTACACAATTGTTGAACTGCTGGCTTTTGCAAAAAAAAAAACCCAAAACAAACAAAAACCAACCCCTAATCCCCACTTCTAGTGTGGGGACCTGTAAAGAGGGAAATACCAGTTTTTCCATAATTCCCATTACACAGACTCACTTATGAAGCTCTAGAGATACAGGATGGTATCAGCACGTGGCTACAGGACTAAGCTGCATTTCTAAATCAACCGCACACTCAGAACTCAAAGGCATCTTAAAATATTGCCAAGGAATCATTTCACCCTGCTGCTTTCTGAGGTGAGCTCTGCCCTTTGTGCCCCATTCCCACTTTGGCCATCACCACCCCTCCCAGTTTGCACCTTCTATTCGTTCCTCAAACCCTGTGAGGTCCGAGCCAGCTGGGCCAGAGTGGGGAGTGAGCGTGGGGGTACTTGGAGCGCTCCATCTGCGCGGCCAACTGTCCACATCGGCCCACAAATGGCATCCCAGCTCCAATTCAAGCTCCTGAACACATGGTGCTTTTAGCACCCCTTTCTCCCATCCACTTTCTTTTTAAATCCAAATTTCCATTCCAGGCTAAAAATACCAGAAGCAGAAAAACAGAAGAGCAGCAAACTAAGCTTCAAATTTGCCTTTTACTTTTGCACCCGAACTCTGCAAGGCTTTTCCTGCCGATGGAAGGCCACCAGTGCTGCAGGACATTGAGGGGATGGGAAAACTCTTGCAAGTGTCCAGGGGATGAACTGCCGAAGTTAATGCTCCAAAGCCAACTTCTGCTCCTGCTTCTGCCCTGTGACAGGAGCTCGAAAGATCCAAAATCTGCCAGGATACCCAAGCCTGGGCTAACCTGGCCCCAGCAGCTCCTTGGACAAGGCAGCATAGGACTTGGAGCAAGGTGGGGATCCCCGAGTCCACTGCAGGGCTCAGACTGTGCAGGCACCACAGCTGCCCCAAGACAGGGTGACTGCCAGCCACCCCCAAAAAATGTCTGTGCCGTGCTCCGGAGGCAGCTCATTTGAAGGAACTGATTTTCAGATGAGCTGCTCCCGATGTAAGTCATGTCTCCACATGATCAACATTTCTTGGCAGTGGCCAGCTCCCTGGCTGCGAGCTGATGCATTTTTAAATCATGGCTCACAAGCAAAGAGGTATTTGCCAGTGCTGCTGGAGCCTCCAGTCCCTGAGTTTGAGTGAGGAACCGTGCCGCCCACCTGCAAGATCTGTTGGGGGACAGCAGCTCTCTGCTGCCTTGCCTACAGCCACGTCAAGGCCAGCACCCACAGCTTCCCCTCCTCTGGATCATCTCACCCCCCAGACAATCACGGCAGCCATGTGTGAGCAGGACCGTGACTCCATGTGCCCATGGTAACCCTGCAGATGCAGGGAACACAGGGCAGTGGCTACAGCTTGACAGCTGCTCAGTGGCACTTGGGTGCCCAAGAGGAGCTGAAGCCACCTCGGGGCTGGCAGGAGTTGCAGAGGTGTGACCAACTGGCCCACACCAATCCCACACTCAGCACTGCTTTGGAGTGCCTCAGTCACTCCAAAACTAAGCCTTTGCCATACAAACCCTCTTGCCGGAGGATCCCCAGATGCTTCATGAACATAACACCCCACAATTAGGCTCATGAATCACAGGGGAAGGAAGGAACCAGCCTCCAGCAACACAAATGTTGGCTCAGAATTTTGATGGGACACTGGAGATACAGCAAACACAGGGTAAGATAAATGGGCAGTGTGGCCAGAGGGAGTAGGAGCAGTGCCCAATGGCATAGGAGATGCTCTGCAAAGACCAGGGCAGGACCGTGACCAGCATCAAGGACCGGCAAGTTCACCCCTGGGCTGACTTGGAGGGTTTTATTTTGGTGACCACAACACATGGTCCCTGAATGTGACAAGCCAAAGCAGCTGCCCAGGCAGCACCTCCAGCATGTGAGCCGAGCTCTCACCCAGCCTTGGCTGCTCCAGCCCAGGTGGGAAAGACCCCAAAACTCTTTGGTGAACATGCAGGCTTGGTTCATCCTTTCACATGCCACATTCCTGCCCTAGGGCGCTCAGGGTCTCTCCATGATTTGCCTCAGTGAAAGCCACCTTCCTGGCTCAGAGGATGCTGCCAGGGAATCCCAGGCAGCTCGACTGTCATCCCCAGGCACTTCATGCCTGCAGCCGGCTCAGGGCAACAGAAAAGAGGCCAGCAAGAAGAAGCCTTGTTAAAAAGCTACCCAAAGTGCATGGAAATAGGGGGGTTCCTGCACATGGGGGGGCTCCTGCATAGGGGGGTTTGGCTCCTGCATACCTCGACTCTCCATGGCGAAGCTGCACAGGCTCCCACTTTGTCATGTAAATGCGAGCGCCGGGGCCGGGGGCTGCAGGGCGAGTGTTGTTCCTGCAGCACAATGCGGCCAGTGAGCGAGATGAAATCCGCTGCCATTAGAAATTCCGCAGCCCGGGAGGAATCACAGACTTTCGCACACAAAGCCGTGCCCTGGGGACGCGCCGGCGGCGAGAGCATCGCCGCCCTTGCGCCGAGTACCGCGGGCAGAGACGGCGGCGAGGGCAGCATCACCGAGGTGAAAGCAAGTTTGAGGTAATTAGGGCTGGAATACACTTTGTTTCTGTTATTTATTGTAACAGCTGGGGAACACGACCCGCTGCCCAACAGCTGCCTGCACCGGGCGAAGCCGCCGGTGGGACGGCATGAAATTACCATGTCATTGAAATCCTCTCCAGCGCCGCATTCAGCCGAGGGGCCGCGGGAACGGGGCCCAGACAAAAGGGAGTTTTATTGCGGCGGCGGCGGCGGGTCCGCGCCGGCCCCCTCCCCGCACGCCCACCCGCCAAAATACAGCCGGGAATCGGAGAGGTGCAGACGGGGCCGCGGCACAACAAATGCCACCAGACACGCAGCGTGGTCCATCCTCACCCTGAGACACCGCCTACCCTAAACCACCCCAGAAACCCCCTGGGAAGTGAAATCCCTGTGGGGGAGCAAAGCAAGGGGCACTACCAGTGGGAAAGGCAGCTGCTGGTGGGGTGAGCAATTGGCATTCCCAGTCTCCATGCTCGACACGTTCAAAACCACTGGCTCTAAGCAGTGACCAACGCCATCCCATACAGCCTACACTTCAAAAAGCCCCATCTCAGCTCTGCCAACCCAGACATTGCTGCCTGTTCCTTCCCAAGAGCCCTGAGCACTGCCAGGGTCACATAGCCATGGGTGCTTTACAGTTTGACATCAAACTGAGTTTCAGCAGGTGATGCACACGTGGGACAGAGGCTCCGACTGCAGCTGTCAGAGCTCAGCATTAAACCTGTCTGTGCACCAGAGCCTGGCTGCTGAGGGCAAGGCTGAGTTGCCCAAACTCTGCTCCTGCCCTGCCCTGGGGTGGCTGCATGCAAAAAATGAGCCAAAATGGGCTCTAAACTGTTTTACTACAGTACTGACATCTGAAAGCAGCTGAGTCCTTTGTATCCTCACACTAAACACTGCAAAAGACATTGGTGTGCTTCCCACCTGGAAATCACAGGTGACACCCTAAACTGCAAGCTATAAACCTGCCTGGCCGGGAGGGGTGTCCCTGCACCCTGGGACTCACAGTCCTGCAGGCTGAGCCGGGCCAAAGTGAGAAGCTGCGGGTGCTGTGACAGAGCACAAGGAACATCAGCAAGAGTAGTGCCAGCTCCATCACACCCGCAAGCAAGGGGCTGCACTTCAGCTGCTCTGGCTCCAGAGAGCAGCATGGTGATGCCAGTAGTGTAGTGATGCCGGCAGTGTGGACACAGCTCGACCACGAGCTGACCTGTGAGGGTCCTGCAAAGCTGGCCTCAGCTGTCCAGCAGCTCCAGGAGTCTCTCTTTTCCACCCCTCTGATGGGGTTTGAGAAGCACCAGCACAGCCAGTGCCAGCATCCCTGCTGAGCACACCAGGCGGCACATCAGGTTGTGTGACTCTGCACGGTGACCCTGGGGTCCCTGCTAATGGCCCCTGGCCAGGCGGAGGCTGACACCCTCTGCCAGCCCCGCGGGGTCTCCTGCTGCTCCTGCACTGCCCAGACAGCAGCCAGGGACACGCAGAGCCGGCAGTCGCAGACAAAGGCGGCCCCCAGTGCCGGAGGGGCAGGACAAAGGCGACGCCGGCTCCTCTCCACGTCCTACCGCGGCCACCGGCTCCCGGTGTGGAGGTGGAACCCACCCGCGGCCCCACACGGATCACCCTGCCCAAGGAGCAGCTTCTCTGCCTGATTTGGCTTCCTCCTCGAGTCTGCCATCTTAATAACTTGTCTGTGTTTTGTTCTTCCCAGGATTTAGGGAGAGGCTGCAGAGAGTGTTTAGAGATAAACCATCCGTGCTGTGTCTCCAGGCAAGGTGTTTCTCCTGGCTTTGTTTCTCGGTCTAATCCCGTCCCAGAACCAGGCATATGCAATGTCGTGTTTCCTGAAGATAAAGAGCCCCAACAGATGGAGCAGCATTGGGGTTTTTGCAAGGTTCAGCACAGGAAGACAACGGTTGAGATTAACAGCCTTTAGGAAGTTTGCAAGGGATAAAGAAAACTAAAAGTTGGGGGAAAATAAGTTTAGTTTTAAAAACCATTGCATGTGTGTGCCTCCCCTACTGCTGCCTATGGGTCAGATGTTCTGGGTTTTCCTGCTGCCTTTCCAGGCATCTCCATGTTGGGTACATCCAGGCACACAGCAGTTTCTGCTTTATTGCCCTGATAAGCCACAGCATCATCAGAGCTCGCACGCGAGGCTCAGCCCATAGCCACGGTCTGGCACAAGCAAAGGGGTGCCACAGCAGGGCAGGATTCGCAGCAGCTCTGACAACACGGGGTTCATGTGTCCCTGGCACACAGGGTGAATCCAGGCAGGAGCAGATAAACCCCAGCCAAATCTGGGGACAGAAAGGGAAACTCCCAAGGGTGCAGCATCGGAGTCCTGCTCCCAGTGCAGCCCCCACAGGCCCAGGGACTGAAAGCCAAACCTGTCCACAGAGTGTGTCCCCATCCCAACACGAAATTCTTTTAAAGAATCTTTAAGAGCATCAGTTCAGGCTGGGGTAGGAGCGTGCCTGGCAGTGTTATCCGCGTGGCCCTGAGGCGGCAGCGCTGCTATCGATCCGAGACGCCGGCAAAGCCCGCGGTGCCGCCAAATCACAGCTTCCAGAGGCCATAAATCAGCCCAAACACAAAGCGCCGGCAGCCAGAAGGTAACGCAGACACAGGGAGATTTCTGTGCCACAGTTAAAGTAAATATTACAAGAAAGGACCGAAGTTTGCAAACACTCCGCAGGTTTATGTCAAAATCTCACCAGGCTGATGTGTTACGGCGGGTGATGAACCCATCAGCACAAGTGAGGTGGCAGGGCAGTGACTGCTGATCCCATTGCCCTGTCCCTCGGAAGGGCAGCAACACACGTCTCCATCACCCCATCCTTCCCTCTGCCTCATTTTAGGCACCGAAATCCTTCTGCGACTCAGCAGCGCAAGTTCACAATGCTCAGGCCAGGCACAGGAGCGAGCGGCTGCCAATGCGACGGCCTAGGGAATGGCTCTCCAAATCCCCGCGGAGCAGCCCGGCACGCAGGACACTGTCAGCTGCTCCCGTCCCAGTCGGCAGTGCGGAGGCTGGGGCAGGGGACACGGGGGTACAGGGTGGCTCTGGAGCTCGGCCCCGCGGGGCCATGCTCAGCCCCGGCTCCGCGCATGCCCTGGCACGGGGAGAAGAGACGCTTCGTGCTGTCACGGCACACGGCGTCGCCGGCCTCGCGCCAGCTCCAGCCTGCGCCCCGCTCCCTGAACCCGGGGAACGGGAGCTGGGGGATGGATGGGGAGCGGGGGGATAAAATGTCAGCGAGGGGGGTGGAATTGGAGCTGGGGGGCTGGAATTGGAGCTGGGGGAGGTGGAATGGGAGCGGGAGGGGTGGATGGGGTGGGAGGTAGGGGGGATGGAATGGGAGTTGGGGGAAAGGATGGGGAGCTGGGGAGATGCTGCTGCTGCTGCTTTGTGCAGAACAGGCCCCTTGCGCAGCGCTCGCTCCGCGCTGTGGGGACCTACGGCTGGACGTGCCCCCGGCCCTGTGCCCCCGGCCCTGTGCCCCCGGCCCTGTGCCCCCTCCTGCGGGGTGTCTGCGGGTCCCTCCATCGCCCCCTCCCCTGCACCCGCACCGCTGCTGCCCTCGGGGCACCCGGGGGACGCGCCTGCCCGGCGGCCCAGCAGCCCCCTCCGCACCGCCGCTGCTCAGCCCCCCCGCGCCTCCGACACCCCCGACAGCCGGCATCGCCCCCGCACATCCCGCGCCTCGCCACATCCATCGCCGCCCGCCGCGGTCCCCTCCGCATCCCACCCCCCCGCGCCCCCCCATCCCCACCCGGTACAGCCCCCCAGGTCCCCGCCGCACACCCGCTCCCCGTTCCACCGGCCTCATCCCTTTTGCCCCCCGCCGCCCTCTCGGCGCTCCCCGCCGCGCTGCGCCCTGACCCCCCATCCGCGCCGGCGGTACCTGCTCCCGAGGGTCCCGCTTCCATCCCATCCACGCGGGCGCCGCTCCGAGCCGGGGGCCGGGGCAGGGCCGTGCCGGGGGCCGGGGGCCGGGCAGGGCCGGGGCCGGTGCCGCAGCCGCCTCACGCCCCTCACGCCGCGCGCACGCGCCGCCGCCGCCCGGCCCCGCGCGCAACAAAGGCGGCGCCCGCCGGCCTGGCCGCCATCTTGGGGCCGCGGGGAGCGGGGGGACCTGGGCAGAGCGGGGGCTCCGCCGGGACAGCGCGGGGTGCCGGCCGGGGCCTCGCTGCAGCCTGAGAGCGGCGGAGCGCCGCCCGCCCGCTCCCGAGCCTCCCGCTGCGCCGTTGCCACAAATATTTGGGTTTTCCTTTTTTTCTTTTTTTTTTTTTTGGACTCATTTTGTGAGGCTGGGCCGACTAGGAAGCCCAGGGAACCAGTTCTTGTATCGGCCGCTGTACAGCCACTCGTGAGGTGCCCTGAGCCTCGCCAGGCAGGAGCAGGGCAGGAACGCCCCGTGCCCCTGCTCCATCTAAATAAATAGAACCGGGCAGAGCATCCCTTTCCCATCCCTTTCCCACCGCTTCCCAGACCTGTCCTTCCCAGGAAGTGCAAATCCCACCCCAGTGCATTCACTTTAACACCATAAACCCCAGGAGCTTCATTCCCACATGGGCCTGAGGTGTATGATCCTGGCTGGGCAGGATCAGGTGGGAAAGCCGGAAAAGCCACAGGAATTCAGGCTGTCAAAGCATTACCACCTCGTGTTGCTCTCCCATAGAATGAGCAGCAGCTCCTGCTGTGCCGAGGGAGCAGCTTGATCAGGAACCGGCTGGGATTTTGCCGTCAGAGCTGCCAGGACAGTGAGGCTGTGGCACATAATCCCACACATCACTCAGCCCTGGCTTCCTGGGGTTTGATCCAAGAGATCTTTGCATCATGTTTGGAAGACACCCCGATGAGCAAACCTTGGGGTTTGAGCTCCTCAGGTTTCTGTGAGGCTGAATAACCTCAGTGCCAAAGCCCCAGGATCGTCCCTGCAAATGGAACTGACACCTGACGCGGGGCTGCAGAAGGTGCTGGGGATTTCAGACAATCCTGTCCCGGTTTCAGTCACAGCTCCTACGCTCTGGCCTCCTCCAAAAGCTTTTCCTATCCTTCCTTGCAGTATTTTTAGTGCAGTGCAGCTGTCTGAGGAGACAAACCCTCACCTCATAGAGAAGATGAAGCAGCCAACAGCTCTTGCATTTATTCATTGCATCTCTCTGATATAGAATCCCCTCTCTGGGCAGGTACAGTCCATTAACACCAAATTTTCTCTGTAATTTCCCAAACAGTATAAAAATAGGCCCATTCTGAACTCTCCCCTGGTGTTTGCAATTTCAGCTTCCTTTAGGATCCTGAGAGATGTCATCCATACATATTACTGTAACTTGGTAACTCTTAATGCATCAGAAATGGACATATTGTGGTAATGAGTTCCACAGGTGACACATTGTGTACAAGTTTTAATTAAAAGTTAAATAGTTTAAGACATTTGTTTACAGGCAACATAATTGGTTGCTCACTCTGTACATTGCATTTATTGGACAGCAATAAGGAAAAACAGAACATTTGGCACGAGAATGCCAATTTTTTATTATTATTATTATTATTTTTGGACACATGAACACAAAATATCCCTGCAGGCTAAAAAAAAAATACATTGCAGTTGTACACGACCAGCATCTTATCTCGACACGGGGCTGTGAGCCCCAGGACAGTTTAGAAAGTACCTCGTATTGCTAGAGACATACATCCAGTCCAAAGATAATAAAATACCATTTGAAACATTACAAGTCTAACAATATAGAAACCAAAAAATTACATCAGAAGTCAAACTGAACAAATGCAAACATTTTACATTGAAGTTGCAGCCTCTAGACATAGAAATATGAAAATGTCAATAGCAAGGTCTAAGAAAATCTGTAAGTGATATTTAGTGCAAGATCTTTCCTCTAGTGCACAGGGAAAGAGCCTTGCAGTGGATCAAGATCAGGATGGATCCAACATCCTCTAGCCCTGCCTTCTGAAAATGAAAGCAGAGTCACTCCCTCGCTATTGAGCAAGAAAACTCCTACAGCACATCCACAAAGGGGTTGGGGGTCGGGGCTGTCAGACGCCGGCTCTGAGCGAGAGCCCTTCTCCATCCGAAGGGCCGAGCAAGGGTGGACACAGGACATCCTGTCCACTGGCCTCTGTGCCCTTGGGATGCAGCTCCAGGCATGACCCTGGGTAGCTCACAGCGATACACGAGCCAGACTGGTGGAGACAGGCTAACTAGGGATTGCCAGAGCTTGTTCAGAACTCAGCAAGGACAAAGCAAGCAGAACCGGGTGGAAAATGGGATTTCTGCCCCCTCCCCAGCTTTTTTTTAATATATTTTTTTAATATATATCAACCACCCCCTTCCCCAACTCTTTGAACTTTGCTACATTTAAAATCTTTCACACCACAGAGCTAAACAGTGGCCAACAGGCTTTATTTGTAAAAAAAAACCCCAAAAAACAAAAATCAAAACACCCTAAAACTACAGCTACAGAATGCACATCTTCCCATTGATTGACACATGCAGAACGAGTCACTCAGGCCCACAGGGCTCACCCAGGTCCTCAAGTCCTCCAGACTTGGGCTCAGACCTGCCTTGGGCAGCACTGCTGCAACTTGGATCCTGAACTTCAGTGCTTTCCCCCCAAAACTCCAGCCCTGTGCCCGGGGTGGGCTAACACCAGCACCACTCTGGTGCTGGCTCAGGGCTTACCAGGGGCCGATGCTCCACCTGGTCTGAGGTCAAATATCCAGTCACAGGCAAACCAAGGAGAGGCTCTCCCTTCCCTCAGTCTCAACCAGGAGTGCTTGGCACTGGACAACTAATTGGTGATAAAATTAATTTTTTATGCACCCTTGTTAAACCAGCCCCATTCCTAGTGCACAAACTCAAATCAGGGATCTTGGATCCTACCACCTCCAACAGGTGCTCAGGTGCTTTTCAAGGTGCCAAAGTTCTCTGTGTGTGTTGGGTCAGTCAGAGTTCACTCTAAAAAGGGTTTTTGTGTCTTCTCCCTGAACGAGTACTGAGAAAAGCAGCGGTCAGTCTCCCACCCACATGTCCTGATTTTATTACACAAGTGAGGTATTCTTTAAAAAAAAGTTAAAAAACTGAAAAGAATCTTCTTGTTTTTTCAATCTAAACCTGTCCTGGCGCGTGCCAGGGGCAGGGTTCACTTCAGTCCCATTTTCAACAGAAATGAAAAGAGGTTAAACTTAATTTATGAGACGTACTACTGGCAAGGAGGTTATAAAACTGGTTGAAGATGTTCAGTGTACTCTGGTACAACTGAAAACAACAGCATTTAGAAATGTAAACTTTCATTTATTTACAAGCTTAAAGACTGAAGGAAACAGCATTTCCTATTGCTGAAATTTGGAGGGGGCTGGTTCCTAAGCTTTGGGACAGCAGACAACTTAGCAGCAAACCCCACACGAGTATCAGAGACCACAGTGCAATCCTTGGGCTTCTCAAACTCCTCCTCAGTTTAGGAATAAGCTTTAATCTGCACTAACTCAGGTATACAGTAAGGAATCTAGTCTTAAATTACTATGTTCATGGATTGTAGGAATACCAGGGAAACCAGATCCCTATTCTGGATTACAGGTTGCAGCTGAAAAAAGCCAAGCAGATTAAAAACCCTAATTTCTAGGCTGGGACAGAATCAGCATTTGAGACTCACACGGGTTCAACATGCTGTAAATGCAGTTGTGTGGGCAACCCAGATTCCCAGGAAAAAAACAGTTCAAAATGCTGGTACAAGTCCTCAGGTTGCCTGTCACACAATACATTTCGACTGTACACGTTGGCCTTTCCTACACGGAACACCCAGTTTCCAAGCTTATAAAAAATGTTGTAGACAGGACACCAACAGTGAATATAAAACAGTTAAAAATAATTCTTAAAAAAAGCATGGAAATGCGTCTTTTCTAATTAGGTTCAGAAACTGCCAAATTGTGTGTTCAGAAAACGACACGAGAATGTTGGTTAAACTCATGCACAATCCTCAGCTAGAAAATTACACTGTTGGGGGGGCTTAAAAAACAAAGATTTATTGCCAAAGTTAAACCTTCTATGAGAAAAAAGTTTTAAAATCACTTAGATTTATCAAACCACACAGCAGCATAAAGTGGGCACTTTTGTAAAAGTTTGCAAAATACCTAAAAGCTAATTTTTTTTTTGTTTTATCATTTTTAGAGGGGGGAAATGATGGTTCAGTACTTGTTACGATACCATGGCAGTATTATTTATAACCATTATCATTAAAATCTACTGACAGGCATCACTATTGGTTATATTACACATTCACAGAACAAGAACCACCTATTAACTCGCAGTATAGTGCAATTGCTTTGCAGCCCAAGTCTGCAGAGATTAAAAAGATAATTAGTAAAACTGACAAAAAACTGCAATACCTGTGAAAGTTATGTTTGTTAAAAGGCATTTACAGTAGTGAAGTCTAAAATCTCCATTAAAAAATCTATGGCCCCACACGACAGAAGGATTACAGCGAGCTGGATAAAACATTTTGCCATCACATCATACTCACGAAGCAGGGCACGGAGACAGGGCAGCAGTCACCATCAGCTCATGGGATGAGGAGAACTGAAAAACCACAACTAGCAAAAGATTCGATAGAAACCTTTCGTGCCAAGTCCTTGAAAAATTTCAGGATGATCGGCCTTTGCGCTTTGAGGTAAAAATTCAGTCCAATGCATCAGAAAAGACAAGTCTATGGATTTCTAGTACAGAAAACAATGAAACAAATGGCTCAATTGTGTTGGTGCATCAGACGTTGCAGTGAAGAACAGATTCAGTGCGACTGTCCGGAGCTGCTGGTAGTGGGCAGTCCGAAATCCCCCAGCCCTGGATAGAGCAGGAGGCTTCCAAACACTTCAGGACTGCGTGGGTTGTTGTTTTGCCTCATCTTCCCAGGTGCTCTCAAGCAAAATACATGGTGTGCTGGGTGTCGTGGTGGATCTGCACGGCCTTGGCCAGCGCCTGCGGATCGCGGCCGTTGCTCTGCCCCGACACATGGCTGCCCTCAGCGCTGTGAGCAGACACACACCCATGAACAACTGGGACAAGCAGCTCAGCCTCACTACCTGCCTACCAGTATGATGAGGCCACTCCTTACCTGTCATGATCCTTGTCCACAAGATGGTACCTGGCCCGAAAGGCCACCAGCCTGGCGTAGTAGGCAGGCGCAGGGATGGAGACGGAGCGGGTGCAGCGCACATAGGTGTGGCACAGCTGGTAGGTCAGCAGCTGCAGCTCGTCTGCTGTGAAACAGTTGTCATCCCACAATACCTGGTAGTGGGAGGGACGGCTGGTTCCCTGCAGAGAACAGGTGAACAGTCAGGTGGAGAGCAACAGCAAGGACAGAGGTGGTACCTGCAGGCTGCACTTTCCAGCAGGCACTGAGGAGGCAGTGCCAAGTGGGCACCGACACACTCTGTGTCTGCCAAGCAACAAACAGAAGTGACATTTCCCATGAGGACAACTACAAGGATTTAGTCCCACAGCCTGAGCACAGCAGAGCTGACATTACCTGAATTCCTGCATGGCTACAGAGGTAAAAGTCAAATTCAGACGGATGTGTGATGGTGCTGTCCACAGTAGTGCCTGCTGGTACATTGCCACTTTTACCCACCTAGTGAGAAAAGTTTATTATTAGTCCATAGGCTTTTTTAGAAGTGACCCAAAAATACCTTCAAAGGTAGGCTCTATTGAAAGCTTCTGGAGAATTTACTGCTCAAAAAGGTGAAAAAATATTAAGGTCGTTTACATAGGAGGAATGAAAATGTTCTCTGTGAATTCATTTTTAGAAACTCCACCAAATCCAGCTGGTGTGTCATCAGAGGAAAATAAAACCCTTGCCAGCACCATTAAAACTGCAGAGTGGGATAAAGCCTACACAAGTAATTCAGGATCTGAAAATGCAGGCTCCTGAGATAAATTTATTTCGTACCCTTGTTTGCCCTCACACCCCAGAGATCTGGGTTTTTAAGCAAACCTCAGATCAAGCGCTTCCCTAAAGAAGATTCCTTAGCTGGCCTGTGGATTTCTGCCACAGGCACCTCTTAGCTGCACCTGGAGACAGAACAGGGAACAGCCTGAATAGCCAGGTCAGCTCACCATCAGGAATCCTGGATTATAAAAACCTACAGTACAGCTCCTGGTAGACAAATACTGGGATACACAGCACACCTATTCCTAAAGGGGTAAAAAGCTGTTTCATCTGATGTAGAGCAACAAAAAAGGGAGGAACTGGTTATTTTAGTAGAGAAAGCCTGTTACCACCCAGTACTGCTGCTGCTTATACAGCTTTAGTGGGCAAGATGGATCCCACCCCACTGAATCAAACAATCCCACTTTCCTGAGCCATCACCTCCCCCTCGTGGAGTCAGTACTTGCCCTTTCAGTTTTGTCAGCACAGAACAGCCTGGTGTGATGCCTTTTCTGCACAACAATGTAGGTTATTCCTGGTCTATAATCTTCTTCCAAACTAATGCAGGCCTTCCGGATGGCGATCAGCTCTGGCCAAGCTACCTACAAGCAGAAGATTTAACTATTATGTGATGAATTCAGCAGGTGTTTGATAATTTTATTTTTTTCCTGTTTACAAATGCCACATCGTAAGAACACGATCAGATGGGTAAGTGTATATTGTGCTTGCCCAGGACAAGTCAATGAAACTTTATTTTTCCAATAACAAATATAATCCACATAAATATATATAT
The DNA here is from genome assembly GCF_008360975.1 of Lichenostomus cassidix. Classification (NCBI taxonomy): domain Eukaryota; kingdom Metazoa; phylum Chordata; class Aves; order Passeriformes; family Meliphagidae; genus Lichenostomus; species Lichenostomus cassidix. Next base: position 2,981,746 of record NC_139503.1, on the reverse strand, counting down.
TTTTTTCAAGGGCCAATCCCTTCTAATCCACATAACTATACATCAGTCCCTTTTCAGGAGCAACAAAAAATGATCAGACGATACCTGTTTCATCTGTCCTTCCGACACTCCCCCTCTGTAGTAAATGATCCTCGTGGGCTTGAAACGAGTGGATTTGTAGAACTGGATCAACAGCTCCCGCACCATGTTGGTCAGGTCCTGGATCACCTCCTGGCTGTAGAGCAGCTCCTGGGAGGTCTCCTGGCGCGAGGTCTGCACGCGCACCGTGGCGCAGTAGCGGCTGGGATGTCCATCCATGCTGCCCACCACGGCCGCGATGGACGGCTTCTTCCCATCCCCAGCAGGAGGGTGAGTGACATCTGCTCCCAAAAAGATCACTGGCTGCTGGAACACCGAGGGCCTGTTTGATAAGATTAAGGTTTATTAATTAAAATCACAGAATCCCAGAAGGGTTTGGGTTGGAAAAGACCTTAAAGCCCATCCCATTCCACCCCCTGCCCTGGGCAAGGACATCTTCCACTATCCCAGATTGCCCCAAGCCCCATCCAACCTGGTCTTGGACACTTTCAGGGATGGGGCAGCCACAGCTTCTCTGGGCAACCTGTGCCATGGCCTCATCACCCCCTCAGTGAAGAATTTCTTCCTAATCTCTACTCTAGACCTACTCTCTTTCAGTTTCAAGGCATTCCTACAGTCCCTCTCCAGCTTCCTTGTTGGCCCCTTCAGATACTGGAAGGTGCTGTGAGGTTTCCACACAACCTTCTCTTCTCCAGGCTGAACAACCCCAACTTTCTCACCCTGACTTGAGAGCAGAAGTGCTCTAGGCCTCTCATCAAATCATAATAATAAATAAGAACAGCAAAAGGAAAAAGGGCCAGGAACACAAAAAAAAAGAAAAAAAAAAAGAAAAAGAAAAAAAAAAGAAAAAAATTACAGCTGAGGAAGGTGCATCCAAAGCACTGAACAGAACTAAAACCTGTCAGAATCTTTAGGGACAAAGTTCTCTCCCTTAAGCACTTACAAGTCCAGAAAGAACAGAAAGTGACAAAGACAGGATCAAAGGCAGACCAAGTTACAAGTATTGAATTCAAGTCACTCCTCCTCACTCCTTCTCTTTCAATTTGGAAGCAAACACAGGATGAGTTAGGAGATGGCAAAAGGAAAAGGTAAACTGAGTGAATCCAAAGGCAGGAAAGAGACAGGAAAAAAAAACCTTGGTGAGTTTGGTGGCTCTGACTGCTGGATGGCTCTGACTCCCCTTGGCTCAGGGCTTACTGGGAACACTCCAAATGCAGACATATCCTCCACTGTCCACTCCAGACTGTGGGAATTTCTAAAGCGTGTTTTATTTTGAAAAGTATCATTTTAGCAAACACAACAAAACAACACCATTTTCCTTGACAATCCAGATATTACAAAGAGTTTTTTACTGAATCTCACCTTTGATGAGGTACCAGCACATTGTTGATTCCTCCGAGCTTGGCGTTGATCTTCAGACACAGGTTGGACAGTGTTTGTGGTGAGGTTTTGACCACGTTCTTTACCTGAACACACTGTGTAGCCATGCCTAGAAGAGTATCTCCAACCCGCTTGACTTCAGCTGTGACAGAAAAATAAGGCAGTGGTTCCTGTTTGCTCTTTTTCTAATGTTACTGTAATGCAGATCCTTTAAACTTTACTGACAAAGGTTCAGTCTGCTCTTTGGTAATACATTAGTTCTCCAACCAGGCCTTAAAACCAGCTCCAAAACATCCTTTTAAAGAGAACCCCTTGCCTCGTCTGCCTCCTTCCTGCCACCCACTTGCAGTACAACTCCTGATCACTTTACAGCCCCTTCTCCATACCATACACGGGCGTCTTCCCAGGCAGAATCACCACGATGAGCTGCAGGCCAACGTAAGTCAGCTTTAAGTGTTTGAACATGGGCTCCACACTGTCTGCACCCTGGGCATACTTGCAGAAGCAGGGCTGGCCCTGGATTGGCATCCCGGCGTCCTTGGAGATCTTGCGCAGCTGGTCTGTGAAACTCCTGAAATAGAAGTGGGTTTGTCCTGGCCTTTTCACTATGGTTCACTCATCAGTTTTATCAACCAGATCTAAGCTGTTTCTGCTATTTCACAGCACTACAGTAATTATTTTTTAGCAACTCTATCCCTATCAGGAACTCGCTAATACTACTCTAATCCTCTCTGAGGTAGGTCATCAGCTTCTGTAATTTTACAAGCATTACAGAAACAGACATTTGAGATGAATATCCCGAGGCAGATTCCCAAACTAATACTGATGCTCTGTAAGTTTTTACTTATCCACCCAATTTATCTGAGCATTATTGCAACCATGATTTTTACCAATCTGTGGTTCATATAAACTTTTTCTTTAGGATTCTGTTGAGTACTTTGAAAGACAGGGGAAAATCAACTTATACCACACATCACTTTTCAGAAACATGAGAAAAATATATCTTGAAATAGAATCCTGAATAAATAGGAAAATACTTACTTCAGCAAGTCTTCCCTGCATTGTTTTTGAGGAGCAAAACAGGCAACAGCCCAAACTTTAATCTCAATGCCAGCATAGAACTGTTTCCCTCTCATGTCCCACACACCTTGGTTTGGTGTGGCCACAGTCTTGTTCTAGGTAAAAACCAAAGGCAAATTAGAAATAAAGTGCTGCTCTGTTTTGACTGAAGCCCACCAGAGGAAGCCCCATGAAAAGATACACAAAACACCTAAATAATTTTAATAACCTCAGGATAAGGAGTTTTACAAGACATGGAAACTCACCCTGCCTCCATACTGCAGCATTGGGGCTGGCAGAACTCTGCCTGTCAGCTCCGTCATTTCGTTATGGACAACAATTCCAAACTCCTTCAGATACGGATCAGGCCCACCAACCATACTGTTACTCTTCACCTGGGGACAAGACAAGTGTAGATGTCACTACACTAGAGCTTCAGGTGACTCTCCCCTCTTTGCCATCAACAGCTTTTCTGTTTAAAAGGATGTGTTTCAACCAAAACAGATTTTTTAACTTCTCTCTTGGTCATGCTACTCATCATCACCTACTCCAATGCTCTGGAAAAGCCATGAGAAGTGACAAACACAGACTGTACAGCTGGAAAAGAACTCACCAGTCTGCTGATCTCCTCCTGCCTGTCTGGGGCAGACCTGGCTGTTGCTTTTATCATAGTGGAGGTCTGATTGTCCGTGAGCTTCTTGATGCACCGCTGGCCTGCCACGATGTTACACACCTGCAGGGAGCAGGGAGAGGTGCTGTGACACCATTTAACAGAGGACACACCTCAGTGCAGGACCTGGATGCTTACCTCCAGTGGCAGGTATGTGTGTTTCTGTTCCTGTCCCACTTGGAGACAGGGCAGGTGAGGGTATTTCAGCTGCAGACTGTATTTCTGTTTAAAATACTGAGCTACTGTGCACTCCATGGCCTGTCCATTCTCCAGCTGCAAAGGGAACCTAGAAATGACATTTGTTCTGGTTAGATTCCATCAGATTTTTTTAAAGGGGAAAATGATATGAAAAACCTATTCTGGACTATCTTTAGAAAATCTCAATTTTCCTTAGCTACTGTGTCTCTTCTTTATGAAAAGATTTTAGCCTATATATAGAATTTCTTGTATTTTAGCTATTTTAAAAATGGGAGCTTTTGATAACTGTATTTAAAAGCCAGGATATAGATAAATTTTCCTGGGCTGAAGGAAATAAAGCAGTAGTCAAAACCCACACTATTCCTCTACTCCACTAAAACAAAACATTCCTATAAAGCCACACAGCTGCTTCACCTCCAGAATCAACTATTCCTGCATAAACAATATACCAAATATATTCCAAATATATTTAATAGGTTGAAGATTTTAAGAACCATCAGGTAGTGCTTTATACATACGTCTGGTGACTGGCTGGTCTCCGGGTAACATTGCAAACCCGGTATTTTCTCTTCATCTGGCCACAGTGGGTAACCTCTACTTTTAGACCTGGAAACCCAACAGAAAATAAATCCAGGGACAGGAATTACCTTTGAGGAGGATGAAGGCAAAAAGAAATAGCCCAACTCCCCATGTGCCTTGCAAATTTTCATTACAACATAGTAGGAGCAGTTTTCAGTATTTTCTTGCAGCAGCTTTAGGACAAGGTATTACCTCTGATTTCTTTGGTAAACTTGACACGCTGGGAGTCTGTCAGAGGTTTGCTCTGCTCACTGATGCTCTGGATGTCCAAGACCTCGCACATGAACTCAATGATAGGCTGGGCACGATAGAAAGCAGTCGCTGACACTAAGATAAAATGATAGGACAATTAACTGAGAAGCACAAAGAACTCTGTTACACGAGTGGGACAAAATCTCCTACACACCATCAATGTTGAGCATCATGTTCCACATGGCAGGACGGACTGACTGGTGGAAACCGAACCAGACCTCCCTGCCTCCTCCCAGGGGGTGGTAATAGCCTTCAGGAGGGGAGAAAAAGGAGCGGCCGACAGGAGTGTACCTGAAAAAAAAAAAATTAATACTCCAATAATTTCTTTCTGATATACCTTTTATATTCACATCTATAGTGTTTAAAACACATTTCTACTGCATGTTATAACAGCCAGAGCTCACTTAGGGCAAGCACACAAAGCCTTTTCCGACAGTGCAGCTGGAAAGGGTACAGCAAATTCCTGTTAGAAACATGACCAGTAGACACAAGGGCTTAGTTCAGATCACATTTCCCTATTCTAGTGCAAATTTGTAAGGCAGGTGTTGAATTACACGGCTGCATCCTTCATCCCTTCTACCACAGGAGTGTAACAGGCATCAGAGCAGCAGCAAGGACTAACACAAATGTTAAGATGGATAGAAGCCAAATGCAGTCAGGAAGGCCCCACAGGTACCCACCTCATTGAGGGAAGGTGCCGTGTGATTACATCCAGTGCCTGTACAGAATCTTCAGGAACTTCATTCAAGTGTCCTGCCAGAGCTTCCAGCAGCATCTGAAGACTGACGACTGACACCCACTGAATGGAAACCTTAAATGTCTGGTCCTTCCCCTCTCCTGGAAGTGTAACCTCCATATCGACCTGCCATGGGCACAAGAGAATTAAGCACAAGCTTTTGTAATGGATTGCAGACAGACACAACACTCAGCAACGGTACAGTGTTCTCCTAGCTGTCCTTTGAATCTGTGGTTTTGATGATTAGTTTGTGTAATGACCTTAAAATATTACAATTGGTTCCCTCAGGACTTTGAAAGTTTGTCATGTATTCATCTGAGAAACTGCACTGAAATATCTTTAAATGTAAATTTTAAGCAGTAATTAGTATGGTGACATCAAAGCTCTGGAGAACGGTGAGTCATTTTTTTAAGTCAGCCAATTAATAGCAAGATGTTTTGTGAACCAAATGGGAAGGCAAGAAAACCTTTTGGTCAAATGGGAGACTTGCTGGGAAACAAAAATTTCAGAGTTCTGGCACAGCACTTGGGATGATTCTCACACCCTACAGCCCAGAGGGTAACTGAACTCATGCTGGGCATCTCCCATGGCACAGCAATGACCAGATCCCGCTGGAGAACAGTAGATGGGGTGAAGTTTTGTTTAGAGCTGGGGTCCACATGAAAGGCAGGAACAGCTGATCCAGTTGTTCTCACGGAACAGAAGGACATATCTCCACAGCGCAGCCAAACCCAACCGGAGTAATTGTCAGCTACAATGACTTTATCATTCAGCAACAGAATGAGGGTCAGAACAGGGAAAAGGGAAGGTCCCATCAGGGTGAAAGAAAAATAGTCTCCTTGCAGCTGTTAGAGCACAGCATAGTTCTCATGTCTCGTGACATTCTCCAGCTGAAGAGCTGGGAATTAGAAACCCTAAGACACAAACTTCAGTAAAACACCAGTGAGCTCCTAGAGATCCCAACTGGCCTTGCCTGCCATTTCCAAGACTACACCAATAGATGTGACAGTGCAGGTCAATAAAAGAACACTTTTCAAATGACACTGTCAACAGTTTTCCTACAGAAACTTAAAGCAGCACTCACTCTGTCCCTGCCGATGGGTAAGGGGTGTGCTGTGTACATGTTCCGCTTCCCATCGTAGCCAGGCTGCCGATCCCCAAATATCTGCATCTTGAAGTGCCTCACCATCGTATCCACCACCTCCCTATGGAGTGATTCATTGAGTTAAATGGAAGAACAGAAAATTCAGCAATGGGCTTACACAATTTAATTTTTTTTTTTCACCTCTTCTTGAAGCAAGATATGAAAACCAATAATGCACGAGAGCACACCCAGGTCACATCAGGAGCTGTCAATGTCACCTCCAGGTTAAGACACCCAAATGCCACACACAGGTGTCTGTACAGGTATCTGTACTGTCAGCAGAGCTAAAGCCAAAACAGGCAGGGGAATCTGAAGAGATGTTCACACACAGAGGCAGACACAAGCACCTGCCTTGGGTGAGTGGAAGCGCTTCATGGATTGATCCACATGTGGACTCCAAAAATCTACAAGCTGAAATACCTCCCCTCAGCTGCTACATGTTTGTGTAACAGACTGTGGAACAATTACCAGGGACATTCACTTGTAGACTGTAAAATAAAACCAGCTGGAGGTCAATGCTCAGTACATCTCCCAGAGACTTCCAGATTAGGGGCCAATTGCAACACATCTTTAGAAAATAAGAATATTATGGTTCACTAAAAAGCAACTGCTGACCACAGTACAAACACAAACAGACCTTTAGCAGATGGAGAATTCCTAGGATGCACAGCTTCCTTAGATTCAGAGACACACACTTAATTTAAATCAACAAACATTTATTAAATATTTCCTACCTGTTGACTCTTCGGGGACGTTTCTCTGGCTTGATATCTACGTCATAGTGATAAACATCAATCTTGGGGATCTGAACCTGGAAGTGGTTGGCCAGGAGACGGATGGGTTTCCCAACAGTGCCCAGGCCTGGGCGACGGGGTGGCTGGAAAAGGCTTGTTGGGGGCCCTAGAAACGTCAAATAATTATGTATGAGATGTGATGTGCACCTCTCAGGCATGCTATGGGTGACTTTTTGACCTGGCAGGAAGAAATCTTAAGCTTTCTGAGATTGTGAACAGAGGCATTCCAAGAGGCTCAGCCTTCCAGCTCCTCAGAACTTCCAGGTAAAAAATGTGTTCCCTAAATCATGTATAGGTAGGTGCCATAAGTAATTTTAAAAATTTTAGTGGCATTTATTCATGACTGTGGTTATGAACTTCACAGAGTCCTGAGAAGAAATGCAACCATAAAGATATTATGAATTTTCATGTAATGCAAAGATAAATACATTGCTACCTCCATGTCTAGAACAAACTAATAGCCACACAAGCCATATTTTGTCTTTTTTTTCACTATGGGATTAATGTTCAGAGGCTAATGATCCAATTTAAAATTCCAACACAAAGGCAGGAGTGAGGAAAGGTTTGGGCTTTCTCCTAAATAAAAGGATAAGGGAGAAAGCATTAGACAGGTATGGACTCCTACAGACGTGGAGGAGATATTTTATTCAGAAAAAAAAAGAGCTTCAGGAACAGCTCTAAGGAGGAAATTATTAGAGGGCTGGAAGCATTACTCACATGCAAGCTGGTCACTAGGGAAGCCTTTAGTTACCCTCCTCAAAGTGTTAAGATCTGAGATACCATGTTAACGAGATTAAACTGACTATTTTTTTAAATCGATCACAGCCTCAGCTGACACTGCACATAAAGCAAATGACATTGGTATATTTTCATGGGTTTGTCTATATCTGAGCAGGGCTCAGTGTGATCAAAGTGTCTTCCCTCTACAGTAGAGTAGCAAAGGAGAGGGCAAGAAGTCTCACTAGAATGCAGTAATAAACCTACCATAAAACTTAGGGCAAATTTAGCATTCGAACCTGACAGCATCCATGTAAGACAAAGGCTCAGAGTTTGTATCAGGAGAGAGGAGAGGCAGGTGACTCCTATTTGGGTACACTTCAGGGTGAGAGCAATAAACTTCAACGCAACCATAAACTAAACCCAAATCCTACGAGATTCCACACTGTGGATTTACAAGCCATCCACTGGCTACTGCACTACCAAATAAAATGACCAACCTGAGGACACCAGCCCTGGAATATTTTTAAGCAGAAGGAGCATGGAGCATGTGAACAGCTGAAGCCCACTGCCATGTCACCTCCACAAAGCTGCAGTGGCAGGGGGCTGTTGGGGACAGACACTCCACAGGACACACTCCTGGCTCCGCACCCGCCTGACAGATCATGCTCTGTCATGGTCAGACCAGTTGTGGGGTACAGTTAGTGTTTAAAAAAACTACAGCTGTCTTGACAAGCATGAATCATTGAGGGCAATCAAAGTTTGCTGTGCTTATTTGGATACGAGAGATGATCCATTAATCCCATGCTAATTAATCTGAAGGAAGTGCAGGCACTGACCTCCTGCAAGAGATTAAATGACAACTATATTTACCCATTTTCCTCCCTTGATATTGACAAGTTCTGCAAACAGGCACAGCAACGCTGCCCTCGGTTCTGACCACAGAAGATAAAACTTACATCTCCTCCTTCCTAAAGCTGTTTCTCAAAGGATTCCAGAGAATCAGCTAAAAACTGTTTTCCCGTTTGAAGCCAGGCTGCCCTGGCATCACAGGATTTTTATCTGATCAGCCTGACAGGGGTTGTATGTGCTGCTATATTTTAATTTCTCCTACCTCACAACCATTATGAACTAAGCACCTCAGCCGACTTGCTTCAGACAGGAAGCAGTTTTCAAAACTGAAAGAGGATCTGCTTCTCCAGCTGGAACTAGGGGAGGCCACGACACACCACACACATACAGCAGGCTCTGAGTCAGCCCTCGCTACCTCAAACTCTGGATTCTTCTGGAATTGCACCTTTGTGTCAATAAACATTTCCTATCACACCAAAATTAACATCACTTCGATTACACCAGTCGTTTGAATGGGAATTTGATGGGTCAGGTGCACAGGCCACTGAGGGCTAGAAACACATCCTGCAGGCATTTGATGGAAGAATAATCATGGAATAAGACACAAGCAGGAAAACGCCACATGCAAAAACCCAGCAAGATTTAAGCGAAGTTTGTTAAAGAAATAAACAACCGTATTTTCAGACAGTATCACCTCAAACTCTCAGAAATGGCTCAATGTCAAATATAAAACTTATCATTGCACAGGTTGCAGGGCGCACATCGCTGTGCCACCACAGCTCTGCGTGTCCCCGTCCCCTCGCTGCCGCTGTCCCGCCCGCAGCCCCGTCCCGTTCACCTCGGGGAGGACGAGGCGAGTCCCCCGGCAGCCCCGGCAGCAGCGGGGCCGTGCGGACATCCGCAACCCCCGCGCAAAGTTTCGCGACCCGCTGCGGCTCCTCCGCACCGGGCAGCGCCGGCGGCTGCGTGCGGGCCCCGGTGCTGCCGGGGAGCCCAGCCGGGCCCGCGGCCTCCTTCCCCCGCTGTCACGGCCCGACAGGCCGCGGCCCCCGCGCCCCCCCCGCAGCTCTCACCGGGTCCCAGCGCCTCCATGGCGGCGGTGGCGGCCTCGCTGCTCTCGCCGCCGGCCCCGCCGCCCGCCCCGGGCCCCGCCGCCGGCCCCGCCGCCGCCGCGTAGCGCTTGATCTCGGGAATATTGGCGGCGGGGTGGGAGTCCGGCGCGGACACGGGGGCGGCGGGGCGGGAGGCGGCGGCGGCCGAGGAGGAGGATGAGGAGGAGGCAGCGGGGGCGCGGCGGGGAGCGCTCCCCGCGTTCCGCTTCCCCGAGCGGCGGCGCGAACAATCCCCGCGCTGCGCCCCCGCCGAGCCCGCGCGCGCCCCCGGCGCCGCCAGCACGCGCCCGAGCGCGCTCCCGGAACGGGGATGAGGAGGAGGAGGAGGAAGAGGAGGAAAAAGAGGAGGAGGAGAAGGGAGGGAGGAAGAGGCCGCTCCGCGCTGCCCGGCGCCGCCGGCTCGCGCACGCGCGCCGCCCCCCCCGCCCGCGGGAGCGCGCACGCCGCCCGCGCGTCCCCGCGGCCGCAACAGGTGACGGCTCTGAATCACGGAATCCCAGAATATTCGGTGTTGGAAGGGACCTCTGCAGATCATCCAGTCCAACCCTCCTGCCAAGGCAGAGCCACCCGCAGCAGGTGAGAGGAACGCGTCCAGGTGGATTTGGAATGTCTCCTGACAGGGAGACTCCACGCCCTCCCTGGACACCTGTTCCGGTGCTCAGCCACCCTCAACATAAAGAAGTTCTTCCTCACGTTGAGGTGAAACGTTGTGTTTTAGTTGATGGCCATTGCTCCTCATCCTGTCACTGGGCACCACCAAAAAGGTCCTTTTCAGGCACCATCCTCGTGCCACCTGCCTTTGAGATACTGGTATGGGTTGATCCCCTCTCAGCCTTCCCTTCTCCAAGCCCAGCTCCCACAGTCTGTCCTCATCAGAGAGATGCTCCAGAGCCCCCATCATCTCTGTGGCCTCTGCTGGACCCCCTTCAGTAGCTCCTTGTCCTTCTTGTCCTGAGGAGACTAGAACTGGACACAGCACTCCAGATGTGCCTCACTAGGGCTGAGTGGCAGGATTCCCTCCCTGGCCTGCTGGCTCTTCCCAGGATGCACCCCAGGATGCATCTCACACATGTGGCCTCTCTGGAGCTGCCTCAGGTGGGGAAAGAGCTGCTGCTCCTGGGGCATCAGGAAGGAGAGAATTATCTGTATTTCCCCTGTCCTGTCCAAAACCTGACACGTGTTTGCAGGTTTAATAATTAACCCAGAAGTCTGGCATGCTCCGTGACAGCTGCCCTGGTGGTGCCTGCTCACCCGCAGTAGTCCTGCTCCAGCTCCAGCTTCATCAGTCCTCAACTGGTCCCCAAAAACAGGTAATGACCTCCTGAATAACTGCCAGTACCAGCTAAACAGCCTCAGTGGGGTTTAAAACACCTGAAAAAACAGGATTTGTACAAGTCAGGCAAGCCACAGCACTGATCTTCTCAGGGTTGTGACCACCAGCCCTTGAGGTGCTCCCTGGGCACAGAATGGCTGATGATCCATGACAGATGGAGATCCATGAGCTGCTGGCACAATCATGGACATCACCCAGGAGCTGCCTGGGAAGCAGTGGCGATGGGAACCAGCTGTGCTCCACTGACCAGGGCGTTCAGCTCCTGGGGTGCACCTTGCCATGGCCATATCCTCTTATCCTCACAGACAATAAATCTGTCTTCTGTTAAAGAGACAACACTTCCAGCCAGGTGCCATTAAATAAAGAGCCTAGGGACTTTTTGCCTTTTTAAGCAGTTTACGCTGTTTTAGCAAGCTGCTCCCTTGTGCACCCCCTGTGTTCTGTTTAACCAACAGCTCTCTGCTGACTCACCAGAAAGTAAGAAGTCAAAACATCTTATAAATAATAAATGCCGAGTCCACTTTATTTGCCTTTTTTTAACCTGTGAGGCCGGTATTTTCCAAGTTGAAACATCAAATTCTATTTTAAAATGAAATGAAAACAGAGATTCTCATATAGATCTGAGATTCTCTCATGATTCCCTGACAGCAGCTCAGGAACACCTGAGGAAAAATCCAGTTTTACCAGACCAGTAACAAACTCCACAGTATCTGGCAACATTCCCATGCTATTATTCAGCATATCTATGTATAAAAAACACGTATGTAGGGCTAGACAAATAGTACTTTAAAAAACCACGAAAGATACAATCTGTCTCAAGAAATCTGCAGCACAAAGGCTCAGTCCTGTAAAATGTTGAGTGTGATAACTAAAGTCTAAACTTTATGTATTATAAATTCAATTAACTTGATAAATATTACAGATATTGAGACATCCCAACTGCCACAGCAGTCAGAACCCTATTTCTCTATGTTAACCCACCCTTATGTTGAAAACAGCCACGTTTCCAGGGGCAAGACTGGATTTTGGAATGACAGACCAAAGTTATGACAGGATTGGTTCTGAAGATTTGCTTCTAAACACCTCACCTGCTACAAGTTGGGGAAGCAGTATGTTGTTCAGTAAAAAACAGATTCCTAAACCAGCTTGTATAATATAAATGTCTTAACACGGCGCTTGATTCAGTGCTAAAAGTCTGTGTTTAATTTAGAACCTCCTTAATGGCAAACGTTTTACCTGTTCCATGGCTGCCTCTGTGTGCCAGGTATGAGTAACAACTCAGGATCAGAAATTACCTAATAAGGCCAATCTTTTTGCCACCTTTTTCTTGTCAGCTGACTCTGACTCTCATCCTGACGCAGCATTGAGAGCACAGCCCTGAGGAGGTGTGTTTGTGCAGAGCCAGCATCTGTCCCCCTGTTACTAAACACTAATTATTAAATTGATTACTGCAGCTCCTGCAGCAGCTACAGGAAAGCAGAACTGTGGTGTTTGCAGTGGGTTTCATGGACATTTGCTTTTCTCACTTCCTCAGTTCTCAGGCTTATTGGCTCCATGGGAACTGCCATGGTAGATCAATCCATCTGCTCCCTGTCCCTGACAAAACCATAGCTGGTAGTGAACACCCCAAAAACTGTGGCTGGTACCAAACACCCCAAAACACACATTTTTTTTCTTGGCTTGCCTTCAGTGACAGCAGATTCCCACTGGGTGACTTGGAAGGAAATGTATTACTGTAGCAGTACGTTCTACAAAGTAAATGTTATGATAAGAAAGTGCCAAACATCCCCAATTGTAGATCAAAACAGGGTCCTTGACACTCACCTCAGCTCAGGCCTCTCCCTCCATCTATTTGCAAATGAACCACAGAACTGAACGTAGCAAAAAAAGGATAAAGTAGAATATTTTCATACTTGGATTGACTCTGTAGTAGAATATCCCTGTACAGGCCATTCACCTTCCAGTGAGACTCAATAATCCTTGTGGGTCCCTTCCAGCTTAGAATATTCTGTGAAATCTGTGAAGTATGAAGTGATTTGCATCTGTTGAGTAGTTCTTCATTGACTTATGTGTTTTTAGTAGATTTTCTGGCTTCAGAAGCCTTTCTTTTCTTCCCTTAAGGAGCGTAAAGTAGCAAGGTTAAGTAAAAAAGTCATTAAACAACTACATAATGAGACTTGATGACTTATGGTAGAACTTAAACCCTTTGTATGTAGAGGGTGTATTGAGAAATTCAAGGGAGAAATTGAAAGAAATTGAAAGAAAGGATTTACCCAAAAGATTCAAGCCTTCATTCAGCCACCATGAGTGGGGTTGGCTCAGAGTATGTCTGTACAGAAGCCAATGGAAAATGCGTATCTTTTATTCTGTAAATAGGACAGTGCTGACACTAATAGCTGTGTGTATCTAATATCCGTGAGCTTGACTTGTGTGCTCCCACACTGCACAGTCACCTAGGGACTCGACATACAGCATATCTCTAAGGTCAAAAAGAAACAGAGGCTCTGTTAAACCCATGAAAAAGTGAAATGTTTTGGCAGCACAACCCCATCCTCACACTGTCAAAAACTGACAGAGCTGTAAGTCCCCGCCAGAGCTGTAAACTCCCCGCCCCTCTTGTGCCCTCATGTCCACTCTCGGCCCCTCTCCGCCCCTCACATCCCTCTCGGCCCCTCAAGTTCCTTCACGGTTCCTCAAGGCCCCTCACGGTCCCTTTCGGCCCCTCAGCTCATCTCTCGGCCCCTCACGGTCCCTTTCGGCCCCTCACGTCATCTCTGGGCCCCTCAGGTCATCTCTCGGCCCCTCACGGTCCCTCAAGCCCCTCAGCTCCCCTCACCATCCCGCCTCACCCCAAGCGCAGGGAGCGCCCCCACCGCCAGATGGCGCCATAGCGCGCGCGGGCGGCCTGGGAGCGAGAGCCGCGATTGGTCCAGGCCTAGGGGGCGTGGCTAAGCGGAACCCCGCCCAACAGAGCGGCGAGGGGCGGGGCTCCCGGGGCTGTTCCGGGTCTCCATTGGGCGATGCCGAGGCGGGGCGGGGCCGGGGCAGCGCGCGAAGGCTCGAAGCGGTACCCGGGCGGCGGGAGCGCGGGCTGGATATGGCGGCCGTGCTGGTGACAACGGAGGGCCCCGCTGAGGTGAGTCCTGCCGCTCCTCTCTGCTCTGCATGACCAGCCGCCTGCTGGCGGCGGAGGCAGCTCGCGGCTGCCTGCGGTCTTGCCGCTTCTCTGGCTGTGGCGCGGTGGAAGGCCGGGAGGGACAGCGAGGGAGGTGGCTGTTCCAGTAACCGTTTCGGTACGGTGCTGATTCGGGTAGAGGTGCTGGTGGCGGTGCCAGTAGCCACCAGCCACCCCTGCCCGCCACCCTTGATCCGGGCGATCCCGCGCCGTCACTGGACGCTCCCCTCCTCGCGGACTACAGCTCCCAGCATGCTCTGCGCCCGCCCTGCCTGCCGCGGGGCGCGCTGGGAAGGCAGCGCTCAGCGCGGTGCATGCCGGGAGCGCTGCTCGGCCCCTCTTGACGGATCTGAACAAACATCAATAAATAATAAAATAACGAGTGAAAGGTTCAGCCTAATACGGTCATATGAGTCAGTGTCGATCCTGTGCTTTTCCTGTGCAAACTCGCTTTTAATTACCGCCCTAGATGTGAATATCCATTGGTATTGATAAATATGGTAAATATCAATAATAATAAATATTACTAAATATGTAAATGTCAATAAGGATAGTTAAGATACGAGGAGACTGCATGTGTATTTCATTGTGTGTGAGGGCTTAGCCAAGATTTTGGACTTAATTTGGATGCCAGGAGATAGAACTACATAAACAATGTAGTAAGAAAAATTGTATTTTCCTTTGTAGCTTCCTTTGGCAGATCTGAACCCAGACTTGCAGAAACCCCTGGACAGCGACTCTGACAGCGGCCAGGGCAGCTGTGAGACAACTTCCCCAGGTCCCCTGGGCAAGGACACAGCATCCTTTGAGGACAGAGGTCTGTAACATTTCTATTAATTGTTTTTCTCCAGCGCTACATCGTTGTTTCATAAATTCCTTTTAGGAGGTTGTCGCTGCTTGACCTGCAGGAATCCAAACTCTTTTTGTTGCTCAGAATGTGGGCAGGCATCTTTAAACCTCTGAAAAGGGGTTTTTGAGCTACAGAAAGAAAAAGAGTAAATGGGATGTATCTTAATCAGTTACTCCCTTTTGTGTTTTGTTTAGTCTGTGTAGTGTGGCTTTAATTACTATTTCAATTCACTACTAGTGAAGGATTTTCAGCTTTGCCTTTAAAAAAAAGGTTAAAAACCTTTAACATCAATTTGGGTTAATTAAATGCTGCTCTCTGGGGGAGAAGTCAATTTTGAAAAGCTGAGTTCTGACTTTATGGTGACATATGTGGAATTTAATGGATATAAATTTGGTTGTTTGTTAATTAACTGGTGGCACTTCCCTTTTTTATTTTCGTGTGTTTTGCCAGATTCAGAGGAAGAGATTTTTGTGCGGAAAAAAGCCAAAAACAAGAAGGTGCTTCAGGACAGTGAGGGTGAAGAGGGGAAGGATGGAGACTCTTCTGTGCAGGAAGATGCTTTGAGTGGAGACAAGGAAAATGGGGAGGAAAAGGAGAATGTTGCTGCTGAAAAGAAGAAGAAATCCCATCGGATCCGCGCGGCTCTGCTGGACAGTGATGACAGTGACACTGGTGACCAGTTACTGATTGACAACCTTGAAACAAGCAGGACATCTGGCTTGCCTGAGGGTGAGCTGGAAGAGGAGAGACCCCTGAAATCTGGGAAAAAGTACAGAAAACATAAACATCAACACAATGGTGAAGAGGAGCCAGCAAAAGAAGCTGTGGGAAGATCCAGAAGAAGGAAGGAGAAGGAGAAAATAATGGAGTCCATTCAACAGCTGAGAAAAGAAAAGAAGCCTGTGGCAGAGGTGGGTATTCTGGCAGAAAACTTCAGATAATTTCTCAGCTAAGATCAATTTCTTATTCCTTCTGGTTATGCTGTTCCAAAGCTTCAGTGCTGTGTCCACATTCCTGCAGCAAGTTTGGGATCCACAGGGATCCATGGAACACCGTACAAGTCTAACCTGCAAAGTTTGCAAATTCATTTGAATTAAATTACATTAAATTTGCAGCTTAAGGAATTACAAAACCTAGTGATTGACAATTTAATGTCATTTTAAATTAATGTCAAAGAATCAGAGGGACTTTCTGAAAGGAATCACACAAATAATTTATTCTTCTGGAAGCAGGTGGATGGTGGTGAGAGGTTTCCCTTCAATGACAGTGGATGTCTTCTGGATGACAAGGAACTCTTTGATAATGGCTTGGAAGAGGAGGATGATGAACAGCCTGAGGATGAAGAGTCGATAGAATCCATACGAGCAGCTGTGAAAAACAAAATAAAACAGTACAAGGTGACAGTTGGCTGTGATACAAAACTATTGTAAACAGACTCTCTTTCAAACTGGTAGAGAATAGGTTTAGACTGGATATTGGGAAGGAATTGTTCCCTGTGAGGGTGGGAAGGTCCTGGCACAGGTTGCCCAGAAAAGCTGTGGCTGCCCCTGGATCCCTGAAAGTGTCCAAGGCCAGGCTGGCTGGAGCTTGGAGCAACCTGGGATAGTGGAAGGTGTTCCTGCCCATGGCAGAGGGTGAAAACTGGATGATCTTTAAGGTCTTCTGCAACCCAAATCATTCCATGATTACTGGATTTAGTAGGAGTTTGTATCTGAGCAGGTTCTAAAACTCTCTTTGATCATGTTGAAAATGAACTGCTGTGGCAGAGGACAGAAGAGTGTTCTGGTTTTTGTTTTGAAAGATGGAGGGATGCTGTCCTGGCAAGTTACAAAGATAATGCTGGAGTGGGAGCTTTGGAAATCTGCCCTCATGTGGGATTTGTGGTGGTTTTTGAGGCCACTTGCTGGCTTTTCTGACCAGTGTTGGTTCTGTACAGTTATTTTTGATGTGTTTGCCCTTGATAGTGCCAACATATGGAGAGAAATAGTTGAATTTCTTATGCCCCACAGAACAAAGAACGTTTTCCTGAGAGTGAAGGCTACAAACATGTATTTGATGAGGAGAATGAGGAGCCTGTATTAAAGGAGCCAAAAAGAAAGGTGAAGTCTTCTTCTTTTTAAAGCTCTAAATTGTTGTTTGTCATTACTAAAATGTTTTGTATACACAGTGTCCAATAGTTTTTGTTGATTTGCTATTTTTTTTTTAAACTGGATGCTTTATTCTGACTCCTTTCTGTTTGAAAAGGAAAAATAAGCTATTTAAGAAGTAGAGAGAGAGCCTCATGTTTTGTTTCCTGACTTCAGAAGCCTTTCTTTTCTTCCCTTAAGGAGCGGAAAGCAGCAAGGTTAAGTAAAGAAGCCATTAAACAACTACACAGTGAGACCCAACGACTTATTAGAGGTATAACTTCATTTTTTTTAATGCAGAGGACTATAAACTTTTCAGAAATTCAGAGGAGAAATTGAAAGAATTTATTCAAAAGGTTAGAGTCTTCTATGACCTAACATGATTTATTGAGGGTTGAAGGGTGTGAGACTATTTTTATTGAAGGACCTGCTAAAGGTATTCTTATAAATAATGAAAATAAAGATACTTGTTATCAAATAAATGGCTCAGATGATATTTTAAATATTCTCTCACCCTCTTTCTCTGGCAGAATCATCTGTGTCTCTCCCATATCATATGCCTGAGGCCAAAAGTGTTCATTACTTCTACAAACGCAGACCTCGACCAGCATGTCAAGGAAATGCCATGGCCCTGCTGAAGTATGGACTTCCTCACACAATTTTTTCATAAACTTTAAGCATCTCTAGCTTTTCTTTTGAGGTTAACCAGACTTTCTTAGACTCCTTTAGTTCCATAAAAGTAGGAAATTAGGAGAATGTCATTGCTAACATAAGGCAATACTGTACTCCTGACAGAGTTGTAATATTGAAGTGATCAGGGCCAGGAGTAACTCAGATGAAGGAACTTGCTGATGCAGGGTTACTTTAATGGTATTTAGGCTGGACCCCAACATTTTAATTGGACTCTTTCTTCTCTGAGTAATGTGTATTAAATACTGAAGCTACAGTAGTCACAAAATCCCTTGGGAATTTCATACTCTCCTACTGTAACCACTACAAAGCTTTTACATTTCCTTAAGTTCTCATGATGAAGTTTTCCAAATTTCTGTCCTTCACCTCTTCCTACACATTAATGATGATAATATGGAAATGTTTACTTTCTCTATTGGTTCTCAATCTCATCTCCCTTTCACACTGGCCATGGGTGATATGTTTCTTTCTGCCTTTGTTAGGTCCTCTAAATACCAGCTGCCCCTAAATGAAGAATCTGTAGCCACTGGGAACTTGAGCAAGGATTGCAAAGATGGGCCAGTGGAAGGTGTTCAATCAGCAGCTGCTGAACCAGAAATGAGCCTGGGCAGAGATGTTGATGCTGCTGTGACTGAGCCTCTTGCTGCTGTAGGGAAGAACTTGCCAGAGGACTGTGCTGAGCAGGACAGGAGGGATTCTCATGCAGTTACAGGGACTGTAACAACTGATGATAATACAGAGGAACAGCAGCTCTCCAACTGCCTGAGCACTGACTGTGGTGAGCAAAAGGAGAGTGAAATTCCTCCAGCATCTGGAGATGACCTCATGCAAAGCGGGGAAACAGCACCAGATGTACAAGGTGAAGCAAACAGTCATCAAATGGGGCCTGGACTGGTGGCACAGCCTGAAAAAGTGAGGAAATCCAAGCTGGATAAACTTCGTGAACTGGGAATAGACTTGTCCATCCAGCCAAGAATCTGCTCTGACAATGAATCCTTCATAAACCTCGATGAAGCTGAATCAAATAAAGGTATTGCTTGTGTTGTAGTCCTAAGTAGTGTTGATCTGAGCTTAGCTGGAAAATCTCAGAAATATTTAGGTGATAGAACTGTCAGGCACTTTCACTTACTAGTGTGGATTCTCTGAGATGTGTTAACAGAAATTTAAAATTGCCTGGTGGCTGGGGCGCTGGGCTGGGATGGAAGTGAGTTGAGGTTTTGTGGATAAATGATAGTCAGTGGTAAGTTAATATTAGCTAATATCAATTAAATACAAGCTACAGCAAAAATATTCTGTAGTGGTTTATTAGTAGCCAAATAGAATGATTCTGCAAATATTTTAGTATTAAAGATTTAGCTTTTAAGCTGTCTTTGGGGCAGAAAAATACCTATTCTCACTACAACTTTTAACAACCAATGCTTTTACATGCTACCACATTAATTTATAATATGTACTTAAAGAACTAGAAGCTCTGAAGGCACGTTTCTTGAAGCACACTCTGCAGACATCTAAATCCAAGGCAGAACGGGCCATAAACATGAACATTATCCGTAAGGAAACGACATCTGATGGGAAAGAGGAGCTGAGAGCAGACGTGGTGCCAGCAGTTTTGGCTGCAGAGAGCCTGGAGGAAACAGTCCACACAAAGCCAGGTTAGTTGGGAAGAAGAGATAAGAATTTAATTCGAAAACACTTTTGTCTTTATTTTCCTCTCTCATGCTCCATATCCCAATGCTGCCCTGCGAAATACAGGTGAAGGGATCTTGGTCTGTTGGATTACTATGTTCCCTCTAAACTTTAAGGTCTCTTCCAACCCAAACCCTTCCCTGAATCTTTTCCTGTGCAGGTGAAAAGCTCCAGGCCCTGAAGGCCAAGCTCCAGGAGGCCATGAAGCTCCGCAGGACTGAGGAGCGCCAGAAGCGACAAGCTCTGTTCAAGCTGGACAATGAGGAAATGCTGGAGGAAGAGGAGGAAGAGGAGGAAGAGATGACAGATGAGTCTGAGGAGGAAGAAGAAGATGAAGAAGAAAAAGAAGAAAATGAAGAAGAAGAAGTAGGTGATCATGAGGTCTGTATGCAACATTTTTCCGTAATCTCATCAGCACCTCCATTCTGTTTCCCCTTTCCATTGCAATGTGACTTTTGTACACTACGAATTAGGGAAATAGCTAAGAATTCTTCTATAAGGTAAAAAATTGCTATAGTTGGCATATTCTGGGTTTGAATGGTCTAGGCTTGAATTTATTAGGATTTTCTTTATTTGTCTGAACACTATTAAACCCACACATAAGTGTATAAAAGGTTCTGGTGCCCTGTTACGGTTTGACCCTGGCCAAATGCCAGACACCATGACAGCTGCTCCCTCTCTCTCTCCTGCCACAGCTGGGCACAGGAGAGAAAAAAAATTTAATGGAGTGGTGATGAGTTGAGATAAGATGTCCATCATCTTCAGAGCCATCAGGGATTGGCTCTGCTGGACATGGTGCAAGCTTCTGGCAGCTTCTCACCAAAGCCATCTTTGTGGCTCTCGCTGCTACCAAAAACCAGGCCAAGCAAAACCAACACATTACCTTTTCTGTTTTTATAAATCCTTGACTCATTGCTGGCAGGGCCAAACAGGTCACTTGCCTGACCTGGGGTAGGGTTTGCCATGGCAATAATCACCGTATCTGTGCTGTGTTTGGGGTTGTTTTTTAGAATTCAGAATTTCTGCTTGATGAAGCAGAGGAAGATAATGAAGATACAGAAGAGAAACACATTGAAGATGATGATAAAGAAACTGACAAAGAATCAATTGATGGAGAAAAGCTGGAGAAATCTGGGCACTGTGATTCTGTTCTAAAAAATCCTTCAACAGAATCTACATTGATGCTTTTTAAGGACAGCTCCTCAAAAATGGGGTAAATGAGCCAAGCTTTAAAAATGGTGACTGAACAATTTTAAATTTGATCAGCATGTGTAGATGGTTTTATTTAAAGTGCCTTTTATAAGTATTTTTATGTTACCTTGGTTTTTTTGCACTTCATCCTGAATTTATTAGCAAATACCTTTTATTTAATGAATTGCAGATACTCTCTTCCTGATGAGAAACTGGAAATGGAAGAAACTGCAGACAAAGGACCTACCAAGTTAGGTAAAGTAAAATTATTGTCCTAGATAGCTTCTTTTGCTTTACTTGGCACATGTATAAGTTTCTGTTCAAGATTGGTATTCAGTATTTCTGTTATTTCATCACCGGTATAGTTCTACAGCATGATTATAAAAGTTTAGATTGATGAAAAAGGGGGAGGGCTTGAAAAAGCCAGAGGATAACAAAGTTCAAAATAATACTGGAAGAAATATGTCAGAAATCAGTAAGATGAAATTCAGTAAAAGAGTGTAATGTGCATCATCTGAGAAGAAGGAGGTTCAACATGACCGCAAAGTGAATTTTTTGCAATGGTTTGGTGTTGCAAAATAGGTTTGAGGTTTTACAGGATCACACACACAAAAAAAATGTTAAGCACTATTTTTAAATTTATTTCCAGAGGATGATGATTCATTTTCCCTGCCAACACTGGCGAAGGAAAACAGCCACAACAGCAGCTTTGAGTTCATTGGCTCCATGATCCCATCCTACCAGCCCTGTAACAAACAGGCCTCACGGGGAGGAAGCTTCTTACCTGCAGCAGGAGGGTTCAGGTCACCCTCTCCAGGTTCCTTCAAAACAAGCTTTATCAGCTCTGCTTCCAAGGTGAGATTCTCAGCCCTGGTCCTGGCTTATATTAACACAGTGGGTAGTGAATAAAGGTATTTTATCCTGATGGTCAGATCTGTCAGAAAAAAAAGCAGACATGCTTTGATATGATTAAGATTTCAGAAGAGCAAACTATCCCTGGAGTTTGTGTCCACATTGTAATGGATTAAAATAACATTATAAAATTTGTATTGTAAAGCATCAAAGAAAATATGCTATAATCTGGCATTTAAATCTTAAAATATGTGCATCATAAATAAGCTTTTAAGAATGAGCTACACAACATCTGATGTCAGTGAACTCCTGTGGTTTATTGGAGCAGCATGGTCATAACTTGATTGCTGCATGGTTTGGGTTGAAAGGGACCTCAAAGATCACCTCATCCCAACCCCTGCCATGGAAGGGACACCTTCCCCTGTCCCAGCTTGCTCCAAGCCCTGTCCAACATGGCCTTGAACACTTTCAGGGATGGGGCAGCCACAGCTTCTCTGGGAAGTCTGTCCCACTGCCTCTTGTTTAGCAAGCCTAAATTCAAATGCAACTGTTATATTTTTCTATTCCCTTGACTAGAGCTCAGGAAAGACCTCAGAGCCTTCTCTTCCCATAGAAGATTCCCAGGACCTGTATAATGCCTCTCCTGAGCCCAAGAGTTTGTTTCCAGGGCCTGGGGAGTCAAGGTTTCAATTTTCTGTGGAAGATGACACTCAGAGCCAGCTGCTCGATGCAGAAGGGTGAGTGATGGGTGTAAAGGATGGTGTTTTGTGCCTGTTAACAGAAATAGGATGTGCAGACCAGCAAGCTTTTTCTAACTACAGCCTTTTTTTTCAGGTTCTTGAACGTTGGACAACACAGGAATAAATACCAGTCCTCAAAGCATCAGCTACCACTGGCTAGCATGGATGAGAATGCCATGGATGCCAACATGGATGAGTTACTGGACCTGTGTTCTGGACAGTTCAGCAGCCAAGCTGAGCATGTGCCAAACACCAGCAGCACCAAAAAGCAGAACATGGAGGAACTGCTCAATCTTTGCTCAGGAAAATTTGTGTCTCAGAGTATGTCCTGAATTTTCTTTCCAGCTTTGCTTGTTACATGATTTAGGAGTCTTTTTCTTCAGGTCTGGGCAGTGATGCCACATGTAGAATTTTGTCTTTGTTGGGAGAATGCACAATGTTATTTTTAGGATGTTCTCTGACGCTTTAAGAGCAGAAATAAATTTCCATCTTACTGCTTCCTGTAGCAGGTTCTCCAATATGGGCTTCTTCGGTGTCTTCCAAGGCAGAAAAAGACAGTGACATAGAAGATCCAATGGCAGAGGCTCTGGAGCTCTGTTCAGGCTCCTTTCCCACCGACAGGTTAGCATTGCTCTCCTAAAATACACAAAAGTTTATTTAGGTGGCTGTCTCCTTTCACTCTCAAAGTGTTTTCTTGTGTGACCTCAGTTTTTTGTCAGCAAAAGTGTGCCTTGTTTTGGAGGTGAAGGGGAAGAATATTGCAAATTGCTCAGCAATTGCCCTCTAATTGGCAGCATAAACAGTTTCCCACAGCTACTGTGAAGGGAAGTTCTTTGTCTTTCACTGATAGTGAAAGAAACAGTGAGGAACTTTCATTAAACTGAGAAAAGACGATTAAAAGTGGGACTTTTGGAGTCTGTTCTGGGCTGTTGCCAAACTGCCATAACCAAGTGTAAAGTTGGATACTTGGAGTTTTTTATTGACTAAATGGAAAAGTGTATGGCTGCCTTAGAAAAGCATGATGAGGCTTAACAAGTGGGAATGTTGGGGGGATCCAAGAGGAATTTGAGAGTGAAGACCTGAGATCTTAAAACATCAACACCAATGGGGATTTGGGGCATTTATACCTAAATGCTGCTGGGAGATTGTAGCTCTGAGCACTCACAGGGAACTGCCTGAGAGCAGCTGGGGTGGGCATTGAAATTCTGATTTACTGGAGATAAAAGGAAAATGCCTTTCTCCCATTTATGTTTTCCCTAGGGAAGAGGAAGAGGAGGAGGAACAAGAAGAACTTGGGGGTTTTCAGCTTTTAACAGACGATGAGGCCTTTGCAAGTGAAGAGGTGTGGACTGATGGAGCCAGGCAGCTGCTGGATAAAATGGATAATTCCATTTATCTTCCTAGGTTTTTAATATATCCATCAATGCAAAGTACCACAACTCCCATAACAAGCTACTGAAATATTTTTCAGAGCAAACTTTGGATCATTTAAAAGATCTCCTTCGTATTATGATACAATGAAAAATGCAAATTCTCTGAAATATGCCTGGTGTTTTAGTGTGTTGTTAATTGAAGAATGGACAAATCTGTCATTACAAAGCAATCCACTCTCTGAAATTCCTTATTTCTGAAAACTTTCTCTTTGACAGGATGAGAAAGGTGAAGACAGTGCTGCTGAAGAAGCAGAAATGAGTGATGAAGAGGAAGAACTGCTGAGACATAGACCAGGCTCGAAGAAAAAACTGTAATTACCTTTTTTAAATCTTAATTACCAGAGAGACTAGAATATTAATGGCACTAGTAATTTAGTTTGGAATTATTCCCTCTCCAGCTTTAGTAGCTGATGTTTATGTGGTCTGTTTTTCATATGTCTCTGTTTCTTTTTTACTTTGGTGCTGTCACATTGCATGAGTTTAACTGTTGCTGGTGAGTTACAGATGATTTCCATTATAATTTTCATTATAGTTGGAAATCAAAAAGCCACAATAAAAGCAGTGCAACATTTTTCTGACCACAAAAAGGGCTGCAAGAATACTGTTGTCCATGTGTTAAGATCTTTATTGTTCTAGCAAGTAAAACACAGAGTTGACAGTTATTGCCATCATTTTTGGCTAGGAATCTGGTGGATGACAATGATTTGGGCTTCTACATGTGTGTGTGTAAATGTGCAAGAACTCTGTGCTTGGTCTTTCCAAAAATTACATGAGAAGTTATGATACATCCTTAGGAAATGTGTTAATTTTATGTCAAAAGATAAATCTTGCTCTCTGAAGGTTTATCTGATGGCTGTTGTGCTCCCAGACTGAACTCTTTCAACTTTCTTTCACAGAAAACTGCAGGATTTCATGGAAGATGAGGCAGAGCTGTCAGGGAGTGATGTGGGCAGTGAGGATGAGTATGATGGTGAAGATCTGAACGAGTATGAAGAAGAGATAATCGATGAGGAGCTCCCAAACGACGTGGAATTAGGCAACCAAATACAGAAATTTCACATGTCAGTGCTAATATCAGTAGATATTTGTGTGTGTGAGGCCCTGGCTCTGGGGAATAACCTGGCCTAACCTCTCCCTGTGTCCTGTGCTGGCAGGAAGGCGATGCTGGACGATGACAAACGCCAGCTACGGCTGTACCAGGAGAGGTACCTGCTGGATGGGGATCTGCACAGCGATGGCCCAGGCAGGACCAGGAGGTTCAGATGGAAAAACATAGGTGAGCTATGATCCAGAGTTAATAGGGTGGAGGGAAGATTGGAAACAGTGTGTGTGTGTGTGTGTGTGAGTGAGAAATAACACTTAGTAGTCCGTAGTGGTCCTAAATAAAGTGTTCTGGAATAAATTGGAAGGGATGATTCTGGATTTTTTTGGTTGGTTGGTTGGTTGGTTTTGGTTTTTTTTGCCTTGTCGGTTTGATTCGGTTTTGGGTTTGGTTTTTTTGTTGGTTTTTTTACCAGCCTACATTTTCAAAGTTAGTAGCTAACACTCTTGTTCTGTTGCCCAGATTTTGCTTCACAGATGGACTTGTTTCAGAGAGATTCAGATAATGATGAGGAGAATGAGGAATTTGATGAGACAGAAGTGAAGTGGAGGAAGGAGCGATTTGAGCGAGAGCAGTGGCTTCGTGAGCAGGTACTGGTGAGCTGCTGAAAGACTTGTTCAGTCTCTCTATCATTGCTGTTAAATTGCTTATTTTGCAAGTTAAACTTCAGTATTAGGTCAGTTTTCCCAGCTGAACATGAGGCTGTTCAGTAATAGAACAAGGATTATAAGACATCCGAGAAATTGGAACAACCTCTTACAGTAGAAAGTAAATATATAATAGTTTACATAAAGAAAAGAATTGCTCTATTTAAAATACTGAATGAAATGTCCGTTTGTAATATGATTTTTTTTTCAATTTTACAAAGTGTCTTCTCTCTGCTACAGAAGGAAAAAAATAAAGAGCAGGAGGAGGAAGAGGAAGAAATTGGTGGAAACAGCGAATTCATGAAACTGGCAAAAAAAGTGACTGCCAAGTCCCTGCAGAAGAAAGGTGAGCTTGATTTTTATTGAAGTGACATGGAAATGAGAAAGAAAGAGTTTAAAAACTGACCTTTCCCCCATGTCTCTGCCAGCCAGCCCAGCAGTGGTGGCACAAGACACAACTCTGTTACCCAGGAATCCATTTGAAGCCTTCAGACCTTCCAGTGACATCCAGGTGGGTAACAGTCCTCAAAAATGGCATTTTCCAGCACAGCCAAGTCAGCTGTCCCTGAATTCTGGGCTCTCCTGGTTTGTTATTAAGGAGTAGATTTTTTTTTTTAAGAGTAACTTACTAAGCAACCTGTCTTGTTCCTGTGAATGATTTCATGCAGCTTTTCTTTGCCTTTCAGATAAAAAATGGGTCACTCTTGAACAGACCTAAAGCTGTCCTTCAGAAACTGGCAGCAATATCAGATCTTAACCCAAACGCCCCTCGAAATTCAAGGAATTTTGTCTTTCATACACTTTCCCCAGAGAAGAATGAAGAGGCAAAGGAGAAATCAAAACCTCAGGTAAAGATTTGGGTGGCCAGTTGTGGACATTATTTGAATACACAGGCACTAAACTCTGCCAAGCAGTTAAGACCACTGCTGTCTTCAATATTCCCTATGTGCTCTCACGCCAAACAATTCTCTCATAACTCAGAATTTAAACTCTTTTCTGGACATTTTGTGTATTCTAATGTATTTGACTCCCTTTAGGTGAAGAAGAGAGGCCCTTCTGCAGTGATAACATCAGTGGCAAAGCGGCCCAGGGTAGAAAGCTCAGAAGAAAGCAGTCAAAGCCGAAGCATTTTCCAGTACTTGGAAAGCTGAATATTCCTGTTTGGAGCCAAAGGTTGTGTCTCCTCTTTGCCAGTTGCAGTTTATTTTGCCAATCTGCCAGGAATCACCAGGCAGGGAAACAAATTGCTGCCACCTCCTTCCCAAGTTGCAACAATTTTCCAGGCAGTGGTTTTGTGCTTTGTTTTTTCTCAGTCCTCTGTGGCAAATTGGAGCACAAAATCCTGGCTTGGAATGAAATGCTAAGTTGGTCTTTGCCAAGCATTAAGAAAACTTCCACTACTGTGGGCTGTCCTCACAGGTGCTTCAGAGGTACCAGTTCCACCTGGAAATGCCATTGGTGTGACTCAGAAATGCCTCAGGTAGCTGAAAGCACAAAAAAGGAGGGATTTCTACAGCTCTGGGAGACAATGAAGCAGTGGTGGCCATGGCAGGACACTGTTGTTTACACTTGCAGCACAAACTTTTATCTGGCTTCCTCCAGTATCTTATTTTCTTTAATGTTGAGCATTTATTAAGCTTCACCTTTTAAGAAGCTCTAATTTATCCTTGAAATGTTTACTTTGTGGAAAAGGTCCCAGCCTCTTCTGAGGCAATATGAGAAGGGTTTCTTTCCAAGTTTTTATTACTGTTGATGTCCTTAAACTTGCAGGTGAATGTGTGTGGAGAGGGGAAAAATGTGAGTAATGTGGGAGAGGAAAAAGAGGTTTGGGGGGTTTATTTGCATTGGTGGAGGGAGTTGCTGGGGTTGGTTTGGTTTGGTTTGCCCAACTTCAGGCTATTTTAAATCATCCATTCCGTTGTTTTCATGGAAACTGCACTCATCCAAGAGAAACCATCCATTGCTGAGCAGCCAGTAAGGAAAGGGCTGCTCTAGGATGGGGGAATTCATAAGGAACCATCATTCACAGCTATTCTAAATAGTGTGAGAGAAACTTGAGCCAGAGTATCCAGCATTCCTGATGTTCCTGATCCCATGCTGAACGTGTTGGAGAGCAGATAATGGTGCCACAGGGTCCTGCTCTAAGACTAAACATCTGTGGGACTGGATGTCACATACTTGAGGTGCTGACACTGTCAGAGCAGTGTCTGAGCTGTAAATGTTGTAACATCATCAGCACACGCCTGGTGTGCTGTGTGTAAAATATTTTATTGTACAGTATGTTATAAAGAATTATGGTACTAATTGAAGTGCAACTTTACAATAAAACATGGTATTAATTTTAGTGGCAGTTGGAATTAATTTATAGGATTTCACTCAGTTGTGTCTGTCTCGATTTTTTTTCCTAATATATTTTATTTCTGTCTGTGTCTTTTTATTTTTTCATTGCTGCCTTTTTTTTTGTAGCCACAACTCAGCCCTTCACTAGGAACAGCTGCAATAATATTGGAATACAACAACAACAACCCCTTGTGTTTATTGGAGTGTGAATTTTCAACTGCTCAAGTCTTCCACTTGGGTTTGCATAAAATTCTTGGCCTGAAGAATGTTTTTTTCCTGCTTCAATAGTTTTGAATTTTTTAGTTCCTAGACAAAACTCCTTTATCTGTGTCTTAAGAAGTGTCTATTTCAGTTCATTGCAGCCATTCTAATAATTAGTGTACCTGGATTTGGGATGGGAGGTTTAGGGAAGAGGAATGACCTTTTCTCCTTCATTATCAGACTTTCCTTGAAGGACCAAAGATTTCCAAACACCTACTTAATTCTTTATCAGTGTTTCACTGATATGAAAGTTGTACTAATTCAGCACAGATTTATCAGGTAAAAGCATTCCAAGCTCCAAACTTGGGGCATTTTCCCTGAATTTTGCTTCCTCTCTGCCACTAGAGTGCAGCAAGAGCATGTGCTTCCTCTGGCACAGGGGCAAGGCAAAATCATTAAAGCTTAAACTGAGTCTTGACTCCAGGGGAAATTCTTGCAGTTTTCCATGCTCTAGCATTGCAAAGGATTAAATTTATAGAGACCTATAATTGCTACATTTTTGCGTTAGAAAGTGGTAGCTTGAAGAGCACCTTTAGAGGGTTGGCTGAGTCCTGGTGGTTTCCTGGCTTCTCCTCAGCACATGCTACTAGCCATAATTATGGCTTTTATTTTGCTTTCCCAGTAGAATTTTCCCTTTAAAATACATTTTCCTTGTTCCAGAGCCAAGGCTAGAAAAATAGTGTTGAGCCTGAAAAGCTTATAAATTGAAATACATGGAATGGGAAGGTTTCTGGCTGGATTTCCCGCCCTGGAACTTTGCAGTAGTTCAGGGTCTGGGAGTTGCTGCTGGAAGCTCTGCATTGCACCCCAAAAATTCCATGCCAGGGAGTGGGAGCAGTGGTAGGTCTGACCCTCACCTGTGCTTTTCCAGGGCTGCCCACCCTGCTCCTGTCTGGCACATTAACTCAGTTTTGCCTTCTCATTTTCAGGTATCGATTCAGCTCCCTGCTCCTGGCACTGACATGAAGCTGCTGTGCTAACGGGGAGAAAAATCCTCCCTGTTGCTGCTGGAAGTGCCAAGAGTGGGCTGGGAAGGAGGGAGTGACTCAGGGCAGAGAGGGCTGAGGGGAGGGGATGAGGGTCCTGCAACCAGCCCCAGGCACTGCAGCATCTCAGTCTGAGGAGAATCTGGTCAAAGGTTGGACTCAATGATCCTAGAAGTCTTTTCCAACCTCAGTGATTGTGTGAAATGGTGTCTGCAAGGCTATCCTGGGGTGAAGGAAGAGCTGCTTCCACTTCCCTCCCTGCTTTTCCCCTCTAACTGTGCCTTGGGATGACTTGGAGCAGTTACAGCTGAGAGTTGTGATTGGTGATGTTTGGTTTGACTTTGGTGCAGAAGTGGCTGCAGCCTGGGATTTTCATCTGAGTTGGGCAGCTCTAATAATAACACCTCTCTGTGCCTCAGTTTCCCTTTCCCCCACAGGGGACAGGAGGAATAAAGCCTGTGATATCCCAGCTCCTGATCCTTGACTGCACCACAGGAGCCTCAATGATGCTCAGTGCTGCTAACACACAACGTTACCTGCTGAGTTTGCAGAGACAATGAGCTTTTGGGAACCCAAATGATGATGAAGAAATTTTTAAAGAGGACTTAAAAGCAGAGGGAGGAGTGGCCCTGGGTGTGTGGTAAAGGTTGACATTGCAGACACGTTTATAATCCCAGCTCCCGCCACTGCACACCTCCTCGGGGCTCAAGGCACTCACTGAATTATGTTTTCTTTCCCTTTTTTGCCAAGAGACTGAAAGGGGGAGAGAAAAAAAACTATTTGTTTGTCTTGTCTAATTTAATTTATGTTATTTATCAAATAGACAGGTTATTTGGGAAACCAGATGGACCCAGGCTAAAATCATCTGTATTTCCAACATGTGAAAAATTATGTTGGAGTGGACACATGAAAAGGCAGCATGGAGCAGGTTTGGTGAGCACTCACCACGTGAGCTCTGTACCTCATCTGTCCTGGGCCTCTAATCAGTTGTCCCAGACCCATTATGAGGGTTAAAGGACAAAAAGACCCCCAGGCACCCACAGAGGTGCCTTCCAGAGCAGCCATGTCACAATTATTTACCCTCCCTGGCTTTCACCCTGCTCATTGACTGGCACATCCCTTCCCCAGGGATGGATGGGGCAGGTTTTTGGGCCTAAATAAATGTTTTAGCTGGGTTTGGAAGCAGAGCAGGTGATGGTTTTGGTGTCTGTTTCTTCCCCTTTGGGTTATCTTGTTGGAAAAGGAAAAACAGAAGATGGAGAGCAGCAGGGATGGCTGATAACTCAAGAAATACAGAAATACAAAAGGAATCTAGTAAACCCAAGAGCCCTATGTAATTAATGAGTTGGACACCCTGATTGCTGCTGTATTGCCAAGAGCTGAGCCTGGAGCAGCCTCACCTCCCTGACCTTCCCTGTGCCCCAGGGCAGGACCCTGGCAGCCAGGAGGGCTGCTGGCTCTGCAGAGTCCACCTGAGCTTGTGACACAGAAAACAGCCCTGTGAGACCTGCAGGGTTTAGTGGGTGACCTGTAAAGCAAAAGTTTCATTCTGTAGGAACTATTACTTATTAATATTAATTCCAGCACTGCGCGTGCTCTGTGCAGACAGATGTTCAGTCCTTGGGGGTTGTTATTTTCTCTTGTATCATCCAGGAGCCCAATTTAGGGCTGACTCCAGCACTGCTTCTCCAGGCAGCAGAGATCTAAACCAGCTGTAATTAAAGAAAACGACATAAAAGATTGCAGGGAGGAGGGGGGGATCATCAAATCTTACAGCTTTGCGAGAGATTAATTTTATTTTTAGCTAATATTTTCTCTGCTCCGCAGGGCTGTTTTCATGCAACACACTGTGCTGCTTCCCTTGCAGTGGCCCATTGATTTTCAATATTTGATGGTGTTTGTGCACATGGCCATGGGGGAGCAGAGCAGTATATGAGGGGCACATTCATGTGTGTCCTCACACCCCAGAAGGCACCTATGGTATCCCAGCCCTCACCTCTGCTAGGGGGATGCTGCACAGAGCCCAGGGGACCTTCTGCATCCCAGCATGGCTGGTTGTGGCCACTGTGCCAGGCCAGGCTCAGCCCTGAGGTCTCAGCTGGACAGGGACACAGGCCAGCCCTGCAGCATCCTCCTGCACTGCCCAAGTTCCAGTTGCCCCTTCACAGACACTCATTTCTGTGCAGGAAGAATAATTAACCACCCAGGCTCTAATGCTGCCTTCCCAGCTGCTCAGGATCCAGGGGTGGTATTGCCACATTCCTACTTTACATGGAGTCTGAGGGAGGACTTTGAAACCCTCAATATTTCACAAATAACCACCAGATTAGAGAAAATAAAGGCTTTTCCTCCCTCCCTCCAGCTCCTCAGTGAGCCTGGATGGGGCAGAGTAGCCTAATCATGCTGGGAATGTGAAGTCCAGGAGCTGCTGCTTGGGCTGGCTTTTTCCCAGTCCCAGCTCCAGGCTGGCACTGTGGTGGAATGGGACATTGCTGTGCTTCATTGGGGCACCCTGAGCCCACTGGCTGGCAAGCTTGGGATGCCTCAAGGTGCCTCCATGAGCCACTCTCAGCAACCTCCCAGCCAAGGAGCCACAGAGAGGTTTTGGCATCCAGGACATTTCCCATCCAAGCTCTGTGACAGAGCAGTGGTGACCACAGTCAGTATTTCCCACAGGATGCACATCCCAGCTCCACCAGAGCAGACATTCCAACCAAAGGCAATGCCAACCCATCCGGCCACTGCTGTAAGAAGATAATTAAATCAACAGGCAATTAAACTCACCATGTGGTCCTGATTTCATGTGATGTGAGGGTGACATGGTGCAAAGCTCTGAGTGAGGCATCTGGGATGAGCTCACAGGCAGCACTGGGCTGGTTTTTGTGGCTTTTGCTCCACCTATGGATTTGCTGAGGGTGTGTGATCTTTGGAGCTGGGATGACATGAGCCCCAAAGTATGATAACAGCTCCTGAGGTGTGACTGCAGCCAACCTCCAGCCTGACCCACCACGGTCGCTTCATCCATCCTCTGTGCTGCAAAGGGAAAAGAAAAGGAAGGAAGGGAGGATTAGATGGGATCAGCACACTTGGCAAAGCCCCCTGAACATCTGCAGGGGCAAAGGCAGGGCTGGAGGAGCTGGGTTTGGTACCCCTCAGCCAGCATGTGACTCAAGTCTGGAGGGTTGGGATTTGTCCCACTGCTCAGGTCTTGCCTATGGCTCCTGCTAAAACACTGTGAGCAACACTGGTGGAGTCTCCAGCTTGAATGGAAACTGGAGATGCCAAACCAAACCCCATTGTGGTGCTGGTGATGACCCCAGTCTGGTGAGGCTGGTGCTGGTGGGCAGCCAGGTGAGCCAGGCACTGGATCCACTCCCTAAAGCCACACCTCCATCCTGAGAGCTGTGCCACAGTGGCCACAGGGTGGTTTTAATTCAAAGTGCAAGATGTTACACTAAAATCCTCACACAAATGTCACCAGGGCCGCTATTGAGGGCATGGGGCTGATGGCATCACACTGCCCTGGGGGACTGATGTCCCCCCAGTGATGGGGGACAGCCAGAAGGGGACACTGCTCCCTGCTCTGCCCCAGTCCCCCATGGTCCCCAGCTCTGGGGTCGGGGCAGGCTGAGCCGGTGTTGCCGGGAGCCACGCGCACATCCTGCGAGGGGAAGAGCTCTGCTCCCAACATCTGCTTGGCGTTTGTTTGTCTTTCATTCCCATTCCTGCCCTGCCTCCCCCTCTGCTTTCATCCCTCCATCTGCACAGGCCTAAAAATAGGGCCGTGGCCAGACTCAGTCTGTGCCTCATCAGCGTGTCGGGACTTCGGTGTGATCCCATTTGTGGCCTGGCAAGGAGGGGACAGGACCCAGCAGTGTCCCTCAGATGCCACTTCCCTGTCAGAGTGGTGATGCCAAGTGGCCGTGCAAGTGTCCCTGCAACCCCTGGCTTTCTCCCTGGTCCCTGTTCCCTGCTCCCAGCCCAAAATGCTCCATCCTGGGCATGGCTGAGCCTCATGTCATCCCCTGCACGGTCCCACTGCTGTGCCTGGGGCAAGGGTGACACCAACTACAAAGGTGCCCTTGTGGCAGAGGAAGAGCAGAGGAGTGTCCTCAAACTCCCAGCTCGTGTACCCTCCAAAAGTGCCTGGGGTGAAGAAGTGGAGCCACGAGGACACCCTTGTCAGCTGGCTGGGGCTGCAGTGGGACCTGGTTGTGCCACCTGGGCTGCTCTGAGGTCACCAGGAGTTGCTCCGGGGGTTTCCACGCCTCCCACTCTGCAGGCAGCCTCATCCCCTGAGCCTCTCCGGAGCGTGGAGCACGATGAGCATCACTTTGGCACGTCCCCGTGTCCCCCTGCCCGTTCCCCGAGTTGCTATGAATAAATCATTGTTTTATTAAAGAGAAGCAGCTGCTTTTTTTCTTCTTCTTTTTTTTTTTTTGACACCCCATCCGTACCCACGGAGCCCTTTGGCACATGCTCGAACGCTGAAGCCCCATTGAGGGCCCCCAGAGCATAGCAATTGATACACAGAGATCCCCAAATCCTATTCAGGCCCCGCTTTTCTGCACGAGCAGCCTCTAAACA
Source organism: Lichenostomus cassidix (assembly GCF_008360975.1). Classification (NCBI taxonomy): domain Eukaryota; kingdom Metazoa; phylum Chordata; class Aves; order Passeriformes; family Meliphagidae; genus Lichenostomus; species Lichenostomus cassidix. The sequence continues at coordinate 2,948,176 of NC_139503.1, read as the reverse complement.
GCTCATTCACTGCTCTTTTTGTCGCCGGGGTTAAGTGGTTAAGTGTGTGTGGATCCCATAAAAGGCCTTTACTCCATGAAAAGCTATATTTACATTGTAATCACCAAAGAACTGTTTAGGCAGTCAATAGTGGGGCAGCAGCGGCGGGGGCTCGGCGGCTTGTCCCTCACCTCTCCCGCTGAGCCCCCCGGAGCAGGACTTTTGTGGGATTACGTCCCCCACGCCAGCTGCTGGGGGCCGCGGGAGCTGAGGCTCTTTGTCTCTGCGAGGAGCTGGGGACAGCCCAGGCTCCCGGAACAGCATCCTGCATCCCGGTGGCCCTGGTCCCCCGGCAGGGATGGCACCGTGAATCCTGCTCAGCACTGGAGGTTTGGGATGAGCCTGGTGGGATGGTGGCTCCTGGCTGGTTTATATCCCAGGTGGGTTGGTGCCAGGCTGCTCATGGCCACGAAAGCAGCTTGTTGAGCTCATCCCATCAGCGCTGGAAGAATTAGGTTGGATATGAGGAAGAGGTTCTTTCCCCCAGAGGGTGGTGGGACACTGAACAGGCTCTCCAGGGAATGGGCACAGCCCCGAGGCTGCCAGAGCTCCAGGAGCCTTTGGACAGCACTGCCAGGGATGCACAGGGTGGGATTGTCGGGGTGTCTGTGCAGGGCCAGGAGTTGGACTCAATGATCCTTGTGGGTCCTTTCCAACTCAGGATATTCCATGATTCTGTTCTGTGGTTAACCAACCTCCTGGCTCCAGGAGCCTCCCTGGTACCCCGTGAGCAAAGTGCGAGCTAAAATTTTATCACTTGAACAAGATTAATTGAGCACAGCCAAGAATAGCAAAAGTGAAATTAATTCACCGAGAGCAAGGCAAGGGCTTCCCTTTCCACCATCAGCAATTTCCATGTAATCAATTAGATGATGTTCCAACTGATATTTCTGTCAGGGAATATGCCTGCCCTCCCCAAGTGGACGTGAATATTTGTAGCAGCAGCACTCCAAGAATAAATATAGGAGAATCCCCCCATATTCCCCTGGAAACCCCAGTGAGGTGTGCCCAGGAGGGATTAGCACTGGGACAGCCAGTAGAAATGGGAGGCTGCATCCCAGCAGGCACTCAGACAGGGATGGAGATGGTGATGGGGTCTGGAATGAGGCTGGAGATGGAGATGGAGATGATGGAGATGAAGAGGAGAATGGGATGGTAGTGAGGATGAGGATGAGAACCAGGATGGGGATGCTTCTGCCAGACACATGCCAGCAGAGATCCCAGCTGAGGAACAATTCCAAGTCACACTGGTCCCATCACAAACCATGGGAAGCAAGGTGGGTGCAGCCCACCATCCCCTGGCTGCTGGAGTGGTGGTGGAAGAGCTCCAATTGGTGGGTGCTTCCTTCCCCTGCTGTGTTTGTCCTGTTTGCTCCTGAAGAATGGAAATTAAGATTTTTTACAGTTCTCAGTTACACACTCCAGCTTTTCTTGGTGCCTCCTGCCAGCTTTGTGATGCAAGAAGTTTAGAAGTCTTTTACTGCACCTTCCTGCCCAATGGGAATTGGAATTATGAGGCTGGACAGGCTGGTTAAGTGAAGGAGGTGGGCAAAAGCCCATGGATTGGGTTCCTGGCTGCAGCATGGCCTGAAGGATGACATTCCCTGGATATGAGCTGGGAGAAGGGTGCTTGGTGTCCTGCTTGTCCCTGTGCCATGAGCACCGTATTTCCAGCATCATGGCTGCAGCCTGCAGCACCAGCTCTGGTCCTGGCCCTGCCTTGCTGAGCCATTCACATCATCCCAGGGTTTTGTTTTCCCTCTGGTTTGGCTCCCGCCTGGATTTTTCAAAGGCTCCGGAGCAGCGAGCGCCCTTCCTCCCCCAGCCGGCGCACATTGTTCGAATTAGTGCCTAAATGAAAGGATATTGTTGGTTCCTGTTGGGAGATAATAACCTCGGTAGCGGAGGGAATTTCACCCATGCAGAGAGAATTTGCCGGGCTGTTCCCGCCAGCAGAGCCCCTTGCCTGGGTCTGTCTCGCTGGGACGGTGGCTGATGGGAACGGATCCGCCAGGAAGCAGGGGTTTATCTTGGCATGCTGCTCTAATTGCTGAAAACTCTGCTTTCTGACCTCAAAAGCGTGCCACCGCTCCGTGTCTGGCACAGGGGCACCTGTGGCATGGCACAGTCAGGGTCAGCAGCAAAAAGCAGCAGTTGCCAGCAGTGATCCCCATGGAAAAGTGCTCCTGTTCCCAAATTCCTATGGGATTTTGGTTTTTCCTCTTCCTTCCCATCCGTCTGCCTTATCCCACGGCTTAGGGAGATATAAACCCCTCACTGTGCCATGGAAATGGAAGAAAGAGGCAGGAAAATGAACGCAGACAATGGAAATCCCAATATTTCCATTTTTACTAAAGCACAGAGGATTTCAAGCACATGGAAAATGTCCTTGTCAGCCCAGAAGGCACCTTGTCCTCTATTTCTCTGCTGGGGGGACCTCAAGTGGCTCCTGCTGTCTCAGTGGCCATCACCACTGTCCCCATGATGCCACGGCAGGTGCCAGTGGGGCTATGGAGGTCACAGGGACACAGGGACACAGGGACACAGGGACAAGCTCAGTGGCACCTGGATGGTGCCAGGACAGGAGAGGATGGGCTGTGGGACCCCCTATGGGACCCCATTCCTCACAGCCAGTGCTGGCCAGGTGGGCAGTGGTGCTAAGACAGCATCCAGCTGTCCACCTGGCTTCAACCTGGACAGTTGTACATTTCATTGTACACCCCAATTTAATTTTTTTTTTAGCCAGTTTTGCTCTGATTGAAGTTTTAACAGATGTTTTGACTTGTTATAGGTGAAGGAAAAATAACTCAAAGTGTTTCTTGATTAGAGCTTGTTCAAACTTCTCTGGTGGAGCTGTTTCCACATTAGAAAATCCTGACTATGTGCAATCAAACATTTAATTTCCATGGATGCAATATCAGAGAATTCCTTCAGGTTAGAATCTGTTACAGTTATTAATCAAAGTGGCGCAGCTGAAATGAAACCTTTTATTGAATGTTGTGACAAAGGGATAAATTAAAGCATTTCTGGAATGTATCAGATTTGAGTCCAAGGCTGAAATTTCAAAATCCTGACGTTTTTCTGCGTTATGAGGTCCAAATGTGGAGCCTTTCTGTGTCAGGACAAGGGTGGCAGCAGTTGGGGGGTGCTGGGGGATGTGTCGCTGTCACCATTCCATGGGGAGGGAGGGAGGGGACAGTCCTGTCACTGCCGAGGGGTCTGGGCTGCAGGACATGTCACACATCCCTTCCCATTTAATGACACCAGGGACATTCCAGTGAGGATCCTGTGCCCAGAGGGTGGTGAGCCCCCAGCCACCAGTATCAAAAAATGGGAATTTTTCCCTGAGTGCCACAGCCCTGGAACAGCAAGGGACAGTGATCAAATAAAAATATATATACTTCAGTGCACACAGAGGTTTTCATCACCAAATCCTTGTGGAGAGACAGATCCATCCACTGGAGAGCTCTGCCTGCAGCCACAGTGGGATGGGACTGTGGCTGGAGCAGGTTTGAGGTCCCCAAGGCGGCTCTGGGAGGTGACACCAAGGGACAAAGCCACCCAGAGGCACCGGCTGTGGCGAGCGCCCATCCCTCCCCCTTCCTTTCCATTTCCCAAACAATTTCCTAATCAGACCTTTCTGTCTGGAGTTTATTAGTGATTCACAGGCCAAGAGGAAATGGTGATTTTGGGTCCTAGGCTGATGGAAGGGGTGGAGTCGGCAGCAATATTCCCCTTTTGTGGCTCAGCAGCGGATAAACCACAGAGGAAACGTCTATGGGAGCCAGCCCTGCTCCCTTGGCCAAGAGAAATGCCTTTTTTGGGGGTTTTTAGGAAAGAAAAGAGTAAGGAGGCTTCCTCCCCAGCGTGAGTGGTTTGGCAAAGGGATCTCTGCCCCTGCTGGGTGACAGAGCTGCATGTCTCAGGGTCCCCATCACCGGTGACCTGGTCACACCTCCGCTGGGCTCCCTGGCCCTGCAGCCCCTTCCTCTTCCTCTTCCTCCTCCCGGTGCCACCCAAAGGCTGATCCTTGGGGCTGGGAGCTGTTGCAGTGTGCAGGCTCTGACCTCCAGTCTGGTGCAAAGGATCTGCCCTCCGTGGGATTCCCAGCCTCTCTGAAATCCAATCTGGCTGCAGATTCCTGGCATTTTTCATCAAATACCGCGCATCTGCCGCTGCTTTTGATTCTGATTTAAACTGAATTTGGGTTACAGGTAGACATCAGGTAGCAGGACCAGCCCAGGGAATGGGATTGCCTGGATCCAGCCACCTCTGCCTCTTCCCCAGCTTTCCAGTGGTGTTTTCCCCAGAAAACCCTGTGGGAAATGCAGACTATGGGATGCTGCGCGTGAGAGAGGGAGAGGGCTGGGGCTGGGGACAGGGATGAGGATGGAGCAAGGCCAGGGATGGGGCTGGGCTGGCAGTGATGCTTCCTCCCTCAAGGCCAGAGGCCTTTCCGGCCCCTCTCCAGAGAGGAACGCCAGCACTTGTACAGCCTGGGGTTGCTTTTCTTTTCCTCAGCCTAAAAAAATGACCAGGATCTATGAAAATAAGAGCGTTGTTTTTAAATTTTGTGAGGCCAAGAGGACAAACCCGTTAATGGCATCCTCCTTCTCTTCCTCCCTCCATCTGCAGGACCTGCTCCCAGCACGAGGTTTTCCAGCTCCAACCCTGCAGTCACGGGGCAGTGTGGTGGTCCCAGTGGCTCCTGTTCCCACCAGCAACATCAGACCTCAATCCTCAGCCAGGTGAAGCCACTCACAGCCAGGACATCCACATTGCCCAGAGACATCACCCGTGGCTTTGACACGATGCTCAGCCCCAGTTTCAGCTGGCTGTGGGGAGAGCTGCTTCCCCAGGACCTCCTCACTCCCCTCCCCTTGTATTTACCCGAATGTGTTTACAATTACAGGGAATGCCAGGGAAGGCAGAGCGCCGTGGCCAGCGAGTCAGCAGCGGGGCAGCGCGGGCTGGAGGTCAGCACACTGTTTACTTTAATTTCTCTGAGAGCTTTTTGGGAGATTTCCCTCCTCCATTATTAAACTCAGATGAGCTGCTGGGGAGGTTAGGTCGCATGTGGTTCAGGGCACTTTTTTCTTCTGTAATTTTCTTCTTTTTTTTTTTTTTATTTGCAATGTTTCGCCCTTAACTCTTTCGGGACAAACTGCCCATCTCAGTTCTGGGATACCAGGATGAGCCCACGAGTAGGATGGTGGCTCTTGAGGGACCTGTGTCCCAGGTGGGCTGGTGGCAGAGTGCTCAAGCTTGAAGACACCAGGCTGAGCCCATCTGAGGAGGATTAGGCTGGTTATCAGGAAAAGGTTCTTCCCCAGAAGGTGGTTGGGCACCAAACGGGCTTCCCAGGGAACGGTCACGACCCCAAGGCTGGCAGAGCTCAAGGAGCATTTGGAAAATGCTCTCAGGGACAGGATGGGGTTCTCAGGGTGGTGCTGTGCAGAGGGTGTGGGGGCTGCAGGCAGAACCTGAGGAGCAGCAGCAGCACTCACCTGCTCCTGCACCCCTAGCTCTCACAGATCCCTGACCCACCCTGTGCTGGGAGGCTTTGAGCTCTGGTGCCTCCTTCCCAGCAGAGGGGTCAGGACCAGCCATGGCTGTGACACAGGGCTGATGTCATGCAGGCACAGGGCCAAGTGCCACGGCTCCTTCTGGGACCAATTTGGTTCAAAGCCCGTGGCAGGCTGCAGCGGTTAGCAGGACACACAGCAGATGAGAAGCAGACGGTGGCTTCCCTGAGCGGGATGAGCACAGGGAGTGGGGAGCTGGGCCCTGGGATTGAAGGATGATTTCCAGCATGGCCTGTGCCAAACTCCCATTTCCCACCATAGCCTGGTCACAGAGGCCATGGAAGTCTCCTGGGTGCAAGGGGGCTCTCCCAGCCAGGACAGACCCCGAGGCCAGGGAAGGACACAGCATCCAGGCCCCAGGGAATGGCCCTGGTGGAGTAATGTGGTGCCAATGCCTTCTGGAGGAGCTCCAGAGGGTCACCATGGCACCTTTCTCCCTTCCAAGCCCAGGATTCCCAGCTCCAAAACCCCAGTGCATCAAGTCCTCTGCTCAGCCTTCTTAAATTATTTTTAATTTCCTGGAGGGAGAGCTTTTATTTCTGGAACAAAGTGGGGGAAGGGGAGGGGAAGATGATTCTGAAATCCATCACTAAGCCCCCTGCACTTCCAAACCTTCCCTTTCCCACTGTCCCCAAAAGGACCAGTCCAGCCCTCCCTGAGTCCCCATGTCCCCTCTGGAGCCAAACCCCAGTGGCACTAAAGGTTTTCTGTGCTGTTGAAACCTAAACCAATGATGGAAAAGGCCTGTTTGGGATGTCCCTCTTGGTAAATTGAGGAAGAAGGTCCCGAATGGATCAAAATTCCCTCTGTGCTCTCAGTGATGAAAATGCCACTGTTTGAGTTCAGGCCACGATGTGAGTGAAGCCCAGAGCAGCACAAAGGAAAGGCTCAGCTGATGGCAAAGGCTGAGCTGAGCCCATTGTGTGCCCAGACTCCTGTTTCTGTCCTGCCCATTCCCAGACGCCTGAGTCAGCTCCTGCCTTTCCTGTGCGACGGGAAGGGTTTGTTGCTTTCATCCCAGGCTCCCCCTGGAGCTGCAGCCCAAGTGTCCCAGTTACAGCTCCTGGTCCTGCCCCTCTGACTGCTCCTCCATGGAGTTATCGGAGCCTTTGGAGCAGCCGGGAGCAGGAGAGGCTGTCAAGGGGCCTGGCAGGCAGATGAGAAATTAAAATAACTTATTTATCGCTCACATATTCCACTGCTCCAAACCCTCACGATGTCATGGGGGAACATCTGCTCTCGGCGTTTCTCCCCTGAATCCCACCTCCAGCAATCCAGAGCTTTCAAAAGGATCTTTGTCCACCCTGAAAGCACCTTCATCCCTTCTTCCTCCCCCTCGGGGCAGGAGGGAGGTGCCGAGAGAGCCCAGCGTGGGCTTGGGCTGCGAAGCACTTGGGATGTCAGTGCTCTCTTGCCATGTTTATCCCAGAGCTCGCATGGGATGACACGGAAAGCCACATGGGATGGACCCAGCAGGAGATGGGCTGTCCCCGCCCGGGGCAGCTCTGTGGGTGTCGGGGAGCTCTGTGGCACCGGCTGTCCCCACCGCGGCTCCCAGCCCCACAAAGCTTCTTTATGTCCCCAGACTCTGCCGGTGCTTCATGTGACCCCCGCGCCGGGCGAGGCTCGTGGGAACCGTCTGATGTTCCTGAGCGTTTTCCTTTCCCAGCGCGGACACTGGGGCTCCGGGCGAGGGGAATAAAGAACCCACAGAGCACCCAGCTCCGTCCCCATCCCCACGGGGACCTGCTGAGGCTCACGGGACCCAGGGGTCTGTGGGAAGGAGCCAGCATGTCCCAATTTAGCCACCCCGCCCGTGTTGGGGAGAGCCCACCAGCAAACACCCAGCGCCGGGGGCTCCAGCTCCTTTGCCCTTTCACTGGTGGGAATTTCCCCCTTTCCCCTGGAGGACAAGGGTGGGAGTTTCCCATGGGATGCTGTGGGTGAACATGGACCCATAGGGACACACAGTCACGGCAGCCGGGGGGGAGAGGCACCGGGGGCATCGGGCAGGACCAGGCAGACCCGGGAGCGGCCGTGCAGCCCCATCAGCCCCCGGCATCCTCGTCCCCCCGAGCATCCTCATCGCCCCCGAGCATCCCCGCTCTCCCCGAGCATCCTCGTCCCCTCCGAGCATCCTTGACCCCTCCGAGCATCCTTGACCCCTCCGAGCATCCCCGCTCTCCCCGAGCATCCCCGTGCCCTCCGAGCATCCTCGTCCCCCATCTCCGAGCATCCCCGCCCTCCCAGCATCCCTGTCCCCCCCCAGCAGCCCCGCCGACGCCGTCGGAAGTGCTGCCGTGACGCCTCCCCACGCGGAGCCGCTTCCGCTCCCGCTCCCACCCGCGGCGGCGGCGGCGGCGCACGGAGCCGGGCCGGGACCGGGACCGGGACTGGAGCAGGGCTGGAGCGGGGCGGTAAGTGCTCGGGGCCGGGCGGGCGCTGGGAGCGGAGCGGAGCGGCGGGTCCCGGGGGTCGCGGGGGTCACGGACAGCCCCCGGCCGGGCTGCGGGTTCAGGGGGGCTTTGCGGCGGCTCTGCGGGGCCAGCAGGACCTCCCCGCGGGGCTGGGGGCTCGGGGAGCTCTGCGGGGGCTCTGCAGGACAGGGATGCTCCTCGGCTCGCCCCCCCGCCCGGCCCCTGTGGGGTGCAGCCCTTTTGTGGGGTGGGGCGGTTTTACCGGGGTGTCACCCAGCCCTGGACAGAGCAGATGTCAGTGGGATGTGGGATGGGGTGCCGGGGTGCCAGGGCTCTGGCAGCACCCTGAGCAGGTGCCTGCACCTCTCCTGCTTCCCTGCTGCTGTCCGGGGTCAGACCGGGACACCCCATGGGTTCCTTCCTGGGATTCCTGTGTGTCCTTGTAGGACAGAGCTTGGAGAGCAGCTCTCTCTGCCAGTGACCCGGCAAGGAACGCTGGGATAACCTCTCCTTTTCTGGCCCAGTTTGTTCCCAGTCCTGCAGAGAAGGAAGGCCAGTGGGGTCACTGCTTTGGGTGTGGGGTGAAGCCAGCCCCCCATCCTCCCCCCATCCTGATGCAGGGTTGATGGCAGAGGAGCTCAGGCAGCCTCACCTGCTGAAAGACATTAATTGCTGTCAGAAAATCATCTCCTTCCAAGCACACCTTTACCAGCATGGAATTAATTGCATCATCCACAGCCCAAATGCTGCCAGCAGCACGTGCAGCTGCGTGCCTGCGCCCTGCGATGCCCTTTGGCATCACCCGAGGGATACCACAGAAATGTGGGGTTGGGCTGGAGCTCACAGGGAGGACAGATGGGATGGGAGGTGCCTCTTTGAGCTTCTGCAGCAGGTGGGAAGATGCCCTTGGACGGGTGACATCCCTGCCCATGGCAAGGGGTTGGAGCTGAATGAGCTTTAAGTTCCCTTCCAACCCAATCCATTCTGTGATTCCACAAAGTTGCATGGGGACACGCTGAGACCAGCAGTCAAACACCAGGAACACTGAGCCCATGATGGGTCCAGTAGCTTTAAATAGGTAAATAAAGTAAGAGTGTTTTTCCCCACTCTGCTTGTGCCAGCCCACGCGCCCACAGGCGTGTCACAGCTCCATTGTCTCTCTTGCAGCCAGGACACCAGCAAGATGTTTGCTGTCTGCCCAGCGAATGCCCCATTCCGGCAGGGCCAGGGGGCCCCAGCGCTGGGCACGGCCATCCCAGGGGCAGGACATGGGCCAGACTCCAACTCCAACTTCGTGGGAGAGGTGTGTGACAGCAACGAGAACTGGAGCCAGCCAGCGCCGGGGTCCCTGCCTGAGGAAGGCTCCAGCCGGAGCGAAAACACCACAAATCCGTCTGATAATCTGCTGTTATTAATGCAGAGACAGATGGTCCAGGGCCGGCTTAGGGACGCCGCCCCGGGCCTGGGTGACGTGCATCCCGAGCAGGGGGTGCGCAGCCCTCCCGAGGGAGCAGAGGGCGGCGGGGAAGGAGGACAAAACGCCGCCGAGGAGGCGGCCGGGGGATGTGTCAAACCCCCGAGCTCCCCTGCAGAGGACAACGGCTACGCCAGCAGCTCCCTCAGCATCGACAGCCCCGACAGCACCTGCAGCACCACCTGGGACCCTCCTGCCTCTGCCCCCCAAGCCAGGAGCCCCCCTGAGCCAGAGACGGCCGAGCCCGAGGCGGGGACTCTCTTCCCGGCGCTGGTGGAGGCTGTGCAGCACCTCCAGGACAAGGAGCGCTTCAAGGAGCAGGAGAAGGAGAAGCACCACATCCAGCTGGTGATGTACCGGCGCCTGGCCCTGCTGCGCTGGATCCACGGCCTGCAGCAGAAAGTGGTGGACCAGCAGAACCGGCTGCAGGAGAGTTTCGACACCATCCTGGATAACCGCAAGGAGCTCATCCGCTGCATGCAGCAGGGCCCGGCCTGCCTTGCCACCACGGCCACCCCTGGCCCCTGAGGTGCCACCAGCACTGCCCAGCCCTCACCTTCTGCATGGTGTGGCATTGGCTGGAGGCATCTCCATCCTATGCCAAGTGCTCATCGGGCCCCTGGGTGCCCACCCTGCCCTTCCCATCTCTCTCCAAGGCAGCCAAGAGTCTTCAGTGTTCATCTCCATTATCCCTCTGCACTGGAATTTGTGTTGTCCTGCACCCCAGTCGGGGGTGGCACTGGGCTGGGTCAACCTCAGGACCTTGGGGTTTGCTGAGCCCAGGGTGAGCAGGCTCATTTTAAATCTAATCTAGTGCTTTGTTGAGCCTGGCTGAGCTACATCAGAGCTGGGATGGCTGTGCTGGAGCTGCAGGGCAGTGAAGATTCTAAACTTCCCTGGGCAAAGCACTTCTAGCATGTGCTTCATCCCCACATCCCATCTGCACCAGTGGCTGTGTCCCTGCAGCCACAGCCCAGCCACTGGTAAACATTACTTGTTGGTGAGAGTGAGATGTGCTGGGCTGTGAGAGAGAAAAAAATCATTCTAAAAGGTGACCTCAGAAAGCAGAATTTAAGTCAAATCATCCGACACCAATATATGTTTTTAATGTCAGTATTAGAGAAGAGTTAATTTAGGTCTATGTGTGTGTGCACATCTGTCTGTTGTGGGTGATGCTCTCACTCAGTGCATGATCCCAAAGCTGCTCATAAACTTGTGGTGTTGGTGTTTATATTAATTTATCATTTGAGAGCAAAGAATATTTTTTTCTAATCTGCATTTTATCCAGTGAGAGCTGTACACAGAACCCAAAGAACAGTTGTCTTAACAAGAGATGGAAAAGGAGCTGCTGTGTGTGTTTGCTGTGCTTTGCTGTGTATCCATAGGACACGTAATCTATTTAAGTGCTGATGTGGTGGAGCAGCAGTGGGTAGTGAGGGCTCAGCCAGAGGGGTCTGCACTCCCTGTCCTGCCCCATTTGCCCAGGAAAGCCAAGCACTAATTCAATTTCTTATCTGCAAAAGGAGGGTGATGAGGAATTCTAGAGCTGCTGTGTCCCCTGAGCCAAAATACTTCCTGCTGTCGGAGGAGCCACTTCACCCCAGTGAACAGCACCATCAGGCAGCCTGGTCAGATCCTGGCAACCACCCCCCACCAGCTGCTCCTGGACTATGGATAAACAACCACGGCCAAGCCCACCACTGACCCACGGGCCAGGGGCAGCACCAGCCTCCTCCCACCCCACACGGGGCACAGCCAGGCTCTGCTCCCCTGGGGCTGCTGCTGGTGGGTGAAGTGAGGAGATCCACAAGAATGCTCTTCCAAAAAGGACATTTTGGTGGCAAAGAGTGCATTCAGCTCAAAGCAACCTGTGCCAGCGCTGGAGGATTCTGGCAGCTTCCTGCAAAGGCTCATGATTCCTCACCTCCCTCCTGCTTGCTCGCGTCCAGCGCCTGCTGCCTCTGTCATATCCCAGACCTGTGATCGTGGGCATGTTGCACTCCCTAATAAAAGCCTTGGAGCTGAAGGAGCTGAGCCCCAGCTGGATTTGTTCCTTTATTTCCCTTCCCAAGCCTGCTGGGCTGGAAGCAGCCTGCCTGTGCTGGGGCTGGAGTGTGCGCAGGCAGGACCGTGGGTGATGGCAGGTCAAGGGCACAGGTCTTGGCACCTTCCTCCCATTTCTGCATCCCTGGCCGTGCTGGCCTGCTGGACTGGCAACACTGCCAGCACTGGCAGTTCGTCCAGGCTCTGTTTTAAAAGGTTTTTTAAACACTGGGGTGTGCTGCTCCTGCTGTCTCTCCCATGGCCATGGGGCACAGCGAGACAGCGCTGGGGTGCAGGGTGAGTGCAGGATTTACCTTCTGCCCTAGGAGAACGTGGCTGGAACAGGGGGGACTGGATTCCTGGCACCCTGCCTTGCAGCCCTGCTCCTGGGGAGGGCTGGGGGCAGCTCCGGGTGATGGGGATGGCAGATAACAACACCTGAGTGTTGACCCGAAGGTGACTTTGCCTCAGGCTTCACAGAGATTAAGTAGAGATGAAAAAGCCAGGCTGTAGGAGCCCTTTGAACCCTCACCTTTCTCCCCCTTCCTGCTTCTCCTTTCCAGCCTCTGAGTCTGTGGGAATTCAGGGATGCAGTTCAGGGATCCGTGTACAGATACAGCAAGGCATGAAGGGCAGAGTGGCCACATTTTTCCATCCTTATCCATGCCGTGCAGCCAGGGCTGCTGGGAGGTTTGTCCAAGCCCTCGAGGGTTCCACGGGATGTGGGGTCCTCCACTCTGAGCCCTTTTCTCACCTCACCCACTTTCCACAGAGCCCACGTTCTGGCAGGTTTGGGGGAACATGAACCCTCCCAGCCCTGCAGCAAGACCGAGAAATTCTGTTTATCTTGGTCGAATGCTTTACACAAATAATTATTTCCAAGGTAAATATTGTGAAAATCCAGATTATTTGCTCAAGAAATGAAAGAATAACTGTGGGAGCACATCAAAGAGGTGGATCTGCTCCGGCTGCAAGAGGCTTCCTCCCTGGTTATTGGGAGCCTGATGCTCCTGCCCCAGGACCTGGCTGGAGATGGCCAGAGCTGATTTGCAAAATCAACTTCAGACAGAGCTTTTCCACCCCCAGCTCCAGTGCCCAAATGAGATTTGGGAATTAATTAAAAACCCGACCAATTGTGGGAGGAAAAACAGTAAAGACATACAATGCTGCAGGGCTGAACCCAGGCCAGCCTGGCGGGGCAGAGCCCCACTCTGCCCCTGGCACCCACCCTGGGTCACTCTGACCCTACATCCCATGTTCAGCCCCCTCTGGGTGCAATCCAGATGGGATGGGTGCCACAGGCAGGCACTGGCATGGGACAGGGACAGGGATGTGCCCCAGGACTCCATGCCAGGGATTGCCAAGCCTCTGTAAGCAAGGGGCTGAATTCTCACCTCATGGATAACTTAACTTGGCTCTCAGGGGAGATGCTCTGGCCCCAAACCCCCTGAGGTCAGTGGGAATGCCAGCAGCAGGATCTGGATCCAGCTGTTTTGGGCAGAACCCTGGAGCTGTGTCAGGGCTCCCCCTGGCATGGGGGGATCTGAGCTATGGCCCCCATACCATCTGAGCTTGAATTCCCGGGCCTGACCAATGGCCCCTCTGGTTTTAAGGCCTCCTCTGAAAGTTTATTGTTACTATTATATCAAATCCCTGTGACACTGGGCTGGTTTTACTACACAAAGCGGGATTTGGCAAATGTTGCTGTGCTTTGAAAGTTAAAATAATGGCATTAAACCAAAATCAAGTATTTATGAAGCTTTGGAGGGAAATATTTTACCTTGTAATTGGAATCCACTCTAACCCTTTCCAGTATTTTGTGGGCTTAAAAAACATCTTTAAAAATAAAATCTAATGATGTGACAACTCATGTAATGAAAGTAGAAAAGAAAATTAATCATCTCAGGCCATTATCCAGAGATCCAGACTGGGACACACTTAAAGCATCCCAGGATCCCTTGTTTATTGTGTCTCAGAGACTTCCAGATCCCACATGTTTGGTTTGCAGTGGGAAAGGGCTTTCCTTGCTCTCAGCTGGGAGGATGAGCACAGCCAGAGCTGCTCTCCTCACCCCAAACATCACATCCAGGCAGCACCCGGTGTGGCGAGGGGTCCCACCTCCCTGGGCACCCCATGTCCCACCATCACCATCCCTCCCAACTGCACCTCGAGGCATCGAGGAGCAAGGCTGCCCAGAGAGATGAGCTCATCTCTTATAAGTTCCATATGTGCCACTATGCTGGGAGAACCTGGCACTGCCTGGGAGGTCTGGGAGGGTGATGGGGAGCAGGGGGGCTCTGTGCTGCTGCTCCAGTCTCTCCATGGGGAGATCCTCCTTGTCCATCCAGACTCTCTTTTCCTGCAGCCCCAGGTAAGTGACACTGACCACTGGGAACTGGAGGGTTGGAGATCCTGGGAGTTCACATGTGGCCCTGAGGCTTGGTGCATCCCTCCTGTTCCAGCAGCATCCACTGGGACAGAACCACCATCCACAGGATTTTTCAGGCTATTCTCACTCCCTAACATTTTATATTTCATTTTAACTGCCTCACACTGGCAGAAGAAATACAGTCACCTCCTGCTTGAAACAGAGCAGAGCACTGATGCCGAGAGCTCAGGGTGGAGAAGGTGGGAGGCAGGATTTGGAACACCAGGATCCTGCACTGCTCAGGTGTCAGGACACACTGCAAACCCTGCAGCCCTTCTAGGGCATTTCTAAAACCTCGAATGCATTAAAATCTGCGCATCATCCCAGCTTGATTGCTGCACCTGGAGCACTGCTGCCCATCCACAGCCGGAGCTGCACCACACTGGGATGTGACCAGCACAGCCCCTCTCAGTGTGAGCATCCTCCTCACCCTGGCTGGACGGTTCATTGTCCAAGACCTGCTTCCTGCTCGTCCTTTCCAGCGGCATTGGGATGGGCAGGACCCGAGTGCCGGGCTCTGCCGTGGTATCTGATGGAAACGCAGTTTGAGCCTCCCTTCTTTAATGATTCCCTTTGAAATGTTGTTGCTTCCGCACATCCCCCTTCGGGGTAGAATATTAAGCAAGAGCAACTCGGCTGGAAATTCAGATTGTTTTTGTGTCTGTTTTCATTTACATTTTAATGACAGGGGGATCGTAGCAATGGGACTGTTTGCAGCAGGGCCAGGGGAAAGGGGAAAAATCACCTGCCACCCCCTCACCTTTGCCCCTCAGAAACAGCATCAGGAGCTGGGAATCATCAACTTTTGGCATGAAAATGTTCTTTTTCCCTTTCCCCTGCCCAGGCAGGCAGGATTTAAATAAGAAATGGGTTCTTGGGCCCCTTGCAGGGACGTTGCCCAGGTGCAGCATTGACACTGGGAGCTTTGGTGCTGTGGAAGGGGATGTGGTGTGAAGGAGTGAGCACAGGGATGCTGTCCATTTGGGATAGTTGGGTGCTGAGATCAAGGGTGCTGGTGCTGCTCCAAGAGCTTGCTGCTCCTGCAGGAGGAAGGGAAAAGAGGTCCCAGGCTTCATCTGTCTGTCTTGGACAGAGGTGAGGCAGGATTTTCCCTGTGAGAGCAGAGCCCCATCCCAGGAACCAACACCTCAGTGCCCACGAGCCAACTCAGTGCCTCACCAGCAGCCCATGGCTCTTCAGATGAGGTATGGGGATCCAGACCTCCCTGAGAAAACAGCTGGGAGTAAAAATCACTGGAAGAGGGGCAATAAACTCACGGTTATTCTTCTGCCAGGGAGGCCAATCGAGCTGCAAAGAGTGCCCCAAGGCCAGCCGTACATCATTATTTCCTCGCACAGTCCCGTGTGATGTAGTGGCTGTCTCGCTGGAGGGAATGCCTTCCCAGTTTTCAGCATCAGCACTGGAATATCTAGAGCCTTGGAAGCATCGGGTTAAATCCCAAAAGCCCCAGTGCTGTATTTTATTCCTTCAAGATGATAATAATCCGAATGCTGCACGCAAAGCCTGTCCATGAGTGTTTGACTGAGGGCTAAAAACAAAGGTTCTACCTGGACAGCCAAGAAACCCCTACACAGCCCCAGGGGCTCACTGTGGGGCTGCTGGCTCCTCCTGGGCATGATTCCCCAGGGGCTGCTGTACCTTGGGAAGGGGCTGGGGGCTGCCAAGGACAGGCTCCAGCTCTGTGACACTGCTGGGACTGCAGTGACACTGCCAACCTCTACAGACAGGAACCCCTGGGGTGCAGACTGGAACCAGGCTCAGCCCAGTGGGAAGCAGTGGCCCCCTGGGATGGCTGAACTGGCCTCCAAGCTCTCTGTGGACCACTGGGAGTGGACAAAAGTTCAGGTCAGGATGGTGGAGTGAAGCTTCCAGCTTGTCTGTGCTTAGATTCAAACTGAAGTGCCTGGCTTGGCTGTGTTCACAGACTCTATCTATGTTTTCCATCTTGGCATCTCCATTTTCCTCTGTCCTGGCTTAATTCCTCTGCTCTGGACAGGGCTGGAGGGAGAAGGCAGCTTCCAGCTCACAGTCACGGATGGAGGCTGCATTTCACACCAGAGCAAAACAACAACAAAATGCATTTGGGTTTTTTAAGTCCGTTGAGGACTCAGCTCATTTTGTTTTCCCTTCCCAAAGTCTCCTTCCCCCACGGCTCCAGCCCTGCCCTGCAAGTGGCACCATCTGTATCTTCACGTTTGAGTGCTGCTGGAGGGAGGAGTGGCACCCTGGCACTGGCTGTGCCAGAACCCAAGCTGGATCCGATCACCACTCTGGCCCTTTCATCTCCTGATCCTGGCACACTCGGTTTCTCAAGCCATCCAAAAACTTCCCAGGGTGGGGAGATCCAAGCTGACTTTCTGCCTCCTTTGTTTTCTCCAGGAGGGCAGGAAGGAGGATGAGGAGCCAGCACCAGGGCAAACCCGCCGGAACCCGAGAGAAATGGAAACTTTTTAAAAATTCATGGAAACCGAGGCACACAAAGCCGAATTAGGAGAGCCAGTAGTGCTGGGCTGAGTCTGTTTGGTGTTGATACTGTGCAGAATTAAGTCAGACTGGTCTTTCTTGTGGCTAGAGGGTAGGAAAAGGGCTCCCAGTGGAGAGGACCCAGCCCGGTGCTGGCGATGCTGAGCGGGGATTGATAACCCGGCGCGGGGGGCCGCGGCTCCGACGGATGCTGCTCCGGGCCCAAAAGCTGCATTTATCCCAGCGATAGCAGCCGAGCCAGAGCTGCAGGCCTTGGGGGCAAAAAAGGCTTAAAAACCCATCCTTCATTCATCAGGCAGCTGAGACAGAGAGGGGGAGGAGGGGGAGGCAAAAATGATGGAGAACGAATTAAGAATTGGAGGAAACACGGAGTGGGAGCTGCTGTGTCCCGGACAAGGGAATCAGCCCTGCCTGGACCCTCACTCCCAAAGCCAGGAATGGGCAGGAGCCTGGGTGGGGGGTGCCCAGAAGGGCATGAATCCCACCTGAGGTGTCACTTCCCAATCCCCAAATAATACCCCTCTCTAATCCTGGAGCCACCCACCGCAGTCGCTGGTGGGTGGGAGGCAGCAATGGGTGCTGAGGTCTGGGGTCACCTTTGCCAGCATCCCCCTCCAGTGCCCTGGCAATGCCAGGTGGTCACTGGGAATTCTGCAGACAGGGGAACAGCAGGAGAAGGTTCATCAGTCACTTCTCACGAGCAAATAACACAATGTGACAGCACGAAGCTGCAAGGGGCTGCAGAGACCCCTGCACTGAGGGAAACCCACCATGCAGAGAGAATGTGCCCAGCAGCATGGGCAGGGACCTGCTGGAGCAGGGATCAGCCTGGGCAGGCAGCAGAGAGGGAGCAGGGGGCTGGAGATGCTCATGGCTGGGACACTCACCCCAAAAAGTTCTGCCTGCTGTGGGAGGTTTCTGCTCTGCCCCCAGCTCCTTGGGACATGCAGACAGCTCGTCATGGAAAACTTTCCAAAGGATTCGGTTTGGTTGCATGCTGGAAGAAAACCAAGTTTTAAAACCTTGAACAGTTGATGAACCAGTTCTTGTTCCCCAGCCAGCCCCAGCTCTGCACCCATCGACTGCAGGGCCAGAAGGAATCATGACACGAATAAAATTTGATGTGTTACCCAGCCTGGGCCAAGAAAACTCACCCAGAACCTTCTCCACCAGCCCCACAGTTTCTGACAGCAGCGTTGTGGCTGGGAAAGCATCTGTCAGCTCTGTAGCAACAAACGAGGCCAAGGGCACAGCAATTAACTTCCCACACCCTCCCAGGTTCAACATGGGGACACCCATGACAGGTTTGAGAGCAGATGTCAAATCCCCCTCTCTGCTCATCTTTATGGACACCTAAAGTACATTTGGGAACCTGCTGAAGAGGGAAGATCCTCTCTGGGTGCTGGGAATGAGCTGTTTGCACCCCATGGGGATCACCTGATGGCCATGCTGGTCACCCAGGCCAGAAGCACAAGTGCCATCACCCAACTTCTCCTCGCTGAGGAGACAGTCTCCTGCCATGTTAGTCAGTGGGGTCCAAAGCGCCAGGATTGCACTGTGGAAATAATTCACATTAGGCATGCGTGTAATTACCGATATTTTATCCAAACAGGAGGAGCTGGAACATCCCTGGGTATCTGGGGAATCATCTCACTAGATGCAAAGCAGGAAACGATGTGGTGGATGGGGGACAGGCTGGTGCAGACCTTGCCCAGGGCTGCCTGGTGGGACAGGGGGACAATAAATGTCCTGAGGACGTGCCACCAGTGTGGGCATCCCAGCCAAGCTCCTCCTCTGCCAGCCCTCCTGTCATGTATCATGGTAGGACAACCATCCAGACAGTGGGTATCCATCTCCAAACATCCTAAATGCTGGGAATGCCAGCTCTTTCCAAACCCTGTCAGAGGAGCTGCATCCCTGCTGGTACTGCCATGCCAGACCCTGCACCTTCCTTGTGGCTGGAGGATGAGGCTGTGGCAGCTCCCAGCTGTGGGACCTGGCAGATGGAGAAATTAGACCCAGAGACCTCCAGGGAATGCGAGCCACCAGGAGAGGTGACAATTGAAACCAGCCAAGCTCCTCCAGGCCAGCCCAGGTCTGGTTTAGCTCTGAGCAAGTTTTCCATGCCCTGCATTTGGTTATTTTTGTTTTTTTGGTTTTGTTTATTTTTTTTTTGCTTGGAACGAGTCCAATACACCAAGTTTTGCATGATTTTTTGCCTCTAGCTCCAGACTTTCCAGAAACTCAACCTCTCAGCTCGTGCCAGACGCCTGCTGCCGGCTCCTGGCGCTGCCAAAACTGCCCTGGAGGCTGCTCAGGAGTCACCAGCCTGAAGCCTGGGCACGAGGCTTACCCGGTGCTCGGCAACACCCCGCGGCTGAGGGGACAAGGTGGGGACACGCCCGGGGCATGGGCTCATCCCGGTGCCGCACGGAGCGTGTCGGAGCAGGTTCCTGCAGTAAAGGTGAAATTTGCAGGGAGCTCCTCTGAAATGAAAGCAGCCCCTGGAGCAACCTTTCCTCAGGAATTACCCTGCTGATTAATCTCTCCCGAAGTCACCGGTGATAAATGAAGCGATTAAGGGACTGACCTGCCTGTGGGGCCGCGGTTTTGGGGGGGTGGGCAGGGAGGGATGTTCCCCCCACCACCATTTGGGCTCTTTACAGACCTGACACCTCCTGAATCTACATCACCGGAGCAGCCCTGGGTGGCTCCTGCAGTGGGGACTCTGCTGGGAGAAGGTCACTGATGACCACCCAGCTCTGTCCCTGCTCAGAGGGGACTATGAAATTTGGGGAGTACAGCCGGGGCCAGGGAAGAGGGCCGGGGGTGCTGCTTCTCTCAGCTGCGTTTGGTGGTCCCCGCGTGTACCAGGGGCTAATACGTGTGAAAAGCAGATTTATTTTTGCCTACGTTTCATATTCTTCACGCTCCACGGCGGGAGACAAAGGAT
This sequence comes from Lichenostomus cassidix, assembly GCF_008360975.1. NCBI lineage: Eukaryota > Metazoa > Chordata > Aves > Passeriformes > Meliphagidae > Lichenostomus > Lichenostomus cassidix. Next base: position 2,928,732 of record NC_139503.1, on the reverse strand, counting down.
CAGCTCTTCAATGGAGTCCTAAGAATAAACCTTAAACCTCATCAAATCCAATCCGGCAATAAAAATTGCCCGAACAAAAGGCCAGGGACGGAGGGTGGCGGCGGGGCCGTTTCCCCACGATAACAAGTTTTCACAAGACTGTTTATCCGCACAATTTGGAACGACACTTAAAATCTCTAATCCCAATAGGCATGAAAGTGCTTGTCCCGGGCAAGCAGGTGGATTGTCCCGGAGCAGCCGCGTTGCCAATGCTGCTCGGTGGCCGCGGCGGTGCCCGTGGGGGTCACGGGGAATGTGCTGAGACGGGGCAGCTGCAGCCTGAATGCTTCTCTTCAACCTCAAAGCCTCGGCCCCTCTCCCCCGCACCCCTCTCCATCCCACCCCCTATTCAAGCCGGTTTTAAAAGGCAGCAAAATGGTTACAAGGTTTAAGGCAGAGGCGAGCAAAATGCTGCACAAAGGGAGGACAAAGGCGTGCGGCGGCCGGTCCCTAATCCAGCATCGCCCATGGCAATGCAGCCCGGAGCGGGGCTGCGCGGATTAAACCCACTGCCAACGCCGGGGTTTAGCGGCAGGGCTGGGGGGTGCCGAGGGTTGTCCCCCCTTCCCGGCCCACCAGAAGGGGCGTCTACCACCAGAGCCCTCCGGGGCATCCTTCCCTGCAGGAAGGCACTGGGGTGGAGGCAGCGAGGCAGAGCGGGTTCACCCTGCTCAGCCCGGGGAGCAGCGCCGGTCCTTGGGTTGGTGAGGATCCTGCGGAGGTGGGACGTTGGGAGCTGAGTGATGCTGGGCTCAGCAGAGATGCTGAGGGTGGAGCAAGAACCTCTGTGTCCCCAGTGTCATCTCCAGCCCAAAGAAATCCTTTATTCCCCCTGTTTTTACACAAAATCCCAGAAAGTGTCCATAGCAAATGACAGCTCCTAAACTGCCCAACTTGAGGCCTTCCAAGGCTGTGCCATGAGCCGCTGGAGCAGCTTCTTTTCCCTTATGGCTGCTGTCTCCAGGCTCCCAACTCAGCTCCATGCCAGGAGAAGGTGCCCTCATTCCCAATATAACCTCTGTACAGGGAGAATCTCCTCTCTGAGGAAAGGATGGGGTGAGACACACCCCGCCAAGACCAGCAGCCCTATGACCACCAGGGTGAGTGACTGAGAGCACCCACACCTCTTTACCCCACACACCCCAAAACCCACAGCCTGGTGGCATCAGCACAGTCTTGGTACATGCTGCCTGTCCTCAACTTATGAAAAACTCCTTCCTCCGAGCCTGACATTCCCCCAACATCCAGAAAAGGAGCCGTCTTCCCCCATAGCACAAGTTTTCTCTTCTGTCTAAAGTTGGTCTTGAAATTAAGGTAATTATTTTCACAGTCCCCACATTATCAGCCCAGCGCTGTGCCCACCCGGCTCGGCAGACGGCTGCTAATCCCTTTAGCACTCCAGAACTATCACCCAGACAGTAACGGGGTTCGGGATGAAACCAAACTGACATCCCTTTCACACGTGGAAGTGAGGAGAGACACATCGGAGGGTCCTTGCTGGGAACAGGGCGGGCTGGGACCCTAAGGGTGTTGGGGGACGCCTTGCAGTGGCAGCGACACATCCCACCGGCTCAGGGCGAATGAGTGTCAGCACAGTGCCACCGAGCCGTGTCTGCGGGTGACAACGGTGGCACCCCTAAGTGGCACTGCAGCCCTGCCCTGCTCCCCACGCCCACCGGCACAGGCTGCAGTCGGGGCATGGCTTGGCTGCGGTGAGAACCGCCGGGCTCAGGGCTGGGAGATGCCCTGGCTGTTCCCGAGGTGGCAGAGATGTCCCACGGGGAGCTGGGACATCCCAGGGGAAGGACATTAGAGGACAGGTGAGGGGTGTGCTGCATCCCACTCCCCAGGGCTCAGGTGTGCTGCAGTCCTCGGCTGGATGCTCTGAGGCTCCTGCTCGCTGCAAAGAGGCTTTTAATTACTGTCAGTGCAGAGTCCTGCAGCAAACTGCCCTTTCCTCTCCCCAAAGACGGGCCAGGGGCAGGTCAGGGCTTTGGGCAATTTTCAGGCACAGATTTGTGATCTGAAGGGAAGCACAGATCCCAGGAGCACACCGTGTGCAGTGTGGCTGGTTTTTAACCAACAGGTAATGGGGCACTGTGACTCAATCCCTGCCCAGAACTGCCCTAGGCATTCCTGGTAAGGAAATCCTCAGAGTGAAAATCTCTTTTCTCTACAATTATGGCCAGTGGAGCTGTATTTGGACACACTCAGTCTGCACAAGGCCACCCTCTCCCTCCTTAAGTAATCTGCCTTTAAAACATAATCTATGAAACCACAGCAAAAGCGATACCCTATTTGGCCAAGTTGTGTATTTTTTCCTCCCCAGGTTCCTGGCAAAATAAAAGCACTTGAATAAAGTTGAAAAAAACCGAAAAACCAAGACAGTGAGGTTGCGCTTTAAATTAGCATTAATTTACAAAGCCCAGACAGACCCGCTAAGCAAATTGTGCCCATTAATATATTAACAACAGATTTTCCCTACTGCTCCTTTGGGTCCGGAGCCTGAACGAGGGCTGGTGATTAAGGCTTTTTTAATTCTAAGAGCCTCAATGACCGAGCTGGACCCGCGTGTGCCCACGGCCGCCTGTGCTGGGAGGGTGTCAGGGTGACCTCAATAAAGTAGGTGACCACGGCACCTCTAATCCCCTCTTTTAATTGATTACTCTCACCCAGCCCCCGAGGCCATGAGAATGGGGGACCCACCCTCTATAGATTAGCACCCTTTAGTTTACAGATCAGCCACTTTTTCAGTCCTTTGCCCTGCAGCAATGCATGAAAATAACACTAATCTCATTAAGGACAGAAGGGAGCCCTTCAAAGTTTATTAATAATGGGAGCAGACAGGGAGAGAGTCAGGCTCTGGGTCAGATTTCAAAGCCGGGGAAGTGGCAGGAGCTTTCCAAGGGCCTGGTTTTGCCAGGGAGGAGGGATTTTGCCATATTTCCAACTGGGTCTGGAGGTGCTGGTGATGGCACTGGGGTTGTCTGGGACCCCCAGATATGGCTAGAAAGGAATGGGAAGTGCCCACCACGGGTTTGGCTGCTTGGGAGCAATCCAAGGGCTGCTTCACTGCACAGGACTGTCTTCCCTGCAACTCTCAGCTGAAGAATTTCTTAAATTATGGCAAGATCTCATCACCTTGAAAGATTCCTGGCAAACAGGACCTTAAGCTTTAAACACCAGAATGAAGAGGCTCACATTAAAAGGGAGAATAATATTTTCAAGGCCAAAGCAGCATTCTAGCCCTGGTGTTGGCGTTTTAGATGGAATTGGAGAGCAACACAGTCCCTGAGAGCTGATGGCTGTGGGGTTGTGACCCTGGAGAGGGGCACAGGCTGCCCATTCCTGCTGTCTGTGGGGTGGCTCAAGGGGCTGCTGGCACCAGGGGCTGGGCTTGTTTCACCTTCCTCTTCCTCGCTGTGGAATGAGAGAAAAACCCTTTCAGCTCAGAGGTCTGAGGCTCTATAAATGCATCTACAAATGCTATTAAAAGGCTGTTAGAGGTTATGAGAGATCACCCAATTTCTCCCAAGCTCCCCCAACAAAGTCCATGAGTTTTGAAAGCACATTCCATGTGCAGTGTCCCCAGCTGAGATGCTCTTTCAGGGATGAGCCCTGATTTATTCCCTGGCTTCAAAGAGGAGACAGTGGCACAAATGCTTTGGGCAGAAAAGGGACCTCAGTGCTGCCAGACCTGAACTCCACCTCTGTGATTTCCCAAGCATCCTGCAGGGCTGGGGTGTTGGAACCCTTGACTGCCCCTGTGGAATGCTGTGAATCCCAGGGGATTTGCAGAGCTCCAGGGACACACCTCACCTGTGAGAGGGCTGAACCCAGAGAGAGGATTTCCTCTACCAACACGAGTGGGGACAGAGCATCCCATGCCTCAGGAGCTTGGGATGAAGTTAACTGGCATCCTTTTGTCACCTGGAGGTGAGGAGAGAAGCAGCTCATACATCACATGGCAGGAGCTGCCCCAAATCAATGGGATAAACCCACCAACACCCCAACAGGGCTGGATTTTTCAGATGGGTGTTTGGGGTGTAACACCAAGGGTTTGAGGAGGGCTTGGAGAGAGGATGAGCCGGATGGAGAGGAGGGAGGGTCCCAGGCTGTGCTCCCTCCAGGCCTAACCTAATCACCATCGCTCTGCATTATTACCCTGCCTAACGCGGCATGCTTTTAAATAAAATATGCAAAGATTTCTCAAATTATTTCCCCGGGGCAAGTGCGTTTTCTATCTTCGCTCGTGCATGTTAATCTGAAAAATGCAAATTCCACACACACCCCCATCTGTTGGGGCTCGGCCATTTATTAACTTTTTTTTTAATGCAAAATGTTTCTTTCTTTTATAGATATATATAAATATATATGAAAAAGCAATAAGTTTTGTTATCTCTGCCCCTATTTTATTTCATTTAGAGAAAACAGGTTTTAATGGGGAAAAAAATAATAAAATGGCCCTGAGGTGCTGAGAATTACGACTCACTCAGCACCAGACTTTTAATCGGAGATTGGCGTTGGGCAGGATTATGGTTGTGAGAAGGCTGGGCCTGTTTTAAGAAGAAATGCTGATGTTCAGGGGACAAGATTTACTTATTTGTTTATCCAGGATGACTTTGATATTCAGGCCTGAGCCAACAACACATCTCGAGAGACTGACAGCTCCGCTGTGGCTGCCTGGACTTTGGTGGCACTTCCCCAGGCTACAGGGCTGTCCCTGTCCCCATCCTTGCCTGCCCAGGAGTGACAGTGCCAAACTCCCCAGAGCAGCACATGGACAGTGCCCTCATCTCCATCGTTAGGGCTCCTTTGCAAAATCATTAAAAACATCAAGAAAAAAACAACCACAGACAAAAAACGGAGGCAAGGAGGACCCCAGTGCGGCGTTTTCCCTGACAAGAACCCGATGTGACAGAGCTCGGCGCACTAAGCGTAATTGGCAGCCTCTGCCCAGGAGAGGCCCATGGACAAACTTGCTCCAGGACGTGAGGATGCCCTGTCCCCGAGCCCGAGGGTCCCCATGGCAGGGGACAAATGGGGACCGCAGCTCCGGCACGGCCGCCGTGGGGAACATCAGCCTTCACCTGAGTAATGAGACAAAACCCAGGGAAAATACACATGAAAAGGAAGGGAAAGAGAAACTCTTAGGAAATAAGATCAAAGTCCTGCCTTCAAAAACGTTGTCCTGCAGCTACGAAGAAACCCAGATCGCCCTAATTGCGGCAGCAGCGCGCAGAGCTCGCTGCAGTGCCGGAGTGGGGGACTGGCTGGGGGGACCCAGAGGTCCCAGCACCCAGCTGGGAGGGACAGGAACAAAACAAGGATATGCTGGGCTTGCTGGTTTCATTTTTGGAGTACTCCTGTCCCTGCTCCCACAGGCCCATGTAGATCAGCATTGATTCTGAAGGATAACCGTGGTTTGGGTCCTGATGAGGAGCAAAGGGAAGCTGCTGACTTGGGACACATCACAAATTGCACTTACTACAACTGTATTAAACACGATGTCATTAAAATTTATTGTATAAATGTAATGTTTTATTAATATTGTTCCCACTAGACAGTTGAAAGAGAAATATTGGATAAACTGACGGCCAACTGCTTGGACATGGAGTTGGTTTATGCAGGGCAAATGGTAACAGAAAAGGAGCTGCACTGGAGGAAAAAGTCTCTCTTTTGGAAAACTGCAAAGAACCTCCAGAACTGAGGCTCTCCCAGGCTCCCTGAGCAACTTCCTGAAGAAGCAATGGAGCAGATGGAATTCCAGTCGTGGAGTGCTGGGGGCCAAGGGATGCCCAGGTGTGCTGGGTGCTCTGGACAGGGGAGAGCTGCTGTCCTGAGCTGGCCTTTGCCAGCCCCCACCATTTATTACCATGTTCAGGGCACAGATTGGCTCTACAGGCAGACATTGCTGCCTTTCCAGGGGGCACGGGGCACAGGGATGGATGAGCTGGCAGGTTTGCCTCCTCTCACCCTTTTAAAGCGGTTGCTTCCTGTCCTTCTCTCTGCCACGGCCCCACAGCACCCAGGTCCTACAGCACCCAGGGAGCCTCTGGTCCCTGAGGGGATGTGGGGTGCTGGAGTCATAGCCCTAACCCAGCCTGATCCCTGCAATGGGTGCAGAGCACCCAGATCCCCACCACAGTGCAGGGAAGCAGCTGGCTGGCCCTTTAAAGCCTTTTTTCCCCCTCTCTTGTTAAAAGATGTCTGGGAGGGGAGCTGCCAATCTGAAAAATGATCCTTCCTTTTTTCCATTTTCTTCCTTCTCTCCTTCTAGCTTGTGCTCATCTGTTCAGGTGAACCGCAGGCACATTCATTAAATCTCTGTCTTTGACACCTCAGCTGCTTTGGAGCCCTGGGCTGCTCTTTCTCTTTTCTTTCCATGTTTTTTTCCTGTTCCCCATCTCCAAGCCCGCCTGATCAGCACACTAAGGCAGCAAGAGCGAGCTGCAGAATCGTTAACGAAGCACAACTCCGCTGGTGAGGTGCTGAGTGGTTGGTTTTGGGGAGGGTGCTGGGGGCACCCGCTGTCCCTGCTCGTGGACAAGGAGCACCAGGGCACTGTGAGGTGCCACTGCTGGCATCAGGGTGGCATGGAGGGAGATGAGCACGGTGACAGCACAGCCTGCACCCAGCCAGCGCCCCAGGGCTGCGGCCGGCAGCCAAGGGCTTGGCTCACTCCACTGTCCTCAGTCCCACTAAATCCTGTTACTCCATGCAGGAACGCCTTCCCTGCTCCCCAGGCCTCCCTGAGCTCCCCAAAGGCCCCCAGAGCTCACCCTCTGCACCCATTCCTTGCCTCTTCATTAAGTCCCATCCTGACAGGGAGGCACTGATGGCTCACATTGCCATGGATTTGCTGCTTGGCCAAGAGGGACAGAGCCCATCTCCAGCAGCTGCCTCTGGATCGGCTTCTGATGCCGAGTGGGGCTGGAGCAGAGAGATAACCCACCCGGCTGCTGCCAGGAAAGATTTGGACTGGGCTGTGCTGGCCCAGGCTGTGTTGGCCGCTGGCCGGGTACCTGCCGACTGCTCCCAGCCCTGGGAGGCCCAGCGTAGAGCAGTGGTGGGGAATGAGATGTGGGGCAGCTGGTGGGGGATGAGATGCTCTTCATGACTTTTGCCCATGGAACGAGGGGTGGCTGTGGGCTCAAGACAAAGAGGCAGGAGAAGAAGGATCCCTTTGGTAGAGGCAGAGACCTAAGGATGAGGAGGAGGGCAGGAGGACTGTGGGTGGACCCAACACCTTGGGACACATGTCCAATCCCTCTGGGATGCAGCGCTTGCACCCAGGGCAGGGCAGAGCAGTTTGTCCTGTAGGAAGGGGACAGCCTGGTGTGGAGAATGGGGCCAAGCAGTGAGTGGCTCCAGGAGGCTCAGCAGGACTGGGACTGTAAAGCTGCGAATTCCTGCAGAGTTTTGTTAGCGGGATCGGCGCGCAGCCTGGTGCCCTGCTCCGAATTAATTATCCGCTGACACGATTTCGCTTCTTTCCCTTTGTGTTATTTTAATTAACAGAGATCTCCTCCAAGCAAGCCAGCTGTCATGTAAATTGTAAAACTGTCAGCATGTACAGGAACTTAACAGGGACTGGAAGAAAGCCTTGCACAAAGGGATGTGCTACTTTCCCTTTTTGGTTTTCCTTCTCTTTTTTTAAATCTGGCACATTTGTAAAGTTTAAAAAAAAGTGTGAAGACTGGGGTGGGGCAACAGATGGAGAAAGCCCAGCTTTTACTTTAGATCCATTTCTTCAGGCAGAGGTGCAGGACAGAGGTGTTTTTAAGTACTTTGGGTTAGGACTGTTTCCTTGCACATCCCTGTAGCCTGGCCATTCATCCCAGTTCCCTTCCCCTCCATCCACACAGGCTGCAGGTGGGATGAAAGCCACCATAGGAAGGACTCAGCATTAAGCTGGGTGAAAGGAGACATCCGTGGCTTTGATACAATTAATCTGGTCTGTGTCCATTGCAGATTTCACCCGCATTCATCCTGAGCTCGTTGAATCCCTGCGTGCCAAAAGCCAGCTGCAGGGCTGGCTCCAGCTCTCCGCTCTCTCCTCCTGCATCATCTAGGCTTGAGATTTTTAACTACGAGCTGAAATCAGCCAGTTCTTCCCAAGATCAGACTCTGCAAACAAGCAAAACCGTGTTAATGGGCCCCATATGTCTTTGGTTAAAAGCTGCTCCAGCAGCAAGAGCAGCAGATGCAGAAGGGAGCACGCGGAGCCGGAGGTACGGCGGGAGTTCATGCGAGGATACTCCGTGGACATCCCATCTCCCCTGAACGCGAGCAGAAGCCTGTGGTAACCCTGCAGCGATCAATTAATAAATGTTTAGGCAAGTCAATGAAGGTTAGCAAGGCTCCAGCTCAATGGGAAGCTCGGGGAGGACAGGGGGAAGTGGAGATTCTCTGGAGCAGTGGATGGCAGCAGGACACCAAGGGGGAGATGTGCTGGGGCAGCTGGCGGTGTCAGCACTTGGTGGGACCTCACAAGGCCGTGGGGCAGGAGGGATGCTCACCAAACCTGCTTGCTGAAGAGGCAGCTCCATTTTTGTAGGAAAATCCTCTCTCCCTCCCTGATTTTGGGAGAAGATCAACAGCCTGGGATTGGCCTGGATTTTCTGCAGTGTGGCTTGCAGGGCATGTCCTATCCTTACAAGCTACAGACCTGGGCCATGTCTGGATGAGAACTGAGCTACTTAATTCCATTTCTTCCCTTCCACATCCCAAATTGGTTTTGTTGCCCTTTAACAACAAAGCAAAAAGATTCCAAACCACATTCTGCTCAAGAAGGATGGATTTTCTTTCCCAGTAGCAGCAGCCAGAGATAAAAGCCTGGAGACAGCTGAGCAAGCTGCAGCATCACAGCCCAAATGCTGAGCTTATCCGACGAGCACAGCCGGGCTGTGAGGGCTCCAGCCTGATGCTGAGGGTTCCACAGTGAGGCCAGGGGCTGGGATATGCCGATCGCATATGGAGGTTCCCTCTCGGCCCCGTTTGCATGCCAGGCATGCTGCTTGTCCACTGAAACAAATGACCTTGAGCAGCGCTGCGGGTCAATAAAATAATTTGCTAACTGATCCATCTTCTGTGGCAAACAGATGAATCAACTCCGGCTCCCTGGGCTGTTTTATGTACGGATGGGAGAGCCGTGAAGTTAAAATAACGTGTGCGGCCACATCCATCTCTGCGCAATGAAAGGATGGCTCTGAGTGAATAAAGTTGTGTGTTTCAAGATGGAAAAAACACATCTCTGCATCTCCTGACACTTGGTGAGGTGGGTGCTCTTCCCCAGGGTGTGGCCCAGGCCACGTTCTCCCTTGGTGGAGCATTGTGTCCCCTTGTTCCTGCTTTCCACCTGTCTCCTCCAGCAGCTCTGCTGCCCTGACATGTTCCTGATGCCCTTTCTGGGCTTCAGCTCCCAGACAACCCTTGGCCATCCTGTTCCACACCTCATTTCTCCACAAAGAATGGACTGAAGACTCCAGTTTCAGCCACAAAGGTGACTCACAGCCAGCAGCTGGAGTACAGTGGGAGGCACACTCGGCTTTTACCTGTGTCCAGCGCAGCAAAGCACTAAAAGGAGTTAAGAAATGGCCATTTCCATCCTGGCAACACAACTTCCAGCAGCATTGGCAGGGGACAGGCACGAGCTGGAGCCACCAGGGCTGGTGCACGCGGCTGGGCTGCATCTGTCGGAGAGTGCAGCAAACTGGGGCACTCAGAGGGAGCAGAAAGGCCCCGAGGCAGCCTGTGCTCACTGAGCCCCTAATCACAGCGAGGTGATTAATGCCCTTCTGCTCCCGTGCACCGCTGCTCTGTTCCGTGCTCCCCTTGCTCAGCCCTGCTGCCTCGGCAGGTCCCACACTGGCAGGCACTAGGCACTTGGCTTTGCAGGGATGGCGCTCAGTTTTCTTGGTACTGAAAGCAGGGATGGAGCCAGCAGTGCAGGGAAAGGGCAGGGCAGAGCAAAACCAAGGGTTCATCTTTGGCCATGAAATAGCCTGTCAATTAATGACTGTTCTTGGCAGAGGGGTTTTTGTCACCTTTCCTCACAGATCATCCCAGTACTGCAGCTGTCCAGGGCCAGTGTATTTCAGGAATCCCAGGGCTGAGACTGACCTGGCTCCTGCCTCATGCAGCTTCGGACAGGCTGGAACTGCCCCAAATCCACTTCTCTGCAGATCAATCTGATGAGTGCACTGCTGTTGGTTTTAGGCTGGTGCAATGAAAGCAGGGTCTGGGAGCAGGAGACATCCCAGATTTAAGCTCAGGGCCTCCCCAGGGAGTGGCATCCCAGGTTTCAGTGCTGAGGCAGAGGTTGCTGGGGTTAAAAATTCCCTATGCCCTGCTGTTCCAGATGCTTCTTTCCCAAACCCTTTATTAAAACTGCTGGTACAAACACAATTTTGTAGGAGGTCCCTGCAGCCTCTGTGAGCAAGAGGAGGGTGCTGGTGAGTTCCTTGTGCCATAAACAAGCCTGGTGCCCATAAACAAGCCTGGTGCCCAAACTCCTCCTCTGACAGCTGGAGCACAGAGCTGGGAGTAGAAAGGGGAAGTCCTGGAGTCCAGCACTCGCTGATTCAAGCACTGTATCCTGCTGCAGAATGGACACCTTCCTAGGTGGAATGTGTCCCCTTCTGCTCTCCCACAGTGGGGTGGGATACCTAGCCATGCTCCTCTGGATTCTCCTTGCATGTTAACAGGGTTAGGCACAGCTCAGCCAGGTTAGGCACAGCTCAGCAGCACCAAATGTCAGTGAGCAGGAACGAGTGCCCGTGCTCATTCCCAGGAGGAGAGAGGTCACGGTTTGCCTGTCCCAGAGGTTAACAAACCCTACACAGCCACCCTGAGGGCACAGGAGCTGCTTTAGCTGGACACCAGAGATAAAAGAGCTGCTGAGAGGGCTCTGAAAAATGGGGTCCCTTCCACAGGGCCACAGGAAACACCTCGTGCCCCAACAGCGTCACACCGTGCTCCTCTTCCTCGGCCAAGTATCGGGAAAAGCTCACTCACACCGGGATTGCTGCAGGGCACTTCCTGCGAGCCATTAAAGCACGTTGGGTAATTAATACCTTCCATGCATGAGGAAAAATGAAAGGCAGGTGGGAGGAGGAGGGGAGCAGGGAGGAGGCAACTCCATTTTGAGGGCTGTCGGGGTGGTTTTCTCTTGGTGTGTTGTTATAATTTGGAGGCTCCCGAGCGCTGCAGAGTTCACACCTCTCAGACATTATTCACAGCCTGATTCCAGCCAGCACCACGATCCTGTCAGACTGTGCAGGATCCACGCTGCCTGCTGGAGCAGCTCTTCTCCTCCTCATCCCTTGGGACCACTGCAGGATGAGCTGAGGCTGCCCTACACTACAGGCTCAGCACCCAGCCTGGTTCTCCAAACCCCCTCCATAGCTGACAGTTACAAGAAAGGCTCCTCTGTGCTAAAGAAAGCTCCATTTCAGCACCTTAAATACAGTTTCTTAACAAACAAAATGTTTATTTTCTGAATAATAATATTAATAAAAAAAAGATTCCAGCCCCAGGGCGTGTAGGGGGATGGCTGCAAGCTCACTGGAGCGTGTGTCCATTACCGTCCGCGCTCCAGACCCCGGCGCAGCCCTGGCGCTTTATTCCGGGAGAGTGACTGACAGACCCTGATCGATGCTGATCTGGGTCTTAAATAAACACATTGGCCCTGGTTTGCTGGGAAGAGTGAGGTGTCGGCATCTGGCTGACAGGCAGAGAGAGGCAAACTTCGCCAAACGGGCATTCTTTGCAATATTTCCCTTCTTTGTGATTTATTTCCCTTGTCTCAGCACTGTGCCATGGGAGCTGGGCAGAAGCTGGGATGGAGCAGTTGTGAAGGTTTCAGAACAGAGTTATCTTGCATTTTACTCCTTTAACTTATGTGTTCTGTAGACAGAAAAATAGAGTTCAAATATTCAAACACAATCATGCTGCTAAGAGCCACCAGATCTCACTAGTGCCTGATCAGACCATCAAGCAGGGAAAGGTGCTTCACTGTCGACAGCTGCTGTCAAGAGAAAATCCCTTTGATAATTTGCTGAGCTGTGGCAATTCACATCTGCAAGAGCTGTAGAGCTCCAAGGAACCCCGAGATTCTTGGAAATGTTTTTTCACCAACATCATGTAGGTCTTAAAATTACTAGAAATGGCACTTGAGTGACTCAGACTGCTGCAGTTTGGAAAATACCACTCAGGTCATTTTTTTCGCCCTTTGAGCATGATTTTGTCAAATCCAACACATCCCCAGTGCCCATTTCTCCTTTACTGCCATGTCAGGCATCAATATTGAGACAGCAGCAGATAAAGTTTGCTGCTGCAACACTCCAAACACTTCTGTGCACCCACATACTGGTGGCTCTCTGTGGGGTGACTCTGTTATCTCCTCATCTCTGACCCTACGTGCCAGCAGATTCCAGCCTGGGCAGAAATAAAGGTCACAAGTTACCGAGCCAATCTGGGAAAGAAATTCCAGGAGAGCAGATTTGGATTGTTTTAATTAAAAGAAAGAGGCAGGGGAAGGGGGGCAGAGAAACACCCGAGCAATCAAACATTTTCCCCTTGTGAAGATGAACAACGGTTTGAGGTAGGATTAAGAAGGCTGAAATTGTCTTTTTAAAGGAATGTAAAAATGTGGATGTTGGATGATTGACAAATAAAGGGCACTTTCCTTTAATTTAAATATGCTCCTAGTTTGTGCAGAATATGTTAATTTATACATTGCCTAAATAGCCAGTAGCTATTGTCTGTAAAACCACATCAGATCAGGGCAGCAGGGCAGTTAATGTACTGGCTGGATGTTATGGCTGGTCAGTGAAGCGATCCGAGCTTCCTTCCACTGGCTCCCAACCCCTAAATGGAATAGCTGAGCTGTAAAAAACTGCCAGGGGCATAAACTGAAGTTCATTCTGTCAGCCTTCAATAGGACAAGGCTCTCCTTCCCACAAGGACCCGTCTGTAACCTCAGCCCCAGCCCAGCTCCTGCCCCTCAGTGACCCCAGAGCTGTTCCCCTTCTGCTGGGGAGCCCTCCAAGCCCCCCTGCTCTCCACAGGGATGATTTCTTGGGGTATGTACAGCCCACCCCAGGAGCTGTTCACAGCTTTACAGCACCTTCCCCTGACCCTGTGCTCCCCCCATGCCTCAGTTTCCCTGGCTCCAGGCTCTCCCAGACCCTCCAGCCCAGCTCTCCTGGTCACATCACTTCTCTCCCAAGGTCCCACAACAGCTCTTAGCCTCACCAAAAAGTCCTGCTCTGCTCCTGCCATGCCATGACCTGCTGTGGGATCTTCATCTGGGCCTCCTGAGAGCCTTGGGGGCTCAGCTGGATTTTTAACCCTGATATTTGGCAGCCTCTGCCCCAAATAGGTCCTGAGTGTGATCCATCCATGCCTGACCTGCCTCTTCCTCTGCCATCATGTGTAGCCATGACTTGGTCTAGTCTCTGGAGCAATTTTTAATGCAGAGAGGCTTCTAATTAACAGGATCCTGAAGTTAATTAAGACAATCTCGTTGAGATCTCTCTATGAGTGCTCACAAGGGCAATGCTGCTTCCCTGGGCTCCTTGGGAGCCTCTGCTCACCTCACAAATCACATGCCAGGGGCTGTGGTGTCTCTGGGAAAGGGTCCAGAATGCCACCTTAAAGGCTGCCAGGTCCTGGAACATGTTTGTCCAAAGGACCAAATGACCAGCACAGAATTCCAGACTCCACAGACTCTATGGCTGTGCTCCAGCCTTCCTGGGCTCTCTATTCCCTTCTTGGAGAAACCTACTGCCTCACTAGGGGACTCCTAAGAGGAAACTCTTGTCACCCATGTCAGCCCAAAACCAGCAACATTACAGACCCATCTTGTTTAAGAAAGGTCCATCCTCTGCATTCTTGATGTGTTCCCAAAGATCAGTCTGGATTAAGTTTAGAGTGATATGATAAGTAGTAATAATACCGCTGCCTTGCCCCTAATTATTTTCAATATAATTACGTACCCTCAAGAAACCTTTTAAATAGCACACTCTCCTCAGCGCTCTGGTCCAAGGGATTCATTTGTCTCAGGAAAGAAATATTCTTGGGGCTGAATCCTTCATTAGCCTTTCCTGGAGAGACTCCTGCTGAAGTCAGTGGGGTATGTGTGTCCCACTGGAGGAGGTGGGGCTGTGCCCGCCTGGGCAGTGCCCACCACAGGAAGATTTTACGAGCCTCTTGGAATTTGGTTTGTTTGCAGCACAAAGCATTTGGCAGGCAAAAAAAAAGCCTGGAAGTCTGTTGGAAAGTATCAGCAAAAGACACTGAGTTTCTCCCTCTTTTATCAGATTCTTAGACTTCCTTTTCTTGTGTTTTAATCCCACACAGGTGCTGCAGTTCCAATGTGCAAAGGGAAAAGAGGGAAGACACTCAGAGTCTGAGATCATACTGTGTGAGCAGGTGCAAACCAAAAATGCATAACCTACACATCATTGTGGTGCCCTGCCCTACCTGGAAATCAAAACTGGGAAGGAACAGCGAGGTCAGTGTGTTTGGAAGGCAGGAAATAAATGCATACATTTAATTATTTATACAATATATTTTCAGATGATCCATTGTTTTTCTGAGCAAAATGACTTTTCATTCGGAGTGTGCTTAGGTGGGATCCTGTATGCGGAACCTACACAGAATGTCTCGTAATAAAATGATGCCCTTGGCTGGATTCTCCACTGTCCCAGTTGCCTGCTGTCCTCCTGTCCCATGGCTGGCAGCATGTCCAAGGGCTGGGGTTCCCGTGCACAACAGGAACAAAGCAGGATTCAAAGCAGGATTCACTTTGTGTGTTTTCAGCAATTGATCATCTTTTAAAGATGAAAAATCTTTATAAATGGATGCTTTCCTATGATCTTGTTTTATTTACTTGCTGGAACAGTGACTCTGAGTCCACTTGGATTTTCATCCTGCAGAGACTGTTTTGTGCCTTTTAGGGTGTCCTGAGTGCTTCCCTGGATTTAAAGGTTATTCCTCGTGGTTGAAGCATCTGTGTAAATCAACACCTGCTTGACCCCTAGACCAGGAAACAGGAACTATGGCATCCCCATAGTTCCTGATCAGTCTTCATCCCCGAAATCCTTTGGGAAAAGAAGGACTCTTACTGGGAAATGACAGCCCAGCCTGTCTCTCTCTGTTCATTCCCACATACCTGCATTCCAGACTGTCTCTTCTGTGCATCCGTGTCTGAAAACCAGGGATGGCTTTCCAAGGAAATTTCCTCACTGAAATAGTTAATGAGGACTGATCCCATCCCCCAGCTCTCTCCCCCCAGCTCGCCACCCCTCTGAAAAAAAAAATCAGAATAATAATTAAAAGATGCCTAGAAACGCTCTTGGAAGAGCATAAATTCTGAAGATGAAAGTAAATGATTAAAATAATTAAATACTTCAAGTTGACAAGCAGAAGCAGAATCTTGCCAACGGACATTTGTCGGTAATTAGTTAATTAATCCTAACACAAATTATAAGCCATAACAAACCAGTCAGGCTGAACGCAGCCGGCTGTTCGGAATTAAACTTAGAAAAAGAGGGAGTGAGAGAAAGAAGAAAGAAAAGTTTGGAGATTCTTGCAGATCTGAGGGAAGATGCTGTGCAGGAGTTCATGTCCCCCTGGGAATGGCAGCAAGGACTTGGACAGGAGCTGGGGCAGAGCAGGTCTGTGTTCCCACCTAGCAGGAGCACAGTGGGATGGGACACATGGAACAGGCAGTACAGAGGGATTTGGGACTTCCACCCTTCTTCTGTGAGTAAATGCAGCACAAAGGCTTCTCAGCTGTGTTTCCCTCTCTGCCACTGGTACCAGCATGCATTTGAGCACATCCTTGGCATGAGAATGAGGTGGTCTGGGCAGTTGTGGTCCCTTCAGGTCCACAGGCAGGTGGTGACATTAATCCAGGGGTTTCTGGAAGATGCACAGACCAGCACCTTTGAAGGGCTCAATCCTGGGGTTCTGGCAGGGCAGCTGCAAACAATTAACACCCTGGAAAGTGTTTCTAGGACAGGCTGGAAAAGCAGGGTCAGTGCTTGGGAGCTGGGTCCTGCCAGAGAAACTCGGTGCAAATGACACCAGGACACGTGTGTGGTCAGCAGGGACCCGGAGCGAGCCTGATGCCATCCAAATCGCTGGGAAGATGGGGAAGACAGAGCCTCTGAGTGATGGGAAGAGGTTAATGAGCTGTGGGCTGGCTTCCCACCTCTGGTCACCTTGGCTCAGGTCCAATTTTCAGCCCTAGATTAAGTGAGGTTGGTGATCCACAGGCACCACACAGTGACTGACAGCTCATCTGTGGCTGCACCGCTGTGTTCACACGTCCAGCCAAGGCTGTGGAGGCACTGAAGGGCTAGGCTTTGCCCTTCCTCCCACACAAAAAAGCTCTGGAGCAGCTAGAGTTGGTGTTCTGACAGAGAGGACCTGCGCATCCCCAGCACGGGGACACTGCTGGGTGACAGACTGGGCCAAATGACAGCTGGCAATGCAGCTTAAGTGAGAAATGGGACATACAGGTTGCAAATGGACTTTTAACAGGATGGAAAAGAAGGCACGAACTGTTTTGAAAGAATAAACAGATACCAGGGAAGTGTGACCATCCCACAGATCCCACATTGTCAGAGGAGCTGCCAGCGACTGATGTGCCACGTCTGGGCATGTATCATGTGAGGGGAAATACAAACATGTGAGCACACATGACCATCTCCTGACATGACTTACACGCAGAGGAGAAAGAGATTATTTACAAGACAATGAGAATTAACATTGAAGAAATGCAAGGCCCATCTCTTTTGGCCCAAACTCCCTGAGTTGCCTGCACAGTGGGCTCCTGTTTTCCATCAAACCCATCCAGAGATCTGCTGAAGAGAAAGTTTCATCCGCATGTGCGTGAGCATGTGTACGCGCGTGTTCTAAGTGTTTTGCATTATGTGAGCTCTGACCTTCAGAGGGGAACAGAAGGAATATTTTCCCCCCTGAGGCTAGAGTTGTCAGTGAAATGTCTGTCTTCCTTAATAATTTCAATCCGGGTGACAGGGGACAGGGCATTTTGCTCTGAACGAACGTACTGTAAAAACTGTCAGATAGAATTTGTCTCAAGAAGCAACATTTCTATCCATTCGGGGTCATAATTACAGGCATCTTATGACCTGTGGAGCAGCACATTTTTCTCAGCCGAAAAGAAGGAGTCCTAAAATAGGTGGTTTGGTCTTCTGCAGAGCTTTGGATTGAGCCTAAATGGATTCTAACAAACAACGGTGATCTGCAGCAGAATGCTTTCTTCATGTTTGCTGGCTGCTTTTTAAAATCCAGAACAAACTGTGCACTGAAGTGACGTAGCAGAAAAGAGGGATAGAAATTGCCATTCACTGGGCTGGAGTAATGGCCTATTTCTCCTATATCCTGTCTCCTAACTGCCTGCCTCTCTGAATTTCCTCCACATTGACACTAGCCAGCGTCTTGTTAATGAACTGAATAAGTAACTAAATGGGTGATTAACCAAATGAGCCTGACGATAATTTGATTGTGCTTTCCTCACTTTTAAAGCACAGGAAATAGTAAGAAAAGAAATAACTCAGTGACCAGCAGGAATTCAAACAGGACAGAGCTAGAGGAGCTGGGGGGAGCTTTGACTAGATGTGGCTGTCAATAAATCCCCCACAACACTGCAGAAATCTCTGGCTAAATATTTAGATTTCTTGATTTGTGCCTCCACACAGGAGAAAAAAACTATTCATTGATTTGAGGCAGCTTTTACTTTTATGGTTTGATTTTATAATTAGCAACCATCATGAAACGGATCATCCTGCTGTTATGTGCAGTTATGAATCACACACCACTCAAAGCTGGACATCATTTTGGGGTCACCAGCCTGGGTTTGTGCAACAGAGCCTGCAGTGCCTGCTGCTTCCCCACCTCACTGAGGTCTGAGTGACAAATCAGACTGGGAGAGGGAACCCAAAGTTACCACAGTGGGAATATGCTCTGCACTTCTGGGGAGGGAGAAATGGGAAAACTGAGAAATAACATCCTGTCCTGGGCCATCCCTGCTGTTCACAGTGCATAATCCTCTTCCTCACCCCAAGCAGACAATGGTGACCATGGAAGAAGCACTGGTGAGGAGCATCCAGCTGAGGAGCAGGGTCCCAGCTCAACTCTGGAATGTTCTCACCTGCAAGATCAATCCTGCCAGAGACACAAATGTTAATCAGCTGGTGGCAGGGCAGGTTACAATTCATTTTCACCTCCACACTCCAATGGATACCCTGTTCTTCCCATCACAGGTGGAGGGGAAACACTGCAGTGGGCCTGAGAGTAGAGAGCAGGGCAGCTCTGGGAGATAGAGGAATGCCTTTGGGATTCATGGTACCAGGCACTAACATTCCCCAACAACTTTGCCAGGAATAATCCTTTGGAAGGACTTTTGCTGGTAAGGAGGCACAGTCCCTCCACACTGATGTTAGCTTGGGAAATGTCTGGAGGGGAATGGGGCATCCCAAGGTCAGAGCAATCCCTCTGCAATGCTGCTGTGCCCCTGAAAGCAAGCACTCAGGGGAGATCCTGACAGCCCACTCGGACCCTGGGAGAGCCAGACACAGGATTTAAATCCCACTGACAAACCCCTCCATCCAGATAGTGTCTCACACTGTCAAAACAAACATGTGAAAGAGTTTCTGTAGCTTTGCTCACTGAAACTTCAGCAAGAGCTGCTCTCCAGGAACTCTGAGGCATCGTAGTGGGAAGGACAGAGCCAGACTTGGCACCAGGGTTGCCATAGCCTGGCATGGGAGGAACAAGGCAAGGCTTGTCCCTGCCCATCCCTAAGGGGAATCTGTTTAAAGACACGATGTTTAGGCCCACAGAAAGTCAGTTCCAGGAGCTCTGTGGAGCCCAGACAGGGAGATTAAGAGCAAAGCCCCGTGTAAGCCTTGCAGGGTTCATTTCGGGGTTGGTGATCCGAACCGCACGCTCCGGCAGCCAGAGAGGAGCTCAGTGAATCAAGACATTTCTATTCCCATCCACTCTGTGGATCTGCCCTGTGATCTCCTAAATCACTTCTCCTCTCTGCACCTTTATTTCCTGCACCTGAAATAGCAAGAACATGAGGATGCTTTTCTTCTCTGGCAAGCAGGAGCTCCTGCAGGAAACCTTGCCTAGGCATTCAAGTAACTGTAACATAATCTTTATTAATATCATACAAAGAGAAACGACAACAAAGGGCAAAGGCTGGTTCAAGCACTGCTCAAACCACCCCTGGAATAACAAATCCCTCCCATTCTGCCATCCTGGGTCACACCACAGCCCCACACTGGTTGTATGAGACAGGGACTGAGCAGAAAGCTGAGCCCAGATCCCTCAGGACAGCATTTCCCAGCCCGAGGCAGCAGCAATGCACCCAGGAGGGCTCAGTGTTGCCCTTCTGGAAGGGGAAAAGGACATTGGGATCACCAGATGGGGAAACAGAGGTGGAACATGCAGAGTCTTCCTCCTCCCCTGTCACATTTAGGGCACTGTGTTCCCTGTAAAATGTGTTCTGCTCTCACAGGTGGGAGAGGGAGGAATGCCAGTAGCCAGGCTACTCACAACTTTTCCTTTTGGAATATCCCCATGGAGGTTGTGGAGCAAACAACACATCAATACACATAACTGCAGCGTTTGTCTTGGAAATAAAACAGGCAAAGGCACATTCAATTTTAAGACATGTTGCAGCCTGGACAATTTCCCTTTAATGGTGGAAAATATTCCCTGATTTCTGCTGGGCAGAGCTGTACTGCTAGTTTCATGCATTTGTGTGAGGGAAGATCTTCACCCCAGGAAGAGGCAGGTGTGCACTGGCTGCATGTGTGCTCCTAAACAGGGAAATCCAATCTGTCAAGAAAATTCAATAACAACTTTCACACTTAATTGTACCCCAGGGCCCCCCAAAAAATCAACCAGGATGGTAGTTGTGGACTTTTCATTAACCTTCTCTTAAAAAGATCTCAAAAAATAACACTGAATGTGAAGGGCTAGTTGTAGATGTGGAATATGTGCAGAGATCTACAGGGAAAAAACGTGTAAAACTTCAGGTTGGATCCACACAGAAAATCCTTCAGTAAAAGAAAACACCTTCGTTTGATTTACACACGCAGCACTCGATTGAACAAGTGTAGCTACAGGCTATTGGAAAACAGTCAAAATGGTGAATTTGCTGCTTGCACACATTTATACTGTTTCCTGGAGACAATCTGCTGCTGCTTTTTGGCACATTTAGTATTTTTTAAACCACACAAAGGTTATGTCCAGTTCTCCCAATGACTGGGTGTTTGCCATGAGCATCCTGAGTTTTCCCTCCTTTTGTCTCAAACCCACAGATTTTGGATGCTTTGGTGGATCCTTTCCTCAGTGTGGGGCTGGATTTGTGGAGCTGCACTCAGAGAATGTGTTAATCGTAGAACATTGAATCTTGATGGGGCTTAGCCAGGGACATAAAAAAAGGGACAGTCGGAGTCACTTCAGCGAGACAATGTCCAGGCAACTCCAGGAGTTGTTTTGTTCCTCTTGTTATGAATTATCCACATTACATCCACACCTGAAAGACTCTATGTGGAAGTATCCAAGGCCAGGCTGGACAGTGCTTGGAGCAACCTGGTCTAGTGGAAGGTGTCCCTGTCAAATTTTATGAAAATTTGATGTGGATGCAGCACTTGGGGGAACATAGTTAAGTGGCTGGGCTGAGGGTGACCTGGGAGGTCTTTTCCAACCTCAGTGCCTCACTACATCACTTTGTCTTTGGGACCTTTTCCACCTTTACCCACCCCGTGATTCCAAGGGATTGGAACTGTGATAAATGAGTGGATATTGGCTTTGTTGGCTTTCGCAGATATGAATTTCGCATTTATAAGTGATAAGGTACTGTGTAAAGTAGCACTTAGATAAAACAGAGTGAAGTAGAAGCAAAGTTAGAGTGAATTATTAGCTATGTAATAGTTGGAGTATGCTAGAAATGCGGTAAGAAATACATGGTTATAGATGTCTTTTAAACTGATAAGCCACAAAGGCAGAGATCAAGACGCCCTGAAGGAATAAAAAGAAACAGATCTCATGCATCCCAGGAAATCTGTTATTTAGTCACACCTCCCTGGGAAGAGTGTCAGCTAAACTTGAATTAGGGCTATAGAAGACTTCAGCCTTCAGCCCTGAGATTAACCAGAAGACCAAGATGGGCTCTGGCCTGGCGAACAGGAGCATAGAGAGAAGAAGGAGGGATGATTGAAGTATAAATAGTTTTTTTTTTTGGACTTAATGAATATGTAACAGTTACAGAAAGTACTTAAGCGCACATTAAAACGAATAGGGCGCGGGACTGAGAACAAGGCAAACCAGCCATTCCCGCCGGGCCCTAAGTCTTAGTTCTCCTAAAAAATGTTCAGTATTATATTCCTAGAAACGCCGGCTGGTGAATTTGTCCATATTAGAACCCAATCCCCTCACACTCACACACCGCCCCCCCCCCACTCCCTCAGGGCTCCCAAACCCCGCGCGGGCGGGCGGCTCTCGCGAGCGGTGACGTCATCGGCGCGCGCGGTCGCGCAGGCGCGGCGGGGCGGGCAGGGCCGCGCTGTGTCACGGCCATGGAGTACCTGATCGGCATCCAGGGCCCCGACTATGTCCTGGTGGCCGCCGACACCGTGGCGGCCTCCAGCATCGTCCAGATGAAGCACGGTGAGACCCTGGGACGCTGCGGGGTTCCCTGATAAGCCCTGCCCCGGTAGGGTGTGCCGGGGCGTGACTGCGGTGTGCGCGGTCGGGGTGGTGCTGCGGGCCCGCCGCTCGGCCTGAGGGGAGGCTGTTCGCTCGGCCTGAGGGGAGGCTGTTCGCAGGGGATGAAATTTCTCGGTTTAAGCGCTACGGGGCCCTTCAGGAGAGGTGTAGTCGCTGTAGGAAGTGCCGGGCGGCCTCTGGACCGCGGAGCTTAAATCGCCGCTTGTTTCGGGTAAAGTCCGCAGTCCTGGCCGAGTGTGACTGCTCTGGGTTGGGTTGTCAGCTTAATTGACCTGTTCTGATAAGCGTCGGCTTGTGATCCCAAAGCTCGCTCTGCACCGCGATGTAAAAGTGTTAAAAAACCGCACAGGGCTAACGATGTGTATCAGGGTGTGCTCACTTGTGCCTAATTCACTGGTAAAACGTAATTCATTGGGAAAAAGGGATTATGGAAAGTAAAAGCATCAATGAAAATCGTAGTACAGGAGCCAGACTGAAACATTGCTTTGGTTTATTTGTGTGGTAAAACATCTAGGTCATCATCAAGCCTCTGGAATTCTCTAAAATAAATTTTTCTTCCTGCTGTTGCAATGACCTAGACTGAAGTGTGTTTTATTTTAAATACTGTGATGTAGAAAATTTTTGAAAAAATGTAGAATAGAGGATTGAATAATCCATACAAATTAATATAAATAAATCTGTATAAGAATGTTAGAATACTGCTTTTACCTCAAGTGTTTCACTTCAGTCTGTGATAGCCAACTGGAGCAGGGTTAGAGGTTATAAAAGCTGGTGGCATGTACAAAATAAAAATTTAATCACTTTAAATAATATTTTCTAAGTTAATATTGGTTCTGTATAGGTTTGTTCATAAACTTTAAGGAAAATGTAATTTCAACATAGGATTTAGTTGCTTTTGCTGGGGGGGCAGAGACAACCCATAAATGTCAGATCTTTATTTAGAGTAATAATTTATAAATTAATTTCAGCCTGGAGAAGAGAAGTTTCAGGGTGACCTAATTGCTCCTTCCAGTACGTGAAGGAAGCTTGCAGGACAGATGGACAGAGACTGTTTACAAGAGCCTGGAGTGACAGGACAGAGAGAATGGCTTCCCACTGGGAGAGGACAGAGTTAGATGGGAATTCTTCCCTGTGAGGATGGGGAGGCCCTGGCACAGGTTGCCCAGAGAAGCTGTGGCTGCCCATGGATCCCTGGAAGTGTCCAAGGCCAGGTTGGACAGGGCTTGGAGCAACCTGGGTTAGTGGAAGGTGTTCCTGCCCTTGGAAGGGAGGGGCTTTAAGGTTCCTGCCAACCCGAGCCAGTGTGGGATTGCAAGGGCTGAGCAGTGTCAGTGGCCTTCCCTGAGCTCCAGACAGCAGCTCCTGTGCTGTGATAACTTTTGAAATAGTTCTGGAGGATTGTGACACTTTGTGCTTGTCTTGCAGCAGAGGTTGTTCAGCAGCATTTAGTGATCTGGAGGGGAAGCTCAGAGGTGGAGGTTGGGTGTTTGTCCATGACCTGTCTGCAGTGGAGAGAAGGGATTTTCCCTTCAATCCCAGAGCTGCTCAGTGTCTGTCTGGGGTATCCAAGTGCCAGATTCCTGCTCTGGTGAGAGAAGACTCTGTGAGCACAAAAATGTCTTGTGCTCCTCTTGGATCCTCTCAAATATGCACAAACTTAAAACTGTTCTAAACTGCAGTTAGGACTAAAAATGTGAATTGCTGTTCCTTAATTTTCTGTTTATCGGTGAGCTTCTTTACAATTTATAATCATTACTTAGTTGTTCTTTCTTTTTGGTTGGTTGTTTTGGGTTTTTTTACAAAAAATGTCAAGTAAAAAAAGGTCTGGAAAAGCCTCATTCACATAAGCTTCTGATTTTTGAGACTGCTGGATATAAGGCAAAGGAGATCATTTGACAGGGACTTTGTTTTGTGATTTCTTAAGACTGCTGTTGCTCAATGTGTTTATATTTCAGCTTCATATTAAATAATTTGCTTCTGTTGCAGAATATTTGACTAAAGCTGAGTGGTCATTGAGCAAAATTCTTACTCCTGATCCCGGGAAGCAAAATCTTATGCTTTGAACTCAATATTCTGTGTGAAGTGTTATTCTTTCCTACCTTGTTTCTAGGGTAGGAAGTACTATATATTTCTGGAATGCTTCCCTTCCCAAAGGGTTTTGTTTCTCTTTAACAGCTCCTGTGTTCTGTGCCACCAGCTGTGAGACACCAAATGTCAGTGTTTGCTCAGAAAGACTTTTTGCTGGTGCTCCAGGTCATGATGCAGTTATCCAAGTCTCTTTCTTGCTTCTAAAAAATCCTGATCCGTCAGGATATTGGCAAAATAATTTAATCTTCCTCATGACCATGGCTCTCAATGTTATTTTTCTTTGCCTAGACCATGACAAAATGTTTAAGATGAGTGAAAAGATCTTACTGCTGTGTGTGGGAGAGCCTGGAGACACTGTGCAGTTTGCAGAATACATCCAGAAAAATGTTCAGCTCTACAAAATGAGAAATGGTGAGTGAAGCTGGACAGGCACTGAGGGTGGGGAGCAGAGCTAAGGGTAGTTTCTGGGTGAATGTTGGTGGAAAGTGCTGTCCTCAAATCTTCTGTAAAGATTTCTGCATTTTTAATGTCCTGCAGAGATGGTAGTTCAGGCAGGGTGCAGAAATGGAGCCTGGATTGTACAGTATAAATTAAAAAAATTATCCAAATCCCAGCAAAGCTCTTTGCAATATAAATGACACAAATATTTTACTAACAAACTTATTATTCACTTAATATGTCCACTACATGCCAGCTGTTACCAGTTCTTCTGATATATTGGACAAAAAGGTCAAGCTACATGTCCTTAATATTTTAATTTTTTGAGGCCATGTGTTTCTTTGGTCCATCCAGAAATGAGCTACCCAGGGTTTGAGGGCCCTATTTATGCTTGTAGCCTTCAGAATAAACCAGAATTAGACAAAAGGCACAACATTTTGTCCCTAAGGAACATCTTGTTATTTTGAAATAGGAATGGGAGGGTGGGAGGTGAAACATGAGCATGGATTTGGGCTGTTACCTAATCCACAGTCACATTTCTTCTCCAGGTTATGAATTGTCTCCCACTGCAGCTGCAAACTTCACCCGGCGAAACCTCGCGGACTATCTGCGGAGTCGGGTGAGTAACAGCTGAGAGATTTTGGCAAGGACTTCCAGGGAACATTTCCATTTTCAAATAATGGAGTCTAAAAAAGGTGGGAGCTGCTGTCTTTAGTGGAACTGGCTGCCGGGGGAGGTGGTAGAGTCACATCTCTGGAGGTGTTCAAGGAACAGCTGGATGTGGCACTCAGTGCTCTGGTCTGGGTAACAAGGGGTTGATGGGTCACAGGTTGGACTCAATGATCTTGGAGGTCTTTTCCAACCTTAATAATTCTGAGATTCTGTGAGTTCATGTTGCTGAAAGAACGTCTTAGTAAAATAGAACTTGATTTGTTCGTTTTATACACTTATCACATCACTTATCAATAACTGATATAACCATAGACTTAAAATTCCAGCCTTGGGCCCGATAAACACTTTGTCACACACTGCAGACGTGAAGTGAATTAAACTTCTTGAACATCGAGATAAGGTTGTGGGTTTTCATGCAAATGCACCAAATCCGTTTAATCTTCTTGGAAAATGATTTCATAGAGCAAAGCTGTTTGATGTACTTAGGAAAACAAGTGCCTTTTGTAAACAGCAACATGAGGCTTTTGGTAAATACCACATCCAAGCTGGGGTTGTGTTTTGAAGTTACTGAACTGCAATTACTGATGTTTCTCATGGTAATTTTTTTCAAAGTATGAAAAGCTGCTGTGAAGGGGCAAACAGACCTTTAATGATCCAAGAT
Source organism: Lichenostomus cassidix (assembly GCF_008360975.1). Taxonomy (NCBI): domain Eukaryota; kingdom Metazoa; phylum Chordata; class Aves; order Passeriformes; family Meliphagidae; genus Lichenostomus; species Lichenostomus cassidix. The sequence goes on along the minus strand of NC_139503.1, from coordinate 2,903,051 downwards.
TAGGAAGTATTTCATTGAGAAGAACGTTAATGTGCTGTATGAAAGAAAACAGGAAGAAAGAGAATGTTGAGAATGAAATTAATCACCTCTGTTAGGGATAGAGTGTGGGCTAAATTGTGTTGCTGTTCTAACAGTGCACTGCTCAGGCCTGAAATAAGGTTTTACAGTAGCAAATATAGAGCAGTATTAACCTCAGAGCTGTATTGTTGGAACTGTATATGTGTGAAGTGAGAATTTTTCAAGAACTCATCCACAGGAACAGCCAGAGATCATTGTTCTCCTTTCTGACGGTGGATCACAGCTGCAGGTAGCAATTTTTCCTTGTGAATCTCTTCCAACTCAGGATATCCCGTGATTTCACACTACTCTTCTGGTTTAAATGCTTCATCCAACTATGTGGCTGGCAGGTGATGGTTGGCAGTGATGCTGTTTGCTTTAGCTTGTGTTGAGGTGTGATTTGGAAGGTCTGTGTGTGTTTTGTGCATCCCTGTGCAGTTCTCGAGGCTGATGTGAAGCTGTGACTGCTGGGGACTGATCCCGGGGGCTGTTGGCTGCCTGATGCTGCTGGCTCATCTCAGGAGCATCTGACCTGCACACATGAGACTGAGTGTCATGTTGCCTTTCAGCAGAAGCAGCTATTTCTTCCATATGATTTTAAGTACCTTTAACAGGCTTTTTGGTCAACCTGCCCATCGGGATGTGGCACTGATGTGGCACCTCTGTCTTCCTCTGTGCCACATCCCTTGAGGCCTGATCCTCCCTGTGGCTCTGCTCCTTCCTGAGCCCACGCCTGTCTTCCAGCTCACCTGCTCCAGATGGGCAGCACAGTGGGGAGGACACTGGCAGAGGCAGATGTGTTTATTTACCGGAGACAAAACGCTGCTCTGGTGCAGATGGCAAAGCCCCGGGGCACGCAGTGCTCTCTGACACTGCTGTCACACTACACTGATCTCCACACTGCAGGCAGAACCCTTTTTCTTTAACCGTAGCACTTAATGGTTTGTTTGTGGTATTTAGAATTTGACAATACAAGCTTTGCCATTAGAATTGGTTTTTTTCCTGTGAATTTTGTTACGTTTTCATCGTAATATGTGGGATACCAGAAGGATTAACATTAGTGCTTGGTATCTATTGAAATTTCATAAGGGATTCTTGGAGGCTGCTAATGTAATCATGTGAATGGTGAAAATAAAACTTAAAAAATTTAAAAGGTAAAACATGCCGGCACCTCCTGTTAGGAGTGGGAAAATAGTTGAGAGGTAAAAAGTTTGGTGGGGAAATGGTGGTTTGTTACTTTATTGGCACTCACTGTGAAGCTGTTATAGGAGGCCAGAAGGTGTGTGAAGGGGAAGGTTAAACTGCAACAGGATTTTCTCAGGCATTAGACTCTTGTTGTGGCCAAAACCAAAATAAAGCTTGTTCTGTGTTGTTTTATCACCATCTGGTTCCTCTGTTACCCAGTTTGATTTCATTGAGGAATCCTGTGGGTCATCTAGTCCAAGTCCTTATTATCTTGGGGATGGCTCATAAGGCAGCACCTTGAAGTTGTTCTGGTTGAAAGCATCAAGTGTAGTGACACCAGGCTTGTAGCTTGAAGCCATTACATCACTCTGCTTTTTGCTGTTTGCTTCTACTTGATAGTCACCATGTGTTTTTTCCCAACATTTCTCTTTTTAAAACACAAGATTTCTGCTCCACTGCAGGATCTGAAAAGAATCTTTGTGATTTCCATTTATATGTTGAGATCAAGACAAACTTAGAAGGTGCTTTGGCTTTCATGGAGGTGAGTGGTGCTGTAGTGTGTAGTGACAGGATAAGGGTGAATGGCCTTAAGATGAAGCAGAGTAGGGTTAGATTGGATATTAGGAAGAAATTGTTCACTTTGAGGGTGGGGAGACCATGGCACAGGTTGCCCAGAGAAGCTATGGCTGCCCCTGGATCCCTGGAAGTGCCCAGACCAGGCTGGACAGAGCTTGGAGCAGCCTGGGACAGTGGAAGGTGTCCCTGCCCATGGCAGGGGATGGAATGGAATGGATTGAGCCTTAAGGTCTCTTCCAAATCAAACCAGACTGGGATTCTGAGCAGGTGAACCAACACCTCACTTGGTTCACCTGCTGAATCCAGGGCAGGGTTTAGTACATTTAACCTACTGCCGAGGTTGTGTGTGTGTGGGAATAGGGAGAGCAACCCCCTGCCCTCCAGAGGTGATGAAGTTCAGTCTCTGGTTGTGATGCTGTTTAATTATAGGTGACAGAGTCTGGCTGGATTCCAAAAGCAGCTGTCAGCTCATCTCCCTGTGTCCACACTTGGCAGGAAGCTTCCTTGCTCCCACCTTTTCCCCCTCACTGTGACTTTGGCTTCCGCCAGATGTCACAGGGCTGTGTCACCACCCAAGCTGGGTTTGGGGTGTTTAGCACAACTGTGCTCTTCAGCTGTAAATTCTGCAGAATTTGACACATCTCCTAATTGCTGTCGTTATTTTAAATCAAACAGTGCCAAGTGCAAAACTACTCGGGATGAGAAGTGGTGCCTCTGTATGAAGGGAAGTTTGGGTTAAAAGAGTAATGTCCTGGAGTGTCAGTCATCACTTGTTTGATGGCCCTTGTAGACCACACCAGCCTTGCAAAGAGCTGAGAAGTGTTGGCATGGATTGAGTTACAGAAGCCAAGGAAGGCTGCCTTTGGAATGGACAAAAGGATTGGGATGTACAAGGAATTCAAGTCCTAGCATCGAGGTGTTATGCTGCAAATTTCATTTATGATCATGGAAGTAGTAAATAGATTATGTATATTTGCTAATGTTTAAATCCTGCCTTTCTTGAATAATAAGGCATGGGGGATAATGATTTACATTTGACTTTTAAGAAGTCTCAGAGACCATTAGCAGGAGAACTTACAACTGAAAATCAGTTTACGGATGGGTTTAAGTCTGTATAACACCATTTATTCATGGCTGAGTGTCTCACATATGCCAATGTTGGTAATTCCAAGTCACACAATAATTTGAGTGATCTTGTGTCATGGCTCTTAAATATCAACTTATGTGATGTTTCAGAATAAATAAATGATGAAATACAGCCTAATTAAACAAATACAGCTGCATGGTAACTTCTCTCCAAATATTCTTGGATGCTTTGAAGATTAAATCACACAATTTAAAGTGATGTTTTATATATAACTGTAGCCTGCTTTATTCTTTCATACTGTCTGAAAGTAAAAATATAGTGGCCTGTGATTTTTTGGTGTGCGTGTGGAAATTTACTGTACTGAGTATCAAAATGAACTTTTCCTGTGATGCAGCTAATGTTTTGGCTTTAGGGTGAAATTCTGTTTGCTTTTTTAATCTGGTAGTTGCATCATCATTTTTTTTCTTATTTTGTTGCTTTGTTGATCCAGGCTTTCCAGCAGCTTGGAGATATCCTGTTAGTACAATTAATTTTAAAAGAAACATTATGCAGATATGGAAATACTGGAAGTATATAAAAGCTGCTTTTAAAAATACATACAATTCCCAATTTTTTTCTGAGCCTATGTTTAAAAATAATACAGTGCACGTGTGTTTCATGGTCTTACAAAGTACAGATCTTGGAAGGGGATGTTGGAGAAGAAGGGATGTCTGATTTATTCATGATGGTGGAACACTAGACCCGGAACATGAAGTAAACTGCCAAATATTAAAGATTAAACTTGGTACATGCAATAAAAATCAAATTGCCAATGAACACGACACTGTGTGTAACTGTCTGCACTGTGTGAGAGCTTTCATATGTGCTGAGACAGGCTGTGCTCACTGGGAGGGGGACTGGGAAAAGAGCAAAGAGCAGGTTAAATGAACAAAGAGTTCTTAGAAACTGCAAAATGTTCATGTTGTGCTCACGTGTCAGCAGTAAAAATCCACAAGTTTTATGTTGAGATGAAAGAATCTGGCGTGAAAACTGCATTCAAGTTTTTTAAAGTTTGAGTGTGCTGTGAAAGCTGTAAAAAAACCCCCAAACACACTGGTATTCAGGAGAATATGAGTTTTATGTTTTTATTTGCCTGTGCAGTCCCTATTACCAGAAGACCTGACTTTAGATTGAGACTCACAATGTGCTGCAGACAGGATTGATGTAGCATTTTATGATAAGGAATTGGCTAACCATCTCTGTTGCTGTTCCCTGGTGCGCAGGGAGCCAAGATGCAAAGATTTGGTGTGACTGCTCTAACAAAAACATCATTTCTGTTGGCAGACCCCTTACCATGTGAACCTTCTCCTGGCTGGCTACGATGACCATGAGGGCCCTGCCCTGTACTACATGGATTACCTGGCAGCTCTGGCTAAGGCTCCTTTTGCAGCACATGGATATGGAGCATTCCTTACCCTCAGCATCCTCGACCGCTATTACAAGCCAGGTGAGTGGAGCTAGTGGACAGGAAAATTCTCCTGCTTCAGTTTAGGCCTTGAATGTATTAACTGGTGAGACTGACTTTTGCTGAATCACGTGGGATTACTCTCATCCTACAGACTGAAACTTGAATTTTTGTTAGATAAATGGAGCTCTAAATGTGTCCTTTGGTTTTGCTGGCATGGTAATGGGAAGCTAGTCAACTCCATAATTTTTTTTTTCCTGTTTGCAGCATAACAGATATCCAGTGAAGGAAGTTTCAGTTTATTCTAAAACATCACTAGACTTTCCTGGACCATTAGCAGCTGGTAGTCTGCTTTTAATAAATAACAGTTTGATAACTTTATCTTCTTGCTTGTCAGTTGGCTCTGACATGCACATTTTCCCAGAGTATCAATATTCAGAGGGCAGTCCCAGATCTTACTGCTCCATATCTTGGAGTGGCTTTGAAAACATTCAAGTGAAAAGATATTCCTAGCAAGATCATCTTCAGCACTGTGAAGTGGTGGTGATCAATCACAGGGTATGGAGTGGTTTGGTTTGGAAGGAACCTTAAATCTCATCTCATCTCATTCCACCCCCTGCCACGGGCAGGGACATCTTCACTGTCCCAGGTTTCTCCAAGCCCTTTTCCAGCCTGGCTGTGGACACTTCCAGGGATGGGGAAGCCACAGCTTCTCTGGGCAACAGAGAGGTTTTAGACTGATTCACAGTTCTGTGCACATGGCAGCTGCTCATCATAATCCTTGTACATGTTTGTACCTGTCTAAACTTTTAATTTTAGAATCATAATCCACTGCCAAGGAATAAACATGGCCCCATCCCCACTGTGCAGATAAGGAAACGTGCAAAGCATGGAATATTGTTAATCTGACATCTTTGGCTTTAGCTCCAAAACTACTTAACTCCTGTGTGCAAAGCTGAGTTTAAGTTATTATCTCTGGTCTGAGATTAGAAACCCTTTCATCCACCTCCTGCAAGAAATGTAGCTATAAACTTATCATTTTTCATTTAACTTTTGCTTGAGCGGTGGATGCAGGTCTGGAACAAAGCCTAGAAAGAAGTTTCAGATCCACGGACCCTGGATGTTTTCTAGTCATGTCCCTTAACAATTCTATTGTTCCATTTCCACCATTCCTTGTGGAACAGAGGAAAATAATGAACTTCATTGTCATGGCTTGTCACCCCTACAGAGTGCTGGATTTTATCCTGAAGTGTGAGAATAGCAGGAGCATCCCACACGTGCCTTGCCCTTTATTGAGCTCATACCCAGCAGGAACTAAACCCATCTCCACCTCCTGCCCTGGACTCACAGCCGGCCGGGGCAGCTGGAGCTGATTTAAAGCTGTAATAAACTGGGGGAGAGGGAGGTGGCTGGGTTTCTCCAAGCTCAGGCCCTGGCCATGGGAGGCAGAATTCCGTCATGCTTCCCATTCCCTGTAACAAATTGATTCTCAATGGCTTGTTGTGGCGTGAGCACTGCGGTGCAGGGCGTCCTCGGGACATCTGGAAAGTGTTTTCTGTGAGCTGGGAAGTAGAGGTTTTTGGTGCTCAGCTGAAAAGTTGTTTAAATTTAATAAAACTTTCTGTGGAGAGAGATGGCCTCTAATGAAATCAATCTGTGGATGTTTTCCCTTTCAGGTATCACACGTGAGGAAGCTGTGGAGCTCTTAAAAAAATGTCTAGAGGAGGTGAGTTGCCAAAGTCAGGCCCTGATGCTCCTGAGAAAGGAATGTTTGTTTGCATTCATTCACTGATACTTTCCTGTTCCTCTTGTCGCATTTCTTGCTGCCTTTGCCAGAAGGGTAATAAATGCACTTGCCAGATGTGGAATAGCTACTGAGGAAAAGGATTTACGGGCAGTTGCGTTGCCTTTGCACGGTTCACATCCTCCAGAACGTAAACTTGGAGCTTAATCACTTTGCTTTATTTCTGCTTTTTGTGTCCTTAGCATAATATTGATCCAGACTTTTCCCTCTTATGTTTCTTCTGAATATACTGCAGCATCTTTGTCACTTGTGTTACACTTAAGCACTCTTAGAAGTATATACTAATTATTTTCCAGCTTGTGAAGTGATACCTGAGGTAAAGCCTTGACCTTAAAGTTCATGACTGATTTTAGTGTAAACGTAGGGCTCCAGACATTTCAGACACCAAGGCTTTTATTGTAGGAAAATAGTATTTATCCTTGTCTTAAGAGATTAATTTGAATGTAGCATCAGGAAGAAGTGCTCTGAAGAGATCCTGTTTGAAGTATCTTTGTGATATGTACACTTTGTGTCCAAAGTTGTAGCCCACTCTAGTCATCCTTGTTTACAGGCAGATGTATTTTGCATCTCTGCCTGACCCTCTAATGCAGGTCATCTTGCAACAGACAACAAACTCCCACTAATTCACTCCTGAGCAGTGAAAAAACTAAATATTCCATGTCACTAGAACCAGGATGGAAATTTAAATCATACTCTCCTCTTTTATTTATGCTTTGAGTGAGTCTTATTTCTTCTTTCTTTTTGTCTTTGCTGAACAGCTTCAGAAACGCTTCATCCTCAACCTGACCTCCTTCAACGCCCGGTTCATTGACAAGGAGGGCATCCACAACGTGGACAATATACCCCTTGCCAAAGTGGAGTCCTAACCCCTGAGATCTTTCTTCAGCAGTCTTCTTGTTTTGTTCTCTCTTGGTTTTTTTTTCTATTCATTTGAAGCACACAAATAGTGTACTGCGGTGGGAGCTCGAATAAAGCCTGACATTTATATAGCCAGTTTTATCTTTTTATTCCACTGATCCTTCCTGAGAGGATTTGAGTAAATTGTTCCACAGTGAAGGTGAAACTTGATTTACAGTTCATGGGGGCACTTTCAAGTTATTTATCTTTCTTCTTCTGAGATTTTATTGCTTTCCAAATTTCTTATTTGTGAGAAAACTGTATTTTCTAGATGACATTGTGCTGTCATCCCCTCTCATCACTAAAGCTCAGCAAACCCCAGACAAGTGTTCCATGCCAAGCAGACAGCATCCACTTTATTTTTTCAAATATGTTACCACTCTTTGCTGTATAAAATAATAATTTTCAGAGGTTTTCAGAGACCTAATTTGCTTTTCATAGAGTTTTGCTTCACTTGAATTAGATTGAAACAAAGGGTTTCAAGTAGAATGGATTTTTAAATGGACTTTTAACTTGCCTGGCAATGGTTCTGTTACTGGGTAAGAGCATTCTGCTGGCACAGTGAGTTCATAACTACATTAAATAGAATTTAAATAGTAGTTTAAGTAGAAACTAACATATCAGTTGTGTGATTTTTCTTAGTTGATGTGTCTGTACACTTAGAAGTACATGAAAGCAGTTCAGTGAGAAATTAAACTGCAGCACTCTTCATAAATCTTTGAATGACTCTGAGCTAGCTACAGCTTTGTTTCCTTGAGAATAATCCCTGATGATCCATCTAGGCTCTAGATGCTGCTTCCTTATAAAACCCCCATTCATGGAACAGCCTCAGAAAATTATCACATGGCTGATACTTGTGGTCTGGCCAGAAGTGATTCTTCTGAGAACAGTTTTTGGTGTGACTCCTTCCCTACTTGAATTGGCATTAAAATTGCTCTGGGTGCTTATTTTATGTTTGAATAAACTCAGAAGAAGAATCTTGGAAATAGGGTAGATGTGTACAGGATTGTGTACAGACTGATAGTTGTGTGTCATAGCATAACACCCAAGTTATCAGCTGGAAAAGGTGAGTGACAAACTTAACTGTTTATTTGTCTAAGCTTTTTGGTCCTGCTTCAGTGGCATGTTTGAGAACGTTTGTTATTCCCAAAAAATGTTACAAGTTTTAAAGTATTCCTGTCTTCTGGAATGCATGAGAAGTGGATGAGACTGAGACTTGCTTAATGACAGAAGAAATTTGCAGCTCCAGTGCCTTAACTCACCCTGCCTCTTACTTAAATCTAATTCTTCCCTGGAGTCCCATCAGGCTTAGTAGTTTAATTTTTCCCAGAATGAGTTTAATTACAGCAGGTTTTGCTACAATGGCTGCAATGGCTTTTATTTAAGGCCAATGGCACAGAACTCTGAAACATTTTGCTAAAACTCATTTTATCTCTTGGAAACATTTTCAACTTTTACACCCAGCAGTCCCCAGCCTGGCGATTTCCTCTTGGCAGGTCACATTTAACACGAGCAGAGTCGGAGTGTTCTTGTTCTGCCACTGAAATCTCACCCCTTCGTGTTGCATTAATGTACATGTTTAGCTTAATGCAGCATCTCTAATTTATTTTACCACTGATGTTGAATGTTTTTGCAGGTTTCTTGTCTCGTTTCAAACTCGTCACTGCAGAGGGGCTGAGCTGAAGTGATATTTTTGTCACTGCATATCAAAGCAGCGATGCCTCTTCATTGGAGGGATTCATTGTTCAGACACCAAACTGGGGTGTGGAGCTCTTGGATGATGTGAGCCTGGCAGAGAATCTGCCTGGAGTTTTTATTGGCACCTATTTGCATGCAGGTGATTAATAAACATAAAACAGTTATTCCCTGGTTGGATCCAGGTTGGAGTGGAACATATGTTTTGCCCAAGGGCAGGGCCCAGGATCTGAATCCCCCATGGAAGGAAACATCCAAGGGGTTGCATCCAAAGCCAGTGGAGCAGCAACCTCGAGGAATGAATAAATACAGCCCTTGATTCCAAACCAGGAACAAAAGATCTGGCCCACAATGAGATTGGACTGCAGCCTCTAACAAAGCAGATTTTTTGAGGACTTTCCAAGAATTTATACTTTTTAAGGAAAAGTGTAATACTTTTGCTGTAAAACTTATTTTTTAAAATATCTACAGTGCTGGTATTTAAATTCAGAAACCAATTTTCAGTTTTGACAGTACTACATGGAATCTGTTGGAAAAATCAATACTTAAGTTAATGAAAGAGTAGAAAACTTCTTACCTGCTTCAAGTTTAGCCCTAAAGCTTTTGAAAACCATATTTTGCCTAGAATCCAGGAATCCCATTTGGAAAGAATTCACCTCTCCATTTATATTTGTCATGACAGGCCTCTCTTTCATAAGAAATCTCTGAAAGAATTGAGCACTGCAAGAAAATACTGCTTTGTACTAATTTTTGTGGTTCATATTATGAGAAATGAATGTAGTAGTCAAGGAACTGTGTTCCTGGGGCACTGTGGCCACGGTGAGCTGCTCTGCCTTGCCTTGGCTGGTAATTCTCACCATATGTTTTGCTCTCAAAGCCTCAGGGCCCAAAGAGTTAACAAGGCCCTTTTTCTCGTGTTAGGTTTCCTGTTTAAGGATGGTCTTTTCCTGGGGAGCAGATCATCACCAGCTCATCTCTCCAGAGCTTGGAGTTAGCTCCAAGATCAGTTTACAGAGTCTCTGTGCCTTAGGCCACGTTGGGTTGGGAGTGCTTTGCTGGAAGAGGAATGTGAGCGTAGGTGCAGCACTCACAGGGCTTTTTCTCGGTGTTAATTACACCTTTCCTTGGAAGAAAATCTGTGTTTTGGGGTAGACCTCCCTGTGACTAGAAGCATTGGCCCAGAGGAGCCATCAGGGCTCAGCTCCCCTTGGAATTATCCTCACACAAATTTGTATTGCTGCCAGGACAGTTCTGCTGCCTAAAAGTGACTCCATGACTCAAAAGTTGTCTTGAGTGAAGTGACAGCCAAGTAGGGACATCAATCAAAACCTGAAGTGCCTGGAAGGCTAAACTGTCTGCCATCCTGCTGTATTCACTTTTATGGGGAGCTGCTGGTGAGGGGGAGACCCCCAGGCTGACTCACCTACCTTTCCCCAGGATTTCTCCAAGAAATCCATGGCCCTGGTAAGTTAAAGCAAAAGATGCTCCAGGCCCCTGGCAGGTGAATGGCTTCAGGCAGGGACTGGGTTTCAGTGCAAACCCGAGTGTCCTCAGCAGAAATTAGTGAGACTGCCCAGCAATAATAATAATAATAATAATAATAATAATAACAACCAAAAAAAGTAGGAATAAAGCATGTTTGACTAATCCTATGGAGTATTCTCGGCACTCCCTTGAGTTAGACTTCATGGTGATCAGTCGCTGGCAGGAACTTTGTCACCAAATGGAGCTGTCACTTCTCAGAGTCAAGGCATGGGAGCAGAGGGGAGAGATCAGGCTGAGCTCTCCCAAGGATGTGTTTTCCTTTGCTTTTGTGTCTAATTTTGACAGTAGGCTCCTCCAAGAGGCATTAGCCCATGCCAGGGCTGACATTAGGGATTATGCTCATAGGATTTGGTTGAGTCCATTTTCCCATCTGAAGCAGGGACAGAATATTCCTTTTGTATGAAATAACTTGGCATTTAAGGAAGAAAAAACCCTAACTTTGCTACCTGTGAAGCACTGGATGTATTTAAGGGAAGATTAGTTTATCCTACTTGTAAAAGGTTTATCCTTCAAGCCATTTTTAATTCTTTAAAGGTTTAACCTTACACAGAATTTCCATGTGTTGTTATCAGCTATCAACAGTAATTTAGTGCAGGAAATTTTCACTGATCAAGCTAAACAGACATCAGTTGTTTTAACAGATTAAAAAAAAAAAAAAGCAAAATGTAAATAGTGGAATTATAATACATAACTTGTCTGTTTTCCATGCCCCTGACTATGTTGGTTTAGATCTCTGACTGGCTAAGGACTATGTTAAAAAATAAGTTAGTTGTCTTGAAAATGTAATGTGACAGTTTAAGTGTTTTGTTTCTGTGCTAATGTGCAATTAGGTCGTTATCCAATAAGCTGATTCATGTAGTTTAACTCAAGACAGCTGTGGAAGGCAGAGAAAACCCTTCACTGCTGGGGCATGGGGAGAGGGTGTCTAAAAGGATCTGTTTCAGAACTGCCAGGATGGTCTTTTCTCCTGTGTAATACAGTAAAGTTAGCAAGATTTGTGAAAAACTAAATTCTGCTGATTAAATCTATGGAGAAAAAACTAAAATATAGGTTGATCTGGATGCCAGCAAGTGTAGTATAATTCTTGATCTATAAATCAACTCCAAGACAGCCCTACAAGGTGGGGCCAACCTAATAATTGAATTCTCTGAAGTGATTTCTTGGTTGGGTGTGTTTTGATTTGGTTAAATTACCTTTTGCTTAGTAGAGGTTTCCTTGATGTTGTTAAATATTTCTCGTGTTTATGCACAAACATGAAGATGGTGGATCTCCTTGAGTTAATTTACAGCAGACAAAGGAAGCTCCATCATTTTTTGTGTCAGTATTTTGGGCATTATTGACAATATCCTGCTCCTGTACCACCAAAACACCTGGGGGCTTCAGTGATGCTTGATCTCCTCTTGCTGAATGTTGCACTGGGAATGCAGCAGATGCAATTCTCTGCTTCCAAAGCTTTGGTTTGTGGGGAGCACCTGTGTGTCTCCCCAGCTCTGGATTCAGCAGAAGGCAGTGATCTTGCACTCTTCTTCCTCCTCCCAAACTGGTTTGGCCTTTTCCTGCCTTGCAGATCATCTGGTGGTCACAGAACTCTTGGAGAGAGGATCAGAACCTTGTCCAGCAGTGGCAGGTGGGATGTACAGGGTTGTTTCTTCCCTTAGAAGACATACATTTGATTTTTCACAGATGTTTGACAGTTGTGCCATGAAACAGGTTATTATCCATATTTTCACAAAGGGAGATAGCCAGTGACTTGCCAAAAAAAACAAGAAGAGCAGTTGGAATCCATCCTCTCCTAGTTTGTCCAAGCACTGGCAAGCAGGGATGTGAAACTAAGGTAAATCTACAATTTTTTTAGGATTATACAACTCTTCCTTGCAAAGCTATTCTGGACATTTGCTGCTGAGTGCTCAAAGTGAGGATGCTCACAGGATTTTCTGTGATCCCACAGCAAAATTTGGTGAAGAAAAAAAATTGGGAAAAGTCAATGGCTGGTTTGGAATGTGGGATATCATAACCCATTCATTTGCTCCTTCCCAACAAGCCTGCAGTGTGCTGAGGATGTGGCTCAAGGGTGGCTTTAGGGGCCTGGCTGGAGCAGAAAATGCACTTGTCTGTGTAATTAAAATGTCCCCAGTTGGATTATATGGGAATCAGAAACTTTCAAGTACATAGCCAGACTCTGACATGGGAATTAGGAAAACATTTCCAAAGCTGTCAGCTCATTTGGTGGTTTTCTTTTTTTTTTTTGAACAGCAGTTTCTTGAAGCTTTGAAACTTTTTTTACTGGGCAAGGTTGAGTTTGGGATATAAAAGATTTCTAGGGATTACTTATTCCTTATTTGCTCTGATTTAAAATGATAAGGTTCAAACCTGTTTCTCTTTTTTCTTTTTTTTTTTTTTGGTAATCATCTTTAAACTCACATAGTTCTTAGTGAGCACCTTCAAGAAGAAAACAATTAAAACAGGGTTTTAATTTAATTTGTCTCACAGTATTCACTCAAAGCACATGAGAATCCTTCCCAGAGCATCACGCCGGGGGCTTTGCTTGGGCACATCTGATATTCCAAGGTTTTTGTGTTGGTTTTTGCCTCAGGATTGCTGGTCTGTGCTGTGATGAACCAGAGGAAGGCTGGTTGTGTGAGCTCCACATCCCACATTTACGTAAGCCAGGAAAGGATTTGAGGTTGACCCTCCTGATGTGTTTAGGAGCTGTGAAGCCACACGGTCACAGTTTTGGTTTTGGTTTCCATGTTGGCTCCAGAATTTACAGGGTACTAAAGCAAAAGGTTCTTTATGTTCAAAAGCTGTGAAAAAGCTTATTAACACATGGAATTAATAGAAAACATTTTTGCCCCAAGCTGAGCTGAACGGAGCTATTTTTCCTCACAGGATTTGCTGAATTACTCCTTGGCTCAGCAGGTTCAAAGGCACTGACAACTTTTTTTAGGAATACTTTAAAACAGGAATATTTCTTATTTTTTTTAGCATTCATCTAAGTTTTCTACTTTACCAGCTAAGACCTTTTCATTCTCCAAATGGTCCATACTCCAAATGTTCTGCAAGATGCTCCATAGGGTTTTCCCATCTCTTTCTCCTTGCTCACTTTTCTGGGGAGAGCTGAATGCTTCAATTTGTCTGAAACCTTCCCAGTTTGCCCAGTGCCCTGACAAGGCACAACTGGGCTGTGGATGCCCTGTGCCTATTTTGGCTCTGGAGAACTCTGGAGAAGTTTTTTTTGGAGGAGTTTGGTGCCAAACCCCAACTTCCTCACAAAGAGAACCTAAATGGGGCCATGTCAGGGTTGTCTGTGCTACAGGACTGGTCTGATTTCTCATGGTGATTACTGTGTGCTCCTGGAGGATCCCTGTGATGACCAAATTAGCAGGAAACTCCAAAAGCCATAATCTGTAATATATAATATATAATGTGCTGCTGCCATATGACAGGGCTGGGAGAGGAAATGAAATGAAAATGGGTCAGGAGTGGGAGGCCTGGGCTGAAACAATTCCCTGTGGTGCCAGGGTCCATTTAAGAGGCAAAACAGCAGCACATTACCAAGAGGGTGTAAGAAAGGTTGTTTTCATGGTCTGGACTGAGCAAACTGGCCTTTCCACCAGCCTCCTCCTCCTCAGCAGTGCCTGCATCTGATGTGTCCTGTCTCCTTGCTGGAATGCTTTTGCAAGCAGTGAAGTAGAACAGGGATTCTTAAAGGAGAGAGCTTTTTTATCATTAGAAATAAAATTATAAGCATATAGGTTATATCTTTAAAACAGACTGTTGAAACGAATTTTGGGGTTTTTTTGTAATTACAGTGCTAAAGTTGATTTATCTGGTTTTGAATCCCAGCTGTTTCCTAAACTCCCCAACTCCCTTCAGCTCTTCATGTCACATCTGTTTTCAGTGAGGTACAGGTTGCTGTTTCCTTTGTAAACTTATCTACTGAAATGGAAATTTGCAGGTAAGATCTTTTAGCACAGGGTCTGAATACAATGAGGATTTGATGTTTGATGGCACACCAAGGTACTGTGGGAACATGAATAGAAACCTTCTGAAAGAAAGACAGATATTTGAATAGGATAAAATTTTTTCATAGGAAATACTCGTTTTTTTGAAAATATTTGCTGCATGCTGAGAAAAAAAATATCTCTGGAAAGCAATGTCCCTGGAAGATCCAATCTGCACAGGAAATCTTGTCAGAATTCCATGTAGCTGTCAGAGAGGTCTCCAACATGAAACTCTCATAACTCCTGAATAAAAGCATGCAGGCACTGATGTTCTGAAGCTCATCCAGTAAAAGGCTCCATGGATCCACTTTGATCAGGCCTGTAACAGAGGAGAAGTTTGACTGGAAGACCTTCAGTGTCCAATGGGAAGAATGTGATTTACTAAGAGTAAGTGTTCAAGGGTAAAGAAATCCAAGATGCCATTGCAGATTTAGCTGCAACTTCTCTGTTCTGTGAGATAATAAATAGAATCATAGAGAGCACATGGAGTTTTGGGACAGAAGAAGATGATGGGCCAATTGTTGGTTTTTGTTTGGTGCAGGTCATTCAATCACACCAAGAAAATGCTGCTCCTTGGGGATTCTTCAGGGAATTTAAAGCTCTGTAGAGTGGGAAAACTCAAGAGGAATCCAAGGTACTTCTGCAGAGCAGAGCCATTGTCAGGTGAGAAGCTGCAGCATCCAGATGCATCTTGAGGTGCTGCAGAATTTCTTGACTTGGAGCAGTAAATTGATCTTTGTCTGAGCTCATTTCACACCCCAAAAAAAAGCTGAGTTGTCTCCATTTAACATTTTCTTTGGCTATAAGCTTTGCTACTAAAACAAAGCTATCCTGATGAGAAATCCTTCTGGATCTTAGGGATTTTAGCTTTTTCTCTGCTGAAAATAATCAAATTAGAAGCATCTGAAGGTGTCAGGATAAAAACACACAGAAGAGCCATCAAGAATAGCCCTGCCATAATTTTTCCTTCCTTGGAAAGATTCTGGGATGCTTCAGCACCACAATCATGGGGACAAAGCTTGGGTGGATGTTCAATGTCTGGAATTATTATTGCTATTTATGATATCCTATTGGAAATGCTCAGGTGGCTGCAGTGGGAATTTTTTTCCATATAAAGGAGGTGAGGCAGGAAGACCAAAGTGATACCTTGTGGCTCAGCATGGCCAGGTTCTGGGTGATGGTTGGGTCACACTCTCTCCTCCAGCTCTGTTTGGATGATGAAGGCTCCACATCCTGCACCTGGACAGGGAGCACATGGTCTCCAATAATCTCAGGAACATCATCACACCCTCACAAATACCATTTTTTTCACTGCCTGACTTGACAGTGTTGGTGTTTTGATTCAGTTGCAGTGCCAGGAAAAACTTCTCTTGCTCAGTGGCCATGTGGCTCATTGGATTCTGCATGTAAATCTGGGGATTTAATGGACTCTCCTATAGGAAGGAATGCATTAACTACAGGTCAGCAAACTCTGGTTATTGGGTTGTTTCACACCGAGAGCTGTTATTACCCTGTTGCTTTTAAGGTGCCTGTTTAAAGGTAATTATTTAGTCTGTCCAAAGCCATGTGGAATTCCAGCACAGCCTCTACTCCCTGGCGTTAATGATGCAGCACAGTCACAGCTCCATGTTCCCCTTGGTTTGCCCTTGGGACAGCTGACTCTTAGGGATTGAAGAGTTTTTCCTAATGTTCTTTTTCTTTTTTACTTGTCAAGGATTGGTATGTGGTTTCCCCAGATTTGTCATTCATTCAGAATTAATTCAAAAAAGATTTTTTTGTTTCAATTCCCCTTTAGGATTGAAATTCCAGTGTGTTCTGTAACAAGCGTAGAAATCATGAGCCTGGATCTATTTTTACTCTTTGACACAATCCTATGTATTTTCCCACGGTGAGATTTGTAATCAGTGTGGGAATTCATACCAGGGTTGAGCCTAGAATTGTGTAAAATGTTTTTTCTCTTAGGATGGAAAGGAAGAGGACATGTCAGAGGATGGCCTTGTTTGACAGTGAGCTGGGAGGGGACTGCAGTACAGATAAGAATTGGCACAACCCCTGCCTCTTCTGGAGTGTCTCTGTGGGCCTGCAGGAATGAGGGTGTCCAAAATTTTGGGAAGCCTTGATGCTTTTAGAAAGTTCCTCCTATGTGATGTGTCTCTTGCTCATCTAGAGCATCTGTGGTGGAATCAACAAATTAATCCAAATCATCCAACTTCCTCCCACTCACAGGTCATTGGAGGTGTCCTGGCCTTTCGGGCACCAGACTGTTCCTCATAAAACATTCCAAAGACTTGCAGGTACCCAAAAAGGAAAATGAGGAGGGAAGTATTTTCCACCCCATGGATGTGGTGTGTAATTACTGGAGGCAGATCCTGATTCTCTGTCTGCGTTGCTCATCCGTGCTGTGTCTAAGAATTCCTTGATATTCAAAGTGCCCCAACCAAGCCAGGTTTGCATAATGTGATTAAATTAGGAAATGATATTTCATGCCTGGATATTACAGTGTGCACACACACACTTTCATCCTGTGTCGGGGCGTCGCTTGCTCTGCTCTGATACCATGCACCAGAGGATGTCTGCAAATGGAATTATTTCAGGATAGTTATCCTAAATAACCCCATGTAGGGAAACCTGTATTGTAGCACAAAAGCACCTTACTCTCCTTTATCATAATCCATTTAAATGTGGATTATGCTGAAGCAGAACAGGGCGCTCCTACTTCTGAATAATTTTAAATAGGAATAGGTTTTGTGCTTTTGGCTCACACCCTGCATTATCCAAACTGGCTTTGAAGTGTAAACAAGCCTCTGATGTGTCTGTAGGATTTCCATTCTGTTCCCTGACTCCTCCTTGTTTCTTGGCTCTTCCTTTGGGAAGGTCCAGAGCAAAACCAGACCTGCAGAGCTCGTCATTTAGGTCTTTGCTTTCACAAACCTCATACCAAGGGACGTTTCCAATCCCATTCCCAATTTAAATGCCTCCCTAAGCTTTGAAGGGAATGTTTAGATGCAAGTTTCTGGTGCTGAGCCATCCCCACAGATTATATTAGGACATTAAATGTTTCCTTTCACACTTTCCTGAAAGGAAGAAGGTTTGTGTTTCAGACCTCCTGTGGTTTGTTTTGGGACTGATTGGGGTTTTCCCTCCATTGCCATCAGCCTGTTCTGCACCTCGAGAGAAACCTGTGTGGTGTGACTCTGAGAAGGGTCAATGCAGGGAGTGCTGCCATGGCTCAGTCCCATTCCAGCCTCTGGCTGTGAGGAGCAATGGATGTGTAGGCAAGACTGCAAGCAGGCTCCCTAAAATCAGGCTTTTCCATCTTTTCAAAAGCCATTTTTACATCTGCTCCCATGAGAAGTCGCAGCTTCTTACCTGAGACAGTTAAGACTTATTCAAACCTGCTTCCTGACCATTTCATGGGTGTCCTGCCTCTTGTTTTGGTGTTTTCTTTCCCTGTTTGTGTTCTTTTATCCCATAGTTTTCCACACCTCTGTCACACACTGCTCCTGGGTTTCCTTCTGCAGGTCCAGCCCTTGGATTTACCAGCTGGACTGGCCGTATCTGTAAGTGCCATTCAGGACAGAGCAATACAGGTGTCATGCAGCATAATCTGTTTTTTGGTTTGTCAGTCCTTTTTTTTTAAGCAGTGTGTTTATTTCTAAGCTCTGAGAGTACAGGGTGCTGGTGCAGAGTCCTGCTCATGGTGACACCACAAACACAGCTAATTTGGAGCTTCATTGCCTGGAGATCAGTGGGGCTGTTTTATCTTCTATTTCATCCCTGATACCATGAGGTCCTTCTGCAGCTCTTCACAGACAGGTTTAGATTTGACTACCCTGAGTAATTCTGAAACATCAGCAAACTCATTCATCTCCAGCGGCGCCGGCTGGCTCAGCACGAGGCCTGGGGACACCAGGCAGGAACACCAGCTCCTGTCACCCCTCAAGCTCTTTTTTTGGCATCATTCAACCCCCAGCCATGAAACTAGGGAATTCTGTCTTAAATCTATACAATTTTATATAATTTCCATATAATTAACCTATTTTAAGATACAACCACAGAGGCGAAGGATTCTTCATCACAAAGACGATGGAGGTGCTTTCTTCAAATAAAAAGAGGTTTATTAAGAGAATGAGAATGACATTGTGGTGTGGGTGTTGTACATCTATTGCAGCATTAAGAGAAACAACAGCAAGTACAAAATCCTGCAGAACTTCTAGAGTCATCATCATCACAGCCTAGCTTGTCCATGCTACAGTTTGGTGGATCCAAAACTTCATTCCCATTTCTATTGGCAGAAAATCCAAAGACTTTCATCTTTCAAAAGAATAAAACCCAACCCAAAACAAACAAACAAACAAACAAAAAAAGGCAAAACAAAAAACCCAACTCAATTTGATATAAATAACTTGCACTGGACATTTTAAAACTTTCAGATTTTAATTACACATAAATAAATATATACAGATTTAGAACAGTTCCGTTTGGCCTGGTTCAAGTTCTGCTCCTTGTGCTTTATTTATTATTATTATTACTAACTTTAGAAACTGGTGTGCTGTTATCTGTAGGTTGTGGAGTTTTATTTAGTCCTGGGTTTAACTTCACCTGCCTTATCCCCAGCAGGGAGGGCAGCAGTCAGGAGGCTCCCCTCGATCCTGCCCTGGGACCTGTTGGCTGTGTGGTTTTTCCTCCCTCCTGCCGGGGCTTGGGGCTCCTCAGTGAGGGAAAATCCACAGTGAGTCTCAGTTTGAAGCTGTAAACAAAGCCTGGACCTGCTTTAAATCCACAGCAGTTCTGCTGGCAGTTTTCCGTGGCCTGGCGTTAGGACTGGGCTGTGGGTGGGGAAATGGGAAGGTTTCCTGTGTGTTTGCCTCAAAACCAGCAGATAAATCCAGGTAGAGCTAGGGTTCCACGCCTCTGCCCTTGGCTGCTCCTGCTCTGGGTCTTGCACTGACGAGGCTTTTGCTCTTTCCTCTCAGTTTTTCAGTTGGAAGAAATTCCTGGAGCACCTCGGGATTTCATGATGGGTTTTCAAAAAAGCAAAATAAAATCAAATTGCACATGACTTGGCTTCCTGCATCCACGTTACAAAAAAAAAAAAAAAAAAAAAAAAAAAGGCAAAACCCCCAAGCCATCAGCCTGGCTTCTCTCAATCTCACTATGTTCATCAGCACTGTTTTCTTCTCAAATTCTTTAGCTCTTCTCTTTTTTTCTGTCTTTTCTCTGTTTGCTTTACGAGTTTCCTCTCACGTCCAAACTCAGCAGTTTCAGAAAACAGTGCACTGGGTCATCTTCCCCCCTGGAGCCATCGCTGGTGCCCTGGGGAATCTCCCACCGGGGGAGGCAGCGCCGTTATTTCCGATGCTTCACCTCTTTGTCTGACGCTTTGGAGTCCCCAGCCGTGTGCCCATTCCCTGTGCTGTTCATGAATATTTTATCCAGCCCCTTGAGGGACTCCACCAGGTAGTTCTGGAAGGCGGTGAGGGCAGCACAGATGGCTGGGCCCCCGAAGCCGTGGGTTATCAGGCTGAAATGAGTCAAACAGCTCTGGACTCCTGGCTCGAGGATGAGCGAGGGGCGGCTGTTCCCCAGCGGAGAGCGGTCCTGGGCTATCAGGTCTGCAAACTCCTTGCAAATTTGCCTGAAAGAGAGAGGTTTGGTCACTGTAATGATTGTGGAGAGCTGCAGGATGCAGTTGTAGAATCATGGAACAGTTTGGGTTGGAAGGGAGCTAAAAGATCATCCAGTTTCAACCTCTCTGGCATGGACACCTTCCTAGACCAGGCTGCTCAGAGCTTCATCCAAACTGGCATTAAACACTTTCAGGGATGGGGCATCCACAACTTCTCTGGGTGTATTTGGGGGTTCTTTTCCTGCTCTCTGCCCTAACAGCCACCTCCCCACTGGGAGTTTTCGGCTCCAACCTGGGGAAAGCCCCTGGGTGCAGACCTGGAGTCACTGCTGCTGCTCCTGCTCTGAAGGGGCACATGTGGCAGTACCAAAATGCTCCCTGGGGCTGGGTTACCCTCTCCCATGTGGGAGCAAACCCTTCAATCCCTGCAGGTCATTCCCCTCGCTGCACATCTTCCTGCAGTGTGAGCCCAATCTCTTCCCTGCAGAAGAACAAACTTAAGGGATTGACACTGCCCTCCCAGGCTGGTGACACCAGACACACTGGTGGCTCGTAGCCCTCTGTACTCACTTGGTAGCCAGCAGCATGTTTTTCCTGGTGTGGAGCTCCGTGGGGTCAGAGTGCTGCCGGCACAGATACTCTGCTGCTGCCTTGGCTGGGAACTCCGTTTCACAGACGTAGCCAAAATCCCGAGCCAGGTGAATGGCTTCTCCTGCAAGCAGTACAGATGAACATCAGCACTGTGCCAACACCAGTGGGAAAAGGGAGAATTTCTGCAGCAGCTTCAGCCGCTTCACTAATGGGGCTTAGTTGTGATGGGGCTCAGTGCTGGTGGGATTAGGTTCTGTCTCTGTCTCAGTGGTCACCCAAAAGCTCTCCCCACCTTCATCTCTTGCTTCAGAAACACCACTGTGAGCTTCTTATTCTCATCTGTAAAGCAATTAATCTATTGGGCCAAATGGGTCATTGCCAGCTCTAAACAGCAGCTGAGTCCTTCCTTTACTGCCTTTTATGAGAACATTGAGAAGGCGCTGGCCTTGGAGCAGGGTGAGGTGTGACTCAGGGCACCTGAGCCTAAAGGAAGAACAGCAGAGAGATTTCTCACTTGGGAACATCCCCTGCTTCATCTTTCCCTGCTTCTTCCCAAATTTCCTGCTTGGTCTCTCCAAATTGAGCAGAGATTGAAAGGGAGACTGGAGGGTCAAAGAGTGACCTCAGTGCTGTGAGTGCTGGACAAGGCAGGGCAGGAGGAAGGGGCAGGAGGAAGGGGGTTACATCCCCCACAGAGCCCAGGGGCCCTCGGGCTGGACATGCAGGCAGCGTATCCATCACCCCGTGGAAATGCCCACCCATTGATGGAATTGATCCATCTCCAGGCGTCCCCGTGGAAATAATCAGAGCTGATGGCAATTGATCATACCCAACACCCGAAATCCCGGTCGGGCAGGCAGAGCTAATTTGCCTTGCCCCCCTGCTGCTCACACGTATTAGGCCATCCATCCTGACAGCATTAACCCAGATCCCATCCCAGCCTGCCAGAGCTCAGCCTGTGGAGCCCTGGTACAGGGAAGGGTCTCTGCTTCCCACATAATGACAGTACTTTCCACATCATCTCCTCCTCCAAAGAGGGAGTAAATAAGGTAAACCTAAAGAATCAGAACTGCAGTTGTTTGTGTGTTAAAAAAACAGTCAGAAAGGAAGAACTGCTGGAAAACTCTTACTGGGATGGTAAAAAAGAGCTGAGTGACCCCACAGTCAGAGCCAGGGCTGGAGCCAGGATTTATTTCTTCCATGAGTGTGTGAGTGGCTGCAAATCTTAATGTTTTAAAGGCAGTTTGGATGCTGGATTAGAGAGGTTTTGGGGGGATAGGGCAGTCTGTCTTTGGAAAGAGCTGTTAAAACCACACTGAGCCAGATTCTAAGGAGGAGAGGTTGTAGGAGGGAGCACAGAGGGCTGTGGTGGGCAGAGAGGAAGAGAGAGCCTGGCTGAGGGCCCACCTCCTTCCAAGAGCTTAGGGATGTTTCTGGAGTGGAAATGCAGCCCTGCAGCTCCTCTGGGTCCAGGCTGGAGCTGCTCTCATGGTTGCCCAAGAGAGGGTGAGTGCTCAGTGTACATGGGGAGAACTCCCAAGGGAGCTGCTTCTACCTGGTGCTCCCTGGGTTCTCCAGGAACATCCTCCCCATCTGTATGAGTGGCTGTGGGTCAGTGCAAGAAAAAACATTTCATTAGCACTCAAAAACCCACCTGGAGGCTCTTTGAAATGATCAGACATTGGGAAGGCAGAGGGGAGAAAACACATTAAGCCAAGGAAATGTCCAGGAAAGAGTGGGGTGGAAAGGCACAAGCCAGTTTGTATGGGCTGGGTGATGACAGCGCAGCAGAACCTTCCTCTGGGGGGAACATCCCCTGGTTCCATCACACTTACGTGCAGGAGGAAATTATATCCATCAAACACACACGGCACCACTCCTATTAACTATGAGCTGGGAAGCAGGAGCCAAAACATCAGCAGCCACTTGAAATCGAACTGTACATTTCTTCCTTCCTTTTCTTCCCTTCATTCTTTTCTTCCTTTTCTTTTCATGGAAATCAGCCTTTCATTCAGCACGAACCAACTGCCCTGGGTAACAACCTCCGCCTAATGAAGCGGGTCATTTAATTTGCTGGCGACAATGGAGATGATTTTCTATTCAGGATCCGAAGGCAGCTGCCTGCACCGCCCGGGCACAGACACAATGGATTCCTGAGCTCGGAGGGAGGCAGAGCTGTCATTCCATTTGTTTGCATCCCCGTGTGCTTTTCTCCCAGGACGCAGTGGCAACATCATCATTTCCATGGTGCAGAGAAGTAGGAGGGGAGGAGGTAACCGAGTTAGGCACATCACATGTCTGGGCAGGGCTCTGCCTGCCAGGGCAGCACCTTTTCCGTAGCTCTCAGGGCAGCTGCTGCACACCTGAGCTCCACCTGCATGACCTCGGAGTGGTTTGGCATCTCTTCAGTGTCTCACTCTTCCCCTGGAGGAGGGAAGGTCTTGGATATGGGGCATTTCCTTCTTACAGGAGAGAAGATCTGAGCTTGGGATGCTGCCTGAGGGTCAGAAGCACCCAAGTTGTGTCCTAGGTGGGCCCACGGGGCTGCAGAGCAGCTGTGAGATTCTTGGCAGCTTTATTCAGGCTTTTTTTGTGTTTGGTTTCTGTGACCCAGCTATCAGAACCAGCTCACAGGAATGAGGGATACCCTGAGCTCCAGCCAGCAGGATGCTCACAGTCCTGCTTGGCATTCATGGGGAGACCTTTTCCATGGGCTACATCTGATCCAACAGACATGGCTGAGTTTTGGAAAACAAACACAGAATCATGGAGTTATAGAATGATTTGGGTTGGAAGACACCTTAAAGATCATCCAGTTCCAACCTTCTACCACAGGCTTGGACATTTTCTTGGACATCTGCTGTTTTGGTTTCATTTGTCTTCTGCCCACTGCCTTCCCAAGAGTCTGGTCATTTAAAAGGACACATTTTTGAATTGGTGTGGTGACTTACATGGGGACATTCCCATGCTCATTCAGTGGTGACCACTCCATACTTTGAGTTCTGGTTTGTGGAAAGCTGGGAATTAAAGGGATGGAAGTTTTGGCACTCCACCCTCCATGGGAGCAGGGAGAGACTCTTACCTTCCACAAGGGATGTGAGCAGGGTGACGTTGGCAGCTTTGCGCCTTCCTGCAGGTAGATTTAGCCCAATTTTCTCTAACCTTTCCCTTAAACACCGACCCCCATTTTTTGATTTGGCTCTGAAAAGAGAAAACAAAGAGGAGAAACAGATTTCCATGTAATTCATGTTAAAATAACCATAATCCTAGCTTAAGCTTTGAAGTTTGAAAGGAAAGGAGAAAAAGCAATAAAAATACTTTTCCTTAATGTACCACACGCCAGAATTTCTCATCTTTTTTTATCTGAGTGGTAAGAGCTGGTGCTCAACACAGCTCCTGGGGCTCTCAGAGCAGCTTACCTGCGGAGAACCCCGCCGAGGAGAGAGGCGTTGAGACACTCGGGGGGTGAGAGCCTCCTCTGCACCTCCCCGACTGTCACCTTGTACTTGGAGGTGGAGCTGAGCAGCGAGAGGCGGCCAGGAACAGAGCAGAAAACCTCGTTGGGATTCGTGACCCCTCCGATCAGGCCGTCTTTGTTCATGGACAGCGTGGAGATGGTGGTGCCATTGGCCTTCGAGGGGATGGGCACTGGAGACAAGGGAGAGGGAGAGAAGAGGAGATCGTGGCTGAGAGATCCAGACTCTCCAGGCAGCTCTCCAGGCCCCCCAGATGGCAGCACAGCTGCTGGGGTGTCTCACTAGTTTCTTATTTTCCTCAATGAGAGAAGCGAGGTTGGGTGATGAAACTAAATTAAATAAAGGTTAAAGGGAAGGAAGAAGCCTGGACTCTGCCCTCGCCTGCATTCCCACACCTCCTCAGCTGTAATTAAAGCCAAGGTTTGGGCTGCTCTTCTGGAAGGCTGAGGATTGTCTGCAGTGTGGCTGGCTGGGCTTGTGACCAGCTGCCCTCCCTGTCCCCTCTGGGTGCTCCATGGAGGTGGGTGGCCAGGCAAAATGTGTCATGTCCAGCTGGCCAGGATACCAAATCCCCTCCAGGGATTGAGGTTGCAGCCCAGCTCTGTGCCAGCACACCCTGCATCCCACCAGGCAGGATCAGCCACCTCCATTCCCTGCCCCAAACCCAGGAGCTGCTGGGATGGCCGAGAGCTGTGCTTCCCTTATGTGCCCACAGGAACCAGGGGAAAGAGTTTCTTTGCCTTCAGCTTTGGGATTAACCCCACAACAAGCCGCAGCCCTAAACTTTCATCATCCCTGTCTTAAAGGAAGCTTGAGAGGATCAAACCCAATTAATCCGACACAAACTTCCCTTTGCTTAATGGGCAAAAGTCAATTAACACAAGGTTAGGCAGGCACTGGTGGCTGCAGCATCTCATGGTACCCATGGCATCACACTGGGGCAAAGGGGCTCAGTCTTCCCTTTTGTCATCCCATAAGAAATGTTCTTAGACGCAATAAAGATTTATAAGTTAAAACTGTGGCCGAGACTTGTGCCAAATCTCTTTGGCTTTTATGCTCTGACATTAATAACCAATTTAACTCGGGAGAAAAAAAAGCAGGTTTTGAAAGAATCCAAAGATCATTTCAGCCCTGGCATTCATTCTTTGTGGCTCCTCAGGAATGACTGTTTCACAGTCAGATGGTTCCTGCAAGTAACACAGCAGTGAATGCCAGGGTTTATAAAGGAAATACACATGCCCAAAATGAACCAGAAGCCCCAGGATTAATCGGGGAGGGTACATGGGCTGGACCTACGAGGGGGCGCTTACAATCGGCATATTGTAAATCCAGCTCAATGACTTGCTAGCGTGGCAATAAAAATCAGCACATGCTCCATAAAAATGACTCATGTTTTAAGACTAAGGGATGAATGGAAAGGAGCTGAAGGACATGGAGTTTCCTCCCAGCATGAAACTTGCACAACATCAGGGAGAGAAGGGCTGGATGCACCAGTGCCCTGCTGGAGCCAGCAGCTGCGGTCAGTGTTTGCCATGACTGAGGTTGGTCCAGGGCAGAACAAACACAGGAACATCCCCACGAGACATAGGAAACCAGAACCATTTCCAGGAAGGAGCAACTTCAAAGCTTTCTTCC
Organism: Lichenostomus cassidix; assembly: GCF_008360975.1. NCBI lineage: Eukaryota > Metazoa > Chordata > Aves > Passeriformes > Meliphagidae > Lichenostomus > Lichenostomus cassidix. Next base: position 2,877,426 of record NC_139503.1, on the reverse strand, counting down.
ACAGCACCAGAACAGGTTAGGTTAGTCTCTAGGGGATCCCTTAAAATCAAAAGTCAGAGCGTGGTTTGCAAATATCCGTGCAGCGCTGCCAAGGCGTGTGGCCCTGCAGGGTCCCAGGCACAGGGGATCCTCTGCAGAAAGGGCCACCCCCAAACCAGACCCCCCTGGGGAGCAGGTGTTGCTTGTAGTATCGTGTGAAGAGCTGTGCATAATTGATCACTCTGTAACCTGGATTGTATTTGGATAAATCCGTGCATGCCTGCGATCATGCCGTGGCTGCGCTCGAGCCGCATGCGTGGCTGAGGAGCTGCAAACACACCCGAGGGACAGCAGAGCCATGCAGGGACAGGGATTGTGTCTCACCACACATCCATGGGACACGGTGTCTGGGGAGGAGGCAAACCCAGCTGGCACCAGTGTGAGTTAACACTGGAGCCTATGGAAAACGGGGCTGGTACAGCTCTGGCATGTTTGCCAGTCACCCCACAGGCAGCGACAGGGAGGCATGGATGATGTCGATGCACAGCATGGAGACACAACACTTGGGAAACACATACTGGGGGTTTTAGGAATGATGCTACTGTCAGAAACAAAACCCTGGGAAGCTGTGCCCCGGAGCTGGCCGCTGTGAAGGGTAAAGCCCAGCGCAGTCTGGTCAGCCCAGCTGTGTGCCATGAGCAAACCAGGCAGGCACTGAGCGTGGATATTGGCATTGCTCTTCAGCCACAGCCACAGCTCCGTGGGCACGTGCAGCTGTGGGACAGGATGCCTGTGTCACACAGAGCTTGTGCCCTCACGAGGCACATGGGGTGCGAGGGACAGAGCGGGTGGCAGCACTGGGAACTGAGCTGGCCACGGAGTCCTGCAGCAGTGCTTCATCCATTAGACAGCGTTGCCTCAATACAACAAGAATAAACAAAGCCACATTCGCCATTAATCATGAATTATGGTTATTGAGCCTCACCTGCTGCTGTTTGCCTGGTCTGATCTGCAGCTTGTTTGCCCATAAACATGCTGCAGGAGGGAGACAAGCTACCATTAAAGCCTGACAGCTTTGTTTCCTTGGCTTTTGGGGAACCAAAATTGTCTCTTGTCATCTGAGTAAACCAAAAGTCCCCCTCGATCTTCAGCTGCTGCTTTCCTGTTCCCGCAAGCAGCAGGTGATCGGAGCACCTGAGCCAGCCTGCAGACAAGAAGGAAGCATGAGAGCGGTGCGGGCGCCCGGCGCGGCCGACAGCCCCACCGACCCCCTGGCCCTGCCAGCCCAGCCGGGAAGAGCTCGGTGCTGCTCCCACAGCCTCCTGCCGAGGGCTCATCCCGGCTGCGGCGCAGAGGAACGACACAGCAGAACGGAGATGGGGTGTGCACGATGAGGTTTGGGGTGCTGAACGGCTCCGGGGTGAGTTGGGGGGCTTGCGGTGCCCGGGAAGGAGCAGCCGGGTACAACATGGACCTGAGCCCCACGTGGCGCTTTGCAGCTGGGGATAGAGATGTCACATCGTGTCACTCACTCGTCACCCCTTCTGAGGTCCTCCAGGATCAGCCATAGGAGACACCCAGCATGGGAGGAGGACATCACCTCAGTGACACAGGTGTCCCCCTGCTCGTCCCCCTGGGCAGGCTCAGATGCCACTCCTGAGCATGGAGGATGAGCTTCTCAGCAGGAGCACAGCCCAGAGATGCACACAGTGACAGACCAACACGTCACACAGGCTGAGGAGGGAAGGCTTGGATGCTGATGCCCAAACAAGTGCCCCTCCAGCCCTGCCTGATGAGTGGGACTGGGCACTCCTGGGTCACCCCAGCCCACCCCAGGAAGCTGTAAATGACTGGGCACAAGCTGGGTTTGGGGCCAAAGAAAGGGGAAGAGGGAGATATCGGACATTTTGTGACTGCTCAGAGCACTCCTGGGGAGTGCAAGGTCCTTTTCTCTAACGTCCATCTTTGCTATCTGTTCTTATTATTTATCAGTTCACTCTGTCCCCCTAATTTTTCTTTTCTCTTTTCTTAAGCTGCTTGGCATTCCTGAGGGGGTTTTTCCCATGGAAGAGTGGTTTATTCAGATTAAACCTTCTACTTCTAAATCAGCAAATCCAGGTGAGCTTGGCTGCAGATTTCACAAACTAAAGCCCCTGTAAAGCATTTTGACCTGCCCTGGCGATGCTGCAGCTGGGACTGGACACAGGTAAGCACTGGCACAGGTCTGGGAGGTCAGATTTGAAAGGGAAAACTGGTTTTGGAATAAGGTTATGCTGGCAGACCTCAAAGGGCTTCACGCATTGCTAATCCTCAGCCCAGTGCTGGTACAGCACCAGCAACCAAAGCCATTAACTCACTCCTGGCTCAAGCCAGCTCCTTAGTGCAGCTGGGGAAAATTAAGGCACAGAGCAAGTTAAATGATTTACCAAAGCTCAGGTACATGAGCATGATCTCTGTGTGCAATTCCATTCTGTGGGAATGCCTTCTAAGCAATCCAGGCTTCAGCTATTGCCCAAGTGTTGGGAAGTGTTGTGCTGCAGGCTGATTACGTACAGCCTCTGTTTTTATAGCTCCGGATTTTCTGTGGGAAGCTGTGAAATAGAGCTGTTTGTCACTGCATCCTCTTGGCTCCTGGTGCTCTGGTGATTTGGAGAATGGCAGCGTGGCAGTAACAGGAGTACAGCAGCATCTTGCTGAGTGTGGGAAGGGAAATGATCCTCCTTTCTTCTGTACAACATCACAAGAAGTGTTTCCATCAGGCTCAGCCTCTCACTGCTGCCTTTAACCTCACAGGGCAGGTGCCACTTGCAATCCATCGAGTTTCAGGTGTGTTGAGCAGCACTGGGGAGTCCCAAACTCCCACACCAGTCTCTTGCCCCAGTGCTTGGAGCAGATACTTGTTGGCTTCATCTTCCATGTGAACCACGAGGTTTGTGATCTCCCATCAGAAGAGGCTTTCTGTGCTGAGTCAGCTCTGGTTTGTCTTTTAAACATACCATGGTGTAACTGTCAGATGATGAACTCACACAACTCCATTTCCTGTGGCTCAAAAAACCCTGATGCAGAGAGAGAGAATTATTTCAAACAAGTCCCGATTCCCAAAAACACTGAAGGCTTCATCCCTTGACTTCCCTGAGCTGGAGAACGCCCTGCCTGCCTGGGGTTATCTCCTTGTGTCTGGCACAGCCAGCATGGAATTGTGTTATGACACAGGACAAGCCACTCTCCCAGTTTGGGCTTGACTGTCTCCAGCAACAAATTGCAGATAATGATATAATAATGTCTACCTGGGAGGGATGCTGTGATACCCAGTTAAAACTTGCCAAGTAATATCTGGTGAGAGATTTCTCCAGGTGAGGAGGCCTTGGGTGTTGAATGTAGCCAGAAGAAGTTGGTCCAACGCCTGAGCACAGGATGTGATGATGCCTCTTGGAGCAGACAGGCAATGGAAAGGCAATTCCCATGAAAAACAGGAGGACCTGCGATGCTGCAGGTGGGATGGGATGTCACAGCCTTGTCTCCCTGAGGGTTTTTCAGGAGACAGCTAGGAGAAAGATAAAAACACGACTGAATGGATTGCTCGGCTGTGAATCCAGTGAATGGAGTAAGGAGCCTAATGCCTTCAAAGTGTCCCAAAAGAAAGCACAAAGTTCATGCCGCTTTTCTTCTGGCTTGCAGAGGTGCATCCCTTGCCTTTTAAAAAGAAGGTAAAAAGAGGAAGGAGCAAAACAAACCCATTCTTCAAAGGCTTTTACCTAGAAAACCTTGGAGAATTTCCTGCTTTTCCCCAGTGAGTTCCAGCACGAACCGATCCGCAGCTCACTCCTCATCCTCCCTCTCTTGCAAGGTCCGGGCTGAGGATGCTCCATCCCTTAGCTCCTACATTCCTTCTCCTTCCTCATCCAAACCATTCCACAAACCAAAGCTTGTGGCTGAAATTACCACTGTGATTCCTGAAAATGGAGGCTTTGATATGTAAATATTCGGTGAAAAAGGTGCATCTGCAGCCCGACTCAGGCTCCGGTGCGGGAATTGCCGGGAGCTGCGGGAGCTGCTGTCCGTGCTCAGGGCTGGAAGCAAACCGACGACTTTTGGGTCTAAGGGGAAAGAAACTTTGCCTACAAAAAGAGAAAAATACGAAGTACTGACTCATTTCCATAGGAGAAATGTGCTGCCTGCTCGCAAAATGATTTGTAAGCAGGAAAATTTGTGGTGCTTGGGATTTGAGTTGCTTATCGTGGTGTTATTTGTTCTGTTCCATTTCCAGCTGGAGCTCGGAGTGCTGTGAGGGGAAAAACAAGTCCAGAGGGAACATGCAAATCGCGTGCCCGTCTTACAAGTCTGTTTTCTTCTCTTCCCCAGATACATTACAGGTAAATTCTCTTCCTCGGCAAGGCGGAATCCCTGGATATCGGAGCTTTTATTGCGACATCCCTTGAAAAGTGGGAGTGTGCCACTGTTGAGATTGCATTTTAAAAAGGTATCAGTGAATCGCCTTAGGAGACAACCTGGGACAAAGCAATCGCTCATCTTCAAGCACAACAGCGCTGTCTCCAGCCCCCCGCAATGCCTCTCAGCCCCCCATCCCTCTCCGGGGCCATGCCGCGGTCAGCTCGGCTGCCTCGGGCGTCGCTTGAGGACAGAGACCTGAGCTTTCTGCCCGGCGAGGGGACACCTGCACCCTCCAAGCCTGCCGCAGGTGCCGAGGTTTTGCTTCCGTGACTCTGCAGGTGCAGCGATGACAGCCCCAAGCCCCGCGGTTTGTCCCCTAGGCGGGGGTTCTGCTGCTCTGCCCCGCTCGGGGCTCCGGCAGCGGTGGGAAGCTCGGGCTGATGGATGTTTGTGCGCAGCCCCTGATGGAAGTGCTGCAGAGACCTGAGGAATTGCTGTTGTCTTCCAGGAAGAGCTGTCAGCGAGCTCACCTACCCTTCGTTTGAATGTCTCTGATGTAAATTATAAGATGGAGATACATATATAAAAAAATATCTGGATGTGGGCGTGAGCCGGGGCAGCTGCTCCCGCCATCCCTTTAAAAGCCCTTTTTCAGGGAGGAGGTGCTGCAGAGTTCAGCTGCTCCAATTTCCTGATGTTTCAGCAGAGAGGTATTTATTGATGGTCCAGGGAAGGAGGTCAGAGCCATCAGCTGTATTTCAAACGCGCACTCTGTAATTATCCTCTCTTCCCAGAGGGGATTATACAGGTATTCTCTTTATCTCGAATGCACAACCTGAACCAAGTCCCCGTGTCAAAGAGCCTCTCTAGGAACCACCATCATCGGCCTTTTCAAATGGAAGGATGGAAAGAATCTTGGTTTTATCTGCGGGTTTTCGAGATTGCTGAGTCCTGATAGGGAAATGAATCTCGGACCCTCAGAGGAGAGCAGGGATACAACTTCAAACTATTCCCATGAGAAAGTTAATCAGGAGAGGTCCCATGCCTATGCAAAGCTCCCATATTTAACATTTTGTTTCCCATGCAAATCAATTCATCATGTTGGGAAAGAAATGTGAAGGTGCTGTGTGATATTAATTCCATTTTTCATTCTGTGCCTCTGTTTGTCCCAGGGAAGTCCCGACCATGTGTCACTGCAGGTGTCTCCTGGAGAGCTTTGGAATGGATCGATGGAGCAGGAAGGTTCAGACTCCCCCAAATCAGTGGCCACAACGGCTTTGTTGAGGATGGTCCCTGCTGAATACACTGTCCTTTGATAGAAATGGCCAGCTGATATAATATTAAAATTTACTCAGTCCTCTGTGCTCCTGCAGGACTGGGAAGGGGATTAGTAAATGTTTTGCAATTGATAATTTCAGCGAATGCATTTTCCTGCTTTACCATTTAGGAATGGTTCGGCCTCAAATATGCTGCTGTTCAGAATAGTTTGTCAGTTTTTTGGAAATTGCTCACATCTAATCTGTGGGGAGTTCCCACATATTTCCTTTCTATCTTCATTTCATGGAATGGATTCTGCTGTGTGTGGAACCCTGAAGTCACAGCCTGAGCACTAACTGCAGAAACACCTCACTGGAAGGCACCAAATATTAATTATTAAAATGTTCCCCTACATGGTAAAACTCCTGGTAAAACAAGGTGTCCAAATCCTTGAAAGGAATTAACGAAAATTATTTGGGTTCTGCTTATGAATGACAAAGTGTTGGGAGATATTTCCTGCACTGTTGGTCGGAAGCTGCCCTGATGCAGCAACTTCATTGGAGAAGGCAGTTCAGTTTGGTAATTCACATTATCTCCCTCCCCCTGATTCTAAATTATTTTTTTTCTGAATCTACAGCTATGCCCTTTCATATCTACACTGGAAAATTAACTATTTAAATTTCAGTTCAACTACGGAATAATTATTTAAAATTCAGTTCCAATTCTGCCCGTATAGAATTCATGTTTCACAGCACAAACCAAGCAGGCCTTGGGAAGGCAAAAAATAGAAACACGAGGCTGGAGAGCCTGAGGATTCAAGCCAGAGGAACTGGAAACCCGCACTGCTCCACGCTGACATCAAGGGAAGTTTCCCATCCAGTGTCACCCCTGGCTGTGCTGCAGCGAGTGCTCCCAGCCCCGCGCTCTCCATCGCTCTGCCTGTAGCATCAACCATCCCAAGTTTATTCCTTTAGCAGCACAAACACTTTGGCACCCGGGCAAATGGGATCTTTGCGTGTTTAAACAGTTTAATCCATTTTACAATAACACGATTGAGAGATTTTCTCCTGTATTCCCTATAGATGCACCTGAATTTGGGTGGCTGGGATCTCCATAAGCTAAAAAGGGAGAACAAAGCTGGGACGCCGCGGTGAGCTGTGGCCGATCTTGTGGAAGCCACTGCCACGTTCCTGTCAATTTGTTAAATGTATTCAGGTTGTTGAAGGGCAAAAGACCCTTCAGCAAAGATTAGACACGAATAATAATAGAAAAAATTCTTCCCTTCATACTGAGCCCGCTGCCAGCCCTCCGAGCTGGCGGAGTTTCTGTCTGGGTCTGACCGCAGCAACGTGAATCTCTCTCTCGGTTCAGCGGCTCCTCCAGAGCTGCCGGCTTGTCCAGGGATCGCTCCGGGGACAGGCAGTGCTCACCCACCATCACAGCAAAAAGGGTTTTCCTTTTCCTTGCTCAGATGCCCTGGGCTGCTGACACCAGTGTATTCGTGGGACAAACCCTCTGATGATGGTTTTTCAATGCCTGCCCTGTCTTTTGCTAACTGGGGTCTTGTGCTTGAAACCACCCTAAGCACCCTCTGATCCTCTGCTAGCACCTCTCCAGCCCTGGGACGGTGGCTCTGCTTTCTCCCATGCATGTGGCCACTTTGGGGCTCCCAGGGAGCCCTGGGGACACCACTTGCTCCCTGGGACCTGTCTGACCAGTCCAGAGGGAACAGGACCTGACCCGATCCCTGGCGCCTCGGCACTCTGGTGACTGATGCCAGATAAATGCCTGAGATAGAGGGTGGGGAGACTCAGCCCGGCTGGAATCCCAAGCACGCACCGCAGACGCTACGATGGATTTTTAAGCCTCGAAGGTGAACCTGCTCCCAGCTCCCCTTGTCCTGCTCCAAGCGCCGAGCTCCTGGCACATTGTTTTGGGGTGTTGAACTGCCGTGGGTACCTTGGGCTCGTTTCTAGCAATTCCCTCTCACTCCCGTGTGCTTCTCAGCCCTTTCCCACCAAACCACAACATATCTCCCCAAATGGGAGGCGATATTTGGACGCGGCAGAGCTGGGCTGGGGACAGGCCAGGGAGATGAGAGCTGAGCACGCAGCAGCTTCAAGCACCACATCCACATTTGCTAATTAGTTCCTCCATTAAGAATTAAAATAAACAAACAAATGGAAGGACAGCAAGAGTGAGTAATTCCCTGGATCACACAGGAAAGGGTGGGATGGTTTAGTGGTTACAGTGCTAGTCTAGGACTTCAGAGAACCTCATTTAGGCTCTTCAAATAATTAAGACAGATTGCAAACATTTTCTTTTCTGAGATCATGTATCTTGGGATATTATTAAACTGGGAGGAACAGTCTGTGTTTGCCTCTGCTGTGCTGCAGGTTTGGTGTGACCCTGGGCTGGAGTGACATCGGTGGGTCCCTATGGGTCTTGCCTGTGGCTATGCTGCTGTGGGTGGATGTTCTGTGGGACCCCGGGGAGGTAGATACCTGTGCTGTGGTACACTCTACGAAATTAAGATCTTGGCACCACTTCCATCGCAGGGACAAACACCACGGGTGTCACCTGGCCGAGGCTGTCCCACTGCCAGTCCACCTGTGGGTAAAGTAGCCCCCAACGGGAGCCAGGCTAGTGATGTGACAGTGGCCACCAAACTGCAAAAACACCTCACAGCCCCAAAATGAATGGAAAGGTGCTCCAGAGCCAGCCCAACATGTCCGTGGTGCTCACTCAGTGCTGTTCATGGAAAAGCCTCACCCGGGGTCCACCTCCTGGAGCAGAGGTGCTGCTGTTTTGGCTCAAGCCACTCGCCAAAAAACAACCCAAGCTGGCTTTCCTGAACCTACCCTTTAAGAGTTGCTCTTTATTTCTACCAAAGAAAAAAAATTCATTTAAAAACATCTAATTAAACAGTAAGTCATGACAAGGTACATGAAACTTGGAGATAACACATGCCTGGGAGGCACTGGGGAGGTTGAGACAAAGCCCAGCGCCTTCACCAGTACCCGCGTGTGTTATCTCACATGAACACACACCTGGGCTTATCCCGGTGCAATTATAGGACATTAAAAATATAATTTTAATGGAGGAATGGTGATCTGGATGCAGTTCAGAGTAAAAACTTTCTTTTTAGTCTCTCTGTTTGATTAGTAGGTGTTCCTGCCGCGCACCGTGTGCGCGCGAGGGGGAAGCGCCGGGCTCGGGAGGTGTGACTGTGTTTTGAGGAACGCTGCTCTATCTCCCGGTGTGTGCGAGGGCTTGTCGAAACTTTAAAGCATTCGTGAGCAGCGCTAAGGCAGCAAAGCTTCCAGTCAAGACCCGGCTTGTCCCGGGTGAGCCCCTTTTCCACTCAGGCGATGTACCGCCGCAGATGAAGCTGCAGAGAGCTGGGAGAACTCCCCGGTGAGCCCAGCACCCTGCAGCTGACTGGAGGCCAAGAACCTCCACCCACGGCCCTGGACAATCCTATAAAAGCTGTGTCTTCGCAGCCCCAGGTGTTTTACAGGATGACCTCATTTATTACCTTGCTCGTCACAGGAAATGATGTTTATCTAATCTTACCATTCTTTCAGGATTTTTTTTTTCCCTGCCACATCTGGTTTTTTACATTTCTTACGGCTCAGTTCCTCCTTGCACCAAAACAAGGGAGAAATGGCACCGCTGCTGCCATGCCAGTGCCCCAGTCCCACCAGTCCCACCGGCTCGAGAAGCACACGGGGAAACTTGGCTTCAAAACCTGCAGCTCGCGTGCGGTGGCGAGTGGATCTAAGGATCTCGGTCTTAATCTCCCTCCTCTGCCGCATTCCTTAGTAGTGACAGCTACTTCTTGCAATATTCCTGACTGTGGGCTCTGAGGCACAGCTTTCCATCTGTCTGTCCAGTATCCAGCCAAACAGGTCCACATTCCTGAGCAGAAACGCTAGCACTGCCACTCGGAGCGGCTCGAAAGCCTCGGGTGGAAATTGGAGCAACTCACAAACACGAGGGAGGGCAGCGGCAGCAGCCGGATCCACGAACACGAGGGACAGTGGCAGCACCAGATCCACAAACACGAGGGACAGCGGCAGCACCAGGTCCCACTGTCCCACCACGCAGCCTGGGGATGTGCTCCGTGCACGCCTGGGTGCCAGTGTGAGCCCACGCTGGTCACACCCTGCTCTGTCTCTACTGCAGGTTGTAAAATGCCACAGCCAAAACTTGTGCCCGCGAGCGAGTGCACGGCCCCTGTGGCTCACCCTGCTCCTGCTGCCACGGGGCCCCAGCTCACCCCAGCCCACCGCCCGCAGGACCCTGGGCTGCTCCCTCACCCCAGCCTGTCCCCAGGTGCCAGGGAAAGAGATTTGTATTTTTCTTTGCAATAAAAAGGCTCTCTCAGAAGCTTTGTGCTGATCCCAAAAGGATGTGAAAGCAATAAAACCCCTCCTTATTTTACAACCAAGCTGCAGGATTTTTTGCTACTGAGCGCAACGACCTAGTGCTTGATTTCATAACCAGAAAGTCGCACCCTGCATCAGGAGCTCGGGGCTTGCTGAGTCCCCAGATTTATGTTTGGGGGTCTCACAGCCGGACCTCGGTAGCTGACCTGGGCATCTAAACATCAGGGCAGCAGGTGAATGGAGCAGAAAATGCCTGAGCTGCTGTAGATTAAAGCAGCCAGAGCCCCAACGAAACTTTTTCAGAGTTAATTTTAATGTTTCCCAGCCTCATATCTTCCTGGTCTTATATAAATGTTTGAAAGGAAAAGTAAAATTAATAATAATAATAATAATAAACAACCCCCAACCACAAACAAAACAACAACAAAAGAAAGACTCAGAAAACCATTCCTGAAATACTTTTGGGGGGAAAAAAAAAAAAAGGAGAATGAACAAACGGGGTACAAGATATTCATAAAGGCTCTGCTGCCCTATCCGAGATTTTATCCATTTAATTCCTGAACTAAATCTATCACCCCATTTGTCATGACAGCACGGGGGGAAAATTATCCTCTGTTTTACAGAGCTGTCACGTCTCTCCCATTTCTCCAGGTGAAATCCCAACTCACACTCCGCACCCTGCGGCCGAACTGGACCCTCTCACCAGGGGTCCCCCGGCACCCCGCATCACCCAGCACATCCAGCCCCAGGGATCACCAGGGGCATAACGAACCGGAACCAGTCCCGAGGGACACGGTGGAAATGGGTATTTGAAAGCCTTTTTCCAGCCGGAATCTACCTCCTTGGGCTGCCCCTGCCTCGATGCGGGCACCGCGCAGCCACCGCCGGGACTGCGGGATGGGGGTCCCGGGGAAATCCCCCGAGCCCTTCCTGGGGCGAATCCCCCCTTTCCTCTCCACTTGCTAAATTCGGGAGTACCTGCAGCCAAGGGGCCGGAACGCTGCCGGCTCGGGAAAACATTCTCTTGGGGGGAGGGTGTCAGTGCACCGCATCCCGGAGATCCCCACAAAATCCCTGGAATTATATTAACGGCTGGAACCGTGGAAGTTTTTTAAGAAGGAAAAGGAGGGAAAAGAGACACGCTGCCAGGGATGCTCCCCCATCGCGCTCCGGGCGGCATCTTCCCCGCTCCGGGCAGTGCAGCCCTGAGCTGGTGGCGGAGCCCGTCCGTTCGGGGGGACATCGGCAGTGACACCCCTGCATCGGGGAGGGACCCGAAACCCGGGGATACGGGAGGGGACAGGCTGCGGGGACAGCGCGGGGCTGCGGGTTCTTCCGTTCCGGGCTGTTCCTGCCCGGGGACTAAATGCGACTCCAAGGACGGGAGTTAAAAGGGAGATTTGGGGCTTTGGGGCAGGTGATTAATATTTTGTTGAACCAGGATAACAGTATCTCGGCAACTAATTAGGAGAGATATATCTGTTTTCACAGGCACAGATTTCTATCAGCTTTTTGTCCGACGGCCATTCCGCCAGGAATTCCAGGATTAATCGGTATTTGGAATCTCGGTGCGATTTAGGACAAAACTGCGCTTTTTAGGGTTTACCCTCGCTCCCTTCAGAGTGAGGGTCCCCGAGCCCTGCTGCCCGGCCGCCCCCTCGGGCACCTTCTGCCCGGGACCCGCCGGGAGCTGCCTCAGCTGGGTTTAATTTAATTTTATTTTTCCTGGGGTGTCATTCACCCGCGGGGGCCCTGGCTCGGCTCTGGCCCCGCTGGGGCTCCAGGACACAGCTCAAAGGTGACAGAGCCAGCGGAGTGAGAATGACCACATTTTATATATTTTAAAAAATTAAATAAAGCCGAGTGTAAAGGAATTTATTCCCCGGACCGAGTGGAGGGCAGCGGCGTTTTATCCGGGATTCCCGGCTGCGGCTTCCATAATTCCTCAGATTTCTTTTGAGCTGAACTCGCCCGTTTGGGAGCTTCCAAGGCCAGCGAAAGGGGAGCCTGGCCATCGGCTTTGGTCCCCGTTCTCCCGAGCCCCGGCAGCGGGGTGGGATGACGGAGCGGTGCCGGGACAGAGCGCCCGATGCTGCCGCCGCTCCAAAGAACCCCCGGCGGCTCCGTCCCGCCGCTTCCAGTGTGGCTGCCCAATTCCCCCCACAAAAACGCTCTTGCCTTTGGATTTATCGATTTCTCCAGCTAACTCGGAGCTTCCAGCTCCAAACACAGGAATAATAATATTTTAAAAATTTAAAATAATAAAAAAGAAGGCAAAAACAGGAAAGAAAAATAAATATTAATATTTTAAAAGTTAAAAAAAACCAAAAGAGAAGTGGCGTGGGAAGGGCAAGTGTTTGTGGGCACAGGGGCTGCGGTCGACCTCTTTGCACCATGCCTGCCTTCAGCCAGAGATATTTTAATTTTATTTTTCCTTTCCTGTCCTATTTTTTTGTTTGTCTTTCCAAGACTAGAAGGACTAGAGAATCTGCAGGCAAAAACCATGTACTAAACAACGACCAATCCTCCCGACAGGAGACGAAAAATTCTAACTAATGGCATCTTTGGAAAAAGGAGGGGGAAAACCCCAACAAACCACTACAACTCCAACCGAACTTCCAGACAAACATTCCCACCGCGGGGTGTTTCCCGAGGGTTCCGCGGTGCTCCTGCCCGGTCCAAGCCGCGGAGGTACGGCTGACGCCGGCCCACGCACCCCTCAGCTTCCTGCAACCTTTCCTCACGCCCGAATGTTTAATGAAACGCCTCTCCAGCGTTCTGATTAAAGCTCAATTAATGCGGGTCATTAATGTCCCGCTGGCAGCCGCGTGTTCCTAGAACATCCATTTCTAGGGAAGGGGCTGCGGGGCGCCGGGAGCGCCGCTCTCCGCGTGAAACGGCCGCTGGCAGCGGGGAAAGAACCTCACGACCGGGAGATTTTCCGTGCGGTTACCGGGGATCGGCTACGGCCGGGACCAGCACCGGGACTGCGGGGCTGTGGCACCCATGGGCCCACGTTACCGACCAGCACCGGTGGATGCGGTTCCGTTCGCACCGGGGCTCGGCGGTTAAACGCGTCCTTCCCATCCACATATTTCTGTAAAACATCGCGGGGAGTAGCCAAGAGCTGTGCTGGAATATTCCATAGTAGGGATGGCCCCGAGCACCGCACCGAAAGCTCCCGGTCTCCCCCTCCTCGCTCTCGCAATGCCCCGGCGGAAGGTTTAGTACAAAAATATTTTAGGGAGGTGAACTGCTGTACCCACCGGTTCGTTGGGATGTGGGAGGACTCGTCAATGTGCGAGGTGGAACCGGACGCGGGAGACCCCGGGGGTCGTGAGAGACTTCTGCCCGCAGCCCCGTTCCCCGTGCCGGGCCCGGACGGAAAGGCTGTTCCTCCCCTCCGGTCCCGGAGAGAAGCCCCGTTTCTGGAGCGGCAGAGGGGCGTCTCCGCAAGCTCGGGTTTTGCCGAGATGGGGAGCGAGCCGCCCGGGGGATTGCGGGACGCTCCCGGCTGCAAGGGCGGGCAGCATCGGCCCCTCGAGCCGCGCCACCTCTTCGTCTCCGTTAAACGCGTCCTTCCCCTCGGTACCAGTCCCGCCGAATGGGCCCGATCCGCCGCGGCCCGGGGCGGCGTGAAGCGGTTCGCGGCCCGCGCTGCATCCCCCGCCGCCTGCCGCGGGGCTCCGACCCGGGGCGGAGGGACCGGGAGCGCAGAGAGCTGCCGCCGAGAGCCGCCGGGGCATCCCCGGGCTTTCCACGCGAACCGTCCGAGGCCGCCGGCGGGGTGGGCCCCGGGGCTCCCCGACGGCGGGATCCGCCCGTCCGGGCAGTTCGGTACCGGGAAGGAACGGAGGCCGCGGTACGGTGAGAGGGAGAGCAGCGGACCTGGGGCGGGTAGGCTCGCTGGCCCGCCGGGACCCGCCGCTTTCGTTTCAGTCTCGCCGGGGACAGCAGCGGACCTTTCCCGGCGGGCGGGGGGCTGCCCCGCGGGACGGAGGACGCGCGGGAACACGACGCTGGGGAGCCCCGAGGGCAGGAGCGTGGCCCGGTCCGGTGCCGCTTCCCGCTGAGCCAACGCGCTCTTACCTTTCTTGATCACGGACTGATCGAGCAGGTTCATCCCGCCGTCGTCCACGGCCTGAAAGCACCGAGGAAAGAGCCGTCAGCCGGCCCCTGGTACCGGCTGCTCGCGGCGCGGGGACACCGCGGCCTCGGCCCGATCCGTCCGCTGCCCCCGGCCAGAAGGAATTTTGGGGGCACGAGGGAGCCCCAGTAATCCCCGGCCCGGTGTTTCTTCTTGCCCGGGGGTACGGACGCCGTGGGGCCCGACTGGTCCCGGCCGAGAGCCTCCGGTAACACAGGCAGCGCGCTGTGTCCCTGCCGCCCCGCAACCAGCCCACCCTGGTACCCCCTCCCGGTGCTCCCGCTGTCTCCCCGTACCTGGATGTCCTCGATGCCGTGATGGCCGAGGCCGTGGAGGCCCAGTGGGCCGTCGGCGAGGCCGTGGCCGCCGTCGGGCAGCCCGTGGAGCAGGCGGGGCACGGCGGGATACTCGCGGCGGGGGTCGAGCCCCAAGGCGCGGTGGGTCTGCGAGAGCAGCCCCGGCTCGTCCTGCCGGCCGCGCTGCGGGGGCCAGGCCGGCTGCTGGTGCTGGTGCAGAGGGCTGAGCGCCGCGTACGGGTCGGCCAGGTGCGGGTAAGCGGGCTCCTGGCCCTGCGGGTAGGGCAACGGCGGCTGCGGGTACGGCGGGGGGAAGTAGGGCGGCTGGAAGTCGGCGGCGGGCGTGTGGCAGAGCGGCGGCGCCGAGCCGTAGGGCGCCTGGTTGAGCGAGGGCAGCTGCGGCAGGCGGGCCCCGGCCGGCGCCCCGGGCAGCCCCTCGGCGCGGTCCTGCGGCGGCGAAAACAGAGACGGTGAGGTGGGCACCGACCCCCGGCCCCAGCCTCCGACCCCTTGTCCCGTCCCGTCCCGCCCCGGCCGTGCTCGTCCCGCACTCACCATGCCCGGGTAGCTGTGCACAAGCATCGGTGCGGGCCCGCGGCAAGCCCCGGGCGGGCCGGGCCCCGGGGGTGCCCCCGTCTCCGCCCCTCTATCCCGCTGGAGCGGCGTCTCCCATCGCCCGCCCGCTCCTCTGCGCCGGCCCCGACTCCATGCACGCCAGTTATAGCGGCGGGGGCGCGCCCGCCGCCCCGGGAGCGCGCGTCAGAGCGCGGGGACGGGGACGCGCCGCCCGCTCCCGCGGGGCCCCGACGGCTCCCGACAGCGGGCGCGGCGGGACGGCGGCGGGAGAGGGCCTGGGCAGGGGGAGAGAGGCATCCGCCGCCCCCTGGGAGAGCGGCTGGTGCTATCCCCGCGCCGTCGGGCTGCCCCGTTCCCTGCCGCACTGTACCGCACACCCTCCCCCGGTGCCACCCCGGGTTCCCCCGCCCCGGGCCGCGCTGCCTGCGAGTCCTGTCGCGGAGCGCCGCGGGCCGCACCAGGGAGCGATCCCCGAGGGTCGGGAAAGCCCAAGGGCGCAGGCGGGCTGCGGGGCCGCGGCGATGCTCTACGGTTTGATTTTATTAGCCCGAGCCGGGAGCGGGGCCCCTTCGGGAGCGCAGCGAGGACCTCGGCGGCAGCTGCGAGCTCCCGAGACGGCGGCAGGAGCGAAGCCCGGGGCCGGTCCTGCCGGGACAGCTCGGGGCTCCTCCCGGTACGCTTCACCCTCCTCCCCGACGGGGAGCGGGGAGCCACAGCCCGGACTGGGGCAGAGAGAAGTGTCTGGGGGTGCTCCGGGCCTGGCTCCCTGCCCGAAGGGACGGACGGGAGGGTGGGCGCCGGGTGCAACAGAGCCAGGGGAAAACGGGGAGCACCGACGGGCAGCGTGCGAGCCTCCCCGCCCTTCTCCATCCCTCCCGCCTCCTCTCCATCCCTCCCTCCGCCTCTCCAGCCCTCCCTCGCTCTCGGTTTGGGCCCTCCCTCCGGGGCAGGACAAGGCGTGCCCGCAACATCGGGTCCCTGAGCGCTGCACCGGGCACCGGCGGGGCGAACCGGGCAGAAGGGAAAGCCCCGCCAGCGGCACTGAGCGACCCCAATGACATCCCGCGCTCGCCCCGCTATCAGCGTGTCCCCACGGTGCCACGGCGGAGCGGCGATGCCCACCCGCACGGGCACACGCACACACCCGCCCGCTCTCACACCCCGACACACACTCGCCACATCCGGACACCACGGTCACAGCTCCCCGCGGCCCGCGGGCGTCGTGGCGTGTCACCGCAGGTCCCCGCGGTCTCACCGTGCCACCCGCAGGGTGCCGGCCGCCCATCGCTGGGCGGGACGTTCCATTGGCAGCGTTTTGCGCGGAGCAGAGCACAAACCCTTCACCCCCAGCTGTAACACGCTGTGCTGTGTGATCGACATCAACAAACACAACCTCACACTGCAGTTAATTTAATTCCACTCTTCCCGCCCCGAGCTACAGCTCCCTTCATTTTCATTTTTCCTCTGAATTCCCACAACTCAGACCTCTTTGATTTCCAGGTTTAATTAACAATGCTCATTAAATGAATTTTTATTCATTTCTTTTAATATTACCCTGCCACCTGTCTTTAGGAGGCAAGAGCTGATCGTTTATTCTAATTTATTTCTGTTAAAGATGGCATTTAAGGGTGGGAGGAGGGATATGCAGAGGTATAGAGGGTTGATCCATTCAAATCTCTTCATCCCCCTCAAATGCTCTTCAAGGACGCAGCTCCTGGAAGTTCTGTATTTATTTTCCACCAGATCAGTTTCATTTGCTAGGAAAAATTGGATTGGACATGCTGTATTTTGCAGTTATGTTCCAGTTCATTCTTAATGTCCCTAGCTCGTCTAGTCCGTATAATGTCGAGTCTTTATTCATCTGAAAGAGGTGAAACTGTGCAAAATCCAGGCGGGAAGGGTTGTGAGTCGGACTGCACAGGCGAGTGGGAGGATGGTCCCTGGCAGCAGCTTGGAGGGAAGCTGTATTTCCCCCCAAAAATGAAACAGAGCAGAGGAAACCTGTAACACTGACAGACAAAGGGAAGGAAAAACAAAAGGCAGAACTACCCCACTGCCCCTCATGGAACATGCTGGAAAAACTGGGGTAATGGCAACACATTAAGCTTGGGGCAGTGTGCTAGGGCAGCCTGGAACTGTGGGGCTGTAGGGCTGCTGAGGGGTCTCACCCTCTCCCGCACAGCACAGCAGTGCCCAAGAGAAAGACAAGGGACCTTGCAAGGGACTCTGGGCTTTGGGAAGCCCTCAGCACTGCCTCCATCCTGGCAACGTCTCTCACCTTCTCTGGGAGAGCAATGAGCACCTTCCCAGCCCTGGGGTCTTGCCCAGCAGCACCCTCAGAGCCCTTCGAGCACCAGAATGGTCCTTGCAAGATGTCTAAGACCTGTCTGAGTCCTTCACTGCCCCAGACCCTCTGCACAGCACCTGCCTGATGATGAGGGCAAACCAAACCCCTGGGCCTCTCACAGACAGGGGGCACTCATTAAGCCACCAGTGCTGATGATGAGCAATTATTCACTTTAACCTGCTGTTCCAAGGTCCCAGCCAGGGCCCAGGACTGTCACACAGGGCTGCCAACACACTCTCCCAGCAGCTGCCTGCTTTTGTTACTGGTTCAACCTGGCTAGGGCAATTACTGGAGTCACCTGAGCACAGGACACTCAAACACAGCTCACCACTACCTGTTCTTTAGCATCCCTCTTTAAGGACCATACATTTAGCTGTGTTTTGCTCTGTCAAACATCCTTTGTGTTTCCTAACAGTGACATGGTCCTGCTGAGGTCCTCAACACAAGGGCTGCTCCCTCACCCCCACCTATAGGGAGCATTTGCCATGAATCTGGGCGAGGTCTCCACCCCAGGGACCACTTCTTGCATTTGGACCCAAGCCAGAAATCTCTGAAAAACTGGTTTTGTAACAAAGGTCGCAGAGTTCCTTCCCAGGAGATCAACGTGTGCATCAGCACTGTCAGGAGCATGTGAGGGGTTTGAGGCAGCAACCTCTGCTCCTGGAGGTCAGCAACAAACATACCAGCAGAGCAGGGCGATGAGAGCATGGAGATTAAAGTACAGAAGCAGAGCTCTTCCTTCTTCTTTCCCAGTCAAAGATGAACCAGTTCTTCTCAAGAAGCTCAGCTCCCATCAACACCTCAGGGAAACAGGCTGCTCATATTGATTCCCTCATCCCCTTCTCAGGAACCCAGGTGGGGAAGGAATCTCCTTGCTATGGGTCTGCAGAACCAGGCAGGGCTTTGGGGGGATCTGTGACCCTGCTGAGGAGTGGGCAGGGAACAGGGCAGCATCCTTGCTGCGCAGGCCTCCACCCTCACCACCCCTGCTACATCTCACAGCAGGAGGGAGGGGGCTGAGCTAGGTTCCTGCAGCACAGTGGCCAAATAAAAACCTTATGAAATTTTTAATTTTATTGCCAGTGCTTTTGGGGTGAGATGAATAAATGCTGTAAGATAATATGTGCCATGGTTAGGTTGCAATGGCGTTATGACATTTAAACTGTCACAGAGAAACAGAATGTGGATCTGCTCCTCTGGGGCTTTGTCCATCTTGTCAGAGCACAGTGAATGATCATCTTGCTCCTGGAGAGCTTGTCCTGATGTTGGAAGTGCACTGGGAGATGAAACATGGTTTGCTCTGGGTGTTGCTGGCTGCAATCCCGCTCCAAGCACTGGCAGAGAGGGGACGTTGGATGATGCCACATCCACCTCTCTGGCACCAGATCATTGGTGCCTGCAGATGCCAATTGCTGGGGGCAGAACCTGTGGTTGGGCTTGCAAAGCTCGGGGTGGCTGAGGACACCCTGCAGCCTTTGAAGCCTTGGCCAAGCTGCTGGGGCACCATCTCCCTTGCGTGGGCTGAGCCAGCCAGGCATGCTGGGGCCTGCAGACTGGCACACGCAGAGCCAACCGAGATGCCCACGTGGCAGGAGGTGTCCAACAGCTCCAGTACCCTCCCCTCCTGAATGTGCAGTGCTCACTGCTGTTAGAGCCCAGCCTTGGGGAGGCAAAACAATCTTTTGGGGGTGCCCTGTAAGAGAATGTTTGGAAAGTGTCCTGGGACAGGAGAGCAGTGATATTGCTCAAGGAGTTTTGCCATCTCCACGGGCATTCAGCCTGGTAATGCCAGAGAAAGGCGGGTGTCTCACCCCTTCCTTTATCAGCTCAGAAGCTGTGAGGAGGTCCTGAGGGCCATGTTTTGTTTCATGCAAAGAAAGAAGTACATGACAAGACATCAGGGTCTCAAGGAGAGTCCAGCTCTGGCAGGGCATGGATGGTCCTGCTCACTGATGGGACTTTCCACTGAAGAGTGTGAGAATGAAGCACAAGTGCTGCTCTTCAGGTACCTGCTGGTGGCCAAACCCCACTCCCTAAGATGTGGGGAAGGATAAAACTGAAGGACTTCCCGGGCTCTGGGTTTGCTCCCAGGTAGCCTCTAAGGGAATTAAAGACCAGCAGCCAAATGTCCCCAGGTTAGGACTGTGCTGGTGTTGGACAGGGTCCTGCGGGCCCAGGCTGGATCTCTGGTCAGGTGTTGTGGGAGTTCCAACCACTGCCCACGGCGGTGAACCATGGCCAAACCAGATCAGCTGTCCACAGCGAGCTCAGCACTTCTCCGGGGACAGCAGAGCATCCTTCTGCTGATAAAAGTCATATCTCTCATTAGCACTAATTAGTGGCTGTCATTAGTGGAAAGCCCACACCCCTGACCAGAGGCAGGAGAGTGTACAGGACTGGGAACATTGGAAGATAAAGGATTTGAGGGTTTGGGTATTTTTTTCTGACACTGCAATGTATTCCTAACTTTTCCTGCTGATGTTTCCCTGCCGTGCAGGGATGTGCTCCTGGCAGGCTGAGGAGCCTCTACCAGCCCAGCTCTGCAAAGTTCTGCTCTTTTCCAAGGCCAGGAGGCTCATTTGCCTGTTTGGCTCACACTGCTCTGCTGGGAGCACCAGCCTTTGTTCCAACTTGCACTGACTGCTCAGGGCTGAGCTGAAAAGATCTAAAGACACTTTCCCTGAGCAAACAGCCTCCTCTCCAGTTGTGTAAGGCATTCACTCTAATAAAGCAGTGAGCCAAAAACACGGTGTAAAGCAGGAATACACCCAGAGCCAGAGCTCCTTTGGAGGCAGCTTCATGCTTGATCTTCCCTTGATCAGACGATTCCACAGCTCCCTCCAATGAGTTCTGATCAACGCCTTGGGCTGGCAGCAGAGCCAGTCCCAGCGAGGCAGCAGCTCCCAGAGAACTCCTCGGCTGACACCTGGTGGAAAAGCAGGAGCAGGGAGCTCTGTTTGAATGAAGCCAGCTTCAGCAGCCACCCTGTGCAGCTGCTCCCTCTGGGAAACATCCTCAGGATAACGGGGTATCCGAGAGCTGGAAGGCCAGGCTGCAAAGCCAGTGCTAGAAGAGATTTATTCCATAGTACATGTGGCCTTTCTCTTCTGTAAAGCAAAGTCTTCCTTGGTCTGTGGGGAGTCGGCAAGGGGGAATTGATTCGACTTTCATGCCCTAAAGAGAGCCAAGGCAGGTTGAATCCTTCACCTTGCAAGAGTGGAAAATCCCCTGTACCTCCCATCTCGGCAGTGAGAGGGAGCAAATAGAAAATCCCTGGGATGTACTTTGTTTCATGGGGCAAAACAGGCAAAGCAAGTGGTGCTGGAAAAGTTCTGTAGGTGTGAATTTGGGTCGATGGTACCAGTGGTGGATATGAATGGGGAGATGATCCTGCAGCATGGCATCTTCAAGTCACAGGGAGTTACTCCCAATGCTATCAGTAAAAAATAAAGCTTTTCCCATTACTGCCTTTTTCAGGCTTCTACGTGTAGTGCCAAGTTATTTACTAATATGTGCATGACTGACAGAAAATAAGGTGAAAACCTGCAGGGCTTGCTGTGACAAAACTGTGACCATATTAATGGGACAAACAAGCACTCTGTCAGGGCCCTGGGCAGAAGGAAATCCCAGCACTGAAGAATTTGAAAAACAAACCAACAAAATGTCTTTAATAACAAAACAGGCTCTTTTTACAGAGAAATCCTGACAGGAGGTTGAGCAGGGGTGTGGTGAAATGTTCTGAGGCAGCAACACTTCTGCACATCAATGTGGACAGTGCTGATCATGCTGGGCTCTGCTGCATCACTCCAGTTTTGTACAGTTTGGTCATTTAAATGGGTTTTTTTGTGCCCACCTGACAGCAAAGAGCACAGGAGAAGTGTTGAACACACGCTGTGCAGGTGCCTGGCTTCATTTCCCCCCTGGAGCGTTGCTGGCTCTTCCCTGCTCAGCCAGACACTGTTCCAGAGCTGCCATTCCATACAGGTTGGCCCACTCCATGCCATGGTGGGACAGGATCACATCCCTGCATTGCTCACTGGCTCTGGCCAGCTCCACCAGCACGCCCTGGAAGGCAGTGATGAGCTCAAAATCCACGGAGGCTGGAGCAACACGGGACAGCAACTGTGAGAGTCCTTCCAGCCAGCGTGCCTGGAGAGCAGCGTGTGGCAGCCAGGGGAACAGTGGGATGCAGCCAGCCAAGGCCTGCATTCCCAGGAACCAGAGCTCATGGATGTCATCCCAGGAGCTCACGTAGGAGGGTGACACAGCAACGGCCAGGCCATCGCTGCTGGGGTCTGCCTGGGCTGTGTGGGCCTGGGAGAGGAAGCGAATGGCAGCTCCAAAAAACTCCTTGGCAGATTGTGTTTCCTGAAGGGCTGGAAGAAAAAAAATGAATGACACAATACAGAGTTTAGTCACTCAAAGAAGGGCCCTGTGGTGGGTCTATGCGGAGCAGGACAACATCCTCCTGCCCTAGAAGTCTTCTAATCCCAGCACATGAGCCTGCTGAATGTTCCCTATATTCCTTGCTCCTGCAGATTATTGGTTTGTCACTTTTCCAATGACAACTGGACCAGTTTCCTTTCTATTTGCTTTCTCCAGCCCAACCTCCCAGCTCCTGGTCTCTGCCCATGTAGCACAATGTGGGCTTTGCCAATTGGAACTTCCTTTACCTGCTGACCCCGTGAGGATCCTAGCCATCATCAGTCCCAGAGTGGCAATGTTTGCTGCCAGAACCAGATGATGCTCCTGGGGCAGAAGAAGTGGAAGAGACTTCAGCAACACATCCATCAAGGAGGAAAAGGTTTTGTCTTGCCTAGAGAGAAAACAAACCCTGTGACACATTTCCTGAGCAGGGCTAGAAGCACCTGAAAATGTCAAGGGTAAATGCAGCACCAAAAACGTAATGAAATTGGGGTTGAAAAAGGAACATCCCTTTCTTCCCACTGCCAACCTCAAAGTCAGCTCCCACAGCTGTTACCTGACCAGGTCTGGAGAAGTCACAACCAGGTTAAGGAAAATCCCACACATGGTTTGGAGACTCATTTCAGTGCTTGTCAGAGGTGCTGGTGATGTGGACTTGGAGGTCAGAACCTTCCACTGCTGCAGGAAGTACTCATACAGCAGTGCTGGTGCCCCGTTGGAGACAAGGATATGCCGGGGCCTGTCCTCTGCTGTCAAATGGCAAAAGCCAGGCAGCAGAAATCTGGAAGGGAAAAGAAACTGGGAGCATGAGGTAGAAAGGGTCTAAGCCCTGCATTTACATCCATCTCAGGGGAAAAAGCCCCATGGAATTGACACCGCAGGGAGAATGAAAATAGAAAAAATATTCAAGCAGGTTTATGCTAAAATGCAACAAATGTGTGCTTAAAATGCTTACCTCAGAGCATCCTGGGGTAAGGCAGAGCCCTCGGTGCTGACCAGCTCTGCCTGGGGAAGATTCACAGCTGGACTTCCCTCCTTGAAAAGCTTCCTGGCATAATCAACAAGAAAAGGCAAGAGCTCACAGATTTCCTGCTTGAGGGAGGATGTCTCTTCTGCCATCCAGGCTCCAAGGATTCGAACAGAGGCAAAGATGAAAGGATCTTGTAGCTTCTCCTGTTTAACCTGCATGAAGAAAGCAAAGTGACACATTATTGTCACTGTACATCAACTACCACGGGTCTGGAAACCACAGTGGGCCAAGAGGCACAGTTTGCTTCGCATTGAGACATCCCCAAAACCTGCTCTTCATTAAAAGCCTTACATTACCTCTCTCAAATAGAATATCACAGCTCCAAATGCCTCCTCCATAATCCTCATGAGCTGCATTTTCTGCACATCTTCTAGCAGAGGGTTCTCTTCCCTCAGGCACTCCTGGATCCCCATCTCCATAAGGACATAGCAGGCTGTCACCACTTCTTTCTTCCCCTCCACCTCCACGGCATCTGGCTCCTCCAGGGTCAGGCGGACCTCCACACAAGCCAGGTTCACCAGCAAGGCCAGGAACTTGCTGCCAGCACTCCCTGCTGGGATCCACTCAGCCCCATAGGCCTGCACTAGGCTGGCTGCAAGCTTCAGAGCAGGGTCCCTCTGTGACTGGCTGAGTTTGCTGCCCAAAATGTCCCCCAGCCCTGTGTAAAGTCTGTGGAGGCATTCGGAGCCCTGTGAGTTCTCTGTGAGTGGAGGTGACAAGGGGACGAAGTGAGGCAGAACCTCACACAGCTCAAATTTGGTCATGTCTTCAGCCTTGAGAAAGTCACTGGAGAGCTTGCTGAGCACAGCCAGGAGCTGTGGAGCATCTCTCTGCCAGCACTTGGCCTCTGCTATGGCCAACAGCCCCACGAGCAGTGTGAGGGCACGGTCAGAGCTGTGACCACCGTTCAGGAAGGCCTGGCACAGGGCAGACACTGTCCCTTTGGTCACCAACTCCCTGGGGCCCCTAGCCGTGGCCAGGACAGCGCTGAGGCACTGGTACACATCATCAATCATGGATGTGCTGTCCGGGTCGCAGGGGGAAAGCAGGATGTCGTTGAAGGTCAGGATTTTGTTCAGGATCTGGGAGTGCCCAGCTAGCTCTGGGTCGGTGCAGAAGCAGGCCAGCAGGGTGAGGCCAAGGGCTCGGAAAGTGTGTGGGGGGCAGCCAGCCGGGGGCTGCCGGGAGGTCAGCAGGCGGGTCGGGAACGTGAATCCAATCGCATCGAAGATCTGGCGGCGGGTCTTGGCATCCACTTCTCCGGCTCTGACTGCTTTGGTCACCTGCGAGGCAAAACAGGGGTGAGCGAGAGCATAGCAAAAGGAATTGTAACGTTTATAGGATGGAACAGGCAAATCAGAAGCCAAAACAACTTTCATTAGTGCAGGGAAGTACCCACTGAGCTGGCACTTGGTCCAAGTGCTAATCCAGAGGTTTAACAGGGCGTTCCAAGAGTGTGGCAGCAGTGACTGACCCTCCACACACTCCGGTCAAGGCCAAGCTCCCTCGTTTTGCTCATGGGAACCCCAAGGCTCTGAAGCACCTTGCTCCGAAGCTCCCAATCCCCATCTCCCCGCGTCCCCCGGGCACTCCCGTGTCTAGCGGGGGGTTTGGCCTCCCCCTGCCCGCCCCTCAGGCGATTCCGCTGTTCCTTACCAGAAGCAGCGCTGCGAACTGCTCGCTGTCATTCCTCGCGTCTCTGAGCACACCGAGGCACCGCTGCAGCGTGGCGCGCCTGTCCCCGCAGTCCGAGGCCATGGCTGGGAAGCGCGGCGGAACGACTGGAGGGGAACACCGGCAGCCTCCTCTCAGCGCTGTCTCTCACGGCTCCAGCCCCCTCCTTCGCCGCTCCAGCCCCTTCCTCAGCCCCTTCCCTCACCTTTCTAGCCCTTTCCTCAGCCCCTTCCCTCACGGCTCCAGCCCCTTCCCTCAGCCCCTTTCCTCGCCGTTCCAGTCTCTTCCCTTACGGCGCCCCGCCCGCGGGCGCACACCGCCTGCATCCCCAGCCAATCCGCGCTCCGCTTCCGCGCCGCTGGCCAACCGCGTGCCGCCTTGTTGGGCGGTGCCTGAAGCCATCCCCCCGCGCGGAACTGTGGGCAAATCACCTGTGGCTGCGCGGCCTCGGCGCCCGCCCCGCCCGGTGCGACCGGGACCGGCGGGGGAGCGAGCGGCGGCGATTCGCGGCTCCGCAGCCCTGGCACCGCCCGCACGGCCGGACCCAGCCCCGCTGCGGGGAGGCGGCGGTTCAGCTTCCGGGTGAGCGTGCGCGGGCGCCGCCATGGCCGCGGGGCAGGAGGCCGCGGTGCCCCCGGGCCCGCCGCTCTGGAGCCCCGGCCGCGCCCGGTGCCCGGTGCCCGCCTGAGCTCGCCGAGGAGCCGCCGAGGAGCCGCCGAGCCTCGCCATGCGCCCCTGGTACGTACCTGCCGGCGGCACGGGGCGCTGCCGCCTCCCGCGGGGTTCGGGCCCGGCGCCGGGAGCTCCGTGCCGTGGGCTCCGGCCGGGAGGTGCGGGGATCGCGGGTCTGGGGTGGCGGAAAGTTTCTTCAGGGACCTGTTGGCTGAGCGGGTGCGGGGTTCACATCTCCCCCCGTGAAGTTTGCCTCCCGCGGCTGTTCCTGCTCTGCTGCGGACGGTTGAGTGAAATTCCTCGAGGTGTAACAAGCTCTGAGTGCTTGAGCCGCGCTGGTGGTTCTGGATGTAACAACATTCCCTGTAACAGCATCCCCTTTGGATTCTTCCGAACTGGCAGATTTAATGCTATTTAGTGCCTAGTGATGCATCATTGCTGCCTTAAAATAGATACTATTTGTTACCTGTGAAATAATTAATGTTCTCCTATCGCATCACCTAGAGATAATTTACATTTAATTAGCATATGAGGCTGTTAAATAACCTTTGGCATTAGAAAGGCAGAGAAGTTTGGTGATCCTTGCCCTTTGGAGCAAAATAGGAACCAAACCAGGGCGTTAGCTTCCAGTTTCCCAGCGTTGCTGTATTCTCGTTTCCCTGTTTCTGGCTGGCACCAGCCAGCACGGACGTGCCTGTGATGACATCGCTGGGCAGATGTGCAGGGGTTGTCAGTGCCTGTGTTATCCTCGTGCTGCTGCCTGGGTGTCCAATCCTCGGGTGTGTTTGAAACTGAAATTTCCTAAACGCCTGTTTGGAATCCAGTGGACAGCCACTGTGATATCAGACAAAAAATGGGGTCTGGAGGAGAAAACCACAAGGGCCAGGCTCTCTGCACTCAGCAATGGGAGCTGTGCCATTACAGATTTCATTTTGGTATCAGGCATTGATAGTTCCTTAGCAACAGCTGGACTAATCACAGCAGATAAGGCATTCCTTTTCCTGCACAGATGCTCTGTTCACTTTGCACTGTTGCTGGATCTGTGTAGAAACACTTCAGTTGCCACTGGATGTTTTGTGTTTCATTCCCTACGTGTTTCTAGAACCCCGCTGCTGCCCACAAAGGCCATGGAGAAGAGGTTGGAAGCCAAGTTCAGCATCAGTGCCCGGTTCCTGTCCCGATACTGCCTGGGAAAAGCTGTGAGGGAGCTGGGAATTCTGCAGCTATTCTACCTGTGCACTTGCCTGTGTGCCTTGTGCTCCTCTGCAGGTGACTCTTGTGTTTTCTCTGTTTTTTTATGGTATTTATCCCTCTCACTTGTTTAAAATATTGAGAGAAAAGTGAAATTACTTGCTGATAGAGATTGTGGGATTGTTTGTTTATTGGTTTCCTTTTTAATTGCTTTTTTAAACTAATAAACCAAAGCTGTTGTTTATTTTAAACCAAACAAAACGCTAAATGAGCTCTCAAAAGTGTAGCCTGCATCTCAGAACGAGCTTTTTCTGACCTTAATTTTTGACAAAAGGAACAAGTGATAATCTGAAAAATAATTTAGGGAAAGCAACTTGGAAAGGCAGGAATGTCTTTTACCCCTAAGATGTTTAACACTCTCCCCAAGAGCAGTGTGTCAGAAGTCTTTATTTGCCTACAGGCAATGGTTATGTTTGTTTTTTTTATTTCCTGTTCAAACTTGAGTAACCAACCTCCTGCTCAGGTATATAACCAAGCTGGTGTCTTGGATGGAAGTTTTCCTTTAATGGATTGTGTGGTGTTTGGTTTGGGAAGGGGGTTGGTTTGCTTTGTTTCCCAGTTAGGTGGATGTGTTCTCCAGGCAGCTGCCGCATCCCTGTCGTGTTACTGGACCTTCCTGGACAGCTCCCAGTGGCAGATTTGATTAAGCTAATGAGCTGTGTGGCCTTAATCAGTTAATTTAGACCCTGGAAAGACATGTTTGTATTCCTGGTCCTAGCAAAGGATTGTGTGTTTGAATGGTGATTGTTTTCCTTGTCAACTGGGCTTCCTGTGTTCATTTCCTGGCTTTAGGAATTTCTCGGAATTTTAGAGTTAGAGCTCCTATGAGACTCTCAGAGGGTGTTCTAGACAGTGTTGGTGTGTTTAGGGGCTCCTCTACTTCAAAGAGTTAAAGCCAGGAATCATAGAATCGTTAAGGCTGGAATGGTGCAAGTCTGAGATCATCAAATCCAATGGTTAAATGGGTGAAGATTCCGTTAAATTAAGGGTGTTGCTTGTGCAGAAATAAATATAATTATATGGACACAGTTGCCCCGATGTGGACACTTTTTCCATTGCAGAGTTTTTGTTATTTTGAGCTTGTTTGTGTCACTCAGGCAGCAGAGTTTGTGAGGCTGAGGAGGAGTTATGGCTGCCTAGAAATGAGCGTGGTCATGTGGAGTTACGCAAGGGGGACTGTGTTGACATAACTGACTGACGTGTGGCAGGTTTAAAAAGTCCACAGAGTCAAGTATTTAATCATTAATCTGGTATCAGGCAGGATTAACTGCCTGGGCAAGTCTGTGAACCTGAGGTTATTAATAGAAGCTGTTCCTGTTCCATTCCCCTGCTGCTCAGCAAAGCTGTGAGCTGCATCCCTGGGACAGGAACTCCTGAGTTCCTGGGAAGAGCAGTGTTTTCTGCACTGATGTGACAAAAACAATGTGGAAAAGTGACTAAGCACACCCACTGTGCAGGTGTCTTGTGACTTGTGTGGTGCTGAGCTTAGGAGGGAACTCATCCTCAGGAATGTTCCTGCTTTCCTGCCAGTTTCATCTGCCAACAGATGAAATGCAAGTGTAGGCTAAAGATCTCTGTTTTCTCCTAGGGAACTTCGAGTTATCTGAATGTTTGATGCCCACCAAAGGCCATGGAACTTGAAAATGAAAAGTGAAAATCAGTATGTCTCTGTGGAAAATTCACATCTGGCATGCTGGGCTGGCATGCTGGGAGTTGCCTGTTCACTTCTGTCATTCCTGAGAGTTATCTGAGTTTTAAGCTGTCCATGCATAGCAATTCAGAAAAACATACTGGTTAATTTCAAATAAACATGTCCCAGGTGGGCATTAGCAGAGTTCTGGAAATGAAATGTGGCCAAAATATTATTCAAATCTTGTTTTAGCAGCGTGTTAAAAGAGAAGCAGAATGCTCTCAGCATGGTAGTGTTGTGTCATCCAGGATAAGTCATGGCTCTGACATGCTGAGGAGATGTTTCTGGGGATTCAGGCTTTACATTTTAGATTAATAAATAAACTTGTGTTATGTAGTGATTTGTCACAAGAGATATCTTCCCTGGGAACATTTTTCTCTTAAATATGCCTCATTCTGTGTGTGCTCCAGTTCTAAGCGTGGTACTAGAAACTGCTGCTGAACTTCACTGCTTCTATATCAAGCCTTAATTTGAGTGGTATGTGTGAGCCAGGGCTGACATCTGAGGAGAGATGGATGAGTAGTGATGGAGGAGGAGGGGGAGGGATTTTAGGAATGTGGAAAGCATCACATTTTCTTCATGCTCAGGATATATTAGGGACGGTGATTCACCTTTAACAGAAAGGAACTTTTGTAGGCAAAATGTGGATCTGAGTGGATAAGATCCTGTTGAAATTCACAGGAATGGTGTAATTCTTCCATTTGTTATTGTTTCTCCAAGTCTGGAGAGTGTGTGTGTGCGCATACACGTGGGTTTGGTGTGTACACACGTTCCATACTGCATTCTAATTCCAGACCCATCAGGTTGGTGCCAGGTGCTGACAGTGGTATCAGGAACTGTCTGTCCAGGCATTTCACGTGTGATGAGGTTGGCTGTTGCCCTGGGCACACAGATTCCCTGTCTGTTCTCTCTCCAAGGAAGTGCTGTGTGTTGATGAGGTGTGACAAGGGTGCTGAGGATTTTGAAGGTGCTGATGTCAACTTCTCTTGCTTGTTGAACATTTGCAGAGTTTCATTTACAAGTTTCATTGCTAGAATGAGGAGCTTCTCCCCCTTCTACACAGTGGTGGGTTCAGACACCCACAGAGAGCTCTGTCCCCTATGACTTGGTCACTGATCTCACATGCATTCTTGATCAGAATATTGTAATTTGAATTCAGACTTTATTTTAATGGAGAGAAAAGTTCTGCATTTGTGTTGTGTTCAAGAACTCCATTCTTCACAGGCAGGGAGCCAGATCTGGGGCATATTCTCCAGCTGCACAACTCCCAGTCCAGCAACACTGTTTGTAAAGTAATCTTCCAATGACCTATTATCGTTTGGATGCTGAACACAGCACAGTGTAACAGTCCCATAGGTCATTAGGCTATTTTTAGGGAGTCCTTAATCTGCAGAGCTCTGAATTTTGGAAGCCTTTAATCCATTGATCCCTGCAAGCACTCGAAATTTTCATGCTAAGAAAAAAAAAATCCATATGCAAAGCAATTGCTGCATGACTGCAGAGCTGAGACCTGAAGTGACTTGACTCTTAACAGAAATTATGTCAAATGTTTGGGAGTTTTTAATGAAAAACACTATGCCAGGGTGGGTGGCAAGGCTTTGCCTTGTTCTAGAAGCTGTAACAACTTCCCAGGTGGAGCAAACTCAGTCAGAATAAGCAACTGATGCCAGATATCAGCATGGAAGCATTAAAAATGCCTCTGTACTGTGCACCAAGTTAGCGTCACTGTTTGCAGTGTTTTCATTCTAGGCAGACTATGGGCAGAGAGACAAGGCCATTACTGGTTAGAGTAAAGAACTGCACTTGGGATTTCAGGGTTCAGTTTCTGGCTCTGAACTTGCTGTGTGACCTTGGTCTCTCTGCTCAATCTGTGCCTTATGGGCTCCTCTGAAACAGGAATGTTTCTGTCTTCACTTCTGTTGCTGTAGATGGCTTTAGCTCCATCCCTGTTGGAAAGGGTGGTGGAGGCTTAGGTAGGAGGAGCAGATTGTTCCTTAAAATCTTGTTTAAGTACTGGATACAGAGGCCAGGTGGAGATTCTGAGAAGTCAGATTTACTTTCCTATATTCTCTCTCCTGTGTTGCTCCTGTGCCCCAAATTCATCTTGACAATAGCAATGAGATCTATTATCCACTGCTTTAAAGGACTGATAATTGTTTCTTTGTCTTCACTTCTCTTTGCCAGATGCAAACTGGAACAGATCTAAATGCGAGCTGGAGAAGATCCTGCTTGGTGGCCGTTTGAGATCGTGGGCAGGTGACCATTTGCAGCTTCTGGAAGGGTTCCATACTCTGAGCTCCTGTCAGACCACTTGCTGCCAGCACCCCACCTGTGATGCCTTTTGGTTCTTGGAAAATATGTGCATCCAGGTGAACTGCACTGTGCCTGGCACGTGTCAGGCCAACAAGACTGGCTTTTTGGATTCTGTTTTGGTGTTTTTAAAGAAATCAAAAAGCACAGAGCACTTGTTAAACTTTCATATGGAAGGTGACATGAAGACTTGGAGTCACAAGTGGTTGGACTGGGACATCCCTCTCCAGAGGCAAAAAAGACTGCAGAGATCACTCCAGAAGCTGGCAGGTAACAGGGTACAACTCTTGAGAAGGGATCTGGCAGACAGCTCCAGAAGCAGTCAGAGTGAAACAGAGCGCTTGAAAGATCAGGTCCTGAGACACTTAGTGGCAGACAGAGCTGCTCCTGAGAAAGAAAATCAAAAGCAAGACTTGCTGAAAAATGGACAGAATCCAAGAGAACAGAACCCCAGAAGCCCACTCCCTCCTAAGAGCAATAATGTGAACGGATCACAGGATGCCAATGGTGACTTGCCCCAGGTAAGTGTGGTTGCTGGGGCTGGAGTGGGGCTGTCTGGGACAGCTGTCTCCCTCCTGAGGCTGCCTTTAGGCAGATTTTGTCTTGAAACTGCCCAAGTGATGGGATTCCTTTACAGGTTACCACTTTTCAGCTTCCTATCAACAAGGCAAGGCCAGTGGTTTGGGTTTTTATTTGGGTTTTGGGGTAGGTTTTCCCCCGCCTTTTCTTGGCTGGGATAAACTGTCTTTAAGTGGGAAGGTGAGGCAGGATGGGGTCCATGATAATGCTTATCCTCTGTATAATCACACACTGTGTTTGCCAGATGAGAAGGAAAGGTGAGATGTGCTATCAGTGGAAAGTGTCTGGGAGTTGAAAACTGTTGCCTGTAAAAGTACCTCTTTAGATCCACACAATAAAATAAGCTGTTTTCATTTAAATGCTGAATCAAGGCAGTTAAATACATTATTTTATGGAGTCATGCACAGAGCTCACAGTGTACTTTGATGTCAGTCTGCTTGCTAGTGTTGGCATCTTAATGCCAAATGTTCTGTTTTTAAGAGTGCTCCAGTTTCTCAAATCCACCAAAGCTTACCTTGGCACTGTGTGAATGAAATCAGTTTAGTCTCTACTCCAAACACATACAGTGTTAAGCCAGTAAATCTTGATTTTAGAGAGAATTTGGCACGTCTGAATTGTTAGGTGATGTTTGTATTTTTACATCAGCAGCTAATTTTTTGAGCCTTATCATACAAAAAAGCCTGGGCACTCACAATGGTGGAATAGAATTCTACTTTGTGGAACTGTTCCTGAAATAGCTTTTGCCATGTTTCAAGGATTTGGCACTGTACAGAACTGGTGCCTCTGGTTCTGGAAATGACTGTATTTTTCTCCCCATGTATTCAAATCCTGATTGCAGGTAGGGCTGTGACTGCCTGAGCCACCACCCTGGAGCAGGATGTGGCAAGCAGCCAAGGGACACAGCTGAGAGCTCCCGGGCAGCCCGGGTGACACGTGTGAAACCAGGCACTAAAACTTCACAAATGTTTGATTTTCCAGACCCCCCCGAGCATTCAGGGCTGACTTGAGCTCAGCTTTCTCTCTCCTCTGCAGTGCTGCAGCATTTCCACCCTCCCTGTTCTTTCCTTCTCCTAGCAGTTGAGCTGAGCAGGGTGACCCCATTCTCTCAGCTGTCACACATGTGAGGAGACATCTTCACAACCACTCTTAAATGTCTTCTCTTGCTCTTGGGGAACAGCTTTTACATCTCCCTGCCTGTGCAGTTTGCAGTGTTGCTTTCCAAATTATCCTGCTATTACTGTCCAGTGTGTGTCTAGTAAACTGGTTGCAAATATTAAATTACACTGATTAATCAGCTTCTGAATATTGTTGAACATCCAGGATTTCCCACATTTAGGAAGTGCTCCCTTTGTCATTAATGTGCATTGTTGGATGTGTGCTGGGGAGGGTTTTTATTCTCCTTGGTGGTTTTTGCTAGTAAAAAAGTCTATGTCTCTTAACAAAATACAAGTTCATCAAAATAAAAACTTCTTACAAAAGTATAGGTCTCTGATGGAATTCCTGGCAGTCACATTTCTGAGGTTGAGG
This sequence comes from Lichenostomus cassidix, assembly GCF_008360975.1. Taxonomy (NCBI): domain Eukaryota; kingdom Metazoa; phylum Chordata; class Aves; order Passeriformes; family Meliphagidae; genus Lichenostomus; species Lichenostomus cassidix. The sequence continues at coordinate 2,844,883 of NC_139503.1, read as the reverse complement.
ATGGAGTTTTTCAGGAGAAGGAAAAGTTAAAATACCCACCTGGGCTAATTCTGGGATTATTGAACCATCCAACTTTACCTACAAAATGCAAACCCAGCTCTGCAGCTGTCCTTGCACTTCAGATCCAAGAGCAGTTTAATGTGAGCCAAGGATTCATCATTGGAGGCTGTGTTCTTGGGACATGGCCAGACCTTGCAGGAGGGAGATATTCCAAATTGGCTTGGTTATGGCCAAAAATGAAGTTACACACATGCTGAAATCAGTAGAATTTCATCTGGACTAGATTTGGCCCAATCCATGGAGCACATGGCTGGGTGTTTAATGCAGTTCTTTAGGAAGGGTTGAAAGATGGAGACAGTACTGGATCATACTGGCCAGTCACACCTGGGAGCATCAAACACCTGAAGTAGGAAAGGACATTTGAAATCAAAGTGCTTTTTCTCATCTGCTGCTGCTGAGCATTGAATGTGTGGAAGGCCAATCTTTTCCTTTGCTCCTGCAGGCTCAGAGAGAAGGAGAGTGACAGTTTTGGGAAAACATTGCCTCTATGGGTTATAATTTTCCTCTTGCAGTTCTGATGGCTCCACAGCCATCTGCAATGGCATTTGCTAATGTGCAGTGAGCATTAATTTGTGGTTTTACTGTATCCATGCTGTGGAACCAGGATAAACCACAGTGCATCCTGCTCATCATCCCTTAACTGAGGAAGGGAGATCTGTGCTTTTCCATTAAAGTGAATGACATTTGCCAGGCACCAATTTTTTTCTGTCTCGTTGTAGAATTCCTTGTCAGTTTTAAAATATAGGAACACATTTAATAACCAGTCAGGAGAAACATATAAGTGCAGCACTGCTGATGAGCAGGGCTGCTGCAGCACTGCAGCAGCTCTGCAGACAGACTGGGAAAGGCTGGAGCAGGAGTGTTGCAACAGAGCCAGAGAACTCATTCCTACCCTCACATCAAGCCCCGTTTGGCTCTTGCTGCCACACTTCCTGCAAGTGCTGGGTGCTTTTCATCCACGAGGAACAAGGAAATGTCTCTCTTTACCACCAGCACTAGCTCTGTAATTGTTTGTGACATTAACCACATTTTAGTGTCTTAAGAGTCTTCACAGATGTGGCACTTACTGCAGACAGCAAGGACACCATCTAAGCTGAAAAGAACCCATTTTGTAAATTCAGACTAGGTCTATTTAAATGAAAAAATAAAAGAAAATTCCAGGACAGAGGTGTTTTTCTCTCAAGTAACTTGGGCTTAGCGTGGATTCTGATGCACAGGGCTCCTCTACTCCCTCTAACAGACATGAGACTCTCAGACAAGGACACCAGGTCATTTGTCTTGGGCCAAAGGCATTTAGGGGTTGGAATCAAAATTGTCTGAGGCTCCTGTGTTGACTCAGGCCAACGTGTCACTTCTCTGTATTTTTTAAGCTAATAAGATAGGACAGCTGGCAAACTTCTAGTCTCCTTGTCATTTATCCCCAAGAATGAAATAATCTGTTCTTTGCTTTAAAGAATTCAGAGTTATGGAGCAAAGATAAGAAATGTCTCAGCTCGCAAGCATTAGAGGCATTTTTGACTGTTATGTTGCCCCAGGCAAAGCTTATCTAATTCGTGCTCTCCACAGACATTTGGCTGTCAATTCATCCTGAAGACTTTTGGAAGGAAGAAGATCTCTCTTAACTGTAAAGTGGGGGTTTTTGGGGAATTAAAAGTGAGTCAAGAAAGCATTCAGCTCACTGGAAATAATTACCAAGCAAAATGGGGACTCTGGTGTGGCCAGCGGGTGAATGTGGATCTCCTGGGTGTTCTTTGTGACTCTTGGTTTTGTGACCCTTCTGGGTTGATTCTTGAGAAGCCAAAAGTGGTTTCCCATAGTGGTGGGAAGTCATGGAAGCATTCTGCTCCTGTGCCTTTCCTAGAGTCTGTCTCACTTGAGTTCCTGCCTGGTTGTTCCCCTCTTTGTCCTGCCAGCACTTCAAACTTTATCTTGGGAAAAGGGAGTCAGTACCCTTTGCAGTTGTCAGTGAGTGGAAGGTGATACAGCCTGGGACAGCCAGCTGTCCTGATGCCACAGATGAAGAACAGCATGCCAGATTTTGCCTGCATGGATTCCAAAGAATCCATAGTTTTGTTTGAGTAAGCCCATTAACAAGTAACCAAATAAAGGAAGGCAGCTTATGTCTGTTGCACTAACAAATAGTGTTTGATTCACTGGTCCATAAAACTCAGATGCTAATCAAACAATTATTTTACATTCTATGAGCAAAAGTGAGCTGAGATGAGAGGAAATTATTTGCCCAGGGCTGAAAAAAGCCCCTTGCAGAGAAACCTTCAGTGCTGCTCCTGGCTTGGCTGGTTGTTCAGTGTGTGCAGCACAGCTTTATTTTTACAACCATCTAGTGTTTTCTAAAGCCCAGCCCATTCACTGACAAGGATGTTGCCCACCATGGTCTGGAGTGTTTTCCCAGTTCCTGTTTCCTGGACTGAATGCCAACAGTATGGTCTAAAAGCTGGAGTATATTTCCTCCAATATGAGCTTTTAATCACTCCTCTAATGGGGAGTAGTGGTGGGAAATTCATCTCCAAAGCACTTTCTGAGTCAAAGGTGGTAAATTGCTCCATTTAAAATATTTAGCAGACGTTCTCAAAATAGAGTTAGCTAAAAAAAAAAAAAAGTGCTACACACATGGACTTCATGGTGGAGGGTAAATTGTCAGGAGTATGGCCTGGCAGGCTAGGAGCTGGAATGGGGCTAGGTAAAAGGAATTTTCTGAAGAAAGAAAGGAAATTGTTCCTCTGATTATTTTCAATCAAGTAGCTCATCCTGTGTGGATGTGAGCAAACTTTGTGCCCTCCAGCTCCTCTCCTTGCCCCACCAGCATCTCCTGGGATAGGCATGCAGGGGGCTGTGTGTGTGTCAGTTCACCTTGCTTTGAAGAGTAATTCCAAAATAAATATCCTCTTGTTGCAACAATTCAGTTATTACATAAAAATGCCACTGCAATCCTCCTGTTTTGTGCTGGCCAACTGCATGGCTTCAGGAAAAGGAAATCACAGCCAAAGTAAATGAATCCCAGTTTGTGGTTCCTGTTTTAGGGGCTATCTTATCCCACCTCTCTGTTCTTTTAGTCCCACTCACTGCAGTTTTGAACCTGGATTGTCTTGTCATGTTTGCCACATCAACAGCCTTGGTACTTAAGATGCTGTAGCTAAATCTGGTAACTGGTGTTCAGCTGAGGTAGAAATGGCCTGTCAGCTGTGGAGGAAGAACATGGAGAAACATTTCAGTAGAGAGAAAAGGAAGCAGTACAAATTCCTGCTTCTGGGAAAACAATCCAGGGATTTTTCAGCCTCCCTAACTGGAGGAGGAGAAGGGCAACTTAAAACTGACATTCAATATTCAAGCAAAACTCAGACAGCTTTTTCCCTTACAGATCCACACAGGAACATCTGCACCAGAACCATCAGTGCTGGCTACATTCTCCAGTCCTGCAGCACAGGGCTTGACAGCTCCAGGGAAGACTGAGAAGCTTGGGCAGCCTGATGATGCCCATGCCCACTCCTCTGAGGCATTGCCCACAGCCAACCCTGTGCCCCTAAAAAGCACAGCGAAGGCACAGGTGGTGACTCCTGTGCCCAGTGGAGTCCCCACAAATGGCAGTGTTCCTACAGCCCAGACCAGCACTGCTGCAGCCCCAAGCACTGCTGCCACCACGCCAGGTGAGGACTCCAGCAAATGTCACCTCTTCAGGCTTTTTCAAGCCACGGCAGCGTGGAAAAATTGGAGATAATTATGGTACCTTGGAGAAAACAGCGAGGTACCTGTGTCAGCACATGTGCTGTCGGACCCCAGTGACTCCTGAGGTCTGGGAATGGGACTTGGGCATCATAAATCTGCATGTGACCATTGCATATGAGGACAGCTGGAAAGTAATGAGGATATCTTAATTCCCAAAGTGAAAGCTGAGACGTGATGTGGGGCAGAGTCCTGGGAAGCATTTTTCCAGTAGCCTTGGCACACTGCTATCCATCAAATCAAGCAGAAATCTTAATGTCTGCTCAAGAAAGGGTGTAACTGATTATTTTCTGTCCCTGAAGTGTCACTGCACAGTTCAGCCGTGGAGAACAGTGTACTTGGCTGTTAGCCCGTGCTTTGCTTTGCAGCATGACGATGTTTCTGTTCACACTGGTATTTCCTAAAACAGACTGTTGAAAATGCATAAAGGCCAAAATGCCCTTTGGCAGCTCTGTTCCCTCACTCAGGCTGTCAGCTCTCCCTGCAGGGATGGCTGTGCACAGGGAATGGTGTGTACTGCTCGTGTGGTGTCTCAGAATTCAGTTAACCCAGTTTGCTGAAGGATTCACAGCTGAATTTCGTTTGAATTTAGGGTTCCTTTCCCTTACAAGGGAACAAATGGAAAGTGTAAGGGAAGCACTGCATCCAGAGATGTTTTTGGCAGGAAGCTCATTGGCTGCCTGTGCTGACAAGTTAATGGTTTTTTTTTAAGGGCTTACCCCAGTTAAAACTGGAAAATATACTTTAAACATCTTCATTGGCTTGTCTTGGAAGACTAACATAGCCAGAGCCTCCTCATCTTGCAATACAAAGATGATATAAAGAGTAGTTTTACCAAACTAACAGATTTTTTCAAGTTTTTTTGTCCATTTATCTGGGTTTTGTTTTTCTTTTTTCCTACTGAGATTGGATTGCTTTTTGCTTTGGAACTCTTTGCAGGTGAAAGGTTGAGGTGGTATTTGAGAGGGGGGGGAAAGGTGGTTAATTCCAGTAGCTACTAAAATTGGAAGGTAGATAAATAATAGATAATAAAGGTAGAAAAATAGCTAAATGTTTAAGGACCCTTTTTCTTATCTTTTTTAACTTGAATTTTTGGTGCATACCTCTGAACATTGTCTTTGACAGGGTCAAACTAAGGAAAGCATATTTTCTATGCATAATTCCCAGGTCCAATAATAAAAAGACAAACATAAAGCAAACGGGAAAGGAAGAGGTGAATGAGGAGGCTGAGAGGTGCTTTTAAGAAATGTATTTAACTTGCTGGTTATCTTAATGCTAATAAAAAGCAGGAAAAATTATGTCCCTAGCCATAGTTTTCAAGGTTACCCTGTAGTCTTTAAAAACAGCCTGTCAGTTTATTTGAAATGGAGTGGCAAGAAAATTCTTGAGCGGGGGTGGAAAAGAAAATATAAATAAAAGGTCCAAGTTTGTATTTTGAGCTTCCATACCCAGAGTGGCAGCCATGCAGGTTTAAAAAAAAAATCCCTTAGCCCTCAAGCAGTTTTTCAGAAAAGAAATTCTGTGGATTCTTTATATATTTGTGAAGCTCTGGAATTGCAGTTTGGAAGTAGCAGTGTTTGTCTTGCTGTGCCATGAGCCTACAGCCAAGATCTCTGCCAAAAAGCTGTCAAGTAAAACCCTTCCCATCCTGCTGGACCTGGGTGAAGAGATTCCCCTGTGCAGGGCTCGAGGGCCACATTTCAGCACAGTTTCTGCAAAGAGAGAGGTGACTGAGTAATTTTGGGCTTGTCTAAAAATTGTAAGCCCTCATTAGTGCTTTTGCATTAACTAGGAGGGCAAAACCTGAAAAAGGAGCTGTGTTGAGGAACAAAATGTTTACAAAATTTGTAGCTGGGGTTTATTCCATAAACTGAAACCAAGGTGGATTTATGTACGTAATAACTTTTTTCTTGCTCCTCTCCCAATTCTGTGTTTGTCCCTCTCAGCTATGAAGGAGCTGGTGGTTTCTGCTGGAGACAGCGTGGAAGTGACCCTGCCAAAGAATGAAGTTCAGCTGAACGCGTTTGTGCTTCCTGAACCACCCCCTCGTAAGGCTTCCCTGGGAACTCTGCTAGGGGTTTGGGATGGGAAATGGCAAACAGGCATTATGTATGGCATGAAATAAGGGCAGTCTTGAAAATGTCTTTTGCCAGAGAGCACTTTCCTGTAGAGATTTTTCATACTCTCATGCTGCCTCTTAGAGAAAATAGACACAAAAAAATGGAAAGTGCTACAAAGCCAGTGGATTTGGGAGATGGCACATTCTCAGGGGGGTGTGTGAGGAAGAAGTGGATTTTCAGCATCTATTCTTGATATTTGCTGATGGGAACTGAGGTGTATTAGCAAGCGATCAAAACCTGAATTGGGGTGTTTGCCTGCTGGGGAACACATTCTGTACGCTCCTCATTTCATCATGCAAATTGTTGGCAGATATTTGTAAAGTTCCTGTCTTGACTCTGTCCTCTGTGGCAGTGGGAGCTGCAGAGGAGAGGCAGATGTGTTCCATGTTGTGAAGCAGCAGGGATTGATTCATTCCTGCTCAAAAATTGGCGTTCCTGTGTCTGTAGGATCTGAGGGTGTGATGAGGCTTTTCTCTCTTATTATACCGGAACTGTGATTGTTCCAAAGCTCTTTATTGCCTTAGAGGCTGAAAGATGGGGTTTGACTCCAGAGTAAATGAGTTTAGAAGCACAGATTGTCTCTTTTCCTGGGTGTATTCCCAAAAAACCGCAGCCCAAGCTGTCTCATTTCTCCACAGTGCAGCAGAATGTGCCTTGTAAATGTTTAATACCTTTGCAGTTCTTTAGCATGGCAGAAAGATATGCTTTGAAAACAAACATCTGGACCTTTTTTGTTTTTTTAAGGAACCACATATTCCTATGAGTGGGAGTTGATTACTCATCCAAAAGACTACAGTGGAGAAATGGAAGGGAAGCACTCCCAGACCCTGAAGTTGTCTAAGGTAAAGCTTTTGCTGCTGCATATCCTGTTGTGTTAAATGCCAAGTGGAGAAGATGGGGACCCCGACAGCCAGGAAAGACTTGTATGGGATTTCAGGATGAATAGGAAATTGGATGATGGGCAGGCAGCCAATATTTGACTGCAAGCCCTCTTCTGAGGCTCTTAGAAAAAGGAGATTGATCTGGCACGAGGGAAAGAAGAAATTGATTTCAGGAGGTACAAGCTGCCTACAAGCAGTGTGACAAGGCACACAAATGGCACAATTTAACTGTAGCAGGGGGTGGGAATATTCCTGGAGCAGTGTGGTGGTCTGGTTAGGTCTGAGCCTTGTACTTCCCACTGGAAGAGGGACTTGCTGCTTCCATTAATGAGAGCCCTGGAATACCTCATGGCATATCTCTGGCTGCTGCTTTTAGACAAGCTCTAATGGGAATGGTTGCCAGTTCCTGCACGTGGGATTATGAACAGGGAAATGACTCTAAGTACTGTGAATATACAGTTCTGTGTTTGAGACATTCCTTTGAACATCCTGGGTTATACTGCACTCAGAAAAAAAACCTACAGGCTTTAGTGAGGATATCATGCAGAGCCAAGCTTTTTGAAAGGAGTGTGCAGATCTCTGTCAGGGTTTCAGCCTTTTGGGTATTAAGATTGTTATCCAGCACCTGGTCCTTCACCCTCTCATTTTGGCTCAACAGTGAATGGTGAAGGGGTGACTGCCTGGCTCATGTCACCTAGAAAGAAGAGAAGAAACACTTTCATTTATGAAAACACACAAGAAGAGATTTTCTTCTTACATGTAGCCTTTCTCACCTCAAATGCAATCTGCTAGTACAGATTCCTGTGGCCAGACAACCTGAACTAATCTCTGTTATCTCTTTTCTGTTCGCCTGTTGTTGCTGGGAAATAAAGCTTGACTGACAATCCTGTGGCAGAGAGAAATATGAATCTTTGGTTTCTGCATAGCCATTGTAAACTAAAATATGTGTAATACCATTTTGCCCTGGAAACCATCCTTTGCTGTGTATGCAGAGGCTGAAGCACAATTACTTGGCTGCTGGCACAGGAACTTGACCTTCCAATAAATCCTGACAAGATGCCACCAACCTGTAGGTAAATAATCCTTTGTGTTTGTTTCCAGCTTACTGTTGGGCTGTACGAGTTCAAAGTCGTCGTCAATGGGGAAAATGCACACGGAGAGGGATATGTGAATGTGACAGTGAATCCAAGTGAGTGGTGGGATTGGATCTTTCCTTGACTTCACCTGTCTCTGACAAGCCAAGAGATCATGTATCATGGGGCTTGGTTATTTGACTAGTCCCTGGTTTAGCGTGGTGATAATTCATTGTGCTGTGAATTTGCTATGTGTGTATATATAAATATACAGAGATATATGTATGTGTTAAATAATTTCCTGAGATGGGAAGCTATTGCTATTACACAGCTATTTTTGCTCTACTGTATCAAGCCAACCACTCAATAAAAAAGCTGAAATCCTGATAGAGAAGTGCTCAGCAAACACCTCGCCCTGAAAGGCCACTGCTTCCATAAAAGCTAGCTACAGTCTGGCAAAAAGCTTATAGCAGCAGGAGCAAAAACTGAAGAGAAGCCAGAGCTTTGAAGCTCCTTTGGAGGTTCTTTTCTTCCCTGTCCAGTAAGCAATATCATTCCCAGCCACAGGCAGGTTAAGTCAAATCTCATTCCTTATTGTAAGACGTGGTTTGCAGATGAGCTGGTGGAGATACAGCAGCTTGTGCTGACTGCCTCATTTTTTAGATGGCCCATGTAAAGAGACAACCACAGGTTTCAATAAAATCCCTTCATTTTGCAGTCTTCAGCAAGACCTTTTCTACAACCTTTGTGGGCAAAGAACGGCTCTTGCACTCCTTAAATTAGCAAGTGTGTGTGGCTGCTCTTCTGGGTGCTGTGGCTGATCATTTCCTTATAAGCAGTGACTCTGCAGCTGGCAGCATGCACCAAAATCCTTCACTTTTCAGAGCAGCAGCCGCACTGTGGCAAGAAGCTGTAGGTGCTTGACCCAGTAGGGGAAAACTGATGCAATGCAGCCGTCCCAGAGCACTGGTGTGCTGCCAGTTCACCTCCACACTCTTTGAACCCCCTTTTGGTAGCACTGATTCCCCAAGTTGGTGCAGAACATGCTGGAAGCATAAATCACTGTCACGGATAGTTTTGCAGTTCCTTGGCCAGGGTTTTCTGTCGTGACCTGCCTGTAGTGTCATGGTAACAGCTGGGTTGTTGTTGCAGAGCCCAGGGTGAATCAGCCTCCTGTTGCCATCGTGTCCCCACAGTTCCAGGAAATCTGCCTGCCAACCATTTCCACTGTTATCGACGGCAGCCGTGAGTACCTGCAGGTTTAAGTGCAGCATCCAGCAGGGCTGGTTTGTGTTTGGTCCTGGGCTGGCCCTTTGCATAAAGTTTAAGAGAAGTTGTGACACTGTCAAATGCAACTCGGTGAAAAGAATCAGCCTCTCTTGCCAGGAGAGGAGAACTCACACAACATCACCTCTCTGTGTTCCCTTTTGAAGGGCACTGGCCTGAACCAATCTCCTAAAAAAGGAAAAGCTCTGGAGGTTGCTACTTAGAATCAGAAAATAATTAGTGTCAGTCAAAATTACTGGGCTCTTGGTTAAACTTCAAACCTGTAAGTTACTGACACACCACCTTCAGTGATCATGGCCCGCACTAGAGCTTTTCAGGAGTTCTTTAAATAAATTCAGATTGTCTTAGCCCCAATTAGCACTGATTGTTTTACAGTTCGAGCGTAACAGAGGCTCTGGGCTTGGACCAAAAATGCCTTTGCCCACTAAGCCCAGGACAGAAGTAGGGACTGACCATCTGGGATCTGTGAAGCATCATTTTCCAATTCCTTGCATGTGTGTTTTCCTCCATGACTGAAACAGAAAGCACTGATGACGATAAAATTGTCAGCTACCACTGGGAAGAGCTGAAGGGTCCCCTGCGGGAGGAGAAGGTTTCCAGTGATACTGCCATACTGACACTGACCAACCTGGTACCTGGGAATTACACATTCAGGTAGGTCACACCTGGGGGAGTCCATCAGTTCTCATCCCTTAAGAGTGAAATATATGAGATTCCTGAAGGGTTAATCTGGTTTTAAAAAAACCCCAACACAAACAGGGAGAGAACTCCATTTTGTGATGTTCTCTCCCTCCACTCCTACACTTTCAAGTAGTTTTGTAGCTTTGCACTTCAGGAGAGATAAGCTATCCAGCTACTTCTTATTCTTGACTTGTAGCCCTGGTTAAGACGATGGCTGAAGGGAACAAATGGTCTGTCAGTGCTACAAAATGTCTCTTGAAATGTCAAATCTAAACTCTTTGGGTAAAGGCTTAGGAAGAATTGTAGTCTTCAAATCCAATTTTTAAATGCAATGTGTTTATCCCAGATAAGTGAATGAGGCCTAATGGTTTTATGCACAACCTGGGCAATAGATAGTAGCTGATTTTGCTTTGGTGTTTGTCCTGTGTTTTTCCTTTGGCCTGTATTTTGGTGTGATGTCCATCACTGCATCAGCAGATCTATTTAAAATAAAATAAACTGGAGGACCTCTAACTGAGCACTGCTTTCTTCTTAAGCAGTTAGTGTAGGAACTAATCAGATCCATGTTCAGATCTAGATTTAGCAAAAAGCAGTTGTGTTTTGTGGTACCAACCTACCTGAGGAGATGTGCCATGTCCAGGCCACTTGTGGGTTAGTAATGAACTTCTGTGTTTCACCTTGGAACTGATTGGTAGATTCCAAGGGAGAGATGGATGTGGCTGTTGAATTTCTTGTATCACTTTGAGGCTGATAATTGGACATTTGGGGGAAAATTCTATTCAGAAAAGGCTGCATTCAGCTCTGATCACTATCACTCTTCCATGCTTTCACTTCTTTTTTCCCCTCTTCAGTCTAACAGTTGTGGATTCAGATGGTGCCAGCAACTCCACCACTGCCAACCTGACTGTGAACAAGGCAGTGGATTATCCTCCAGTGGCCAATGCTGGCCCAAACCAGGTGATCACCCTGCCCCAGAACTCCATCACGCTCTATGGCAACCAGAGCACAGACGACCACAGCATCGTCAGCTACGAGTGGCTGCTCAGCCCCAACAGCAAAGGGAAGGTGATGGAGATGCAGGTCAGTGCAGGTCTCCAGTGTTCCACCTGGATTGCTGAGTAGCTGGGTTTTTATCTGTAATCAAACCAGTTATAATGGACTGTTAGTCAATGTCTCCTAGAATCCTACAGAGCAAATGTGTGATGATTAAGTATATGCTTAAAATTAAATCCCTGTGAAGCTGGTATTGGTTTAGTGGCTGAGCTGGTGCACCAGCCTCACCACCAGTGTCCTGTTCCTTTTGTGAGCAATGCAGTTTTAAATCCTGCTGAAGAAGGAGGATTGGGAGAAATGGGAACTTTTTAGTTGAACCGTGGAGTTTAAATTTTGCTGATACTGGCCAGACTCTCCTCAGTCCTAAACAGTAAAAGTTGGAACTTGTTTCTGTGTCATCATTTTTCTTTTAAAGATTATTATTACTGTCAAGTTTATAGAATAAGAAAGTCCATGAATCAGTTTCACAATGTGTGGGATTTGCACAGGGCTCCCCAGAGGTTTTGCTGGAGTTGGGAACTACTGAATCCCAAAAGGTCTGCTTGTATGGCATTACTCTTGTTATGTTCCACAACAGTGTCCTTGTAGCTGTGCATAAATTCAGCTGTAAGAGCTTTGCATGCTGAAGTGGCACAGACTCCTGCCCCCATGGCAGGAGTTGATAATAACCCTCTAGAATGTGCTGGTAATAGTTATTTTAGAATCAGAGTCCGTCATCATCTGTGTAAGGATTGTTTTTGCTTTAATCCATGAATATCTCTTCTCACAGGGCGTGAGGACACCAGTCTTGCAGCTCTCTGCAATGCAGGAGGGTGATTACACCTACCAGCTCATAGTGACTGATTCTGCTGGGCACCAGTCCACTGCAGAGGTCACTGTGATAGTCCAGCCAGGTAAGCTGCCTTTACTTGCTTTTGCTGCTTCCCTTCCAGGGTTTAGAGGTGAACAGCAATCTGTCAGCAAACTCCAGATCTTACAGTTACTTTCATAAAAGCTGCCCTGATTTAGGACCATTCTAGGGTGGTGTATTGCTGATAAGTGAGCAAAAGAAAGCTTGTAGGAATACTACCTTTCTAGGCTGTTCTCTTATTTTATACAATGTCACTGAATTGATGATTTCCCACAATAGAGACAGGATTGTATTTCCAAACAGCTGTGGCTGCCCACAGTGCTGGGTCCTGGGACAGGTGCAGGAAAAGTGGAGCAGTACTTAATAGAATGAAAGCAAAAATCAGACCTCCTAGATTTCAGTCTCATTTTATTGCAGATGTGTGAAATGCTGATTGGAATTCTTACCTGGTTTTAACCTCACTTTATCTGAGTACACAGGAGTGGCCAAGGGATATGATCAGGATCCTGGGGAAAATCTGAGTAGTGGGTTTTTAAGCTCCACCTTTACAGCACGTGTATGAGAAATCCTGCATTCTTTTCCAGAGAACAACAAACCCCCAAAGGCAGATGCTGGTCCAGATAAAGAATTGACTCTTCCTGTGGACAGCACCACTCTAGATGGCAGCAAGAGCTCGGATGACCAGAAGATAGTCTTCTTTCTTTGGGAAAAAACACGGTGTGTGTCACCTTCCATGTTCTTGTGTATCCAAACCATTAATTGAAAACAAGTCACACCTCCCTTGTGTTCAGTCTTGATCACACTGGGCCTGACAAGCTTTACCAGTAACCTGAATAAGACAAGGGTTTGTGTTTGATTGGAGAGAGGTGGATTTTTGGTTGAGCATGAGAAATAGCTTTGCCTTCATCTCTAGGCTGTTTCCATTCACAGCAGTGGAGCGTGGTCTTGATCTCACAGAGAGACTGACTTGTAATCAAGCAACAGCAGGGCCTCCTAACTCAATGCTTTTGCAGTTTGTTTGAATGAGGCAGTTCTCCTCATTGTCATGCTTCCCTTCCAACTCTAAATTCCCTGAAATGCTTTAAGCAATTCAGGAAAAAGCCTATGAGCAACTTGCAATAGCTTTTTCTGTTTGTTAATGCAAAGTCTGTGAAAAGCCCTAGAAATGAAGGACTATTTTTGCTTTGCACCATTTTCTTTTTTTTCCCCAAAATTGGCTCATTGTGCAGTTCACAATCCAATTAGATGAAAGTACCACTATTTATAAACACCACCTAAATGCCATTATCAGTGCTTCCCTGGTTTAAAATTAACCAAAACATTAAACCCCCAGAAATTATTCTTTTTGTTCTGGATGCTGCGCTTACTCTTTAGATTATCTTACTGTAACTGGAGAACATAATTTTGCTTTTTGTCATGGACTCTTATTTCCAGGCTCCTGTTTGGAGCAAGGCTGCCTGTAGTGCTCTGTGCAAAGTTTAAACTGAACAAAACCCCTGAAAAAGGTCAAAAACTGAACAAACCCCTTGTGTCTTGGTTAGGGGTCCAGATGGTGTGAAGCTGGAGAATGCCAACAGCAGCATTGCCACTGTCACAGGCCTCCAGGTTGGGACATACGAGTTCACTCTGACAGTGAAGGATGAGAGGAACCTGCAGAGCCAAAGCTCTGTCAATGTCATCGTCAAAGAAGGTATGTCCAGCCACGAGCAGAGCTGGGCAAGTCACAGGTTATCTCTGAGCAGTTTAGCAAAACCTGTGTTCAGAGGCACAGTAAAAATAAGGAATGGAGGGAAATAATGTGGAGAGCAAATAGCCTTCGCTAAATCAGGGGTTTGCCCTTTTCTGGAAGGACAATATCTTCAGTTTAATCCTGCATTATTTCCTTTCTCTTCCTTGGGGTTAAACAGGGATTTCTGGAGTACACTGGAGATCTAATGCAGTAATTTTTGATTGGGCATTACCAGATCTTTCTCCAAGTGCTTTCTCTCTGTTTATTTAGAGATAAACAAGCCGCCTGTTGCAAAGATTGCTGGTAACGTTGTCATCACCTTGCCCACAAACACAGCGGAGTTGGATGGATCAAAGTCCTCTGATGATAAGGGGATTGTCAGCTACTTGTGGACCCGGGATGAGGGGAGTCCTGCAGCTGGGGTGAGCTTTCTTTTGTAAAGCATCACAAAAATCAGAGCAAGGTAGTGTTGACAGCTCCTGAGGAAATACAGTGTTCATTGTTGGGCTGTTACCTTGTCATATCTTGAAGTATGATGATACATCATTCTACTTTTATTCTTTGTTTCCTCATGCTTACTTTGCTCTGCCTTCAGGAAGTCTTAAATAATTCAGACCATCATCCTGTCCTCCTCCTGTCCAATCTGGTAGAAGGGACTTACACATTCCACCTCAGAGTAACAGATGCTAAAGGAGAGAGTGATGTGGAAAGGACCACGGTGGAGGTCAAACCTGGTGAGTCTGGGTTTTGTGCTGTACCATGTTTACCTACAGCCCTCTGGGTATAGTATACTGGGATTAAAATGTGTCATCTGGTACTGCTTAGAACTGTAAAAGTTCTAAGTTTTGGGGTATGTGGTTGTGTTTTCCTGTGGTTCTTGAGGGCTGATTCTTACTGCTTCTGTTACCTGTGAAAGTCATACTTGTGTCCCTTCCTACAGTGCCAATCTGTAGTTCTGTGTTCAAATCAGAAACATCCTGGAAAGATACTAAAAACCTGCTTTGTACCCAAGCTGCTAAATAGAAACTCTGAAAATCTCTACTATCTGCCTTCTCCCTAGATCCTAGGAAGAACAACCTGGTGGAGATAATTCTGGATGTGAATGTGAGCCAGCTGACGGAGCGGCAGAAGGGAATGTTCATCCGGCAGATAGGGGTGCTGCTGGGGGTCCTCGACTCAGACATCACTGTACAAAAGATCCAGCCATACACTGAACAAAGGTGGGATTCATCTGGGAGGCTACATGGGGAGGGAATTGTTTGAGGGTTTGGAAAATCAAGGCCTCTTTTCTGTTGGAAAGCAGACTGGACCATCAGAATGTGTGGAGTTGTTATTTAGCATTGATATTCCTGCTCAGATCAAAGTTGCCAAGCAGGTCTTGAGTATCTTTCCCCTCTGGAGATGGTGCATTGTCCTTGAAAACTGCTGCTGCTCATGTCTTTTTGTCTCAAACCTGTAAAATAAGAACAAATCTGATTTGTTTTTCGAGAATTGTGGAGACTGCAGTGGTGATTTATAACTGGAGAGGTAACAGGGCTTGGTGCAGGAGTTTGGTGAAACACTTATGACACACCAGGGGTGGTGTGTAATGATCCTCCTCACCTTCATGCCAGATTGGTAGTTCATGGAATCACAGACTAGTTTGGGTTGAAAGGGACCTTAAGGATCATCCAGTTCCAACCATGCAGCCACAGGCAAGGATATCTTCCACTAGTTCTGTGTTTGCTTTATTGCCTACACAACTACTTCAACTTAATGTAAAAAAAAATGTTGAAAGCCAGTGTAATTTCTATTTCAAGAGATGAAAAAGCTTAATTTTGATTGCTAGTTGGCTTACGGAAAACTGCATTTCTCCTAAACACATGGAAGTTGTCTGCTGAGCAGGGCTGTAGGTCAGGGTAGTGTTGCCTGCCTGGGGAGCAGCAACAAGCCACGAGTGGCAATCTGTTGAAATAAGTGCAATATTGCACTTAGTTTTTATTAAAAGGGGTGTAGTTTTAAGATACCTAAAGCACTGAAGAAGATTTAAGGGACATGCTTGAAGTCCTGCAGCAAGTCAGCAATAAATCTGCTGTTACTTTACACTTCCCTGAGTGCAGTGATGTATTGATTCCTTCGTGTCCATGTGGCCAGCAGGAAAATCAGAATTCATTGTCCATGCAAACCTGGAGAGCTGAGAACAGAGGAGCCAGCACTTTCTGTTGTAATATTAGCTCTCTGTCTCTGCCATGACCAAGCCAGTCGCCCCTGAGTAAGGCAAGTAAGGGATTCTTGTCGTTAATGCTTCATCTGTTTATATGTTCAAGCAGAGAAAAGAGTGGGAAGTGTTATAAAGGAGCAGAGATTGTTTCCTGACAGATGGCTTTAAGATCCCATTTTTGCTTTCTCTATCAAAGTAACTTGTGCTGTTTAAGAAAGAGCTTTTTCCTCTGACATACTCTAAGGGTTTCACTAATATCCCACTGACTCATAAGCTCACTAGTGATAATAAATCCCAAACACTCATGCATCCTTTTGTAAGTCTAAAGGATCCACAGGGCTCTGCAAGATGAGCAAGCCATGAGGAACAAGTTCTTCTGTCATAAAATTATTGCAGTAAAAGCTGCAGAATACAAAATCCTTCACACCTGGGTGAAGGATTCACCTTCAAACCTGGGCTGTTTTCTGGCTGTAGCACTTGGTGCTTTCAAACTAAACTCTGCAAAGCACTGTAAACTTCCACTGTCTGGTGCTGGAGCTCTGTGCTGAGCAGGTAAATGAACCCCCAAATTCCAGGCATAGTAAAGTCTAAGGATCCCACAGGGAAGGAGGGAGAAGAATATGAAAACAGAAGGACCTTGCAATTTGGAGATTTGGTGCTTAGAATGTACATGCAAAGATATGCTTCATGTGCAAACTCAAGAACAGTGCAGCCCTAGCTTTGAAAATATGAATGGATCTGATATCCTGAAGGGTTTTCTGCTGTAGGGCCAGTCTGCCATTGTGGCTTTCAAACAGAGCCACAAGTCTGATCTTCAGATAAATTTGGGATTCTGAGTAAGTCCCTCTATTGACAGACTGGAGAGTGTGGCTCTCTACCTGATATTTGGAGAAGCAGCAGATAATCATTCTTGTTTGTCTTCCAGCACGAAGATGGTGTTCTTTGTCCAGAACCAACCTCCCCATCAGATATTCAAAGGACGAGAGGTGGCCTGGACACTGAAAAATGAACTGAGGAAACAGCAGTCAGACTTCCTCATCTTCCGGGCATTGGAGATTAACACAGTCAGTAAGTGAGAGTCTCTTGGGACAGACTTAACATCTTTTCCATTCTTTTTAGCTGCCTGACAGAATAAGGACCTTTGTGGGTGCTAAAAACACCCACATGCCCACACACTTCCACTCACTGTAGGAGCTTTCATGTTAATAAATGGGGAACAGAAAATTAAGTCTATTAGACTGTTCACTACTCAGTTATTTACCAACTAATTCTATCTATTCACTATTCAACTCCTTATAAATAATTATGTGCAGTGTTGCTGTGAAGATAAGAGTTCACAAAACCAAAAGCAGATTGATGTTTATGAAACTAAAATACAGTGTTAATGGACTACAGCCACTGAAATGAGTGTTATCCTGAAAAACAATAAACTGCACATCTTGGTAGCTGTGAACCCACTTATTTCCTGTGCAGCACAAAAATCAGTCTGCAGGAAAAGCTCCCCTTCTATCATTATTTTACAACTTTACATTAGCATTGTTTTTCTTTTATGAGATCCATCCTGTGAGGATCATTTGCTGATCAGTTAGAGATTTGAAACTAGAATTGTGTAAAGTAATTACTGTCATTACTTCCTGATCTTACCATTTTGTGGCCTTCTAAAGACATTTTTCAGTTCTATTTGAATCCTCCAAAGGATCCATTTGTTTCCTGTCTGTCTCACAGGCTGGGTTTGAATTGGGAAGTCAAAACTTCGTTTAAAAACGTTTACTTAACAAATACACAAATTCCATAACTTGTATATCAAAATGAGGATTTATTAGGCAAAATGTATGTTGTTGGTGAAGTGGGATGTTTCTGTTTGGCATGAAGCCCAGGTGCTTATGTTTGCACTTCTCACCTCTTTTGATTACGGCTGAGCTATGAATGAGCTACAGAGGGGCCACATTCCGGTCAGAGCCTGCAGGGCTTGACTCTGTTGAACTACTTTGTCCCATTTTTGCCTCACCTGTGAGTCATTTAGTTCACCTTGCTGGTTTTGGCCCCCAGCCTGTCAGCTGAACTGCTCTGAGCACGGGCGCTGCGACTCCTTCACCAAGCGCTGTGTGTGTGACCCGTTCTGGATGGAGAACTTCCTCAGGGTGCAGATGGGGGACGGCGAAAGCAACTGTGGTATGTGAACTGAACCCCCCAGAATGGGCAGCTTTGCAGAGAAACCCATGTTTGAAACCCAGGGTGGGCACAATGACAGGCACCTGCTGTCTGCCACTTCCTTTGCTGGGATGCTCACCCAAGGACACAGTCCCTTGTCTCACCTTCTGGGCAGGTGATGTTTGATAGGGGAGTGACTCCTCTTCAGACCCTCCCAGTGAACAGTAAGAGTTGAGTCCATTCTGGGTGTATAAATCAGAGCTCTCTTCTCTCATGTCCATGCAGAGGCTTTTCTGCTACAGGAAAGCAAATTTTTTAAGCCAACACATGGTAAAAACTGCCCAGCGAGTCCAAACACTGCATTTTGAGCTTCCTGGTGCTGCTGCCAGTGGGGTATGCTGGCTTCTAATTCTGCAAAGGGCCAGGCCTTGCCTTTTCTTTCCCAAGAACAGTCCCCTAAAATGCCTGCTGTCCACCTCTATGAGTTGCCAAAATATGTTTATCTCTGGGGTTTTGCTTGCAGAGTGGAGTGTGCTGTATGTCATCATTGCATCTTTTGTCATCGTGGTTGCTCTCGGAATCTTGTCCTGGATGGTGATCTGCTGCTGCAAGAGGTGGGACTGAGACCACAACCCCCACTGTATCCAGGCTTCAGAGCCAAGTAGCTGCAGTAGGAGGTTAAAGATTCAGACCCATTGTCTCAGCAGGTCATCTGCTGAGCCCTGGGATGTTGAGTTTTCTCATTCAAGTGTTTCAAGTGAAACATTGAAGTCCCAGAACTCTGGGTTATGTTAAGAAGCAATATTTGGATTAACCTATAAATGTGCAACTTAGCAACATTTTAATGTTTCACTTTGTAATATGTACATAATCCTAAATAGCGAGTGCTTTAGCTTTGAAGATCAGGGCTGTTTTTCTTCTGGCTCTTTTGGAAATGACTGTCTCTTAATTCTTTTTCCTCCCCTTTAGACGGAAAGGAAAATCCAAAAGAAAAAGCAAATACAAGATTTTGGATGCAACGGATCAAGAAAGCCTGGAGTTAAAACCAAATCCCAAAGCAGGTAAAACATGAGAGGGAAGAGCTCAGCACTTCCAGAGTGCTGGTTGAGAACTCTTCCTCGGTGGACTTAAAATTACAGTGAAACAAACGTGTTGTAGGGACTGACAGAGGGGTCTCAGAAGATCTAAGAGCTTGTCTCAGATCTGTATATAGGGTATTTAGTGAAGTCATCTAACTCTTAGGTTTGGAAACAGGGGCTGAAACTGGCCTAGTCCTGATGCCTCCACTTGGTGTCTCAGAAGTAGGAAGTGGTTGTATTAAGCTGTGCAGAACAGCCTGACCCAGGAAGCCCAAAACTGGGTCTTGACTGTAACTTCTGCTCTGAAGTTTTCCCCTGGGTTCTAGTAGTTCCCTTCTTGCCGTTCCTTGGTCATTCTCTACAGCAAAGCAGGAATTCAGTAGCACTAAACATTACACTAAACCGATTGACACCTGGAAACAACCTGAAAATACTTCCTGTACTGGAGAGATTGAGGTTTGTTTCTGCTCTGCTACTCGCCCACCACAAACAACTGGTTCGTTAACTTATTTATTCTTGCTGTTGTGAGCATCAGGCTGTGAAAATTTCACATTTTAGCTCATCCTCTGGTTTTCCAGTAAGAGGTGCATTTAGGAGGGAGATCCATGAATTCCTCAGTGCTCCATGTGGCTGCAGGCCTGTTGGCCCATTCCAGAGGCACAGGATTTGTGTTCAGTGTTCTTAGCCAGCATTTTCCTGCCTGCATTGCTGTACTGAGAATGCTTGTCAAGTGCTTTGCAAAGATCAGGGAGTTATTTCAGGCTGGAGAGTTTTTATCTGATACCTGAACCAAGCTGTGGTCACCTGCTGACTGACCAGGAAAAGAGGGAAATGTGGGAAAGGATGTGCCAAGTACAGCTCTGCTGAATGCCAGGGAGCTCTGCAGCTGCTGAAGTGTGTGTTTCATATCAGAGTGTGTCCTGGTTTTGTTTTGAGAAGGGGATGTGTTAACTGTGCGTGGAAAAGAGCCCCTGATCCTTGTTTGCTAGCAGAAAATAACTGCTCATCCCAGTATTATCCCATTTAATGGTGTTCCAGCAAAGTGAGCAGTGCCCAAGAGCAGCATGGAGGGCATTGCAGTGACAGACTGATCAGCTGTTCCTCCAAGGACCAGCCTGTCCCAACTGCTCAAACACGGATACCCTTGAAGGAAACCCGGGTGTGTTTCCCTCCCTCGGCACCCAACCCTGCTTTAATCTGACCATCTGTCACCTCAGAGCCCACTGTGCAATAAATGTACTAAATGTGCCTCACCATTTGCTCTCTGGTAACTAAACTCATCTTGCTGCTTCCGAAGCTGGCTGCTGACTAAAGTCTTTTTTCCTGCTAGATATGTCCAGGGAGCTTTCTGCTAACAGAGGAAATGTTGCATTTCTCCATTAAGGAAAAGCTAAATTTAAATATTTCCTCTGCTGACAATATCAGTAAATGTCTCTCTCCTGTCCTTGTGCGTTAATCTAAATTCATCCCGCTAATTTATCTCTCTTCCCTTGCAGCCAGGAGCAGCAGAGAGGAGAGTAGAGAGAGGGTAGTGAGATGGCAGAGATCTCCCCTCACACACCTGCATGTTCTCTTAGTCCAGCCACGAGCCCTCGGAGCATTTTCTAGGCAATGCCCCGAGCAAGGTCAGGGAGACACAACTCCCACATGTACTCACAGCCCCTTCTGGTCACATCATTGCCTTCCTGCCTGCTTGTTGTGCTTTGTGCTGTCTTGGAGTGTTGTTGTGACCTCTGACATGCCATTGTGTCTGAGACAGGATCACTTTGGCTTCAGCTTCGGAGGGAATAAGAGACACACAGGGAAAAGTCAGATTCTGCTGCCTCTTAGACGTGATCAGAAAAGGAGACTTAGAGGGGATGGAGTAAGGTGAGGTGGTTCAGTGGTGTTAAAAGCATTTCTAACCTGGGAATGTTTCTCCTTCAAGGTGGCAGACAGAAAGCCCAGGTCCTCAACACGAGCCTGATGCACTCAGAGTCCGAGCTGGACAGTGATGAAGCCATCTTCACATGGCCTGACCGGGAAAAAGGGAAGCTGCTCCGCAGCCAGAACGGCTCCTTGCGCAACGGACAAGTGACACTCAAACCCAAGAACCAGAGGGAGGAAATCCTATAGCTCCCCTTGGGCAGCCTTGGCTGGAGCTCAGCAGGGAAGGCCACTCCCGTCCCTGTCCTACCAGGGCCTTTGGAGGCCACTTTGATTAGGACAACGCTGCTAACTCGTTTCACAGAAAATAACTTCGGTTTTTGTGGGTTTCTTTTCATTCAGTTAAAACTGGTTGTACTTGAATTTGAACTTCAAGGGAAATCAAAGGGAGGAGAAGGCAATTGTGAGCCCCAGGAGAAGAGTCAGAAAAGGACAGAGCTGGCATCTGGAGACGACAGGACAGAACCACTTGGAGCAACTGTGAATGTGCAGGATCCTCCTAAGCCACCTCAGACTGCAGTGGAGGGAGCACCTGTGGACTTCCAGCTCACTTGCCTTGGAGCTCCTCAGAGAAGGAAGGTCAAGCCTTTGAGCTGTGCTCTGAGCTCCCTTCAGGCTCCTGTAGCCTACCACAGGCTACTTGTGCTGTCCAGTAACTTTCTTCTCCTTTACTCCCACCTTCCCTAATGGTTTAAGCACTATTTTAATGTAGACTTGTCCTTTCACATGCACTTGGCTGCTGTTGGAGTGTAGAGAAGGGGGAATGTAAACACACTGGTCACACTCCAGAAGTTGGCAGGTAGGAGAGGGGTTTGTGGCTCTTCTAAATCACTGTCAGGCCACTCTCACGGGGAGTTGGGGACTTGGTGCCTGTTCACATGTGAAAAGCTGACCTGTGGTTACTGCCCAGGCTGGGAGACCCTCTCCTGCAGCAAAGTCCTGCTGGGTACCAGAGCTGGGTACCCACCTTTGGTACCTGTGTCCAATGTCTGGCTTCATTCCAAAGCTGTGACATGTTCTGTGGCCCCAGCACCTTCTGTTGGTCACCAGGCCGTCCATGAGGCTGGATGTAAACCATATCTCAGTTATGGAGCACTAGGTACTGTGGGTTTTTTCTTTGGTTTGAGTTTTTTTCCCCTTAAAATTTGCACATCCCAGGTGATGGGGATTGGTCTCTGCAGTCCCCAGCTGGCTGCTCCCTGGGCTGGCAGCTCACTGGCCTTGTGCTGTTGTGGCTGCAGAGCCCAGTGTGCTCCTATCACAGTGTGAGGAGCACACGTGGTGTCCTTTCATGATGGAAAAGGGAACTCTGGTATCTGAGGGCACTGGGCAGTGTCAGCAGCATGTGGCACGGAGTGTCACTATGTCCCTGCTCCCTGAGCTCGAGGGACCCCCATTCCCACTCCCTTATCTCACTGTGCTGCTGTCATGAGTTGCACCCCTGTCCTCGGGCAGAACTCAGCCTCGTGTTGGCATGAAGGATGCCACTGCTCCTCTGGGGATGGGTGGGCAGTTCATTGCCTTTCTTTGTGTTTAATTTAAAAACTGGAAACTTGTTTCACTGGCTTTTTTTTTTCTTCTTTTTGAGCTATGAAAGCCAAAAGGCTTTAAGTTCCTCAGTTGTATTTATATTGCTGCACTACTGATTTGTGTTGAGCTAGATGAAGATTAAACACTATTGAACGTGAGGGGACGTTCCCTCACTGAATGTAGTCATGGCTGCTGCTGAATTTATTTTTTGGGCAATCAGCTGCTCCTCAGGCCCAGCCCTGGAGCCTGCAGCTCTCCCAGTGCTGAGGTCACAGCATTTGCTGGTGTCACAGCACGGGTCACTCTCTGCCTGGGCTGTCTGGCACACAGCTGGGGCTTGGCTCAGGCTTCCCCTTCCTGGAGCCTCCTGCACCCTCTCTGCCCGTGGCTCCTTCCCTCCCAGGACCACACACAGGGAGGGGTGATCCTGGGATGCTCCTCAGAGGGCTCAGCCCAGCGCTGGCTGTCCCATAGCCACACACTTAACTCTTGAGTGACACCACCCTCTGTGTGTCACTTCATTTGGGTGGAAGTGAACAAACTGGGAACAGGAGGATTTGGAGGTGCAGGGATTGACCAGGTGTGGTCCTGAGGCTGCCCCTGGGAGCACTTTGTGCTGGGAGAGGGGAGCTGTTGGGCTCTCCCTGATTCTGGTCCTTGGGGTTTGTGCTTTTTGAGCCCCTCGCTCCTGCCCATCCCAGGAAGGGCCCCCAGCAGCAGAAGGGGGCTCAGCCATCAGGCATTGGTTGCTGCAGGGTCAGTGCCCCTCTCAGCAGACACAGGGTGGGCTTTCCAGCAAGCCTGGCTGCCAGCAAGCAGGAGAGGGAATTAAAACCCATGAAGCTGTTACCTCCAACACCTTTGTTCAGCTGCAGTTGTTTCCTTCATCCCTGTGTTTCACTGTGGGGTCACACCCTTGGGGCAGGGGTGCTGTACTGAGGGGCTACACCCCAACCAAGGCTGGGCTTTGGGGAGGGCTGTGGCCTTCCCTCTGTGCCCAGTGGCTTGTAGTCACTTCACTGAGTGCAGGTTTGTGACAGCACAGCACAAGTTCCCATTAGACTCCTAGCTCCCATTAGTATTCCCTGGCTGTGCAGCCCCTTCCCCCTCCACGTGTTAACCCTCAGTGCCACCAGGCCTTCAGGAATGGGGACAGGCAGACACCAGCTTTGGGGGGCACAAGGACGTGTGGAGCTCACAGAGGCAAGGAGACCCCCCAGGCTGAAGGTGGGAACTTCTGGGCCAAGGTAGGAGCAGGGTGGTCTGTCTGCTGTAGTACCCCAGGAGCACAGCCCCCCCCAGGTGTCTACACAGAGCCTCCCTGGGATTTTGGAATCTCTTTCCCCACTCTCCTCCTCCCCCAGCATCACTAATTTTGCTGCTGGTTTGTTACCCGAGCGCCATGAGTGTGACCTTGCTCAGGAAGGTTTCTGCATTGCTATGCTTTATGATTTCACAATTAGAGACACTGGCTACAAGTTGCCCACGTGTGGAAGTTAAAGGCTGAGACATCTGTCAGATGAACCAGCACCTTCACTCCGTTTTGTTTTCTTTAATATATTCAAGTGCTGGTGAAGATGTTTGAGGCAAATTCTAGTTTGAAAATACTTTGCACTTAAATCTTTTCCTCATCCTGCTGCATAGCTGGGACTTCCCAACCTGTCTGCACTTTGGTTAGTGATGTTTGGTGATTGCAGGGTTACTAGGGTCAAGACTAAAAGTAATTTTTTTAAAAACAAAATGTTTCTTGCAAATAAACAGGGAAGACATTTTGCTGCTGCCCAATTGCTTTTTCTGGTTTCAGCTGCCAGACAGTTCTCACTGAAGACTTGATTTCACAGGAAAGCGAAATAGCAGCAGTGTCAGGGCTCAAGCTGCCCCACACCGGGATAGCAGCACCTCCTCATGCAGCAGAGGAATGTTTATTAATTCCTGGAGTCCTTGAAGATGACTGTGGCTGCCCAGCTCTCACTGGGGCTGGCTATGTTGGGAACACACTTTAGCACCGCAGCAGCCAGGAGGGACCTGATGGCACTCTGGGACATGGATTTTTTGGAGAGGGGAGGAGATTCACCTTCAGAGCTGCCCTTCTGTCCATGAACAGCTCACATGGTCCATGGGGTGGGCTGGAGCCCTCGGAGTTCACTTTCCTCAATGTCACCTAAGGACAGAGGAAGCCAAATCTGCTGAGCTCCCCAAATGCGGGCTCAGCTTGGTGGGTGGAGAGAACTTGCACCACCCCGGGATGGAGTTTCTCACTGCCCTGAAGGCAAAGAGCTGCTCCTGCCTCCAGCAGCTTCTGGTCTGTGTCAAATCCCCGAGGGGGGATCAGGCCTGGGCTGGAACCTCAGAACAGCCCCAGGCTCTCAGCCTGTGAAATGGGTTTTATTGCTGGAATTTCACAGCCCGAGAAACTGAGGCAGCTGTGACGGTGGCCAAGGCAGCAGCTCCAGGACTCTGCCCAGCACGGCTGTCCCGGTGTTTTGGTGGTTCAGCAGCCCGGGAAAGCCCCGCGCTCCCTGGGGAATGCGGGTGCAGGGATTTGGCTGCAGGGATTTGGCCGCAGGCACCGCGGCCGAAGCCAAGACCAGGAGCCTGTCGGACCGTGACAGGGCTGGGGAGCTCGGGGTTGGAGCCGCAGCTACCCCACCTGTGCCCCCCTAAGCAGCACCCGGGGCTAGGAGGAGTTAAAAAAAACAAAAAGCTGTTTTCTGGAGCCAGGGGAGCACGGTTTTTCCTCCCTTTGTACTCATCCTGCTGCATGTGCTGTCCTTGCTCCGACCGTGTGGATTTGGCGCTGCTCCCCAGCGCCTTCCTGTCATCAGGATTCCCTGGATTGCTGCTTCTTTCCTCCTTCCAGCAGGGCTCTCCCTGTCCTCGGCACTGACAGGAACTCCCACACCTCGCGGGGGTCTCCCTGTCGCCGCGGGGGGACACAGTTACAGTAGCGATGTGCTCCTTAAATCATCCCTGTGCCGATGGTGTTGGCACACTGCAGGGGTGCTGGTGGCTCCTGGGGAGCCGGGGGCACAATGTAACACCGCTGGCACCCTGAAGTGACCCCGGCTGCGGGGGAAGCCCGCGGGGCTGCTCCAGAGCCGGGTAGGAGGGTTGGTCACTGCCCTGAGAGAGGCCGGGATTTGCACGGGGCTCGGCTGAAGGACCGACCCTGTGCTGGCCATGTCCCGTGGGAGCAAGTCGCCCCACCACAGCCCACCTGCTCCCCGCCACCAACACCCCGCACGTCCCTCCTGACCGGGCACAGACCCAGCGCCACTCCCCGAGTCGCTGCTGGCCATTGCGGGGTTGTTACAGGCATTTTGGGGCGAGCATGGCTGGCTCGGGACGGGAGATTTGCGGAGCATCCCTGCTCCTGCCTCCCCTCTCCCGCCGCTCCTCCTGCTGAGGCAAAACCCCGGGGGACATCGGGGCGATGCGGGTGCTGCGGTGGAGGCCTGCGGGCACTGTCACTCTCTGTCCACCCCTCCGTCCGCCCGTCCATCCTCGCAGGGCCCCGTGCGCCGAGTGAGTCCGTCTTTCCATTGTTCAAACAATCCCTTTTCCACACGCGGTGCCAAAGGCTCCCCGCTCGCTCCCGCACGCGCCAGTATATTTAGCTGCCTCCGAGCCTCTACCTTTCCTTATATAGGAGAGGCCAAACGAATTTCTCACTCTCATTATTAATAGCCTGAGAGGAGCTCTTAGGAGGCTGCCAAAAATAGCAGGCAAACAGAGCGCACCCGGGGTGGGGAGGGTGTCGTGACAGGCAGGGAGCCGCCGGGACCGCCGCGGGAGGGATGGCACGCTGCTGGTCCTGGCTTTTCCCTTTGGGAACCACACTAAGGTGTCTCCCAGCATTCTGCCCCGGCCAGGGGGTCCCCCTCACCCCGCCAGCTCTCCACAGGCAGAGGTAGGACCGGCGGGGCTCCGGGTGGGCAGAGCAGCCCTGTACCCCTGGACTGGGCTGTGGATGCTGGAACAACTGTCCCGTGAGTGTTGGGGACACTCCAAGCTGGTGGTCGGGGCAGCCTAGGGATCCTCACCCCCACGGGGTCCCCCTGGCAATGGGGATCTCCTGTGGCTGAAGTGGTGACAGGTTTACCCTCCTGTGATCTCCATGAGCTCTGCTTTGCCCTCAAGCTGCCCTGGGCTGCCGCTGGGCCAAGCAGTGTGTGCCAACTCCTCCCACGACATGGCTTTGGGACCCCCGCCGGGCACCTGGGGGACGTGGGGCAGGTGGCAGAGGTGGCTGGTTGTCTGCGTGCTGCTGGCAGCCCTGGCTGTCACAGTCCGGGAGGGAGAGGGTTTCTCACCAGAGATCACCCACGCAGCATCCCCAGAATTGGGCACGTATGCCGGGACACCGAGTCCGGGATGGGGTGAGCGAGAGGGGAGCTTCGGGGTGCCCAGCGAGCGAGGGGTCTTCAACTGCGCCCGGCGATGTTGCATCCCAGGCAGGGTCTGCCTTAAATCCCTCCCTCCTCCCTCCCTCCCTGGCGAGGAACTTCTCCCGCTGAACTGGAGGATGCTGCAAGCTCCTGCGGACGAGCCGGAGGAGTCCTGTGGCAAAGTCAAGGCGAGCGGGGAAGCAGCGTGCTCGTGCCGGGTGTCACCGCAGCTCGCTGCCGCCAGCCCAGCCTGCTGCGGCCGGTGTCACCTCCAGGACCGTGAGTGGCCTTGAGGGCGGGAGGCGCGGGGTCTGCGGGGGGCAGCGGGGCTTTCCCCGCCGCCCACGTTTAACCTTCAGCGAGCCCGGCCGGTGCTGAGCCCGCGGGGCCGGGGATGCTGCTGCTGCTGGGCTCCGGCAGCGGCTCGGCGTGGGCAGGGAGGGGACACCCTGGGGTGGGGGTCACCGCAGCCTCCCCCTGCTTGGGGCCAGCCCGGGTGGAGGAGTGGGGGGCAGCGGCAACTCTCTGTGTGGCTGGGGGGGCAATGGGGCTCCCCGGCAGGTCCTGGCTGCAGAAGGGTCCTGGGCGGGGAGTGCTTGGCTCTGCGGGCAGCACCCGGCCCTGCTGCCTGCTGGTGCACCGAGGCTGCTCGCCCCCTCCGCAGGGAGCCGGGGTGCCCTCGGCCACGCAAAGTGGGGACACCCCATGCTGGTGTGATGGGGTGGGAAGGGAAAACCAGTTCCTGGGCACTTCGGCATGGCATTTTGGACTCGCACGGAGGGAAGTGCTGATCACCACGGCCGGGTGCAGCAGGGCCATGCACCCACAGCCCCGACACGGGCAGTGCTGCGGGTGAAGGGGTGGCAGGACCGGGGCAGGGGTGCTCCTCCAGGCACCCTGTGCCAGTGGTCCCCTTGCACCCACCTTCCTCCTCCTTGCTGGGCCTCCTGGTATTTTATAAGCCACTCAGCAGCTGCTGCAGTGAGTTTGCCGGGGATGGATAAGTCGGGGGGAGCCGGCTGGGGGGGCAGCGCAGGATGGGAAAACTTGGAAAGGCCCTTGCGGGGCAGCGGCTGCAGAGCTCGGCCAGGGACGCGGCGCCGGCGGAGCCGGGAAAAAAAAAGACTCTTCCTTTTATAGCCAGGCTGGGGTTGTTGGGTGCCTGCGGACGCGTGGGTGCCACTACGGCCGGCCCCGGCAGCCCCCCGGCTCCTCCGCCTCCCCCTGCAAAGCCCCTGGTGTACACAAACCACCCTGCCCGGGCAGGGAGCTGTTCTGGGGGCAGGTGGAGAACACAGGGTGCTGCCCTGGCCGGGACTCACAGCCGGTTTGAGGGCATGGAGAACTCGTGGAAGAGGGGCTGCCCCAGAGCACAGCTCCCTGGTGGGTTTCGGTTCGGGGTCTGCAGCTGTCAAAGGCAGCGCTGGGCTGGGGAGGGCTCAGGGACGCCTGCGGTGGTGGGGGCACGCCCAGGGCTGCAGAGGGGTTGGTGATGACTGGGAATGTCTGGGCACAGAGAGGGTAGTGGGGTACAACCGGGCTGTGGAACAGGGCAGGGGCAAGGAGGGGTGGTGGGAACAGGCAGGGGTGGCCTGGGCTGGAGGAGCCCCGGATGCAGCGAGCATCCCGTGGAGCTGCGTGCAGCCCTCCAAGGTCACTGGGAGAGCCTGGCTGAGAGCTGTGGGATCTGTGCCGTGGGATGGGGCTGTGTGGGCCCCTCGGTCTGGGGTATCTCTAATCCCCAGCCCTGGGAGGCTGCCCAAGGTCAGCCGAGGTGACTGGAGATGAACTCAGCTGCAATGTGAGAGTCTGGACGCTGTGCCCTGGCTCTGGGGCTTCAGGGTGGATGAAGCCATGAACTTTTGGCTCCCTCTGAGACCCGAAAGTGCTGCCAGTATCTGGGAGCCTGGCACTGCCACAGCAAAATCCTCTCGGCAGCATCACACTGCACTGCAGGGCCAGCAGAGCCCCAGGGGTTAAGTGGGTGCACCTCTGCAGCCTCTGGCCTCAGCTCACCCACTCAGTTTGATCTGGGGTGGGACAGGGGTGCTGGTCCAGCCAGACTCACTCTGCCCCACTGGTGCTGCTGGGCTGGGGGTTTGTCTTGTGTCCTGGGAGTCGTGTCTGGGATCCTCAGGGCAAGATCACCAAGACCAGCCATGCAGGAGGTCTTGGGGTGCTGGTGGAACATCCTCAGGGAACCATGGCTGTGGTGGCAGCCACCGTGTGCCCCATGGCAATGGATTCTGGCCTGGAGAGCCACTGAGCGGTGACTCTGCTGCCTGTGGGTGCTGTGAGCAGGGCCAGTGACGAGAGGCTGTACTTGGCACCCAGAGGCTCCTTGCAGGGAGCTGAGGTGTGTGTGGCCACAGCTCCTGGTGCTGAGTCACAGCTGCACCATGTCCGGCCAGCCCCATATCCCTCCTGACCACGGACAGGATCCCTGTGCACCCCTCACTCCCCTGTGCTGGGAGGGGGCAGACCTGGGAACTCAGGGACACTCTCTGTACCTGCCACTGTGCCACTCCAGCTGCAGATTTAGGGGTGAGTGTGTCGCTGGACTCAAGGTGCATTTGGGAGGTGGTGACACTCATACCCTCTGTCACCCTGCCCTGGCCAAGCTGTGCAGGGGCCACGCAGCCACCCTGCAGCTCTGTTAAGCTCTCAAGCCTCTGAGTTGTCAGCTGAACCACCCTTCCCATGGGCAAAGGCATCTCCAGCCTTCCTGTCCAGAGCTGCTGCATGGGGAGGGGGTGGGAAGGGTCCAGACCCCTGTGTCCTTCTCCTGGCCCTGCAAATGAGCTGGGCAGGGGCATGGAGGTGTGGGACACAGCTCTGACTGCACTGACCTGGAACCACAGCCTCTGGCACACGGATTGGAGGATGTGGAGTGTCCTGGGGGTTTCAGGGTGAAGCAAGTTGGTGCATCCTGACCTAGTGCAGCAGCAGCAGCAGTAGCATCAGCAGCAGCAGCAGCAGGAGGGATCCCTGCCAAGCCAAGAGCCAGGGCCCATGGGGATTCCCCCTGAGGAAGTCACTCCCAGCACGGGCACCCACCTCTGCCATCCACCCCTGCTGGCCCCTGTGCACTCATGGGATGTGGCCCTTGGCTGTGTCCCCATCTCCTAGCAGCTGCAGCTTCTCAGGTGCTGTGGGGACAGCCCGAACTGCTGAGCCTCGGCTGCACCCTGGATCATCCCATCACCCACACAGGGCAGACAACCCCCACAACACCAGCCTGAGAACTCTCCAGCTGCCGAGGGGCTCTGGGTCCAAGGCACACAGGTCGATCACAGCTCTGTCTCACTCTCCAAACACGTGGATCATTGCAGTCTGGTGTGGCTGCGGGCACAGGGGGCCATATCGGCAGTGCCTCCAGCTGGGCTGCACCGGGCAGATGCCGAAAATGGGACTGGGGATGGACAGGAGGTGCTCCCCACAGCCTCTGCACAACCTCGGATTCCACCATGGCCTCTGGCTCTTTCCAGGATCTCGCTGGAGCTGGAGGGCTCGGCCGGGAGCAGGGACAGACCCGTGCCCCGCGCCCCCAGCCCCGCACCACCCGCCTCTCCCTCCCAACCCTACATACTTCTTCATATGCCCATACGGAGCCGGCCGGCCTTATGGAATGTTAAGAAGTATGTATTTTTGGGCTGGGACCCCCACGCCGGGAGTCCCCATCAGCAGCACGGTCCACACGGCGCCTCCGGAGACACGATGCGTCCCTGGGGCTGGTAAAAAGGAACCAGATCAACTTGCAACTGGATTTGGTCCCCTTCAACCAGCTGCAGCGGCGCATGAGCTACGACATCCACTGCCCCTCGGCTCCCGGCCCGGGCTGCTGCCGCCGTCCTGCCCTGAGCGCGCTCGGGGTGAGGAGTGGGTGCAGGGAGCGGGAGAAAGGGGAGCTGCGGAGTGGGGCTTGGGCTGGATTTTGAGGCTGCCCGGTGGAGGGGAGGCAGGCGGAGTGGCTGCATCTCTGCTCTCCATATCGCCCCGAGCCCTCGGCAGGACCTCGGAGCTGTAGAGGTCCCAAAGCTGTTCGGGAAAAGCCCCGTGATGCCACAGGAGCTCTGGCACAGGCGGGAGGAGCCCCCGGCCCGGCGCGTCCTGCCCCGCAGCCCCCCGGCACCTGCCGTGCGAGGCGGTCGAGGGAAAAGGGCTCCGTGCTGGGACATCCCCAGGGTCCGACCCCCGAGGAGGGGAGAGCCCCAGCCCTGTTCCAGCAGAGACAGCAGCATCAGGAGTTAACAGTAAACTCAGCGATCCGTTTTAGAAAGCTGTAGTCAATCAGGTGACCAGAAGATTCTTTGGCTGAATCTTTCCGGCGGCACTTGGCTCCTCATAGCACAGGAGACGCAGCCCAGGGTGGTGGCGTGGGGAGCCGCGGTCCCGCGGTGAGTGTTTGGGAACAGTACCCTTTATCTGAGAGCGGGACAAAGTCGGGGCGCTGCTCACCGCCCTGCACCGGCGGAGCAGCCAGAGAGCCCTGGGCCGGGCAGGAGACAGGGCGGGGGCTGAGGGGTCTCTGCTTTTGAGGGGGACCGCGGGGTGCGAGAGGGGTGGCTCCTTGCGATCGGGCAGGACACCAGAGCCCCGCCGGTCCCCTGCTGCCCACGGGAAAACGTCTTGTTCTCGTTCACCAGAGGACCAGACTCACAGAGGACCCAGTGCCGCTCTCGGTCCTGGCCAGCTTACCATGGGTGAGTTAGGTGGCCCGGGGTGGGGAGCACGGGCCCTGCAGGGGGACGGGGCGGGGGGGGAACAGGAACCCTGGGATTTGCCCCTTTCCACCCTCCTCCCGGCCGGGCGGGCAGTAGGGCGGTCTCATTCCAGGGCGCCTGCAGGACTGAGGGAAGCGTGCGCTGGGAGATCTGCTGCTGGCACTGGGCCCCTGGCCTGTCCGGCACAGGGCGCTGGGCTCCAGCCGGGAGGAGCTTTAATACCCACACTCCTGTCCTTCTGTCATTCTCCTTTCATGCAGCTGTAGCCACCGTTGTAGGTGTAACCACCTTCTTCTGTGTTCTCATCATTGCAGCTGCAGTTGTAGGTGAGCATCTGGCACAGGATGAGCAGTGTTTGGCTTCACTTAGAGTGCTGCTGAGAGGGAAGGGGCAGCCCTGGCTGGTGCCTGGGATTCTGCCTGCCCCCGCTGCTGCAGCCCTGCACACTGCTCCTCTCCTGCTGGCCATGGGGTGTCCCTGTCCCTGCTACCCCCAGTCCTCGCTCCCTGCTCTGCTCCCTGGATCCTTCTGGGGAGGCTGGTTCTGATGCTGGTGGCAGGGCAGATGTGGGTCACAGAGAGCAGCCTAACGCTGTGCTGTCCCCCCTTACAGCAGTGGCAAACCGTATGCCAATGTCCTTCTGTGCAGAGGGACGTAACAAGAACAAGACATTTCACATCGGTGTCAATGTTGGTGAGTGGGGAGGGCAGGGGAGCTGGGCTGCTCTGGGAGGGAACACAGGGTTGTATCCTGGGCTGCTCTAAAGCCAAATCAGCCCTTTAACTTCTCAGTGGTCTGAATGTCCCTGAAATCTGGGGAAGGGATCAATCCCCAATATGATGGGAAGAGCCAAGACCTGCTGGGCTAGGGGTCAAGGCTGAGGGCCTCAGGGGCTGTGCAGACAAGTCACTGCTGCTCTGTGACAAGAACAACACCTGGCAGCAGTGGCCAGAGGCAGAGCGGGAGAGCAGAAAGGGGTTGGGGGTGCTCAGGGGCTGAGCTTGCTGCTGGCCAACTCCTTGGCACAGCCTGGGGAGAGCCTTGACTCTCCCTGCCCAGGAGAAGTCACTGGCTGTCCCTGCCTTGTGCTTGTCCCTCAGCAAGCAGCCTCGATGCTCCTGGAATATCACACTTCTGTCTCTGCAGGGGGAATGAACATTAGGCCTGACTCTGCCCTGGAAGAAGCAGCAGCAGCTGGTGCCATGCTGTCCTCTTAAAGTACACCCGATGAACAATGCAACTGACCACAAGCCAATTTTCTTTCTCCTAAGCAGCCTGATTTTTGTCATCCTATGGCAGGCACTGGAAAGCCCCTGCAGATCACCAAGGACTCAGCTGCCCTTTTATATGATTTAGATTCTCTTGAGCAATAAATTCTTTGAAAGGTTGAATAGAAGTGCGTTGTTGTTCTGTGTGTGTTGGTGGTTGGTGTATGTCGTGGCTGAGGTACCTGTTCAGCACCTGGGCATTTGCTATGCTCCAGGAAGGGATTGCAGCAAGGAGAGCAAAGATTTCTAGCCTTGCTCTCTCTCCCCTGCCCAGCGAGGAGCTGGCTGCTCCCAGGAAACCCTGACAGTGCTGCCAGTCCCTGGGAGCCACAGCAAAATCCTCTCGGCAGCATCACACTGCACTGCAGGGCCGGCAGAGCCCCAGGGGTTAAGTGGGTGAATCTCTGCAGCCTGTGGCCTCAGCTCACCCACTCAGTTTGATCTGGGGTGGCACAGGGGTGCTGGTCCAGACATGCTCTGCCCCACTGGTGCTGCTTGGCTGGGGGTTTGTCTTGTGTCCTGGGAGTTCTCGTGTCTGGGATCCTCACAGGCTCACTTCCGCAGAGACAATAGCATCACGACTAAACACTGAGAAGGAAAGTGAAACTCAACGAACAGTCTGAGAAATTTCTGGAAAATCAGGTGACCCTATATACCCTCTAGGGACATTTTCCGGCCGCACTTGGTTCCTCAGACCGCTGCACAGACAGGACAGGTTGGTGGCATTGGGTGGGGCGGTCCGGCAATGGGTCTTTATCTGAAGGGGGGACAAGAACGGGGTCTGCACACCTCGCTGCGCCAGCCGAGCAGCCAGGCAGCCCTGGGCCGGGCAGGAACCTGGGCGGAGCCTGAGAGGTCTCTGCTTTTGCGGGCTGGGCGGGGGCTCCCGGGTGGGAGAGGGGTGGCTGGTTGCGATCGCGCAGGGCAGCAAAGCCCCGCCGACCCCCTGCTGCCCACGGAGGAGTTTTGTTCTCTTTCCCGGGAAATCCAGGCTCACAGAGGACCCAGCGCAGCTCCCGGTCCAGGCCAGCTTACCATGGGTGAGTTGGGTGGCTCGCGGGGTGGAGGGCACGGGCCCTGCAGGGCGACAGTGCTGGGTGGCACTGGGACCCTGGCATTTGCCCCTTCTCCCCTCTCCTCCCGGCCGGGCGGGCAGTAGGACGGTCCCGTCGCCGATCCCGTTCCCTGGCGTTTGCCGGGCTGCAGGAAGTTGGGTCTGGGAGATCCGCTGCTGCCACCGAGCCACTGTCCTGCCCGGCACAGGGCGTTGGGCTCCAGCAGGGAGGAGCTTTAATACCCACACTCCTACCCTTCTGTCATCTTTCTTCGTGCAGGTGTAGCCGTCGTTGCAGGTGTAACCACCTTCCTCTGTGTTCTCGTCATCGCATCTGCAGTTGTAGGTGAGCATCTGGCACGGGATGAGCAGTGTTTGGCTTCACTTGGGGTGCTGCTGAGAGGGAAGGGGCAGCCCTGGCCGTTGCCTGGGATTCTGCCTGCCCCCGCTGCTGCAGCCCTGCACACTGCTCCTCTCCTGCCGGCCATGGGGTGTCCCTGTCCCTGCTACCTCCAGTCCTCGCTCCCTGCTCTGCTCCCTGGGTCCTTCTGGGGAGGCTGGTTCTGGTGCTGGTGGCAGGGGGATATGAGTCACAGAGAGCAGCCTAACACTTTGCTGTCCCCCCTGCATCAGCGGCACTGGGTGAGCCAGTGTTCGTCAATATGTCATGGAGAGGCAAGATTTGGCGTTTTGGATTCTCTTTCTTTATGGGTGAGTGAGGAGGGCAGGGGAGCTGGGCTGCAGTGGGAGGGAACACGGGATTGTATCCTGGACTTGCTTTAAAGGGGAACCAGTTATTCAACTCCTCACTGGTCCAAATCTACCCAAACTATGGGGGAAGGATCGAGCCCAACGTGATGGGAAGACCCAGGACCTGCTAGGCTAGGGGTCAAGGCTGAGGGTGTCAGGAACTGTGCAGACAAGTCACTGCTGCTCTGTGACAAGAACAACACCTGGCAGCAGTGGCCAGAGTCTGAGTGGCAGAGCAGAAAGGGGTTGGGTGTTCTCAGGGGCTGAGCTTGCTGCTGGCCAACTCCTTGGCACAGTCTGGGGAGAGCCTTGACTCTCCCTGCCCAGGAGAAGTCACTGGCTGTCCCTGCCTTGTGCTTGTCCCTCAGCAAGCAGCCTCGATGCTCCTGGAATATCACACTTCTGTATTTGCAGGGCAAAAACAAAAGGCCTGACTCTGCCCTGGGAGAAGCAGCAGCAGCTGGTGCCATGCTGTCCTCGGAAAAAGCTCCTGATGAGCAGCAAAAGTGACCACAAGTAGATTTGCTTCCTTCTAAGCAGCCTGATCTGTTTCTTCCCATGGCAGGCAATGGAAAGCCCCTGCAGACCACCAAGGGCTCAGCTGCCCTTTTATATGATTTAGATTCTCTTGAGCAATAAATGCTTTGAAAGGTTGAATAGAAGTGCATTGCTGTTCTGTGTGGGTAGTTGTCGGTGTGTGTCGCGGCTGAGGTACCTGCCCAGCACCTGGACATTTGCTGAGCTCGAGGAAGGGATTGCAGCAGGCAGTGTTTCTAGCCTTGCTCTCTCTCCCCTGCCCAGCGAGGAGCTGGCTCCCCCTGAGTCATGACAGTGCTGCCAGTCCCTGGGAGCCACAGCAAAATCCTCTCGGCAGCATCACACTGCACTGCAGGGCCGGCAGAGCCCCAGGGGTTAAGTGGGTGAATCTCTGCAGCCTGTGGCCTCAGCTCACCCACTCAGTTTGATTTGGGGTGGGACAGGAGTGCTGGTTCAGCCAGACGCCCTCTCCCCTGCCGCTGGTGCTGCTGGGCTGGGGGTTACTATTGTGTCCTGGGAGCCGTGGCTGGGATCCTCCCAGCCTCACTTCAGCAGAGCCAATAAGAAGACTTAAACACGGGAAATGAAAGTGAAACTTCAAGTGAAACTGTTTCAGCAGTTTGAGCAATTTCTCGGAAATCATGTGACCCTATACACCCTGTTGGATCATTCCCGGCAGCACTTGGTCTCTCAGACCGCTGCACAGACAGGACAGGTTGGTGGCGTGGGTGGGGCGGTCCGGCAATGGGTTTTTATCTGAAGCGGGGACAATAACGGGGTCTGCACACCTCGCTGGGCGGAGTCTTTTTGCGGGCTGGGCGGGGGCTCCCGGGTGGGAGAGGGGTGGCTGGTTGCGATCGCGCAGGGCAGCAAAGCCCCGCCGACCCCCTGCTGCCCACGGAGGAGTTTTGTTCTCGTTCCCGGAAGAACCAGGCTCACAGAGGACCCAGCGCAGCTCCCGGTCCAGGCCAGCTTACCACGGGTGAATTAGGTGGCTCGCGGGGTGGGGGGAACACAGGGACCCTGGGGTTTGCCCCTTCTCCCCTCTCCTCCCGGCCGGGGAGGCGGCGGGGCCGGTCCTGTTCCCCGGCAGCTGCCGAAGGCTGGCGCTGGGAGATCTGCTGCTGGCACTGGGCCCCTGCCCTATCTGGCGGGGCAAGCTGGCCTTACCGGGACGGGGCAGCCTTGGGGAGAGCATCGCTCCCGTTCCACTGCACAGGGCACTGCGGGCAGGTGAGCAACGCTGCGGGCAGGTGGGCAACGCTGCGGGCAGGTGGGCAACGCGGGCAGCGCTACTCCCTTCCTGTCGCTGTTGAGCCGCTAGCAGAGAGAAAAGACCAGTCTCCGTGTGGCATAAAAGATCTGTATTTTATTATTTAATTCCAAGTTACATAGACTTTCAAAGGTCACTCAGATTGGTCAGTCTGAAACCTCCCCCTGGGCCAATTTGCCAGGCCTGAACTGCACACATCTCGAGAAACTGTTTTAATAACATCCAAACTTTATCTTTGTTTATAAAGACACAAGAAAAGAGAGAAAGAATTCTCATGGGAAAGGTCTGTGCTAGCCACACCTTCCCTCTTCCGACTTCCCTGTCCTCTTCCTCTTAGTTTTCCTCTTCCTCTTATCCCTCTTGCCTTTCCCTTCTTAGTCGTGAGACACAGAGGCAAAGGAGCTGCCACTGGAGCTGCTGCCTGAGCAGGTAAAGGTGTGGCACTTGTGTTCACTGCCATGTCCCAGCCCAGTGAGGGACCGGGACGGGCTGGGGGCTGCGACTGCTGGGGCCAGGGAGACTCAGGGTGCTGCTGTGAGAGAGGGGTAACTCTGGGCTGGAGCTGCAGGTTTCTTTCTTGATGCTAAATTTGGGCTGACACCTATCCTGTTGTCAGTGCAGCAGACTCTGCCAATATACCCAAGAAGAAGCCAACTCCAGATAAGGAACCCAAGGAGGAGACAACTTCAGATGAGGAATATGGGGGGGAGACAATTCCTGGTGATGAACCCAATGGTAACTCTAGTCCAGGTGATGTCCAGAGGAAGTTTGAGTTAGACAGCAGGAAAAATTTCTTCACTGAATAACTGATTGGGCACTGGAATCATGTACCCAGAGAGGTGGTGGAGTCAGCATCTATGGAAGTGTTAAAGAAAGACTGGACGTGACACTCAGTGCCATGGTTTAGTTGATGGGGTGTTAGGGCATAGGTTGGATTTGATGATCTCAAAGGTCTTTTCCAACTAGTTCATTCTGTGATTCTGTGTGACCTACCAAGGGAAGCCAAGCAAGTGCCTGGTCCCAAGATCTCTGCCAGGCAGCCTGGTAGGCACTGGGAAGCCCCAGCAGCTTGGCCACCCTATTAAGAGCTGGGGATGTGCTGGAGCAATGGGTGTCCTGAAAGCAAAAATGCATTACAGGTGGGGCTGTGTTGGGGGTGGGTGTGCAGTCAGGGCTGAGGTACCTGCCAGGTGCCTTGGGGTTTGCTGTGCTCCAGGAAGAGATTGCAGCAGGCAGTGTTTCCAGCCCTGCTCCCTCTCCCCCTGCACAGGGAGGGACTGGCAGGTTAGTGAGGGGTTGGTTATAAACTGTGTTTGATTCATCTTGTGCTGGTGGCAGGTGACAGATTGGGCTGACATGTGCCATGTGTCCTGTGGTGTTCTGGGCTGGTGGGTGCAGCGGCAGGGCAGGGTAGGGCAGGGTCAGTGAGCAGCCCAGGTGTGCCTTTCTCCCTTTTCCTCCCAGCCTGGGGGAACAGCAGGACCCAACCAAGCAATGGGCTCTTGCCAGGGCCCTGCAGGGGTTGGGGCAGATAAAGGCAGGGGAGCCAGGACAGCTGCTGCTGGCACTGGGGCCCTGCTCTGCCTGGCACAGGGTGCTCAACTCTGTCAATGGTCCTGTCCTTCCTGCTCTCCTGTCATTTCCCTTCTCAGGAAAGAAAAAGACAGCCATGGAAACAGCCATTGGAGTTGCAGTGGGAGCAGGTGAGGGTCTGGCACAGGATGAGAAGCACTCGGGTTCACTGCTTGGTCCCAGCCCCGTGTGGCCCTGGAGACTGGGCTGTGCTGGGGCTGGGGAGAACTGGGGTGCAGGCAGGGTGGAGAGGGGCAGCCCTGGCTGCTGCCTGGGATTCTGCCTGCTGCTGCAGCCCTGCACACTGCTCCTCTCCTGCCGGCCATGGGGTGTCCCTGTCCCTGCTTCCCACACTCCTCGCTCCCCTCACTGGGTCCTTTTGGGGAGGCTGGTTCTGGTGCTGGTGGCAGGGGAGATGTGGGTCACAGAGGGCAGCCTAACCCTGTGCTCTCCTTTCTGCAGGAGTGGCACTGTTTGGCATCCCGGCGGCTGTCACCGCTCTGGGGTTCACTGGAGCTGGCATCGCCGCTGGCTCCATCGCTGCCAAGATGATGTCAGCAGCTGCCATCGCCAACGGCGGCGGAGTGGCTGCCGGCAGCACTGTGGCTGTGCTGCAGTCGATCGGTGAGTGGGGAGGGCAGGGGAGCTGGGCTGCCCTGGGGTCATCCTGGTGAGAGGGAACACGGGGTTGTACACTGGGCTTGCTCTAGAGCCAAATCAGCCCTTCAACCCACCATTGGTCTGTATTGCTCAAAACTCTCTGGAGCGTCTTTGGACTCTCCCTGCCCTGGAGGAGTCCTTTGCTGTCTGTGCCCAGTGCTTGGTCCCTCAACAGGCAGCCTCGATGCTCCAGTGACTTCAAACCTCAATCACTCTTTGCAGGAGCTGCGGGTTTGTCTGCTGGTGCTAAAATTGGGCTGACATCTGCCCTGGGCTCAGTTGGTGCCTTGCTGTCCATGAATGAAACCTCCTCGTAAAAAACCCAAGAAAAAGTAACTTGGGAGAGAAAGCTGAGGAGGAGACAACTCCAGATGAGGAATCCAAGAGAAGCCAAGCAGGTGCCTCATCCCAAGGCCTTGCCATGCAGGATTGCAGGTGCTGGGAAGCCCCCACAGGCACTCACTTCCCCTTTTAAAAGCTTTGGATTCCCTTGAGAAAGGAGTACCCTGGCTAATAAAGATGCTTTGCCTGCAGCAGAGATGGTGCTTTTGTGTCCCTGCAGCTCTTGGGTGATGGTGGCATTAGAGGGTGACAGAGCACAGGGATGTTCAGTCCCCAGGACTGATGGGCCTGCTGACAGTGCCACCAGTTCCCCTGTCCTCCGTTTGGGGAAGGTGTGTAGGGACAGCCAACCCAAGAGGGACAAAACCAAATGGGAGTGGGAACACCACGTGGGAACCACCAGGTGTTGCTGTGCAGGTGATCAGCTGCAATTTTAATGGTGGCTTAAAAGCAGCTGAGCCCTCCCTGTTTGGAATCTGTGAGATTCTGCTTTTCAACTTGAATTCCAGCATCACAGAGGAAAGGAGGATGCACTCTTTTATTAAGCTGAAAGGTTTTTAATCACTTCTCCAGAATACAGATACAATTGAAACAAAAACTGTTTTGGGGGGTCTCAATAATTCAGTTATTAATACCATACATTGAACTCTATAAATTCTCATGTAAGAAAATGTCTGTTTAATACAGATTCTGTTGCACTGGTGACCTAGTTACATCTTCTGAAGTAACACTTTGCAGTTTTATAGCACCTTTCATTGTGGGGCTGCAAAGCATCCTATGGAATTCTGCCTCATAATGCCCAAATGAGGTAGGAAAGTCTGGCCAATTTACAGAGGGTACAGCCGAGGTACAGATGGGAAGGGACAAGACATGAGGTGTCATCGATCCAACAGGGGTGACGAGAAGCCTGGGCTGGAGGGTGAGTCGGTGGCTTAGCTGGGGAGAAAGCTCAGGTGCCATCATTCTCACCCTTCTCTCCAAACTGCAGCCTGGCTCACAGCAGGTCAAAACGATGTTTTCAAATTGCTCTGGCTGTTTGTGTCATAAATAGGCAGAAGAGAGAATAAAAATCCCTGGACTCACAGGCCCAAACCCCTTTCCTGACATATCCAAAGGGTGACTGAGGACCAAGACAATCAAGCCAGGGTGCATGGCTTGTGCTGCCCACATCCACATGGATATTTTGAGATTAAAACTATGTCCTCTGGATTCATTTTGAGATTTGGGATGTGATGCTCTGTCTGACTTCACTGTTTTGTTGTCATAAATTCCCCTCTCCCACCTGGCAGGTGAAAGTCAGGTATCCCAGGTCTTGTTTCTTTTTAAAAACCAAATCTGTGCTGAAAATCCACAAGCTTAGGGAATATGATGTCCAGTGGATGTTTGAGTTCTTTGGCTAGAAGAATCCAAGCTGCCCATTTTTTCCTTTGAGCCTTTATGACTTTAAAAACCATTCTGCAACTCTGCAACACTCCCTGGAGCAGAGCCAGCACCAGTGCCAGTGGCTGAGCATCAAGGCCTTCCACATTAAGATGACTTAAATGTAAAACCATAAATCTTAGGGACTTAATATTTATATTAGTGTTTTGCCATGTACCATCAATTACCTGCCTGCCCAAAGAACCTTCCCAGCACCTTGCAACAGCTCTTCTGCCACTTGATCTTCCTGGCATGTCCAAAACTTTTCCCTCAGAAAGCTCAACACAACAGAAAACTTCTGGAATGCTTCTTGGGAACGTGGTGGGGAAACTGAAGATGAGAAGGCAAGTTCTTACAGCTCTGCTGCTGGAAGAAACTTCAGTAGTCAGACTAAATGAGTGATTTCCTCCTCAGTTTAAAAAAATCCATCTAAAAAGGGCTGGGGTCAACTTCGTAACAAACAGTAATATTGTGCAAAACCATTTGACTCCTTCCCCATCGTTTCCAAGCCAATTGTTTCCTCCTGGGGAAGATGCAAAAGCAGAGTCAGTCCTACCTGCCCAACTCTCTGGCCATGGTGCTGGACCAAAGGGATTTCCCTGGAGCAGCTGAGCCCTGCAAGGCAAAGGAGGGGATCCTGTGGGGACTCCTCTGTCACTTCACCTGCCGCAGGTGTGAAGCTCTGGCAACATGAGACAAGACTTGCAGCTCTCAGAGGCACAACACACCCATTTCAGGGCTCCCAAAACTCCTTCCAGCCTTTCTCCTCAGCAATTGTGCATGATTTTTACACATTTTTGGCGCTTGTACACAGGTACAAAAAGAAACCAACAGTAAATGCCTGGGAGCTCAACTGCTCAGAACTTCTTTCTTACTTATCATCTTACAAGGCTGATTGATGATGCTACAGGGGAAGTACTGCCAGAGAGCAGCTCTTTAATAAAGACAGAAAATCTTAATTTTGCCTCTGAAATGTTAAGAATGGACGACAGGTCAAGGAAGAATGGGGAGGGACCTGTTGTGCTGCGGGGAGCAAAGCTCCAGCCTCACCAGGCAGTGATGAGCACAGTAAGCATTTGATGCACGAGGATTTGTTCTGGGTTCTTTTGTTGTTAAGGCAACAGTGAAACTACTGCTCAAGGGACTGGGGAGTTACTGAGATTGTAAGCAAAAAACCCAATGATTTTATTGCACATTCCTCTGAGTCACCTCTGTGAGCCCTGGCAGTGAACCAGCAGCACACCTGGGGACACACCTGGGGACATGTGACGAGGGACTTTGCTGCTGTTTTAAACCTCTGAGGAATTGGAAACTATTCCAGAGAAAACCTGGTGTTTTTCTTAACAATAATTGGCAGAGTAATTCCCAAGATAATTTAACTTCCTTTTACACCTAATTCTGTGGCTTTCAATGTGCCCCCAGTTCCCTTTTTTAGTGAACTCAGCACCTCCTGCACTGGGACCTGCTGACACCTTGGTAGCAGGAAGTTTTCTATTTTTCTTTCTCACACCCATCTTTATTGCTTCTCTGTCCAGACTGAGACTACAGTTTAAGAAAAGACTGGGTGTGGCACTCAGTGCCATGGTCTGGTTGACCAGCTGGTGTAAGGTCTCAGGGTGGTCTCAATGATCTCAGAGGTCTTTTCCAGACCAGTTAATTCTGTGGTCCAGCATGATACAGCATGATTTTAAAGAATTTAAAAGAATATCTCAATAAATCTTGTTGTGTGCTCAGGAACTGAGTCAGAAATGTTGACTACAAACAAGTTTGTGTTCAGAACTTTGAGCCTGTGTGAATTACCTACAAATGTATTTTAATCCTTCAAGGTAATCCTTCTTGTGCGTCAGTGTGAACTTGAGCCGGGGCTGACAAGAAATTCCTGAAGAGGCAAAAACAGCCTAGAAAATGCAGACCATTGCCAAAGGGCCTCCAAGCAGGAGTGAAATTGAAACTGAAACTACTTACTGTGTTAATTATTACCACGGAACTGCAATGAAATGTTTCTCAAGTCACAGCCACTGAGTCAGAGGAGTTTATGCAATGTTTAACAACTCTGTTTACAGCCAATAAAACTTAAAGTGATTTCCTTGATGAGATAATATGAAAGGCAAGTATCTTCCATTCTAAGTACCTGCAAAAAATTAACCTCAATGAAAGTGGTCCCAGACAAGAGTCAGTGAGGATCTCCAGAAAAAGAAAAAATGTTTTTTATCAGGTACAAATATCCTACGTTATTCTATGGGAATATTTCCATTAATGTCTATCAAGGAACACTCAGCAGTGGGATTATTTTTCACACCATCCCCACCCAAAGAAAGCCTGTCCTCACTGCTGCCTTGCTCATTCCCAGGGGATCAGGGAAGGAGGGAACAGGAAAGTGCAGCATGCATCCCACAACAGCTGCCCAGGAGACACAGGAATTCCTGGAGCCTCCCTGTGCTGCAGACACCAACAGCTCTGGGCACAGCTGTGTGCAGCAGACACACCTCAGACCTTTCTAATCCCCTACAAACTGACCTTTGCAGAATGGTTTTGTTTTCCCTGAACCTTCCCAATCCAATCCACTGTGCCTGCAATTTCACTATTCAGGTTAACAACAAGGAGGGGCAGGTTGGTGTTCAAAGCATCTCCCTGGGAATGCCAGGCCAGGCCATGGAGAAAGCAGAACCTTTGCTCAGAAATGACAGACACAAATGGGTTTTGGTCAGACAGAATCAGGGGCAGGTTTTACTTTTCACATAATTTTCTGTATTAAAAAATACATCAGTGAAATCTGTTACAGGCAGGGACAGGACTACCGAGTACACAACGTCAATAGACTACTTTCTGATTTAATTTTTGTTAAATTACTTTTGTAACTGCTAAAAAAATAATTAAAAAACAAAAAAACCAACCAAACAGAACAAAACAAAACAAAAAAAAAGAAATATTATTCAAGGCTGTTGATTTTCATCTCTTGAAATTTTAGTGACAAGCTCAAATATCAGACCCCTGTTACACAAGATGGATAACTGATCAGAGCTAGATAAAAACCATACAATTCTCTTCTTTAAAAATAGTTTGGGTTTCCAATGAATTTGTGACCACTGGTCATCAGAAACACACACCTAGAGCTTGAGAAAACAGAGATACAGACAGTATCTGATAATGTCCTGTCCTCTAAACACCACGTGGGAGCTTTTCTCTTCCAAAAGACTCAGTAACAGCCAAGCCTTAAAAAAAAAATCTCTTTCAATTTCCAATACTATGACTAAATCTCTTTGGGTGGGGCGGGATAAAAACACACATGGTCGTTTTCTACCACAGTTCTGTTGTCAGAAGTAATACTGCATCCTTTGTACAACACTGCCCGCGTTGCAAAGGTGGAAAGAGAAAGAGTGTGTGTGTATTTCTGTTTGAAATGACAAAGCCCTCTCTACATTTGCCTTACAAAATAATCAAAACCATAGGAGTAGGGAAAGAGGAGAAAGGAAAGCTGCCTTAAGGGAAATAAACTTTCCGCGCACCACAGTATTTGCTGGGTTATATGGACAGACTGCAGAGCTACTGGGCTGGGGAAGGGGTTCTGCACAGAGCCCAGGACATCCCCTCCTGGACAGCCCCCAAAAAGTCACTTGGAAGTTTGACCTACAGCACCTCTTCCAACAGAGTGAGAGTTGGCATGAGCCCGGAGCGGGAGGCAGAGTTGGCCTCGTGTGACCAGTTAACAGCAGCCAGAGTTGTCCATTGGGATGGCCAGTGGCTCCTGCCTTCCTAACATTTGATCCCAGTTTCCAAAAAAAAAAAAAACCCTATAAAAGTGTATGTGTAGGTGTATTTATAATGGAAGGTGTCTGTTTGTCTAAACCTCACCCCCTTCTCTCGTATCCTCTGGAAGAGCTCGAGGATCTCCACGTGTTCCTTGGCAGCAAGGGCTGCCAGCCAGCAGGCTGGGAAGTCACCTGAGCCACAATCTAGCTCTCCGTGCCCAACAGTGTGAGGGTAGATTTTACATAACCATTTTCCTTAAAAATATCTCACAACTTTTAAAAATCCTAAACAGAGAAAGGATTTATGCACCACTCCAATAGATGAGTTCCACTTGGATTTGTTCCTAGGATTGATCGGTGCCACAGGACGTTGGGATTTGCAGTTTACACAGCTTGCTTCCTTCCAGTTCCAGTTTGTACATCCACTGTGGTACAAAATCTGCCTGTAGGTGACATTATCTTGGCTTATTTGATACACATTTTCCAAAGGCTGGACGTATTCACATTTTGGTGCTTCTGATGTGTATTCAAAGGAAAATACCCCACTGCAGTTAGTCTGATAACTCAATATCAGAGTCCTCTGTTTTGACTTTGGCAAGTTCTTCATGTACCTCCCTCACCATAAGAATCCGTGTTAACATGATGTCCAAGGTTCCTGGGTCTACTGGCAATGTGGAATACCACATGGGGCTGTTGGGAACACAGGAGCGCTCGGGCTGCAGGTAGAACACATCACTCCTCTGCTTCACGCTTTCAGAACTGCCAAGGGAAA
Source organism: Lichenostomus cassidix (assembly GCF_008360975.1). NCBI lineage: Eukaryota > Metazoa > Chordata > Aves > Passeriformes > Meliphagidae > Lichenostomus > Lichenostomus cassidix. The sequence goes on along the minus strand of NC_139503.1, from coordinate 2,800,017 downwards.
GGAAACAAAGTTTAGGAACGCTGGGCTGCATTTACAATCTTACCATTGGGCTGCATTTACAATCTTACCAAAAGTTTAACTGAATCAGCAAAGAAATCAAAGTAACATTGAGATGGCAACACTGTCTCGCCTTTCCACTTAGGGAACAGTTAAGTTGTTTCCAAGTCACTCTGCATTAGTTGCGTATAAAGAAACAAAGAAAATCAGAGTAACTTCTTTACAGCAGTGCTTCTCCAGCATCATCCAATTAGTGGCACTAGCAATGTCAGGATTGACAGATGCATTTGACATCCAACCTCTGAATGAAACTGGTTCTGGGATTCCAGAATGTGGAATGTGGATGAGTGGAAATGGCCTCAAGGCTTTGACTGCATTTTAGGGAAAATTTCTTCACTTAAATTGTTATCCAGCCCTGGCACAGCTGCCCAGGAGACAGTGGTGAAGTCATGTGGCACTTGGGGACATGGGTTAGTGGTGCCCTTGGCAGTGCTGGGGGAACAGCTGAACTTGATGAGCTTAGAGGGATTTTTCAACCTAAATGATTCTAAGATGATGTTCAAGAGCAAGTAAAACTAAATCCCAGCTTGCCTGGCCATGCTGCAATGCTAAGCCCATCTGCTTGAAAGACTGACTGACTCCAGGGCAGCTTCCAGCCTCTGGTAAGGTTCTAAAGTTCTCTAGAGCCAGGATCCCTCCTGCCTGGCTTTGGGATAATCACATCAAAACACCAAAGAGAATTTGTAGTGCTGCCTGCACCACTTCAGAGGCTCAGCTGTGATATATGATGAGGAGCATGAAAATGCTTTCCCAGACCAAGAACAACTAAGAGCCTCTAATGATGTGCCAGGGAAGACAAGGAAGGTAAGAAGAGGGAGAGATAGAGTCTGGACAGCTGCAGGCCTGTCTTTGCCTCAGTAATGGGATATTTGTAGTAAGCTCAATAGGTGCATTTCTGAAGGTGATTTATCTGAGTTTCAGCTGACACTAATGAGATACTGGTTCATTTTGCATGTGCATTTTCTTTGAAGAGAGAAGAACATCAGCTTCCACCTGCTCAAGGATCTAACCGGAGTTTATATAGAAACAGGGAAGAAAAATGATTTATCTCTGTCCTTGCTATAGTCTCCTTTCTAACTCCTAAATACAAGTTAATCTCCCATCACAGCAGGCAAAATTTATCAGGAGTTTTACCTAATTCACACTTCTCCTACACTCTTTCACAAGGAACATGATGTTCCTTGGGTATTAGTTATAATCTCCTCACAAGAAGGATGGTATACAGGAATTAAGGGAGATGAGAATGCCATGGGCACTGTGGTAATGCTCCCAGTTTACATTTACACCAAAAATTTTATTTAAGGTATACATCTCTGTCTGTACCTCTGCTCTTGACTCAACACCAGTAATAAAAAAATCCTATTTGGGAGTCTCACAGCAGTGCTGCTGCTGGAATTCCTGTTCCACTCACACTGAGGGATTGGGAACTTGGGAGAGGAACCACAGCACAGGCACAGAGGATCTGAGTGGGCTCCTTGCCCACATGCCTGCTCTAGTCTACACACAGACACTTGACAAAACTCAAGTTCTGTCACTTACCATTTTGATAAGTAAAATTCATAAAGTCGGACTGGACACCGCAGGGGATTATCTGTGTTCTCAGCCATTTCCACTGCTGTGGGAACCTCTTCATCTTCACTGCGTTTCCTTTTGCCTACTGATAATTTATCTGGATACACAAAAATGGCATCACAGAAGTTCAGTGAAAAGCAGCACCTTCAGGAACAAGGCCTGGTGTCTCAGCCCAGCACCCAGTGATGACTCTGCATCACCCAAACCCACTCCTTGAACTGGTTTTGTCACATGTCACCATCCAACCATAGTCACCAGGTGTGATCTGCTGGGTGGGCAAAGGACTGCACATCCTACAGGAGTCCACAGCCCATTCCTTATCTAGAAAATCCACAAGAACTAGCAGGAAAATATGGAGGATATAATTTTACTAATTAAAGAAGACTTCACATAATGCACTGGAACTACAAACTGAGTAAGACAATAGGATCACAGGCTTCCCTTTCCCATTTGCCAAAATTAACTGAAAACAAAAATCTGTGTGCCTTTGCCTCTGAGTGGAAGCCCTTTAACTGCTGTTCTCCACTGGGGCTGCCTGATCTGTTCCCCACACAGACCCAGGACAAATATGGGAATTAAAAAGGCACCATAAAGGTCTGGACCTCCAAATTCCAAGAATATGAAGTGCTGAGAAAAGGATTTCAGAAAAGGCCTTTGAATCAGTTAATAAAGTTTTATGCAAACCAGGCGATGTTATGAAAGACTATGAAACAAATTTGCAGCCAAATCTGTGACACCTCCTGTGTAAGTTTTTCCTGGGTGCCTCAGCTCACTCAGAATTTCTCTTTAAAGCAGTGAAAAATACTGCAAATGTGTTCAGGATAACTGCATAGCTCTGCTTACTGCAGAACATATTTGTTCTCCCCAGCCCTTTTTAAAAGAGAAGCAGACAACACAAAATCACAGAATTCTCTCATTCTGCAATTCACACCACACAAATGTGATTTCCCAAATCCTGATAATCAAGGAGCACTCACCTGATTCTACCTCTTGTTTTTGAAAGGGTGGGAAAAAACGTAAATATGTCATCTTAGTATTATACTTCAGGGTTCGGGTTCGCCTCATAACATGGGCAAAGGACAGTTTCAGGTGCTCGCTGACATTCTTTAGTTGGAAATATTTGGTGTTGAAGAATAGAAGGGTGTTCAACAAAACGATGGGGGAATATGCACCCAGCTGCTTACATTCCCACAAGTGCTCCTCTTCAATTCTTGAGAACATATAACCTACAAAGAACGGGCAAAGAAAAAAGAAAATAGTTATTTATGCATGTAAATGCTCTTTCAGCTAACCTCCATTAATGAAGCACATAGCAGGTCAAATTCACACCTGTCAACAGCAATTGTAATCCAAGAAAACCAAAATACTGCATGCACAAATATAGGAGCACAGAAAACCAAGCATGATCTTCCAATACCTGAAGAGTAGGATATAAAGGAACTGCAGACAGCAGCAGATTCTCACTAAATTCTAATTTCACTGTATGAAACCACAGTCAGCCAACAGCAAAAAAGTGTAATTCCTACAACAGGGAGCATGAGTTTAAAATGTCCCATTTGATGCATAAATAGCCCATTGTGATTACCGTAAGTCAGCTAGGAAAGGGAGATATGGGGGCTTAGAAGAAATTTGTTGTAAAAAAATATCACTGTGCGCAGCAAGCTATATGTAATTGGATTATTTCTGTATTAAATAGAAAGTTCATTTTTCTAAATGAAAAGCCAGTTGTGGAATTGGCCAACATTACTCAAGTTTCACTGATACTTCAAAATCTGGAAAAGATTTTGTGTGCCCATAGGGCCGGTGTCCAGCTCTATAAACCACATAATCAGGCTTGAAAACCAATTAAAAGCATCTGCAAAATTTCGGAAGTCTTAATTTGGAGTTGAGACAAAATTCCAATGATTTGCTAATGTGATCCTCAAACTTACCAGAAGTATTTCCAGCACTAAAAGGGAAATACCAGTGCAACTGTACATGGTATTTGCAGTAACTCATCTCAAATATTATATTCAATTCTGGCTAGTTGTACTAAAAAAAAAAAAGAAAAAGAGCTAAAATTTGAGGGAAGAGAAAAACTGATGTGTTGAATACCAGAATTGGGATCCTTTCTTTCCAAGGATTGATCAGAGGCAAAGATACATATAAGTGTAACCCTAACTGGTAGATACAGACATAAAATCCATGGTGTAGAGAGAAGAGATAACATGAGAGTCTCAGATCACATTCTCTTTCTGGCTCTGAGAAAACATTAATTTATGATACAGCTTTGTCATGCAGCTACACAAAACAAAAGAATTGTCCTACCATTTGGAAGAATTGTAGGCTCCCAGATTTTCAAAAGTTTTGTAAGTTCAATCATAAACCTGGAATAGGGCTCGGTGAAAATGTTATCTATTCTACCATTCTCAAACAGGTACTACGAGAGAAAAAACCAGGAAGACAGTTTGTGATTATATATATATATATATATATATATAGTCTAATAAAATAGGTTTTATGTTATAAGAAAGTTTTGACTCTTTATCTCAAAATGACTGTTTCAGAACAGGACTGAGCAGGCTGTTCTGAAAAAAACATAATAGAAATATATTGAATATTGAGTTTAAAACAAAAGTTAGTGTCGTTCTTGGTTTGTACTGTTACTGCTGCAAGGCAGTAGTAAGGACTCATTACATTACTCTTAGTATTCACTAATTACAATGTAATTATTCCCAATGTATTTTTTCTGTAAATATTGCCAACACAAGAGGTATCTGTCTTGTCACTGAGAATCTTTCCTGGGCAACCTCTTCCATGTAAATTTATATATTGGAAAAACATGGTGCAATTATTTTAGATCTAAACCATTCCATCCTAAAACAAGTATTTATGAGGAGCAAATCTTTCTTACACAAGAAAAACGATCAAAAAAGTTCCAAACGCAAGCATTTGTGTCTAGGCAGAAACACTCAGCCCCCACATTACATTCCTATAAGGACAGAAGAACTGGGTCACTGTGATCATAAAAACATCCAGAAAAAAAAAAAGAGTCATACATAGGACTAAGGAAAATAATAAAACACAAAAAAGAGACATTCTTGCCTCCTCTATAAACCCCAAGCTGTTATGTGGGATTGTGGATGTCCCATAAGTAACCAGGGCAAGTTCTGTGTGTTTTTAGCAGTGCCCTAATTCCCTGAGTTACCTGCTGAATTCCAAGGCACAAGTATAAGATGCTGTCAGGATCATATTTTTCTCCGTTTGGTCTCCGCACCTCTTGAATAAACTGGCACAAGCCAAAACTCAGCTCAGCAAATGTGCATGAGAGAATGTCCTCCTTGAGCTTCACAGGGTGAACTGGGAAAATTATTAGAAAAATTAGTTCAGCACATTAAATCTTCACACATCCCTTATTATTTCAGTTAGGCAGAACTCCTAAATCTCCCATCTCATACATGAACTAAACGGTGAACTCCTTCCTATCTGTTGGCTGAGAATTGAATGATTTGGCCAATAAAACCAAACCAGCTGCATGTGCAATCAGTATAAATGTTACAGCGAGTACTGAGGCTGCAGGAATTTAGAGCTCAGCCATGGAAATGTTTGGGAGTCTGCTGAACCCAAAAGGTGGGATGACAATGAGCTCGAGGCAGCCTGAGGCTGATAAATGGGTTTTACCCCTCCAGCTGGACTCAGGGGAGTGAGAGACTCACCCAAGTGACAGAAAGACCCTGAGTATTTCTGGACATGAGTTGAGTGCAGCATATCACACTTCTTAAAGGAAGAAGGCAGGAAGAGTTCAATGGGACATGGAGAGGGTTTGGAAAGGGAAGCAGAGAAACCAGGAACTGATCAATCAAATGATCTGCAATGAAATTACCAGGCTTGGCTGCTCCACACCTCAGAAGTGCCTGCTTGGGAATAAGCAGGGAATCTTTCTGGGAGTGGGCAAAGTTTCCTGGAAATGACTGCAATATTTACTTCCTTAGCCACAAGAAGAAAACATAGTAACTCATGTGAATACTCCACTCCTGGGAAATAAACCCCAGCTGTTCTCACGGAATGACAACAAAAACTCCAAATAAGAGATGAAAAAGCAGATCTCATCTTAGCCAGAATTTTTCCCTTTGGGGTTTTTCTTATGCTGGGTAAGTCCTGCCATGCTTAGTTCTTTACATTGCACAAGTATTTATTATGGTTTGCTCTCTTCTCCACCATCCCCAGAGAGCTCAATTCTACTCCTAACTTAAATTCTCTGCTTGACTCTGAAAATTTGCCCACAAAACTCAGGGCAATGACGTAAGATCTGAGACCAGGGAAAAGGGGAGTTAGACACTGCCAAATCCCAGGACTGCTGGGCTTTTGTAAAAAAAAATGAAATAATTCATCATTGGAAAAATAAACAAAAATTATATTTAACTGTCATTATTATCCATCACCCCAGGGAGACATGAGGAGCAATAATGTTAGTTTCAGGCAGGCTGCAGTACAGAATGGGCAGACTTCTGAAATGTTTCTTTCCAGCTGTGAAGCCTAGAAATAAGGTGTTAAGATTTTCATGTTGGATCACATGTTTTTTTTAACAGCAAACTGTTCTGCTGACCAACAAATACTTTGGGAATGTGCCAGCTATAGATAAAATGGATGGGGCCAAGCTGGTGTTGTCAACTTCAAATTATGGCCTGATGAATCTGTAATTTCATGGTTCTATAATAGCTCAGAAAAGCTCTGCAGCTGCATAAAGCATCTGCGCCACAAATGAAGAATTACTATGTGCAAAGGAAGGCCAAGTGGAGATTTCTAATCTTTTAGAGACTGTTTTTAAAGGAAACAGATCAATTAAGAATGCAATAGCTATGATTTTTAAATGCATGGGAAGATGCAAGACAGAGTTCTATAAAATCTGTTCTCCACTCATGGGTATTGCAAAACTCAGAGGTATCTAATCTTAATTTTTATTTGAACAATGAATCAAGACAAGTGCTCTTCAACGAAGTATTTCTGTTACCACTGGGAGACAAATTTACCTGAAAAATTCAGGTCCCCTTGTTCCTCCTGTGCGTTTTTCCATTGGACCCAGTTTTTCCAGGCGTTTACCCCATACATGTACTTTAGGGTCATCCCAGAAACAGAGCAGCCAGGGTAGGAGCCCTGCATCAGATTTCGGGGCTCCACGGCAACTACAGACTTCTTCCGGCCCTACAGGCAAACAAACACACCCAAACACAGCAGCATTTCATCAGCTCCTCATCCATGGATGGGTAGATTAGGGCAGACAATGTTGTAATTTCAAAATGTAAGGAATTTTTGTTCCAGAAGTATTTCCTTACCCTTCTTTTTGGCTGTGGGAAGCCATCCCTGTGTCTCCGTCTTGCCCGTGAACGTGAGTGTAAACCAGGTCCTTTGCTGAGAGGGTCAAATGAGTCTGAAGTCAAATCAACACCATGAAGAGTTTAATTACATGATTTAGCAGCCCAGGTAGAAGTGTCACTGTCACTGAGATACTATGGAACACCTTACAGTTGACAATAACACCTGTATATTCCAATAATGCTGACATTCGACTAATTAAGCAATCTGTGCACTTGCTGTATAAAGGAAGTAAATTCTCAATAGGAGAAAAAAAGCCTCCAGAAGAGTGGGTTTATTTACTCAGGGAAATATGATCCTACCCCCCACTCACATGGATGATACCCAGGGACACAGAAGTGATGAATTCAAAGGAGTCAAGCAAGGCTCCCTGCTGCTCCTGTCAGGGGCTCTGCACAGTGCTGTCTTTAAAGTCAGCAGTAGTATTTTTAAAACAGTAATTTTAGTAGAGCTGACCAACTATTTCAGCTTTAAACATTCAGTGTCACTACATGAAAACACACAGGCTGCTGGCACAATGCTCATGCAGAAAATTGTGTGTGCTCTTATAGAACAGCAAGTTTTTCTTCACATTACACCAACCTGATGGGAAATCTGCCTCCAGGTCCTGTTCCACATCACCTTTGGAGAACTGCTTGAGCTCTGGATCAGGTTCTGGCAGGGCATTGGATCGTAAGGCGTAGTGATTCAACTCCTCCTCCCAGCTGTGTGGAGTGGACACTGCTTCTGACTCCAGATCTCCGCTGTATGTGCTGCCCTGGTCTGCAACGAGAGGGATCACAGGGACCATGGGCTACAGCAAAGGCAGAACCAGGAGTTTGCAAGCAAAGATGCAGCAGGATCAAAACCCATTTGCAAAATCAAAAATCTGACTGACCTTTCTCAAATATCTTGGGGTCCAGGAAGAGCTCGTGTTCAGATGTTTGAGATCCTTGAGAAAAAGAAGGAAATCTGTATCTACACTTGACTGACAGCTTGCACAACTAATATAAAATACTTCCAACAGAAAAAACCTATGTATTAAGTCATAATATGAACACACATGCTGTGCCTTCTCCCCCAGTGGAATTCTCCTAACAGCTTTCTACCTTGGTAATGCTCTTGCAGGGGAAACAGAAATGCACAGCTAATGTAGCTCTGCTTTTCCAAAGGCTTCCATCCCTCCCTATTCATTAGTTGAGTCATCTGTAGACAAGCAAGATATTTTGTTCATCTCTCTCCAACTTGTTCCACTTTTATTACATGGGTTGATCACTATCCAACACACTCTGACCTGCATCACCCTTCAAGAATCCCCCATAAAAAGCCTGATATGAAAATATTCTTTTAAAGCAGCTGCTGTCTCTTCTTGATTTTGACTCCCCCTTCTAACACACCATGTACTGATCTCAGTACTCTCATAACCTGCTCCTGTCAACACAAGTCAAATCAGCATCTAGGATTAGGGAAAGGGAAATTTCTGTGGTGAGAGAGCCTTCACCTCACTGCATTTCATTTCCTTTTTAAAACCACCACCTACCACCATGAGAGTGTGTTTTGTCTCTCTCTGTATCTTCTGCAATCATTTCTGCCATCTGAAGGAGATCAGCTTCAAATGGATTAATGGAACCCTTTTCCTTGTTTTCCTGAATATTTTCAATGGTCTTATCAGCATCATCTAGAGTAGTTGGGATGAACATGGGAACCGGTACCTATAGAACATGAGGAAAATATCAGAACATATTTAGGGGTGAAGGGAAACAGCAAATACACAAGGGAGACCACTCCCATTTAACCTCAAATATACTTTAGGACTACTCAAATGAAGTTAAAAATAATGCCAGACTGGGCACCTCTGTACTCTCCCTACAATTTGGTAGTTTTGTTTGATGATGTTTAACCAAGTATGATGAAATAAGGAGGGAAATGACTTCAAGGACTCCAAATACCACTTGCATGACCAGACACAACACCAGTGACACTGTGCTGAGTGTGCTGGACACAAAACAAGCCTGTAAACCACTGATTTCTGTAATGAACTGCAGCATAACTTACAGGTACTGGCATCCCCAGGGGAACTGGTGTGTACTGGGTGTAGAGGTGGAGGGGCACTGGCACAAACACTGGTACAGGAACAGGTACCACAATGATCTGGGGTGGAACAGGTGCTTCTTCTTCTGTTATACCAAACACAGAACAAATCAAAAATTGTTGTAAAGTACCATACAACAGCCTGGAAACTAGTTAAGCTTTTACAACACATTAAAAAATATTCTCTGTTACATAAATAATGTATAACTCTCCCAAATGCAGTACAGACAATTCCAACAGGGGTAGGAGATCAGACACCCACCTGTCTGGCATTCTTTGTGTTGTGTGTGAGGTTTGCACGAGGTGGCCTTAGTCTGGGTGATTGGTTTGCACAATAAAGCTTTGTTTTTCAGAAGCCTGGGTGGTTTTGATGATGGGAGCTTTAGGGCATCTGTCTGGGTACTTGCCTGTTTGGAAAACACAAATGAGGGCAGAGTCAGTATTGGATGGAAGGATAACATAAGAGAAGTGTTTGTTCTTTGCTATGGGAGGCTGAACAATTTAAAACTCTATTTGCTGATAAAAATGATCATTTAAAAACTACTGCTTGCTAATGTATTTGGTGCTTTCTGGTCTCCATCTCAATTTACTTTGATCCAACAATAATGTTGTTTAAAGCTAATTTTACTAATAAAGCTAATTTTATTAACAGTGCACTGAACAAATCTGCAAGAATATTTGGTTTCTGTAGTCAAATAACTGCTATAAACTTTTGACCTGGGAACCTTACTGACGGCAGAGACATAAAGAGAAATTATGTTAAGATACTTTTGATGACTAAAAGTCTGGCTGATACAGACATCGATAAAACTGAGTAAACTAATGTGAAACCACTGAAAACAAATAAATGTAAAAAATGAACACCAATGCTGGCAGCAGCAGTATCATTTCCTGATTACACACAGACTGACTATTCATGCTTGTACTAATTCCATGTCCTGCTAACTGTAATTTTCAGTCATGCATTCAAATAACAGGATCTATTTCAACAGGGAAAACTCATACTCTAATCCATAAGTGACACTCCAGCTAAAAGCAAAGCTGTCAGTCTTCCAGGACCTAAAGCTACATAATAACATCTCTGTATTTTAAAAGAGTTGCAAGATGTTACACCTCAAAGAGCTCAAGAACTGGAATTCTAAGAGTTATCCCCAGGTAAGTGTTTTCCCCACAGCTCTGTTACCACACTACCAGGAAGTGGGGAAGGAAAATGAAGCTGCAGGGGCTTGGTCACATCAGTCCCAGCAGCCCAGGCTGGTCCCTTCCTCCCAGGCTGGTCCTTTTGCCATCCTATCCCACTTCTGGGCACAAAAGGCAGCCTTGAGTACAGAATTACTGGAGAACCACAGCCACCTCAAGAGCTACAGTCTGACAAGTTTTGCCTTAAAACATCCAATGGACACAATAAGACTTTTGTACCACATAAGTTCTATCCATTTTTTAACAATCATCTGCAAGCTGGATGAATTTTAAATTCCAATCAAAAATCAGTTGCAAAGTGATGGTGCCAAATTCTTGTATATTTTACTTGTTATTGATACAATCTGGGCAAAATTGAGAAAAGTCTTTCATAAAACTTACATCTCCTATTGTTTTTGCTGTCACAGTAGGGACTGCACCTGTGAAGAAAAAAAAACATACACTAACATGTCTACTTAGCATCATAATTCATATTTGCCAAGGTCAAGAAAAAAAATTCCAATTAAAACTCATTCCTCGATGAATGTACATAAATTTAAGTCATTATTTATACCTAGAAAAAGGAAGGACAAACGCAACCATCCGCACTGACGTGAAGCATAATGAAGAAGTGGCCGTTTTTCTCAGCAAAAAATAAAATCCCTGAGCAAATACAAATGTTCAGGAATAGAGATGTAAAAGTACAGGCATCGTATTCAGCTGCCTTACCCTGTAAAACATTGTTGGAGTTAACAGTAGGCTGGGCAGCTGGGGTGCTTGCAAGGGACACCACGTTTGCTATGACAGGGGTTGAGTCCTTTCTTAAAGAAGAAGGGCCTGAGGAGGAGGCTGGTGCCATGGAAAGGTTTGCTGGACACAGTGGACAGAAGAAAATGAGAATAAGCAGTAAGATAATTTAGAAAAAAAGCATTTCTGAAACAACACCCACCCTTCAGATCTGTCTCCAGATGAAAGAGGCTGCTGTGTGAGAAGGGGATGTAGGTGTGAAGCTGCAGCATTTCAGTTTGAACAGGAGCTGGTTCCACAAGCAAATCAAGGAAGAGGGGAAAGGAGCTCCCACCAATGTAAGCAGCAGATATATACCAAGCTGAAAAGCTGAATATGGCCTGGTGCATACTAGAAACTTTCAATTAATATCTTACTGGTTCTGGGTACCTTACCCTTGTAGCCACCATCACTTAGTGGGAGATTATGCCCCACTAGGATCAGTGATATTCTTGCCTTTTGTTTCCCTTTCTATTCCCGTCTTTGTGGGCCTTTCATCCCTTTTTGTCTCATTTTATACAGAAACTCACAGTTCCTATTCCTGTGGGCTTCATTCCCATTACACCTGCTCAAGGAAACAGCTACTGCACTTGTTATCCTTGGGATTGATAATTCCCAAGAATCAACTCTTAATGACACAGAAATGTGTCTTCATGTGCCTACAGACTGCACAGAAGTGGCTGGTTTAAGTGCATATATGGGAGTGTTAAAACCATTATGTCTACTAATTTCACCACTTGATTGTTTTTGTTAAATGAATATTAATGTTCTACCATATCTTCCAAGTGTGATGAAGACAAGCTAGATATTTAACATGTCTTCACTGGGTATCAGTACATTTTACCCCAATGAAACAGGCCTTTGTTTCATGAGAGTCACTGAAAGTGACTTTTGCTTCATCTTCTTTTAATTTGTTTGGTACATGAAGCAATTGCATTTCACACCTACAGAAGTTTGAAATTGTCTCAAGTAAGAGTGACCTAAACCTGAGCCCACTCAATAGCAACAGACAAGCTCCCCAGCAGAAGACAGATCTTAAAGAGATCACTGAAGTGAGTTTGCAGACAAACATCCACACCACTACCCCACACATCAAAAGGCAATTCCATCCCCAGCCTGGTTTACCTGTGTTGTTTGGGAGTGGAGGGTCAGAAGCACCTTGCTGTTTACAGAACAACAGAATACAAAGCAGATTGCAAAAATGCTTCATCTCCCCTTGCCATTTTATGGACTCGTTGAGTTTACCTTGCCTCTTACAACCATCACACTTTGCCATCTAGGAAAACAGAGTGAGGGACAAATTGAACACACTTGGAAACACCAACAAGGGGTATGTATCCTCTTCTAGAGGATGTGAGAATATTGCTTACCTGATAAAACAAAACCGTGAATTTAGACATGCAATCCTCTGAACAGAATTCCTCAATTTTCCCCCCAAAGTGATTCTGGACCAGTTTGGGGGAAGTCTGTAAACAGTAACTGCACATTTTACAGTGGGTTCCCCAGCGCTTAGCCAAGTCGTGTTTATAGAGCAGCTTACAAACTGAAAGAAAACAGCAAAAACATCCTTTAATACCAAAAGGACAATCACTCGGCACTTCTAATTCCTGTATTTAGTGATGTCTGTAATAATTCATTGAAACATACCATTAAAATGTAAAGTGTGGACATGGTTCTGTGTTCCTAAAGCTAAAAAACAGATTCCTTACTTAAAAACATTAGATTTCTTTTAGTATCACCAATAATTTTAAGGCAAAACACTTGTGACTTGATTTCTCTGAGACAGGGTTTTGCCCTTTCTTACCTTCACTACAGAATGATCTATCTACGCCTGAGAATCTCACTGTCTCCTTGATAATTTTCTCAAGCCTGCAGTATTCACACACAGCCGTCATATTGCTCTTCTTCTTATAGTCATCACAGCAGGTCTTCCCACAGAACTGGAGCATTTTACCCTGCAACACAGCCAGAATGTTTTGGTTTCAATGTTTGAATGAGTCACATCCCAGATAATACATTTAAATTGTTAATAGAAAGGCAGAAGTGTATTTATATGCTTAGAAATCAGCAACAGACAGCACCAGCAAATGAGTCTCCCCATTTAGCTTTATAATAAAGCAACATTTCCTGCAGAAAGCCCTCACCAATGTGCTTTGTCCTTGGATTAAAAGGAACATCCTTGGGTCCAAGAGACAGGAATGTGTTTATTTAGACAGACAATCATTTGGTTTGGAGGGGGGGGGCTTGACTTCTTTTTTTTCTGGTTTAAAGATCATAGAGCTAGTATCAGTATTAATTTGATACTGGTTAAATGACAACAAAATCAGTTTCAAATCCCTCCTCAGCAAGTCATAGTAAGCAATACTGACAGACCAGCGCACATAAACTACAATTTCTTGAGTTTCTGTTGCAAAAAAAGAGTTCAGAAAGCCCTAATCTTTATTACCTTGTATTCAAGCAGCTCTGGTTTGGTTGCAAACGATCTGTTACACTGCTGACACTTGATTTTGACAACAGAGCGGGTAAAGGTGACCTGCTGGCACTGGGCAGCCAATCTCTGGAGCCCTGCTGCAGCTGAGGTGCTCGTGGAGCTGGGGGACACAGTTGAGGTGGTACCAGTGGCCGAGACCACTGTTGCTGAGGGGATGCTCACAATGACCTGCCCTTGTGAGAGGGGCACCACCGAGGAGTTCAGTCCTGCAGGCTTGTTGAACAGATTCTGTGGGAAAGCAAATGGACAGACTTTATTTTACAGGGTCACACCTTGCACCCAGGTATTTCCACCATCAATTTAGCATTCCGTTAATTCAGCTAAGAAGAAATCCTAGATGTCACACCTGAAAAGCTACTACACAATTGTAGCTGCAAAAATTGCGTATGCTCCCATCTGACATAGCCAAGTGATACTGAGGGTTTGCTGAGGTTTTACAGCTGTTGCACTGAACTTGAACACCTGAGGGTGAAACAGAGAAGAAAAAGTGATTTATGCAACATCAAGTTGTATTGCAGCTAATTTTGCACCGTGCATACAAAACCAGAGTCTGAATGATGAGCCAAGGCACAGACAGAAGCCCGAGACGACGTTTCCACAGATTCAGAAGCAGACACTGCAGCTGCTGTGCCTGTTGCTTGCCAGAAATTTAATTAATCTCCCAGTATCCCTAGGATGTCAGTAAGCATTTTTCTATTTCCACAAGAAAAATAGCTAAGAATATGTTTGCCTAGTTCCATGCAACATTGGGCAGAGGTAACAAAGCTGACCACCCCAGTGAACAAGGGGCAGCAGAGTCCCAGCAGTGGCAAATGTCCACACAAGAGGTTTGTCTAGCTGGGAAACCCATCACCTGCACTTGCAAGAGCAAGAAAATAGATTTAAGATTGGTTAAATCAAAATTGAAATGGCTGTACTGTCACTGCTATGTTTATCTGTGGTAGAATGTCCTCATGTTACCATCTCAGCACTTCCCTTTAAATAAAAAGCCACTTCCCACCCTCACAGAAAAATAATACCAGCCCGAAATTTCAAGACAAATAAAGTTTGGATATGAGCCACATGAAATGAAGCTTCTATAGAAGTAAAAGGAAAAGCTTACCTGCTGCAGTGACCATTTTTACTCTGTATGCTGACAAACAGTTAACAGAACAAAACAGTTCCGTCTTCCCCACGTTACTTGTGCCCTCCACCATCTCGGCTGAAGATCTCAGAGATTTACACAGTGTGCAGGGTGTAATTTTAGCTGATTTCTGTGGAAACAGGGAAATTGATTGTTTGAAACTTGGCATTTTTATTAACCTGGAAATTATCGCTCACATATAAAACATTTATAAAATATGCCAATGTGCCAATATCCCATCTAACCCTGCCCTCTGGCAGTGTGAAGCCATTCCCTCTTGTCCTATCACATGTACCTGCTTGTAAGCTGTCACACACATGGAACTGCAGAACTTTTTGGACTGTCCCTCTATCTGCAGGAGATGACACTGGCCAGAGCCAGTGTAGCAGTATCCTCCACAATATTCACAGCAGTTCATGGTCAGGTTGTTGGCTGAGCGGAACTGGGAGAAACAGGCGTCGCTGCAGAGCTTGTGCACCACGTTCTGGTAATTCACCTCGTGCCTGATCTGAAGAAAAGAAGGAATATACAGCAAGGACAGAAAAAATATGTGTGCTCATCTCTGAGACAGCAAATTGTGCTGAGCTGAAGAAATTCAAATGGGGAATTCTGCAATTACCACTGCATTCTTCTGGCACATGCTGCACTTGCTGGAAATGCTGTTGGTGTGGATAGTGACAATGGGTTTCCTTTTCAGTTCATATGTGGACAGACAAGACTGGCTGCAGAAATCCTTACTGGAGCCTGTGTTGTCAAACTGGGCAGTGATTACATCCTTTGGATTTAGAATGTCTCTATGGAAAAAGAGAAACAAACACAGAGATAAAGGATTAATGTCGGTTTCATGTCAACTTGGTGTTCTTGCTTCCTCTAGAGAATAAACATTCTCCAGGAAAGGGTGGTTCCATTTAATTGAAACCTTTCTTGTTTGCTGTCTAAGTATCTGACTTAATTTTTGCTTTCCTATTAGAAAAACAGGTAAGAAGTACAATTCTTAAGTAGGCATTTTGTTGAAACATTTTGTACCTGGACTTAGGAGTGGCCTATAAAAAGAACAAGCTTTATCATTAAATCTTTTCTAAAGGAACTTGGAGAAAGTAACTGTTTAGCACAGTCTTTATTACAAAAAACGTAGAAAGCAGCATATGTGGAATAATTATTTTTAACAAATAAGGGGGTCGGGAAAAAAGGGAAAAATGAAAAGCCACAATTTCCAATCACCATTAGCTCCGTCCACCATGGTCTGACGAGAATTTTAACTTTCCCATCTCCCATCCAGAATTTTGTTTATTTGTTACTGGATTTAACACACTGAACTTTCTCCTTATTTCTTCTCTCTTTCGAAACAGTCCTTCACAGAAAAGTTTCGAAGCGCTGAAGTCAGAAAACTAGGAGAAAATACTTATATAACTTCCTTGCTTGGAAGGATGCCTCCTCACTTGTCCTGTCAGAGGTAACCCATTTTTCAACAGAATAAATACAAATTACAGCCAAGCCTTCTAAACTTTGTCACAAGGCCTTTTCATATTAAGGCAGAAAGTGAAAAGAATAATCAACTGAAGCCTCAAGTTCAAGTTTGGTTGCCCTTGTAAAACTTAAAGTAATAAATTTGTTGTTGAAGAAATGATGAACAAAGCAGCAATCTTCTGGCAAAGTAACTTTCATAACTAAAAATAATACGTACGAATAATTCTCCATAAACAGACTGTAGCATGACCAGCCTGGAAATTATTTGCCTTGAGTGAATGTATAGTAATGACATCTTACAAAGCCAGCCACAAAGGTCCTCTTTTGCTCATTTGGACATAATAAAAATGAACAAAAAATTTTAGTAATTCAAATGGTTTTTAGAGCTGAAGATTCAAGACTGTGTATCTGACAGGACTGTGGAAAATGTAGGTATTTTCTAAAGGATTTTGCCCAAGTAGACTCACCTTTCCACTCTGGGCCTAGGTAGAAAGTAACTAACTTGGGTGCTGAAACTGCCACTTCCTAAAAACCTCAATTCTTAATAAATTTAATCTCTCTACATGTTATCAAAGTAGCATGAAAGTAGATGTGGTTTGAAAATTCAAGACCTACAGAAATCTAAAATCACACAACGAAGCCTGAATGAAAAGTTTTGGTTTTTTGTTTTTTTTTTTAAAGAATCTAAGGAAATATTCTGCCTTGAATACATTAACTCACCCATGTTTTACTTCATTTTATGGATTAATAGATCTATTTTCCTCTAGAAGAAATAATGCATAAAATACTTTTTGAAAATGTACTCAGTAGTTTTGAGAGTGCAATGACATTTTGAATGTCAGGAAGGAAAATGCAGGACCTTTTGAAATACAGTTTTTTGTATTTGGCTCACTTAAGTTAAAAAAAAGAGAAGATGCACTCTGCACCACAGAGGCTTTTAAATCTATGTGTACATAAAACCCAATTAAGGAAATGGAACTGCAAGCAGACAGACCAATTAACAAGGAAGAGCATCAACCACCGATTTTTGAAGAGAAGCATAACAGGAGCAGCGCTACCAACACAGCAAGGAGCACAAGAACAGAACTGAAGCCTTCCATTATCTGCTTGAATATCAATTATTAGTAGAACAAATTAAAGCACTGTCCTACTTTGAGCAGCTTGAGCAGGTTTTCTTGGTAGAAGCTGGTACGCGAGAAGCTGGAATGGTGTATCCAGTGAGGCACAGTGTGGAGCAGAAGAGCTGGGTTGAGCCTTTCCTCTGGTAGGCAGTTTGCCCCTTCTGCAGGAATTTTTTACAGCCAGAACAGGAAACCCGAACAGCTGTGCTTGGAACTGAGGGAAGCATTTTACTCATGCCAGAGGATGCCACAGCAGGCTGGAAACCTGATGACAGCTGTGGAACTAAAAAAAAACCACACAGAGAAAACACAGAGTAAGTGTTATGGCTCTATTACACAGAACTCACTGGGGTGCAGGGGCAAGCACAAAGCTCATGGCTTTATTTGGGTTGTCAGGGTCTAGAGGAGAATCAAATAGCAGATGAACTCTCCACAAATATTTGCCCTGTGCTGGTTTTCTGCATAGCAGATTTTTATAACTACTCTGAAGATGGAGAAAGCACTATTAATGTGCACATGGAATCACAGAATGGTTTGGGTTCAAAGGGAATTTACAGCCCATCCCATTCCACCCCCTGCCATGTGTAGGAACACCTTTCACTATCCCAGGCTGCTCCAAGCCCTGTCCAACCTGGCCTTGAACACTTCCAGGCATAGGGCAGCCACAGCTTCTCTGGGAATTCCATCCCAGCCCCTCACCACCCTCACAGGGAACAATTTTTTTCTAAACCCTAATCTAAACCTGCTCTCCTTCAGCTTAAAACTGTTTAACACATTCAGTTCTCCAATGCATTTCACATTCAATTTTCCTATGCCTCAAAACCACAATTATTTTATAATCTCAATTTCATTCTCTCTAAGCCAAACTAGTTCTTCATTCCTACTGGGATCAGACACAGCGAATGAAGTGCAGAATGACCTGCAAGACTATTTGCAAAGGTGACACATTTTACAGATTTAAATCAAGTTAGTTTTGCCCATTTCTTACCAAGAGGATTGCCACTGACTGAAAATACAGCACTGATTTTCAGCTCCCCTTCCTGAGATTTTGGCTGTTGGCCGTACTCCTAAAACAGAGGGAAAGGAAAAGGAGAACAAATACACACATGTGATAACAGGTTACATGATTTCCATTCTCTCACAATGCTGCATTGAACCTTAGGGAAGAGTGAGTGTCCTAAGCCTGCTCCGAAGGCCTGGTGACAAGTGTTGCTTGTCACCCTCTCCTGCCGCACTCCAAGACACCTCAGAATTCAGCCAAAGCTTAAGAAAATCTCTGCTTTCCACTCAAACTCATCTGGAAGTGTTTTTGCAGCCCTTGCCCATCTCTGGGAAAGAAGCTTCATATTCATGGAGGGTAACAATGAAATAGAGCTGGGACCTTGATGGGAAGCATTGTGTATTACCCAGGAGTTAGGACCTTGGAGCAGCCTAAGGTGATGCTTTGCAGCAGAACAAGGCTGGCACCACCAGGGCCAGACCACCCCAGTCCCAGCTCCAGCGAGAGGGGAATCACCTCACATTTGGTACAGGATGAGAAAATCCCTGGACAGCTGCTGGTGGAATAGCTGACATGCTATAAATGACTGGCTTAGTCCCCAGCAGCTATTCACACTGACACTATGCTTCCTGCCTGTGCTCTCCCTAGAAATCTGAGCCAGAAAGCAGCTTGGAACACTCCACATGTAAATCTTAATAGGCTGAAAAGCATAATCTCTTGGAACTACAGAGATGATAAGATTTAGCCTACTTACAGTCGTTTGGGAGTAGTGAGGCATGATGTCATGTTATGACTGAGCTAAATTCACAGTTGCTGCCTGGCTGCCAGGGAAGCCAATTCAGAATCACTAAGCAAAAGGAAGCTCTCCCTTCCCAGTGGCAGTGAGATGCTTCCCCAGCTTGCATCAGCTCCCACAATCCCACAACAACCTCCACTCAAACTGAACACTCTTCTTACTGCTGTGGGAAAGTTGTAAGTTTCTATAATAGACAACCAAACTATTTCTCAGCAGGTTTCCCAGGAGAACAGACAATGGTGTTCCTTGATCATGTGAACCATCAGACTGAAACAATCAAATCTCAGGTAAGAGAAGCTCTAAGCTGGGTATGGGCATGCTGTGATGAGATCCTCAAGAACCATTTTAATTATTATTATTATTATTTTAAAATGAATCATTTGCAAACATACAATTTTTTAAGCACTTTAACTGCAATTGTATCCTTAGCCAAGAGTAGGAAAAGAAATGGAGGCAAATCCTGACATCAACTGTGCATGATCAAGCAGTTTCACAGCAGCATAACAGAGCTGAAAGCCAAAAACCTTCAGCTCAAACTATTGGTTACAGCAAGAAATGCTCTTATCTTTCAGGAAGTATTAAAAAAAACCCCCATAAAATCCCCCCATATTAATTCCAATCTAAAGCAAAACAAAATGAACTCAGTTCTCCTACTTTTCCAGTATCAGGCAGAGTTGATAATCACAGGATTTTACTCCAGGAAGGAATATTTTGAACCATACGATATTTGACATTTAAATTCTTCAAGTCTTCATTTTTACTTATTAATATGATCTTTGATAACCACAGACATCTCGCCTTGCATTCCACACAAATCCACACAGCAGATGCCATCTTGGGAGGACAAAAGAAGAGACAGATTTAACTAATCTACACGTGGTTTGACATTCTATAGGTTCAAGGAAAAATAAACCCAAACAATCCCACAGAGACGGAACAAATCAGAAGGACAGTAAAAGCTGAAGATGCAAATACTTTACTTCTTTATCTTGTTGAGAGTATTATGGGAAAAGAAGAAAAAGTGCTGGGAAGACAGGCCCAGAGAGCAGAGGAGGTTTAGCAGAAGGACAAAGACTGATGCTAAAAACTAACACCTGCACAGGAACACCAACACTTGTGTCAGTGCGAGAGGATGGATCACTTTGGGAAGTTTTGCACACCTTTAACATGCAAAATCTGACATGTAACCCAAATATAAGCAGTGGGGAGACAGGAACTGCAGCACAGCTCATTTCCATGGTGTCACACAGCTAACCAGTGGCATAGAGGCTGGCTGGAGCTCAGCAACCCTGGCCCCAGCACTGCTCAATCCATAGGTCAGACCTTCCCCAGGTTGCAATTATTGAGCTTTTACCTGTATCATCACAAAAAATGTCAGTCTTGAATGAGAAAGTCACTTAAACACATAGTTAAATTGACTTCACTGATGTGTATGTACTTAAATCTTTTGCTAAGACCTCTAAGTGTTAATTTAAAACAGGAACAAACCACTGTGCTTGCAAAGGCAGCTTTTAAGAAGGGAGTAGCAGCAGTAGTATTGCTTTAATTCATATCTCTAATTGTGACTATTCATAAAGTATTTAACAAAAAGTAATTTACAGTTTATTTCCTAGTTAGATAAAGTGTCTATGTTGCCACAGATTTAGTAACAGAAGTTTTAGAGCACTTGGCTTTGTTTCTAACTGAAAAGCAAAACATTTGCAGAGACAAGGTAACAAGACATCAAAAAGTTTGGGGGGGTGAGTTTCACAGTAGTGTAAGAGGGAAAAATCCTTTTACTAAACTACGTTCTTCAAGTTAAGTTTCGGTCAACAAATAAATTGCTGAATTTATGTTCAGCTTAAGCGGTCAGCTGTGAGACCAAAATGAGAAATGCAATGGGAAACTTACCTCAGAATTACCAGGTTCATCTTTTATTTTGTCTAATAGTCCCTGCTGTGGGGCCATAGCTTTAGCATATTCGTCATCCAAAGGCTCCTTCTTAATTCTAATATTTGGTGCAAAGGAATTCCCCAGCTCTTGTCCAATAGATTCCTTACTAGAAAATAGGTAGCTAGACTCCTGAAACAATAATATGAAAAAGAATTCACCCTCCTGCATCTGCCATGAGGAGTTGGGCTGCTGCCAAGGGGAGTTTGTGGTGCAGACCAGGAGATTTGGGTCCTGCCAAGGTGGGAGAAATGCTGGGCAGCAGCTGCTGCCTCAACCTCCCTGCAGCCCCCTTTCTCATCCCACCCCCGATGCTTTCCACTCCTCTGGCCAAAGCAGAAGCCACCCAGCTCTGCAAGTTGGTTGTTTGGGAGTGTCTCCTGAGGATACAGCTGTTCCCTGGCTCATGTGGAAAAAAGGCAGCAGGTCAAGTGGATGCATCCAGCTGTAGGTTCGGCTCACTGGTCACTGCAACCATGCTGAACAGGAAAGTGGCTACCAAAAGAATCCTCAATCCAAAGAAAGGGTCAGGAAAATTTTACAAAATTATATGTACTGTTTAAGTAGCAATGATGTCTAAGAGTCAGAAGATCAGTTTCCTTAACACTCAGATTTACACTCAAATACAAAATACGTATTTTGAATTATTCCAGCATATTGCTGCACTTGGAAAAGTGGTTGAAAGATCTATAGCTTACCCTGAAGTTAGTTTCTGGAGTTTGTGGCACTAACTGCGTCCGTAATGTTTCTTCTACTTGATTATGAACTGAGGAAAACATATACATTAAATAGAAATGAATACAGATTCCAATGCATTTCCTTTAAAACTATCAGTCTCATCCTACTCCCCAACCCCAGTGTCTGACAGCACCTCACCACTATTAAACTACTCCCTTTCTCCTACCTGCAAGTAAGGTGGTAATCCCTAAAGAGAACTGACTTTTTTTTATTATTTTATTGGATCATTATTTTCCCATTTCAGCAAAATAGTTGTAAAATTCCGATGCAAACTGTTCATTCAGAATTTTCCACACCCGAGCAGGTTCTGAACTCTCCCATTTTGACATTTAAATCAGAAAATACTTTTCAGAGCAACATCTTCCAGCTTTTTTCTTTGCTGTTCTGATCTTTTGCCTTTTCCCCTCTTCTCAGGAAATAGCATCTTCTGCTTTTTCAGAACATATAATTTAAAAACTCTGGATTTGCCTAGATATTGGATGCTACCATGAATACTTATCATTCCTGTTTCAACTACTATTTTACCTGATCTTTTAACTGTAGGTATTTACAATTTTCTGAAATATGTCTTATGTACAGAAACATTCTTCCCTTGATTTCTAACTGAAGGTAAAAGTAAAGAGACATCTGTAACTTTATTTAAAAAAAACAAACTCTATAGTTTCTCTATCATTGGTGCCACCTGGAAGCACTGATTTTAAGATGCTGTTGCTGAACACAAAAAGTTTAAATCTCAGAACTGCAAGCTGTGAATGTGAACAAGCAGCCAGGAGTCCCTCACGTGTTGGCTCAACCTCCCTCTGCTGAACAAGATTAAATCATGTGTTCCTGCCTGGTTATTCTTAACTCCTTCATTCACTGCTCTGCTGTAACTTGGGAAGTCAAAAATAAGTGTGTGGGCAGCAAGATTATGGTGACTGTCAAATGAGAAAGGGATTTTAGGCATCTTTGGTTCTCTCCATGTTGGCTGGATGAAGTCCAAGATACAAGTATTTGAGGAAGAAGGAGAGCAGTCTCCCAGGAAAAGCAGATTTCAAGCTATGCTCTGGCTTAGTTCCTGCAGACACTAATTCATTTCTAGTAAGCCTTTCCCTGATGCTACTATCAAATCCACACTGCTTTAAATGCCTAGGTACTTTGCTCAAAAAAATCTTTACTGGCCATCAACTGAACCTGAACTTCATCACCTTTTCTTTCAAGGAACACCATGGGTTATAAAAAAACAATGAGAAAAACCAAAAGGAAGCTTGAATTGTCACCCAGCTTGGTTTAGGAAACCACAACAACGGATTTGTTGAGGCTCTGTAACAAGCTGTGGAGGATGAGACCTCCCTAACACTGTCAAGCCCTTTGCAAATCCTCCTAACACAGAGTTCATTGGATTTCAGGGTTCTTCACAAAGTGCTCCCCTACACACAGCTCTGCCTGTTCTCTTCAACAAGGTGATGTTTTTAATAATTAGCCCTATTGCTGATTTCTCTCTAGTTCTTTCTTCTTCTTTGCTGGGCAGCCAGGTCTATGATGTCAACAGTTACCTGCTTTGTCAAGAAAACTGCTTTTCAATCTAGAATCCATATCTTTAGGGTTTTTTTCCAACCGTTTTTCACATTCTTGAAAATGTCCTTCTCTATTCTTGTCATTGGCTGAAAAAGTCTCTTTGTCATTATCTCGTGTTATGCTAAAATCTTTTCCAAGTGATTTAAATACAGGGCCCTGCTCAAAGGGGGAAATGATATCCTTCTGGTTTGCATTCTCAACCTGAATTTCTTTTTCACTGTCCAGTTCGTGATCTGTAACTCTCTTGCCCTCTTCCAGATGATCTTCATCATGAATTGCTGAAGAAAGAGCGTCCTTTGGAGTGAAATTCTGATCATCTTCATTGTCACTCCCAACAACAGGTATGCCTGCAAGATCCCCAGAGTTCAGAAAATAATCATGATCATCACCCTGCAGTGAATTTTCAGGTCCTGCTCGGTTCGGTACTCCGTAAGACAAGCTGTCGAGGGCAGGCGTTAAGCTGTGGTCAGCGTCCTCAGACATCTCAGCATCCAGAATTTCACCACCTAGGCAGAAAAAAACCCCAGTGAACAGTCAGAAAATTGACCAATTTTATGTGTAACAAAGGAGAAAGCTGAGTGTCCTAATCTGGCTGATGCTGCAATTCCTTGAATACTCTCTCAGCCTTCTTGGGCCAACATTACTGTAAAAACACTGCTGACACAGAAACAGTTCAGTCGCCCTCACCACTCCAAAGCAGAAGCTGAACTGAGTAAAACCAATCAACCAAAGAAAGAAAAGACATTAATTTCCATTCACCTCACTTGTAGCACTTGTGGAGAAGGCAAAGCAGGAGGGAATGAGCAGGAAGGGCTGGGATGAGGGCAAGACAGTCTTGTTCAGCAGCAATGACACTTCCAAGAAGCGCTTTGTGAAACTATGACATTAGAGAATAAATGGAAATACTTACATTTTTCTGTAATATCAAATACCGCATCAGATTTATCTTCAAACTGTAAAAAAGGAAAGCACTGTGTCATTGTCTTGATCAGCTGCCACATACTTCGCTAAAAAGTATCTGATCAAAACCAAAACCAAGCAGAGGGATCACAATTCCTCCTCCTCCTTCCTTCCTTGCCCCAAGCAAACTTTTATGAACTAAGACTGTTACATCACTAAGAAGCCACACTTACCCTAATGAGCTCAGAATACATAGAAAAGGCACACAAGGAGAATTTAGAAATAGTGTTGCTTCCCAGAGGAGAGAGGGAAGGGAATATCAATTTTCTCTTCTACCTGGGATACTGGTACCAGGTCAAGGCCACAGATTCTGCCCTGATGCTCTACAAGCTTTCATTCCCTCTGAACATTGTAACTCCCACTGCCATGGGCTGCACAGATTCAAGGATTTCACCTCTCCTACAGGGAATGTTCTCTTTCCAGGAACAGGGAAATGTAATGCTTAACTTCCCAACACAGATGATGAGTGTCAGTGTGAGCATAAGCACAGAACCAGATGATGACTGAGTGCTGCACAAACATCTGTCTGCATTAAACATCCTCTGACAGATGTTGAAGTTGATGGCATGCTTGGATGCTGCCTGAAGAAGGGTAATCAAAGTTTCCTTTAGAATGTCCAACTCATTAGCAGACTTCCTTTCTGCCCAAGAGATAACAGTAATTCATTTAAGCCCTCTCCTTTCTCTGCATTGCCAGCTCTACACTTTCTTTCCTGGTAGATCCTGCTCACACTGCAATTCTTAAGCCATCTTAGGGAAAGTAATGGGATTTGATAGCAAAGGGATGAGCCCTAATTTCATTTAACTCAAGTCATTTAGTTGATAAATCCGGTATTCCTCAGACTGTGATGAGAACTATCAGTTTGGTAGCAGCCAGCTCTGGAAAAGGATGACAACAGACTGTCTCAAAGCTCATTTGATGGCAAAAAGTCCATCAGTCCCTTTCCAATACCACTTGCAGGTCGACAAAGACACACATGGAACAGTGAGGACCTGCCCAGCATGGTATCAAGTTAGCTGGATACTGCACCAGAACTTTCTAGTTTTTCTGAGCAGACACTTGAGGCTGGAAAAGTGAAACGCAGAACCAAAACAAACAAACAAACAAAAAGTCACACTACCAGAAGGCTGATGCAAGTCACCTCCTCGTCATTATCTACAGGGGAAAAAAGAGTACAGAAATATCTCCCCAGAAGGTTTGCAATTGTCTGAGCTCTGTTCCTGCTGTAATGATCTCAGGAGTGTCTGGGAGATGGAGGTTTAATGTTGATCTAGAAGCCCATTCATAGTCAACTGAGTTTACACAGGTGTAAAATTAATCCCCATAAATATTGGATTTACTAAGTGCTCAGACAAGCTGCTGAGAACAAGGACTGCAGGGGTGGGCTGCTTTGAGAGAAGAAAATGGAAAGGAACTTGTTGCCATTTGATAATAATATCAGAGCACGAACTTTTGGGACGTAAAAACAATAGACTAGGTCCTTGACTCTACACTGACTTTTTCAATCCTTTTTTGCTTCCTGTCAGTAATTCCCTATCCTCTCCAAAAATGTCACAACAGAATTTGGTGATAGGATGAAGGAAGTTTCCAGTTGAGATGAAGCATGAGCTCATCCTTTTCTCAGAGCAGATTTGTATCAAAGTTAATCTTTAACTCTTTTGAGACCCAGAGTACCTGCGGGAAAGTGTTCCACATCCTATACAATCCTGGTCACCTTATACATCCAAACTCTAGGTATTCCTCCTGCTTTTCCTGTGGTAACAAATCTTTTGCCAACAGGTGACAACCCCAGGAATGCATTTATTAGCAGAGGATACATTTTGTAGCATGGATCTCTCTGTTTCATTCAAAGAAACACTAACAGGCAAGTCAGCATTAGGGGCCACCTGCAAGAGCCTCGGGGACTCCCATAAATATTATGGAGAACCTGGGAAACAGTTACAATCTACCTGGAAGGAATTCAAGACACTTCCCAAACACAAGGTCATCCTAGGAAAAAACAACCCTATTTGGTTTCTTTACTCATGATTTTGTGAGGCTATCGAAAGAAGAGATCATCTTGTATATCTTTTTCTTTCAAAAGGTTTTCAAGTACTGAGGAAGATCTGTGTCTGTGGTCAAAAGCTTTCCCTGGAAATATTTATAAACCAGGAACTCCAGTATCTGACAATACCAGCAGCCTTATCTAAGCCACCATCTAGTTTCTGACTGCAAACAGCATCAGAACTCCCACGTAGTGTAAATTCAAAGGGAGAAAAGCAGGGAAAGTGTTTGGATGATGGCTGTGTGTGTGTACACATATGTATCCACACACACATAAATATATATATATATATATATCCCCAACAAATTACTCATTCCATAAATCTATAACTGGACTGTCCCTGAAATTAGAGCTTGCATAGTTTTTTTCTTCATTAGTGGGGGGTATATTTTGATTATACACTTCAAGTCTCTTCCCCAATGCTATTACAGTCTTATTTGATGCCATCTCAGGAAGAAATTTTGTATATCACCCGTTACATAAAGGTGTATCACTTTAATCAGTCATGTACATTAGCTTTTAACTGGATTATGGCCTTGCATTACACAAGAAATGTGAGCAACAATGCCCAATTTACTATTTCTATATTATTCTATTACAGTTCTGCAAGGCAATTCCCTCTCTCCAGTCCTTGTGCTTCCTCCTTTCATTAGCCATCATCCCCCTTAATTCCCTTTATTTCTTCTGCTCAGATTTTTTAAGATTTGGTGAGGAGTGGGGCAAAAGTACTTGAGGGACAAACATGGAACTGATGGCGTTTCCCCTGGGTCACTTCTCCCAGATCTCAGGAGAGGTACCTCAATATCCTGCATTAAGTCCCTGATAACTACAGAAGGGAAGGATAAGGAACAGAAAGTTTTCTGTTCAAATACTGAGGCTTCAACTCTTCAACTCAATCCTCAAAACACATGTGCAGTTGTAAAACGAAACTCAATAATATAATACTCTAAAACAACTTCATTCAATCACCTTGTCCAATATTTGCCAGAGAATAATAATCTTTATTGTTTTTAATAATTTAACTCTATAAGAGTTTAATACAGAACAGTTTGAATTTGGTATTAGTGAAATTCAATGTTTTAGGCTGTATCTTTCTTAGTGACTGCCTCATTAGCTAGCACTGCACACAAAGCAGTGCTCTGCCTACTCAGGCTATAAAAAACAAATAAATGAATGAATGAAATGAAGCAAGAATACAGAAATGGTGACAAAATAATGAGGTATTTCTGAAAGCAATGTGACTTACTTAAAATTAACTACTCTATAAATGAAGACAGCATTGCTTTTATAAAAAAAATTAAAATTCCACCAGATATGTCACTGTTTTTTTATAGATGTACATGAGATTCTAAGGGAGCAGTGTCACAGCCTCAGCACCAACCCGCCTTTGCTGGGAGTGGGGGACAGAAGGACGCTGTTTACACTTCAACACAATGTGCTAATTTGAAATAACTAAAAAGCTGATTCATACCTTAATGGTGTTCAACATTGCCATGGCATCCATAAATCAAACAATTCATAGATTATTTTTGTGCAGTATAAACAGAGAAGCTGCCTATGGCTATATTCTTGCTTTGTATGCAAAACAGACAATTCCATTAAAAAATAAACAGAACAGCGTAACTACTTTACACATACAGACACATGTCTTTCTAGTAAGCCTTCTGAAGTTTGATCCTAGAATTTAATGCATCCAGAAGTAAACTGTGGAAAGGAAGCAGATGTTAAGAAAACTGCAATTAAAAAATGGTCAGAGATGATTCTCAGTTTGCCTATAGTTTCCTTGTCCCTCTATGCACAGCATAACCCCCACTCCAGAATTCATTCAACTGATAAGACAACGTTTGAAACAAAAAAAAATAATAAAAAAAGAATTGAAATTTCAATTGCTACTCTCGAGGCAGGTGGGGTGAGCTCAGGAAGCATCCCCTGACCTTTCCCACATGACATACCCTGGCAGGGATGCCAGGCAGGCAGCCAACCGCGCTGCACCTCTGCCACCGGAAAACTCCGCGGTACGCGCAGAATTACGCAGCGGGTCCTGCCGGAGCTGCTTCCCACTGAAACACAGCCAGCCCTACGGATTCATACCTTCGGAGCACCTGGAGAGGGAAGAGAGAGGGTAACAAAGAGCCAGGCTGCTGCAGATACCTGCCACAGGAAAAGAAGGGCTGCGGCAGGAAGAGAACCCGGCGGGGTCACAGCCATAGAGCCGAGCGCGGCCGGGCCGGCAGAGCCCCCCCTAGCCGGCTCCGGGACCCCTGCCACCACCGGGGACAGGGACAGGACATCTTCCCGCCTGGGAACGGGCTCAGAGTCCCTCTGGAGAGAGGGAGAGCCTGAGCTCGGCAGCTTGGGTGTCTCTGAGGCTTCCCTGAGCCGTGTTGAACACTTGAAAAGATTATTTTTAATCTAAGGGTAATGCAGTGGAGATGCTGATGGGAGTTTTTAAAGGCAAATCCCAAACAAGCTCCAGTATATGTAAAAAAGCAGGCATTTCCCAGCTGCTTGTGGCTCCCTGTATTCTGTTCAAGAAACAGTTTACCTCGCATTTCACTTACACATCTTTGATTTTTAAGTGTCAGGACAGAAGATTTTGTGCTGCTTCCCTTTCATTTCTGTGTTGTAAGAATTCTGGATGATTCACCAGAAATCACAGGGAGCAGTTCAGCATGGAAGTTTATCATCCCTTTCTGTTACCAGGTTTTTCTGATATTCCTGAGCTTTTGGAATATTCACAGGCCAATTCCAAACAAAGCTTATAGTTCCCACACCCACCCAGCATGCACACAGCATCTGCACATTGTTACCAACATACACAGGGCCAAGATTAATCTGTCAAAGACACAGGAAGTCACAGCGAGTCTTATCTTTTCTGAAATATTGGTGGGTTTAGTCTGTACCCACAAAATCCATAGGGGTATCCAAGCCCTTCTCCCATTCACCCACAAAATCATGGATTTGAGAAGGAAGAAGCTCCACATGTGAAGGTTTCACCTTGCAGTCACAGAATTCCAGACTGGTTTGGGTTATAAAGAACCTTAAAGCTCATCTTGTTCCAAACCCTGTCATGGGCAGGAACACCTTCCACTATCCCAGGTTGCTCCAAGCTCCATCCAACCTGGCCTTGGACACTTTCAGAGATCCAGGGGCAGCCACAGCTTCTCTGGGCAACCTGTGCCAGGACCTCCCCACTCCCACAGGGAAGAATTTCTCCCTAATAATTGTTATTAACAACCAATTTCCTTGCAATGGTCTTTGCAAAGACTCCAGATTTTCATGTGCTGATCTTTGGGCTTTGCAAATTAAGAAACACACACAGACACAAACCACACAGCAAGCAAACAAACCAAGACATCCACAAGAAAGACTTTCTTTTCAAACAAAGAACTTCTTCCCTCAAAACCTCACCCCGGCTCCATGCTGAACTTCTCTGCTGCTGGTAAGACACAAACAACCACAAAGGCTGGGATTTTGGTTACACTAAGGCTATAAATGAGCTGAAAGAAAAATAATTCCTGTTCCTCACAGCATAAGGCAGGAAAACTAAACTGAGACTACAAGGACGTAAAAATCCCCAATATCAGAGCAGGGTCTGTGTCACAATATGTATGTTTCTGCTGTGATGCTCTGCAGCTACTTACTCCAAACCAGGTTACATATTTTAGCTTATTCCACAAACAGGCCAGCACTGCCCAGATCACGAGTATGTCCTTTTGGCCAAAGCTTTCAAAAGTATGGCTAGTGAGAAGATTACATTCTGCAAGTCATGGAATCCCCTTAATTCCACTTAGCTCAGAAGCTGAACAGCTCAATAACAGAGAACCATCACCGTGTCTTTTAGGGAAAGCCAGTCCATGGAACACAACTAAGAAGTACCAAGGGTGACAATCCAGGGTAGAGCAGCAGCACTAAAACTTCAGGAAGATCACTCTATTCAATGTCTCTTCCAGTAAGATTATTAACTATGTTAGTAATTAGTTGCTACTAGCTATATTACTAATAGGAGGAAAAAAAACCTTCAACCCACTGTAAATTAATTTTTAAGGAGAGTGAACTGTCTGAACCTGAAGCTCTCTGCTTGTCATTAGAATCTGTCCTCAATTAAGAAAACTACAAGGTGGTTTTGTGCACAAATTGGGAAAATTTACAAGTGCAGCACATTTTGTTTGTTGACAAACACAGTGGGACCACCTGCTGCCCAGCCTGGTTTGTGTTCCCAGCCCCACACTGGTGACTTGGCTCAGCTCCATCAGGTCCTGCAAGTCCTTTCCCTTCTCCTAAAAGTTCACTGCCAACAGCAATTGATGGCGAAAAAGGGAGAGCCTGGATGTACATCCAATTCTCTCTATTGCAGTATCTCTGTCCTTAAAGAAACAAAATACCTACTTCATTCTACAAAGCACCTTCCTAACTCTGGCTTCCTTTTTGCCTATTCCACAATTATACATAATAGAAACCTGTTTATAGGCTGCATTAACTGTACTTCATAAAGCTTTCTTGAGCAAACAGCACCATTTAAAGATGAATTTCAATACAGATGAAATCTCTCCAAATACTTTTGCTGCTTTAAGAAATACCAAGATTCACAAAACTACACAAAGAAGTTATTAAAAAAATAATAATAAAAAAGGAAGTACTCCAAAATGTCTCCTGTGGGAATAACTCTGTATAGTTGTGCTAATTCTGTTTCAAGTTCTTCTCACCTAAATTTAGACAACTAAACATTAGTTTATTAGGCTAATGATTCAGATTTCCTCTCTTCATAAAGGAAATTAAGAAATTCTGGCAGCAGCAATTTATCGTGCCCTGAGACTGTGGACCAGCTTTTAGAAGGGAAAAGTTTTTGTTACCAAAAATCTGATATAATAAACTACGGTTATGACAAAAATTGGTTATCATGCATTTTTACTAAAAAATTTAAAGGTGTTAGACACAAAACACTTTAAAACTATCTAAAGTAGAGGTAACCCCTATAATACTTCAAGCTACTTTTAAACAAATTTATCTAAAGCAGATAGGAAACATGGTAACCAAAATGAAATACATTACCATCACTCTTCAATCAGTATTTACAGAAAGAACAGATACACCACATCACGTTTGTATCAATACCAGTTTTGTAAAGCAAGTTAGAGTCTCCTGAACTTTTTATTTCCCTTGAAATTTTTGAGGAGCATTTCCAGAGGAAAAGAGAATGGTGCTAGAGGCAGAACACAGGCTAAGAGGATGGACAGTGAGAACACACCCAATTGTGCTGCCATATCCTCAATATTTAATTGCCATATCCTCAATTAAATATTCCCTGCTGCAGAAACATTCTTTGGAAGAGTTAGATGATCCCAGAGAACAAGAGTTACAAGCAACAGCACAAGTGAGGTCCAAGGGTTCCTAGGCCTTTACCACACTCATGGAATGGATGATGGAAATCATCTGAACCGAGTAGGTCGTTGACAGAAAACCTTGAAGTTCATGAGATAAAACTTCCTATAAGACTTATTCAGGGAAAGGCCAATACGACTTGGAATGTCTGGAAGGAATGATGGGATGTAACAGTCATTAATCATAGAATCACAGGATGGTTTGGGTTGGAAGGGACCTTAAAGATCATGCAGTTCCAACCCCAAATGAGAGAAAAGTTGAGATAACCACTTCAAGAACATTGTGAGTGATTTCAGAATTAAATTCCACAATCCTAATCATGCAAAAGGCCTTGAAGCAGGCACAAAGAGCTGACAACATTCTGTATTTTGCACAATGTGAAGTCTTAAAGTAAATGCCTGAGATCCATTATACTCATTTTTGGAAAGAGAATTCAAAGATTATGACATCAAAACATCCTTTGAGAGGTGCACAAGCCTTGTCAGAGAAACATTTTCATCATCTTTGTAACTATTCTGGAGTAATTCAGCAACAAAACTTCCTAAATGAGATGGTCTCCTTCAATTTTTAATTACAGTCATGAAAAATTAAAAATCTTTTGCAAACACCTGTTTTATTGATGTGGACACCCAAGTGTTCACCTGTTCACACCAAATTAATTTGCAAGAGCCTCAGTATCAAATTTCAGTACAGCCCAAGTTGTCTTGTCTAGTCCAAGGGGTTATAGAGAACTGTTGTAAATAAATGAACATTCCAGTCAAAACAATAAACTGTTCGAGACAATGATATTACACACAATTTAAAGTTGAATTGCCAAAAAAATGTTTATAAACTACATAAAAAACATACTAGCAGACACCCTTTCAAATTAACATTGATATTATTTAGTAAATTTCAAAGTTTAATATGCTAAATGCTTTTCTTAGCATATACAACAGTTTCCATTTGGGGCAGAAATTAACCTGCTCTACAACAATTTAGCCATAAAAACTTATCCAAAACTATCAAAAATCAAAATCAGACAAACTTCTGTCAGTCTTAGACTGGCAAAAAATTTATTCTTCAGTTATTCATGGACTGAGTTAAAAGATGGTGACTGCTTATCTTTGGGATTTGCAACATGCCAGTTTCAGAGTAAGTGTTTCTGGAATAATTGCAAAAGATTTTAATAGTGAAAAGAACAATTCTGAAAACACCACCAATTGCGAAGCTCCTGTCTGAATAAATCATTAAATTAGTCTTTCTTTTCTCCACACAAAGGAAAGTAATTTTTATAAGAAATGCTTGTTATGCCTTAGGCACAAGACTTGGAAGAATCCAACATCATGACCTCCTGCAGAATGGGAAATGGGCCACTGTGGGGAAGAGAACTGGGCTATGCAGGTCTTCCATGACCTCGTTAATTATTAGGAGATCTCTGTGTGCTGGATTTAGAGTTTGCTAATCTCACTCTTCACAGGCTCCACCAGCCTTTGGAGCAGCCCAGGATTCACTTTTCCCCATGTTGCTCGAGAACATCTTAGCGCAAAACTGGCTTTGGGATGACGCCTCATTGGCAAGTTGTGCTACCTCTTTCCTAACTTACTTGCCCAGGGCAACACCACTTTCCTGGATCATTCCTAAATTTTACTGAAGAAGTTCTCTGCTTCAGCAGGAGCAGAGAATATTGTCAATGCCAACAGTACAAGAAGCTTTCCATAACTGATGGAGACTTCCAGACTTGGCACCCAGGGAATAATTAGCTAACGGATAGAGAAATTATTTTTTCCTGAGACCAGTGAAGATGATATTGACTGGATGATATTTGTTATTCCTCAGTGGATAACTGACAAGCTTGAGAAGAAAAAAAGGCAATGTTCTATTTTTCTGCAGGTGACACTAAGCAACTCTACAGAAAAATGGAGCTTGTCAAGGCAAAAAGCATGAAGACACCACAGACACCAGGACAGAGCTGCACAACCTCTGAGCAACCTGCTCCAACACTTGACTGTCCTCACGGTGTAAAAGTGTTTCCTTATGTCCACTAACACTTCAATCACTGGCAATGAAGTTTAATTCAAGATTTCTTAGGTTACTGTCCTACATGCAGTCACTTCCCTTTAAACTTCTTGCAGGTAGCCAATATTTGGTTCCCGCAAAGACCTGCGTGTTTATGTACTATCTGTGAGCAGTTCCACAAAATTCCTGGAGTTTGCCTGTAAATAGAACGTTTGAAATTCACAGATGATGTTCATTCCCTAACAGCAGAGTAGTCAGACATCTACACAACTCACTGGGTGAGACCCTGAGAGGTCATGATCTGTTTGGTAACTAAGAGTTTCAACGTTCACCAAGAATTAGTTTCACTGTAATCACAAGTTTCAAGTTCCTTGATACAAAATTAGCAATAATACTTCTCTCCCATACACCAATGGAAAACTTGAGCCTCTACTCCTGCCTTTCCCAATGCTGGAGAATGGGAAAACTTCATCTTTGGGAAAAGGGAATTGGGCAGCTCAGTCTTGTAGTGGGGTATGGACTTCCACACAAGCACCAATGTAACTTAACCTAATTCCTGGCAGAAAGCTTTTAACCAAACACTCCATGTGTGCAGGAAAGAGGACCAGACTCATGACAAGATTATTTTCAGCACTGCTTAAAACATTCACCTGCAGTTCCTTCACAGCTACGAAGTGCTGTCCACAAAGAACCTTCCACTGATTTAAGAGAAGTACTTCTTCAAGTAAAGTTGGACTTTATCATCTTGGAGGTCTTTTCCAACCCTAATGATTCTATGATTCTAAGCAGATGAGTATGGACAGCGTGCTTACAGACCAAGAGGTGGCAATGATGGCCCAAGCTGTGACAACGAAGGCCCAAGAGCTGGCATGTGCACGGTTAAAGGTACTGGCACAAGGGTTACAGACAAGTCCTGGAAGGGGCATGGCTAATGGAAGTCACACAAGGGTTACAGCCAAATCCTGGAAGGGGCACAGCTGATGGAAGTCACACAAGGGTTACAGCCAAATCCTGGAAGGGGCATGGCTAATGGAAGTCACACAAGGGCTACAGCCAAGCCTTGGGATGGCCATGGCTAACGGAAGACACCCAACGGTTACATCCTGAGCACCCAAGAACTGGATGGTGCTGCCATCTTGACTCACTCTGGCCCGACATGGACAACTGAAAGAAAGAGGAGCAGCAAGGACATCGTGCTTTAAACAAGGAGACGGACGGTGACGACAGCTCCCGGTTAGCCGCAAGTTTATTATTTAAGTGATGCCAAGACGCTCATGGCGATGATGCCCGGCCACTGGCCTAGGGGAAAGGAAGCTGAAGGGCCCCGAGGCCGGAGGGGCAGCGCTGGCCGCCTGGGGCCGGGCAGCTCGAGCGGCACGGTGCCCCCGGGACCCCCGGCGGGACCGCGCCTCGGCCGCCGCATCCCGCCCCCGCCCGCGCCCCCCGCGCTCCCCACTCACCCTGCCGCGGGGGCCGGGCCCCTCCTCCTTGGCCTCCGCCATGTTGCGCCCCCCCTCAGCTGTCCCAGCCCGGGGCGAGGGGCCGGGGGTCACTCCCTCTCAGCCTCCCCCGCGCTCCGGGGGGCTGCGGCTCCGGGGCTCTCCGGGGCACGGCGGGCGGGGCTGAGGGGGGGCCCGGCGGCTCCCCGAGGGCGGCGGGGGGGGTGGGGGGAGTCGAACCCGCCAGGCCGCGGCCGCTGCTCCCGGAGCTGCCCCGACCAGCCCAGCGCGGGGCCGCTCCGCGCATGCGTCGCGCGCCTGCGCGCGCCCGCGCAGGCGCGGCGGGGGCTCGGCGGGGCGGCGGGGTCGGGGGTGCCCGCGGGGCGGGGGGGACGCGCCGGGATCCCGCGGCGGGAGAGGCACGGCGACTCCGCCACCGGCCCGAGGTTCCCAGTGGCGCCACGGGGGCGGTGACCTCGTGCCGCGGCTGCCGGGGCTGTGGCGCTGGCGGCAGGTGGTCGGTGGTCTCGCGGCTCGTCTCCCGCAGCCCGGTTGGGGCCCGCGCAGCACGGCCAGGCCACAGCACCGCCCTCACGGCCCGCATGGCGCCCACCTCACCTGCTCTGCCGCTGGAGCCTCCGCTGCGGCACTCGGGAATTAATTCAGTTGGAATTAAGTAGTTTTTTACTGGCTTTAACAGTGGTTGGTGCCGTTGCAAAATGTGGAATATGTAAAAATTTTCTGAAGGATGTTCTGTGATGTGTGTGCTTTCAAGGCTCATCAACAAGAAGGGAGATTTAATCCGTGGGACAAATAGCAGTTTACAAGCTCTAAGTGATGTCCAAGTGTTAGAAAAACAAACTGTTGCTAGAGTTGCCTTGTTAAGGTTTAGGGCTGGATCTACTTCATGATCTCAGATGTAGAGGGAGTTTACCTAAGCTTGGGGAGAAGGTTTTACCACTGATGGTGGACATGGGGAATGCTGAATTGATGGGCCACAAAGACATCTGGCAGAGCTGCCTAGATAAGGAAGAAACTAATAAATGCAGCCTGGCAACTCTGCTGGATCGGCTCCAACTGGGTAAAGGGTAATTCTGGCAGGGGGAGATCACAACCACCAACTCCTGGACCACTGACTCAAGAAACCACCGACCCAAAAGAAGAGAATCACTGAACATGGTACTAACTAGCACGAGAAGAGAATCCTTAACCAATAGGAGATAGAATACTAATTAAAAGAGAGCTATGTAACTTGTAGCCAATGAAAACTGATGGCTGGTTAAGAAAACATTTGAAGCTAAGTGTGAGATACAAATTATCGAGTATTGTGAGCAATGTCGGACATACCCAGCACCCACAAGTTGATAAGGACGATGTGTTCCTGTCTCTTTAATAATTAAATAATTCATCTGCTAATTAAAACTTGGTCTTAAAGGAAATCTCCATTTCCCAGTTTATCTAATTTGCACACTTAAATGCAGGTGCTGAGCAGCAGCTGCATTTCAGTGGTGACTGAAGGGATCCTTATAGAAACACTGTCCTTCAGCTTCTCTGAAATGCTGGATACAGAATGTTGGGATTCATTTAGGAAATCCTGTCAGGTCTCCTTAGAAATCATGGCATTCCAAGGACAGAGATAATTCATGTGATAATTTAATAATGCTTTTCACTTATGCAATAATCCTCATCCTCAAATCTAAATAAGGATAATGCTTATCCCAAAGTCTAAATTCTAGTTGATGAGTCGATTTTGTGAAATTTCTCAAAGAATTCGGTGGGTTTTTAATGGCAAAAGATGTTATATGTGAACTGTGAGGCTGGCGTGAAATTTTATAGTAATTTAAAAAATAATTTTATCATTAGATAGCTATGAATGAAAAGAATTAATATTTTAATCTCTTTTTAGTGGGGACAAAATACAGTAACAATAAAAAATGTAATAGGGATTTATATTTAATTGTTTTAGGAGTTAGGAATTCTAAAATAGTCTCAATATGGGGCTGTACATGTCAGGGATCCCCAGGTGTTGTGCACAAAAGGCCACTGTGAGCACACAGGTGTCCCAAAGGCATGTGGGTCACAGCACAAATGTGCTGTTCGTGTGTGGACCAGCTGAAAATGCACAGATTTCTGAATGGGATTTTCCAGGAATACAGAAAATAGAGAAATAAATGTAATAGATATAATAACGAATAAATATTTATTAATTTAATGAAAATGTCAAGAAATGCAGGTATAAAGAAGATCTTAAAAGATGAGTTTGGCTTAGGAATTAAGATATAAAGCAAAATAAACTTGCTTTTTCTTTTTGCCTTCTGGTTTCGGAGGCATTGCAAAAGCCGTGTGCATGTTTTCAAGCTGAAGTTTAGAAAGTGTATGTGCTTTTGTGTTGACTAAACCTCTGTTTTCATGTAATCCCAGTGCCAAATGCTCAGCCACTCAGAATAACCTCAAACACCAGGAGAGCTCCAGTGGCATCACAAGACTCGCCAAAACTACTGTAAGTACTTGGGGCTACATTGTAAATTTCCATAGTATCATATAAAATGAAATCGTTCAAACATTCTAATGGGAACAGACTTCTTTATGCCATTGCATGGTTCTCCTAAGTAAATCAGGGAGTGATGGAAGTACCTGAACTTTCAACATCCAACAGAAAATGCTTTCAGACCACAACCACTATCCACTAGGGTAGGTCATAAATCAGCTGTGTGCTGTTGAAATCTTTGCCTGCTGCAGGTTTGCTGAGACTGATGGATGATGGACAGACGAGGGGGTGACAGTGAGATCCACGATCTAAAACCAGATTGACTCTGGTGTGGTCTGAGACATCTCAGCCTGTTCTCTGTAGGGTGTTGGAACCAGAGCAGGACCTTCTCCAGTTTGTTCAGTCCTGGCTTACTCTTGAATAATAGGTGGTGTTGTTGGCTCAGCTTTGGGGAGACCTAATTGTGCCCTTCCAGTGCCTGAAGGGGACAACAGGAAAGATGGAGAGAGACAATTTACAAGGGCCTGGAATGACAGGGAAAAGGGGAATGGCTTCACACTCAAGAGGGCAGGGTTAGATGGGATATTTGGAAGGAATTGTTCCCTGTGAGGGTCGGAAGGCCCTGGCAAAGGTTGCCCAGAGAAGCTGTGGCTGCCTCCGAATCCCTAGAAGTGTCCAAAGCCAGGTTGGACAGGGCTTGGAGCAGCCTGGGACAGTGGAAGGAGTCTCTGCCCATGGCAGGGGGTGGCACTGGGTCGGCTTTGATGTCCCTTCCAACCCAAACCATTCCATGACTCTGTGATTCTACGTGAACTGTCTATGTACTCATGTGGCTAAAAAAGACACTGCAGAATACGTAGATAATGTGGTGATGACTCGTGCAGAGCAGACCATGATAAATGCCTGGATAAGGCAGGGAAAAGATAAGATTGTTCCACACTATTGTTTTTGAATTGCTTTTTAATTCACCCCTGGAGTGCCGATATTACAATCTGCTGCACAATTCTGCGTGAGACTATTCCTCTTTAAAGCAGTGACATTTAAAAAGGAACCACGAAACCCCCTCCACATGCAGGCTGCAGTTCAGTGAACTGGATGAATGATCTTTGCACATCCCCACGGGCATGCACAGCTGAATATAGATCACCCAGAAAACCTGCCAGCCGTACGGAGTGGGGCTGGGCTCTCCTGAAAACCTGCCAGCCCTGTGGGTTTGGGCTGAGCACTCCTGCCTCTGCTCCAGCGTGGGGTCTCTGCAGAGAATTCCAGCTGCAGGTGGAACAGCCTTGCTGTTTGTTTTGGGCCAAACACAAATTAATAGCAACAAATAATCTTGTTTCCTTTCCAGTGAGCATCCAAATAGGACAGCTTTGGGAGGCAGGCGGAGGGAAACACGGCTGTTGCAGATGTTGTACCCACAAAGAATAATGAAATTTTTAAGGTTGGAAAAGACCTCTGAGATCACCAAATCCAACCATCAACCCACCACCACCACCACAGTCACTACTAAACCATGTAGTGCTTTGGGCACTTCTTTGTCCTTGTTGTAGGGGAGCAAGACTGGATGTGGAGATGAGCAGCCAGTGGCCTTTTCTGTCTCACAGATGGGCAAAACTGTGGAGACCTCTTAATGTTCTTGTGCTGCAGACTCTTCGAAGGTGGGGCTGTAGTGCTGTAAGAAAATACAGGGAATGTTTCAGTGGAAAAACAATTACAGTGGTGTCTCCTCTCAGGCCCTGAGCAGATGAGGGAGACCCGGGGGCAGTGAGGACATGGGTTTGTGTCCTGGCTTGGGGGCTGCTCTGGCTTTGTCCTCCACATGCTGGGTGGGATTTGCATTTCCCTGGGCCTGGTGATCTCAGGGGCTGGCAGGACAAAGAGGAACAGGAGGCATGGAAACAACAAGGATCAAGGAAAGAGAAAAGCCAAGTTTTAAAAACGAACGCTTAGTCATAGAGACACAGATGAGGGAGGGCTGGCAGGGGCCTATTTCCATCCTGAAACTCCCCCTCATTCCCAGACTTGCTCTGGCTGTGTTTGCTGTTGAGATAACATCCCCTTCCCCCACCACCCACAGATAACTGAAGGAGCAGCCGTTGAAAAAGGAAAAAAAAAAAAAGCAGTTGCCTTGCTCTGCCTGCAGGAGAAATGTCAGGAAGTGTCTGGTGGTGGGTGGGATGAAAGGAGGAAGCTGAACTCTAAAGAGAATATTCTAGCTCTGCTCGTGCAAACAAATGCCCCTCTGTATTCTGCTTGATAAGAACATCCAGGAGCAGGTCCTCCTGCATGCAGGAGCGTGCAGTAACTTACACACCTCTGAGGGATTTATTTGTGCATGCTGCATTACCCCCAGCACTCCATGAACTGGAGGGGAAAGGATGGAAACAGCTCGGGAAAAGCACAAGCATCATCAATAATTAATAGTGCCTTTTTTGTAGTAGGAATGATCCAATATTAATTATGAAGTTAATTTCTGTTTGGATGGTTTGTGCATGTGTATGAAATTTGGACCAGGATTTAAGTTCAGCGCAATCATGCTTTTATTCTAATTACAATAATTATAAATCTATTTTGCATCCTCTTTTTAAGTCTCAATAACACAGGCTTTTGTTTCCAAACATGCCAGACAGCATTTTTTGCGCATCAAATATGGCAGCTCTCAGCTCCCCAAAGTGAATCTGGTTATAAATATAAAAGAAGTTGTTTTCATTCATTGTCACTGTGCAAATGTGAAAATAACCCCAGAACACAGGTCAAGATAAGTACTTTGGATTTCTAAAGTCACAGAGTCAACAGGGAGGAAGGAACCTAATTGCACACATCATGAAATATTTAAACAGACAGTGACCAATGTGCAGATGTGGGATGCAGACTTTTATAGCTAATTCTGTGTTACAAACAGCTGATGCTGCTCTGCATCTTTCTTACTCTGGGGCCTTAAAAATTGTCAGTGCACCATTTTGAAGCTTACTTTTTGTACTGGGTGATCTGTTGGGAAAAATTCTATGGCAGAAGCTCGAAACCCAGAGGGAGAACTGAGTTTCTTATTTAACTGTAAGCCATCAGCTGGATGTCCCCTCAGGACATAGCTGCATCTCATCCACAGCAGGTTGGTGGGTTGGAGGTTGCCATTAAGAGCAAGCAGAAAACTTCTCTTTGTTGCATTTTGTTTTCTTATACACTCATTATCTATTTCCCAACTATATTCATGCCTTGCTTGTGCTACAAGGATAGATTTATTGGAAACTTTTTCTAACAGAAATCCAGTTTATAGTAACAGACGTTTTGTCACAGGTTCATGGCAGATTCTTTTGTTGAGGCACAAGAGAGGAAATGTGCGTTTTCTTTTTGCTTTTGGGTCTTTCCTTTTGTTTTCTCATCTGCTCTTGTCTCCCTGCAGAAAATCCAAACTCCCACTCCAAGTAAACCTCCTTGCTGTGACAGCCTTTGGTGGTCCTTTGGCAGTGGGAGAGTTCATGCTGGCACCAAGCTGTGCCCTCTGAGCCCCTGGAGGAAAACGGGCTGAGATCAG
Organism: Lichenostomus cassidix; assembly: GCF_008360975.1. Classification (NCBI taxonomy): domain Eukaryota; kingdom Metazoa; phylum Chordata; class Aves; order Passeriformes; family Meliphagidae; genus Lichenostomus; species Lichenostomus cassidix. Next base: position 2,758,936 of record NC_139503.1, on the reverse strand, counting down.
TAAAACCTGCATGAGACTTTTCAGACTGCAGGCTCTGCTAGACATCGTGATTCCATGATGTTTAGAGAGTATTATTTGTCATAATAAGGTGTCAAAACTAATTTTCAAAAAGGGAACTGTTAGACTTGCAAAATCTGAGTGTGTTCAGGGTCTAGGATAGGTGTCATAGTAATCTGCTGGGAAGTCTCTTCAAGTGCCTGACGCTACAGCAGGATTAATTTTATCTTTGTTTTCTGAGAGCCACTGGAGCATTACATGAGTAACCTCTGGAGTTCTTTGGCCGTTTATGTTGTTTGGAGATGTCCTCTTGAATCTTTATTGGAAATTACTGCCCACTCAAAAACTCTGGTTGCTGCTTTTTAATATCATCTTGAATTTGTGCTGTAACTACATCACTTTTTCCAAAGGCAGAATAAAACTATTTATTTTAATACTTCCACCATTTTTGTGTTATGAAAAAAATGCTTTTGATTTTCTGTTCCCCCTTTTGTGTGAGTTTATCTCTTAGAAATAGCAGTGGATTAGAAAAATACATATACAGAGAAGACATTGCCAGTCTTTAAATTTTTGGGAAAGTCATGGCAGCTTGATGAAATACAGCATTGTGAGTCTTCTCCCTTCTGCCCCACTGACATTCCATGCATAGCCAAACATTAGCCAGAGCTCAGCTCAGAACTGCTGGGATTGTGCAGAGCTGATGTATCTGTTTCCCTGCTTGTGTCTCTGTGAGATGCAAGAATGGGATTCTCTGTAACAGCTACATCCCATTCTTGTCACATAATTATTGTCACAGAATCACAGAATGGTTTGGGTTGGGAGGGACCTTAAAGCCCATTCAGTTCCACCCTCTGCCATGGGCAGGGACACCTTCCACTATCCCAGGGTGATCCAACCTGGCCTTGGACACTGCCAGGGATCCAGGGGCAGCCACAGCTTCTCTGGGCAACCTGTGCCAGGACCTTCCCACCCTCGCAAGGGAGAATTTCTTCCATATGTCAAGCCTAAATTTCCCCTCTTGAGTATGAAGACATTCCCTTTCTCTGTCATTCCAGTTCCTGATGCAGAGTCCCTCTCCAGCTTTCCTGGAGGCCCCTACAGATACTGGAAGGTGCTTTGAAGTCTCCAAACAACCTTCTCTTCTCCAGGCTGGACATCCCCAGCTCTCCCAGGCTGTTTCCATAGGGGAGGTGCTCCAGTCCCCTTATCAACCTCATGTCCCTCCTCTAGACTTGCTCTGAAAGTTCCATGTTCCTCTTATGTTGGGGGCACCAGAACTGGATGCAGTATTCCAGGGTGGTCTCACCGAAGAGGAGTAGAGGGAGAGAATCCCCTCCCTCAACCTCCTTTGGATGCAGCCCAGGACACAGTTGGCTTTCTTGGCTTTCTAGGCATCTAAAGGAGTGAGACCAGCAGGTGACAAAATGTGACAGAGTCTTAAATTCTCTTAATTGAAGAAATACAAAATTAAATTCTTTGTAGTAGAAAACCATAGAAAATCCAATTCTCTTAACAGATGACATGGATGCTGTTAATTGTAGGGCAGTGGGATAAATTCTAGTTAAGTCTATCTCATTTCTCTCCGCAGCTCAAGGACATGTCTGGATTGATGGCTTTGTCGTACAACTGTGCTGAGTGTTCCTGCAAGGCAGTGAGCATCCTTAACTCCAATTAACATCACTGGGAACGGAGGGCTCTCGGAACCTCTTGGAGCACAGTCTTGACATGCTCAACTGTCCAAGGATCACTCTGCCCACTGGCACAGCAGCTACTGCTGAGAGAGGAGACACAGACAGCAAGAGGAGGGGAAGACCAGTTTGTCCAGATTGTGTGATCTTGTCAAGTCACAGAACTTCCCAATCTCAGGGCTCTCTGTTTTTAAGCCTATAAGCATATTTGTCATGGTATAGAAGAAAAATCTCTTGGAAAGCAGATTTAATCCATATGCAAAGAGGGATGAAAACAGTGCCAGAGGGTGAGGAGAACTCTCATCACTGGGTGCCAAGGAAAGCTGCTGTGAGCTGAAGAGCCATTGCAGGAGCTCTTGGCCACTCCTGCCATCCTACCTCAGCTTCGGATACCAGGTGATGCTCTTGGCATTTTGGTTCCTCCTTTATTCTACCAAAGGTGACACTTGTTCATGACACTGTGGTGAGTCCCAGAATGATGAAATGTTCTGCAAGAATACCTGTTCTTCCAGGCAGGTTTATCCCAGACTTGGTTTAGAAGAGCCTGCAGCAGGGCAAGGACTCTCCCCTGCACCTTCTGGGTGCCTCCCTGCTCTGCTCTCCCTTCCCACGCCTTCCTTTGCTTCCTGATTCTTAAAATTCCTGAGCATCTCTAGTTCTGGGACGTACTGGAATTTGTGCAAACAGCCCTTAAACTGTTTTCTTCTTGGTCAAAAATGCCCAGGGAATGCCCAGGGAGTGCAGACATGGCATCTCCTCACAACATTTAATTGCTTCTTCAGTGGGAAGGGAGGTTAGTGGGATTCATGTTTGTTTGTACTTGGGACACTTATAGAACCTCATGGGGTAATTATTCCTAATTAGCAGCTTGGACACACGCTGCTCTTTCCTCCTACAATCTGCAATTAATAATACAGAGATAATTCAGATTTCTCCTTGCCAGCCTTGTGTTTATTTTCATAGGAGGAGGAAACAGTTTAGGAAAAAAAATTATCTAAATCAATCCCCTGCTGAGCTCCATACAGGGATTACCTGAGGATTATCCTTTGCTCATGGCAGCTGAGACATTCAGAACTTTGGGCACCTCTGTGTCAGCCTGATTCCCTCTGTCATATTCCTCTAAGGCTGCTACAGGTCTTTTCCTCATTAGCCACAGACTATAGCTTAATACAATTTCTTACCATAGTTTGATTCAATTTCTAGATCAGTTGTACAGTATGAAAAATCTTCAGAAGTAATAACACTGGTGTTATTTTTAAATAGATTAATATTCTAAGGGTGAAAAAGGTCTGGAGTTCTTCCTTTTCTGCTTCTCTCAATGGCCCATATTAAACTGAGTTAATTTATGTGTGCACTGAACATTCCAATAAACAGATCAATGTGAAGGATGGAGAAATACTTACCCCAGTCGTCATAGAGAATTTCCAGTCTCAGATATGTTTGTTTACAGTGGAACATACTGGGGAGAACATCCCAAGCTTTCTTATTCCGTGTTTGTTTTTGTATGAAACCAGCAAGCTGCCCAGCATGAACACTTACAAAACAGGTGATTGTTAACAGAGGTTGTTTTTACTTCAAGTCCTGCTCAGACATCAGTCTTTTCTTTGATTTGAAGACCAGGATAAACACTCATATTGCAGCTGCAAAACATGGACTCTTACCCTGGCCTCTTCTAGATCTGCAGAAATTCAAAGCTATTTTATGGACTTCAGGTAAGTTCTACAGATTTTTGTTGTACAGATTTTTTGTAGAGTCATAGAATCACATAGAGGAGAATTATACTCTTTATTTCTTTTGAAAAATGATAAAACATTAGTAGCTCCCCAAAACACAGTTCACTTATACTTAGGACGCAACAGAGGCAAAACCAACCCTTTTCCACTTGATATTATTTCTTTCCAGAAGAGACAGAACCAGATGTGACAGTGAGGCGGTGCCAGTTGTTTGTGTGTGATAAGAGCCAGTCCCAAATTTGTTCTTGCAGTGATTTAACCTCTGAGACACCTCGTGGTGGAAACACTCACTGCCGGTAGCAGGGCCACGGCCAGAATCCATTTTAAAACAACTTGGAGTTTACATCCTGCAGCGCTTGGAAGTGGCTGAAGTCCCACAGGCAGTACAACAGTGATTCGGGGCCAGGATCAATCTGTGGCTCCTTTTCATTTAAAATATATAAAGCCGCAGGGAAATTTGTTTTGTTGCTCTCCTGTGAGGAAAGGCTGGGAGAATTTGGATTGTTCAGCCTGGAGAAAAGAAGGGTTTGGGAAGAACAAATTCTTTTCAGTATCTGAAGGAGCTGACAGAAAAGACAGAGACAATTTACAAGAGCCTGGAGCGACAGGACAAAGACAAATGGATTCCTAACTGCCAGAGGGCAGGGTGAGATGGATATTGGGAAGAAATCCTTCCCTGTGGAGGTGAGGAGGTCCTGGCACAGGTTGCCTAGAGAAGCTGTGGCTGCCCCTAGATCCCTGGAAGTGTCCAAGGCCAGGCTGGACAGGACTTGGAGGAACCTGAGATAATGAAAGGTGTTCCTGCTCATGGCAGGGCGTGAAATGGAATGGGCTTTAATGTCCCTCTCATCCCAAACTATTCTGTGATTCAGTGAAGAGTGAAACTGGCCTTTGACTTCCCCAGGGTATCAGAAATATTTATGAGAGTGATGTTTTATCACAGCATTGCCACAGTTCCAGGTCTGTGCAATTAACACGGGACTTCCCCTTGAGTTTCATGCGGGGTTTTTTTTTTTTTTTTTACATGAAACTGAATGTTAGACATCGCTGGGAACTTGAGAGGGGGATGGACTGAAATAGTGGTGAAGGTAAGGTATAAAAACGTCCTGCTGGTATCACGTTGTGACTTCCTCGTGGCCCTGCTCTAGGGGACGCTACAGAGATGGAATGTGCTTTTAGCCTGTTTGCTGTAATGGAACATGGAATATCGGGACTGTAACCGCTATGGACTTTGTACAGCTGCTTTATTTTTTTACCTCAGAATGCGCTGTGTACATTTTGGGGAATTGGAGAATCGCTTTTTTTCGGCACCAAGACGTGTCCTGCATTCTTAGGGCGTCTGGAAACGTGGATCGCTGTTTTATTTTTATTTCAGGGTTTTATTTTTGGTGCTTCCTTGCCCGACTTTTCACACAGAACAGAGTGAACGTGACCCCCATGTTGGCGCGGGGTTCCACGACCACCCTTGAATGCCTAAATCGAACATTTTTTATCTCAGATTGGGTTTCAAAGCAGAAGCGATGGCTCCGGCTGCACTGAAGCAGCGCACTCGAAGTGAAAATACGTTTATTTGACATTTTTCTAACCGCAACCGGAGCTGAGGGTGCCCTGAGGCGCCGCGCAGCCGAGGGCGGGCCGTGCCTCCGCATGACTGACAGCCCAGCCAGCCAATCACCACCCGCGCTCCCGCCGTGACTTCGCCTCCCGCCGCTCAAACTGCCCAATCAGCACACGGGGGGTTAACGGACCGGCCCGTGCCAACGTCGGCGGTCAAACGCGCCAATGGACAGAGGGCAGGCTGGTTACCAATGAGATCAAAGAGTTACAGGAATTTCGTCACACTATTGGTAATTTCTTTTGTCAGTCACCGGCGTCGGCTCCAGGAGTTGGCTGGTGGGGCGGAGGGGGCTTTCCGGGGGCGGGGACACTATATTAGGGGCGGACAAAGGCGGCGGCGAGGCCGTCCAGCTCGCCGCCATTTTGCGCAGCGGGCGCTGAGCAGCAGTAGCCGTCGCGGCCGGAGCTCTCACCTCCTCTCCGCCTCTTCCCTCCGCTTCACCATGTCGCGGGATCGCTTCCGTAGCCGTGGCGGCGGTGGTGGCGGCTTTCACCGGCGCGGCGGCGGTGGCGGTCGCGGCGGCCCCAACCATGATTTCCGCTCGCCGCCGCCCGGCATGGGCATGGGACAGAACCGCGGCCCGATGCCGGGCGGCCCGCAAGGCCCGGGGGGCCCGCCGGGAGGAGGCCCGAAGCCCGAACCGCCGAAGCCGCCCACGTCCACCTCTGCTCCGCCTTCTTCATCCTCCTCAGCCTCCGCCACCACAGCGGGACCCACCGGCAGCCAGGCGGGAGCGCCTCCATCCTCTGCGCTGCCCGCGGGGCAGCAGCCACAGCAGCAGCCGCCGGTGTCGGCTCCCTCCTCGTCTCCCTCCGGCCCACAGCCGCAATCCAAGCCCAGCCCCAGCCCGACGCCGGCCGGCGGCCCTAAGAAAGGACAAGGACAATCTCCCGGCGGCGGCCCCAAGGGGCCGGGCGGCCCGCAGCAGGGGCCGCACAAGGGCGGCCCGGGGCACCGCGGCGGGCCGGGCGGGGAGCCGCGGGGCCGTGGGCAGCAGCACCAGGGTCAGCAGAGCCTCGGGGCTCAGCAGGGCTCGGGAGAAAGGAGCGAGAAGCTGTCGGACGAGGTGAGTCACGGCCCCCCCCACACCTCCCTCAGGCACAAGATGGCGGCGGCTCCGCGCGCCCGCGCCGCCATCTTGAGGGGAGGAGCGGGAGGGAGGTGGCGGCGGCTCGGCGGGATCGAGCGGTCCCCGCTGTCCGGGCGGTCCCGGGGCTGCGCTGTGGGTCCGTCGCGTTGTCTGGGGCTGCGGTTTGGGTTCCCTCGAAGTGCCTCTCGCGGTGGCACGGGGCTACGATTTGCATCCCCTCGCGGTGCCCCCGGCGGTCCCGGAGCTGCGGTTTGGGTCTCTTCGCGATGCCATGCGTTGATGGTTTGGGTCCCCTCGCGGTGCCCCCGGCGGTTGCCGGGCTGCGGCTTGGGTCTCTTTGCTGTGCCACGGGACTGTGGTTTGGGTCCCCTCGTGGTGCCCCTGGCGGTCCCGGCGCTGCGGTTTAGGTCCCACGGGGATCCTCAGGGCTTCCTGCAGCTCGGTGTGCAGCACACAGTGACGGCTCGAACTGGTCTGATTCTTTGTAGGGGTTTAAAGCGAACCTCTCTCTCCTGAGGCGGCCCGGGGAGAAGACGTACACACAGCGCTGCCGGTTGTTTGTTGGGAATTTGCCTGCAGATATCACAGATGAAGACTTTAAAAGACTGTTTGCCAAATACGGGGAGCCGGGAGAGGTTTTTATCAACAAGGGCAAAGGCTTTGGATTCATTAAATTGGTAGGCATTCGTGTTGTATGTTCATCCGTTTCATTCTCGCGATGTGGTGATGTACAGCTTAGTTTTCTAAAACTGGGTTTTAAACTTCCCCCAGGAATCTAGAGCTCTTGCAGAAATCGCAAAGGCAGAGTTGGACGATACCCCCATGAGGGGCCGACAGCTCCGCGTTCGCTTTGCCACACACGCCGCTGCCCTGTCGGTGCGGAACCTCTCACCCTACGTGTCCAACGAGTTGCTCGAGGAAGCTTTTTCCCAGTTCGGTCCGGTGGAAAGAGCTGTTGTGATTGTAGATGATCGAGGTAGATCAACAGGAAAAGGCATTGTTGAGTTTGCATCAAAGCCAGCTGCAAGGAAAGCATTTGAACGGTGTACTGAGGGGGTGTTTTTGTTGACAACGTAAGTATTTTGCTAGGATTTTTTAGTTTTAAGCTGAATACAGATTCTAGGATTCTAGTATTTGAGAATGGCGGTTCTTACAGGGGAGTAAAATGAGTATTTTCTGTTCAGCACTCCCAGGCCAGTTATTGTGGAACCGTTGGAACAACTGGATGATGAAGATGGTCTTCCAGAAAAGCTTGCTCAGAAGAATCCGATGTATCAAAAGTAGGCACTGTGTTTTGATATAAAGAGGGTATCAATGAAGCTTTAAGCAGTATTGTCCCTGGCATTAAGGAAGATGGAAAAATTTTGAGAAACAGGCTTTAGGCTTTCAGTTGTATTTCTAGTTCTTGGGGGGTTTTTTCTTCGTAGTTTAAAGTAACATGATTTGTTTAGTGTATTCACCAATTGTTACACAAGTAGTTTTCTACATTGTATTACAAAGAAATTGCAGCTCAACAGATGGTTTTGGTGTGTGTAGAAACTTGAGAAATCGGACTTGAACTGTTTCATGCTATTGTTAAAAGCTGTCATTGCCCTTAAGGCATGTCTTGGGTTGATGATCCCATGGGGAACGTGAAGATTTACATTCATGGGTTGAAATGAGAAAGAAAAATTTTAACTCATTCCATGATTAGTATAAATTTGTTGCATGTGGATTTGCCTTATGAGCTGGCTACTGGCGTAAAGGAAGTCTAGACAAGTATTAAAGAGTCAAGAATAATCTTTCCCAAGACAGCAGTTTTGTGTTAAAATCTCTGTATTAAACCTCTATATTTGTAGGGGTTTTATATTTTCCCAGCTCACAAAAGGGAGTGCAGGAGGGGAGATCCAGTCAGTCTGGTTTGGCTCAGAAAGTGTTCAGAATTCCTTGCTTTGATGAAAAATTGTAAGTGGTTTAGAGGCGGCTTTGAGAAGAATGTGGATTAGTACAGTTCTCCAAAATGTTTAAATACTTCATATTGCTAATGGAAAGCTTTTGAACTTGGTAGTTTTGTTCCATTAATTACGGAATTTTAAACACCAGGTGTTTATATGACAGAACAAACTGTTGGCCCTCAGGCATTTTGAGAACTGTTTTAGTGAAAGCTAAGGCTGTTACTTGCCTTTGACAGAGTGCTTTTGCACTGGAAAAATTCACCTCGGTTGGGCCTGCTTGGGCAAAGACCTGTCTTGTGTGAGGATTTTGCACCTGGAATTCTCAGCAGTGAAGTGTCTAAAGACAGTTAAAAACGAGATAAATGAGCAGTAAAATTCTGAAGATTTGCTTGGATGGGATAGTGCAGGAGTCTCCATCTTTGCTGTGATATTTATTTTTATCAAGTGCTGTTGTCATAAGTGTGGAAGATGCAGCACGTCATCACAGCCAATTCTGTATCCCATGGTTGTCAGGTATTCTCAGAGTGCCCTTGATGTTCCCTGATAATTCAGTTATTTTGCTTGTGATCTTGTATTGACATTGGGTTTCCAGGTTTGCCTACTCTGAGCGTCTTCCTTTCTGCAGGGAAAGAGAGACTCCTCCCCGTTTTGCTCAGCCTGGCAGTTTTGAATTTGAATATTCCCAGAGATGGAAATCTTTAGATGAAATGGAAAAACAGCAGAGAGAGCAAGTGGCAAAAAATATGAAAGATGCCAAAGACAAACTTGAAAGTGAGATGGAAGATGCTTATCATGAGCATCAGGCAAATCTCTTGCGTCAAGGTAATTGGTTCTGAATTCTTAGTATTTTCTTGCTTTAAATGCTGTTTTAAATATATGGCTGTTGATGGTTTAGTGAGTAAATTTATACTTCTGATTATGAATTTGAGAATTTCAGAGTTAGAAAAAGAGGAACTGGTAGTTTCATGATATTGGTAAGATGATATTGGTGGGATATTGGTAAGAACAGTGACACTGGCAGGTACTTCTCTGTCACCTGAGGTGGATCTAATTCAGATATTAAAATGTGACATTTTGTGAAAAAGCTGCTCACAGGCTTTATTCCTGCAGACCTCATGAGGCGCCAGGAGGAGCTGAGACGTATGGAAGAACTCCATAATCAGGAAATGCAGAAACGCAAGGAAATTCAGCTGAGGTTAGTTCGGCTTTCATGGGATTTTATTAAAAGTTACGTTTATGCTTTTTTTTTTCAATTACTTATATATGAAAGTTTTTATTTTTCAAGAAACATCATTGCTGCTTCAGTTTGTGTTTGCGAAATTGAACTGCTGTGTAAGTTTTTTCTCAAATATTTTAGCATCATGGAGTATGGGTTTTTTTGCTTAAGTGTAATCATTCAGTGCCTTGATAATTGCTGGAGCAAGTGATGTTGGTGTGTGTTCAATGTGCTCCACTCCTGGGATTTAACAGTCTGCTTTGGGGTGACCAGGCAGGAGGAGGAGCGTCGCCGGCGGGAGGAGGAGATGATGATCCGTCAGCGGGAGATGGAAGAACAAATGAGAAGACAGAGGGAAGAGAATTATAGTAGAATGGGTTACATGGATCCAGTAAGTGACATCACGGCGGGTTTGGGATGTGTTACCACGTTCAGGAGTTGTGTTGATGTATTTTCAAGGTCGCTGTGTTTTGCTTCCTTTGGGTTGGCTACTGCACTGTGTTTGTGTAGGGGCAGTGGCAGTAGTTGGCCGTAAATGTGTTTTGTCTCCAGCAAAGTCTGGATTTTGGTGGTTAATTATCCAAATTAAGAGTTGTTTCTTCTATGCAGAGGGAGCGAGACATGAGAATGGGTGGTGCTGCTACAATGAACATGGGAGGTAAAGAATCTTTAAATAATTACTTCATGTGGGTAGCTTGGAAATTGTCAGAATATGATTATATATTTCTCTTCCTTAGATCCTTATGCTTCAGCAGCCCAGAAATTCCCACCTCTGGGAGGTGGTGGCGGCATAGGTTATGAAGCTAATCCAGGAGTTGGCCAAGCAGCCATGAGTGGTTCTATGATGGGAAGTGACATGGTAACGTATCCTGTGGTGGCTTTAGCTTAGCACAAGGGAATTGTTGTGGTTGGGAATGAGTTCTCCAGTGTTCGGATGGTTGTGGAAATGTCACTGTTAACTGCTGACTCTCTTGTCAGGTGTTTAACACAGGACAGCGTGGCAGTGTGTAGCACTAGAGTAGTTTGTAACCTTTATGGTAGCTTACACACTCAGAAATTGTTTGTAAGTGAATTCAAATGTGCTCTTAAGCATATTTGCAATTAACTGACCTCATTGGACTTTGGAAATTCTGCGTCACTGTTAGGCTTGGAAGGATTTTTTATGAATTCTAGAGAATCTGACAAATATCATCAAAATACGTAATTTGGTAGCTTTTAAGTAATTTGATGTTCTGTACTGATGGACAAGAGAGATTTTTTTGTTCTCCTTCCCAATATGTAACACTGTTTGTTTTGGCCCTTCCAAGCCTAGGTAGGCTGGATGCATGTTGGTCTGGGTATGCTGTTCAGTCCAAAATCTGCGCTCAGGTCTGTTTCAGCAGCAGATTAATTTAAGTAATCATTGGTAAACAGCATAGCCCTTAGTCTGTGCTGATGTTGCTGTAGAAGAGCAGAAATGCTGGTTTTTAGCTTCAGGCATGTTCCAGCTATCCTGGACTGTAGCCATTTGTGGTTCCTGTCTCCCAAAGGAATGATAGCCTGGTCTGTTTCCCTGTGTTGGGCATGACACAAAGGTAGAGCCTGTTAAAGCTACAGCATATCTCCTGTTCTGAGGTATGTTTCCAAACCATCCTATTTTTGGCACACTACATGTGTGACTGGGCTTGGAGCCTGCTTGGTGTTCCTACACTGAGGCACCACGGATGCATACGACAGAAGTGCTTAATGGGCAGGATGGAAATCTGTTGGTTTATGTGGCGATACCAGTGTGCTTTCACCCTCCCAAAGGGGTGTACACATGTAGCACAAGCTGAACGAAATGATTTTTGGGTGGGTTTCGGCCTCTGGCTTAATGTGCAGAGCTACCATAGTAGCTTGTCAGATATCTTCTGTTTTATCTTTTTGGGGAACCGTATCTTTGGAATGGTAACTTCACAGAGCATCATTGATTCAGCAGACAGTGCTGTTGGCCTTAAGGTATCTCAATAACCTACTGATATCTAAGCAGTTCCTGAGCTTCCTGTGAGCAGTTAGGCAGTGTGTGGTGGATACTATGTACATTTTTCTCCTGAAAATCATGGTACAGGTGCATGTTGAACTTGTGCAATACCTGAAATGTGATCTGGTCAAACAAAGGGTGTGACAGTGAGGTGGATTAAGTGCCTGGAGTTTCTTAGGCTGGGGATCTCTGCCACACAATGCTGTCACAGTTCCTGGGCTGATACCTTTAAACAGAACTGGAGATGAGCTGAAGCTGCCATGAATTAGGCAGTAATAACCTAAATAATATTTGTGAAACTCCTTTCTTGGAAGGATTGATACTGACTTTCAGAAGTCAGGAGCTCCGAAGTGTGCATTCTCAGTTACAGATATTTTTTGTAACAAACCACCTACCATTGTTCTGTGACTCGGTAGTGGGAATCTTGGTTGAAATGAAAATTTAAAGCTCTCTTTGACCTCATAATGTGTCAGTTCTGTAGGTTGAATGCTGATCACACCTACTAATACAGTAACTAAATGAAGTACATGCAACTAGAGGTACTAGTAAATAGACCTGAAGTCTGCTTTATTGCAGAGTAACTTAGATGTTACATCTTGGTGTGAAACCTTTCAATGCTGTGAAGTTGTGAATTTTCCAAGAGTTTGTGGTGAAGGTGGGGCGGGAAGGGAGATACTGCCTGGATGCACACAACCCTCTGTGCATAGCTCTAACTGGAAACACTGAGTGCTTGGAACACGTTTTGCATCTGATGCAGCACCAGCAGCTCCGGAGTACGTGGGGTTTGAACGAGTGCCAGTCTTTGCTCGAGCAGTTGCGTTGGTTAGGTAAAGCACTGGTCAGTAGCTTTTTTCACTTTTTTTTTTTCTTCTTGCAATGCAGTAGTGCTCACAATGAGTTTTGGTACTGCCAAAGGCCTCTGCAGTTTAGTCAGCAGACCGTAGTCTTAACCCCATCTTGAAAAGCACATGGTCTCTAGACAGCACATGCCAGTCCTGGTGAGTAGGCATTCTGTTACATGTGATGAATGTCAGCTCCTGCTTCAGCCAACTGGAGCTGCAGTCTCTCATTAGGCTTATTTGGAAATGACAGTGATGTAATCTGAGCTTTTACTGCACTAAAGGTGAGAAGTTTGCAAGCTACTTGCATTAACTTGGTTGAAAATTTTGCTAGAGCTCATTTGGAAAAGTTGTTAATTCACATCTGCACTAATGCTTACATTTCTAGCACTGCAGGGAGGATCTGTTCTTTGTAACAGATGTATGAGAATGCATCAAGTGGGAACATACCTCAAGGCATGTGTTACAATAAACTAATTTTTAAATTACCCTTTTTTCCTTTCTATGTTCCCGGTACCTGTGGATCGGCTCAATGGTGATTGTATCGACGAACCTTGACTACGGAACCTTCTAAAAATATATACTTAACACACATGGACATCAACTACTTATAATGAACTGTTAATTCTGTTCCAATAGCGTCCTGAACGCTTTGGGCAGGGAGGTGCGGGGCCCGTGGGTGGCCAGGGTCCTAGAGGAATGGGGCCTGGAACACCAGCAGGATATGGTAGAGGGAGAGAAGAATATGAAGCCCCAAACAAAAAGCCCCGATTTTAGATGTGACCTGTAGTTTCATTCCAGTTTGTTTTTGTCTGTCTTGTTTAGACACCAACTTCTTAATTCTTGCATTTTAGTAAGAAAGCTACGTTTTTATGGATGTTAGAAACTTACTGACCTAATATTTGTAAGTGGTCTGTTTGGGCGAGTACAATTTAATTATGTAATGCAGTGTTTCAAAATCAAATTTAGCTGTTTTTTTGATGTATAACGTCCCTAACTTGATGGCAGTGTACCTTGTGCCACTGAATTCCCAAAGTGTACCAACCTTTTTTTTACTGTGCTTCAAATAAATAGAAAACTAAATGTAGTAACTCTTCTTGCCAGTCGTGGTTAAACAAAGGAGGCCTAATACCACACCTGCCACAGTAACCCGAGAGCCTCAAGCTGAGGTCGGACTAGAGACCAGGGTGTGGAACTGCAATGAAGAGTGAAATCTCTTCCCACAGTGCCTCTCTAGCCAAAGATTGGGTTAAATTGTAGCCAAACTTTGCAGTAGGTGCAGATTTTTTTGAGCAGTAATTGTGCTGCAATAAGGAAGCAAACGGAAATCTTAGAAGTGCTGTAAGATACATTATTTAAAGCTTCACTGCAAGCAGTGCAGTAATTAATTCCATATTTTAGCTATGGATGGTGGGATGGTAGCACTTACCACCCTGGCAGTTAACTGCTTGGAATCTTGCAAAGACTTTAAGCAGAAGACCTAGCAATGGTTATTTTAAAATAAATTCATAGAATGCCTTGTATTGGCTGACTTCCTAACTAAAGGATTGTTAATGTGATATTTATATGCTCTTAAGCTGTTTTGAGATTACAGGATCTGGCCTTGCTCCATATTGTACACCTGCCTGAAATTGCTTGGCAAAAAGACCAGAAGTGTTACTCGAGTGATTAAGGTTAACTTGCTTATGTCCTCATGCTAACAGTGGACTAATTTGCCTAGTTCAGAATACAATCATTTGTATTATGGGGACTGCAGGAACTATTCTTAAATCGTGTAGCTGGTGGGCAAATCCTAAAATCCTGTATGTAAAATACAGCAATCAGCTTGCTTGCATGATGGTTATCGCTCTTTTATTATTGATGTTTGGAGATAATGCTTCAAAAGTAGTATCTGAATCTGGAGTTCTAAGAGTTAATACTACACAGTGCAAATAAACTCCCTTTAAGGTTCTTTTTGTAGAAGATCTGATGAATTCGTTAGTTTGCTGTTCATTTTATTAAGCCCCAGAAGAATTTCAAAGCATTCTGGACTCATTGGTAAGGTAGTTGCTTTGCTTGTTTTTACACTGTACCAGGTGAGCTGGGAACTTGACTTCCCAGCGTCAAATACCTCAGTGTTAATGCAGGATACATCAACCTGCTTGGCACAGAGTAGGTAAATGTAGCTTGGCTGTACCTTCACATGATCCCCAACTACCAGAGTTCTGTGAATAGCTTTAATCTTCCCAACATCTTTCCATTCCTTGTGCTAAGCATTGGCTAATTCTAAATTTCCTGCTAAATTTTCCCTGTGGTTAAAACGTGTCAGATTGCAGTATTTTAGGGCGCAGATGTCTGATCCCTCTTGAAGTACTGTTACCCCTTAAATGACAAAATAGCAAGTTGGGAAATGCTGATACTGACTTGGAACATGAAGCTCACTAAAGAGTGATTCAGCTTGTTTGGTGAATGCTTTTTGTTTACCCAGAAAAGTTTGGGGGTTGATAACATGCTACAACAATGAATTGCTCTTGAGGAAATTCCAAATTAGCAGTTCCTAAACTGCAGACCAAGTATTTGGGAGTTACTTGTATTGGATAGTTCACAAATGAGCAGTATCAATGCAATTTGCATTATTGAAGCGGTTTTAAACAATATCTTTTCTGGAGGGTGTTCATGGGACACCCACAAAAGGTGAAGGTGTCCGAGGTGGGGAATTCTGAACGTGAACATTAAATTAATTTTTTCAGTTTATTTTTCAGATTACATGTCATTCTTTATTAAAAGAGATGCTGGTGCATATCCTAAAGTATGTTCTTTTGTAGTTCTGTAACTTGGAAGAGTGAAGGATGCTGCTGTCCTTGTACCTTTACAGAGCTTGTCTTTGGGTACCCCTGTTTTGTATGTAAGCTACCGTTGCTAGGTGTTAAAATAGCTGAGTTGCAAAACCATGATCAGTAAATATATTGAAAGATTTGGCAGTTTTCAAAACATCTGAAAGTTTGGTTAAATCTGGCTTTGTTGTAGCTGCATAAGCAGAATTTCTAAAACAAATTCTGCTTTGAGTTGCATGTACTAAACAGGCATATGATGAACTAGCCAACTTCTTTTCAAGACCTTTTAAAGATGGTGTCTTAAAAGCTGGCAAACGTCAACTTTAAAATCTGATAAAAGTTACTAAATGTGGGAGGCGAGAAAGTGACGTTCCTTTGATCTGTTCCTATGAGGTTTTGGACTTTTCATTAACTCAGATTTATATAATTGAATCTTTAAAACCATTCAGAAAAGTGCTTTTCTGGTCAGACCTGTTTTTGGATGGTCTGGATCCGATAACATTTTTGTACTGGACTTGGAGGACATTGGCTGTTGCAATTTAGCTTGTTTTATCAAAATTAAGCCCATTTTGACACTTGGAGCTCTAAAAACTGCAGCAAGTAGAAACTGGTATCGTTATACATATGTCTTCAAACTTTCTCAGAAATGAATACAGAATAATCTTACCTTCTGGTGTAGATACATTACACTAATCATTTATACAGCTGATGAGAAACTGAAACTGCTTTTGAGATTTTGTGGTATTTTTGTGGTAGACAAATTCTTGGCTTCTCCTTGGCAACCATTTACTGTGGCAGCAAGTTCTTGCTGGAGTTTGAGACTGCAATTTACACTTAAAACTAGTGGCCTGCTACATAACTGCACTTAGCCAGCATTTCTGCAGTTCATAACTGTGAGGAACGTAGTACCACAAATGGCAATGGACATTAGGACCCGGATGTAGTATTCCTGCTTGCTCCAAGATTCTCATTGCCGACTGCGTACAGGTAGGTAACAAGCAATATAATATAACTTGGTGACTTTCTATGTAATCTTACACTGTGGGTATTCTGACATCACACTTCTGACTGTGGAATTACAGTGCAGCACTCCATACCTGTACGCTGAGCTTGCATCAAAGCTGTGTGGTTTTCGGTTTTAAGCTTTTGTCTCATTCAGAGACAAGAAGTAACTTACTGTGGTTCTTAGATGAGGATTTCCAGACCCGATTCCTCTGTACATACGACTTGGCTTGGGTGGATTTTTCTTAGTTCCGATGTAACGAAGATATTCTTATATGAGCATGGTGGGGAAGAGGGAATGTGATCTTTAACTTACTTGACTAGTTGATGAGGTGCTCTCAGTGCCTAGAAAAGAACGTGTTTAAATTTTCTGTAGTGATGAAGTGGCCCATCTGCAGCTCATCCCTGTGTAGAGTCTTGGCTTGGTGGGAATGTGTTAGTAATCACTGCTCTTGCCTCGTGTGTGCTACGTGAGAGTCACCTCAGACTACGTGTACAAGCAGCTCTGAGACTGATCTGAAATATTTTTGAGGACATAAATGAGTGCTTGATTGAATATCCCTGTGAGTTTCGTAGAGCTTATTGGACATTGCAGTTGTCTTAATTTTAACCTTTGATTGACAAGCCTGATGCATTCCTTCGCTTTAATTGACAGTGATGAGATTCTGTACTTCTGCTTCGTAGATTCATCTTGGTAGTGTAATGTATAATTTAATTTTTCATCAGTCTTGGGATGTAATTCTAAACTCTTCACTACTAGAACTTCTGACTATGGTGTTCCAGGATTAACATGCTTACGTTGCCAGACATCCAGACATGCTGATCTCCAGCTCTTTTGCATTAGCTCTTGAACCTGAATTTCAAGGTCTCTTGTTCCATCAAATGATCTGGCTCTTGTCTGATACTCAGTTTATTTCACAGGTGTTGTAATGTGTTTTCCCTTGTTCTGCAAAGTTCTGCTTTGCATACTTGTTTCTGGTCACTTCTATTATCACTTCTGGACCCTTCTTTGTTACCTTGCAGGCAGGACTCCTGCTGGTGAACAGGGATCTGCTCGACAACCTTGCCCTCCACTGAAGCCACCTTTTCAAGTTCCACTGAGCTCCTGAAGTAGCAGCTGCAGCATAAGATAACGACAACAGGTCTTTGGTTACACCCCAGCAAGTGTAGCCTGTGACCCCAGCTGGTCACACAGTGATACCTTGTCACAAAGTCAGTTTGGCTTTTCATGATGGTTCACCTTTACCTGTGACTAGAATCCGTTTTGTGGTGGCTTATCTTTGCCTGGGACTGGGATCCAGTAGCAAACCTGCTGGCAGCCAGTGTGCTCTCAGGTAGCAGAACTGAATTAGTGATCTTAAACCATTGCTCAGATCTGACTTAAGTTTTTCCAGTGTGCTTTGGATACTTGACCTGCAGGAATGTTACGATGGGGTTATTGGCACATCTGGCTCATTCTATGTACTTGAACTAAGCAGGGTTTTGACACTCTTGGAGCAAGCAATCTGTGATTGAACCATGGGGCTCAGACCATCTCTGGCTGCAGTAATGAAACTTGGTGTGGTAGCAAACTTAGTCATGTCTGCTCTAAGTCAGTCTGTAACAAGTGGGTACAAGAAGTGACATTCAAGTGCTTGCATTGTGTTTCATCTTGGTTTTATCTGTGTGTGAAATACACGTTTTCTCAAAAGCTTACCTGAAGCTCAGAAGTGTGGTGTCAGAATACATCTGCGTACTGCTAGGCCCTCCGAGCAGAGCCTGGTGCTGGCAGGAGAGCACAGCACAGCGTGGATGGGGCTTTATTGTAACATTAAGCATACAAAGTGTTGATTTGCTTGCAGTTCTCCCCATAGCTAAACACTGAGGCCTGTGAGTAGTTTTAGGACTGGAGCAGTAATGGGGTTGCATGTCTCTGTTAATCATTGCCAGCTGCAGTGACATGATCAGGAAGGCCAGTGTTCTGTTCCATTATGTTCAATGAGGCTGAGCATGTTGGGAAGGATGCATCCAAGTATGCTGCTCTGGGGAATCACTTGGCTTCTTCCACTACTAGCAAGTTTGGAATCAGCTAATTAGCTTCAGATTTTTTTCACTCTTCATACCAGCTAGTGGGGCTGTTAAATAGCTGCTGCCTGGAAAAGGAAAAAAGGGAGGATTGGCCTTCTCCCACCTGTGTCATTGCTGCTAGGTAATGATTGACACGTTAGGACTTGGCTGTGCAATCCCGCAGTGGTCTGTGAACACCCCATCTCTATAAATGTTGCTTCTGAACACCAGTACTGAAGAGCTAACTGGGGAGGGCTGGGAGGAGTGTGGCTAGCAGGGAATCTGCAGTTTTCAAAGGATGCACAAAGATATAGTATCCCTTATGCATGGTGTTTGTTGCTATGGCAGAGAAAACAAAACGTGCATAACTCCTGCTCCCAAGGGCTGTGAGGAAACCCGGGTGGTGGGTTGGAGACTAAGCCTGAAGTTGTCCCTGCCTGGTCAGATCATGCTGTGCCCATGGTGGGATCTGTCTCCCAGCTGGAGCTCTCCAGAGTCTTGGACCACATCCCCAGCTCTCACCACTGCAGGCTGGCCTCAGCTATAGTAAAGGGGGGATCTTGAGGAGGGGGAGGAACCTTGCTGAGGATAAAAGCAGTGACAGTGCCAACCTCTAGTGTCTGCCTTTGGCTTCTGAAGCACTTTTAGGGCTAGAGAACCCGAGGGCTCCAAGAGGCCAGGGACGGTGCACTCCCTCAGGAAGGGGAATAGAGCACTGCTGCAGGGGACAAACAGGGTCATAGAGTTGAAGTAGCTGACAAAATTAATGCCTTCACATAAGGGATAGTATACCTCTGGCTGCAATCAAACCTCACTGTGCTCAGACTGGGGTTATGGTTTGTGCTCAGGGTGCAGTTCTTCAGGCATCTGCCTGCATATTCCTTCAGCTCTTGATGAGTCTTTAGGCTAGCCTATTTCTGCCCCTTACTCTTCCACGTAATAGTTTGGAATAATTGATAAGATCCCCCTCATAACTAATCAGTCCATGTATGTTAAAACCTTGTTTTTAAGTTAGTTTTGAAATGGTCACGATTTGCTGTATATGACTCTAATAACTTCAGTTGTTATCCTTTAGGTGAAGATGAAAGCTGAGTGACACCGGAGTGCTCATCCATGGGAAGTAAGTATCACTTTTTTGTCTTGCATGGGTGAAATAATAAAGGTTTCTGGACATTTGGTGTGTTCTGTCACAGAGCACCTTTGAATTGGGAAACACTCAGATGTTGGAATGAGTGACTACATTAAATGTGTAGGGTAGAACTTAGTCCCTTCTGTCACACTGTGGGCTTGAGCACCCTGACTCCATCTGGGCTTGATATCTTGACAGCAGCGGCTAAAAATACCTTTCTAGACGTGGGATTGTACAAAAGATTTCAAAATCACTGCAGGTATAATAGCTTGGGAATATTTTTCCAGTTGAGGAGTCGAGCATGAGCACATCCAGCACGGTGCCCAGTGGTGTGTGTGGAGGGACCAAGAGAACAGGTGGACAAGTAAGTAGTTTGTGTCTTTACACTGCTATGAGGGCTTGGTAGCCCATCACCATGTACTGATTTATGTAATTCCTGCCTGAAACGTGATTAATCTCAATTTTATATAAACTTTCTGAATTGTGCTTTTGTAGAGCCAAAACCTAACCGTTGTTTGAAGCTTTTCAGCCCTGCAGCGGCAAATAAATTCTGTCCTTTACATGCTGCAGGTGGTCAAACAAGAAACGACTGTTCCTGCACTCAGGCTGCAGTTGGTGATTGTCAGTCTGGGAAAAAGAGAATAGAGCAGCTGCTTCTCAGATGTTAATTCAACTAAACCTTGTTAAAAAGCTATTTTGCTGAAATACTTTTAACATTGAATTAAAAAAATAACCTGGTAGATAAAGCAGCATGTGCAGGGGCACAGCACATAGCAGTTTAGGGGAATAAACCAACTTGCAGAGCTGGAATTAATGACATTTTCCCTCTAATTTGCCACTAAACTACAAGGGGAAACTTCAGATATTTAAAATCTTGTTTGAGGAGCAACATGCTGATTACCTTAACGTGGGAGTCCCAGGTGAGTAACAGTAGACCTGTAAGGTGTGAAGCCAGTGGGATTCAGTCAGTGAACTCCTATTGAATCCTGTGTGGTTTGTCACTGCTGCTCCTTGCTCTGGGGTAGGAAAACACGCAAAGCCATTTCTGGTCTTAGAAATACATGAATTCTGTTCATTTAATCTCAAATCTGATGTGAGTACTTGAGTATATTTGGCTGGCCCATGGCCTGGATTCTGAATGGTGATTCCATGTTATATAGTTTCTACTGTTTTCTTTCTTAATCTAATTGTGTGCTTTGCACTTGCAGAAAAAGAAGTCTGAGTGCAGTGAAGAGGAACCAGGAACATACAGCTCTTAAAAATAAAATATTTAAATATTTTTATAAATGACTTGTGTTTTATTCCAGAGGCTATTCAGTGAGTAAGCAGTCTGTCAGTGTTGAGTGTTATGGCTGGGTCTGAGCAACATGAATTTCTGGAAATTTCACTCATTCCTTACACACATTTCGAGTGTTGCATAGTTTTGTGTTGTAGAATTCCAAATGTTTACCTGTGCCTGGTTGGTTTTTAAGAGCTTTCTTGGTGGTAACTGTAGTAATTAAGCCTGAGATACTAAAGTTAAGAGTTCTGTAGAAGCTAGAACAGTGCTGGGTTGAGCTCTTGCAGCACGAATTGCCATGGTTCATGTTGCTTCACTTGATGCTTTGGCAGCTGTACTGTGCACATACGTGGTTCATGCTGTCATTCATTAAATATAATCCTTTGTTTAAATACCAAGCTGTTTAATATGTTGAAATACACCAGTGGTGGCTCTGCTCATTGTAGCAGGGTTTCCTCCTGCAGCGGCACAAAGAGTCATGAACATATGGCTGGGACCTTCTTTGCCAGATTAGAAACATGAAAAATTAATTTCATGTGGCAAAGTGGTATGAAATGCTTGAGAGGGGTCTGAATGCCTGGGACTGCTCGTGGCAGGGAGTGTTGGTGCTGTACAAGGAGCTGCTGCTGTTCTCACTCTCAGGCAATGGGGCGCTGGGTGAGGGCAGTCTGAGGTGTTTCACTCTGATTTGATGACTTTGTGCTATTGTCTGGATCCTGAAAAGGCTTCAGTGAGGTTTGTGGCTCTTCAGTAGCTGCCCTGCAGGGGCTGGGGTTCAGTGTCTTTGTCTTTACAGCAGCTGCAGCTTGTGCAGCCTTTTTTCTTGAGATTCTGTTATTTTCCATTGACTTGTCCTCATTTCCACTATTGCAGCACTAGCTGCTTCCTATGTGAAACTGTTCCAGCATTCCATGTGCTGCACTTCACCTCCTCAACTCCCTGCTATGAGCAAACCACAGCCTGTATCCTGTAGGGAGGGGAGGGGTTTCTGTGCTGCTGCTGTCGGCTGTTATTATCTGGGGTGTCCTCTGGCTGCTGAGAGAACAACACCTCGTTCTACCAAACAGCTCATTAAGTAGCTTCTGTAATTAATAAAATTATTAATCACCTGAGAGAGCAGGTAAGCTTGAACAATAGCCTGGGAGCAGTGATGGCTGCCCTGATGCCACAGCCCTGCTTCTCTCCCTTTTTCAGGGTTTGGTCTTGATTTTTAATTCCTTTTCTACCACGGAGCTTTCCAAGCTATGAAGGCTCTGAGCCTGCTTGGCCTGTTGCTGTCTGTCATTCCATGGAGTGCCAACCCGAGCTCCAAATCATGGTGAGCAGCTGAAGCATCATGTGCTGCCAGGAGTAAAAATAGTGTCACTGCCCTGGGCCCTGTCCAAGCACTGCCTGTGGCAGCCCCTGCGAGGTGGTGGCTGAGCTGGGGTTGGTGCAGGTCCAGGCTGGCTGTGCTCTCCGTGCCCCAGAGTGCTTCCTCGTGTCTGGAAAACACTTCGGGCTCTCATGCTTTATTGGCATTAAAAAAATATTTCCACTTGAGTTACACAAACGTCAGCGCCTGCGGCTCCCCTGGGCCCTGCTCTCGCCAATCCCGGGCTGCCTTTGCTGAGAGGCTCGGCCAGTGCGGCGGCTGAGCAGCGCAGGCGGTGACGCACAGGCCTGGGGAGCGTGGCCGCCTCCGTCACCCCAAAGCAGCCTCCCTGGGGCCAGAGCATCCTCGCTGCTGCCTCCTCAACCAGCTCCTGCCTGCTCGCTGGACCTGTGGCTAGCACTGCCTGCGCCCTGCCTGATCTGCGCTCCCCGCAGCCCCTTGCAGCCCAAGCCAGCAGGTGTTGCCCGTAGATCGCACCTGTTCATAGAGCCCACAAAGGGCTGTGTTTGGAGGGGGTTTCCCCTTTCTCCTCCAGCTCTGTTTTGGTGGGAGGATGGTGCTGCTGGCGGGGGGGTGTCACAGCTTGGGGGTGACGCTGCGCATGAGAGCACTCGGTGCCCCGGCAGCACCCAAAGGCTGGGGGGTCCGTGTCCGTGCGGGGCCGGAGCTGGGCCGGGCTGAACTGGGCAGGGAACGGAACGGGGCCGGGCTGGGAACGGGGCCGGGCCGGGCTGGGAGCTGGGCTGGGCCAGGCTGGGAGCTGGGCTGGGCCGGGTTGGGAACGGGGCCGGGCCGCTCCGCCCCGCTCCGCCCCCGGGCCCGCCCGTCCCGCCATGGCGGCGGCCTTCACCGCCCTCCGTGTCCTGCTTGGGCTCTTCTTCTCCCTCACGGGCGTCCTGAAGGTGTCGGACTGGCTCTCTGCCGACCTGCACCGGCACATGGTGAGCGCGGCCTCGAGGGGAGCAGGGCCGAGCCCGGGGGGAAGGAGCAAACTGCGGGCAGCGGTGCAAAGAGCACTTGGGCGTGCAGGGCTGCGCTCCGGGGGCAAAGTGCAGGTTGGGCTGCAGGGCTGAGCTCCAGGGGGAATGTGCAGGGCTGACCCTGTTGGGGTGTAGGACTGAGCCTTGGGTGAGACTGAGCAAGCTGGGGGTACAAGGGTTCAGGGTGGAGCACTTTGCTGTGAGTCAGCCAGAGTCCCTTGGAATGCAGGGCTGATCCCTCCGGGGTGCAGGGTTGAGTCACTTGGGGTGCAGGACTGATCCCCCTGGGGAGAATGGGCAGACTGGGCTGCTGGGCTGTGGGGCCAAGCACTTTGGGGTGCAGGGCTGATCCCCCTGGGGAGAATGAGCAGATTGGGGTGCTGGGCTGTGGGGCCAAGCACTTTGGGGTCCAGAGCTGATCCCCTTGGGGCGCAGAGCAGAGCAGACCCACTGGAGGAGCTATATCCCCCAGCCCCTCGCTCCCCTCCCACCCTTCCCAGGCATCGGAGTTCGTGCGCTTCGCCAAGGTGTTTCCCCTGAAGGAGCTGGGGTTCGTGCCGGAGCCAGGCAGCTACCTGGTGGCCGTGGGCTGGCTGGAGGTGGTGGCCGGGCTACTGCTGGCATTTGGGCCCCAGCTGCTGCAAGAGATCAGCAACTTCATCCTCAGCGTCGTCATGATTGGTGAGAACCAACAGGTACCCCCTGCCCTTTGTGGGGTCTTGGGACACCCTTGGCCGGGGACTCCCATTCCCATGCTCTGCTCCTCTCCCAGGTGCCATCTACACGCTGCTGGCGCTGCGGGAGCCGCTGGCCATGTGTGCCCCAGCCACCCTCTGCCTTGGCCTCCTCCTGCTGCTCAACATCCGTGGGTACCCAGCCACCCCCCGGCCCAAATTCGAGTGACCAGAGGTGGGAAGGAAGGATGGCTCGGCTGATGGGAAGCAATGCCTTTATGGTGTTTTCAGGGACGGCATTGCATCCGGCAGGGTAACTTGGTGCTGAGACAGTGTGTCCTCTCCTGCCTCTGCCAGTGACTCTGGTGCTGGTTGTCCCCACGCTGCGGGACCTGGGCTGGTGCTGAGGGATGGTGGCCGTTGGCACCACTGTGACACTGCCGTGGCACTGCGCCGGCAACTCTGTTGCTAAACTTGCACAAGGTGTCCGGCTCTTCCCAGCAATTGGCCACACTGAGCAGGGGCTGGCTCTGCTCTCTTGGGGGCTTTCAAATTTTGGAATAAAACCTCTTGTTTTTCATGTTTTGCCTCCCTGTTTATTTTTGTCTCCCCCACCATGCTGAGCCTCAGGGGCAAAGGGGATGTCCTGGGGCTGGGGGCCTCAGTTTCTGGGGACAGTGCCTGGAAACAAGGCCTGGGGACATGTGGGAGCTGGCAAGGGAGCTGGTGTAGGGGCAGAGGGACAGTGGGAAGAATCCATCTGGGGTGGCACCCCATACTTCCGGAGAGACCTGAACTACCTTGTCCCAAATGAACACCCACAAATTGCAGGGCCACACAAAGCAGCAAGTCAGATGCTCACAGAGCTTGGGGAAGCCTGTAGGGCTGCTCCCCCTAAAACCAGCTTTGAAGCCAACAAAAGCACAAAGAGCCAGGAGGAGGCAGATTCCTGCTTTGATGCCTTTGGGGCATCCCTCTTTTCCCCAGCTGCCGGGTGCAGAAACTTGACCCTCTGCTGCTTTCATCCAGGCGTGGGTGGGAGAAAGGCCCTGGGAAATGGTTTTAGATGTGGCTGGGGGCACGCAGGGGGTCGGCCAGGCCAGTGCTGGCCACCCCCACATGCTCCCAGCCCCGTCAGCCGGCGCTGGGGATCTTAGGGTGGCTCCAGCAGGGAATCCCCCATTACATACACACACAGGTGCTCTCCCCACTCCAGCTGCTGTCCCACAGGCACGAACACACAGGGGGGCTTGGGGTGGTGGGGGCGGTCAGGCAGCCCATGCCTCCCCCAGCACTTAAAGCCATCCCCAGCCTGGCTGGATCAGAGTGAGGAGCAGCCGGAGGGGACGCAGCCGCTCCAGCCCGACCCGGCAAGGTAAGAAACAATCGCGGTGTGGGTGAGATGGAGCACTCACTGTGCTAACGATGGGGAAGGAGGAGGAAAAGAGGACCATTGAGGGATCCAGAGGCTCCTTTGGGGTCCAACTGAGGTCTCCCAGGCTCAGCAGCTCATGCTCTCCGTGCTTTCTCCTGGGGTTGGGTGCTGCCTGTGCCGAATCCAGCCCTGCTGTGCTGGAAAACACCGGCTGGTGACTCAATGCCTTCGTTGGCGAGGTGTGGGCAGGCAGTGATGGGAGGTGAAATATCTGCAGCCCTGGATACAGCCACTGCAGCACAACGTGTTTTTCCATGGCCAGGACCAGAGGCAAACCTGCCCGTGCAGGACTGGGGGTATAGGGGGATGCTGGCCCTGTGCTTGTACCCCCCATCCATACCTGGGTCTCTCCATTCTGGAGCTTGCTGAGCCAGTGGATGACTTCCCCATGCCTAGCTCCATGGGGAATTTGGGGTGCTGGGAGAGGGTTGGGGTGGGTGGCCCCACAGGCACGCGCTGCGTGGGAGGTGTTAAGCCCCGCAGCTGCTGACTGGAGCCAGTGTGGCACCCCAGGGTTCCTCCAGCCACAGCTCTGTCCCTCGGCTGTGCTGCAGCTGCCCCTGCCGCTCCCTGGGAGCTCTGGCTGGGAAGTTGACAGTGGCCTCTGGGCTCCCTTGTGGCGTGGGGGGACATAGTTGTGGTCTCCTCATCTGTGAGAGCTGAGCTCTTCCAGCAGATGATGGCATCCCTGCAGGGGCTCTGCCTCCAGCGCCCAGCCACTACTGCAGGTGCCAGCCAGAGAGGTTGTCCTGTCCAGGTCAACGTCCCTCCCCTGTCCCCGAGGGCTGTGCCACTGACTGTTCCCCATCTTTGCAGGAGCCCGGGATGAACGGCTCGGCGCCGGGACAGCTGCCGGTGGGACACCCTGGCGACTGTGTGCCCAGCAACCCAGTGCAGTTTGTGCTGGTGCCCATCGTCTACTGCCTGGTGCTGTGCGTGGGGCTGCCGGGCAACCTGGTGGCATTGCTGGTCTTTCTGCAGAGCGGCAAAGTGAGGAAAGCCATCCGCATCTACCTCATCAACCTCACGCTGGCCGACATCCTCTTCAACCTCACCCTGCCCCTCTGGATCCACTACTACCTGTCCGGGGGCGACTGGCAACTCTCAGAGGTTGCCTGTCGCCTGGCCGGGGCCGCCTACTACCTGGCGACCTACAGTGCCATCACCTTCATGGCTCTCATCAGCTTCAACCGGTTCTGCGCGGTGCGGGCGGCACGGCGGGCGCTGCCGCTGACGGGACCCCGCGGTGCCGCGCTGGCCTGCGCCCTGGCCTGGCTGCTGGGGCTGGGCTGCGCCGTGCCCACCCTGGCCACCCACCAGACCTTCCCCACCCTCGCCGGGACCACCGCCTGCTTCGAGCAGCACGGGCGGCAGCGGGGCTACGCCTACGCCATGGTGGGTTTCTTTTCCGCCGCCTTCCTGGTGGTGCTGGGCACCTACGCCTCCATCGCCCGGGCGCTCTCGGTGCCCGCCGCGGCCTCGCCGGGCTCCCACCGCCAGCAGGCCCGTGCCATGGTGCTGGGGATGCTGCTGGTCTTCGTGGTCTGCGTGGCCCCCTACCACCTGACGCTGGCCCCCTGGGTGGGCAGCCGGCCCCCCGCACCGCTCTGCGGGCCCCCCGACACTCTGGACGTGCTGCACACGCTGAGCGTGGCCCTGCTCAGCCTCAACAGCTGCCTGGACCCCCTCGTCTACTGCTTCTCCATCCGGCGCTTCCGCGCTGACCTGGGACGGACCCTGCGCAAGATCGGCCGGTGCTTCCCGCTGCCCCCACCGCCCTCCCCTGGGCCAGTGCCTGGCGCCCGAGCATCCTCCTTCACCTCCTCATAGCGGGGTGGGCACCAGGGTTCTGCCCCCGGCTGTCCCGGTGTCATAGCTCTGGTGGGATGTGGTTCCCTGTTGCCAGGTGAGGGATGGGGAGCAGCGTGGGGGGAGCTCTGGCTTTGTGCACCCCGCTCCTCCCACCCCGCTGTGCTCTCTGTGCATTGCCACGCGCCCACAGCTCCTGCTCGAGCACAGATCCTGCCCCCCCCGCATTGCAGGCACTGGGAGGGCGTCACTGGCACTGGGAGAGCGTCACTGGCACTGGGAGAGCGTCACTGGCACTGGGAGAGTGGCACTGGCACTGGGAGACGGACTCGCCCAGCAATGGGAGCTGAGCCATAGTGGGGTGTGGGAAGGCAGGATGCAGAGGGATGCTCGATGGTTGCTGTAATCTCCAGGGGGTCTCCATCCTGCAAGGACATGCATGACCAAAGACCCTCATGGCATGAACTGGGCTGCCCAGGGGGCTGTTTGAGGCCCCATGGCCCAGTCCTGTCCTGCAGTGTCCCCAAGCATCATGCCTGCATCCCTCCTGCTCTCGGCCAGGATTAAAAATGAATAAGCCAAAGGCTTCCCCAGTCTCTTCGCTGGCGAGTGCCTGTGCCCCTCACCGAGCAGCTCCTGTGCCCCGGGGAGGGCTGAATGTGGGGCAGCCCTGGCACCCCAGTCCAGCTCGGTTCCTGCGGCAGGACCCTGCCCTGGAGCAGCTCTTGCACCGGGGGCTGCTGAGTCCCTCACCCCCCGCCCCATCCCCTGCCCTGCCCGTGGGTGGGCAGCCGTGCTGAGCGCAGCCCCCACCCCACGCCTGCTGCGCCCTCCCCGTGAGCCCCGGCGCGGCGGGGGCGGCGGAGCAGGCTCGGGCCGTGGGCGGCTGTGTGGGCGGAAGATGGTGTTTTCCCAGCACTGGCTCATTCCTGCTGCCAGCACAGCCCTGCTCCCCGTGCTGCACCACCGGGAGAGAGGATGCTCTGCAGCCAAGCGGGTTTTGGGGATGGTGGGGAGCAGGGGTGCATCAGCTGCCCCCCAACCGGGGGTCTTGCTCCGCCAGCACAGGGTTGCTCTCCTGCATGCTCCAAGCCGTGTGCATGGTAGGAAATATGAGGCACTGGGCAGAAGATGTGCTGCCTGGGGAGTGGCTGGCATGGGACTGGCAGGGTGGCACTGGGCATCAGGATGGGTGGGTGTTGCTGTGCCTGTGGGTGGTGGATTAATGAGGGCTGCCTGGTTGTCAGCAGAGAGGTGAAGGTGTGGGCCAAGGCCTGACCCTGGGGAATATGGTCTCCATGTGCCATGGAAGCTGTGCACCACTGTGACCCAGGGACACCATGGCTCAATAAAGCTGGTGTGGGTTGGTGGGATACCCGTGCTGCCCATGGTGCCTGGACACTTTGCTCTGGCCCCATGGAAGGGGCTGGATGTTGTCTCCATGTGCCGCAGTGCTGCTGCTCAGCAGAGCTGGGACATGTCCCAAGGTGCCTTTGCTCTGCACCCGGCCCCAGGCCAGCTGCCTTCGACCACCCAGTTCTTCCCCTTTTGAAGTTCATATTAAATTTTAATCCTTTTATATAACTGCTGAAGGAGGGGGCAGAGCTCTGCTCCCTGCATGCAGCAGGAGCAGCCGTGTTGGCAGTGCAGGATGCTGCAGGGCCTGGTGGAGTCTGGGACTGGGGATCCCTTCCTGGGGGCACCAGGACTTTCAGGGGGCTCTCTGCATACCAACAGTGGGGACAGCCCCAGCTCTGGCTCTGCCAGAGTGTCCTGCCCAGTGGGTAAGCCTGGGGACTTGTCCTGGCTGAGGACCACAGCATTGAGACATGGACACGACTGCTAAAAAAACGTGCAGGGCACTTGCCTGGGCCATGTTCCCACGCATTGGGCAGGGCGTCCCACGTGGCGTGGGGAGGTGTTCTGGGCTCAGCTTGGCACCGGGATGGGGCATGTGCCACCTCGCTGCTCCTGCCACCGTGCAGGGCGTTTCCCAGGTTATTGTTCCTGCACTTCCAGCCCGCGCACGCTGTAATTATTATTATTATAATTATTATCAAATTACAGGGTGTGGTGTGAGTGGCTCAGCGGGCAGGCAGCAGCGGGTGGCCCTGGGTCTGCTGGCCCTCTGGGGCTGCGCCCTGCCTGGGGCTATCTCAGCACCTTGTGGCTGTTCTGGCACTCAGGATCTATCCCGGCACCCCAGGGCTGTCCTGGCACAGCAGGGCTACCCCAGTACCCCGTGACTGTCTCTGCACTCTGTCCCCTCACTGGCAGGCAGTGTGCCCGTGGACAGGGCTGGGTGAAGGTCCCGGGGTGCCCTCGGCTCCCCGGGGTGACCCAGGGGGGTGCCCACGGGTGAGTCCCCATTGTCTCCATGCCAGTCCGGCTCCACAGGGTGCCTCAGGGGATGCCCAGGGGTGGGTACCACCCATCGCGGTGCCAGTCCCGCTCCGCGGGACAGAGCCCACGCCTTGCGCCCCGCCGGCGGCATCTCCCCGGTCCCACGTGCGGCTGCCCCCGCTCCCCCCCCGGGGGTCCCGGGGCGCCGGGAGGCGGCGGCAGAGCCGCACCGGAGCCATTTTGCGCCGCCGCCGCCCGCTCTGGCTCCCGGGGAAAATCCACCGCCGTGTCTTGGCGGCGCCGCGGCGGCCCCGCTCCGCTCCCGCCGCTCCGCGCCCGCCCGCGCTGCACTGCGGGGCCGCCGCCACTCGCATGCTGCCGCCCGCCGCGCTCCCACGCGCGGGGCGCCGGCCCGGGCCGAGCCGGGACCAGCCGAGCCCAACCGAGCCGGGCCGGGAGCAGCCGGGCCGGGGGCGGCCGCGGCGGGCCGTCGGGGAACCGCCCGGGAGCCGCCGGAGGATGTAGGAGGCGGGAGTGGGGTAAGAGCGGCGGGGGCGGCCCCGGTCCCGGGGGTACCGCGGTGCCCAGCGCAGAGCGGGGGGCCGGTCTGATCCCGGTGCCCGGCGTGGGGGTGGGGGGAAGCGGTCCCGCGGGTCCGCGGTGCTCAGTGCGGGAGGGGGGCTGTCCCCAGCGGGGCGCCGGAGCCGTGCGGAACCTGCCCCGCGGGAACGGGACGTGTCACCTACGGACCCATCCAGCCCCGCCGAGCGGGTGTGCGGGGGTGAACCGGGGCGATGGTGGAGGAGGGAGCCGGAGGATGGCCGGGGGCGTCTCATCGGTACCGTGGTGCTCAGCTCTGCCAGGATTCCCCGGTGGGTGCGGGAGAAGGGGTGCGGGCGGGCATCCCCATCTCCTGCTGCCCGAGGCTTTCGGGAGGGAGGCACAGCCTGTAGCCCCTCCAGCCTCTGCCGGATGGCGACGCCAGCCATCCTGCGTTCTCCCGCTGCAGAGGGCTCGGGAGGCCCAGGACCCTTCCCCAGCCCGGTGGGCTCCCCCTCCCCATCCTGCCGGGGGGTGGGCGCTGGGTGGGGGGCCATGCCCGGTCAGGTGCCGGGAGCTGGCGGGGCACGGATAGAGCTGTGCCCATCACCGTGCATCCAGGCGCCATGGTCCACACCAGCCTGGCAGGCAAGCAGAGCTTCGGGGGTCCGGCTCTGGGTGCTCCCTCCTCCCGCCGCCTTCCTTCCCCCGGACGGTTGGGTTTTGTTGGAGGAGTCGGTCTGCTCCCTTCATCCTGTGCCAAACCTGCAGAGCTACTTGGCGCTGGGACCGCTGGTCTCCCTTCATCCTGTGACATCCAGCCCTGCATGTCACCTCCCTCGCGGGGTCCAGGGCTGAGCTGAACATGGTCGATCCCTGCCTGTCCCCTTGGCCGGGAAGTGCTGGCTGTCCCCGAGGGAATCCGGGCTGGGAGCAGGCAGCCTCCCTTGGTGTAAATTGGAGAAGGATCCGGTCAGCAGCGCAGATTCTCCATTAGGAAATGGATGTAATTTTTTGTCTTTCTCAGTTTCTCACCCCCGTGCTCCCACTGTCCCCCCGCATGCATCCATTGGCTCCCAGCCCCTGAGGACTCTGTCTGTGCAGGGATGGAGAGGGGGGAAAGCCACTGGGAAATGGGCATGGCTGGAAGGAGCATGTCAGCCCTTTAAAGCATTATTACAGCACCGGCAGGGCTGGGAATGCAAAAATAGCCATCAAAGTGGCTGTGGAGCATCCGAGCCTGGAGGGGCTCCTCTTGGCTGTGACGGTGATGGGAGCACTGATGTGGGAAGGTGTTGGTGTGAGCCGAATTTGGGGCTGCTCTGGGTATGGTTAGCTCACTGAGCCTGGGCATCAGGACCAGCTCCAGGCATCCCTGCTGCAGGGAACAGGGTGACAAAACCGTGGTGTTCTCCCTCCAAGGAGCTTGGTGCCCAAATCTCCCTCCTGAGTGCCAAGGCTTGTGCCACGTGGGCTTGGAAGAGCAGCCCCCAGCCCTCTCAGCCCTCCTGTTGGGCCTGGCTCCCAGCAGCTTGGGCAAAGCATAGGAGGAGTGGAGGGTGTTGGAGACCCCAGGCTGGGGGTCCCTGGGGGGCTCTTCCTTCAGCCTCCCCATCAGTAGCTCAGATGCAGACCCATGCCAGGACCTGTGGGACACAAAGCCAGTGTGGGTGGCTGGTGGCTGCGTTGGTGTGTGTTTCCCCAGCTCTGCCCACTCTCAAGGGCAGGATCAGACCCCGTGCTGGGGTCTCGTGCCCAGGTGGTGCTGCTGCGGTGGGGGCTGGGGCTCCAGATCCAGGTTTTGCAGACGCTCGCATCTCTCCAACAAGCTGAGCCAAAACCCTGGATCCCACCCAGCCAGAAATTTGGATCTGGAGCCAAAGGTGACTCTTGGCCCTTACTGCCATCACGGGCTAAGCTAAAATCTGGATCTGAGCAGAAACTGAGGAGGAGCCTGGATCCAGCGCAGGGGCTGAATGTGTGGCTTGTGCTCCTTCTGCCCATCAAATTGGATTTCCTGAAATAGCCTGTTGAAGACCAGAGCCCAGCAGGGACCGAATGACAGGTCACCAGGGGTGTGGAAGCCCCATCACGATCCTGGCTGCCTGCTTCAAGACGTTGGCAGCCAGCAATAATAGTAATATACGGTGCCATTGCCGGGAGAGCGCAGCGCTGGAGAGCTAAGAATAGCAGGCGAGACGTGCCAGCAGCGGGGGACTCGCGGGGCGGGCGGGGGGCCGGGGGCTGCGGCTGGACGTGTCCCGGGGGACACCCCGGTGATGGGGTGGATGGAGGTGGCAGCTCCTCGCAGCTGGGGTGACGTCCCCGCGATGCTGGTGGCACAGGGCATGGCTGGGGAGGGCGAGGGGAGCGGGGTGGGATGTGATGAGCGGTGCTTGGCGCTGCAGACCCTGAGTAGTGCCCCTTCAGCCTGGCCTCTGAGCTTTGCCATCCCCAAGAACCAGGTGTAAAGCCTGAGCTGACAAAGTGGCCTCCAGACCATGGCCATCTCAATGGCCTTGTGATGCCTGCTCCCTTTATGAGCAGCAGCACGGGGGGGCCACCTGGAGAGCTGTGGACAGCTCAGCACTGCATGCTCACCTGTTCCAAACCAGACAGGATTGAGCCCCCTCTGCTCGCCCTGGCCTGCCCAGCAGCTCATTCCCAGGGCTGTACAGTGTCACTGGCAGGGGGACAGAGAGGGCCTGGCCACCACGGGCCCACGAGCTGAGCCCCGGGGAGGCCAGGCTGCTCTCTGTCAGCCGCCACAGCACGTGGCAGAGGAGCAAGTGCCCATCGGATTAAGGAGAATTAATTTGTACTTTCCCCATTTCTGCGGGGCCAGGGGTGCTGTGGCACCCGGTGTCCCCCTCCCACAAGCAGCTGTGCTCCCGCAGCGCCCGTGTCAGCGCCTCTGCAACCTGCCCTCAATCCTAATTAGATTTTCCACGTCGCCCCCCAGCTCACTCCTCCCCAAATGCTGGAGCAGGAAGGAGCCATGACATGGTTTCTAATCAGCTTCTGAATTCAGATTCCTCTTGGCTGTCGTTGGAGGCTCCCCACAGCCTTTGTTCGGTGCTGCCCGAGCAGGGTCTGCTCTGTGGCTCCCCTTGATGTCAGCACCCCTGGGGCAGAGTGGCTCAGCACCTTGTGCAGAGGCAGCTGGGAGTCCCTATGGAAACACAGCGATGTTTGGAGACATGAAGAGCACCTCCAGCACCCACCAACCCTCCGAGTCAGAGCAGGCTGCCTGCCTGCTGCCACCCAGCTCCGGCGGGCACTGTGACTCGGGTGGCTCCTGCCAAGCACCAGGCACCACGGCTGCTGCCTTCCTGGGGTTCATTCTGCATGGCTCCCGGGTGTCTGTGCAGCTGGGAGCTGGGCACTGTGCCCCATGGCCGATCCCAGTGCGGCTCCACTGTGGCCAGTGCGCTGCTGGGTTTGGCTCTGTCTCCAGCACCTAGACCTTGTCGGCAGCGAGTTGTGGCTCTGAGCAAAGCCAGGGGATGCAAACAGTTCCCAGCGCTGCCAAGCCCCAATTAATAGCCTGTGAATCATGATGCCGTTGGAAGAGCAGATGTTTGCGGCGTGGTTGCCAGCACTCAGTGTTTCACCAGGAGTCTGGTTGGCCTTAAATTGGCAGCTCTGGGCAGCGGGTGGTGATGGGGCCTCGCTGCCTGCCTGGCCCTCTCCTGCTGGAGGATCAGGAGCTGTTTGGGCTGGGAATTAGCTGAAGTTTTTGGTGGGAACAGGGAAGGGGGAGAACAGCCTGTCTGTGGGCGTGTGGGGGTGCTGTGTTGGAGCGAGAGGACTACAAAAGCTGAAGGTATTGAGTCCCAGTGTGACAGGACCTGATGAGTTCCCATTCCTGGTGAACCTCTCACCTTTCCAAAGGGATGCAGGTGCTGTGGTGGCACAAGAGGTCCTGGGACACTTCTTTGGGAATGGTGAACTGGTTGTTACTGCGGAAACACTGTGTGTCTTGGAGGTGGCTGTCCCAGCTGTGGTTGGCATCCCCAGCCATGGGGTTGGGGGAGACCCCATAGTGGTTGATGCACCCCAGGTCTGTGCCATCGGTGCAGCTGAGCTGAGGGGTGGCCTCATGTTTCACATTTTGTGTCATGACACCCATCTGCCTGGGCCCTCTCTGGGTGGGGGGACACTGGGGACACCCCACAGTAGGAGAACCACAGTGGGTGCCAGCAGGTGTGAATGCAGGGAGCTGGTGGGGCGAGGGCTGCACTCAGGTGCTGTGGGGTGCAGAGGAGCGTGTGGGTGGGGGGTGTGTGGGACCCTGTGGGTGGGAGCATTGTGGGGGTGTCTGTGGGGGCAGCCAGGTGCACACGGCCGAGTGGTCATCCAGGTGCACGGGGATACAGCGCTGTGGAGCAGCCGCGTGTCTGTCCGGACGTGCAGGGCCGGGTGTCCGTCCGTCCGTCCATCAGCGTGTGGGGCCGCGTGTCCATCTGGCCATGCAGGGCCGGGTGTCCGTCCCTCGGTCGGCGTGCAGGGCTGCGTGTCCGTCTGGGCGTGCGGGGCGGTGCGTGGGCGTGCGGCGCTGCCGGCGTGGGTAGCCCCTTCCCGGGGGTGCGTGTCGGTGCGCGGGGGTGGCCGAGCGCGCCGGGGAGCGCGCGTGGGTGTGTCCCCAGCGCGCGGGGGCGACGGCTCCGCCACCGCCTCTCGCCGGCTGCAAGGTGCCGCTGCCGGTGTCGGCACCCGGAGCGTGGCCGCCGCCGCCGCGCTGCCGTGGGTGGCCGTGACCCCGGGGACGCCTCCGGCCTCGCTGCGCGGCCTGGCCGCGGCATGGGCAGCCCGCAGGGAATCTGCAGGATCAGTGGGAATCCAGCCGCCGTGCAGCGGCCATCCTCCGGCTCCCGCCGAGCCCAGGCCGGCAACTTCATGGCTTAGCAGCGGCGGCGGGTGAGTGGGGTGGTGGGTGGGAGGGGAGAGGAGAGGAGAGGGCCTGGCTCCGTGCAGGGGGCTCCGTGCCTTGCAGAGCCCCAGTCCTGGGAGAGCCCTGCTTTGTGCCCAGCGGTGCCACTTCAGCGAGCCCCCCCGGCCCAGGCAGAGAGGGAGCCCCCAGGCAGCCCACAGCCCTAACCCTTTCATGGCCGAGTCCTCCTCCCTGGCAGCCACGTTCTCATCTCGGTGTGCAGCCTGTGACTCCCGGCCAGCCCTCGCTCAGACGAGCCTCGGCACAGTCGGGAAGCTCGCCTAACCGGGATGGGGAGATCCCAGCCCCGAGGTCTCTGCTCCCGTTCCCTGCGGAGCTGGGCCCGGAGCTGTGCGTGCTGGGGGAATGTGCTGGGCTGGGGGCTGTGTGCACCGGGGGGTGTGTGCTGAGCTGGGGGCTGGGAGCCGTGTGCGCTGGGAGAGGAGGTGTGCCGAGGTGGGGGGGCTGTTCACTGGGGGTGTGGGGAGCAGGGCAGGGCTGCACCTCCGTGTATGCGAGGGACAGGGTCCCCTCAGCGGGTCTGTGTGTTGGTCCGCGGATGGAGCCGGGGAGCCCCAGCTCTGCCTGCCAGACGGCCCCGCTGCCGGGGAGCGGCACAGCCGGTGCCGACATCTGTGCTTCGAGCCCTGCCTGTCTTCAGTTCGCTCCTTGGCACAGTCACAGTGGCAGTTGGGTCCCTCTGTACCTCTCCGTGGTTTCCCCTACCACCCTGCCTCTCCGTGACACAAACCTGTATCTCTGGTGCGTTTTCTTGGAGGAGAAACTGAGGCAGGAGGGAGGGAAGCAGCAAAGCCCTCTCCAGATCCCTGTCATCATAAGGCTTGATCCCACGCCTCACCCTGGCTTGTTTTTTCCTGCCAAGTGATGCCAAGAGCCTGGGGGAAGCGAGGGCGTCCTGGGACACAGCTCCCGGCGGTGTCTGCCCGGGGCCCTGGAGCCGCCCGGCTCCTCCTGCCGCTGTCTGGCACATCCCTGACCTGGGGCTGCGAGAGGGGCTGCTGGCGAGGCCGCAGGACTGCTGCCTGTGGCACAGGTTGTCGGGGGGTGTGGTGGCACCGTGGTAGTGGTGGCCGTGGTGGCAGTGGTGGTAGCGGCGGCCATGGTGGCAGTGGTGGCCATGGTGGTAGTGGTGACTGTAGTGGCTGTGGCAGGGGTGGTCGTGGTGGGAGTTAATCATGGTGAGAGTTCGTTGTGGTGGGAGTTCATCGTGGTGGCCATGGTGGCGGCGGTGCCTTGGCCATGGCAGAGGCAGTGGTGGCCATAGAGGCAGTGGTGGCCATGGTGGTGGCAGTGTTGACCTCGGTGGCGATGGTGGCGCTGGCCATGGTGGCTCTGGAGGCGGGCGCTGTCCGCGGTGCTGATCCCCGACGCGTCCCCTGCCCCACGCCGCGAGTCTGAGCCGCAGAACCGGCATGGCGACCCTCGCTCCCCTCGGGGTGCCCACGGGCGCGCTGGGGCTCGGGGTCCCCCCGCTTCCCTGGGGACATCCCGCCCTGCCCCTGACCTTTGATGTGCGGCAGCTCCAGACAGGGCTGGTGGGACTTGAAACCACCCAGGGCTGTGCCTGTCACCCCCACGCCCTGCCACCCCCAGGTGTGCCCGTCACCCCACGCCCTGCCCGCCGGGCTGGGCACAGCCTTCCCTCCACCGGGCGCTGCTGATCGTCCCGCCGGGCAGGTCGGACAGGGACGGGGTGTCGCGAGTCGGGCTGGAGAGCGGGGCAGGGCAGGGCAGGGCACGTGGGGACATGGGCCACCAGGGCTCCACCAGTCCCTGCCAGGTTTGGGACAGCCAGGGAGGGGCTCCCGGCCCTGCTTGGTGCTCCGGGGTAGGCACAGGCTGGCTGATGTGAAGTGCCTGGGGCAGCGCTGCTGGCTGGGGATACTGTGCTCACCTCGGCCCCCCAGAACCGTGTCCCCAACCGCAGTGCCGGTGTCACTGCTCCCAGAACAAAATGTCAACCCATGCAAATGAGGCTGCGGGAGCGGCTGATTGAAGGGCCCTGCCCCGCCCCGGAGTTGCAATCAAATATGCAAATGGCTCCCGAGGAGGCTAGTGAGGGCTATTAATAGCGGGGATGAGGCTGGGAGAAAGCATGGTGTTCCTGAGGGAATGAGCCTGGGGATGAGCTGGTTCTGCTTGTCCCTCTGCCTAGCGTGTCCCTCTCTGCAATGTCCTGGGCAGGTGACAGCCAGTCCCTGTGGGGAGCCCTTGGGCGCCAGGTATGACTTTGGCCACCATCACCCTTTGCAGGGCAGGTGCTGCCCGTTTGCCCACTGTCCAGTGTCCGGAGTGTGTCTTGGTGCTGAACAGCTGGGAAACCCTGTGGGAAAATCAGTTGCTGAAAACCCTGGACTGAGATTTCATCCCTGGGGACTCAGACCAGGAGGGATGAGGTGCCTGCTGGGACCTGGGCACTGCTGGGGGGTGACTGTGGCTTGGCCTGGTCAGGGAGCTCAGCCTGAGGCAGCTGTCACCATGTTGGGGTAGGGAGGGAGGAAGGGGTTCCCTCCCACCGCCCCACCCTTCACCCTGTTCTTCCACATCCCCTTCCCTCTCCTGGCTTCCCTCCATTGCCACTGAGGTGGAGGATGTCCCTCTCCTGCCAGCTCCAGAGTGAGCACAAGGCACTGGTGGGAACCACACTGTCCCCAGTGTCCCCAGCCGGCACAGGGGTCTCGGTGTGCTTGGCCCCTGCTGCAGCCCCTCCACCCCATCTCTCGGCTTTTGGGATCCAGGAACCATCTGACCTTTTTTAGAAAACTGCGGAAGTCAGGCTGTAGTCAACAGTAACTAATTATTTAAAATCTGAAACTGGAATAATTAGCCCAATTAACAGTCTCAGGTGACGTCTGATTCCATCTGATAACGGCCCGAGGAAGAGGGAAATTAATTAACCCGTCAGCCTGACATTTGTAGGTCACCACTGGCTCCTCATGACGTCCTTGTGGGAGCAGGGCTGGTTTGGGGGGTCCTGTCTCTCTTGCTGCAAGGGGTCTGCATCCTTTTGGGGTCTCAGTGCAGGGAGGGGGCAGTGGGTGAGCCCAGGTGCCACCTGGGGGACATGGACTGGGGGCTGCTGCGTGTGGGGGGAACGGGGTGCTGTTGTTTGAGGCCAGGGTGCTGTGCAGGGGGGGCGGGCTGGGTGTCCCCCAGAAATGCCACAGCCTGGCCGTTAGTGAGGCAGCAGCCGTGGGCCTTTAAGGTTGCTGTGGAAACGGTGCTGCTCGTTACCGGGAGGAGCCTCCTGCTTTCCAGGCAGGGCCCCCCCAACCCTGCAGGAGGGGAACCCCCCCGGGCACCTGGGACCCCACAGACCCCCGTGTGAGGGCTGCACACAGGCAGGCGGGTGGCCTTGGCTGTGGGTCCCCCTCCAGCACGGACCCCTCACCCCAGCTTGCCCTTGGCATGGCTGGTGGTGCCAGGTAGGGCTGTGCATGCTTGGACACACCTGGACATGCCTGGACCCACATGGACATGCATGGACACATGTGCAGCCCAGCCGTGCCCCTGTGCCCCCTGGGGACACTGTCCTCGCACCTCGGCTGGCACATGGACCCGGCCTGGCACTGGGGCTGTGCTGCCTGCCCCCCGGCATGGCACGGAGCCCACGGGGAACAGAGTGTGCCGAGGCACAGCCCCCGGCCTCAGCCCGGTGCCGCGCTCAGCTCTTGGAGTTTTAATGAGGTAAATTGTATAAAAAGCTCTGTTTGCCCTAAATGCCCATCCCTGCGTGAAGCTGCTGCGGCGCAGCCCGGGCACACCCCGGGAGCTGGGCAGGGGGCTACGGGGCTGGGCACACGCTGCCGGGCTGGGCACGTGGCAGCGGCAGGAGGAGGAGGAGGACGAAGGCGGTTTAGCACATTTGCAATCATTTCCCTCCTCCCCCCCAAGTTTACAGCTTACCTCAGCGGCTTATCAGCCTCCAATCTCATTAAATCAGGCAAATTGTAGCATCTGATATTTTATGGAGATTAAGGTGCGCGCCCAGACTCTATAATTATCGGCAAAGATGTATTTACAATACCTTGTTGCTAGTAAACAAAAAATAACTTCAGATCAAAGCTCTCTTACAGGGGAATAAATCTGCCCATCGGGCCCCGCTGTGGCGCACGGCAGGGAGACACCGGAGCCGCCCGGGGTGGGTGGGCATCACGGGGGGACACGAGGGGGGCGTTTCGGGGATATTCCCGGTCCCACGTGGCTGCTGCGAGTCCCATGTGCAGGATCCATCCCCAGGGTCTCCCTTGCTGCCATCTCCCCGAGAGCCTGGTTGCTCCCACCCCTCCGGCCACGGCTGCACTGGGAATTTCCACCCCAGGGACCTCCCTGCTGAGACGAGTCTGGGATTTATCGGCACATGTGGCCCTGGATTTCTCACGGCGGTGGGAGTGCTGCGGATTACCGATGTGGTGACGCTGGTTTATTGCTGCCTGAAGTGGATTTATCCATGCGGCAGGGCCCGGGCTCGCTGCCGGTGTAAATCACCACGGCAGGGCTGGCAGGAGCCGTGGCTGCATCCCGACAGGCCCTCGGCATTCCAGCCTCCCTGGGGGTTCCACAGCCGGGCTCCCCTCGGGACCCTGCGCTCCACACCACGGATCAGCTGCCCCTTCTCCATCTCACTCTTGTGCCCACTGAAACGAGAATAAAATGGTGATAATGCTGCAGACGTCCTCTGGAAAGGGCTCTGAGGCAGATGAAAAGCCCTACTTAAGAGTGAGGCCATTATTATTAATAACTCGAAGCGAGGCTGTAAATTCAGCCGACACAGCTATTAAGGGAAATGAACCTGCTCCCGTGCTGGATCGCAGGCTGCCAGGTGTGGGATGGGGATGGGGACAGGAGAGCAGGGCTGGGTGGCCCCATGGCTGCTGGCTGGGTTGTGTTCACAGCCACTGGGGCAGCATGGCCAGCGGGGGCAAAACCTTTTGGCTGGCATTGGTTCTGTCTGGACTCACTGGGATGATTTTTTGGCTTTCTTCAGAAGGCTGGAGGGGTGAGGGAGAGATCCTGGAGCACAGGTCTCCTCCCAGCAGGAGAAGAGGTGGCTGAGCTTTGCAACAACGCTGAGAGCTGGCCCAAGCTCAGGTCAGGGGTGATGCAGGATGTGAGAGCTGGGTGCCGTGAGAGGGCCCAGGAAGGTGCAGCTGGCACAAGGCTGGCTGGGCAGGACCTGCTTTGCCATCCTGGGCTGACTGTGCCCATCTGGGGAGTGTCCAGGGCACTGTCACACCTTGGCAAATGTTGCGTTAAAATAAAAATAACCCGGTGCCATTCAGCGCCCGGCGCCTGCAGCCAGGTCAGCAAAAGGCAAAGAGCTGCCGTGGCTCCCATTCCATCGGGATGGCTTCACCTCCGGCATTTCCACCCTGAGCGGGGCTGGGGGGTGCCCAGGGTGGCAGAGCTGGCCGTGGGGCCGGGCAGGGGGTGCCGTGGGGGTGTGGAGTGCCACGAGGGTGCCACGCGGGTGCCACGGGGGTGCGGAGCGGTGGCCACGGGCTCGTGGTTCTGCCTGCACCCGGCTCGGGAGCTTCTGCGGGGGAACGAGCTTTGATATAAATATCTTTTTGCTCAGCACACGACCTACTTTCCAGACAATGCCATTAGCCTCCCGACTCCCTCATTCATCTTCTGCTGTCCTCCCCCAGCCCGCCCCACACTGGCACCTGCTCTGGCATGGCACACTGGCCACGGAGTGGTGAGCCAGGACGGGCACCTGGCTCGGTGGCCCCATGGGGACCCCGTGCTGGGCTTGGGGACAGCCAGCAGCCCCATTCCCACAGCTGGCTGGGGGATGTTGCTGCCTGTCCTCTGCTCCTGCTTTGGCTTTGAAGGGGATGGCTGGGTTCCCTGGGGGGTTTCTCCACCCCATCCCAGAGGATACTCAGCTCTGTCTCCCTTCCTGCTGCCTCCAGCCCCATTCCCTGCAAATTCCATGCCCTGCCTGGCAAATGGCCTCATCCAGGGATATCCTTGCCCAGGCACAGCCTTGTTGGGTACATCCTGGTCAGGGCAGAGGGGAGCTCAGCAAAACAGCCATGGATTGGCTCAGGGCTGGCCCAGGGGCAGCATGTGGGGTGAGAGCCCCTCCTCAGCACCCCCAGAGCATCCCTGGGGATGAACACACATGGTTCATCCAAGGATGATCCCACAGCAGATCCCACGTGCTGGCAGAGGCTGTTCCACACAGTTGCCAGCCGTCAAGTGGAGTTAGGGATTAGGGACAGGTTGGCCAGAGGGTGTCTGGTCCCACTGGTTCTTGGGGACAGTCCTGACACTGCCCAGCCCCTTTAGATTGTGGGGACAGCCCTGACATCACTTTTCCCCCAAGAGCTGGAAACACTTCTCTGGGCCTATCACCTGCACACCTCCGTGCACCCCCAGGATGAGCCCCCGCTCCTCCCCTGCAGCTAAAATTAAATATTCAATTTGTATTGCTGGTAAATCCTGCAAATCTCTTTTATCTCTAAGCTGTTGTAGCAGGAATATCGGTGGTGTAATCTCCATGGGGGCTCGTCCCACTGCCCTTCACAGCCCCCCAGCTTGGACCACACTCCCTTTTCCCCACATTTCTCTCTGGGATGCTTCTGGTGGTGGAGCAGACCTCCAGTGCCAACAGCAGAGCTCCCCATGGTACCCACGCTGGGGGTGCTGCTGGCTACAGGGGCAAGGGTGTGCGTGGTCCCCACATTGTGATGTCATTGCCCAGGTGATCCAGGTGGTCCCACCAGAGAATCCCCCAAGCCTGCCGTGTCCTCACTCACCAGCCGTGCCCCTCCTCCCCTCGCTCTGTCCCCGCGCTAAGAGCATTGTGCAGAATTATGTATTTAAATATTTAGGTTTTCATCAGCTTTGCAAATTAAGCCCATCCATTAAAGCGGCAGTTTGGGTCCTCTGCTGGCGAGCTGGGCTGTGCCATGCCTCGGGCTCGCTGTGCTCATCCCAGCCCTGGCCCCAAGGGATGCAGCCTGGGAATGGGACGTGATGGCCCGGAGCATCCCTGCTGGCACGGGGACAGAGGGCTCTGCTTCCTCGCCGTTCCTGGAAACTCCGGGCCCTGCAGCCCTGCTGCGGGAAGAGCCGTGGGAGAGGATGATGCTGTGAAGGGAACCGGTTGGGATAGGTGTTATTTGGGGTTGGAGTGGGAAGTGCCTCGTGCTGGGGAAAACAGCACGAGGAGCAGCGCTGGTGAGAGGTGAGAGCCCTGGCTCAGCCAAGCAGCTAGCAGAGCAGAGCAGGGATGGCAGTGCCAAGCCTGCCGGGGCTCAGTGCGAGTGAAGCTGGGGAGGGAAGGACCAGCCTGCCCGAGGACTGGGAGGGAATGGGCAGGAGATGGCCAGATATTGTCGCTGCTGCCACGCTAAGTGCGAAGGCTGTGCTGCCCCAAAGAGGCTTTGCAGTGATCCCTGGCTTAAGTCATTACACGGCATGGCAGGGGGGGTAAGTGGCTCTTTAAGCCTCGGCAGCACAGCCCGTCTGGTGGTTCCGTGCGGGAGGGAGGGGAAAATGGGGGTGATGGGGAAATGGGGTTCCTCCAGCACTGCTGCCAGCTGGGGCTCCTGGCACAGCTGCAGGGCCTGAGGGGGCTGCCATGGCCCCCAGTGCCTCTGGCACAGGTAGGTGTAACTCTTGGGGATGCTGGAGCTCACTGCCCACCCGGGGCTCCGCTGGGTGCCAGAGTGAGGTGCCCACTGGTAATGTGGGCAGAGCCCCCAGGGTGAGTGCGGCACAGGGGGATGTCCCTGCTCGTCCCTTCCCTTTGCAGCAGGTGAACATCAGCCTGTGGTTTCTGCCTCTGCTGGGCTCTCCGGAGTCACCTGCACGACCCTCTTTCCCACCAAGCCCTGGGGGACACCAGAGGAGTTTGCCGGCTGCCGCTGGCCCCAGGCAGTGCTGGCAGATGTCGAGTGTGTCCGTGGGAGGGGAGCTGTCCGTGGGCATCACCTCTGATGGGTGCTCATCCGTGCGGCGCAGCGCCCTGAACCCTGTGCCAGCTGGCGTGGGCTGGGGTCCCCAGAGCCCTGCCTGCCTGCCTGGGGGTGCCTCCAGGGTCATCTCCCAACTCTCAGCTGAGCTCCTGATGCTCTGGCTGGGAGGTCACACCTCTGGCAGCTGATGTCATGTCCTGGCTCCTGTGGGCAGGATGAGCATTGCTGTGGGGCTGAGGGGGCTGGATGTGGCTGTGCTGCGGGGCTGCTCACCCCTGCCAGCCCTTCCTCTGCCTGTTCCTACACAGGGATGCTGCCATGGCCCATTCCCCATGCCACCTCTTTCCTTCTCAGCCAACCTCTTGGGATCTTGCTGCCAGGCCCAGATGCTCCCCATCCTAAAGGGCTTTTGAAGATGTGGCTCTTCCACCAAGATCTGGGTTTGGGCTTTGCAGAGAAGAAAAGCCAATCTCCTTTCCCCACTGGCTTTGCCTTGGCAGCTCCAGGATGCTCCAGCTCTCTTGCACACCTGGCACAGCAGCGTGGCTCTTGTCCCTAGAGAATCAGGTCTGGGACCAGCGTGGGTGGTCCTGGGCGGTGTGTGTTGTGCAGGAAGGGGGTTCCAGTCCCCCCGTGGTGGCAGCAGCCAGAGTCACCAGTGCTGTGGTGGGGAGTCCCAGCGCTGGCGGCCGTGCCGGGATCCCTGGCAGCTGGGCGCGTCGTGGCCGTATTTCCTCGCTCTGCTCCAGGAGTAATTGCTCAGATGGGGACGTGGGGCAACTCCCATCCCTCTCCCGGCATGGTAATGAGTGAAGAAGACTCAAAGACAAATGGCTCATTAAGAAGCAGTGCTGCATTGCAGGATTTTTCATCCCACCAACCGCTGCATCAGCAGAGGCAGCACCTCTCGCGCTCGCTCTCCCAGCCCTGGAGAAGGAGCTGTCAGGCAGCTGGGGCTGGTGCCAAAATTAATCATGTGCTTAATAACGTGCCCAGCCCGTCGAACGGCCTGTCCTCAGCCTGCCGGGGTGTGGAGCGGGGCTGCTGCGCTGGGTTGGAGCCCCGAGGCACCACGGATTTGGGTTTGGTGCCTGGGAAGCGCCAGTGCTTGGTGAGAAGGGATGTGCCATGGCAAGGCTGAGCCAGGGGAGATGCGACCAGCCTCGGGGTCCCTGAGCCCCCCAGTTATGTGAGGGTGCCAGAGTACCCCAGTTACGTTGGGGTGCCAGAGCCCCCCAGCTCTGTCTGGTCCCAGCCAGTCCTACTGGGCTGCATGGTGCTGCCCACCATTCTCAGTGGCCTCAGCAAACACTTCCTGCTCCACTCATATTTGCAGTTCCTGGGCTCGTGTTCATCTTTCATGACTTTTTAAAAATCCTGCCTCATCCCTTTTTTCCAGCGGTGCCCGGTTGGATCCTGCCCCTCGCAGCCCTCTGCAGGCAGTGCCTGCCTGCAGCTGCTCTGTTTTCTTTTATTAACAGTAATTGGGTTTGATTTCCTGGTTGCAGCCAGTGCATTCTCTGTGATCTTTGCATCCTGCTTACACTGTTTTCCTC
Organism: Lichenostomus cassidix; assembly: GCF_008360975.1. Lineage (NCBI taxonomy): Eukaryota > Metazoa > Chordata > Aves > Passeriformes > Meliphagidae > Lichenostomus > Lichenostomus cassidix. The sequence continues at coordinate 2,714,956 of NC_139503.1, read as the reverse complement.
TTTCCGCTTTCCTGTTTCCTTTTTCCTTTTCCCCCTTCCCCCTTTTCTCTTTCCCTTTCCTCTTTTTTTCCCCTTTCCTTTCCCATTCCCTTTCCCTTTCCCTTTCTTCACCTTTCCCCTTTCCCTTTCCCCTTTCTGTGCTAAATTAGGTGATCGCTTACTAAGCCCCTCATTTTTTTCCCTCCAGCCTGAGTAAATTTTACTAATTCAGCCTCATAAAATAACAGAGCAATTAGTAATAAAATAAAATGTTTGCTTTCCACAATCCTCCTCGCTTACAATGAGTTGGGAAAGAGTAAATAGATTAAAAGCGCGGCGGAAACGACCTGGCGGTATCCCATATTTATTTTCTTCCAACGACCGTAGATCAAATTTGCTCAGCCCCTAAGTGGGAAAACCACTTTATTTTATTTTTTTCCCCGGCTCCAGCTCTCTCTCAGTGCCGGGCGCTCATGCTGCGTGTTTGTTCTCTCCCGCTTTCATCCCAAGCCATAAAGGTCCCCAGCAGGACCCAAGCTGGCAGAACCTCGCATTAATTTGCAGAGCAGAACGGGCCGAGCTCGCGCCTCTCCCGGGCTGGAAGCTGGAAAAAAGTCCCTTTGGTGACGCTGGAAAGCCGGGGTGGCGGGAGGAGGCTTTGTGGAGCGAGCGGCCGGATCCGGAGCAAATGAAAGTCGATGGCGAGGTGGCCGCTGGGCCGGCTCTGGCACCCGCTGGCAGGGAATTGCATAACAGGATGGGACTGGGGATGGTTTTGGGGCTAAACTGAGTGAAACACGTGGCAGTGGCCGTGCGGAGATGTCCCCGTTGCTGCGCTGGTGTGGGGTGGCCTCGGGGCAGGAGGGAAGGCTGGGCTGATAAAAAATACACAGGGAGGTGGGTCAGGCTGGTTTTGGGGAGGAACACCCTTGCTCTGGCTTCATCCCCCTCCTGTTCCTCCCCCAGAGCCTGCTGCCCCCGGAATTCCCAGCGTGGAGGAGCTGCTGCTGGTGGGGCCATGAGGACAGCATCCCCCTGAGCGCCGGGCGGTGAGTGCCACCAACAGGCTTCACTGGGACCCCGGCGTGGGCTGCCCGTGGTGAGGCTGCTGGGGAAGGGCAAGGGGCCAGGACACCCCAAGTGCAGGTTTGGTTTAGACCTGGAAGTGTTGGAAAACCCAGTCTTGCCCTGCGCCAGGGCAGTTTGCCAGACCCAGACACTGTGTTGAGATTTCGATGTCCTCTCACCTCCCCGCTGGTGTTCCTGGAGCTGGAGGAAAGATGGGAACATTCTGGGGTCCCAGGGAAGCTCAGGCTCCTGGTGGATTTGCCCTGAATCCCTGTAGCCCTGGGCCTTGGCACGGCGCTGTCTCCAAGGCAGGGATCTCATGGGGCAGCTGCGGGGAGGTGGAACTGCCTCTGCCAAATGCTCCTATGGGAAATTAAGCAGGAGGCTGAATTCCAGGATGGCCTGGAGCAACAGGGACTACAAGCCCCTCTCCTCCCTGTGCTGACCCTCATCGTGGGGAGAGATGCCAGACAGAGGGGGTGGTGGGGAGTCGCTGGTGGGAGTTTCTCCAGGCTCCGGGTGCAATAAAGGCAAGGAGTGAGTTATTTGTAATGGTAATTATGCTCTTCCAGTTTATCCTAGCACATAATTGTGTGGGCGGTAGGTTCCCACTGGTGGTAATTACCCTGGTGTTAAATGGCACAAAATTCAGCTGGGCTGGGTTTTCCCCCCTGACTTAAATCTGCGCTTCGGTGGCACAAATCCCTCCATCCCGGGGGCTGCGCAGTGGATTGGTCTTCGGCAGGACAGAGCTCCAGCTCTCGGCCATCTGCCCGTGAGCCACGCTCTGGCTGGCTGCCCCAGCACCATGTGCCATCCTCCTGCCCACACTGCCCTCCTGGGACAGGGGAGAGGGGTGGGCTCAGTGGCTTCTCCCATCCTCTACACCCCGCTGGCACATGGGAATGGGGACCCTGAGCTGCGCTGCCTGTGCTGAGCCCCACGGGATCACTCCCAACCTCTTCTCCATCCCCAGATTGCCCTCAGGGGGCCCGGCTGGTCCCTGGGCAGGGCACAGTCGCCTCGGTGAGCTGGGACAGAGATCCCTCACCACGGCACGTCCCCAGCCGCTGCCAGCGCTCCGCAGGTGCGGGGGAGCTGCGGCGCTGCCTCGCCGGCGGTTCCGGCTTTGTTGAATTCCTGCACCTGCCGAGCACAAAAGCCCGGCGGGCTCGTGCTGACGGGCTCCGCAGATATTTTGACTCCTTCTTGCCGCCGCGGCAGCAATATTTGGATCAGCTGGGAGCTTCCCTCCCCGAGCAGGAGATGATAGCTCAGCCCGCGGAGGCAGAGCTGGGCTGGGAGCCTGTCTGTCTGTCCGTCCTTCCATCCTGCTGCTCGATCCCAGGGCAGGGAGGCAGCTCCATCCCACGCTGCTGCTCCTGCACCTCGCAGCAGCTCTCCCGGGAGGGGAGAGGCATCTTCTGAACCAGCTGCAGCATCCTTCCGTTCGGATTAAGACGCAGCAATTAGAGAGCCTTGTTAGAGCAGGAGCGGGATGTGAGGGTGGGGAGTGGAGCAGGACGGAGCCATCCAGCCTCGAAGCTGGGAATAAACGTGATGGTGGCTTGGGGCAGACGCGTTCCCAGAGCCCCGTCTGCTGCTCAGGGCCAAAACGGCACTGCTGCTCGCCCCCACACCCTTTGGGGACCCCCAGCCGCTCTCCCCTCCAGGGCTGCTCGGGGACACAACCCCCTCCCACACAGCCCTGGCCCTCCCAGTGTCCCTGGTTTCCAGTCGCCGTGGTCCAATCCCCACGTGCCGCAGGGAACATCCCACGGTCACCTTTCCCTGAAGCCAGTCTCGGAGACGTGCTGCCCACAGCACCCTGCCCAAATATGATGACAAGAGCGTTAACTATGCCTGTTAATTAGCCGAGACACTCTGGAGAATAAGTAATTTCCTCATTTACAGTCAAACCAAAGGCAGAGCCTTTGAGGGACCGTAAGGCATGCAAACCTCCATGGGTGCAGGCGGCTCCGGCGGCTGGCGCGGGCTCAGCCTGGCTCAATGCCGTCCGTCCTCCCGCTTCGGCCTGGGGCTGCTCCTCGCACAGCACAGCCAGCTCTGCTCCTGGCTCCCCATCCAGAGGGCTGGCAGGGCAGGAGAACCCTGGATAGTGGGTCTCCATTCACAGCTCCACGCGGGGCTGGATGGAGACATCAGAGCGTGGCCCCCCCGCGCCCCGCGGCAGCTCATTAGCGGCGCTGTGAATCGCAACGGCTGAAAAACTCAGCCAGAGCCGCTTTCTAACGGAGAAACACTTCACAATATTTGGTGTTGGAGAAGAAAACAAGGATCTGCTGATGGCAGCGTGTCCTCCCTCGCCGTCTGCAGGCCCTGCTGCCTGCATCGCTGCTGGCAGCACCTTCTCCTTCCCACTGCCCCTTCCGACCCCTCGTGCCTGGCCCAGGCACTGTTCTCCTGTCGCCACATGGAAAAACAGGATTCTGGTGCTTCACAGGGTCTCACCCAGGGCCGAATCCTGCCCTGGAAGCTTCCCGGCCTCCTCAGCTGGTTCCTGTGGGGTAGCCCCAATATTCTGCTGGTGCTGGGGTGCAGAGGGGAGCTTCACACTGCCTTTCTGTGTCCCCACAGATGAGCCTGCAGGGACATCCCTGCAAGATGCCGACGCTATGGGGTGGGTGCTGAAATGATGAAGGGCTACCATGGGGAGCGTAGCCAAACACAGCCCTCCTCCGGCCACCGCTGCCGCTGCATCCCAGAGGACTGCGAGCATCCCGCCGACTACATCCCGCACGGCCCCGAGGGCCGGCCGCCGTACCTGCTCAGCCCCAGCGAGCCGTGTTCCCTGGAGCATCCCTACTGCCCGGCGAGGAGCCCCGGCGCGGCCAGCGAGTGCCCGGGCGGGCCCTTGAGCGAGCCGCCCTCCGCCAGCGCCAGCAGCACCTTCCCGAGGATGCATCACGCGCAGCAGCCTTACGACTCCTGCGACGAATGCATGGCGACCGCCCACCCCTCCAGCAAGATCAACCGCCTGCCCCCCACGCTGCTGGACCAGTTCGAGAAGCAGCTGCCGCTGCACCACGACGGCTTCCACACGCTGCAGTACCCCCGGGCCGGCGGCGCCGAGCCCCGCAGCGAGAGCCCCAGCCGCATCCGCCACCTCGTCCACTCCGTCCAGAAGCTCTTCGCCAAGTCCCACTCCCTGGAGGCGCCGGCCAAGCGGGACTACAACGGCGCCAAGATGGACGGCCGCGGGGACGGCTACCACCACCACCACCACCACCACCATCACCACCACCACCACCAGTCCCGCCACGGCAAGCGCAGCAAGAGCAAGGACCGTAAGGTGGACTCCCGGCACCGGTCCAAGATGTTGGGCTGGTGGAGCTCCGACGACAACCTGGACAGCGACAGCAGTTACATGGTGTCCGGCCGGCATGCCGCTGACCAGGGCACCCAGTACTGCGTGGACGCTCCCGAAAGTGCCTTCAGAGACTTGACCTTGAAGAGTCTAAAGGGCGGCGGGGAAGGAAAATGCCTGGCCTGTGCCGGCATGTCCATGTCTCTGGATGGCCAGACGCTCAAGAGGAGTGCCTGGCACACCATGACCGTCAGCCAGGCCCGTGAAGCCTATCCCAGCGCCGGCGGCACCGAGAAGACCTTGATGCTTCAGGATGCAAAGGCCAAAGACCGAGCGTATCAGTACCTGCAGGTGAGGGGCTGGTCAGGGTGAGAGGACAGGCTGACCGTGCCATGGGGTGAGCCAGAGCTGGGACCCTCCATCCGGCAGCCTGGGGTGCTGTGCGGATGATCCAGCTCTGTGTCCCCAGTGCCTGTGCCCCATTTCCATGGTCCTCTGCCAGTCCCTGCTGTCCCCTCGAAGCCCATCTGCTGCCTCCTGCCCTGTGCTGGATTTGGGGTCAGACCAGCTCTGTCAGCTCAGGGCCACCAGCAGCCCTGCCCCTGCTCCCTCCTCACTGCTTTTATCCAGCCTGTGTGCCTGGCTGGGTGCCACCGCCTGCCTCATCACAGGGCTCCCTTCTAGGTCACCCCCCTTCCAATTAGAAGCTAATTAACTCTTCTCTCCCTTTCCCGGGGGAAGGAGACAGGGAGCAGCAATGCCATGCTGGTCAGGGGTGGGGGTGGCCGGGGCTGATCTCTGCCGGCAGCGGGGACACCGGGGCAGGGTGCTGGCCCCACTGCCCTCGCCGTGGGCCCCAGGGGACACTGTCCCCCTGCCACTGCCCTGTAAGGACCCCGTGGTGCTGGCGTCAGCGGCACGTGGTGGGACTGGTGCCTGATACGTCAGGCGGGTGCTGTGCTGGCATGGGTGGGATTTGGCCCAGACGCTCCTGCCGGGGGGGCTGTGAGGTGGGAGCTGCTGCGCCGCCCCGCGTTGTGGGAATGGGGCGCTGTGGCTGCTAGGAGGGATTGGCTCTCCTGGGCTTTCCAAAGGGGTCAGAGCCCTCAGGGTCTGTCCCTGCAGCTCTGGGGTGTGTGGGGAGGGCAGGGGACCCAGGCACATGTGCTGGATTTGGGCTGGGCTTGGCACATGGCTCCACATCCCACCTGTGGGACCACGGCCACCGCGTCCTCCCACGCTTGCCTCCTGCTCCAGGTGCCACAGGACGAGTGGAGTGGCTACCCGGCGGGCAAGGACGGGGAGATCCCGTGCCGGCGGATGCGCAGCGGCAGCTACATCAAGGCCATGGGCGATGAGGACAGCGCCGACTCGGACATCAGCTCCAAAGTGCTGCCCAGGGCAGCCACGCGACGAGACAGCTACCGCCGCTCCTCCAGCGCCGACCAGGCCAGGACCAAGTAAGGGCAGTTGCCTCCTGGCCCTGTCCCAGCACTGCACGCAGCAGCGGGGCTCCCTGGGAGGACAAGTGGCATGTCCCTGCTCACGGCACTGTCCCTGCTCACAGCATTGTCCCTTCTCATGGCATTGTTCCCACTCACTCACCCCTGCTCACAGCTGCACTCACCAGTCCAGCAGCACTGAGCCCTGTCCCTGTCCTGTGTCAGGACACTGGGGGGACATGGCTGTGCTGGGCACTGGGGGGGACCTGCTGCTGCAGCCACATGCAGGGCATGGGGAGAAGAGGCATGTTCAACAAGAGATGACTGGGATGTGCCTCAGTCCCAGCGGGTGGCAGTTTTGGGGGCAGTGAGGAGTGGGGACAGCAGTGGTGGCCGGCGGGAGCATCGCTGCGGCTGCATTTCCAAATGCTCTGCTGGAATGTGTTGCTTTTGGTGCTATCCCTTCTATTCCCACTGTCTCTCATTAGGTTTGCAAGTAGGCACTATTCTGATTCATATATCTGTAACTGTCCCAGCTGCTGCACGCCACCGCGAATGCTCCCGCGGGGACAGAGCTACGGGCGTTCCTTCACCACCGGCCAGGTACGTTCCACGGCACAGGTGCCACGGGCCAGGTTGGGTGTGGTGGATATCGCTCTGAGCATCCCTTGCCCTGGCTCAGCCTCACCCACCGCTCTCCCCAGATCAACGACGAGCTCAACCACCAGTTTGAGGCCGTCTGTGAGTCGGTTTTTGGCGAGGTGGAGTCTCAGGCCGTGGAGGCGCTGGACCTGCCCGGCTGCTTCCGCATGCGGAGCCACAGCTACCTGAGGGCCATCCAGGCGGGCTGCTCCCAGGACGACGACTGCCTCTCGCTCTTCTCCATGTCGGCCCCTCCCGGGCCGCCCATCACCAGCAGCATCCTGAAGCCCAGCACTTGTGAGTCCCGGGGGGTGGCGAGGGCTCAGCCGCGTGAGGGACCCCCACATCTCCCTGCCTGCTCACCTGGGCACCTGCCAAGGGCTGCTGCTGCCCCTCCTCCTGTTCCTCGACCCCTACAGCCCCCAGCAGAGGGTGTGAGCATCCTGCTCGTGCCTCAGCCCCAGCCAAGGGGCTGTTCGGTGTCCCCAGTGCCCATTTGCCATCCCCTCCTTCCCTCTACTTCTGTCCCCATCTCTGCCCCTTGCTGGGTGCTGCAGCAATGCGGCCAATGTGGGTCTGGGGAGTCTTCCAATCCCAAAAACTGGCCAAACAGCCCCTCTGAGCTCCAGCCCAGATCTCAGCCAGCTGAGGGGTAAATCCTGTGGGAGGAGATGGGCACCATTCCCAGGGGCCCCTGTTCGTGGCGGGAAATGAGCAAGTTTCTGTGTTTTCACGTGCCTTTTCATCCTGCGCCTCTCCCACAACAGCCTTCAGTTACAGAAAAGCTCCACCTCCCATCCCTCCAGGAACCAAAGCCAAACCCCTCATCTCCGTCACGGCGCAGAGCAGCACCGAGTCCACCCACGAGAGCTACCTGCCCAGCGAGGTCACCCGCAGCCCCGCCTGGTCCAAAGATGCTGCGGCCCGCTGCAACTCGGCCGAGAGCCTGGAGAGCTCCAAGGTGACGGCTGTGGCCCTCGACCTGCCCCCGGTCCAGCCCCGCTCTGCTCCCAAGCCCTCCACACTCATCATCAAGGCCATCCCTGGCAGGGAGGAGCTGCGGAGCTTGGCTCGGCAGCGGAAGTGGCGTCCCTCCATCGGTGTCCAGGTGGGCTCTGCTTGTCCCTGCAAGGCTGCCCGAGTGGTGTGGGCGATGCTGAGGCACCATGCTGTGTCTCGGGGCTGCCCTCCAGCGCTCTCCCTCTGCCCCTTGGCAGGTGGAGGCCGTTTCTGACTCGGATACGGAGAGCCGGAGCCAGAGGGAGTTCCACTCCATCGGGGTGCAGGTGGAGGAGGATAAAAGGTATCACATGGCTGGACAGGGCTGAGACCTGCCACACTTGCTGCACTGAGGCTTTGGGGTTCCAGGGGCTTCCTGACCTCCACACACCACCACCATCCCACAGCATCTTTTCCCTCTCCTCTCCATCTGAAACCCCAGAGCTCAGCACCCCCCCATCCCAGGCCAGCTGCCCCCACCTGGGGCAGGATGTGGCCTTTCCTTTGCCCTCGCTGCTGCCCAGAAAAAGGGCTACCCTATTCCTGCCCTGTGCTGATCTCCTCCGCTGTGCTCAGCCCTTAGCGTTGATCCTGGGCCAGGTGCAGATGAACCTTTGGGCATTTCTGCAGCTAAGCATGACATATTGGCTGGGATGGGAATGCCAGGTGTGCCAGAACCTGCATGGCCCGCAGGAGGGGAGCTCCGGCATTGTGCCCGTGCAGCCCGGTGCACGCTCCTCTCCATCCTCGGTCCAGTGCTGGTAGCCATGGAAACAGGCTAAGAGCACAGGAGATGAGGGACTGGCAGATTGCAGCTGCTCAGGGTTGTCCCTGTGGCCCTGAATGCTCCAGGATCCTCCCCGGCATCCCCAGCCCCATCCTGCCTGCGGGCATCCCTCACCCTGCTCCTTCCCAATGCGGTACCTGACGGGGTGGTGGGGGACAGGGCAATCCCCGCTGGCCACAAGTGTCCCCACGCTGTCCCTCTCCGCAGGCGAGCGCGCTTCAAGCGCTCCAACAGCGTAACTGCGGGCGTGCAGGCGGACCTGGAACTCGAGGGCTTCACTGGCCTGGCCGTGGCCACCGAGGACAAAGCCCTGCAGTTCGGGCGGCCCTTCCAGCGGCACTCCTCGGAGCCCGAGTCGGGCCGGCAGTACGCCGTGTACAAGACGGTGCACACGCAGGGGCAGTGGGCGTACCGCGAGGATTACCAGCTGCAGTACGACACGGTGGAGGTGCCCCGGCGGGACGCCTGGATAGAGCGGGGCTCCCGCAGCCTCCCCGACTCCGGCCGCGCCTCCCCGTGCCACCGCGACGGGGAGTGGTTCATCAAACTGCTGCAGGCAGAGGTGGAGAAGATGGAGGGCTGGTGCCAGCAGATGGAGAGGGAGGCGGAGGATTATGACCTGCCCGAGGAGAGTGAGTCGGGTGGGATGTTGCAGCGAACAGAGGGGCTGGGGATCCTGGAGAGCTGGGGGGGCACAGTCATGGTCCTGCAGTGCGCCCACTTTGGAGCATCCCTGCCAAGGTTAAAGAGGTTGGGTGAGGGCAAGAAACACCGGGAAACCCTCTGCGGCTAGAGGGATCTGAAAGAGGGAAGGGACAAGATACGTTGGAGGGGTCTGAGTTCCTCATGACTGTCTGCTCTCCTCCCCAGTCCTGGAGAAGATCCGGAGCGCTGTGGGCAGTGCCCAGCTCCTCATGTCCCAGAAAGTGCAGCAGTTCTACCGCCTCTGCCAGCAGAACATGGTGAGTGTGGGTAGCGGTGCCAGGGGTCAGCTGGGGTGGGGAGGGGAGTCTCATACCCTCAGCCAGTGACTGTGTACCACCATGGAGGAGAGCTGGACATGGAGACCCACACAGCACTGGGAGTTGGTGTCCCACGGGTGGACAAGGATGACACTCTGTCCATCTGTCCCCACAGGATCCCAATGCATTCCCTGTGCCCACCTTCCAAGACCTGGCTGGCTTCTGGGACCTCCTGCAGCTCTCCATTGAGGACGTCAGCATGAAGTTTGGGGAGCTCCAGCAGCTCAAGGCCAATGGGTGGAAGATCATGGAGCCCAAGGTAAGGGCAGGGCACTGCCACCAGCACTTGTCCCTGTCATCTCTCCCTCCCTCCTCTTCCCCGAGCACATCTGCACCCAAACCACCTCTGGGCTCTCACCGGTAACTGCTTTTAGCAAACCCTTGGGAAACAGAGCTGGGAAGAAATGAGGCTAGAGAAGGGCTGTTCTCCCACTGACGTATCCCAGCTGCCTGCTAAGGGCTGGGCAGGGTCCTGGCACGGGATGGATGAAGGGATGTGCAGTCCTGCCTTGCAACTGGGCACATGTGGGAGGGTTTGTGGAGTCTCTCACCATGGCTTCAGCTTTGACACCCAGCAGCAGCTGTGGCGAGCCACTGGGATACCCATTCCCGGGAGGTCCCAACCTGAAGCTCCTGTTGTCCTTGTAGGAGGAGAAGAAGGTGCCTCCCCCGATACCAAAGAAGCCGCCGCGCTCCAAGGTGCACCCGGTGAAGGAGCGCTCCCTGGACTCGGTGGACCGGCAGCGGCAGGAGGCCCGCAAGCGGCTCCTGGCGGCCAAACGAGCGGCGTCCTTCCGCCAGAGCTCGGCCACCGAGAGCGCGGACAGCATCGAGATCTACATCCCCGAGGCACAGACCCGGCTGTGACCGCAGCCTCCGCTTTTCTACCCGGACTGGACGGCGCGGCCGTAGCTCACTGTGATGGGGGGCCGCGGGGACACCCTGGGGCAGCTCTTGGCCCCATTCACAGCTTCTCTCTTTTCTATCTTAGCCCTTTCGTGGATCCGACGGCGGGCGAACGCAAAGCCCGGTTCTGCCCCGTCCCCTTGCCCCGCCGCCCGCATGCCCCTGCCAGCCTCTCCTGGGGTCCGGGGCTCTCCTTCCCTCTGCCCTCTCTGGGGCTGTGTCCCAGCTTTCTGTCCCCTTCCCGCTCCCCAGCCCTTCTGCACACCCGCCCCTGCATCCCAACCCAAAGAGAGGTGACCTTCAGCACGCGGCCCTGCCGGGCTGGAGGGGAGGGGGCTGCAGGCAGGCCCCCCCGCCTCTCTGTACTCAGTGCAATCCCCCGGTGTGTGGCGGGGACAGCCCTGCCCAGCCACAGCCCCCCAGCCCTGCCCTGCCGCCACCAGGCTTTGGGGCGCGGTGGGGACAAAAGGGTCCCCTCGCTGCTCCCCCCGCCCGCGGCTCAGGTGCCGTGGGGACCCAGGGCTCCTTCCCCTATATACATATATAAATATAACCCAAGGAATAAACCAGAAACTACACGTGACCAGCGCTGTGTCCTGCCTGGTGGGACGGGCCAGAGCAGCAGAGACCCCCGGTCACGGCGAGCCGCCCCGCTTCCCTCGCACGGAGCATCGCCACGCGCTTCTCCCCTTCCCGCTCAGCCCTCCTTCCCCTCAGTCCATCCCTCATCTGTCCGTCCTTCCCTCCTGCCAGCCTGGAGTCCGGGAGCACCGCTGCAATGTGGCACTAGCCAGGGACAGGGAAAGTCCCCCCTTGCCTTGCTGCAGGTGGGAGATGCTTCCCCGGTGAGCCCGTTCCCACCTGCGGTGACAAGGACCACTCCAGCGGGTGGGACGGGAGCGTGGACATGGCCAGCAGCTGCCCCTTGACTGTGGGGCTGCTAGAGACCCCCTCAGGGGGTCACCCCTTCCCCCCGAGCTCCCGGAGCCTGGAGTGGGATGGGACACCCCAGGATAGGGCTGTCATGTACCTGATGCCTCTCAGGGCCAAGGGACATCCTGGGATGTGGCTGTTCCCAGCTCCCCCATCACTGTGCACAGAGCCAGGAACAGGGTGGAGAGTCCCCAGCGGTCCCCTCCAGGGCAGAGCAGTGTGGCGGGGCAGGAGGCTGCATCTGCCTCATCCCTGTCCTTATCCTCATTCCCAGTCCCTCTCCAAGCATCCTGTTCCCCTCAGCGTCCCTTTTGGCGCCAGAGGGGGGAGGACCTCCCCCATCCCTCACCCCGCCACGCCAGCAGCCTCACGCAGCATCACCAGCCACCCCCCAGGGCAGGGCCAGTGGGTGCCAGGGAGCTCCCGAAATCTGGGGCCAAACTTTGCCCAGGCCCTCAGGCAGGGCGGTGGGATCAGAGGCAGCTGGGGGACGCCTCGCTGGGGTCCCTCGCTCCCGGGGGGTCCGTCGGTGCTAAACACCTCCGTGACGGCAGCGCCCACCCAGCCACCCAAAGCCCTTCCCCACCCCACTCCCCCTGCACCCCGGATTTAGGGATGTGCCTGGGAAGGGTCTCCCGGCCCCCACCCCGGCCAGCGCCGTGCAGTGACCGTGACACGTGGCTCCCTTTTTATTGTAACGAACCGCCGCAATTAATAAAGATGACTTTGGTTACTCCGGGCCAGCGGCCACTTCCCTGCGGGGACATGGCCGGCACCGGGCTCGCCTTTCACCTGTCTCCCATCCTTTTATGTCCGTGGGGTGGGAAATGGGTGTCCGTGGGGTGGGAAATTGGTGGCCATGGGGTGGGAGAGGGGCTTTTTCAGGTCTCCTCGTGGATCTCCCCACGGTTCTCTTGCAGTGGGGTCTCTCTGGCTCTGAATCTCTCCCCACGGATCTCCTCCTGTGGGTTTCTCTCTGTGGATCTCTCCCCATGGCTTCCCCCGTGACTCCCCCTGTGACTCCCCACGTGAGTCTCCCATCATGACACTCCCTGTGACACCGCCGTGGGTGTCTCTCTGTGACACTCCTCGTGACTCCCGCATGGATGTCTCCCCACGGCTGTCCCCTCCGAGGCACCTCCTGTCACTCTCCCGTGCGTGTCTCTTTGTGAATCCCCCCTGGGTTCTCCCCTGTGACTCTCCCTGTGTGTCCCCTGGTGGGTGACACCCCGTGACTCTCCTTCCCGGGTGTCTCCCCGTGGCTCCCCCCGTGACAGCTCTCCATAATTCCCGTGTGGATGTCTCTCCATGTCACAGAGTCCCCTGTGGGTGTCTCTGTGACTTCCCCCGGCTTCTCCCGCGTGACTCCCCCTGTGACAGCCCTCTGTGACACCCCCTTGTCCCCCCACGATTCCCCTCCCTGTTCCCTCTGTGTCCTCCCCCGTGATCCCCCCTTCTTCCGTGCTGACTCCCCCTCGTGTACCTCCCGTGTCTCCCCCATGTCACCCCTCGTGTCCCCCCGTGTCCCCCAATCGTTTTTCCCCGCAATGTCCCCACATGACTCCCCATCGGGTCCCGGCTTGTGTCCCCCCATGGCCCCCACCTCGTGTCTCCCCATGTCCCCCATAGTGTCCCCCTCCGTGTCGCCCCCGTGTCTTCCCCTCCCCATGTCCCCCAAGTGCCCCTCCGTGTCCCTCAATTATTTTCCCCTCCAGTGTCCCCCCATGTCTCCCCTGTGTCCCATGCCTGTGTGTGTCCCGTGTCGTCCCCCTCGTCCCCGTGTCCCCTGCCAGTGTCACCCCCGTGTCCCCCCATGTCCCCCCGTGTCCCCCGCCGGTGTCGCTCCTCCAGCGCTGCGCTCCCCGCACTCCCCGCCAGAGGGCAGCACCGCCCCGCCGCGCCCTCACGGCCGCCGTGACCGGAACGGGCGGGGCTGGGCCGGTGAGCGGGGCCGGAGCCGGGCCGGAGCCGGGCCAGAGCCGGGCCGAGCCGGGCCGAGCAGGGCTGGGGGTCCCTGCGGACCCGGGCGGGGGTCCCGGCGCGGCCCACGCGGGTCCGCATTCCGTGCGGTCAGCGCTGAGGCCCCGGTGCGGGCGGGCCCGGCCGGTGACCCGGCCGGCATGTGGTCCGTGCTGTGGGCGGCCGTGCGCTCCAAGGCCCCCTACGTCACCTTCCCGGTGGCCTTCGTGGTGGGGCTGGTGGGCTCGCAGCTGGAGTGGTTATTGCGCGGAGACCCCCCGCCCACGGCCCAGGAGGAGAAGAGCATCTCGGAGCAGCGGGAGGACCGCAAGCTGCAGGAGATCGTGGGCGAGGACCTGACCAAGGTGGTGAGCCTGAAGGACAAGCTGGAGTTCGCCCCGCGGGCCGTGCTCAACAGGAACCGCCCCGAAAAGAGTTAATAAAGGGGGATTTGGGCAAAGGCGGTGCCCTGGAGCGGCTGCTGGGGACTCCTCTGACATCTGCACTGCTTCCACCAGCCTTCCTCCTGCACCTGCTGCTCCTCACCCTCCCGGGCCCTCCGGAGGGTCAGGTTTGCCCACTCCATGGATTTACTCAAGGTACCCACAGCTCGGTGGCAGAGCGGGCAGGGAGCTGTGCCTGGAGATGGAACGAGTCTGAAACTCCTCAGCTCTCCAGCCTGGCCAGGCTCCTGGAGCAACGAAACACTCTCGGCCTGGTTCCACCTGTGTTTCCTCAGGTTTGGTTTCTTCCATGGTGTGAAGGTAGAAGAAATTTGGACCTGAGTGCCATAGGATGGGGTCAGGCTGACTGTCAGTGACAGGAAGAACTGCTGCCCTGCTTCCACATCCCCTGTGGCTGTTGATGAACCCCAACACAGCCCACACCACAGTGTTACTCCAGCAGCCATGGAGCTCTCTGGGAACCCCCTCCCTGCATCAGTGACAGGAGGAGCTGAAAGTCTTGGTCCTGCTCCGTTGTGGTGCTCTGAGCGTGCTGATGTGTGGGGAATGGGGAGATCTCTGCCCTCTGCACAATAAACTTCTGTCAGTTCTCGGGCCTCTGTGTGTTCTGCATCAGCACAGCCCCAGCCCTGTCTCAGAGCATGTTTCTGCTCCCTGTGTGTTGATGAAGCAACTCCTGTGGTGGGACAAATGCCATTGCTGTCCCTGGCTGGGCACTGACCTCCAGGCCTGGCAGTAGGGTGGTGGACAGGAAGGAGGGGGAGGCACTGAATTCCCAGCCAGAGCCGTGGTTGTGCCTCCCTGCCAGCTCCCCCAGCTGCGTCATCTGCTTCCCTTGGACCTCTTCAACTCGAGGAGAAGGGCTGTGAGCACACAGGGCGGGGTCCCAGGGGACAGGGGTCCCACTGGGGTGCTGAGCAGAGAGAGGCTGGCAGCAAGCGCTGGGGCCAGTGGCTGGTGTCCCCTCCAGGTCAGGCAGTGCTGGCACAGCAGGGACAAACCCCAGCCAGAGCTGCCTGAGCAGGGCCAGGGCTGGGGTTATCGCTGCCTCCCGGCTTGTTTTTTCCCGTGGTGCCTGAGCAAGGCCCCGGCCTGGCCTTCCCCTCCCGGGGCCGATAAATCTGCCGTGCGCGGTGCGAGAGCTGAGGTCAGCATCCAGTCAGCATTCACACCGCGCCGTCCTGCGACCCTGGCCAGGGCTATTCCTGCCCTGCTGACAGCTTTACTGCCGTGCTCCTGGCTCTGTTTGGCTCCTGAGCTGCTGTCCTGGGCTGGATTGCTGCCCTCGGCCAGGCTCATGGCCCGGCACCACCGGGAATGCTCCGACCTCTGCTGCGTGAGGAGCTGAGCCTGGGGGAAAAGGTGCGGGAGGAGCCTGGGTGTGATTTAGAGCCTGTCCCAGTCCTGTCCCACCGCCACCTCCTGCACTGGGACTCACAGTGCCCCCACCTTGTCCCCCTGGCAGGCTGGCACTGTCCCCTGAAGTAGCCCCTTCCCCTTTGTCTCCTGCTTTCCCAGCCTGGCTGTGGGGTGATGGCTATTCCCTATTGTGTGCTGGGGTGGGAATAGTCCTAGTTCCTTCTCCCAGCTGGGACCAGGTCGGAAACTCTCCAAAATGCCTTCTTTGTTCACCCCGCGCCGGAGTGGCTCCCCCGGCTGTTTATAGCCCATTGATCCTCCTGTTCCCAGAGCTGACTGGGCACAATTGGGCTCTGGGGAGGCCTCACTGCCCCATTTCCTGCCCCAGGCCCACGCAGTGTCGGTCAGGGGGGCTGCTCCAGCACAGAGCCAGTGATCCCTCGGGAAGCACTGAGCCCTGATGGTGACAGCTTGGGCATTGGTGGCACCTGGCTGGCAGCCCCTGCCCTGCTCCCATCCCCTGCCTGTCGCACTTCCAGCTGTTTTCCCTGTGTCTGGGGGTTCCCATCCATCCGCCAGCATTGCTGCAGGTCTGTGGATTCCCGCAGGCGCTGGGACAGGGGTGAAGCTGCTTCCCAGACCTTTCTCCTTTCTCTTAAGCCCTCAGTGCTGTAAACCCACCCTTCCTCCCATTGAATCCCAACAATGTGCCGCTTGGGAAGCGCCGGCGGGACAAGAATAGGAGCGGGCAGCTCTCAGGGCTGGGGCGAGCAGCCACGGCGGCTCACGAAGAGTGAGAGGAAGCTTTGCTGAATAAACCATTATAGTAAAACCCTGCCCCCCCGAGCCTGCACTCAGCCACTCACGTGCAAATCCTCGGTCTGGTCCAGTGGGTTTGTAATCCAGCTGTTCCCAGCATGGCACAGCTGGGCCCTGCTTGGGAGCCCTGCCTGCAGCAAGCCTGTCCCTGGGCAGGGAGTCCCACGCCTGGCCAGGAGGCCAGTGTTGGGTGTGAAAGCATCCTGAAGGCTTGTCCAGCTTCAGGGATGTCCCTGCATCCAGGCCAGGGTGCCACGGAGCAGGGATTGAATCCAGCAGCCACAAGCACTCCCTGTCCCAGCCTAGCCCGTGGTGGTTGTGCCCCAGGCTCGTGGGGGGTCAGGCTGACTGCAGTGCTATTGGCATGGCCCGAGGGCAGCTGCAGCTTCCCGATGGACTCTCTGCCCTGCCCAGGTCTTGCTTTGCTGCTAGGATCCATTGCGAACAGCTAGTGAGAAGAGCAGGTGGCAGTTTCCTGAGACAGGATGCAGAGAGCGAGCTGTGCCCCAGCTCACTGGGGTGGCTCAGGGGACTGGGACAGCTGCTGTGTGTGGGGGACAGTGAGACCCCCCTGGCCATCTGGCACACCTGGATGGCTGCAGTGGATGTCTGGTTAGATCAGAGCGGGGATGCTCCAGCTGTGCAGGGCTCGGGATGAGGTGAGCCTGTGCTGGCACGGGGATGGCCCAAAGCCATCTGGGCCCTTCCTGCAAGGCCTGGAGGGATGATGCTTTGGGAGGAGAGGAGCAGGGTGGGAGCTGGTGGGGAGAGCAGGGCCATGCAGGGACTCACACTCCTGTGTCCCATCCTGGAGCAGTACAGTGACCCTGGGACACCCTGGACCTGCCCACAGTGTGTTGACCCCAGGTCACCCCAGACCTTCCCACAGCACGGTGTCCCCACAGCCCCGGGACTCGGCGGGTGCTCACCCCATCTGCACTGGAGAGCAAACAGAGCATGTCCCCTCAGCGTGTCCCCTGCAGCCCCTGGGGACTTCTGCTCCCTCCCAGCCGAGGCTTTTCCCAGGCTCTGGTTTTGCCCTTTTCCTGAGGGCAGCCAAGTCTTTCCCAGCCTCCACATCTTGCTTCCTCCTGCTATGGCTCCCTCCATGCTGCGCCTCGTGGCTCCTTCTGTGGCCAGCAAAAGCCCTGAAGTGCCGTGGGAGAGGAGCAGCTCAGCTCCACACCAAGTCACGTCCCTCAAGCCATGGCTGGGGACAGCTACAGTGGAACATGTTCCCGTCCCACTCAGCACTGGCTCTTCCTGCAGGCGCAGCTCAGGGCTGATTCCCCATCCCCAGCACCCCAGGACCATTGTGGCTCCTTGTTTTCAGACCATCAACCTTCCCATACCACAAAAATCCCTTGGCTGTGCAGGCAGCAGCCTCTGCTTGCTCAGTGTTGCATCAGGCTGATATCCTCAGCTTCTGGCAGGGGTAGAACCCAACCCAGGGTGGCACAGGGTGCTGGGCACTGCAGTCTTGGTGCCTCCACTCGAGGAAACGGCCGGGGGAGAGTGACAATATCAGGATATGGGAAGCTGGTGAGGCTATTGAGTGTGTTTCCTCCCTCCTGCAGTTCTCACACAGGGCTGGGGGACCTTCCATTGTCTGCCATTCTCGCGCGTGGAGGGCTAAATATAACCCCGGGGAGGAAGGGAGCTCCGTGGGGTTTGCTTTTCCTTCACTGTGCATTGTTGGCAGTGACTGGAAAGGGCAGGATTATTCCTGGTTTGGGGTTGCCCCAGTGGTGGATGCTGCAGGCACAGGGTGCTGGGCTCAGGGCTCTGTGCTTGGCCCAGGAGGATGCTCTGACTGCTCCCACACCCCTGAGGACACAGCTGAGCATGGACAAGGCCCTGTGGGGAAGTGTGGCCACACTGTGGCCCTGCCTGGCATCCTCCTGTCCAGCTCTCTGCCCTTCCTCCCCCTCAGCTCTGCTTCTGCTCCCACCTCTGCTCTTCCTGAGTGGGTCAGATTTAGATACTTGCTGCTTGCTGTATGCTGGGAAAGCTTAAAAATAAACTCCTTGGTGCTTGGCCAGCATCTCAGGCAGAGTGTTTCAGGCAGGACAGCCCTCTGTCCCTGGCCATGGCAGAGCTGAGCAGGGATAGCCTGGCACAGACTGGCCCTAACTGGGAGGAGGGTGGAAAGCTCCCCCCAGGGGAGCCCCAGGGCTTCCAGGGACTGTGACTGGTGTTAGACCAGCATCCCTAGCAGGAATTGGGGTTCTGGGAAGTGTGTGTTCCCCCCAGGACTGGCAGAACTGCTCAAAGTGTTTCCTAACTCAGAAGGTGCCCATGGGGAGCCCTTCACTGCAGCTCCCAGCCTGCTGTGCTAGCACAGGGCTCAGCATCAGCATCCAGGGCTGGGTGTTGGGGGAGTGAGTGTCATTCCCAGAAAGGGACCGGTGGGGCCTGTTTACTCAGGAGGAGTGCAGAGGTGTGAGAAAGGCCATGCGTGTCTGTGCAGCCACTATCTGTCCCCGAGCTGTGCCAAAGGGCTCCGCCGGGCCAGCCAGGGCTCTTATCAGCTCCAAACTTTTATTTGCCTAAGGGCTGCCCGCCCACCTTCTGGGGGGCTGCTGCCAACCCCAGCCCTGCTGCTGCCCCCTCCCCAGCCTGGCCCACAGGTGAGCCCCTCGCTGTTGTTGTTGGCAGTGAGTCCCGGCGGCGTGGGGTCACTGCGGCTGCCCCGAGCCACTTTGTCACAACATGGGAACAATAGAGGGACACGGAGCTGTGTTTGTGCAGCGCCTGGGCACCGTGTCCAGGCAAGGGGGGTCTCGGCCGTCTTGTTTTCCACCTTGCAGGGTCGCTCGGAAAAGCGTGATGATCCCCTGGTGCCAACAAAAATAGGAGTCCTGGAGAGGGGAGGTGACCTGGGGACACTGGTGGGTAAACATGGCAGGGCTGCTCTGTTCCCTTTCACTTGGGCTTTTCCTCCTGACCCAGCACACTGGGCTGCTCCCCCCAGAGCTGCAGGGCTCTGCTGATACTGGGGAGCACTGGGATGTGGCCCCCATTGTGTTGGGGTGTCCTGGGAGGTCCCAAGTGGGCAACAGTGGGAGCAGCACAGGGTCTCTCTGGAGACAGTGGGAGCAGGGCAGGGTCCTTCCACAGTGGATCCACCCCAGCACCCCCAAGGATAGCACAGGGAAGAGCTGGGAGCTGGTGCTGTGCACCCCAGACCCCTCTCCTAGGGGGTTTCACCCCCCTCATCCCCAGCAGAGAGGAAGCCAAGGGTGGGCTCGGCCGCCAGCCCAAGGGCAGAGCAGCCGGGTGCCTCCCTCCTCATTTCCTCCAGTGGCCGATGGCAGCGATACTGCCCCGTATCACCCATTTTTCATTCTCTCCAGGGTATTTTTAGCCTGTCCCACCCTCAGTGGAGAGGCCCTCGACAGAGAGCAGGCTCTGCTCTGGCCTGGCTTGGCTTGGCTGGGGATATTAAACAGCCCCAGCCACATTGTGTGCCTTTATCTGTGGCTCATTTCCACCTATTATGCAGCCACGAGCAGCTCCACAGCCTCTGCTGGGTTTATCTGCAGTGGAGGGAGAGGGGCTGAGCTCTGCTTTGGGCCACCATGAGCCTGGGATGTGACAACCCTGTTAAAACCCTGAGCTGAGGCTGGGCTCAAGGGGACAGGAGACCACAGCAGGGAGAGTTGTGCTCTCAGTGGGTGAGTGGCACCCACAGCACAATGGGGGTTTCCCCTTCACACTTCCCCCTTCACCCCAGCATCATCACCCCCACAAGATAGCATTTCCCCCTCCCTCAGCCCCAAACCCTCACCTGCCCTCCCAGAGTCAGCTGGAGGCTGCAGGAAGCACAGTCACACCACCTTCACCTTTTCTCAGTCATCCAACTTTATTCAACAGGATGCAACACAGAGTCTGCCAGGGGAAGGGAAACAGTGCTGAGGGCAATGCCCACATCCCACGCTCACACCTGGGTCACACAGGACCTGCAGCCCTTTGGTCACAGCCAGACAATCCTTTCTCATCAGTGGGCTGGGGAAGTCAGGGTGACAGCTCCTGTGACAGCAGTTGGTTCTTCCATCCCCCCTGGCCCCTCAGCCCACAGCAGGAGATGACTAGTGCAAAGTAATAAAAACCCAATAACCCCCAAACCAACAGATGCTGGGCTGGGATTCCTCCCCAAACCCCACAGGGCTCCAAGGCACATGACCAGACTGGACACAGCTCCCCAAATCCCCTGCAAACTGCACCTTTAAGGCAGAAAGCTCTGTGCTCAGGCCAGCAGGTTAAAAATAACTTAAAGGCACACATCCCATGGGAAAGGGCCCAGGGCCGGGAGGCGGGGCGGGGAGCTCACACTCCTGGGTCACCCACAGTGACCCTGCAGCCTTTGGGATCTGCTGGTCACAACAGAGCTGGCTTAACCCTTCTGTGTCCCATGGGGAGAGGGCAGATCCTGTAGCAAACCCTGGGCAGGTGCCAGGGCCACTGGAACGGGATGAGGCTGGTGGCCAGGATCTGTCAGCACTGCCCCAGCCCAGCTTTTCCCAGCAGTCCCTGGCTCAGCCTGCTCTGTGCAGAGGCTGGAGACGAGCAGCTTCCCACAGCCACTGCCCCAGCTCTGATGCTGGCCGAGGCTCTGGGGTCTGACTGAGCCGCAGCTCCCGATGGCCAGCAGCCTCCAGCCATGGCCTTGGGGACAGCCTGTTCCACGGTGTGGCTCCAGGGCTTTCTCCCTTTCCCACGGCAAGGCACACAGGACACGGCGTCCCGGGGAACTTTAGTGCAGTTTCCTTCCTTGCAGGGTCTGTGGGGAAAACCGGAGAGAGCAGAGGCTGCACTCCATGGCTGTGCTCCTGAGCATCCCATCCCATCCCATCCCATCCCATCCCATCCCAGGGCAGGCAGGTCTCTGGAGCCTCCGGAGGGGAATGTGTACAGCACAGCACCAGGCAGGAGGCAGCTGCCTGCCCACAGCCAGCACCTTTGCAGGCACGAGGGACAGAGGAAAGTCCCCCTGCCAGCCGGGGCCAGCCCGGCACTACACGTATTGCTTTTTGGAGGCTGAGCTCCCGGGCCGGTTGCCCAGCTTCTCCTCCGGGGCAGAGGCTTCAGCAGCCTGGTGGGCGTAGGGGTCCGACAGGGGTCTGCTGCCGCTGCCCAGCGCCAGGCTCTCCTCGTTGTGGAAGTTGGCCCAGTTCTGCTCGCTGGAGAGCTTGTTGTAGCTCTGGTAGGAGGGCACGTGGCTCTCGGCCATGGGCAGGAAGGGATAGTGCTTAGGTGCATAGGGACTTGAGACCATGTCGTCCACAAGGGCGTCCCGGCTCGGTCCGGCTGGCCCCGACGCCTTCTTGATGTTGCTAAGCAGGTTCTTGCAGCAGAGGTGGAAGAGCTCCAGGAGGTTCAGGATTAAGGAGATCAGGCCCATCACCAGCATGAAGATGATGAAGATGCTCTTCTCGGTGGGGCGGGAGATGAAGCAGTCCACCTGATGGGGGCAGGGATCCCTCTTGCACACATAGCGGGGCACCATGGAGAAGCCATACAGGTACCACTGGCCCACGAGGAAACCGGCCTCGAAGATGCTCTTGCAGATAACACTGGTGATGTATGTCCACATCAGTGCCCCTCGGATCTTGAGCCGCCCATCCTCTGCCACGTAGATCTTGGACATTTTCTTCTCCACAGCTGCCAGGGCCTGCTCGATCTTTGGGTCCTTGCTGTGGATAGCCCGAAGCTCACTCTCCCTCTGCTTCAGCTTCTCCTCCTTCCGGGAGAGATAGACAACGTGGCCCAGGTAAATCAGGGTCGGAGTGCTGACAAAGAGGAACTGGAGCACCCAGTAGCGGATGTGGGAGATGGGGAAGGCTTTGTCATAGCAGACGTTGGTGCAGCCTGGCTGCTTGGTGTTACACACGAAATCCGACTGCTCGTCCCCCCACACAGACTCCCCGGCCAAGCCCAGGATGAGGATGCGGAAGATGAAGAGCACGGTGAGCCAGATCTTCCCGATCACGGTCGAGTGCTCCTGGACTTGGTCCAGCAGTTTCTCCAGGAAATCCCAGTCACCCATCTTCTAGGAACCTTTTGCCTCTGCCAGCAGAGAGAAGAGAGTGGCCACGTCAATTCCCCGTGCTGGGGAGTGCAGGGCAGATGGGAAAACCTAAACCTCAACCACTTAAACTCAGTGCTTTTTCAGAATATAGCTGCTCTGCAGGGTGTCCCAGCAAACCCACTGAGGAACATCCCACTTCTGAGGGAGGGAGGATTCCAGGCAGCATTTAGGAGCCTCAGAGGACTCCTCCAACACGGCCTTGCCCAGTGCAGGAACATGGGGCTGGGAGAGAAGAGGCAGCACAGGCATTCTCCCCTCCCAGCAGCACCCACAGCTCCACAGTGGCTGTCCTGACCGCTCCAGGGACAGCCCGCAGCCAGGGGCTGTTTTGGGGTTGCCCAGGGAGGGCAGGGCCACAGCACCTGAAGTGAGGGCACGGCAGAGGCTCACAAATTTGCCGCTGCCCTGGCTTTTCCAAAAAGCAGCGAGCAGGATGGTCCAGAGGGGAAGCACAACCCCTTGGGGTACAACTGCCACCCCGATGACTATTCAGGGCTCATCCCAAACTGAACGGACAGCCTCCCAGCAGCTCCCTTGCTGCGGGGCGAGGGACGCCCAGCCCCGGCACCCTCCCCTCGCCCAGGGGACCCTCGGCACCGCTCACCACCCTGCTGCCACTCCGGGACTCCCGGGGAGCCAAGTCTGCACCCCGCGGGCGCTCAGCTCGGCTGTGAGGGAGGGTCAGGGCGGCCGCAGCCCCGGCTCCTCATTAACCGCTGCTAATTAGGCACAGAAATGCCGGCTGTGCCGTTAAAGAAACCCCCGGAGGCGGTGGGGCGAGGGGGTGCCCGCGGCGGTGGCGCCCCGTCCCCAGCGCGGTGTCCCGAGCGGTCGCGGTGCCCCGAGCGGTCGCGGTGCCTCGGCGGTGCCCGGTGCTCGCACTCACCTCTGCCGCGCCGGGCACGTCCCGCCGGGCTCGGGCCGTGCCGAGTGCGAGGGGTCGGACCGGGTGGCTCTAGTCGTGCGGGGCCCGGGGAAGCCTGCCCGGGGGAGGAGCGCGGGCAGGAAACCGGGGGCCGGGCCGAGCCGCAGGTGTGCGGGGCCGCCCCCTCCCGCGGCCCCCGCACCAGGGGGCGGCCCCGTCGGGTGGGGTGGGGGAGTGCCGAACCCGTCGGGAGTGTAGCCGGTGGGGGACGGTGGGAAGCTCGGGTGCTCCCGCACTCTCCTCTCCGGCTGCGGCTCCGCCAGCGGACAAACCCGCTGAGCCAGAGATCCCGGGAGGCTCCGTCCTCTGACCGGTGTCCCGGGGATGTTCCGTCCCTGCCCACCCCGGCTGGACCACGGCTGCGGCGCTCGTGGTTTGCCCCCGAGGGTCCGTGCGGCGCGGCGGGCGCTGGGTGGTGCTGGAGCCCCATCGGAGCCCGGCTGCTACCCCGCATCCCGCCGGCTCCCGGGATGAACCCCACCGGAGCCCGGCCGAAATCCCGCATCCCGTACGTTCCCGGGATGAACCCCACCGGAGCCCGGCCGGGAATCCTCCCGCGGGTTTCAGACGGAGCTTTGCTGTCGGGGGTCTCAGCACAGCCCAACACGCTCCTGGGGCTATGAAATACGGGCGGGCTGAGCGGAGCTGGGAACAGCGGACCCTCTGCTGGTGCTGCTTAAGGAAAGATTAAATGGAAATCATTTCTATTTATTGTAATATTTATCAAGGTTTAGTAAATAATTGATGCTGATCCCTCCTTGATTTCCTCGGGGGCCAGCGTGCGGTTCTGCTGAATTAAAGTTTAACGACGCGTGACAAGCCAGGAGAGGCGGAACGGGCGGACGTGAGCTCGACCATGAGCTCGGCCGTGGGCTCGACTGATGTCCAGCTCAGGCAGATGAGAATGACCTGGCTGTGGGCTCCTGGGGGACCTCTGCAAGTCCATGTCTTCTGCCCTCAGCAGTTCCCCTGATTTCCAGTGTACAGAGCAGATCCTGATGTCTCAAAACATGACATTTATTGGCCTTTTGATCTGTAGCTCGTGCCATGTGTGACATGAGTCCGAGGTGACAGGGGACACAGAGGCACTGAGGGAAGCAGCAGAGCCAGTGAGGGAGTTTAGGCAAGACATGGCAAGGTGCTCATGTGAGCCAAGGAGGAAATCTGCCCTGACCCAGTAATGGCAAACTGGGCAAAGTGAGCAAGCAGAACAGCAAGCAGAACAGGAGGAGGAGCCCTGCTCCTCTGTCATAACTTTGTGTCCATGAAGAGAGCTCTGGTCACGGTGCTGAGCACAGAATTCCTTTGGTTTCTTGGTGCTTGGGACTGTGCATGTGTGAGGCACAGTGAGCCAGGAGGACTGTCACTGCACTAGGTGACACCGGCCCTGGCTGGGCACCAACACCCAACAGGGGAGCAGCAGAGCTGGAGGATCCAAGAGAAGCTGCTGGACATGGAGGATTTGTGTGTTGCTGTGATATCTGTGCTGCCTGCAGAGCTCCAGGGCTGCCCTCGCCTTACCTGTGTCTGCTCAGGTACCCAGGGACATTACTTTGGGTCTCTCTCTGGGGACATTACTTGGTTGGGTTTAGTAATTGTTCACATGGGTTGACTCTTGAGGGTTCAGGGTCTTGGCAGGGGCTGGAAAAGCCGCTGAGTCGAGGGGAATATAAACCAGCTGGGATGGGTGAGCTCACGGCTCTTCTCCTCTGTGGGAAGAACAGACACCCTCAGGCATGGCCATGGGCAGCCAGCACCCACCTGCCACCAAGCATGTCCACACCAGTAGGACACCTAGGGATGTGCCCATGGTCATGAGCAGGAGAGTTCCCATGGATGTGTCCCCCTCCCCTTATGGCCATTGAGGTCCTGGCTGAAGAATCTGCTGGTGGCATCACTGGTGGTCACCTCTGGTGCCAACCATCCCTGGCACATGCCAGGACGCTTCTTTCCCCCACCACCCTTCCCAGCACCCCTCAGACAGCAGTCAGGGCTGCTACACACCTAGTCTGGGACTTGTTGTCCTTCTCCTCTGACTTGAGGTGGCAGTGGCAGGTGGAGGCCTTGCTGTAGCTGACGGAGCGCTTGGTGGATTTCTTCCACTTCTTTGCCCTCCGGACAACTCGCTTGAAGATGAGGTAGAAGATCTCACAGACGGTGAGGACGATGCAGATGGAGGAAGCTCCAACCATGAAATAGGTGAAGACCCTTTTCTCGGTTGGCCGAGCGATGTAGCAGTCCACGGTGTTGGGACAGGGATCCACGTTGGAGCACTTGACCAGCCGTGGCAAATCGAAGCTGTCCCACATCTTGTGGAGGAGGTAGAGGAACAGGATCTCTATGATAAGCTTGAAGAAGAGGCTGAGCAGGTATGTCCACCACAGCCCGCCATGCTTCTTGCCTGTGTTGCTGTAGAGCTTGGGGCAATTCTCCCCGTTCTTCTCCCGGTTCTTCTTCTCACGGTCCTCCCGGTAGGCCACGTGCATGATGACCAGGAGGGAAGGACAAGTGACAAAGATGAGCTGCAGGGCCCACAGGCGGATGTGGGAGATGGGGAAGAAGTGGTCATAGCACACATTGGTGCAGCCTGGCTGCCGTGTGTTGCAATCAAAGTCCTTCTGCTCGTCACCCCAGACCCGCTCGGCTGCCACCACATAGACCAGCACGCGGAACACAAACACCACGGAGAGCCAGATGCGGCTGAAGGCTGTGGAGTACTTGTTGACCCCACTGAGCAGTGCCTGCAGTGTTTTCCAATCCATGGCAGCCGAGGGAGAGCAGAATCACCCGACCTGGAGAGGCAGAAGGAGCGGTGGGTGAGGAGCACTGGGAGACACCAATGAGGTCGCACATCTCTCACTGCACTAAATCTCACTGACCTCTGAACCCTCTCTGCCACCCCATTACACTCATCTGGGGTGGAGGGACCACCACCCTTGCAGACAGTAAATCTTGTCCCCACACTCTCCTGGTGACAGAGGTGACCCAATCTCTCTGCACTTCCTTCTGATGAGCCTTTGCTGTAAAGGGTGAGACACCCAGCCAAGTCTCTGCCACCAGCTGCCAGCCTGATTGTGGGTGTTGGTGCAAACTGGCAGTGCGATCTGCTGGAGCAGGCCAGGTTCAACAGCCAAAGGGGAAATGGCTGCTCCTGCAGTGCTGGGGTGCTGGGACATGCCAGGGACTGGTCTGCTGTCTCACGGGTGATGCCTGAGGCAGCCCAAGCACAGGTGAGAGCGGGGCTGCAGAAAGGGAGAGTCCGTGTGTGTCACAGTCTGTGTGTGTCACAGTCTGTGTGTGTCACAGTCCATGTATCACGGGGAAGTCACCCTGGCCAGTGCTCCCCTCCCGCTCCCAGCAGCAATGCTGAAGCCCCGATGGCCAAACCGGCTCCGCAGCTCAGCCTGGGGCTGCCCCGTGTGAGGACAGTGACACGCTAAGCCCAACTCAGAGGTTTACTGCACCTGGATTTACAAACACAGGTAGTTTTTACAACCCTCTGGGCTGTGAAAGTGTCTGCCCTGACAGAGGGATTCACAGGACGCTGGGTCACTCTCACTTTTAAGGAATTGCCACAGCCCCGTTGCCCACCCAGCACCTTCCAAGACATACCTGGAGGAGGCTCAGGCTCCTTCCCCACTCACCGAGGGCTGTGGGGTGGGAAGTGTCCTGCACAGGGCATGGCTGGGGTGTGATAGCACACTGGTGATCAGGGTCCTCTCATCCGGTGCGCTGCGGTGTCCCAGGGCTGTGGGGACAGAGCAGAATCTGAAGCACTGCCCGGATCCCATGGAGCTGTCTGGGAGCCAGGGCCACCCCAATGCAAGCCCCAACCTGTGGCTGTGCTCCCACACTTCTGGCCCAGGGAAGTGTGGCTGAGCTGAGTGGCCCCAGGCTGGGGTCCCTGCCAGCGTGTGCCAAGTGCCAGGGCTGTGCCTCTGCCCATTCCCACACACCTTCACTCATTGTCCCACCTGAAACCAGATCTTTCTCCCCGGCAAACTCTTGGCTGCGAGTCAGGGTGGGGAGAAATCCGTGTTCTCACCCAACCTTTGGATTTAAAATTGCCAGAGTTGCTTTTTCCCCCCCAAAAAACTGGTGTGATGTCTGGAATCCAGAGCCTCTGCATGCCGCCTCCCTGGCCAGCCTGATAATTCACCCATGCCCCCATCCCTGGTGCCAGTGAGACCACCCAGCACCCCTCTGCCCATAACCCACCTGGCCAGCACCCATGTGCCCAGTTCAGCCCAGCGCTGGCTCCAGTCATGAACCCTCAGTGGGGCAGGAAGGGAACGTGATCTCCATGCCAATCTCTGTGCCAGGGGGTGTGAGCTCCACAGGCCCCCCAGTGCTGGCTGGCAGCCAGACAGAGCAGGGGCAGCGCTCAGGTGTGCTCGGTAGTGCTGGCAGTCCTGGTTTGCCTCCCGCAGAGCCCAGAACCCTTGCCAGCCCCCGGGATGCCAACCCGCTGTGTCACCGCTGGGTCCTGCCCTGTGTGGGCGCAGGGCGTTGGACCCAAAAGTGCCTGGCTCCCAACTGGGCTGCAAACTCAGCAGAGACACTTTTTGGGAGGTCTCAGCCTCTTTTGGTCCCTGGGGAGGGCGGTGGAACAAAGGAGCAAGGCCTGGGGTGGCCATTGCTGGTCTTTGGGGTGCCACACTGTGCCATGCCCCTGCATCACCCCATGGGACAGGGAGCCTGGCATGGCCTGTGGGATCCCAGCGTGACACTGTGTGATGTTGGGATCCCCAGCTTTGACCCCAGCCCATGTTACACCTGAAAACAGCTCCCACCTGCACCCCGTTACACCGCAGGGCTGTCCCCCCTCAACTGGCAGGTCCCCAGCAGCCCCGTGGCACTCTGTGCCCCCAAAGGTACCTGTCCAGGTGGGAAAGGGCTGGAGGAAGGTGTCCAGATCCAGGCGCCTCTCGGAGCAGGGAAGCTCCTTCCCAGCCGCAGCGCTCCTGCACACCCAGGGTTTGTCTGAGTGTGTGAGGGGAGGGGAAGGGTGGTTGGTTCGGTTCCCAGGAACTGGGTGAGTCTGGCAAGCAGCTCCCAGAGAGGTTCTTGTCTGTGCACATGCACACACACGCTCGGCTGGAACAACAAAGGCAAGTCAAATCCCGCAGGGAGATCAGCTCAGACTGATTCCTCCCCAGGCGACACCAGCAGCTCCTTCCAGGTGATGTCCCAACCCCTGCAGGGATGGTCTGGGCACTGCAGACTCAGCAGAGACCTCACACTGTCCCCCAGCTCTGGGGCCACCAGCAACCATGGCCGAGAATCCCAAATTACGCAACTGTAACCCACTTTTTAAATGATTTTGCCTTAGTAATAGTTTTGCAACAGCTCATCGGTATCTCCAACCTACAGGAACTTGCAGGCACCGCCCTGGCAGGGCCGGTGTGGCCACATGGGACCTTTGCCATGGACAGGATGGCAGCAGGGTCCCCCTGCAGCAGGACCCTGCTTTGCTGCTGCACCCCGTGGGACCTGGGAGGTGTCCCTAACGGGGTGTCCCCCTCCCCAGAGCTCCGGTGGCTCCCAGGAGGCTGACCCAGCCCCATCCCACCGGATGCTCCATAGATCAGCCCCATAGATTCCTCTGCCGACGTAGCTGGGCAGGAATGCACTTCCCCTCACCTGCGGCTCACCTGGTCTCTTGAATGCCTCGAGGCTTCCCTGGAATCCTCCGGCACACCCTGGGGCCGATCAGCCGTGCTTGGAGCCTCACAGGGCACCTCGCCAGGGCCACCCCTCCCTTGGGGACACTTGAAGAATGCCGGGGTGCTTGGTGCCAGGGGAGAGTTGCTCCTTACTCTCCTGGCAGACAAGGAGCCACTTGCCCCGAGGCTTTTTGGCTCCAGGAGGTCAAATAAAGCAAGTGAGGCTGGGAACACATAGGAATGGGAGCCCAGGAGACCCAAAGCAAAGACCTGGGGTGCAGGGCAGGGTGAGTCTGGAGGAGAGGGCAGACAAGGGCAACCCCATCCCGGATGAGAGCCAAGCAGGGGCTCCGGAGCCTTCCCTCTCCCCGGAGCTGCCCGCATCAGGAATTTGAGCTATGTTGTTGCAGAGAGCCGGTGTGGCAGGAGCTCGGCAGGAATGTGGGGGCTGCGGCCTTTGGGATGAAAAACCCTGGAGAGAGGGAAGTTGTCGAGAAGCAGCGGCCGCTCTGATTCCTTGCAGAGGCGGCAGCTCCCTGCCCCACGGCCAAACCCTGCAAGGGCCAGGTGAAGAGCGGGGCCAGATCACCCCTGGGCAGCCTCTTGCCTGAAGTTTTGGAATTTCAGGAGCGGCCGTGCGGCCACGGTGAGAAAGTTCAGGTGCTTTTGGCACGGACAGAATTCCCTCAGGCAGCTGGGTGGGGAGCGGAAACACCCCGTGCTTTGCAGCGTTGAGCTGGGTGTTTGGGTATCACCAATCCCATCAAAGGGCACATCTCTGCGCCCCCTCTGCCCCTGTGGGCATGGGGACAAGGTGACAGCATGGTTCAGCAGCTCTCAGCAGCTGGGAGCTTTGGGGACATGCCCAGGGGATGTCACCTCCTGCCACCCTGCTCTGACACGGCGGGGTGACAGGTGAAAGGTCTCAGTGCCAGATGTGAACACTGAAACACCCAGTGACTTAGGGAGGCCCAACCTTGGATCCTCTGTGAAGGAAAAACCCAAACAGTGGAGCAGGTCGATGCCAAACCAGCAGGAAAACCTCAAAGACTCTTTAAAAGGGTTTTAAATGAGGCATGGCAAGGTCCTGCCTGCCAACAGCTGTCCCCCTTCCAGGGCCACATCCCCAGGGATGAGACTCCCCCGCAAGGGCTGGGGAGCAGGAGTCATGGGATCCTGGGAGCCAGCAGCCAGGGCTGGCCATAAATCAGAGAGTTTCTCCTCAATTCCCAGCCAACAGGCAGCTTTTGGCCAGAGAAGAAACAAGCCTAAGCTGGGAAGGCCAAGCTACCCCTGACCTGTGCATGCAAACTCCTCCACATCCCTGCCTGGGCTGGAGTTGTGGTGGGTTTCTTTAAAATCCTCCTCAAAATTTAGGAGGTCTTCTGGCACCCCACAAGCTATACAGGGGATTTCCTGTGTGATGACGCAAAATCTGGGAAATATTCAGCTTTTATAGTGACACAGCCCTTGGCTGGCTGACACTGCTCCTGTCTCTGTGTCCCAGGAGGTGTCCCAGCATCCAGACCTCTATTTTTGCAGCACCAACGGGGTCAGCTTGGTGGGAAACACATCAGAAAGGAGCAGCTGAATGCTCCCGTTTTCCTGGCCGACTGCTGGTTATCCCAAGCCTGGATGGTGCAAGACACCCAGAGCTCTGCAGTGTTTCCTCTGAGCCAACAAAACAGCACAACAACATCCAGCAACTGGATCTTCAGGTCTCTCGCAACGGGCAGCAGCTCCAGCTGTGCTTTGAAGTGCGGAAGTGGGACGGGGTGGTTTTTCTAGGGCTCATCGCTGCCCCATTAACGCCTGCAGAGGGGAACACCTCGGGGTTTCACTCACCAGCCTGCAGCAGGAGCGGCCAACCTTGCTGGAAAACAAACAGCCCAGCCCATGCTCTTTAAATCGGGGCAATGGCTCGCACACAAAGAACAACTTGTGTCCTCTGACGTGACAGGGTTCTTAAAGAAAACTTTCAGGTGGATAATCCAGCAACAGGAGTGGATGGAAGGAAGGCAGTGCCAGCACAGCTTCACCCAAGAAGTGGAAAAAAAAATCTACGTGTATTTCACCATCTGCCTCTCTGATCCCAAAGGTCCCCAAACTCGCTGGTGTCAGCACAAGGAGCTGCTGTGTGCTCAGAGAGCTCTGTGCTGGGGGCTGGGATCCCCCCAGGGCTTCTCCACCATTCTCACCCTCCTCAGTAGCTGGTTCAGTCCCTGCCCTCCCATCCAGCAGAGCTGCAGCCCTGCCTGCTCTTAGCTTCCCTTCAGCCCTGCCTGTCCTCAGCACCCCCTGGCCACAGCCAGCACATCCAGCTGGTCCTTTCCCCAGGATGGGCTGTGGGAAAGAGCTCAGTTTTGCCCTTGGAGGGTCTCAGCTGGATCCCTGCAGTGATCTGTCACCGAGAATGGCCTCGGTCCTAAAGGACACAGGGATGGTGTTCCCTCACTCCCTGTGCCACTTCCTC
Organism: Lichenostomus cassidix; assembly: GCF_008360975.1. Classification (NCBI taxonomy): domain Eukaryota; kingdom Metazoa; phylum Chordata; class Aves; order Passeriformes; family Meliphagidae; genus Lichenostomus; species Lichenostomus cassidix. The sequence goes on along the minus strand of NC_139503.1, from coordinate 2,684,094 downwards.
TGGGACAGAGCCAGGGAGCGTCAGCACTGCCGCTGCTCATGGAAAAAATAATTATCACACCCTCTAAGTAAAGCAAAACCAGTAACAGATCGAGCTGCATGTTCAGTGTTAATGTTACTTGTGAGTGCATTTGCCATGAAATTATTGTTAATTATTCATGCCAGCTAATGCTCGGCTGCCTCTGATGGCCTCGGAAATGGCAGTGCTGCCCGTGTCACGGCCGAACGCGATATGTTACAACAATAAACGAGATCAGATTCTGCCATTTAATGTCATTGTTTAATCAATGGTTGGGGTGTTTTTCCTCTTCCTTATTCAGCTGTTTTGCTCAGGTGTTGTCCCCTGGCCCAGCAGGATGATCCAGCAGCCCACGGCGGGCGCTGCCTGCCCGGCCAGATCTTCACACCTGCACTTTGCCACAGTGGCTGTGGCACCAGGGACCTGCTCTTGTCCCCACTCAGCTAATGAGTGTTATTAATGATGATTGCATCAGTCTGAGATGGCCCTGACACCCACTGGGTGGCTGATGTAGGGTGAGAGATAAGGATAGGGGTTTCCTGGGGGTTCAGGATGTCCATCCTGGCTGGTACAGGCTCAAAGTCTGGGCAACACTGTCAGTTCACAGTCACCAATGTCCTACAGCACCTGCTTTACCCCAAATTCAGCAGGATGATGTAAAGTGCCTTTCCTGTGGCAGGAGGGGCAGAGATTCCCCGGGTACAGCCCAATTCCAGGGTGCTCCCAGCACTCCTGCACTGGGAGAAAGAGCAGGATGAAGTCGCAGGGCAAGTGAGCAGCTCCTGCTCTGTCCCAGGCAGCTCTAGGAAAGAGCCTCATCCTCAGACAGCGTGCTGGGGCAGGAATCCGTGGCTGGGATGGTGGCCGTGGGGGGTTTGAAGTCTGGCCCATTGAAAACCTGCCCACCCGTGGCTGTGGGGTCAGCGCAGGACACGGGGCAGTCGTGGCTGTGCCGCCGGCTGTCCCTCCCACCACCCTTCAGGCACTCGCGGCACCTCTTCCCGATCAGGTAGGCAGCCTCGACGAGGCTCAGCACCACGCAGACACAGGCAGTGACCACCATGAAGAGGGTGAAGATGTTCTTCTCGGTGGGCCGGGAGATGAAGCAGTCCACCACGTTGGGGCAGGGCGGCAGCTCGCACTTCACCACCCGCGGCAGGGTGTAGTTCCTGTAGAAGCGGTAGAAGATGTAGAGGAAGACCACATCCACGCCGGCCTTGAAGATGAGGCTGAGCAGGTATGTCCACCACAGCCCACCCCGCTTCTTGCCAGGATTGGGGTAGAGGCAGCGATAATTGTCCCCACCGGCCTCACGGCGCCTCTGCTCCTTGGCCTCCCGGTAGGCCACGTGCATGATGACCAGGAGGGACGGACATGTCACCAGGATGAGCTGCAGGGCCCACAGGCGGATGTGGGAGACGGGGAAGAAGTGGTCAAAGCAGACATTGGTGCAGCCTGGCTGCCGTGTGTTGCAATCAAAGTCCTTGTGGTCGTCGCTCCAGACCCGCTCGGCTGCCACCACGTAGACCAGCAGGCGGAAGATGAAGACGAGGGAGAGCCAGATGCGGCCGAAGGCTGTGGAGTATTTGTTGACGCCGCTGAGGAGCCCCTCGAACACCCCCCAGTTCATGGCTCCCTGATCCTGTTAGCCAGCCTGGGAAGAGAGAGGACACTGTGACACTGAAGAAGTGGGAAGATGTCCCCGAAACACAGAGCCATGCTCCTGGGACCATCTTTCACCTGTGCGGGGACACCACAGACACGTGCCCCCGTGCATACCTGGTCCAGGTGACACATCTCCTCCACGCACTGTCCCCCCACTCTGGGAACACGGGGACCCAGCAAAGCTTGGGGCTTCTGCCACAGCATCCTCCAGCCACCGCCACCTCCGGCGCAGGGCTCAGCCCCCATCCCGCCCAGCTCCCGCCTCGTTGCCCAGGTATTTGTTATTCATTTCACTTAGGTTGCCAGGCCCAGCCCGGGCAGACAACAAATAGCAGCAGCCGGGGCGTGACTCACCAGGCTCCTCTCCCAGCGCTGGAATCTGCCGTCGCCTCCGTGCTCCCCCCGAGCAGCGCAGGAAGAGCCCTGTGCCACTGCTCCGTGTCCCCACGCTGTCCCCTCTCCGCGGGGAGCCCACGGCAGGGCAGGGACAGCGGCTGGGCTGGGGGGCTGCACAGCCCCTGCAATGCCGAGGAGCTGCTGTGGCTCCGAGCAGCCAAAACAACCAAATTTCACCAGCCCGAGGCCCCTGCGTGGCCGATTTGACCCCGGCTCGCATCGTGCCAGATAAACACACCCCACGCACCGTGGAGCTGCAGCCGAGCAGAGCTCCCAGGGCTGCGCTTGGCACTGGCTCGTCTTAAATATTTTACTTATCAGTGAAATAACAAGATTCCCCCTCGGCGAGGAGCTCTCAGGGGTGAACACAACCCCTGCCCTGCACAGCCCGACCCACGCTCTGCTCGCAGGAGTGACCACGGAGCTCCCGGTTCTCGTCCCTCCCGTGGGAGCTCCGTTCTCACGGGTGGATCCCTGCAGGGACCTGCAAACCCCAGATTCCCCCTTCCCTGTGCACGGTTCCCACGGCTTGCCCATCGCCCTGGTGTCAGGCTGGGGGTTAGGGTTGAGCTCCCACCCTTCCCCATCGCCATCCCCACCTCCCCAGGGCTGGGGGTCGCGGCAGAGCGATGTCCCCAAGCCGCTCACCTGCGGGTGTCCCTGCGCGGCGCTGCTGCGGGTCGGCGCCAGCCCAGGGCAGGCAAGCATCGCCCGCTGCGAGAGACAGCACATGAGTCATCGCCGGGCTCCTGGGAGCGAGGAGGAGATTCCCGGGGGAAGGGATGAGGCTCCAGGCAGATCCCCACGTGTCCCATGGAATGCCAGATTTCCCGAGGCGCAGGGCGGCCCCGCAGCGCGGCCGTGCGGGGAAGGGCTGAGGCGGCTGCTCCGCCGTGGGGAAGGGTGGGAGCTCGGGGCTGGCTGCTCTCAGGGATGCCCAGCACTACCTGGGGTCTCTCCATGCCTTCCTGCACCCATCTCCCTTTGCTCCGTGTGGCCGAAGCCCTGGGACCCCCCCGCCCACGGCAATGGGAGAGTCTCAGCCAAACACCGCCCTTTATAATCCTTTTTTATTCAAACTTTACACCGTGGCAATAATTTAGCAGAGCCCTTATCCCTCCCCACCCTCTGATGAGTGGGCGGCAGTTGATGATTTCATTAGAATTAACTGCTTGCCTGTGCTCCCCTGGCCTGCAAGCTGGCACAGGTCTCTTCCCCAGCACCTCTCCTTGATACCAGAACCTGGAGCCCACCCGAGATGAGCCCCCAGCTCGGAGAACTCCCTCTTGGAGGTCTGACCCCCATCTCCCAGCTCTGGGGTGCCGGGATGGGGGGCAGAGGAGAGTGGGTCCAGGGAGAAGGTGTGGGGTGCAGGAGTTCAGGTATGGCTGGAGTCATTTGAGGAGCAAACACTTGTTTCATTTGCAATTCTGCTGGGGTTAAAAAAAAAAATGTAGAGAAACAAATCTAAACAGCTGTAAAGTAAATTACCAGTGTTTGCGGATGGCTCCAGGGAAGAGTTCTGCAGTTTGAAATCAAACAAGCCCATTTTTATTTTTTTCAACACGCCTGTGTAGTGGCAGTGCTGGCAATGGGGTTCCCGGGGGCTGTGTGTCCCCATGGGCAGGCAGGGAGGGCTCAGAGCAGCACCCATCCACCAGCACCCAACGGTGGGTGGGGGGATTTTCTACCCCGGGTACCCCTAATTTTGTGGGTGCCAGAAGTGGCTCCCTGTGTCTTTCTGGTTTAAAAAGTGTCTCTTTGTGTCTTTCTGGGTTAAAATCCCCTCTTTTGGGGAGCTGCCAGGTGTGATGGGCAGCTTCTGCTCTGGGTAGAGCCCTTCCACCCCTCCACAGGTGAGTCCCCAGCGCTGGGGACACAAAGGTGTATTAATGGCAGCACTTTATCTTCCAGGAACAAGCCCCATTAGTACATTTTCACTACAACATGAAATATTAATAACACTTTGCATTTATATAGCGTCATTCATCCCGCAGTCACCAGCCAAGCCGCTGACATGAATCAAACACCTCAGCCAGCTCTGGAGGAGACAGGTAAATGGGTTTAGACCCATTTTCCCGCTGTGCACACTGAGGCACAGGGTTTTCTCCAGGTCGCCGATGCCACTGAGGATGTTTTGGAGGACAAAACCCAAACACAAGTGGCCAGGGGCTGCTCCGACCTGGGCTTCCTGCTCCTCCAGCTGCCGCGACTGGTATTTTGCTGTTCCTGATACTGTGCTGACAGTGCAGGGAGGGGAGTTAGGAAACCTGTCAGCCCACGGAGAGCCAGGCCCTGACACAACCCGAGGGCTCCGGCAGCATGAAAGAGCAAGCAGAAAACCAATGGGGAAAGCGAGGGCTCTTTTCATCGCATTAAAGAGCCTGGTATTTAAACCCTCCTCCAGCTCCGCGATTGCGAATGCTTTTACACACCAGCTCAGCAGGACTCGCTCCTGCTGCCGGAGATGCTGCATGCAGATGTTGGTTAGCAGGGCGGAATCCCAAGATTGATGCTGGATAAGGACAGGCAGACAGGTCCTGGGCAAAGTTCCGGAGGGTGCTGAGCGGCAGGGAAGAGGTGTGGGCACAGCCCGGCCGCCCACCGCTCGCCGTCCCCAGCACCATTGTTATTCCGTGAAGGAGGCACCTTGTTTGCAGATAATTAAAAAACCCCAAACAGATTAGTGAAAATTAAACACACGGAGCAGGCTGGATGTTGGCTCAGCCAGCAGGAGAGTCGTGAGAGCGTCGCTGGCTGTTGCTTCCAAACCAAACCCACTGCTCTGTCCTGGCTCAGCACCGAGACCCCCTTTCCCCAGCCCTGTGGCTCCCCACTGCACTTCCAGCTGCTTTCCCCATCCCACGGGAATGTTCAGAAGCTCTCCCGTGGAAAATCCGTGTCCAAGGACTGTCTGGATGAGAGGCAAACCCTCCCCATCCCAGCCTGGCCGTGGCCATCTAGAGCGGCCAGCACCCATTAATCTTATATTTATACGTGAGTTTGCAGGGAGTAACCTCATTGCTAGGGAGACCTTAATTAATCACCGACTCAAACTGCCTCGATGAGGTGGTTTGCAGCCGAGGGGATAAATTCACATGGTCAGCAGTGGCTGAGGATGAGGATGGGGTTAGCAGGGACTTAAATCACGGCAGCTGATGGTGGAGAGCAGAGCTGGGGACAGGGAGAGGAGGGGACAGGGCGAGCAGGGGACAGGGAGAGCAGGGGACAGGGCGAGCAGAGCTGGGGACAGGGCGAGCAGAGCTGGGGACAGGGCGAGCAGGGGACAGGGCGAGCAGGGGACAGGGCGAGCTGGGGACAGGGCGAGCAGGGGACAGGGCGAGCAGGGGACAGGGCGAGCTGGGGACAGCGCACACCCGTCCTGTGAAACCTTTCTCTGCACCGGGAGGCAGATGAGTGGGACGCAGGGGAGATGCTGCTGTGGCTCTTTGCCCCTAAAAAGGCAGAGATGAGAGTTTTCTCAGCCTGTGCAGACCGTGTCCCTGCGATGGTGGCAGGGGAAGGATGTGGAGGACAAACCTCGAAGCAGGAGGGGACCGTGGGCAGTCACAGCCCCAAAACCCTGACGGGGAGGAGTTGGGGGCCTTGATGCTCTCACAGGATCAGAGCCCAGCCCAGCCCTCAGCCCTGCTGACAGTCACGGATGGACACATCACTGCCTGTTTTGGGCTGTTTGGCCAAATAATCACAGTGCAGGGGACATCGTCGCCCTTGCCACTGACCTTGGCAGCCTCCAAATGGGCGACCCGCAGGTCAAAGTCTTTATATCCCATTACCACTCTCCTGAGTCACGCCTGTCTCCTGGCAAGTTACATTCTTTTCTGATGGCAGCTAAACGCGAAAGAGGTCGCGCTCCCAATACGGCGACAATAGGACATGACAGCACTTTTCTGAGTGATTAAGCCTCAGGTGATGTCGGGGCTACAAGACAAGTGGCTGAAGGATGAAAGACTTTAATCACCTCGGACATGGCATTGCATCCTCGCGCTCCATCCTGCCAGGGTGGGTTTTAACGGGAGCGATAATAAAAATAATCCAGCGCAGCCTGCGCACCCACCCGTTAGTTATCCGTGCTGCTGTTAATAACCAGCCCGGGCAGCCTGTTGGCCCTCAAAGATCCTTCTGCAATAAATCAGCCCTGATGCCTTAAAATAACTGTCCGGGGCGGCCGGAGCTGACACTAGATGGCATTGGGAGAACACACTGCCGCCTTCCCCGGAAGAGTCTGGCAAAACAGAGCAGAAAACTCAGGATGACGGAGCAGAAAATGTCTCAGCCGGGGAGAGGCCACCAGCTCACCTCCATCCTCACACCCACCAGCTCACCTCCATCCTCACACCCACCAGTTCACCTCCATCCTCACACCCACCAGCTCACCTCCATCCTCAACCCTCCAGATCACCTCCATCCTCAACCCTCCAGATCACCTCCAGCATCTCACCTGCCTTGAGACCAAAGTGCTGGGGCAAAGTTCAGGGCGCTTCACCCCTTCTCTGAGCTAATAAAATATTTTGTCCCCAAATTATTATTTTGTTCTCAGCAAGTTGCTGGGGCCTGGGGGGAGATGGGTGGCTGGGTGGGTCACTACCTGGCTGGGGTAGGGGCACCTGGGCACCTGGGCAAGGGATGGTGATGAGGAGTGGGGCTTTGAAGTGAGTCCCAAGCCCCAAATACTGCTGTCCATTCCCTGCTGACCCCAGCATCCTGCCAGCTCCCTTCACATGGGAATGTTTTCCTCCTGCAGCCTGGGCTTGTGCTTCCCTGGCCCTGATCAATCTCTCCCTGCAGATCAGCCCGTTTGTCTGTCTGTCCATCCATCCCTCTGTGTCTCACTCATGCCTGGGTGCATCCCTGTCCCCAGGGCTGGTGCAGACAGGTCCCTGCTGGGAACAACCCCAGGAATATTCTCCGTGGAGCAGCACAGCTCATTCACCCTCCCAGACCTGCAACCCGGCTTGGAGCCAGAAGCAGTTTGCAGGTGCTGGGATCATTTTCCCTTCCTCCATCACTCCAGTCTCATTCCACCTGTCAGAGCCTGTCTCTCCTTGCCCCAAATCACCTCCTGCACCCCACGGAGCCGAGCTGACTTTGTCTCTTAATGCTGCATTGTGCCGGCAGCCCGAGAGCCACAATAGAGCTCCTGATTGCTGCTCCCTCCCTCCCTGTGAGCCCCGGAATTGCTTGTCGGACCTGCTGGCAGCACATGGCACAGGGCACTGCCACAGCCACCCTCCCAGGGGGACCCCAAAACCCTGAATCCTCTGGAAAACAGCACAGCTGGGCTTTCTGTCCCTGTTTGTGCAGGGCAGAGATGTCGGGGTGATGCTGCAGGGTTTTTTCCCACCCTACCTCCATCCCATGGGGCTGGGACTGCCCTTCCCTGTTCTCCCTGCAGGATAAAACACAACAGGGCCAAAACTCAAACCCTCTCTCAGGCACCTGAGCTGGAGAGCTCAGCCTTTTTTGGGATCTCTGCCCAGGCAGCCTGACATTACAGAATTCTTCCAAAGGCTGAAAACTTGCTCTCACTGTAGGGAGAACACTCCATTAAAAACAACCCATCACCGCTCTCAGCTGGCTTGCACCTCTCCTGGAAACTCTAGGCAGCAGAACTGAACTCTGAAAAGGGCCCAGACTTGGCTTAAAGCAAGAGATTTCACATCATCATGTCTTAAAATGTCAGCAGTTTAATTAGCTCCATCTGAAGCTGGAGTGGGTTTGTCACCCCTCTCTGCTTTCAGTTCAGGTTGAGAAATTTGCCCAGGCTGACCTTTTCCCTCCCAGACCCAAAAAAAGTTCCCAATCCACGCTGGCATTTCCTAAAAATAGGACAAAATAGCCCCCCAAAAATACCAGCCAGCTGTAGGGATGATGTTGTGCAGCATCATGCCAATGCAGGGAAAAGGACTTCAGCTGCAAGATGCCTGTCCTGGGAGAGCTCAGGGGATGTTCCCAGGTTCTTGTGTCAGGTTTTTCCCTTTTATCTCCTTCAGACACTGCTGCCAGGCCCCCTTCTTCCAAAGGGAACTCCCCAGTTTTTTCCAATCAGGGTGTTTCCTGGTCAGTGTTTTCTACATCATCAGTGAAATCTCCATCTCACCCACCCTTTTCATTTTATTTTTTTGTACCTGTGTAGCTGCTGGAGCCACAACTTACAGTCCAGGATAATTTCTTGCTCTAAAGGATACAGTGAACTTCTTCACCATTTGCTGACCACCTGGGAATGGTTCTCCTTTTGGGATATGCTGGGTAATTATTCCATTTCAGCTGCTGGATGTGGAGGTTCGAGCCCACTTGTGCCCTGTGCACCTGTGATAAATTAATGAAAGCAAAGCCAGAGGAAACACCTGAAAAAACACAGGGAAGTGGGAGGCCACGATAACCCACGGCAGCTGCTGGGCTTGGAAATTGTGGTGCTGAGGTATCACAACACCTCAAAAGGCTCTGCTCTCCACACCAGGCTGTCTCCAAAGAGCAGAAGCCACCAAAACCCAGCGACCACGGCAGGAAGGGTCACAGCTGTGTCCACCATGGCCATGGCTGGGTGCTGTGGAGGGCTCAGGGTGTTGGATTTGGGTCTGGCCTTGGCTGGAGACCCATTGAGCACCTCCTGGGGCATCACCCAGTGCTGTCCCGCTGCCCTCTCGGCATGGCAGAGCAGCGTTGATCTTTACAGAGCTCGGCAAATCTCCACGCTACAGCAATCCCTTCCGCAGAGCCTGATAATTCTTCAGCACGTCAGAGGAAGAAGAAGAGCGGCATCAAAAGCCTCCTCGCCTCCTCCCCGCTCATTGCCGGCGAGCCCGGAGCCCTGGCCTCGGGCTTTGGTGGAGTGCGACACTCATCTGCGGCGTGCCACGCAATTATGGCTCGGGAAAGGAAAGGGGCAGATCGCCCCGGGCGGGGGAAGAACGAGAGCCTTTCATCCGCACCCCACCGGCCGCCGCCTGCCGCTCGCTATTCTTATCCCTCCTGATCAAGGCGAAGCGTTTCCTCCTCCTGCCATTGAAGCCCGGAGCCCCGACATGGCTGGGGCAGCGCGGGGAACCCCACGCTGCGGGGCACGACCCCGCCGGGATGGCTTTGGAGCTCAGAGAGCGCCTGGTGGGGTTTGGGGATTGATGTGGGATGCAGGTGCAGCTCCGGCGATTCCCGCCCGCCGAGGAAGGTCAGCCTTGGTTTGCGCTTGATGTGGGGAATGCCGGAGCTCAGGCGGCCGTGGAGGGATGGTTTGTGCTCCTGTTGGTGCCACGTGGAGGTTGTTCCTCAGGGAAGAGGAGGAAATTTCCCTCCCCTTCCTCTGCGAGGGAAATCTGGCCATTGGGGTTTAAAAATTCCCTCGTGCTTTGATTCTCGGGCTCTTGTTTTCTGCTTGGGTAACTTTGCCCCCAGCTCTAGTTCTTGTGAGGAAGAGAAGATCCATGAGTTATGATGCCAAACAGCCGCTCAGGGTTATGCCCTGCTGCCCTGGAAGAGGATGGGAGTTGCTTCTAGCACCAGCCATGGTGGCATTTCCTTGGTGGTGATTTGCCCCAATCGAGCTCAGAGACACTTCAGAGACCAAGTCAGAGAAGTGGCTATTTGCTTTATTCGGTGCAGTGGATGTGTGGGAATTGTTTCCACCAAACACACATACCTCAGTACCCCCAAAGACACAGAGTTATAGGTAAAATCATGAATATTCATTACATTCTTCAGGATAGGAGTGGTTATACAAATTACTTCTCATAAGTTATTAATATTATTAGCGATTTTTTGTGCTCAATGGCAAAAGGATTCCTTTTGCCCCCTTTTATCTTGATAAGAGTAAGGGAATCCACAAGGCCAGAAGTGATGGGTGCCATGCTGGTGGAAGGGCTAAAAGCTCAAAGAAACAAGAATGGTTGAAGTGCAAATAGATTTGGGTTTTCTATTTGACTACTACTTTCTCAGTGGCAAGGAAAAACACCTCTCCAAGAGCCTGTGTCTCCATGGCTGAGGCCAGATGGTGTAACATGAGTTCAGCCAGTGCTTGAAGAGGTTAACCAGACCCATCTCTGCTAAACTGAAGCCAAATCAGCAGAGCTATCCCAGGTACCAGGAGTCTCTTGAACAGGACAATCACACTGCCCTGGTGATGCTCACAGCTCTCCTCTGCTACAGGAAAACTTCCCTTGTGCAGCAGATGGGTGTTGCTGATGCTTCCAGGCTGCCTTTGCCTCTCCCTGGTTCTTAAAGCTGCTCCAGGAATTAACCAAATTCAAAGTTCCTGGAGGTGCTGGAAGAATACACCAGGGAGCACCAGGCAGGTCTCCAAAAGGCAGAGACCTCAGAGCAGAGCCAAGCCAGGACTGCAGCCCCCAGAATCTCCAGGCTGGGCTGGAGAGACTCCCCAAACTCAACCTTCTCCTCCACCATGTCAAGCTCCCACCTCTCCCCCAGCCTGTCTGGAAACAGAGGCCTCTGAGCACGTTCTCTGTGTCAACAGAGCTGCAGGAAATCAGCTCCATTACCTTGAAGGATCAGGAGCTCTTCCCAGATGGCAGGGATCCTGCAGAGAAATAAAAGTCCTGTGAAAATTCACCCTTTTTGAGGAACTCACCACCACCCCCAAGCCTGATGAGGACTCGTGCTGATGGATGAAGCCTCGTGTTCCAGGAGCCAGGGCTGCTCTCTCCCAGGCTCCAGGGTCACATGTCCTCAATCTTCTTGGAGTTAAGGATTTTTGGAGTGTGGCACTGGGGTGCCTCAGCATCCTGGGCAGATGTTGAGGTGGAACAGCCCCACGGCGAGGAGAGCAGCTCATTCCCACACCTCCTTGCACCGGGCTGCTTGCCGCAGGACCATGCCTGACTGCAATCAATGTAACCTTTTAAAATTAATCTACTTTCTCTCCTCTTTTGCACACAAATACAGTTGCTGAAATTCCTCCATTTCCATGACATTTGGGAAAAAATTGTGCCTCAGTGGAATGCTTTCTTTACACTATAGACATTATTACTTTAAGGGGAAATTAAAGTAAAGGTGGTGGGTTTTTTTCCTTTTTTTCAGCTGTGATATTGGAAAATAAAGGTTCTTTCTCCCCCTGCACTGCTGTAAGTTCAAGCGACAGCCAAGCGGAACGAGCAGAGCAGCCAGGACAGCCAGGGTGTGCTCCCAGAGCTCCCAGAGCTCCTGCTCAGAAACCAGGGGGAAAATCCCTGCTCAGAGTTCATGGCCAAAGGTTGAACACCGGAGAGCCAGGGCAGCAACCCCAGCACGAGCACAGGGAGCTCCTGCCTCCTGCTCTTGCAGCTGATTTCTCAGGATAAGAGGGAAATTTGGAGCTGTGGCCAGCGGGCTCTCAATCTCCTGCCACAGGACAGGGGATCCCAACCCCTGCTGCCGGCTGATGGATTGGGAAGGAAAGGCTGACAGCCCCAGTTTACACATCGCTCTGCTTTTTGGACTTAAAACACAAAATGCAGGCCTTCTTCTGCTTCTCTGTTTTCTGAAAGCAAAGCCCAGTCCCTCCTCGCCCCCTCTGGCCCTGGAGGGTGAGGTGGGGATGAGGAGTTGTGCCCTGAGTGCTGCAGGAATGGAGCTGGATTGGGATGCAAAGGGACACCTTCATTCCCATGGGCACATCTGTGAAACAAACAGCTGAGTGGACAAGGGAGGAAGGTCTTCATCCATGGAAAGGATGGGAGATGCTTCCTCTGTTGGAGATTAACAAAAACACCCATCAAAGTGGATCTGTTATGCTCCAGGACAGCAGCCAGACCTCCAGCTGCCCCAGGGAGAGAAGGAAAAGGGTTTAAACAGCTAATTCAGGCTTTGTGTTCCCCTCAAGCTCTCTGAGGAGAAAGGGATGTCCTCACTGCTCACCCTCCGTCCAGAAATTCCCACACTGCTCTGTCCCTGCCTGGAACAGCCCCATTCCCACGGAGCCACCTCTGCCAGACCAACCAGGGACACTGCTATCCCTGGAAAACACTTTCTGTGCACATCCCCCTTATTTCTGGGCATCTAAGGACACAGATGTTGGGGCAGAGGACATGGGCAGGGCAGCAGGACCACCATGGGCTTCAGAGGAGGATGGAAAGGGCAGGACAGGGCAGGACAGCAGCGCCCAGCCAGGCATGGTGAGGAGTTTCCAGGGTCACACGATGTCCCCAAGCCCCTGGCATGCACAGGATGGTGCCACTGCCCACACAGCCCTCCAGCCACCTCTCAGTCCCGATTTGGAAGATGGAGCTGGGAACAAACCCAGCATCCTGCTCTTCTTTCCCAGGCTATTTTTATCCTGCTCCCAGTGACAGATCGAGGGCTTCAAAACCCAGCGCCGTGAACTCTCTCCTGCTTCCCCGCCATGGAAATTACTGCGCGGTGGTTCAAAATGGGAGAGCAATTTGCAAAACAAATAAGTCTCTCCGATTAGCTAACGAGCGTCGGGCTGACCTTACAGGGACCCCTTCATTAGGAGACACTGAGCACCGATTAACTGCTCTGGGATGGAGGGAGCCACTTCAGACCGGTTTAATGAATTAAATATATGCTCCTATTTGGCTCTTAATGTTAAAAAAAAATGTTAAGTACAGTAATTGTCACATTCCCGAAGTCAGTCATCGCTCTACCTCGCAGTTCACCGAGAATTTTCCCCTTCCCAGCACCAAAGTTTAATTTGTTAATGTGCTGCCGGTGTCACGGTGTTTCCCTCCATTAACACCAACCCATCAAAGTGTTCTGCTCAGGGAGCTCGGGAGTGCTGTCCTCCAGGTCTCCTCCTGCTCTCCAGGAATATTCCTCCAGGGTTGCTCCAGGCTCTGTCCTGGCCATCAGCTCCTTCTGGGGCTGGATCTTGTCCTCTCCTGTTTCTCCTTGTCACACAGGACAAGGGAAAACATCCTCAAGCTGCACCAGGGGAGGTTCAGGTTGGACATCAGCAGGAATTTCTCCATGGAAAGGCTGGTCAGGCACTGGAAGTGCCCAGGGAGGTTTGGAATCCCCATCCCTGGAGGTGTCCAAGGAATTCCTGGATGTGGCTCTCAGTGTTCTGGGCTGGGGACAAGATGAGTATGCTGGGGAGCAGAAAGGCCTTGCAGAGTCAGGGTCTTGCTGCCCTTGTGAAATCCTTGCTCACTTCTGGGACTTTGGCTAACTAGAAAAGCATTCTGGGAATGACTCAGCTAAACCAGAGGTGAAAAACAAAATTATATAATTGTAAAACAATGATTAGAACCAATCAGTGCTCACAGTGGGGCTGTGGTTGGTCACACCTGATGCTGTTCCTGTCTGCTCTGTGGTGTTGGTTAAACACATTTGTTGTGCCTCACAAGGATGGAAACTCAGAACAAACTAACAGTTTAAGAACCCTGGATTTTTACAATAAAGTGTGTTTGCCACACCATGGTAGAATCCCTGTGTGCTCTTAAAAAACACCACAGGGCACAGCTTGGACTCAATGGTCTTGGAGAGCTTTTCCAACCGGAATCACTCTGCTGGGAAAAAGAGACAGAAAGGGAAAAACCAATGACAAGGGAAGAGTGGAGGAATCAAATACCTATTTGTCCTGGCCAGGGGCTGTCCTGAAGCTCTGCCCCCAGGCCTGTAAACTCACACCTTTGGTTGATGTGCCTCTGACTGGTGTGTAATTTAATTACCGCACGCTTAGAAGATTAAATCCACGATTAAAAGAATTTATATGGATTAGCGCAGGATGATTTTAAATCACTGCCAGCTCGTGGCAAAGCAAATGTGCAACCTGCAGCAAGAGCAGCGGTGCTGGGAAGGGCTGGGAGGACACCCTGGCTCTGCTCCATGTGCTGGGAGAGCTGGATTTGGGGTCAGCAGGGAGACCCCAGACCCTTCCCAGCAGAGGTGGCTCCATGCTGGACATGGGGACATGAGGGATTCATCTCCCCAGCATGCTCCTCTCCTGATCCATCACACCCATATCTGCTCAAAAAACCCTCATCTCTTAATCCCCAAATGTAAATTTTAGTCCTTTTTTAAAGCCGATCTGTTACTTTTCTTAAGTCGTTTATTAGATGTGGCTTTATGGGGGAAAGGAAGAAGCCTGATGGGAGGAAAATAAAGCATGCAAACTGGGAAGATTTACGAAATCAACTGGTTTAAATCGAATTCCCAGGCCTCCAGCTAAAGCTATGCCCCAGAAAGCTTTATTGTTTCCCTCTCTGGGGCGAGAGGGAGAATGTGAAATTCATTTCTCTGTGCTGGGTGGGGAAGGGAGGATCTCAGGCAGCTTTTTCACCAAATCATCTCCCAAACAGCCATTTGCAAATCCTCATCCCTTTACCCTCACCTGGCTGTGGTCATCACCCCAAACTGGGCAGGGGTGGAGACTGAGTGGGTCCAGGGTTAAACCAGGATCTCTGGCACGATCCTGGAGCAGTGCCCAGCGTGGCCACCACCCTCTCTCTGCTCCCAGGAGCACAGGCACGCGACTCAGGCACGTCCCTGACAGTGGGACATGGTTGGTGACGCTGGCCAAGAACACTCAGGCAGCCATCTGCTACCAGCACGGCCAGGCAGGGACACAGAGAGCCCTTCCCAGCTTCCACTGATGCCTTAAAAGCTGGTAAAATATGAGGCAGACATGGCAGTATAGGGAAAAAGGGTGTTACCTTGGTTTTAATAGGATCCTAGGTGCTCAACTCGTCAAAGGTGGGAAACATGCTGAGAAGCTCACTGTGTACAACGTGTATGCAAATGTATGGACTTCACAAATTAGCATATCTACCTAAGATTTCCCAATAAGAAACTTAACGAATGAAGCAATTGTCCCCCTGTTCTAATTATTCCCCTCCTATGAGACTACAGCCTAGTTTACAAAAATATGTTCCAGAGAGGAGGCTCCATCCAAGATTGGAGCCTCTAGTTTTGAGGTATTATGAATATTTGGTCTTCCCCCCTGCAAACCCCCCAAACTAAGCTAAATATCACACTACAAGAGTTATAAACACGTGGGGTTGAGGAAAAAAGAGTGTTTGTGAAGGGTGCAAGGAGAGGGAAAGGGTATAAAAATGTATAAAAAGGGTATAAAAAGAAAAGACAAAAAATCATCAGGCATCACCATCCTGCAGGGATGGGATGAATTCGCCTTTTCCCCACTCAGGATGGCAGCACAAAGCTGGGTCCCTGTGCAATCTGTTTGATTTGAAATATTGGTGAAGAGATTAGAAACAGTGCTCATGATTTCGTGATGCATATGGTAATTAAAGTGTTACATTGCAATTATGATGTAATTAAACTGTGGGATGCTCTTCAAGATGCAATTGCCACTCATTTGCATAACTGACGGATTTGCTTATTAGCACTCTTTTAATATATGTATTAAAAAGAGCATCAAGAGCGTTGGCTACGGAAGCAGCATTCCATCTTCCTCCAGCAAGCTGCAGGGCTTGGGCTGCTGCTTCCCAGCTCCCACTGCTGCTGCTGCATTCCCTGTCTCTCCAAAAGGATTTGGGAGTGGCTCTGCTGACCTACAGCCCCCAAATTCCAGCCCCAGCTGGAGCAGACACACCTGCAGGCGCATCTAGTTTCTCACTGGTTCCCCCCCAAGCAGCCTCTTGGTCTCTTCCCTCATAAAACTCTCCCATGCTCCATATCTGCCAAATATCCATGTTGCTCTTATTGCTGAGGTTTTCCCCTTTTCCAGCCTCCCCAAGCCAGTTCTGTTATTCACCCTTTCAGGGATGCTCTTTGTGGGTTCCCTGCTTGGAAAGCCACCAAACCTGGCCTTTCCAAGAAATTCCTAGGAGCAATTCCAAGAAATTCCTGCAAATCCCTACAGCTGCTGCACCCACCAACTGTGCTCATCTGGCACAGAACACCATGGAAAGGCACCTGGTCTGTGCCACAGTCACCCTCACTCATCAGGACTTTTCTGGAGCTGTAGAAACCTGTGGGTATTGAACAAAACCCCACCTTAAAAATCAGAATAATTTTCTGCCTTTTAAACTCATCGGAACTTCCTCTGAGGAGCTGAAGTAAAACTGCTCTCAGCACTGGAATGTTCATAACCTTGTGCTGATCCCACGGGTGGGAGTGGGAGCAACACAAGGCAGCAATGTGGGAACACACTGGGGCAGGCAGGGAGAGAAAATCTTCACTGAAAGCCAAATCCTGCTTGTGGACTTTGCTTTAATTCCACGCCTTAAAGCATCCCAGACTTCTGGTAATGCCTCAATCTGCCTCACCGAAGAGCACGCAAGGAAAGGGCAAAAGGACTTCTCAAATGGTTCCTTTTTGCTGTTTTTAACCTGCGCTGGGGAACATGGGATTCCTGAAAAACGTGATGTCTGGTATTCTGCAGGAACGGATCGATCAGGGAAAGAGTGGTGCTGCTTGGAGAGGATGATGGGTTGGGCTCTGTGGAGTTTTCCATCCCCTGCCTGGTGAGATCCCAGAGAATATGCCCAGGTTTAATGCTCCACAGGCAGGACATGGAGCAATCCCACCATCCAATCTGAGAGCTCCTGAGTGAGGTTTTCCCCCCCCAAACTGTGCCACGACGTGTTTGGGAGGTGACAGGTGATGGAGGTCTCCATCAGTGAGCTCGAGCAGCTCATAAATCGCCAGCCCCCTGTGAGCCACCATCTCCGAGCGAAAAACATTTACAGTCATTTAGAGGAAAAGCTTTTCCCCTTCTCTCCGAGCTACAACAGATCTATGATAGGGCTTTTCAAACTCCAGCATCCCCCTGGCAGCCTGCGTTAGGCCTGGAGGTGGAAATGAATGATTCCTCAGCAGATTAAAAGATCTGTGTGACAGCCGAGCAGTGCTGAGCACAAGCTGGGTTGGAGCCTGGAGGGCACCCTTGGGGCTCCCTGCCCCTGGCAGAGCCACCTGGGACCTCTCTATCACCAAGCTGGCCCCCAAAATGAGCCCTGAGCAGCCTCCAGCACCCTCCCCTTGCCACTTATTTTGGTTTAGTTGGGAAGCTGTAGCCGCCTGCTAATTAAAATTGATGTCGCGTTCGCCAGAGCCCGATTCCGCATCGAGCTCCTGTTGCTTCCTTCTCCACGAGAGCAGGTCTGCCATATTTAGCCAACTTTTAAACTCATTAGCAGAAGCAGATGCTCGGATCCGCAGTCCCTAATGACTGTAAATGAGAGTATTAGTTTATTGACTGATGGCCTAATTGTTGCCACCACGACCACGAGCGACAGCTCCGAGCCCAGGCGCTGTCTCTGTGCTGAAGGACACCCAGCCCGGGGGGAGAGGGACAGAGGGACAGTGCTGCTGGGGCTGGAGCCAGGAGAGAGGGACCAGCAGCCCCACGATGTGACCCCCGTGCAGCTCTCCAAATGAGTCGAGCCGGTGAACAGCCAGGCTAAAGTTAATTAAATTACACTGCCCCCACCAGAGGTCAGAGCCTCGGAGAGTGTTGATGTGTGACCTTTGTCAGGGTGAGGTGACTTCCCCGTGCTCTCTGCATGGTAATGAAGAGCCTGTTGGGGCCTCGAGCAGCAGCATGTGTCATCCCTCCTTCCCTCCTCCTCCACGGAAGTGGAAAGGAATGGGAAGAGGGGAAAATCAGAGTTTGGTCCCTCTGGTGTCCTGCAGTGCCTGCTGACCACTCCCTGCTCCTGCCCTGACCCCTGAGGGACAATCCAGAGCCATTCCCTGTGGCTCTGCTTTCATTAAAATATCTCCAACCTGCCCTGACCCAGAGGGGCACAAACACCCCCAAAATGAAGAGGTACAACCTTTGTCCCTGAATGTCCCATGGAGCAGGGATGGACCTGAGCCAACATCACTGCCTGGGGATGCTGTTGGGAGGACAAAATGCATTGCAGCCTGATTTTTTGGCCTCTATTTTATTGGAAATGAGACCAAGAGGTGCCACACAGGGCCTGTGGGAGTTGCTGCATCACAGACCTGAACCCCCAAAAGCTGACACAGAATTGTGCCTCCCCAGCTGACTTTGGGGAAGAGAAATAACCATGGAGAAAGTTGTGTCTGCCTTAAGGGATTGGAGGATGTTTCCCCAACACCTAGAAATCAACAGAAAAAAACCCCAGATTTGCAAGAGGATTTAAGAGTTGCCTGGATACCAGATAATGTAACTACCCAAAAAGTAATTATAAAAGCAAGAAATCTGTCTCGGCTAAGCAGGTGGATGGGAAATTGGAAATCCATTTGTGAGAGACTTTCTGCTTTCTAACAAGGCAGGTTAACAGCTCAGCCCTGTTCCCTCCTGCTCCTGATGCTCCTGATGCCCTGGAGGAGAATGGAGTGGTGGCTCTGGCACTGCCAGCACCGAGGTGTTCACTGCTGAGCTGCCATCCCCTCCAGATGGCTGCCAGACGCCTGTCCCCCGGGTCCCCAGGTGCTGGCACAGGCTCTGCTCTGCCCTGGCAGCCTCTCAGCTCCTGCTTTCAGGCCAGGGATGAAGTTTGAGCTTCCCAAAAAACCCGCACGGTGCTGGGGAGCTGCAGCCCTCAACCCCCCTGGCCATGCTGATGGAGCCAGCTGGGCACTGACACCACTAAAACAACCCCCTGCCGATAAGAAACCAACTTTGAAACCACCTCTGGCTTTTTCTCCTCTCTGGAAAAGGCTGAGAAAGAGTAATAAAAACAAAAAAAAAAACCTCTATAATCCCCAAATCCAAATTTCTTTGCACAGGCTCTCGTTCAGCCCAGTGGTGCATCACAAGGACTTGTAATTATGAGTGTAGAAACCTTTTGCTGCTGGAACTGTTTCTGTGTGGCCTGGGAGGAGATGGGTTGTGCTGGAAGCAAGAGAGATTTTGCTGGAGCATGAAAAGCAAAGCCATTTAGTTTAGGTAACATCTCTGGAGCTCCAGGGGTCAACAACGAGAACTCCAGGAAAATAGTTTTCAGGGCAGGACGGTCTGCAGACAAGAGAGGGAAAAAAAGACCGAGAAAATGCATTTATTAGATGTCCAATTTACCCTCTCCCTGGCTGTCTGCTCCTTTTCAGCCACAAAATAGGGAGAGTGGAGAAAAAGGAGCTGTGGCACTGCTGCTGGAGTCACGGAGCAGGCAGGGAATGGGAGCACTGTGGTGGCAGGGAAAATAGAGCCAAGGGAATGAGATAGCAACAGTGGGTTTGAGCTGCAAGAGGCTGCAAGAGGAGGGGGGGAGAGCTGAAATCAGCAGGAAAATCCTGCTGGCAGCAAGGCCCTGGCTTGATGAATTTATCCCAGCAGGGTGGTCATGGCCCTGAGGCTGCTGGACAGCTGGACAGTTGGGTGGGATTGTTGGAGTGTCTGTGCAGAGCCTGGAGCTGTGCTGGGTGACCATTTTTGGGTCTCTCCCAGGGGATATTCCATGATTCTGTGGTCTGTTCTGCTCCATCCACACACAACTCCTTCCCCCTCTCACTCAAGAAACTCCTGTTCAGGATCTCTCCCTCGCAGGCAACATTCCTCTCCACAACCAGCCTCCCAACTTGGCATTTCTGTGTTTTCTGACGAGCTAAAGGGCGGGCTGGAGCTCTCCCTGTGTAAATCAGCTCATTAATGCTGTGTACGGAGGGCTCTGGTGCTGTGCTGCAAACAGAACACAGGCAGGGAACAAAGGCAGGCGCAGCTGAAATATCCCTCACCGTGGAATTGTGAGGTGGGGCTGCCTGAGATATCAAGGAGGATGGCAGGGAGGTGGCAGGTGTAGGACTGATCCTACAGCAAGAGGTGACCTTGGCCCAGAAGATTTCTTCTTCTTCTTCTTTGTTTTTTTTCCAGTTCCACCTCTCAGCAGCTGCGGGACAACCATTGTGTTTTTCAAAGGTGAGTTCCGGGCTCCGAAGAAAGGAATTGCTGAACGTTTATCACAACTTTGCCTGGGGGGATGTGAAAAATACAAGAGGAAATCTCCCCCTCTCTGCCTCCCACTGCACCCTACCCTGAATTCGGCAGGAAAAGTCATTTGAGTGATCTTAGCAGAATCAGAACAAGCATTTACTGCTCTTTAAGGACCCATAAACCACTTCAGTATTTCGCTGGTTTATATCTGACTATCTTCTCCATTAAGCCATTTAAATTAAAACATTTATAATTAATTGAACAAATCATTTCCTCTCCCCCCCTCCCTGCACTTTTGGGGATTGGAGCACGTAAGGCTTCAGTAAATTTTGATCTCCTAAGCACCATTTCCATGAGTGGGTTGGGATTCCTGTGGGGTGGGGAAGCAGGGGCAGGCAGAGAGTGGTTTTAACTGGAAAATCAATTGATACGAAAGACAAATTAACACTTTTTTCTTTTTCAAAAGGGGAAATGAAAAAGGCCCTGGGAGCCTGCCTGACAGCTGCCAAGGAATTCCATAATGGAGAGGAGCAGAAGAGCTCTGGCAGGGTGGGTCAATGCCCTTGTGCTGGCTGGGAGTGGAGAGCAATGTCCAGGCAAGCAGAATCCAGGAAGGACAGCACTGACCCAAGATCCACCATGCAAGGACTTCTCTGTGTGGGTGACACTTGGGGTCACCCCAGTGGGGCTCAGGAGGCACCCCTGAGCACCCCAGGAATGGCCACCCTGGGCTGGAGGCGATGGAGCTCTGGGAGATCCGCAGAAAATACAGTTTATTTTGATGCCCTGGAAATGCCTTTGTCAGCAGATCTATTCTTTCATTGTGAAAAAGCCTATTAGCTTCTGCTTTCTACTTCTGTGGGAATTTATTCCTCCATCAGATCTCCAATATAAAAGTGCTTCCCTCTCGGAGATTGATACTGTGGGTATGAAAAGCTCGGCGCGCTCCGGGCCAGGCAGTCCCTTCCCTCAGGAGGGATGAAGGATGGCTTTGAGAGCAAAGCACTGCACAGCTCCACCAGATAAAATCTCAATTCCAAGGGCTGCTGTGACATCCTGGTGACCTTGGGCTGTCCCTGAGGTAGCAGTGCCTAGCAGGATGTACCGAGGCAGGAGAGCAGGCCGATGCTGAAACCTCACCCCACACTTGTCCCACACAGACCCCACAAAGGGAACATCCTGCTGCTGGGGAGGATTTACAGCCTCCCAGAAGAGGAGTAGGGACTAATCTGGGGGTCATATTCTCGGCTGTGTGGGGTTGGAGGGGAAGGGGACAGAGGACAGGAGGCTGTGCCCAGCTGAGCTCCGAGCAGAGCTGCACAGAGCTGATGTGGAGCTGTGATTTCAAAGCAGAATCAGCCCCTTCCCTGAGCTCAGCCAGCTGATCGGGGGGTAATGTCACTCTGTTTGATAGATTTGGTCCCTTTGTTTGCAGCCCAAGGAGCACCAATGTGTGCAACACGCCCTGAAGTCCCCACACATCCCCCTGGACACGCTGGGTGCCTGGGGCTGCTCCCCTGGCAGGAGCAGGAACTGCTCAACCTCCTTAGAAATGTGCTCAACCAGCTGTGGGATCCTCCTGGTGCATGGAGAGGAACGAGTCCCAGACTGCGGCCCGGTGGAGGGGGTGACACCTTCCTCCAAAGGGCTTTGGTGTCCCCACGGCAGGCAGTGCTGGCACAGCACCCCACACCAGGCTGGGGTCACACCCTGGTCACCCCCACATCCTGCTCTGGGTGCCACACTGCTCCTGTCCCTGCCCACCCAGCCCTCTGCTGCCACTGCTCCTCTCCAAGGTGCTGGTGTGGACACCAAGCCCTTCATTCTGTCCCCAGTGGAAATTCCCACTCCTCCAGCTCCCCTCACTGCCCAGCTCCAGCTCCCACCCTCCAGAGCAGAGGCCTCGCTCAGAAGGAGCCAGGGCCAGATTAAAATAATAAATAAAAATAATAATAATCATCTGCCGGGGCCACTCCAGGCCCTCATTTCCATGGCAACTGCCTGCTGGCAGCGATGCTGCCTCGCTGATGGGAAATATTTTCTTGGGACGGACGTGAGTTCCTCCAACACAACCCCAGCGTGGAGTGTCACTGCTTGGGAAGGAGCAGCAGGCAGGGAGAGGGTGACACAGACAGGGTGACAGAGATAGGGTGACACACACAGGGTGACACACACAGGGTGACAAGATCCAGCCCTGCCTGCTCGTCCATCTGTCCTGGGGAGGGACACAACCACCAACACCACACCAGTGACAGCCCTGACACCCACGAGTGACACTTCCTGGCAGAGAGGCTTCCTTGAGGCCAAGTGACAGAACAAATTCTCACCAGCACAGAGCCATCATGTTGCTTTTAATTATCAGGAAAGGTCCCAGAGCATTGCAGGCTGTTTAACTCGGGCTGATGGATCTTGTTTGTCAGAACTCCTTGGTTTTTTTTTTTTTTCCCTGTCCTGGATGTTTTTTTTTCCAAACAACCCTGCTGGAGATCCAAGCCCTGCAGGGGCAGAGGAGTGGGAGAGCCAATCCTGCACATCCCACCTGTGCTGCTCTGGGTGGCTCTGGGGTGGGGAACATGACAAAAACATGAAGTGGGAACTTCTCCTGGCTCTGCCTGCATGAAACACGGGGTTCACATGAAACAAAAATAAAAATTTGACTCATTTTTTAACTCCAATCTGGCCAGGCTGAGAGTGCTCCTCCAAACTGTGGTGCCCTGGAGAAAAGGGTCAGGTCACTGCTGCCTCCTGCTTTATCCACCCACAGTCAATTTAATATGCTCCAGCATCATGCCAGGCACTCTCAATTCATCACCAAAATACCTTGCAGAGGGTTAATGCCAGTTTCCTCCCTTAATCACTGCTGATGAAATGAGGTGACAGTCAGCCTCGAAGGAGGGGGACATATTTGTCAGGAGGGCTTTTGCTGTTGCTGCTGTTTGCTCTCCTTTTGGCAGAAGTTTGGAGCTCGACTGAGACAAAGCAGATTTGGATGTGGAGGGGACAGGGACAGATTTCTGACCCTCCTCCTGCCCACAGCTCTGGCCAAGCCAGGGGAATAACTCTGTCCTCAGTCCCTTGAGCTGTACCAGAGTCACACTCCACTGCAGGGCACTCTGTCCCAAAAAGAAAGCCAAGCACGTTTCCTCAGAGTTGAGGCAAGAAAAGTGATGTAGAGATGCAAAGAAATTCCCCAAAAACACCAGTCCTGGGAAAACCTGGCTGCTGGGGCATCTGCTGCCTGTTGGGATCGTGCTCCTCCAAGGAGATGGGGACCATGGTCACATCATGGCAGGAGGATCGTTGCCAGGGGGTTTGGGGCTCAGGACTCAATCCTCAGAGGGTGTCACTCCTTTTGTTGGGGTTATTAGGACAGAGGCTCCTTCCCCAGCTCACCTCTGTCCTAATAACCCCCAAACCCATGGACATCACCCCAAATCCCAACCCCAGGATGGTTTCTGCTCCCCACAAGGGCTGAATGTGAGCTCCAGCCCACATTCACCCCTTCCCTGTGGCAGAAGGTGGGTGCCTGACAGCCCTGCTTATAAATCATATTTTGCCCAGATTTAGAGGAGAAAGGAGCTATTATGAGAAATAGATCAGAAGTGACACAGCTCATTATGGCGAGGTGAGTCCGAGCTGCAGACAAGGGCAAAGTTAATAGAAAACGTATCCAATCCACAATGGTAACTTTAATTGTTAGCACTAATGAAGCCTATTTAGGATGGATTATGTATCTGGCACTTCAGATGCAGCCCTCAATTCATCTTCCCCGTCACATGTCTCATCGCATCAGATCCAGAGGCAGAAGGAGAGATTTTCCCCTTCTGCTGAGCAGCTGGGGTTGAAAAGCAAATTCCGTGTCATCCATCAGCTCAGAGGCCCAGCTGGCCAGGGCAGGGACTTGTGGGGACACTCACAGGGGTGATTCTCCTCCCCAGCATGGCCAGGAGCTGCCAAAGGACCAGGAGATACAACATCAGTGTCACAGGACCTGCTCGAGGGCAGCCACCTCTATTGTCACCTCCTCGACACCATTTCCAGGCACAGCAGCCCCCGAGGTGGCTGCTCAGCTTCCCAGAGGTGGCAGGAGGCTGTGACTCTGCCCTGGAACAACCCCCTCCTCCCCAGCCTCCTCCCAGCCAGTTTGCCAGGCACACTTCTGGAATTAAGGACAAATTGTAATTACTTTTCTCGGTAACAAAACCTTTGGAGGAAAGGGCTGGTGATAGATTTCAGGCTTTATCGGAGCTGACAAAGAGCATTACTCACACTGCACGAGAACTGGCACCTCGTCAGACAGGGAGGTCTGTGGTGACCATCCCGGGGGCACCAACAGACACCACAAGGTTTTTTTTTCCTAAATATGGGAATTAAGCACGTTGTCTTGTCGAGTTGCCTGGGCCGTGCTGAGCGCTGAGCCCCTGTTTGCCAGACTCTCATTGGAAAGGTCACTGCAACCCAAATGTTGGAGAGAGGAGAGCTGAAAAGCAGGAAAGCACCAGGATTTTGGTGTTGGACTCAGATATCGCCAATCCAAGCCCAGCCAGAGGAGCTGGGTGAGGGATTTCCACAGAGACTCCCAGGAACCAGCAGCAAGATCCTCCAGGATGTGACCAATGTCACTATAAGCTGTCCAAAGGGTGACAGCAGCCTCCCCAGGTCCCTCCTCAATCTGCACCATCCCATCAAGTCCCACCAGCTCTCTCCTATTTAGTCTCGATTTAGCTCCATCCTGATCACGAGTGTGTCAGGAATCAATCCTTCTGCAGCCTGCCCCGAGCAGGGAGCCATCAGTCACCCCTCAAATGGGATCATTCTCCCTTTTGTCCCCATTTTTCCCTCCCCAGCAGCCTTCTCCATGCACTCAGGATTTCCTGCAAGGCAAACCAGAGGGATTGGTTGTGGTGAGGATGGCTCAGTGTCCAGGTGGGTTGCACAGGACACAGCCTGGCTGGAGCAGTGGCAGCTGGCACTGAAAAATGGGAGCTGGCAGCCCCCAGGGATCCTCATGTCACCCCCATGTCACCCCCATTCCTGGGGAAGGCGCACTGAACTTCCCAAGTTCTGCTGGAAGTTGAGCATCCCGCTGTCCTCCAGCTTTCTTCACCCTGAAAACTTCAATCAGGTGACTAATGGGAACCAGGGAAAGTCTGAGATGGATGGATTTATCTCATCTTCTACCCGTGGTATCCATCAAAACACTGGGTTTTGTGTTTGTGCCCCTTTAAATGAGGCTCCTTGCTTTGCACTGGGGAGGGAAAAGGAGGAAAAAAATCTATTAAAAAGAAAAGGAGGTGGTGGGGGGGGGGGAGAAGGATAATTATGTCCCACGAAAATTAAGGGAAAGAAAAATGATGCAAAACAAAATCACTTCTCGTACAAAAAGCGTATTTTATAACAGACCTTTAAAGCTTTCCATCAAGTGAAACCAACACATTTACTCGAAGCGTTAAAGAGGAACCTTCAATCCATCAGAGAACTTCATTTTTACTCCGTAACGAATTCAGTTGACCTTCGTGTTGCAAAGATACAGTGGTGGAGGCACAGGGGGAGGGGACAGCTCTGAGCCACCCCCTGGTCACAGCAGGTGTGTGTCACCTGGTCCCTTGGTCCCCAGCCAGCCTGGTCCCCTGTCGCTGTTGAGCCGCTAGCAGAGAAAGAAGACTCAGTTCTCCATGTGGCATAAAAGAGAGAATTTTATTATTTAATTCTAACTTATATAGACTTTTCAAAAGGTCACCCAGATTGGTCAGTTTGAAACCTCCCCCTAGGCAGATTGGCCAGGCCTGAACTGTCCAAATCTCGAGACACTGTTTTTAATAACATCCAAACTTTATCTTTGTTTATAAAACACAGGAAGGAGAGAGAAAAGAATTCTCACGGGAAAGGTCTGTGCTAGCCACAGTCCCCTGGGCATGCAGGAGATGCTGTGGGGCTCTGGATTGAGTGACACCATGGATGTGGCACTTGGGGAAGGGGACATCCCTGGGATGCTGCCACTTCTGCGTGCAGCCCTGAGATGAAACCTCTGCTCTCAAAGCAATTAGCACCAGCTAATGGGATCTGGGAAATGGCCTCTCCCTTCCCTCTGATTGAAATCCCACCTCGACCCTTCTGAAGAGCAGCCACTTGCTAACTCACGGAAATCAGAGTTTGTGGCTGGAGATTTCCCCACCCACAAAAGTTTTGGATGTGCTGTGAGGTCACACGGAGGGATTTTTGGGCATGGCTTAGGGGTGGAAGGACCTGTGAGCTTTTTGGGGGGCACAGGTCCATCTCTCCTTCACCAAGAGAGTGTGAGAACAGCCCCTGCCCCAAGCCCCAGGGTAGGTTTTCCATATTTTTCCATGGTTTTCCATGTTTTTCCATGTGTTTCCATATTTTTCTATGTTTTTCCATATTTTTCCATGTTTATTTCCATGTTTTTCCGTGTTTTTCCATGTTTTTTCCATGTTTTTCCATGTTTTTCTGTGTTTTTCCATGGTTTTCCATGCCAGGACCCCAAATCCCTCAGAGACAATGACCATCCCCTGGTCCTGGGGTGCTCCTGGGAGGTCCAGCAGCCCCAACCACCCAAATTCTGCTGCTCCAGTGACCCCCCAGCCCCCTCCCTCAGCCTTTCCTCTCACCTCCTGGCTAAGTATTAACAAAAGAGTGGCTAAAAATACAGAAAAGGCATTTATTTCCGAGGGAAGAATCCCTTGAATTGCACCCCGGCTAATTAACATTTATCCAAAGTGCACTCATCACAAACATACATTAACCTTTGAGGCATCTATGAGAGCAATTGGAAAATACATAATGAGAGCAGAGAGAACCCAGAGCACGAGACCTCCCCTCCCAAAATGCCAGCCTGGCCTCCTCTTGGATGCCTTTTCAAGGAGTTTTTTCTCAATTTTCGGTTCTTCAGTGATTCCAAAACAGGTCCTTGACACCCCTGAGGTTGTCCCTCCCTGCTCAGGGAGAGGGGAATCATCTCTCCTCCCTCTCCTGCTCCTCCTCTGGGGAAGAGGGATAGTTCCTGTGGAAAGCCCAGAGGAAAATGAAGGATTTTTGTGCAAGATTGGAATTAAACCAGCAATCAATATCGCTCCTGAAAGCGGAGAGGAGCAGCCATGGCGCTGAGATGTCCTTAATGATTCCTGTCAAAGTCATTAGCAAAGTTACTTCCTGGCTTTTTTTTTTTAATTTTTTTTTAAATTGGGAATGGTGAGAGAGCCCCAGCATGGTCATGGAAAGACAGAAATATTAAAGACATCTGGGAAGCAGTGGAGCTGGAGAGATAAGATGTGGAGTTGGTCTCTGTGCGCCAGCTGGGCTGGGAGGGGGAAAGGAAAACTTCAGAAAGAAAAATTCTGCATTTCTTGACCCTGCTCACCCCGAGTGGGGAGGAAATGGGTGAGTGGCCACTGCCTTCCCTCACTGAATACGAAATTAATGAGGATCAACACTCACTGCTCAGCCTCCTCTGCCACCAAACTCTGCGTTTTCAAATCTTCTAGTATTCATAGCTTATTAGAGAATTTATATCTTATTATGGCGTTTATATCTTGGACTATTTAGATTTATTTTATATATTTTATAGATATTTTTACGTGTAAGTATGTGTAAATAATATGTAAAACATTGTATTGTTAGATATTATACATCTAACAATAATACAAAATAATGTGTAAACTAGAAATATAAATATATAAATATAACTAGAAATATAAATATATAAATATAGACATACAGATATATAAATAAAATACAATTATAAATACAAAAATATAAATTAAAATACAATTATAAATAGTATATATATTATATTTTTATAATATAGTTATAATAATTTAACAATATCGTTATTTATATATTTATTTATATAATACATATAATTGTACTATATTATTTATATATTATAGTATTATATATTACTATACTATATTATTTATATAATAGTTATGTACAATATATTTACTTAATAATATATTTTTATATAATGCAGTTTATTTATATATTTTATAGCTAGATTTCTCTGTATATACTACAGTATTTAGATTTTATATCCTACAGTATTTAGTCTCTACATATAGTAAATACATTTATTTACACACAAACCCATTACATGTCCCCTTGGGGGGTTCAGGGCTCTTTTGAGGGACACTGCTGGACCCCAAACACCTCAATCTGCTCCCAAACCTGGCATGGGGTTGGGAAGGGAAGGGAAGGGAAGGGAAGGGAAGGGAAGGGAAGGGAAGGGAAGGGAAGGGAAGGGAAGGGAAGGGAAGGGAAGGGAAGGGAAGGGAAGGGAAGGATTCTCTCCCCATCCATCACCCAACCCAGAGCCTTGCTTTGCTCAGCTCTTGGATCCAGTGAGGTGCAAATCCTCAAAATCCCTCCTGATCCAACAAAACCCATTCGAGTGGGGCTGGGAAGGAGCTGGGGCATGGAGCACAAGCCTTCCCACAGCAATACAAACCAGGAGCAGCTCCACTTCCCGGGATTTGAGGAAGCATCCCGCACGTCCCCAGGCTGCTGCCAGAAATCACTGCTAATTCCACGCGGGCTGGGTGACACCGAGGGAAGATTTAGATGTTCTAATTACTCTGTGAGTACCAGGGGTGCTGCTGATGAGGGAGGCAGGCACATGCACATCCACACACACACACCCTCGGAGCCAATTAGGGAAGAAAAACAGCAGCGAGGAGCCTGCAGGCTTCACAAAGATTCATAATGAAGAAAAAAGAGGTCTAAGCTGGAGGTCTGGCTGTAAAATGGTGAGCGCTGACAAGCTGGGAGGGTTCTGATGGTCAGTGGCCAGCAGGAAAGCTGGGCAGGGGAGGATCCAAGCCATCAGCCGAGTGATAAAGCTCGATTTTTAGCTGGTGACAGCCTGGTACACAACATGCTCTGGGTGCTCCACCCAGCAAGGGCCAGCAGCCATCACCTGGTGCTGCTGAGCAGCAAAATCCTGCCTCTCCAGCCCTGGGGTTCTCTGCTCTTCCCGTGTCTTCTCTGTGGCTGATGCCAAAACACCTCCAAAGACACCTCAGCCCGTTGTCACCATCACCCTGACCCCCAGGGCCTGGGACTGCCACCATTTCCAGAGGGGGATTCCTGTGGAAAACCCAGGGCTTCAGCTCCTCACCTGCTCAGACAAACACCTCATTCTCCAGCTCTGGCAACTCAGCTCCTCCTCTGCACAGCTCAGCAGGCAGCGCTGGGAGAGGCTGAGCCACACAAAATGTACCTCCACACCAACTGAGGACCTTGACAGCTCCGTTACAATCCCATTTTAGTGGGATTTTGTGTGGTTCTCCATCCCTGTTTCCCCAAGAGCATCCCCACACCCTGCCAGGATGTTCCCCAGCCAACACCCTGCTGCCCACCGAGCCTGTGAGCACAGCAGAGAAACTGTCTCTGCAGCAGCTCATTGGTACCCCTGCTCAGAGCTCTGAGCTGGAAATCAGCTGGAAAGGCTGATTTCATCACACCCTTCCATCCTGACCAGTGTGAAACCCAGGGATGGGCTCAGCAGGATACAGGTGCCTCTTTTTGTCCCCTCCTTCAGCCCTTGTTGGCAGCCAACCCCTGAAGGGACATGGAATGAAGAATTTAGGGCTGCAAAACCACAGAGGACTTCAGCCCTGGCTGGAAGGGTGGGAATTACCCAGGAAATGCAGCAGCAGAGGTGCCACAGTGCTGTGAGCAGGGAGGGAACTCTGCAAGGGGAGACCCATCAGTGATGGGGAGAGGGTTCTGGTTCTGGTTGGCCAAAAAAATGCAAGCAACAGAATTTTTAAACAGCCCTGGAGATGCAGTGCTGTTATCAATGTTATTACCAATGTTATTTATTGCAGGAAGTGGCATTAATATTACCACACTTATTAATACATAAAGCTGTAGCGTTTTTACTAAACCAGCTACAAAACTCTGCATTGCCATTAATGCTGACATGACTATATTAATAATACATTAGCACTGGTTTGTTTTGTGGCTTCCACTTCCCTGAAACCATTTTTTGCTCTAACTCTTGATCCACTTTGTTCAGTATTTTGGCAAGGAGTGGGTCTAATCAGTAATCACAGAATCACAAAATCATTGAGGTTGGAAAAGACGTCCAAGAGCATTGAGCCCATCCTGTTCCTGATCCCCTCCTTGTCACCAGCCCAGAGCTCTGAGTGTGACATCCAGGAATTCCCTGGACACCTCCAGGGATGGGGAATCCAAACCTCCCTGGGCAGCCCTTCCAGCACAACCCTGCCCATCCCAGCCCTCAGCCCAGGATCCCAAATCCAGGCTGGGCTAATCCCAACTCCAATCCCGACATGGCTCTGGGTGTTTTACCAGGAGAAACTCACAATTTATCCACTCCAGAGCTCAGGGGTTGGGCTTTGATGATCCTTGTGGCTCCCAAATGCACATGTTGCTTCTTGCAAAATTGGGTGGGGATGGAAAATGCAGGGTTGGATGTGCTGAGGGGGACAGACAGACAGACAGACAGACAGACTCCAGGGCAGGCTGGACACAAGGCCTCCACCTCCAGCATCACCTCCTGGGAGCAACGTGCTGCTCCCCTTTTCCTCTGCCAAGAAAATAGCACCTATTTAGGAAGGCCTTTAAAGTTACCAGGCAGCAAACTCGAACCAAGAAGAAAGTGAAATCCTCAGATCTTAAATACAAATGATCAAAAAAACCCTCCCTAAAAAAAAAAAAAAAAAAAAATCCCTGAAAAAAATTAAAAGAAAAAAAATCGAAAAGCACACAGCTGACTTTTAACCTCGGCGCTCTAAAGTCCACGAAGAAACCTGTGTTGCTATTGATTTCCATGGAAAATGCTCTGATACGCTCCGGATGGGCGGCGGGATGAAACATGAGGAGCCAGGCGGGGATCATGACCCCTCAGCCTCCCACGTTCCACCCACACCCCGCCAGAGCCAGCCGCTGGGAGCTGCTCTGAAATTCATTTTGGTCTCAAACAACCCTGGACACAGGGTGCTCCTTGCCGTGGTTTCTTTGAGTCTTGAAGTTTTTTGCAGCTGGAGCTGGGGATGGGCAGAGGAGGAGCTGCTGCTGGAGCTGGCCGAGTGGAGATACTGCAAGTTCCCAAAAAACTCTTCATTTATCTGGCTGGGGAGGAAGTGCTGCCTGAAATGCTGTGTGTTCAAACAGCAAAAACTCCTCTGAGCCTCTGAAGGGCTTTGCACACAACACAGTCTTGTTTTTAATTCAGGGTTTTTTTCTCCTTTGCGGTAAAAAGCATCCTCTATCAATGTTTTTGTAGGATTTTCTTTCCGCAGTGCAGACACATGTTTTCCTCTTTCTTTTTCTCCTCTGGCTGTGCCACTGCCAAGGCTTGGAGCTTTGGGCTGTGTCTTCATGAAGAGTTTAGGGGAGGGAAAAATTCCACTGCTGTAAAACCATCAGGGTTAAAAATTCCATTTTCTTCCCAGCTCTGTCACTGGATAAGAGGAGATTCCAGTCATTGGTGACTTGCAGAAGCTTATGGTGAGAATGGCTAGAGCTGAGAGGGGATCAAAGCCTGGATCTCCAGTGAAAACCACTTTAAATTCTTTCCTTTGGCTCCAGGCACTGGGAATGGCCTGCACTCCTGCACTGAGTGAGCTGAGAATAAAAACTGACCCTCCTTTACTTGACTAAATTAAAGATAATATCCGAAAATGTCAAAACTTGCATCAAAACGAATGGGACTGAGATGCCAAAACAGCTTTGAGTGTGTGGCCCTTCAGGTCTTTATCTTGATTCAATATTCTTGGGAAGTCAGTGTGGAGTGAAGGATGGGTTTTCATCTCGGATTTTGCTGACTAAAAGTCATGGGCTGTAGGTAAATCTCACCTGGTAATATCTTACCCGTCAGAGCCCTTTCAAAACTCTGGCTAGCACCAGCATCCATCAGGGCTGACACATTAATTCAAACAGTCTTATTTTCACATCGTTTAAGGCCTCCTCTCTTCCCACTTTTGTTTTGCAATTGGAAATGTTTTCCAGGCATAACACAACTGCCATCCTCACTCTGCAGCCCCAGAGCCTGCAGGGACTGTTTGCATTCCAGACAGAATCCACCATTTGAAGGGGGTTAGAGTTAATCCCACCCAAAGACGCGTTTTAATGAATAAAAGGAAAAAATAAGGTTTTCTGGCTGAGGCAAAGGGAGCCATGGTGGTGCTGAGGGTTTCTCTGCACCTCATCACATCTGCAGGGGGTAAAGATCAATCCCAGGAGATGGGAGAAGTTTCAGGGTCTGGGTAAAACCTCAGCAGGATTGATGAATCCACGGAGCAGAGATCCCAGCGTGGGTTCAGACAGCAGATCATCCCAGTGCAGAGGGGACTGGGGAGAGGCAGGACCTGCTCAGAACTGGGAGGAGATTTGCTCTGGAGGCACAGGAGGCTGATGCCTTAGGATTTTCAGCTTCTGTATTTTTACAGAAAATTTTTCCCTTTTTATTATATAGATATTTATATTTTTATTGTTTATTATATATTTTATTATAATTTATATTGTATTATAATTTATATAGATAGATTATATATTATACATTTTATTATATATTATACATTTTATTATATATTATACATTTTATTATATATTATATATATATATTATAGATTATTTATATATTTTTATTATATCTGTAGTTTTCATGTGTAGCTCTGGACTCCATATAAAGTGCTAAAACTTCTGTTCCCACCATTTTTAGACAAAACAATTCCTCTAAGCTAGGAATCCAAGGACACTTTGCTGCCTTAGACCAGCACAAAACCCCCAGCCAGGCAGTCTGACCCAGCTGTGACAGGCAGAAAAGTCAAATTGCTGAAAATGAAATCTGGAAGTTCAAAAAAACCCGAGGACACACCAAATGAAAAAATCAGGCATTTATTTTCATAACATTGATTTTTTTCCATCGGTTTAAAAAACGCTCATTTTGAACACTTTCTTCTTCCCATCAGTAAAAAGAAATAAAATCACAGTATATAATAAACATTTCCCTGCTAAAAAAGTTGATTTTGATGCAGCTCCATAGCTCATTTGTTTAGCAGTAACTGCTCCGCTGGATGTTTGGATGAACATTTAGGGATGAAATTTAAGGAAAAATAGTTTACTGAGATTTTTCTTCTCCTGGGTCACATCCAGACTGTATTTAGGGAAGGAGGAGAACCAATTTGCCTTAATGGAAAGTCAGCATTCCCCTTCCAACCAACCCAACCACACTCATCCCCTGGGACTGAACACAACTCAGAGCTGCCCTGGTCACACCAGCTACTAACGACCTCCTGGCCAAAAAGCCTCTGCTCTGCACTAATTATAAAATTAACTCAAACAAGCATAAAATGAAGTCTATGGAGCTGAACTGTTGGACAAACAGGAGGTGGAATTAAGTCCCAGCTGAAGCACTGGGGTTTGCAGCCTGGGAGGTTGGGGTTGTTCAGCCTGGAGAAGGCTTGGGGGGAACTCATTGTGCCCTTCCAGGACCCAAAGGAGACGCAGGAAAGATGGAGAGAGGAGGGATAGGACAAGGGGGAGTGGCTTCAGACTGGAAAAGGGGATATTTGGGTGAGATGTTGGGAAGAAATTCCTCCCTGTGAGGGTGGGGAGGGGTTGGGATGGAATTCCCAGAGAAGCTGTGGCTGTCCCTGGATCCCTGGCTGTGTTCAGGCCAGGCTGGACAGGGCTTGGAGCAGCCTGGGACAGTGGAAGGTGTCCCTGCCATGGCAGGGGTGGATTGAGATGATTTTAAAGGTCCTTTCCAACCCAAACCACTCTGGGACTCTCTGAAGATGAGTTACCTTGTGCTCTCAGGGAAAACTCCCTGGCTGTGACTCAGTTTCTCCTTGGCCACGAGCCGACCTGAGGCACTTCCCAGGGGCTGGAGGCAGTGGAAAGGCACAGCAGAGGTCCCTGTACCTGCAGAAGTGGCTCCTCTCCTGCCCCACTCCCATCCCTGCTCCTGGCAGAGGCCAAACATCACTCCCAACAAACACAGCCCTGCAAACACACACTTGATTAAGGGTTCTTTGCTCCTACATTGTAATTGAATCCAAAGCTTTTTTTTTCTGTCTTTCTTTTTTCTCGTCCTAAGAAGCAGAAAGGAGCTCTTGGATCCACTCCCTTTCTCCTGCCTTTGTGTGATCAATCATGGCAGCATTATTCTGGCCTCAAACGCTTCCAATGAGAGGGGATATCAAAGTGGGGTTTCCTGGGTGAGCTTTTAAACGTCTTGTGGTTTCTCAGCCCATTTTCTTCTCTTTGTGTGGTGCATCTCCCTCCCTCCTCTTCTTTTCTTCACTCCAGGAAGGCTGAGATCTCTTTTTAAGCAAACAAAAAGTGGTTTTTTGTAGGTTTTTTTTCTTCTTCTTCAGTTTGCTGCTACTTCCTCAGTTATTCCTCCTTCTTCTCCCAGGGCCCTGCTCACCTTTCCCAGAAGGGTGAAATTCTGGAGATTTTCGGGGCTCATGAGTTCCTTCCCATGGGCTGTGGATGGCAGTGGGTTGAAGGAAGGGTTGGCACAGACCAAGGTCATCATCTCCTTCCTAATTTTATAATCTCACAGGGGCATCCATGGGCAGAAATTGGGGAAACCAGCTGGGATGCACTGGCAGGAGTTCCCTGGCTCTGTACTGTTGCAGAAGGGCTGGAGATGCCAGGTGAACCCATAAAAACACATCTCTCCTGGTCCTGAATGTCTCCAGAGAGGAGACTCCACATCCTCCCTGGGCAGCCTGTCCAGTGCTCTGAGACCCTCAAGGAAAGAAGTTCTCCCTCAGTTCCCCTCTTGCCTTTTTCAGCCTGGAAATGAAACTTGAGATCATTTTAGTATAGGAGGTAATAGAAAAGTAGATTTTTATTGGAGCTCCAGGGGCAGTTATGGAGGAACATCTACAAAAGGGCTGAATACAGTTTGAGGAAATTAGCAGAATTGATCAAAAGCACCAATTCAGAAGACAAGTGGTGATGCAATTCCCCCCAGGTCAAACCCCTGCTCTGAGCTCCACCCTTGGCTCTAGTTGGACTTGTTGATGACAATTTGTCTTGAAGATTTTGTTCTCAGCCTTGGTTCCCAGGAAGAACCAAGACAGGAGAGGAGCCTTGGGCCCCCCAGGAGCACAAGGAATGTCTTTGGTCTTTCCAGCTGGGGAAAAGGGTAGGGAAAAGTACTGGGAAGGTTACAAATATATTTAAAAAAAAGGCAAAAATCACTCCAGCATCAGCACTGCCACACCCTGTCACCCAGCACAGCAGGGCTGTGACTTCCAACTGCTCCTCTAAAGCAATTAAACACCAATTTCTGAGCCCAGTGTCATCAGCCTCTCACCCTCAGTAACCCCAGCAGCAAATGCAGGTTTAGGGCAGCACTGACAGTCGGGATGATTTATTCTGGCAGTGATCAAATGATCTGAACAATTTGCCAGACAGCCATCATGGGCCCAAATGTGTTTATGATGAGGACCAGGAAGCAAAATTCATTTAGTTAGTTTTTATCAGGATGGGCCTGGGCACCCCAGAGTCATTAAGAGAAGAAAAGTCAGCTCCAAAAAGCCAGAGCTATTTGATTACAACAGGCACCACGAGTGGGCTTCCTCCAGCACAGAAAAAGACTTTCAAAGGGCATAAATCAAAAACTGCCGCAGCGTGAAATTCGACCAAAGCAAGTCAAATGAGGTGTCCAAAGCCCTGGGCAAGAGGGGCTTTCTTTAATAGCTTTGGTGACCTTTAGGGGTGGGCAACCTCTCATGAAATGAGAATTTCTCTGTTTGCATGGCTTCTCTGCAGCTAAGCTGCGTGTGTGAGCTGGGAGAAGGGGAATGAGGGAATGCTGGGGATGGGAATCATGCTTGGAATGAGAACACCCAGAGAGCTGCAGCGCCATGGGCACACAGCAGCTGGAAGGGCTGATGGCCTCAAACCACCCTGCAGGTCCTGTGAGACCTTGGGAAATCAGAGGGAGGGCAGAGGTGGTGGTTGAGGAGGAAGAGGATGGCAGCAGAGGTTAAACCTTTGGAACACCCCATCCCAAAGGCGCCAAGATCCAACTCTGCTCCTGCTGGGAATTGATTCCACACCTCCACCAAAGCCTCGGGGCTCTGCTTTTCCCAGCCTGGACACATCAGACACCACATCACCACGAGCAAAAGCAGCTTTGGTTTCCCATTCCCGGGAACAAAGCCTTGTCAAACAAACCCGCACATCCCGCGGAAGCTCCGGGAGTGCAAAAGCACTTTGCAAATCCACACCTCATCTTCTATTCCATTTAAATGATCTACCATCTTTAGCAGGGCTGAGCCTCTCCAGAGCCTGTATCCAAGGCAAC
Organism: Lichenostomus cassidix; assembly: GCF_008360975.1. NCBI lineage: Eukaryota > Metazoa > Chordata > Aves > Passeriformes > Meliphagidae > Lichenostomus > Lichenostomus cassidix. Next base: position 2,647,924 of record NC_139503.1, on the reverse strand, counting down.
CGGAGCTACCAGGGAAAAAATGGATCCAAGAAGTTATTAAAATCACAATATCCTTTCTGAGCAAGGTGGAGATAATGAGCGTGTTCCGCCGGCTCTGGCACCACGGGTTGGCTCCCAGCTCCTGCTGGGTGCAGCTCCCTGGCTGCTGACCAAACTCCAGCTCGGGGGAGGCATTTCAGGTCCCAAAATCACTGAGCAGCACATCCACACCTCCAAACCTCAGCCCTAACCCAGACAGCCCCAGAATTTATTCACTGCTTGAAGAATTGCTGTCCAGTGTGGGACAGCAGTGCTTCCAAGAGTTAGGAAGGGGTTGGGATTTCAAATTTATGGATATTCTGGGAATTTTACAATGGTGAGGAATCAGTAGGTTGCAAAGAGGAAAATGAAAAACTGCCCTTGTGGCACCCCAAATTCACATGCCATAAATGAGGCTGGGACCCCAGGATTCCTCCTGGCTCCATTCCTTGCCATGTCCTTCCCATTTCCACCCTGAAAGAGCGAGCATGGAACAGCAGCGTTTCTAAGCATCAAGAAGGGGCCTGGATTTCAAATTTACGGATATTCCGCGGATTTCAAGATGCTGAGGAATCAGTAGGTTGCAAAGAGGAAAATGAAAAACTGCCCTTGTGGCACCCCAGATTTGTGTGCCACAGGTGAGGCTGGGACCCCAGAACTGCTCCTGGCTCCATCCCTTGCCATGTCCTTCCCTTTTCCACCCTGCAAGAGCAAGCACGGAATGTGCTGAGCCCAGACCTGGAGGCACTGATGCTCCTGATGTTTCCAATCCCAGAACCACCCCAGCCCGGCGAGGCTTTGCCGGGAGAGGTGAGCGGCCCTGGCTGGCTCTCCGCGGGCTTCATCCCGGCTCCAGGGCTGTGCTGCAGGAATGAATCACCTCGGTGAGCGTTGCCAAGGCTTTTATAAATCCCGGGATTAGGGGAACATGTTAAAGCGCTGGCGCTCCGCGTGCGCCTGGCACAGGGCAGAGCCTCCCGCCGCCAGGCTGAGGCAACGAGCGAGGTGTGATTTGTTTTGATGGCTCAGGACTCCGGAGCCTCTGGTTCCATCCCAGGAACTCCCGTGGGAGTTGGAGGCAAGCTCCCGCTGATTTTACAATGAAGGACAGCTTTGCCTTGAGAGCTCAAAGTCAAAATCTGGGATTATCTCCCCTCCCCGCCTCTCCGGAGCGACGCGCGACGTTAAAGATTTGATTTGCAAAGAGATTGTGCAAACATTTCCCTTTATCCGTCCCTCTGTTTGAGCTCAGAGGTTTTAAAGCAAAATGCTGATCTCTCCTGGGATTTAGACTGAAACCAACAGAGTCAGCTGAGGTTCAGTTCCATAAACTGCATCCATGTTTTCTGGAAAAGGGAGTGGATTCTCCTCAAAATAAGCCCAGGAGCAGCCAGAGAGTGGAGGTGACCACTGGAAGGGCTGTCAGTGCCTGCAGCAGACCCACAGCAAGCCTTAGCGCCGAATTCCCAAGAATAAAGATATTTTTGTGGCTGCTGAATTTGGCCACAAATATTTACAGAGTCGCAGTGACTGGAATCCAAACAGATCCAGGTAATTAATAGGCAATTAATGCCTGGTATTAATGCGCAGGCTGACACCTGAACCACCTCCGAGCCCCATCAAAGCCACTCCTGAAAATCTGCATTTCCTGGCTCCACCGTGGGCACCAGAGCAATTTGTACCAGCACTGCTGCATCTGCACACAGTCTGTCTCGTGTAATTGCAGCAGCAAAACAACTGGAACACTTTATGATATTCCTCAGCTTGCAAAATTCTACCAGGATCGCTTTTAAAATGATGATCAACCAGAATTCACAGCCTCAATCACTGAATCGTTAATTCGCTGGTTTTTAGTGTATTTTTCAAATGAAATGCTCAGCAAAGAGTATTTATTCATCCTTCATTGCTTTCTAGCTGTAAAAATAATCAAATTAAATTCCACTCTCAAATTCAAACAAGACTTTAGAGGCAGAGACAGTCAAAACAAGCGTAGGAGAACGGCACAAATGTTCATGGCATTTGCCCACCCATTCCGGATCAAAACTCCAGGCTTTGATCGCTGGGTTAGTCTGGCAAATGCTGCTGGAATAATAGGAGAAAAAACCGCCTCGTTAGAAAAGTTTGGACCTTTTTCCTTGGTTTTGCCTCGCTCCAAAATCAAAATTTTGGTGGCAGCACTTGTCAGACAATGCGTCAGCAGCTTCCCCGTCACGCCGCAGCACCAAGTACCAGCACAGCCTCTGTTTCTCTGAAAAGATGATCACAGCAATGCCCCAAAGGCCCAAACCTATATTTGTTTGTCTTCCTTTCATCCTCCCTGAGCTAAAATATTTATGAGGTTTCTCTAAACTGCAGGCCTGGAGCATTTAGATCTGCTGGGTTAAACACCCACACACCCGCTCGGAGCTGGGCTTTGGGCTCTGCTGACACTCCAGCCTCTCTGTCTGCTCTGCAATGTGCCTGTGCTTCCCCATCCTGCTTCCTGAGGTCCTTTCCTGATGCCCAGAGCCCTGGGACAGGCTCTGCACTGCTCTGGCACAAGGAGAATCATCCCAGCACCACCCTGGTGGTGCCTTGAGGGCTTGCCTAAAACAGAGGCTAGGCAAAGTTAAGAGAATAAAAAGCAGTTTTATTTATTGAAGGCCTTCAGGTGCATTCAGGGCACTCACAGCCCACCCAGGGCTACACCCAAAATGGACAGCAGGTCATGAGTTTTTCATACTTTATAAGTTTTGTCCATTTGCATATTGAGGTTTAATCCTCCAATTACAGCTTCAGCTAATGAAGTCAATTACTCCAAGTTTGCTGCCCCAGTTAATTCACTGCTGTTTCCATATCTTGGGGCTCTGAGACAGTGAGGTGTCCTTGAGTTTGGAGCTTAGAGAGGAATTGTTTTGTCCAAAAATGAGAGAAGAGCAGCTCAGCACCTGTATGGAGTCCAGAGTTACACACCAAAGAATTACAGGATTACATGGAAAATACAGAAGCTAAAATCCTAAGGCACCACTGGCTGTGTCCTGGGCAGGGAGGTGCAGTGACAGGGGGTAAAGCTGGCAAAGGTGAATACAAAGCTGCTGCCATCAAGGGAATGTTCCAAGAAGCCTCTGGGTCTCTTGTCTCAAGCCTGACTCGATGCTGAGTTTACTGGAAAGTGAAAAAAGGGGAACAAAATGAGGGACACATCCCTTCACTGACCCCACTTTGTCACTGCTGGGGAAACAGGCAGTTTTGGGATGCTCAGCCCTGTGTCAGTGACTAAAATCATTTCCTCTGCCCTCAGACACTGACAGGGCTTGCCAGGAAGCAGGAGGGATCTCCTCTGCAAGGGGCAGGAGGGAGATTTTTGTGCTCCTTTTCTTACAGGGATGCAAATAAGGGAAGCAGCAGCAGCAGCAATCAGGCTGCCGGCCCCAGGACAGCTTCTCTGGAGCTTATTCTCCTCACCGTGGGGGTTTGATGAAGGCAAACTTCCCCAACTCGCTGCAGCACATGCGGAAAGAGCCCGTTTCCAGGGAAACTGGGATTTTTTGCATGTCCACCATGTGGTCAGAGAAAGGTTGTGAAGACAGAGCCTGCCTCCCTACATGGCCGCTGCTGCTTGCCTTCCCTCCTTCCTTCCCAGGCAGGCACGGAGCATTCCCAGCTTTTCTGCAGTTTTTGGGGTGCTTTTTGTAATTTGGAGAAGTAGGAGATGGACAGTTCGTCTCTGCATCACCTGTAAATTTTAGGGGCCACAGCATCCCCCAAAAGAGCAACACCTACAGCCATAAAGAGGCTGAAAGTCCAGGAAGACATGGGTTACTCATTCCCTGTCCTGCCTGGCCAGAGAAAATTGCTCCAAACCTTCAGCCAACCCCCAGATTTTGCCACTTCTCCAGGTTATTCATTCCTTGTCCTGAGCAAATTGCTCCAAACCTTCAGCCAACCCCCAGACTTTGCCACTTCTCCAGGTTATTCATTCCTTCTCCTGAGCAAATTGCTCCAAACCTTCAGCCAGCCCCCAGATTTTGCCACCTCTCCAGGTTATTCATTCCTTGGTCTGCCTGGCTAGAGCAAATTGCTCCAAACCTGGAGCAATTTCCCCAGGATTTTGCCACTTCTCCAGCCAGGAACAGGGAACAGGAGCATTTTACTGCCCCGGGGCTGAGGTGAGGATGGTGTCACACTCACCCCTCTGCCAGGTGGAGGCTGCAGCACCCAGGGATTGTCACACCACAGCATCACCCACTCCAGTCTGCTCTGAACTGGGGAAATGCCAATAAACTGCTGTGAGGACACCTTGTTTTTAGTTGTTTTTAGTCACGTTTTGGGGCCACCCAGGGCATTTACCAGCAGAACTGATTGGTTTTGCCCACCGAGGGGCTGTGGCAGATGTGATCCATGCTCTTTTCCTGCCGGGAAGCTCCTGGCTCTGAGCTGTGTGTGAATCCAAACCCGGCTGCATCTGCAGCTCCGCGTTTGCAGGCACTGCCTGTGTCTATAATTAATTAATGTTTGTACAGTGCTTTTAAGATAAAGTGGCATATAAGTACCAACTATCATTATTATTAGGCCCATCATGATTCAAAGCCATCAAAAGGCAGGAAATTGGGGGTTTAAGAGGCTGGCAGGCTGGTCACACAGCAACTCGTGGCTTTGTGCTCGGGGGTTTGACTCAGCCGAGTGAGTTAAGTCACAAACGTCAACTGGAGATTTGCAGGCTGAGCCCAGAATTTACTGATTTTGTGTCTTCAGGGGAGAAATCTCTCATGAAAGGGACCTTCGTCAGGGAGTCAGGAGATAAAAATCTCCTTAAGGCATCAATCCAAGGCACCTTCAAGGCCTCTACCCAGGTTGGGTGGCAGCTGGGACTTGTCACCTCCCCACTAAGGCAGGGGTTTGTCCCCTCCGTGCTCCCATTCGCAGCACTGAAAATCGACTACAAAAGTCCCTAATTTCAGCCGAGTTCATTTTAAATGTCAGCCTCTAAGAACTGGGGAGGACTAATTAGGAAGGGGGAATGCGAACGGGGATGTCGGGAACTTTAATTTCACTCAGCGCAGCCAACCCTGAAGGGAATCCGCAGCTCGTTATTAGCGACACGCCTTTAATTTGACTCCAAATTCGAGTCGCTGATGATGACAAAGGCGTGTGGATGCCAGGCTCGTGTCTTGGGGCGAGGTGTTAATTGGGGGCTGCGGTGGGTGAGGCTGGGGATGAACAAACCACCCCGACTGCTGGTACCAGGGAGCACCAAAGGGGTGTCAGAAATGTCATGTAACTGCCCTTGCACTCAATCTGTCTGTCCGAGTTCTGTGCCAAGAGAGAAGGAGAGAAAGGAGAGAGGGAGAGGAAGAGAGAAGGGAAGGCTTGGAGAGCAGAGGATGCTGCATCCTCCCCTCAAGCCAAGGTTGGCACACAGGTGCTGTGAGCTCTGCCAGGTCCCCACCTTGTGCCTCAACTGCTGCTCTCCACCTGGCCACCAGCAAAAAGAGAATAATTCATTCCTTCTGCTCCCAGTGCTGCTTTTATCCTGTTCCAAACTGTTCCGTTTCGTGCAGGACGCTGGATCGGCACAGGCATGGGAACATCTCCCCTCCCTGTCTACAAATTGCAGATCTGGAGCTCAAACAGGCGCAACCAGGTCCTGCCAACAACCCCTGCAGTCCTTTCCTCCATCTGTCCCACAATTCAAAGTGTTTGCAGCCTCTGGTCCATTAACCCTGTTCTCTCTCTCCAGTGTGATCCTTGTGGGATCACAAATGCCCCAAAGGTTTGGACAAGGTGAGGATTTTCCATACAGCCCCAGAGAGGCACATTCCTGTAGGATCTTGGGTATCCCAGCTGAGCAACTGGTGGTTCTCATAACCCAGCTGGTGTGGCCATCCTGATACTGGCCAGACAGCAGTGGGACTGGGAAGGGAAAGTCGAGGGGTCCTGGGGCTCCCTGTCTCAGTCCTAGCTTTTCCTTTCACCAAACACTTTCTAGAAAGTGATCAAAAAAGAAATCTAGAAAGTGATCCAAAAAGAAATCTCCAGAAATCTGGTTGTGGGACTCTGTGGCACTGAGATCCTTAGGGATTCAGAGCCCTTTGGGGTCCTCTGATCTCAAAGCCAGCCACAGCCCCTCACCCCGGCTGTACATCCAAAGAGCTTTGCTGGATTGTTCCCAAAGTCTGTGCTCTCCTTCAAAACATTCCCAGGGATGGAGGGATCAACCACAGCACTTCCTGGAGTGTCCAGTAGCTCATTGTCTCCTCTGTTTGCAAAGTCACCTCTATGACTGGCTTGGATCATTTGAATTTCCCTGTTCATTATTTTAACCCCTCTGTGACACATTTGCACACCCCACTGGGTTGTCCCAGTGCAGGGCCTGCTGGGCCCTGGAAAGGCTCCACAGAGCCCACCCAGGGTTGGGGGCTGCAGTGGGGTCCTCTCCTCACCCCCAGGCTGAGGCTGAAGGCTGAATCCTGCTGACACACTCACCTATCCCACCTTTCATCCTCCAGGGCCACGACGTGGTTTCGGAAGCTGCCTGTGAAAACTGCTCTGAAACATCAATGCTATAATTTTATCTCCCCGCAGGACTGACAGGCATATTTCAACAGTGTTATATTATCAATTATAAGCCTAACAGAGCATGTTCTCCCACCTGATTGTTGGAAAAATCACTTGTCAAGGGCTGGTAAAGACCACGGCTGTCTCCTCGGTACAGACAGCCCCGTGTGAAGTTCCTGTGTACAATGCTTTCCCTTTTGCTTCTTTTCTTCCTTTTTTCCCTCTCTGCTCTAACAGGGGAGAAGTGGATGAGGTGATTTCTATAGTGTCTTTAGCCCAGCAATGTTTCACACAGCAACGCCTCAGATCCTGGCAGTGCAGTGACATTAATCAGACGTCACCGTGGGCACAGGGATGGCTCTGCCACCTCCGAGGGGAAGAGCTGAGACAACCCCTGGGCAGGACCCTCCTCTTCCTCCCCAAACAGGGGGTTTGCTGTTTTCACAGCAGCCTGCTGCACAAGAGGCCATTCCCAGTGCCTGCCAGGTCCTCCTGGGAGCAGAGCTGGAGCTCCATCCCTGTTTCACCTCGTTGGCCACCACAGCCACCACCTTCTCCCTGGGATATCATCTCCCTCTCCCAACCCAGAGATGATCCTCCCTGAGCACAGGCCGTGGGTTTCCCTCAGAGCTGAGGAGTGACAACACTTCCTAGTTTTGTGCTCTGCTTTGTCACCATCTACGAGGACACGATGCCAATTAGAGCTACTTACAGGCAGGGCGATGCCAATTATAACCACTTACAAACAGGACGGGGGGATTTCTAATTATTAAAAAGCTTTAGCGCCTTAAAAAGCTACAACAAGAGAGTGAGAAAGAAAAGACTTAATCAGTTTTGCTTTGGAGTTGCCTCAAATTTGTAATTCAATCAAACCTCCCATAGCAGGAAGGATGTCTTTCTGATATTCACAGGAGCTTTCCAGGGGCTATAATCTCTGAGAGATTTATTCATACTTTCTGCATTAGCTTAAGACTGTTTTGGAAGAAACATCTCTCCCTCCCCCCCATCAGCAGAGCTCGAGAGAAGACATTAATATTAAAACAATTCAATTACTCTGACTTGGGGAGAACACGGGGCCTGGGGAAGAGCTGCTCGTGCCAGGCCAGCCCCCTCCTCTGTCCTGATTCCCCCTGCTCCTTGTTCTCAAAAAGTTTCCTGGAAAAAATGGAACAGAAGAGGGAGAGGAGAGAGCCCAGCTCCCTGTCCTTACACACAGCTCGGGGGATGGCACTGCTGGTTGTGAGAGGTCCTGGGGACACCCCAGGTGACACCAGGGCTGCCCAGCACTGCTTTGAACTCCATGGCATCCTCCCAGCCCGTGCTCTCCCTCCTGCTCCATCAACCCCAAACTAAGCCACATAATCCCAAAATCTGGGATTGGTTCGGGTTGGGAGGGATCTTAAAGCTCATCCCATTCCACCCCTTCCATGGGCAGGAACACCTTCCACTATCCTAGGCTTCTCCAGGCTTGGACAGGCAGCACCCCAGGATTCCAGGACTGCCTGGACAGGGTTTGAGGGGCTTAAAAATACCACTCCTGAGCGTTTTCCTCCTCAGTATTGAAAATACTGAGGAGGAAAATACTCCTCCTGACGTTTTTTCCAAGCCCCCTCATGCAGCCCCTCAGGAGGATGGATCTGACCCCTCGGCCATCAGCAGCACCTGGCAGGAAACAGCTGGACTGAGGCTGGGATAAGGAGGAGGAGGAGGAGGAGGAGGAGGAGGAGGAGGAGGAGGAGGAGGAGGAGGAGGAGGAGGAGGAGGAGGAGGAGACAACTTCGGAGGGGGAGAAGGATAGGGAGTACTTTACACTTCAAAAGACACATCATCTCCTTGCTTCACAAGATCACAAGGAAGAAGGAATAGCAAGGCTGGAGGATAGATTAACCTTCCTTCTCCCTGCTGCTTCCTTGTTCCATCCAATCCATCCTTCATGCACCAGCTAATTAAACATGAAACAAGGAGCGGGGGTGCTGAGCCTCATCAGCTCAGCTCTACGTGCAGCAGTCCTGCTCCTGCAGCCTGGCAGCAGGGAATGGGAATGGGGATGGGAATGGGGATGGGATGGGAATGGGGATGGGAAGGGAATGGGAATGGGATGGGAATGGGAATGGGAATGGGAAGGGAATGGGAATGGGAAGGGAATGGGAATGGGGATGGGAAGGGAATGGGAATGGGAATGGGAATGGGAATGGGAATGGGAATGGGAATGGGAAGGGAATGGGAATGGGAAGGGGAAGGGAATGGGAATGGGAAGGGAATGGGAAGGGAATGGGAATGGGAAGGGAATGGGAAGGGAATGGGAATGGGAACGGGAAGGGAATGGGAATGGGAAGGGAATGGGAAGGGAATGGGAATGGGAAGGGAATGGGAATGGGAATGGAATGGGAATGGGAACGGGAAGGGAATGGGAATGGGAACGGGAACGGGAATGGGAATGGGAAGGGAATGGGAATGCTCTGCTGTGGATGGTGCTGCAGGAGAGCCACAGAACAGCTCAGAGAGGGCACACCTGCCTGGGACACACCTGGGAAGGGCCAGGACCCAATTTCCTGCCAGGTGGCACACACTTTGTGACTGTGAATCTCGATTTTTAACTAATGATGAGCCCATTCTGTTCCCCTCACCTGCACGTGCACCCTCACAGGCAGCCCTGCCCCTCCCAAGCCACTCTGCTGTGCCTTCCTGCCATGGAATCACAGAATCCCAGAATGGTTTGGGTTGGAAGGGACCTCAGAGCCCATCCAGTGCCACCCCTGCCATGGGCAGGGACACCTTCCACTATCCCAGGTTGCTCTAAGCCCCATCCAACCTGGCCTTGGACACTTCAGGGATCCAGAGGCAGCTACAGCTCCTCAGGGAATTCCATCCCAGCCCCTCCCCACCCTCACAGGGAAGAATTTCTTCCAATATCCCCTCTAACCCTGCCTTCCTCCACCAAAGCCATCCCCCCTTGTCCTGTCACTCCAGACCCTTTCCTGACGCCGAGCTGAGAATCCCAGCCCTTGTTGCTGTGATTTCTGGCTGTAAGAACACAGCCTCAGCCATCGAATCCAACCCCTCAGCTCCTGATTTGCAGCAGAACAAGAGCTGGATGCCGAGCTGCCTCTGGAGAGGAGGATTCTCACGACCTGAGCCGCGTCCCAGCAGGGTCTGTGTGCTGCACGACACGGCTTGTTCTCAGCGAGATAAACCCAACACACGACCCTGCCTGGCCTTTGCAGCTCAGACACGACACCTCTGCAGTCAGGGGATGTCCACCAGGGCTGATTTGGTTAATGAGTTCACTGCTGAAGGGCTGAGCCCCGACAAGCTCATCGGAAACGGAGCCTGGAGTTCTGCAGAGCTCCCAGCTCTGCTGGAAAAGGGAATCAGGAGGGGAATGAAATCTGACTGATGGCAGAGAAGAGGGATCAGGTTTTGCAATGGAAAGGAGTCAGACGCCCAGCTGTCACACTCATCTGCACATCTCTATCCATAAATCCGGAGCGGTGACATCTACAGCCCTCGCTATCAACATCCACACGCGGGAACGCAGGAGGACTTGGAGAGGCAAATAACATCACTGCGATGAGATTGTTTTATCTCCCTCCCTGGCTCTCAGGGGCAGCAGGCAGAGAGCTGGGAGATGTGCAGAGCAGCTGCCAGCAGAGGGGAGGAAGGCACAGACTCGGGAGCCTCTCTTTTCCCTGCGGATGCTGTTATTTTTCCAGCTTGCCAGTTCCAGTGAGTGCCTGCTGCATGGGTGTGCATATGCCAGGGAGAAAATGTGCCTTTGGAATCATCCAGCAGAGGCACAAACCCATCCTGCCCACACAGCCAGGCTCAGGGTGCCCCAAAAACACAGCCTGGGGTGCGAAGAGGAGCTGGGAATCTCTTCCCTGCCGTGGGCATTGATGCCTTCCTCCCACCAGGACACACCTCCTGCCCTCCCAGGTGAGAGCTGGAATTCTGCTGGGCCACAGAGCTGGGAAAATGGGAGACTCCCTCATCCATGCAGGCAGCATGGAGCTTGGGGGAGAACCAGGACCAAATTTCCTGCCAGGTACAGCACACTTGGTGACTGTGAATCTCTATTTTTAACAAATGATGAGCCCATTCTGTTCCCTTCACTGCCTGACCTCCTCAGGGGATTTATTGCAGCAAATTCCAGCCCAACACCCACCATGGGATGAGGTGGCCAGGGATGCTCTTGGGATTCTCTGCAGCCCACATGGCCTGGCCTCCCCACTCACTCTGCGACTCAGAAAAAGGGGAATAAAGAGATTTTGCAAAGTGGGATGAAACCTTCAGGAGAAGGACAAGTTTCTCCCGAACACACGTGAAGCACAGTGGATTCTCTACTTATCAGAGAGTCTGGAACACAACTTGCTGCTCCCCACATCGACACCTTGACGTGTTTGTTGTCAGAGAGGCAGCTCTGCAGAAAGGAGCTGTGGCTAGCACAGACCTTTCCCATGAGAATTATTCTCTCTCTTCTTCCCGTGTTTTATAAATAAAGATAAAGTTTGGATGTTATTAAAAACAGTTTCTCGGGATGTGGACAGTTCAGGCCTGGCCAGTCAGGCCTAGGGGGAGGCTTCGAACTGACCAATCTGGGTGACCTTTGAAAAGTCTATATAAGTTGGAATTAAATAATGAAATCTTCTTCTGGATGCCACACTTTGAACCTGGACCTTCTTTCTCTGCTAGCGGCTCAACAGCAACATCGAGCCATCTCTGCCACTCCAGATTTGGTTGCTTTTTAGAAAAACAGGAAATTTTTTCCCTTACTGCCACCCAGCCCATTTTCTCCAGCTCCAAGCCTTGCTCTCCTTCCTCAAACATCAATGCTTCACCTCAGAAATATCCTTGCTGAGAGCTCCCAGCTTTTGTCTGCTTCACCAGAACAATCAGATTTTCAGGGGGTTTTGTGCGCTAAAAACGTGTTTACCTTGTTATAATCCTGAGTGGGGCATTCTGAGGACTACCTGGATCTGAGGATTACATCAATCAAGTCAGACCACACGTCTGCAGGCACCTGAGGTTGTGCCCAGAGCAGCAGGACTGGCAGCTGATCAAGGGGTTGAAATGCCCTTTCAGGCCTGTTCTCACCTGCCTGTGGCTCAGCAGCTCCTTGGAGAGCTCTTTATTCCCCAGCTTTGCCAACACGGAGCTGTGGGCACTGCAAGGAGGCAAAATGACCTCGGAAAAAGACAACAGGAATGATTTGACTGGAACAGAATCAAGGGACTGAGCTGCATTAACAACAGGAAATTGCTCAGAGAAAGAGCTTGCAACAACAGGCAGCTCTCCTGTCCCATGGCAACTGGGGATTAAGTGTGCGTGTAGATAGGGGATAAACATGCAGATCTGATCTGAAAAGCAGAAATTTACCTAAAAACAGTTTCACTGTCTTCAATCCTCCCTTATCTGCTCTGGTTTTTCGCAGCCACCTGTTCTTATCTCCAAGGGACTTGCTGGTTCCACACGTGAGGGATTCACTGAGGAGGAAGGGCAGCTCCAGCTCGTTTAGCATTTTCCTGTCTGCCCCAGAGGTGCAGCACATCTGGAAAGGAGTGCTGGCACACCCTGGGAGCTTATCCCAGAGGTGAAAGCATTTTGTACCTTCCCAGCAAGTTCAAGCCCTCTCCTGAGCTTTTTCCCCCCAAAAGCTGTGGGGAATTTCCAGAGAATACCCCAAACCACGGAAAATAAACTCTATGATTGCACTGAAATATCCCCAGAAGAAGAGAAGCCCTGGATGAACCACAGGCCCAGCTGCACTCCTGAAAAATGCAAAAAAAAATGTCCAAAAATGTCTGACAAATGTCCAAAATGGCTGCTGTCAGCCTTGAACATCTGCAAGGCCTCCAGAGTTCACCAAATCCTCTCCCTGCTCCCGTTAAAACTTTGTCTTGAAGAGCCTGATATCGTTCTGAGGCTGATCTTGACCTTCATGGGCCTTGAAGGTAAATTCCCCCTGCCTGAGTCTGGCTTTACAATGCAATTATCATCAGCCCATTCTAATGAAATCCACCCCAAGCAGAGAGGCAGCGTGAGGCTCCTCGTCCTCAGCCAGGTTCTGTGCAGGGGCTGGGAATGAAATTCAGCTTTTTCTTCTCTTCACGGGTCAATTCCAGCTCTTTTCAGGCCTGCATGTGAAATCCTTTTTTAAACAATTGCCTGCCTAATTAGACAGCTCTGGGATCATCCCGTGCTCTCAGGGCAGCAAAGTTTTCCTGCAGCAGCTAACAAAGAGTTCACTTTGCTTTTTCCACGCCTCTGGTGGTTGAAGCCTCCCTGGACAAGGAACAATTCAAAATTATGGACAGAGGGCTCTTGTTTCTGAAAGTCCTCACTCTTGAGAGCTCTCCAGTGTCATATTGCTTCAGCTTTTGGTGAGGTTTCCTCTCCTTTTCCGAGTTATCAAAGCTGTGATAGCTTGAATAGGTATCACCCATGTTTTAAACATCTCTTGAAATGAGGATTAAAAAAAAAACCTGGCTCTGTTTTTGTAGTAAAAAACTCCTACATTTGGAGATGTAACTTGCCCCTTGCTGTCCTGTGATGCCCTGAAATGCCCAAGCATTGTTTCTGGGCTGGAAGGAGATAATGAAGCAGATAATTAGCATGTTTGGGGGGTGCTGCCAGCAGCACGTGGGGTGTGCAGTGACCACCCTTGGCTGGTCCCAATTTGGGACCTCATGGAAACAGAGAATTTGGAAAGGACCAGCAATGAGACCAAACCAGCTGGGCTGAGCAGGAGCAGCTCCCAAACCCTGCAGCCTCGTGTCTGAGCTCCATTTCACTCCCTGCATCTCCATCCAGCCCCTTTCGCTCTGCAGCGTGGGGAGATGAGCAATTAGAGCCCTAATCAATAACACCCACAGCCCTCCCTGCTTGCAGCTCCTTAATTGGCATCCCAGCAGCAGGGGAAGGTCAGGCTGGGGCTGGGAAAGCGACTGGGGAAGGATTGCTGGTGCAAAGTGCAGACAAATCCCAGGGCAGGAGGTTCTGCTTCAAGCCAGGGTTGGTTCAATAGCAGCAGGGAGGGGAGTGATGGGAGGAGATGCAGGTTTGGTGCTTCTGGGGAGGAGAAACTCAACCCACAGCTGGCCAGCTGTGCTCTGGGTGATTCTCCTGCCCCCATGGATCCTCTCCAGCCCCATTTGTAGCATTCCCACGCCATTCCCAGAGCTGTCACCAGAAAAGACAACTGGGGAATTCCCTCTCCCACATCCAAATGCTCCTCAGCTCCTCCCAGCCCCAGATAATCCTGATAAATTTACTAAAATAGTCCATATGAAGTGGGAAAGGTTTTGTCTCTGAGGTAATTTACTAAATAGTCCATAACTGTCTAATTTAACAGGAGCCATCCTGCCTTGAAATCACTACCTGGAGGTTTAAGGAGCATGTTTCCTTTTCTTGATAGAAAGGCTAGAAAAAGACATTTAACAACCTCCTAAAACTGATGACTTTGTTTCAATTCCACCCAGATTTGTGGTTTCACACCAAGAGACCCAGGCCTGCTACCAGGACATCTTTTTTTCCCCCACGAAGATGACAATTTAATTGAGCCAGCAGAAAAAAAGGGCACGGGGATCTCTGAGCTGCCACAAGGAGTATTTCTGTAAAACACTCACACGCTTAATCCTGAGTGTGTGCTCAGCCCTGCTCCTGCTCCACGTGTCAGGAATGTGATGCCAGCCTGAAAACTCAAGAGCAGCTTAACAGATGAGCTTGAGGACCTCCCAGGTCAGACCTCCTCCCTCCCACACTGCCTGGTTTCCACTCGAACTGGTTTCCAGCTCGTCCCAGCTGAGGATCCATCCTAAGATTTCCTGGTGAAGCATTAAATTGGAGAAGTGTCCTCAGGCACCCCTGCTCCTCCCAGCAGGGTGGAGGTGCCACATTCACCAGTGATCTGGTGATCTCTGCCCTTTCCCTCCACTTGAAATGTCCCATCTTAAGTGACAGAGGTGACATTAAGCAGAGCTCTGTTATCCCTGCTCTGCTCCCTGGCTGTGCTGGGATTTCCAGGCTGTGCTGAGAGGGGAATGTGTCACTGCTCTCAGATGTGTCACTCTTGTCACTGGGAGAGAAACAGGCAGAAATTAGAGGCAGATAGGAAAAAAATATCTTAATATATCCGGTTTCAAGAGGGTCTGTGAGACAGAAGAGCAGCAGCAGCTCCTGAGGAAAATCAAATCTTACGTGGCCAAGAGGCTTTTTGGGCTGAGCAGAGCTGGGAGAGGCACCTCAGGAGCTCGGGATGCACAAAATCCCTCAGGATGAGGGTGATGGGGTTGTTCTCAGGGGTGCTGAGAGCAGCACGAGGAGGTTTGGTGTTGCTGGGCTGAGCTCAGGGGTGAGGAGCCCTGGGGGAACCACAGTGAGGGATGTGAGGATCTTGACACAAAGCTGCTGGAGGAGGAGGAGGAGGTTCTTCCAGCCAGGCTGCAAACAGGGTTTTTAATGGGATATGGGATATGGAATATGGGATATGGGATATGGGATATGGGATATGGGATATGTTTTTGACACCACAAGGTTCATCCATGTCCTGTTATGGTCACACATTGAGGTGTTGGCAGAAGACATCAAATCCATCCAATCCTCACAGAATGATCAAATCCCAGCCTGGTTTGGCTTGAAGGGATGTTAAATCCCATCCCATCCCACCCCTCTGCCATGGACAGGAACACCTCCCACTACCCCAGGTTCCTCAGAGCCCCATCCAGCTTTGCTCCCTGCTTTTCCCAAACCCACAAACCCAACCCCAGCTAATCCCACAAACCCTGCCTGCCCCCACCTCTCCCCCTCCTGCAACACTTCCCGTTTCGAGAGAAGAGATTATTGATTGCTGAGCTTGTTGTACAGCCTGGCATGATTTATTCAGGCAGTTGCCAATATACACCAGAATGGGAGGCTGTTTTTCCAACATTCCCACAGTGGAGCACTAGAGGAAACAATAACCAGCCCCGTGATTGTTACTGTGGGACTTCTGCTGCCAATTACACTGAGTTACAAGTTTCAGTTATGGGATATAAAATAATTAACTTCGTGAGGTCCAAGAAGAATTGCTTTGCTCTCTGTGAAGGATCTTCTTCCTGTGGTTTTTTTATGCCAACACAATGTATAATGACTGGAGTTGAAAAAACCCAAAAAAACAACAATCTGCAGACTCCACAGAAGTCAGTATTTCATCACTTCTGCTGCTGGCCACGATTTTAATAACAAAAACAGGTTGTCAGGGTCATAAACCCCAGGTGAACATTCCCTTCCTGCCCACATTCCCATGGCAGGAACAGGACTGTCAGCCAGGAGAGCACTGCAGGAAAACAAACTGCATTTAGCAACAGCTCTGGGAGATTTGTCATATAAGTTTGAGCGTAATGAAAATAAAAATCAAATTAAAGACCCTGCAAAGTCTTCCTTGGGATTTTTCAAGTGATGAGATTTAATTAAAAGTGAGCAAGGAGAAAGGAAAGCATTGCATGGGCTGAGAGGAGTAACCCAGAAGCTGAATTCTGGGTCAGTGTGAGCAGAGGAAAAATAAGGAGCAGTGAGCTCTGGTGGGGAAGGATTTTCCTCAGGGATGGTTTCACCTGAGATTTCACCACTTTCCACCATCCCAGGCTGCTCCAAGCTCCATCCAGCCTGGCCTTGGACACTTCCAGGGATCCACATCTTTTCTGGGAATTTCATCCTCACCCTCACAGGGAAGAATTTCTCCCCAATCTCTCACCTAAACATCCCTCTCTCAGCTTGACTCACACATCCCCATACATTTATTGACTCCTTTCAGCCCTAACAAACATCCGAGATGTGTAGCTGAAGGTTCAGATTACATTTTGGATCCAAACTAGGTCACATTCGCTTCCCGAAGCCAAAAATAAGCTCTTATTCCAAAGCCACAGGATAAACAGAAGCCTTTCCATCATCATGGAGCATTCTTCAGCCTGATGTTCCTTTCAGAGCACAGACCCTCTCATGCATAAATGCCATGGTAGGACAAGGAGGCAGGAGTGGCGGGTTAATGTAATAATGTTTTGCAAAATGAGAAAAATAATCAAATAAGCCCTCAAATGGAAATGCTGGCATTCGCTCCCAACAGTGCAGTGTCAAAAAAAAAAAAGGAGATTATAATTACCTCTAAGGCTCACAACAGCAAATGCAGCTTCCCACAGGAGTTTTACCTCCATGAATTAAAAAAATATCCCAATTTACAAGCATTGGCTGCATTAAGCCCTATGGAAATCCTGCAAACTGCAAAGCCCATAATCCCCCTTCTCAGACCTCGCAGCTCCTGGGGGTTCTCCCCAGCTGAGGAGCAGGAAAAGCTCTGGATCCAAGCACAATTCCCTCCCTTCCAGGCCAGGAATGCTAAGCAGGAATGACAGATGCCTGTGGATGCTCTGGGAATGCTCAGCTGCAGGGTCAGCGAGAACATTTCAGAGCTCAGGGTGATAATCCTCCCCTGCAACACCCCCAGTCCTAACTGAATATCAGAGGAAAAAACTGAATTTACACATTTTTCCAGGGGAAAAACCTCTGATTTCCAGGGTTGGGGGCTGGTTGGGCTGAGCTCTGCTGCTGGATTTGCTGCTCTGTGAGACTCTGAAACAGCACTAAATCAGAAAATGTCTTTTTTTTTGGGTTTCTTCATTGCCGTTGTGCAGCCCAAGGTGATGATCCCACCCTGCCCCTTCATCCTGGGTATTTTCTGGACATAACCAGGATGGGGATGGAGTCTGGAATCTCACGGGATTGCTGGTCCCAGAATCTTTTTGGACAAATTCCTATAAGGGATCCACAGACCACTTTTGGAGTTGAGGCTTTTGGTAACTTTATGTTCTACCTCTGAATTAGCAATTTCCATTTTAAAACCCAATTTTTATCAGTTGCCTTTCAGCTCAGGGCTGTGGAACGAAACAAAACAGAAACATCTCCCTGTCCCTTGCCCTTCCCCTGCTGACCCATGGACTTCAGGAGGAATTTGCAGGTAATTTTGTGGCTTCTTCTCCTTCACCTCAGCCCCAACCACAGCCACAGCACTAATAAATGTATTTACAAGGCTTTTTTTGCTCACTCCATTGAATCACCATGCCCAGGGTGTATTTCCAGGTCCTGACTCCCCTCTGGGATTTCGGGAAGGGGTTGGCTACCGGCTACATTCTCTTTTTTCACCACCCAGCCTTACTCTGCCCTTTCATTTTCAAAGCCACAAAGGCATGAGAAGAGTTTGAGTCATCTCTGAGTCAGCTCCTCTCAGCAGCTGGAGAAAAGGGAATTATTCTGGATGATGGAGAATGAGCCATCCTGGCACGAAGGTCTGAGGCTCCAGGCATGATCAGTCCTTGCAGAGGTTACTTCATTTAAAGGGAGAGTGAATCTTCCATTGATGCCTTAGGATTTTAGCTTCTCTATTTTTCGTGTATCTGTAATTTAGTGTGTAACTCTGCACTCCATACAGGGTGCTAAAGCTCCTGTTTCTGGCATTTTTAGACAAAATAATTCCTCTCAGTTGGAAAGCCAAGGAAGCTTTGCTGCCTCAGGGCCCCAAAATATGTAAACAGCAGTGAATTGGGGGAGCAAACTTGGAGTAATTGACTTCACCTGAAGATGTAATTAGAGGATTAAACCTCAATATGCAAATGGAAAGAACTTATAAAGTATGAGAAACTAATGACCTGCTGTCCATTTTGGGAGTAGCCCCTCACCTGGGCTTTGTGTGCCCTGAATGCACCTTGAAGTCCTTCAATAAATTAATCTCCTTTTTATTCTCCTAAATTTGTCTAGCCTCTGTTTTAGGTAAGCCCTCAGGGCATCACCATCAGCACTGGGAATGTGGAGAGAGGGGAAATGATGGATTTTTGCTCACTACAGACCCCAAGGAGGGGTCCAAAAATCCAAGAATTATGGATTTTTGCTCACTACTACATCCCTTCTGGAAGCCCCAGCGATGGTGTTGGGCAGCTGATGGAGCAGCAGGACCTGATGGAATTCCTTCTCACGCTGCTGAGCCAGAAAACATCCAAGAAATCTGAGAAACAGAGAATGGCTTGGGTTGGGAAGGACCTTACAGCTGGTCTGGTTCCAAAGCCCCACCACGGGGGGCTGATTTGATCCTAATGTGATTAGAGAGCTGGTGAGAGCTGTTTGCTCAGGGGAGGACAAGATGGTGCAGCAGGACAGAGCCACAAGTTTTTGGGCTGAAAACCACCCAGGGAGATGCTGCAGGTGGGAGGAGTGACGGAGCTGAAGGGTCTCTTGCAACTGGGAGTGAGGGGGAAGCAGTGCTGGAGAGCCCTGGAGCCAGAGAACAGCACAGGCAGCGTTCTGGCATCGATTTTCCAGGGAAAGCATTTAGCCCTGATTGCAGCAGGTGTCAGAACAAACCCCTCCAATTAGATCAGCACAGAGAGGCTCGACGGGGAGGAGGGGGAAATCAAGAGGAGCCATTCCATGCCAGACCCAGCTTGGATCTGGCTCTGACAGATCCCAGCTCGTCCCACTGGGGTGTTTTATTCCAGGGCAGTGTCCTTGTTCCTCCTGCTCTTCTCATCTGCTGCGCGTTTCTGACATTTAGGGAATAACCAGCTGGAGCAAAACTTCCATTTCGTCATCTTTCCTCATTACTACTTCTTTTTACTACTTCTTTTTACTACTACTGCTAGGATTTTAAGTCTTCATGCCTCTAATAAATAAAAATCCTGCCTTTCCCACACAGCTCTGTGTCCCACACCCACCAACAAGCGAAAATAATAATTTTCTTACATGAAAACAAAAGTATAATCAGTGTTTTTTCTAGATGCCTGCTCACACTCCACAGTGTGGAAATTAATTCCTGAGAGAATCTTGCTGAACTCCAAGGCCTGACAAACTTTTCACCCTGTAATCATTTTTCAGAGGGAAGGGAAAACAAAATACATAAAGCAGACAAATGGAAATATCACTAATCCCATCATGGCTGCGGAGGAAAGGGTAATAAAGAGAAAGATGACAGAGTGGAATTGTTCCACAGTGAATTTGCAGCTCAAGTCCTTTATCTCCTGAGCTTTCCAGACCACTGCCTCACCTGGGGGAAGGAGCTCTGCTGATGGCAGCCAAAGGTCTGATTCCATTTCCAGGAGGTTTCACCATGGCTGAGAGTTTGTGCTGAAGGAGCAGAACAGCACAAAGTGGGGAGAAAGGGCTGGAGCTGCCAACATCATTCAGAATACAGGGAGATTTTGGGGTTCAGGCTGAAAAAGGGGAATTCTGGTTCGCTATATGGCAAAAAAATTCCTCCCTGTGAGGGTGAGGAGGGGCTGGGATGGAATTCCCAGAGAAGCTGTGGCTGCCCCTGGATCCCTGGAAGTGTCCAAGGCCAGGCTGGACAGGGCTTGGAGCAACCTGGGATAGTGGAAGGTGTCCCTGGCCATGGCAGGGGGTGGAACAGGGTGATCTTTAAGGTCCCTTTTAACCCAAACTATTCCATGATCCAGTGATTTGTGGGTTTTTGTCGAACTGTAGCAGATTTTTGTTAACACAGAATCACAGAGTCATTAAGGTTGGAGAAGACTCCAAGATCATCAAGTCCAACCCTTGACCAAATCCCACCACACCCTCTAAACCACACTGTGACGTGAGGAAGACAATTTTCAGCTTCCACAGAGGAAGAAAATCCCCAACTTTGGAGGCAATGGAAAATTTCATGAGCACTCAAAGCCATCTCAGCGAGCATTAGAAGCTCCAACCTCATTCACACAGTGCACAGTAGAGCTGGACTTAAACCCTGGCTTAACTGTGAGTAAAATGCTGGAATGCTTTGATGAATTGAGGAATAGAATCTCTCCTTTCTTACCACAGCCCCATTAAAGCATCATCGATTCAGCCTCAGCCATGAACAACATTCAGTCAGTCCTGCAATGAGCTGTGACAACTTTGATTCCTCTCCAAAGTCTGTGGCTGAGCTGCAAAAAAATTATCCCCCCTCCAAAAAAACCCACCCCAAACCCCTCAAAATCAACCCCCGAAACCTAATTTTGCAATGGTCACCAACCAACCCTGTCAGCAAACTTTTCACAGCCGCCAAGCACAGCTCAGCCCTCCTCACCCTGTCACTCAAGTATCACCTGCGAGATCAACCAGGCCTTTATCCAAGAGTTTGGCACCTTTCTTGCAGGAGGATTCAAGGGATCTCACAGAGGATTAGTTTTATTTATCTCTTTTAAGTCCTGCTTATTTAAGGATATTTGTCTCGGCGGTTAAAACCCCAATGTTTTACCTGTTGCAAGGGGAGGAAAAAAGCAGCACTGCTTGCTCAGGAAAAGTAGCTAAAAACCACCCCCAGGAGTCCTCATGATTTATTCTCTCTCTGGTCCTTCAGCCTCCTCTCCTATTAAAAAATGGGTGAAGTTTAGCCCTCTGAAAATTAATTGCTGACACCTTCCTGCTGTGATGTATCCCTCCAGAGGTTTTGCTGGCAACTGAGGGTTGCTGCTCTGCACATCTGCACTAAACACTGTCTGCTGGCCGTAAATCCTGCCTGCTCCCCCAGCCTCTCGTGCCATATATATTCCAAATGGGAGGGAGAGCCAGCTGGAGAGGCAGGGGGAGAGGGGAATTAGCCAGGCAGGAACTTCCCAGCCAGCCACAGAGCTGTGGCTAACGAGGAGGGCGAAGCAGAGACAGCCAGAGCTTTATTGATGATTTGGGACAACAGTCAGAAAGCCCTAATAATAAAATTTCTGGAATTGCAGCTTCGTGCATGTGGGTTAAACCTCCTCCAGCTTTCCACAGTATTTTGTTTCCCTCCCCCTCCCCTTCAGGTAAAAGGGAAAAAAAAGCTGGTTTTGAGCAGAAGGGGAAAAAAAATAAAAAATCAGCGACACCACCACCAAGCAAAACCTGTCAAATTCCAGGCTCAGAGAGCTCAGAACTCCTTTTGTTCCTTTGAATGGGGCAGGAAAAGAAGTAATGCATGAAAAATGGAACAAGGTGTCAGTATTTATATCCACAAAGCCAAGGCAGGGGAACAGCTCCTTGATAATGGCTTTCCTGCCACCAGCCTGGGAGCCCTCAAAGGGAGGGATAAAAGCAGGGCATGATCTAAGCAGCTCAGCTCATGCAGGGGAAGGAGCTCGTGTGAGCTGTGTTGTTTGCCAGGCATGACCTTTGCTGGAATCTCAGGAGCTGGAAGGTCTAAAGGTCGCTGGCACCTGGGAGGAGGAGCAGCATCCATCACAAGTGTGGAGTTTTAGCCACACTGCAACCAGTGTTTTGATTTTTCTCTCTTGCTAAGAGCTGAAATGAGCAGAAAAAAATTCAGATATACCTCAGACTGGTGTTTTTGACTTGGCTACTCTGAGATATTTTGGTTTCCTTGTCCCACCTCTGGCAGAGGCACTGTGATTCCAGGAGGGAATCACTGCTGCTGCTCAACTGCTGAAAACTCAGCACTCTCTTCCTCATCCATGTTAAAATCCTTCCCCAAAAGCTTGGGATCCACAGCTGGGTGGATCAGTTGGGAGTGGAAGGTCAGGGAAACACCACCCAGCCCCTGCAGAGCCAAAGCAGGGCTCCAAAATCTCCCTCCCGGGGTTTATTTGAAGGATAAGTTCTTGCTCTCCCTTGCAGAAAGCAGACGCAATGAGGACATCAACCAGCGGGGAGGAAGGGTTGTTGAGTGTGTAAACAGGAATAATAATAATATTAAAATGAGTGATGGGGGATTTGAGTGGAGTATTAGGGGAAATATCCACCATGGAGAACCACTGAGCTCTGATGTGGAGATCACTCCTGGGCATGGGGAAAGCATCAGCCCTGCCCTGCCCCAAAGATTGCCCCAAAGCCAGGATTTTTGGTCAAACCAAGAGCCCCAAAGCCAGGATTTTTTGGTCAAACCAAGAGCCCCAAAGCCAGAATTTTTGGTCAAACCAAGAGCCACAAACCCTCCCAGCCTGTGCCATCCCTATTTCCAGGGCTGAGGAGACAAGAGGAGTCTGAATCTCCTTCTCCTGCTCCCTCCCCATGGAGAATTACAGTTTTCTGTGAGGCAAACAGCTCCTGCCTTTCCTACCTGCAAGCTCTGCAGTGTTTTTCCAGCAAGAGCTGCCCCAGGAATACAAACCAGGCACATTCGTGCAGAAAGAATGACAGGATTAAGTTTTGTTTTATGTTTCCTTCCTCTCAGGTGCTCTTGATGCCAAGAAGAGATGCAGATCCAGAAGGAGCTGAATATGACTCCACAATAAAACAACAATAGGTTGGATTGAACCATTCTGGGAGCGATAGCAAATTTACAACCTAAAAAAAACCCCAACTTAAAATATAAATAGTTGTAGCAGGAGCACATACCAAGGAAGCAGATGGTACAGTCTGTTTTACTAATTAGTTTTCAGAGCCAGTTGTAGAAATTAGAAGTGATAAACAGCATTTCTCTTTCAGGATCCAAAAAATGTTTGGAACACTTTACCGGAGTCGAGTAATTGCAGGGGAATATTCTGAGAGAGAGCTGAAGTCACTATTTCAGTACAGAGTGGTTTTTATTTCTTTAAGTGAGTAGTGACAGTTCCTTCATATGAGAAGGATAATGGAATCAGGAAATACTGGAATGGTTTGGGTTAAAAGGGATCTTAAAGATTATCCCATTCCACCCCAGCCATGGCAGGGACACTTCCACTATCCCAGTTTGCTCCAAGCTCTGTCCAGCCTGGCCTTGGACAATTCAGGGATCCAGGGACAGCCACAGCTTCTCTGGGAATTCCATCCCAGCCCCTCACCTCCCTCACAGGGAAGAATTTCCTCCCAATATCCCATCCACCCCTGCCCTCTGGGATTGGGATCTCACTGTCCTATCCCTCCAGTTCCTGATGAAGAAACCATCATCTCGTTCTGATTTTCAATTAGCATTTTTTATTATCTGCTTATTCATTCCATCTTCTGCCCCCACACACTGCCCTGGCTCTCTGGTGATGCTGTCACACTGCACAGACCCAACCTTGGGGGGACATCCCCAGACAGAACCCCAATTCCTCTAGAATTATCTATATCTGGAACACATTTGCCCAGCTCTCCGATCAGCTCCCAGGAATTAATCAATCTCCAGCTCTCATTTTGTAGAGCAGACAAAACAAAACCTCGCCATTCCCATTCCTCTCTGGGCTCACAGATGGTCTGTGACTTCACAGGAGCACTAACAACCTCACCAGGCCCCAAAAACATCCATTATTCAGGGAGGGGAAGCAAGAGGCAGGATTTAAGCTCTCCCCAAATCCATGGCTGTGCCTGCAATAACGACTTTGCAAAGGCAAGAGGAAGCAGAATTGTTCAGAATTTTCTTTCTCAGCCCAAATGCACAGAGATGGAATCACAGAATCGTTAAGGTTGGGGGAAAACTCCAAGATCATCAAGTCTAGCATTTGAAAAGCTTCATAATCTTCATGGTTTTAAGTATCTACCAAGAGAACTTTCTGCAATCTTTCAAAAATTATCCCAACAGCACTTTTGGGGCAAAGATCTGCAGTTTGGTGTAGAAAGAATGTGTTTCCTTTTGTGTTGGAACAGGCAGTGTGAAAAGAATGGTCTGACATTCACAAAGAGAGCCATTTAGGGTAAGTCAGAAGCAAAGAATGGGTTTCCTTCCTGCTGGACTGTGAAGCACTGCAGGGAAAACAGCACTGCCACGAGGAAAAACATGAAATTCAAAGATTTGCTGGGGAAATGGCCACCTTCAGCTCCAGCGTTCAACCATCCCCAACCCCTCTGGGCTGCAAACCTCCACATGTCACAGCAGCCTCAGTGCTCAGGGCACTGGGGAGGAATGGCCTTGGATCCCTGAAACCAGGTGCTTCAGGCCATTTATTCTATTTCAAGGGGAAGAAATTCTGTGAGAAGAGAAAAAAAAAATACAAAAATCAATGATTCTCACTTGAAAAATGGTCACAAGTCATAAATCCCATTTTGCTCCAGCGCGGCTGGGCTCGGTCTCTGCTCCCTCCTGCTCTCCCTGGTCACAGGGGTGTTGAGCTCCTTGATTTCCAACATATTTTAAAGAGGAGCAGAGCAGGCTGCTGCCAGCACACTGCACCCTGCTTTGGCTGGGGTGAAGACTTGGAAAGGCAGAGGGATCAGGAGTTCCACCACTCTGGCTCAGCCTGGTGATGCCTTAGGATTTTAGCTTCTATATTTTCCATATGTCTGTAATTCTTTAGTGTGTAACTCTGGACTCCATACAGGTGCTGAGCTGCTGTTCTCTCATTTTTGGACAAAACAATTCCTCTCTAAGCTCCAAAACTCAAGGACACCTCACTGTCTCAGAGCCCCAAGATATGGAAACAGCAGTGAATTAACTGGGGGAGCAAACTTGGAGTAATTGACTTCATCAGCTGAAGCTGTAATTGGAGGATTAAACCTCAATATGCAAATGGACAAAACTTATAAACTATGAAAAACTCATGACCTGCTGTCCATTTTGGGTGTAGCACTGGGTTGGCTGTGAGTGCCCTGAATGCACCTGAAGGATTTCAATAAATAGAACTGAATTTTATTCTCTAACTTTGTCCAGCCTCTGTTTCAGGTAAGCCCCTCAAGGCGTCACTGGGATTCCACCAGAGCCAGAATCACAGCGCTGTGAAGGCTGGAAATGCCCTCTGAGATCATCAAGCCCAACCTTTGACCAACCTGGGCCCTCTAAACCCCACTGGGAGGGTGTAGAACACAGTCTGTCCCTCCCAGCCACACCTCTCAGCCCAGCCACTCTACATTCCCCCACTCAGAGACTCTCATCCCCTGGCAGAGCAGCAACATCTGCCAAAATATTTCCAGAGCTCTTCCAACAGCCATTCACGAGCCTCTCTGGCACAAACGCACACCTGGAGCCATTTCTGTGAAACCATTGCTTTTTAAACCCAGCAGGAGCGAACAGCTGTATTTTATAGGGTTTAGGCTTTATGGGGAGCTGTGAATTTGTTTAATTGCAGCGTGGCAAGAGCAGGGCTGTGCTTCTGGAAAGGCTGGGAAAGTGTCTGAGTGTTGTGGGGTGAATTCCTCTGTGTGTGGGCAGAACTGGTGGCTACACACATCCCTTCCTTTATTAAAAACCTTCATAAACAGGGATTTAAATCCATCTGCTTCTCTCCCTGCCCTCCCTGAAGGACTCCAGTGCAGGTTGAGGTGAGGCACAGCTTGGCTGTGGCACCCAGCCAGGGTGTTGGGTTTGCTCCAACACCAAGGGACCCGAAAGGACCTGAATGTCACCTCTCGAGTTAAAAACTTCACCACTGCAGCTCTGGAGCAATAAAAGAGCAGATGGAAGCAGGAGATCAAAGGGGTTGTGCTGCAGAGAGCTGCTTCCAGGAGAAGTTACTCAGCACCTTTCGACTTGTAAAGCATCTTGTTGTGGCAGGAGGGTTGGGACAGAATCCTGGAATCTCAGAATGGGTCAGGTTTGTGGGACCACAGAGGGTCACCTGCTCCACCAGCAGGGTCATCCCAGAGCACAGGGTGTGGGATTGTGTCCAGAGGGGTCTGGAGGAGACTCCACACTCTCCATGGTCACTGTTCCACTTCCCCATCTCCAGGTGGAGCTCCCTGGGCTCAGTCCCTGCTGTACCCCTGGTGCCACTGCTGGGCTCTGCTCTGACCCTCCCTGCACCCAGGGACCCCCAGGGACACCCAGGGACACCCAGGGCCACCCAGGGCTCAGGGCTTCTCAGCATCTCCTCAGCCCAGCTCCCTCAGCCTTTCCTGGGCACTGAGATGCTCCAGGAGCTCCCTGTCCCTGTCCCGAGGAGCCCAGAGGAGGACACAGCACCCTGAGGACAGGGGATGGGGCAGTGTGGCTGGGATTTGGGGTGCTGGGGGATCATCCCCAAGGATTTCAGTCCCAATGTTCCCATTTCCTTGGCTCTCACAGCAAACTCTGCTCTGGGGCAGCACAGCTGGGATTTGGGGTGCTGGGGGATCATCCCCATGGATTTCAGTCCCAATGTTCCCATTGCCTTCACTCTCACAGCACACTCTGCTCTGGGGCAGCACAGCTGGGATTTGGGGTGCTGGGGATCATCCCCATGGATTTCAGTCACAGCATTCCCATTGCCTTTGCTCTCACAGCAAACTCTGCTCTGGGGCAGCACAGCTGGGATTTGGGGTGCTGAGGGATCATCCCCATGGATTTCAGTCACAGCATTCCCGTTGCCTTTGCTCTCACAGCAAACTCTCCCCCAGCCTCCCTGACCCCTCCAACGCCCAGCAGAAAACACCCAAACCCAACCCCTTCCCCACCCAGCAGGGCCATTTATAGCACACCTGATTGCACCTCTCCTTGCACCCCCAATTTCCCATTACCTCACGTCTGGGCCTTGATTTCAATCACAGCCCTATTTTCACATACAGCCCCAGCTATTTTTAGGGCAAAGTAAGTAAATGGCTCATAAATAGCTCCTTGATTCCTACCAGTTCGTGTTGCTCTTACATGTCCTACTTCTCTCCTCTGAAACTTTTGTCCCTCCCTGGTGACAACGTGTCACAGGGAGCTGTGTGCCCTGAAGTGTTTTCTAACGGGGGAGAAGGGAGCAGGTTTCTGTAATTGCCTCAGCAAACAGCCCAACATGCACTTAGACACGAGGATTAGGGACCTGGGTGACAACTTAATTTCACACCGCTCGTGATTAGAGCTGGTAGGAAAATTGATTTCTCTCCCACTTTCCAGTTCGGAGCAAACCAGCCGAACTTTTCACCGAGGATGGATTGATAGGGGGAAATTCATTTCCATCGACACAGCTTGGGTTTTCTTCAGCTAATCAAAGGCAGCCTCCTAATTAAAGCAGTGTGTAAACAGCTGAGGGGAAATCAAACTGCTGTCCTCTCCTGATGCTTCCCACCTGGGATGGATTTGCCACGCTGCTCAGCTGGCAGGAGGAGGATGTTCTGCAGCAGCAAGCTTCTAACCCAAAATGCATAGTTCTGTGATCCCATTGCTTATTTTAGGTCAATCTTCAAAAAATCCCAGCTTGACCCCCAAACAGGGTGACAGTGACCTCCCTTAGACCTTCAGGAGACTTAAAAGAACTTCAAACACTGAAAAATACACCAAGCAGCAGCCAGGCCAGGAGGAGAAACTTGTTAATAATGGTGACAGCAATAAAGCTGCAGCACGGTTTGCTGCTCTGTGCCACGCGTTTGTTTGGAGTTAATCTTATTTGCTTTCTGAGGGTTCCTCAGGTTTTCAATAAGCGGAACATGAAAGCAGTGACAGGTTCAGCAAGTGCAGGGAAATCCTGCTCTGCCAGTGGAGTGCTCAAAGCACAGGAATATTCTGTGCAAATTCTCCAGCACAGGCTGCTCCCACCTTTCCCTGTCTTCCATCCCCATCCCTGGGGGTTAACCCAGCTCTGTTTTCAGGTGGGTTGAGCAATCCCCACTGCGAATTTCTGCTGGTCCAGGACTCTGCTGCTCCCTCAGCTGCCCCAGGGTTCCCCCAAATCCCAGTGATGCTGATGCATTGGGATTTTAGCTTCTGTATTTTTGGTGTATCTGTAATTTTAGTGTGTAGCTCTGGACTCCATACAGGGTGTTAAAGCTCCTGTTCTCAGCATTTTTGGACAAAACAATTCCTCTCTGAGCTTGGAATCCAGGGACACTTTGCTGCCTCAGGGCCCCAAAATATGGAAACAGCAGTGAATTGGGGGAGCAAACTTGGAGTAATTGACTTCATTAGCTGAAGGTGTAATTGGAGGATTAAACCTCAATATGCAAA
Source organism: Lichenostomus cassidix (assembly GCF_008360975.1). Lineage (NCBI taxonomy): Eukaryota > Metazoa > Chordata > Aves > Passeriformes > Meliphagidae > Lichenostomus > Lichenostomus cassidix. The sequence goes on along the minus strand of NC_139503.1, from coordinate 2,619,642 downwards.
TGGACAAAACTATAAAGTGTGAAAAACTCATGACCTGCTGTCCATTTTGGGTGTAGCCTCTCAAACAGGCTCTGTCTGCACTAAATGCACCTGAAAGGCCTTTAATAAATCCAACTGCTTTTTGCTCTCTTCACTTGGTCTAACCTCTGTTTTAGGTAAGCCTGTTTGAGGCATCAACACCATTTCACAATCTGTGTCACTATGCACAATGGAGAGCAAAAAAACCAACTCAGGGCCAAGGAGTGTCCAGAAACATTTTTGGGACTGCGGGAAGTACAAGCAGCTGCTATTTCATCTCCTCTGAGCTCCCTGTCCCAGAAAAGGGTTATCAACGACTTTTCAGGTGACAACTTTATCTGTGTATTTATTCTTAAATGTAGAGAGCTCTCCTAGAGAGGTGCCAAGTGACATTTGACGTGGCATCCTTCTTAAGCTGAGAAGGATTGCTCTGTAGTTTTTAAACTTACTGTAGATGTTTGCTTGTCAGGGAAGGCTACAAACCTATTTTAATTAAAAGTGGAGCTGGGGACTGACAGCTGAGCTGAGCTGCTTTGAAAAGAAGCGCTGAGAAGAGTCTGGAATGAGTTTTAAGTTTCTAAAATAGCCCCATGTTTTATATCAAAGGGAAAAAGGAACATCCCTCAATGGCATTTTACAGTCACCGCAGGACAATGGGCTGAAAGCCGAAGGTTCAGAATAATTCCACTTGGAATTAACTCTCCTGCAGGATGTTTGTTTTATCAGCCACATGCCCGAGGCTCCTTGCACTCACATCGTGTCTCCCAGAAGCACAAATCCCCTTCCTCCCCCCAACCATCAGAGCCATGAGGCAGGGAGGGGGAGAGGAAAATGGGTTTGATTTGATACACTCAAACTGAACGTGGCATTTTAAGGAGTAGCTGCCCTTTTCCATGGATGAGTTAAAAGTGGAGCTCTGGACGTCCCTGTGCAGCATCCTGAGGGGAAGAGGAGGAATGCCATCCCTTGCTGTCCTTTGCTGACCCCAAAACCAGGGCTGGGGACCACCAGGGACTCTGTGCCCATCACACTTTGGCCACAGCTGCTCCTCCAAAAACCTCCTTCCCCAGCTCTCCAGGCAGCCTCTAATTGAAACATAAAAACACACTCCAGCTTTTTTATAGCGTATACAAATACTGCCTCTCCTCCTGGAACATTTGAACGTTCAGGAGGAGAGGGTGGATCGATAATTCTTCTATTAGATAATTGAAACATGCCTCTTGATTTACACTAATGCACTTGTTAAGCAATAAGTGATGGGGCTGTGGGCAGGTCTGCAGTGCTGGAGCTGGGCTTTGATTCATGGGCTGGCCCAGCTCAGCTCAGCCTTTTCAGAGGGTTTTACCCACCCAACATCTGCCTGGGCAGCTGGAGCCATCAGGGCTCCTCAGGGCAATAAGCTAACTCTTGGATTTAAGGGGTCATTCTCTCTCTACTTAAATAAAAAGCATTTTTAAAGCTCTGCCAGCAACCAAAGAGCCCAGAGGAGGCTCCTTCAGGCAGCTCTGGTGCTGATTCCCCTTTCACAGACCCAGGACAGGGCAGATCCCATGACAAACTCTGCAATCCAGGAACTCCTTCCCGAGATCCTGACCCCAAATCCAGAGCAGGACGGGGAGCTCTGTGCCCAGCAGGAAGGACAGCAGCCTCGGGAAGTCCTCCCACTGCCACCCACCGAGGGATGCCAAGGCCCAGCAGCCAGCCAAGCAATTTGGGCCATCAGAGACCAACGCTTTGGCAGCGCCTGGAGGAGCTGGGAACGCCGAGATCACCACGGGACACTGCAGCAGCTCAGCCCTGGCTGAGGCACAGCTCCTGGTGCAGCTCTCCCTGACTGCATCACTCCTGGCTCCAGCTCCGGGAAAAGTTCAGCTCGATTGTACTTTCTGGAAAGTTAAGCCCTAATCAATGCATGAGCAGGCAGGCTGGTTCTGCTCCAGCACGAGCACAATTAATTCCCAGCGGATGGGAAGCAGCAGGATCTGTCTCGCGCTCATTAGCGCGTTACTCAGCTCCTCAAGGAGCAAACACTGAGCAAACACTTCATTGTGCCATTTTTGGTCAGAGCTGCCTGATCTTTCATCCCCAGCGCCTCGGGGGAAGTCATGAATGTAGGACTTTTGCTCGCCTAGAAGGGGTGGTTGGAAACCTGGTGCTCCCAGGTCTGCCCTCAACAGGAAACTAAAGCTGCCAGAAAGGTTCACCTCGAGCTGGCTCGTGAATCACCTGCAGCAGGAAAGGACCTTCAAAGCTGTGCCCAGAGGCTCTGGCAGGCACAGCTACACAAACAAGGTGCTGAAGATCAGCTCCAAAAAGCCGCCTGAACTCTGTGGCTTCACCCCAGCCTTGCCTTTGCCTTGTTTACCCGGCAGCTCGTCCAACTCAGGTTGGATTATGGAGAAAATCCTTTCAATTACACTTGCTGGAGCAGAGGAATGGTGACCTGTGGAGCTCAGCTCAGCCCTGCCTGCCAGCTCAGCCTGCAGCTCCTCCAGAGGATCCATCGCCCTGCACTCCCTGGGGACAGCAGGAGGACAATGCCATTATTTTATTGCCCTCTGAGAACAACATGCAGATGTGCTCAAGCGTTGAGGTGAAGCTGCCAGGCAGCCATGGGAGGTGTAATTAATCCCTTGCTTATGAAAGCCTCTGGCATCTTAAAGAAATGCTGACAGCATTCTGTGAGCAGTTATTCCATGAGCACAAATCCTCCCCTAGCCCCTGCTCAACCCCGAGGAGGAGGAGGGATCCAGGGGCCTGACTAGTGAGATGTGGGCTTTTAGTAAAAGCAGGGTGGGTTTGGGACACGTGGCAGAAATGTCACCAGCTCAGGGTGCACCCATTCCACCTGAGGAAGAGGATTCAAATATGCACCCCTCAGATTATTTATTTATTTATTGGTTTAAAGGCTTTTCAGTACTTCATATTTTCCTCCCTTCCTTTTGTTTCTGACAGGGGAAAGGGTGAGGAGTCACCTTTTTATTTCTCAGCTCTGCAGGACCCCAGTGCTCCCTTCCCTCTCCACCCAGCCAGGGATTTTTGCAGATCTCCTGCTCCCCTGCTTGCCCAGCAGCACCTGAAGAAGCATCCACACACTCACAACTTGGCACAAGAAGGTGCAAGGAAATACCCCAAGGAAATTTGGATAAATAGATTCAGTGGAGAGTGTGCTGGGCTCCCATCACAGCACCCAAACCCTCCCAGCACAGCAATTGCACCAGCCTGGAGAGCTTCCAGCTGATGCCAAAGCCCAGCTGGACACAGTTATCTCAGCCTAAGCCTAATTGTGCACAAAAAAATAAATCTGAAAAGCCAAAATCTGCATGTGCTTCAGTGACCAACTACTGTGAGCAGAGAGGGCCAGGGGATCTCTTCACATCCTTTGCTTCAGCAACTGCAAGTAAATGCATCAACATCTCCTCGAGAAGAGAGCAGAAGTCAGGACAAGTCCCTGCAGCTGCAGAAATACGTGGGAAGGTCCCAGCAGACTGTGCAGGATTTATGTCTCAGCAAGGAATGAGCGAGGTTATCACGACAATTAAAAATTGAGAGAGCTGGCAGAGCTGCACCTCCCTTCAGCAGGACACAGGTCCTGGAGTTAAACACAGGTATTTTAATGAGAAACCTGCATGAAGTGAGGCTGGGGCAGTACCCAAACAACTGCTGATAGGAGCTGAGAATCCTGGGATTATTTGGGTTGGAAGAGACTGTGAAAATCATCTTGTCCCACCCTCTGCCATGGCAGGGACACCTCCCACTATCCCAGGGTGCTCCAAGCCCTGTCCAACCTGGCCTTGGACACTTCCAGGGGTGGGAAATCAATCTCTGGCATGGTCAGCCCAGCCTTTCTGGGAGCATCCTGAGCCAGAGCCCTGCCAGCGGCTGCAGGAGAGGAAAGAAGACACCAGAATCCTTCCCTCTTAACGAGGATTCAATATTAATTGTTGTTGATCTCAGTCAGGGCCAGCAATGGATCTGGAAGATGTTGATGTGCTGCTGTGGAATGATCCAGCACTGATGGCTCTGGCAGGGTGGCACTGAACCTGTGGTGACACTGTGGTGGCACTCAACCCGTGGTGACACTGTGGTGGCTCCGAAGCTATGGTGACACCATGGTGGCACTGAACCCATGGTGACACCGTGGTGGCACTGAACCCATGGTGACACAGTGGTGACACCGTGGTGGCAAACAGCCCCTGCATCTGGGCTCTAAAGGGGCACAGGTAGACAGGAGAAGCTGCAGAAGTGGCTTTTTGCCAAGCTCTGCTCTCCCTGAGCCTTCGCCCACACGGAGGAGTTCACAAAAACACCCCCAGTCATCAGCCTTGCAGACACAATCTGGTCTCCCTTTTTTTTTTGGTTTTTTCCTATTTTTTGGACATCCCAGGAGTATCCCTTCCCCGTCACTCTGCTGGATCGGCTTCTGAAGTGATACTTACAGGAGTTATTCATAAAGTGAACAAGGGGTTTCAGAGTCGAACATGAAATTGCTTTTATCTGCTGCACAAAGTGACAAATCAGGCAGCGGTGCTGATGACTCCCTGGGAAAATCCACCTCCAGGAAGGTTCTTAATGCAGGCAGGGAAAGCTGCTGGGAGGGAGGGAGATGAGGCAGGGGTCAGGAAGAGCTGCCTGGTCTCAAACACATTCCAGAGCAAGTGTTCTCAGCTTGTTTGCTAATCTCTGGTGACCTATTGCTGAACCAAATCTTCCTTCCTGGACAGTGGAGGGAAGAAAAAACTCCAAAAGGGCAACACTTCAACAATAAATAGGATGTGAATTAAACACCAGAGCATTCACCTGCACAGGCAGCTTGAGGAAGAGCCTGTGATTGTCCCACGTGCCAGGCTGGACCCAGCACAGCCCTGGTTGCTGTGATCCCCAGGGAGATGGAGTGGCTGAAACCCTCAGCAAGCAGAGCTCAGGTGAGGTCACAGTGCATCTCCTCTTAGCCAAAAGCTTATTTTTATTGAGATAAATAAATAACAACTATCACCGTGGCTTGCAAATGGATTAGATGAGGAAAACCTAAGGGATGGCCTAGTTAACAGAGCAGATCCCAAGGCTCTGTCCCTGTCTGTCCCTGTCCCACCTTGTCTGGCTGAGCAAAGGCAGCACAGACCACCTGGACATCCTACAGTTCTCCAGGATTTCAGGTCCCCCAGTACCTCTGGGGGTGTGTAACTCCTCTGATTTTGGTTGAAAGCCAGAAATCAGGACTTTCTTGGAAGGAGATCCCTTTCACAAGGCCCAAATGGAGGCTCTGTCCCTTCAGGAACCACATCCAGCCTGGGCCAGTTTGCATCACCCAGAGATGAGGCTGGGATTCCCTGCCCCAGAGCTCCTTCTCCTGCCTCCAGATGAGCAAAAACTCATCCATCTTGGAGCTTCCAGAGCTTCCCCAGGAGAGACTGACACAGCTGAACTGAAAGGAGGTGTCTGGCTGCAGACAGAGCCTGGCTGGAGCTCTCCACAGATTGATGCCAGCCTCTGATCTGACCTGCTGGGCACCTTCATCCTGGGCCACAAACCACTTTGGGCCAGCACTGTGTGCCCACATGACACTGTGTGCCCACAGCCCGTGTCATCTGGCTGGGAATGCTGAACTGAGCAGACAGGTGCACACATGGATTTAAATTGCAGCTCCTGGGCGAGTTCCAAAACGCAGGTGGTGATTTCTGGACACTGGGTGCGTTATCTGCTGAAAAGCAAAAATTACAGTGATCAACCAGAAAGCAGCATTATCTTCCTTCCATCATTCCCCCTCCTGAAAACCCTCAACAGGTCAGCTGCTTCCAAGCCCTCCCTGATCAATCACTGCAAACACTAAAAGCGGGAAGATGTCCTCCTTCCAGCCATTTGTCAAGTGGAACCTGGCAGGTTTTAGTCCTTTTATTAGTTCTGCTTGTGAAAGAAATTCACTTGAAGCCAATGCTTAATGCAGTGAGGACAGAGTACATATTTCTGTGGGAGAGAGAGAGCTGTTATCCAGCTGAGTGCAGGGGAAGGGGATTAACAAAGCCCTGGGCTGGGAGAGAAAAGGTGAGAGAAGGGAGAGGGTGTCCCTTGCTGTGACCTGCTGTCCTGGACACACATTCCTTTGTGCTGCACTTCAGCTTCTGGCTGAAATGTGTTACAAGTGGGGAAAATAAAAGTTGGTGTGTGGTGGTGGAAGGAAACAGAGCGAGCCCAGCACAGGCTGTGTGAGCTGCAGCTGCTGATTCAGCCAGGAGAAATCCTGGATGGAGAGAGAGGGCACAGAGGTGCAGGAGGATTGGTGTCACAGATGTCCCCCTGGCTTTTCATCTGTCCAAGTCCACACAGACTGCCTGGCATCAATCACTGAGGCTGGAAAAGGCTTCCAGCATCATCAAGCCCAACCTCTGATAGAATACCCCCATGGCCACTAAACCACATCACGAAGTCCCTGTGTCCCTCCAGGGTGGCTTTTCCCAGTGTCATACACTGCCCTGGAGCAGGATCAGCTGTACCTAAACCCCCTTTAATACCCTTAAATCCTGGAGAACTCAGGCACAAAGGGATTAAGAGAGCTGCCCAGAGACCACGCAGAGATGCATGGCAAATTTGGGAACGGAACTTTTATCTCCCAAAAACCTCTCTGGATCAGTGCTCAGTGGTTTACATCAAACCTTTTTCGGCCGCACAGCAGCTGCTGGAGGGGTTTGTGCTTTCCCCTCCCAGGCATTTACACCATGTCAGCACTGCTGCTGCAAACCCAGCACTTTTATAAACCCCAAAATGAGCAGTGCTGGATGAACAGCGGGAGAGGAGCAACACAAACAGGACACAAACCCATCCAGGACTGCTCCCTGCTTGCAGCTCTCATTATTTTCCAGCAAGGACAGCCGTGTTCTCCTCTCTCTCGCCTGTCAGCACGAGCTGACATTTGAGCTGTGCTGATGAGACCTACCAGGGTGAGACACATGTTTGTGGTCGCTTTGGGCGACCAACTGCCAAGGCCTTGAACTGCTCCGTTTTGATTTTCCTGCCGAGCAGAGCTCTCTGCTTCCCTGGCAGTTGGAGCTGCTCTGCCTGCCGGGGGTTTGTGCAGGAGCAGGGGCTGCTCTCACCTCAGCCAGGCTGTGCTCAGGGAAGGAGAGGGGCTGATGCTCTGTCTGGGGGTGCAGGGATGCTGGCTGTGCCCTGCTGCACTCAGTTTTTGGGGAGCACAGCCATGCTCGGTGCCAGCAGCTCCAGCAATCCTGATTAATGCCAGGCAGGGATCTGGCCCCAAAAATCGCTTTTTGACCTGATGTCCGTGAGGACATTGTCAGGATAAGCTTTACCAGAAGCTGTGATTGTGAGGCCATGCTTTGGCACAGTGTCATTGTCCCACTTGTCCCAGTGGCACTTTCCCAGTGAGGAGCTGGCTGGTGCTGTGGGATTGACTGGGCAGGGAAAGGACAATGAACAGGGACAAGGCTGCAAAAGCCACCCCTGGCTCTGGGGCAGCACTGGGACAGTGTGAACATCAAACACTGTCTGAGCTGCTGTCAATCACCAAATTCCAGTGCCTGAGTGAGCTACGTGTCACCTTTCAGATCCTGTCACCTCCTGGATCCTGTCATATTCTGGATCATGTCACACCCTGGATTGTGTCACATCCCTGATCCTGTCACATCCCTGATCTGTCACATCCTGGATCCTGTCACCTCCTGGATTCTGTCATAGCCTGGATCCTGTTACATCCCTGATCCTGTCACATCTCTGATCCTGTCATCTTCCAGATTCTGTCACCTCCCAGATTCTGTCACCTCCTGGATCCCGTCACATCCCTGATCCTGTCACATCCCTGATCCTGTCACATCCCAGATCATGTCACATCCCAGATCCCGTCACAACCTGGATCCTGTCACATCCCTGATCCTGTCACCTCCTGGATCCTGTCACCTCCTGGATCAGTGGATGGGGAAGCTGTCCTGGTGCTGCTCCAACAGGGATTTGCAGCCATGACTGCTTTGGGCCTGGCTGGATTCTGCTTTGCACATTCCCTGACAATTAGTATCAGTGCAGAAATCAGAAATAAAGCAGAAATTCTCATTTCACTTTCATGAATGGGTTTCATATCCATTTTGCAGGAGTATAAATGACAACACAAGATGTGAGATGGAGGAGGTTTTAAGGGAGAGATCCCAAATCATTTAACCCACTGGATCCAGACCCACTGTCCTTGCTGGAAGTGTGACCAGGTGCCACCTGTGTTGAAGGAAGGTGACATACATTGAGACCCAAGACAGAGTGGAATATCCAAATGAAACAGATAAACCCACAGCATCCCCAGACCATCCTCCTTATGTCCATCCAGCTCTAATATTCCCAGAAAAACCAAACAAATATAACAGTAAAATCCAATGTGCCCTGTGTGAACACTGATGTGTGTCACAGATTGAGGACAGCTTGTTTTTCCCAGTGTAAAGCACTACTCAGAGCTCTGAACGATTTCTGAACTGGAGCTGTTCTAATTAGCAAGGAACATTTAGGTCAATTAGAACAGCGTGCTGGCTACTACAATTACTATTATTAATTGCATTCGATTACACATTTGCAACTATTAAATACAGTATCTATCCAGTAGCTGTGTGGAGTTTGAACTCAGCAGAAAACGGGGAGAAGTATTTAACACAGAGGAATGGCCAGGTAATGCCAGGCTAAATCCACCCCAGCCCCATGCATCATTTATCTCCTCTCAGCGTGTGCCTGGCTGATCCAGCACATGAGAGACTCAAAGGATTTGTTTTCCTTCATCCTCTTTTCTCTCTGGACCAAAGTGCTCTTTCCTCAGCTGTCCTGTGCATGCTGAGGTTTTTGGACTGCCCAGGCACGTGGGCAGCACCTCACGAGGGCAGGACAGGTGATTTATCTCTCAAAATGCTGCTTTGTGGAGGTGCTGGCCCAGCTTTCTCATGGCTACAAAGGCTCCAGCATTCCCTCCCCCACAGCCAGGACTTCACACTACTTAAAAAAAAAAAAAGAAATTCACTTTGAAGAAGTGTTTCTGTGTCCTACGATGTTAAACTGCTAATGGGAAAGGAAATGTATTCATGATTCACTGTATAAAAGCAGCCTTGGAGGAATGCAGATTGTATTTTCCCTCTGCAAACATTTGATCATCCCAATAAAAGAGCAGCCCCACCTTGCCCACCAGCTCCGTAAATCACGGCGAATGGAAACAACAGGTTTATGGTTGTCACGACGGTCGTTTCGGAGGGGTTTTATGGGATCTGGAGAGAGGGGGGAGCCTGTTTATGGGCACGAGGTGCCTCCTGAAGGACTGCGGGACTCTCAAACTCACCCTGCTGCTCAACTCTCTGGTTTAATATGGAAATCATCCTCCTGATCAGCCCCCCCTCGGCGTGACTGCTGAATTTTCACATTCCCTGGTGCTCCAGGCTTTCCTTCCCAGGCAGGGAAGGAGCAGAGCCTCGGTGGGTCTCGGCTGTTTTCCAGCCCTCATGCAAATCCCTGCATTGGGATTTCGTGCCCTGGGGCTGCTGGAGCACCCACACACCTGAGCCACTGCAGGGCATGGCTCTGAGCTGCTTCTGTTAGCATGAATTAATTCCATTGATTGGGATTCGAGCTCACAGCGAGGATCAAGGCTGTGCTCCACAGCTCGATGGTATCTGGAGTAGAAGGCAGCTCTGGGCCAGAAGTGGTTTTTATCCCCATTCCCCATTCCCTGGGGAGCTGGACACTCCTCTGCCACATGCTCTGTGTCCCCTGGAGTCACCAAACACCCTGAACTGGAAGGGACCCACCAGGATCATCAAATCCCAGCAGGACGTGGCGCCCAATTCCTGGCGCCACTCCCAAGGCCACCTGAGACACCAAGACCCCTTTGGAAGGAGATCACCTCCTCCAGGCAGCTCCAGAGGGAGCTGGCAGCTCCCACCCCTGCCTTTCACATCACCTGGAATGAGCTGCAACATTTTGTACCTGCAGTTTACTCGCGGCTTCCAAACCTCCGCGGAGACGCCGTCTGCTGCCTGGGCTATAAATAAGGCCAGGGAGTGCTGAGCCAGAGCGTGTGGCAGTAATTTGGGGGAGGATTTAAGGTCTGAACGCTCCTCCCAAAGGCTCTTCACCACAAATGATGTGTCCCAGCTGCCCCCCTGGGCTCGCTGTCCCCTCCACCTTCCCTCCCCTCCACCCCTCTGGCTGTAAGACCTCCGGATTCCTCTCCCACATCTTTCTCCTTTATCCACAGGATTTCGCCCTCTGGAATGGCTCTGTACAGTGAAATATCCCTATTGTAACCCCTGGAAATGGTTTCGTTTTATTGGAATCTCCTGCCTGTTTTATGGTCAGCTCTGCAGATGAGCTGACAATAAAGGAGGAGGAAGAGGAGTGTGTTGGAGAGGGGCTGAGCAGCTCCAACTCCTGCCAGCTCAGTGCTTCCCAAGGAAGCATCCAGCATCTGGCAGGATTGAGATTTTGCATATATATATATATTTTTTTTTCTTTTTTTTTTTTTTACAGTATAAATTAAGCTGAACAGCAGAACAAGGGTGCAGTGGTGCTCAGGGCAGGACGTGCTAATGAGCTGAGCCTCCCTGTCCACCTCGCCTCCTGCCTTTTTTGCATTTTAATCCTTAGCCTTTCCTAAAAATAGCCCCAATTCATAGTCCTTTTAATACAGCCTTCATAAAAAGGAGTTCTTAAAGAGCTCTGAAAGCTTTGCTTCGGATTTAATGAGCTGGACAAAGTGGTCATCCCAGGAAATGGGAGAAGAACCATCCAGCTCCTGGTGCAGGGCTGATCTCAGTGACTGAACGCAAACATTCCCCACAGGGTGATGCCAAACACAGCTGCTTCAGTAAAGAAATAATGAAGATAATAAATCAGGCGCCCATTTAGCACCTTCTCCCCGGTAGCTGTTCTCCGTCTTCCACCAGAAAGGGAAGGAATGACAGATGGAAGTTGAACTGAGCCATGGGAACAGTGAAAAAGCATTTCAAACTGCAACGTGTGAGGAGCTCTCTGCCTGCTTTCCCCACGCTCAGCGACAGCAGCTTTGCATCAGAGAGGTGTTGCTGCACCTGAAATTTGGTTTTCAGTGCCACAAGTGCTTCTCACAGCTTTTCCCCCACAACCAGGGGCAGGTGTTGGGTTCTCTGACCAGCTCCTCTCTGGTGTGGTTTTTCCAGTTCCCTCCAGGCTTGTTCCTGAGCCAGGATGGGGAATCAGGACAGGACTTGATCCAACCTGAGCCAACCCAGCACCAGAAAAATGGCTATTTCTGAGCTCAGTTTACCAGCACTGCACCTCTTTGCATCCTTGCAAGGCACAGATCTGGAGAGGAGGTGCTGGGAAGGCCTGTGAGTGACTCAGGCTCGTGGAAATAAACAGCTCCGGAATGAAGACGGTGGAAAGATTAATCTCTTTAAACTTTATCAGGGAGAAATTCAAAAGGTAATTTGATTATAGTGCACAAACACTTTCACAGGAAGAAACTATCAGATACTGAGGGCTCTTTAATCTGGCAGGGATGAGCGGAGAGAGAATCTCTTAGTGGAAATTAAAGGCAGGGAAATTTGAATTCAAAATATTGTGGGTTTTTTTTTTTTTTTAATGGGATAACGAATAATTAACAACTCTGGAGTGTGGACATGGGCTGGGTTTGGGTTTCTTTGCAAGACACTTTTTTTAGGGAAAAACTCAGAGAAATCAGAGCAGAGGGGATGAATTTACCCTCCATGTGAGAGGCTTTGGACCCAGCTGGGTCCACGTGGGGCAGAGGAGGAGATTCACCCATTGATTTGTGTTCTGAGTGAAACCAACAGCAGCTGGGGAGCAGAGCCAAGGAATCCGCAGGCTGGGGGGGATGTTTATTCCAGAAGAGGAAAATAAATGGGAAAAGGGATCCCCAGCAGCCAGCACACATCCCAGTATTAGTGGGATGCAGCATTCCAGATGTCCTGGTAACGATGCTCCAGTTGGGCAGCATCTCACTCCGGAATGAAGACACTTCAGAACTGATTATTTCCCTCCACAGCAAATTAGCAACAGAGTTTGGATGTTCATTGACAGGAAAATCTTCACATCCTTTATATACTCCTGGGTGGCTTCCCCCTGAATCCAGATATCACATCATTTATTTAACTTAGAGAATAAAGTAATTAATACCAGGGAGTTCTGCCTGCTTGGCAGGATATGCTGTTACAGCTAACAAATTTTATGTCTTTAGGCTTCACAGCAGAACTTGATTTAATTTGTCCCAAGGTTAAGGAAGACGGGGAGGAAATTTGATGGCTCCAGATCACAAATTCACTACAATTTATCACCTTCACCATGTGGTGTGGACAGGCAGCACTTCCAGGTGGAGACGGCAGGAGTTTACTCAATCATCTTTGCTTTAATTCTGCCTTCATCCATTATCTGCCACCGTGTGTCCCAAATATTCTGTGTCTCCCTGGGAGATTCATCCAGCCATCCCCACACCTTGGGATGAGGCTCCCCAAAATTTTGGGGTGATCCAATTAAGACACACAGAATCCCGAGGAAAGGTAGGGAAGTATCTTAACTAGAATTCCCCCCTAAAATTACTGTTTCAACGGCATTTTAAAATGTCAGGAGATTCAATAAAAAGGTTTTGAATTGTGGGGGGGTTTTGTAATTTTGGTGAGAGAAGAGAAAGGGGAAAATGTTGCACAGGTGCTGTTTGTTACTCACAGAAATTGATCATTCCTGTGGCTGGATTTCCTTCCTTAAATAACAAATAAAATGGAATAATTTCTCTAGTTTTGCATCGTTTGCTAGGGAGGAAATCCAGGCATAGAAAGGAATTCCCTCCAATCCCCAACACCAAGTGTTCACCACAGAATTCTCTTTGGGACCCACCTGGTGCACTTCCCACCCTCAGCAGGGAAATTTGGGATCAACGAGGCTTTTAGAGCCTCCAAACGTGGAATCTCCCGGAGCAGAGAGAAGGAAGGCAGAGTTTCCCTCTCAGAGCTGAACACCTGGCCAGGAGGTCACACTCCATTTGCAGAGCAGTGGCCACAACATCCCAACAGCTTCCGAGGGGCAGAGCACGAGGCTGCAGCTCGTGAGCAGCATTAGGCAGCAATTAGGAACCAAAAGAGCTCCCAGATGTGCAGTGAATGTGATAACAAAATGTCCCAGTTTATGGCATTTTCTCCCTCCCTCTCTCTCTTCTGTCATTGTCCTTTGGAAAGTGAACGTGAGGAATAAAGCTCTATTTTTAGAAACTAGTCCAGGTCCTAAAAAGCTGGGAAATTAGGCGCAGAGATTTCCTTGGCATGGGGAAATCACACACTCCAGGCTGAGTCAAGGCTTGTTTTTGGGGACTCTCAGTGGGGCTGGGGCTGTTCCAGTGGAGCAGCACTGAGGTGAAATCCAGGGAAGTCAACAAGATGGGAAGGCAGATATTCTGCATGGGGAGAGGAGAGAGAACTCTTTGCACTCTGAGAACTGAATTGGACTCTTCCTTGTCTGTGTGACAAACACTTCGACAGCCAAGTGACATTGTCAATGCTTCACAGACTGCCTTGAAGGGGATAAACCAGTTCCTTAGGAGTTCTTGCTAAAGGTTAATCCAATTTTGAGGGCTGAGCTCTGTGCTGGGCTCCCACTGTCGTTTCTCCAAACAGCTCCATGCATGAATCTCTGGGTCAGACAGGGCATTTGTCAGTGTTCTGGCAAAAAGCTGGGCAAGAAAACAAGAGGAAAGAATTGTTATATTTATGCCAAAGTCGTGTGAAATTGTGTAGGATTAGTGATCACAAATTCTGATGGAAAATCCAAATGAATGTCTTTAAAACCACATTTTGTCAGACATGGACCTCCACTCTTGGCACTCTGCTCTCTCCTGGAAAATAATCTGGGACACCCGGACCTGGATGCCATTAAAGAAGCACCAAACCACCAGGATTAAATCCCCATCAGTCTCCTCCAGATTTCCCAACAGAAGACCCAACATCCCACCAGGAAGAGCTGCCCTGGAATTCCCAGGCTGTGCTGGATCCACCCAGGACACATGTCCAGGGGCTGCTTCCAATCCATGCTGCCCTGCTCAGGCAGTTCCTGACATGATTTATCCTACAGATGACACAGAATTATCACTGCTGATCACTTCAAATTATTTCCTTCGTGACCACCTGGTGGATGAAGTCAAAACACACCAGGGACAGTGCAGTGAAATCCAAACCCTTGGGTGAAGTAATTCTTTTGGGACACAGTGAGATAATTTCCTGGGGTTTCCTCATTAATCTGTGGGTCAGACTGTCCAGCAGGGTCACCTTTTCCCTGCACAGAACTGCCACAAACCTTGGCAATGTTTCTCCATCACAACCCAAGGCCAGCGCTTGCCGTGCTGCTCATGCTGCTCCCCAGCACCTCCCACACAAACCTGCCTCTTGCACGTTTTATCTCACTTAGTTCTTGTCTCTTGGAATATTTAGAGGCTCTTTGGGATACAAATAGTATTGATTTGTATGTACAACCACCTAGAACAAGGAGGGCTCGGGTCCTCAGCCCAAATAATAAATAATAGTTAATATAGTTCAGGCATGACCAGCCAGTTTCTACCTAAAAAATGTCAATAAAGCAGGGCCACATTGATGCAAAGAGACATAAAATGTGAACTCCTTCAATACAGGCACTTATTTGTCTCTGTTTGCGAGGCCAGGAAGGAAAGAGCTGTTAGCAGTGAATAGTATTTTATTAGCATCATAAACCCCAAGAGCAAAGTTTGTGTCACAGGGAACTGCACATGCATTTGAAGGCTTAATTTATGTTCCTGACTCCTCTTTTTTTTTTTTCTTCTTTTTTTTTCCCTCCCCCAAACAGGGGCATAATTTAAAATAAAGACTGACAGAATCAGAAGACACCTTTGGGTGAAGGAGATGTTCATGCAAAACCAAACGTGCATCCTACAGGAATCCTGCCAGAGAGAGTTCAGCGGAGTTAGAACATAAATCCATTCTGCAGGTCCATGGAAGCTTCAGGAAACCACAGTTTGATGTGCACCACGTTCTGAGCATCAGCACTGGGAAATGCCAACTGCCCTGAGAGGCAAAGCCTAGAAGGAAGAGTCAGGTAGGGAAAAAGTGACTCCCTGAGGAGCTCCAAGAAATTAGCAGTGGGAAACTGGTGAGGATAGAAAAACCAACACGGCTTTGGTGGTTTTCCATGAGTTTGAGCTCAGCAGATTTTCAAGCTGATGGGAGAAACACCAACCATACCAGCACAGCCCCATCGCCACCAAAACCAACCCAAAGGGTCAAAACCCCTCCAGCTCCTGGTCATTCTCCTGCATTTCCAGCATTTTCCTCTCATCTGGCTCCTTTGGAGAGGGGTCAGGTTTCTGGGGAAGCTTGGGAACAGATATCGCAACCCAGCCGCAATCAAGCCCTGCTAATCAGCAAATTACAGCTTTCCATACATCCCAAAGCTTTTAACTCCCAGCTGCTTATCGTGCTCTATTTACACGGTGACAATTCTGCAGAGCAGGTTCTGTGCCTGTTCCAGAGCCCTAAACACGGCTTTCATGAGCAACAAGCATTTATTTAACATTCTGCCTGTTTCAGAGAGGCAAATCGGGTGTGGAGGTGAGTGCTGGAGGCACAGAATTTGGGATTTATGGCAAAAGAAAAAGGCTGCCCAAGGATAAAGCTCAGCAGCGTGGGGCAGCTTCTTCAGGAGCCTGGAAATAGCTGGAAATTCCTCATGGAGCAGGGAAGGTGTTTGTGGCTCTGAACACGAATGTGGTGAGGTAAATCTCCTCTGTCACTGCACCAGCACAAAGGTTTGGGAGTTCAGGAAGGAGCAGCCTTTGTTAGTAAAAATATTCCCATGCTCTCTGCTCGAGCAAGGTCTGTGAACTCACAGCACTGCAGCTCTGCATCCGTGAGGAGAGTGGGGAGTGAGAGCTGAGTCCAGTTCTGGTCACTCATGGCCAGAGGGACACTGAGGGGCTAGAGTGAGTCCAGGGAAGGGAATGGAGCTGGGAAAGGGCTGGAAAACTGCTGATGGAGCTGGGAAAGAGCTCAGCCTGGAGAAAAGGAGGCTCAGGGGGACCTGGTGGCTCTGCAGAACTCCTGAAAGGAGGGGACAGCCAGGGGGTCAGGCTGTGCTCCAGGGAACAGGGACAGGAGGAGAGGGAACAGCCTCAGGCTGGGCCAGAGGGACATTAGGAGGAATTTCCTCATGGGAAGGGTGGTCAGGCACTGGAGCTGCCCAGGGAGGTTCGGATTCCCCACCCCTGGAGGTGTCCAAGGAATTCCTGGCTGTGGCACTGAGTGCTCTGGACTGGGGACAAGGTGGGGATGGCTCAGCACACCCAACACACCTTTGTCACTCCCTTTGCCTTTGGGATTTTCCAAGCACAGCCAAACGATCGCTGTCTGCAGGGGCAAAACCACCCTGCAGAAGAGGCTGAAACCCCCATTAAGACTTTATGATATTCCTAATTACTCGCTCTGTGCTGCTGCCTGGGGAGTTGCCTGCCCTTTCCACCAGGCTCTGGAGTCCCTTTGCTGCTCAGCCACAAGACAAATGGGGTTTGCTGCCACAGGGATTTGACTTTTTAGGGAAGCACAGCCCAGAAGAGCTTTAGGATGTGATTTGCAGAGCACCACAAAGGTTGGTGGTGTATTTCTTCAAGGCACAGCGAGTCAAACCATTTGCAAACCTCCAAAGTGGGCTGAAACTAAACTAGCAGGGTCATCACTTCCTATCTGTCCTTCTGAAGGAGAAAAGAGCAATTTCCTGGTCCTGGAATGGTTGCAGGAAAAGGAAATGAGAAAGGATCATTCTACTTATCTTCTACCTTGAAACTGCAAATACTGCTCTGTATAAATCCACGCTGTAGAAAAGTATCTTTCTCCTTCCCCCTCTTTTTGCAATTTCAACTTTTTATTTTTTCCCCTCTTTTCTTTCACAGCTTTTAACCTTGCCCAATTGTCCCTCTTAAATAATAATTAACTCTCTGGTGCAGCCAGGGAAGTGCTTTAAGGCTCCAGCAATTTTATTTTCTGTGTGGCGCTGCGGGAGAGGATGGGAGGGAAAAATTAAATCAGGAGGTTCCTGAAGAGTTGCCCCTCTAGAAAAACCATTCATTGCCTGTCCCTGGTGCAAGGATCCTGCCAGATCTCGGAGGAACCAGCAGAGTTTGCTCAGTAATTAACTGGGAGAGAGAAGAGGGAGGGAAATAATTGAGTAGGCAATGCTGGTGAGTGGAGTCTCCAAAATGTTCTCTCCCAATAGTCTTGAGTTGAGATTCCACACGAGAGAACCTGGAAAAAGAGGGATAATGAGCTGTCTCCCTCGTTTTTTGGGGCTGAACCCTTTGGGGCTGCTCTGCAACACAACATGGGTGGAAAAACCCAACCACAATGAGTTGGAGAAAAGTTCCTTTAATTACAAACTGGACCAAATAAATTATAAATTCAATCACAGCGCCGCTTGCTGACAAGGAACTCAAAACACTCAGGCTGAGTTCTGTGAATTAACTGCAGGAGCTGGGAGGATTTGTGGGGAGCCATCCTGTACCCTTATAATGAAAATCTTGAGGTCTGAAGTGAGGCAGAGTGCGCTGGGAACAGCCTGAGACACTCCTTGAGCTTTGGAGAACCAGAGAAACAGCAAAAAGCTCGCTCTGAGCATTTTCCTCCTGCAGAATTTCCCATTCAAATACCCGGGGTTTGGAAAAGGGAGACCTGCTCTCCTCTAGGAGTATCTCTGTGTTTACAGGAGGTGTTGACAGCAAACAAAACAGCCTCAGCTCCAACAGCCCGGGGGCTACAGCGTGTTCAGGCTCTGTGTCCCCAGGGAAGCTGGAATCCACCCATGGATGCACAACCCAGCGAGGAAAGGACGTCTCAGCCCTGCCATGGCTGAAACACAGAGCAAAACCCGAGCTCCTGAGTTTCCCCTGGTTCCCAGCTAACCCCAGGATTATTAAATCACATCCCTCCGGGTCGATATCCCCAGCTCTCTCCTCTTCCTGACCTGTCCCTCCATGAATAATGCAGGAGCTAGCGGTGGGGCAGCTCTGGCTGGAGCCAGGCCAGCCAAAGGGCTCTCTCAGCAGATCAAAAGCCAATCAAGTTCATTTCAATATTTATGTTTAATCCTTCATTCTGAAACGATAAATATTTCATGCTACGCCCTCACAGGAAAGCAAAGCCAAGCAAAAGCAGGAGACACTGCCCCAGACAGAGCGGCTCTTTCATGCTAATTCCTGTCCGGGCAGACACAGCTCCTGGTGCCATTAATATTCCTCAATCAACATGGATTATTTATCTGAGTCCTGCAAGGACAGAGGTCAGTGCTGAGGAGCACAACAGGCACGAAGGCAGGTTTGGTTTCTGGATCCAGGTTTCATTCCTGAGGCCATATTTCATTCCCAAAGCCAGGTTTCATTCCTGGGGTTTTTCCCCCATTTTCTGGCCCAGTGTGAAATTCCATGGCAGCATTGTGGTGCTGGCAGTGCCCCAAATACCCTGACACCTCCCCACCCCAGCCCTGGCCGTGCCCAGGGTTATCCCAACCCACAGATCCCCTCCATTCACTCCTCAAACAGGGTTTTCCCAGCAGCTCCCTCCTATCAGGTTTGGATATTTTGATATTTGATACTGTCAGATCTCTTTACCGCAGCAGACAAACCTCTCAGCCTTCTTTGCTGATCACAGCCCCCTCACCTAGCCATTCCCCACACACCTGAGGATGAGAGATGAGAACAAACCCAAGGGGGGATGCAGCAGGATGCAGCATCGTTTCTTTGTCAATCAAACCCTGCCCACCTGGGAAGCGGCGAGGAGGAGAAACTGGCATTAAAGAGATGTAAATGAACTGAGGATGAAGGAGAAGGGACTGAGAGGTAACTCAGAATTTTCTCAGAACCCACCTGCTGGCTTCCCTAATCATGGTTTAAAGACAGCACCCAATTCCTAACCAACAGTGTGAGGAACAAAGCCCTTTTGATGGGGATTCTGTTTTCCAGGGAGAGCCATTTAATAAGTTTCACTCAGGAAGTCTCTGTTCCCAATAAAGACTTAACAAAGTTAATTAGACTAAACAGTAATTATCGTGTCTCTTCATTGTTCAATTATCTTGCTGAACTGGTGTTTCCTGATTAATTTTCTGATTAAAATGTATTAAATTGAAAAGCACTTGCAAACACGAGATGACAGGCTGTCTCCCACGCAGCAGGATTTCCGGAGGTCAGGCAGGCAGGGATGGTTTGGCGCCCACGTCCCAAACCCTCTGCTCCACACCCCACACAGCCAGGATCCCAATCACCCGTGTGCTCTCCAGCTTGGGATCCACCAACACATCCCTGGTGGGTTGTTCAACAGTTCCTCCTGGTTGTCTCTTCCAGGTCTTCCTACTCCTGGCACAGGTTGCCCAGAGAAGCTGTGGCTGCCCCTGGATCCCTGGAAGTGTCCAAGGCCAGGTTGGACAGAGCTTGGAGCAACCTGGGATAATGAAAGGTGTCCCTGCCCATGGCACTGGATGTGCTTTAAGGTTTCTCCCAACTCAAACCACTCTGGGATTCTGTGATTCCTACTCCTCCCCAATCTTACCTTCCTCTCAGGTTTCTCCTGCACAAACACAGTGCAATACAATTCCCTGTGCATGGAGCAGCCCTGCAGCACAGCAGGGAGATCCTGAAGCCATGAAAACCCGTTTCCCAGTCCAGTTCCTCCCTCCCACTGGATCCCACAGTCTGGGCTCCCTCAGCTCCCCTCCAGCTCGAGCTGCTGCTTTCCATCTGCACAACACCACGGAGACACCCTCAGCTCTGCCACCTCCCACTCACACCAGCAGCCAGCACGGGGGAGGAATTCCCACAGCTGAGCTCACACATGCAATCTCTCCAGCCCAGTGAGCATCTTTGGGCTCAATACTGCATCTCCTGAGCTCAGGGAACATCTTTGGGCTCCATACGGCATCTCCTGAGCCCAGGGAGTATCTTTGGGGTCAATACTGCATCTCCTGAGCCCAGGGAGCATCTTTGGGCCCAATTCTGCATCTCCTGAGCCCAGAGAACATCTTTGGGCCCAATACTGCATCTCCTGAGCTCAGGGAACATCTTTGGGCTCAATACTGCATCTCCTGAGCCCAGAGAACATCTTTGGGCTCCATACTGCATCTCCTGCAGCTTCCTGCATCATTCTGCACTTCCCTGTGGAGCTCAGCTCTCCGCTGGTTGTGTTGAACATCCCAACCTGCCTCACCTGGCCTGACCAAGGTGCATCCCTCAGCCAGATTCTTCCAGTGGGATCAACAGACTTCCATGGATGATCCCAACCTGCAGCATTTTGGTATCAAGCAGCAGAGACAAGACACCCCTGGCACTCCTGAGGCACCCCAGCCTCGCTTTCCAAGGCACTGCTTTGGTATTCACCCCTGGCAATCCAGCAATCACAGTTTCAAACAGCCCCTCGCTCCATTTGCATATCTTTTGTGAGACAAATCAGAAAAGGGGATTAATTTCCCTTTCTTCACTTTCATATCACCTGTGGCTGGGAGGAAACAAACAAACTCATCGCCTCCTTCCCCAAATCCTTGCGATTAGGTTATTAGAGCCCCAGACTTATTATAAATTATTGAAAGGACACAGCTGAGCCCAAATCCCACAGCGGGCTCTCTTTGTCTTCCACCAGGCTGGCAATTCTTGATTAACTCCCATCCAGCACGAGGCAGGAGGGATGAGCAGCATCCCAGCCGTGCTGTGGTGACGAACACACTGTGCAGGGAGTCTGAGCTCCCAGCAGACAGCCCGGCAGCTACAAAGGAATTTTCTTCCCTTTCTGCTCGCCCTCTTGGAAATTCAACACCAGCCTCGCTGCTGCTGCTGCTGCTGCTGCAGGGACAGCCCAGGACAGAAAGGCAGGGAACAGTTTGTCCCTTTTGGATATCCATCCTCAGTCCTGAGAGGGCTGTTCCATAGTTCCAGCTCCGAGGGAATTATTCCACACTCTCCAGATGTGTGAATCTGGAACAACAGCAGTGTTTCAGGTTTCTCCTGAGCAGCAGTGCCTTGTTTTGCCCTGCTGGAAGTCACGCTGATGGAAGCAGAGGAGGTGCTGATAAGGAGTTAACTTTGTTTGTGATGTACGAAGCCTCCAACAGGAGCTGTGGCTCAGCTAAGAATAAGTCTCTGTCTATGAGCTAAGAGCTCACACCTCCAGATAAGACAGAGACAGAGCCAGCATTTACAGCAGCTCCATCAAACACACTCGGGCTGAAACTCTTGTTACAAACATTTACTGCTGGTTCAGACTCATTCCAGAGGCCGAGCCAAAAAAACTGAAGCCTAATAACCCAAGTAGTTTTGCTTTTCTTTTATTTTTTTTCCTAAACTCTTTTAATAATCATATAATCATAAAGAATCCAAAGGTTTCCTGGCTCCTGAGCTATGATTTGGCAAACAGCTCCAATTATAACCCCCAAACCTAATGACTGCACTTTCCCTGTGTCCCTCTGTGCTCACAGGAACATTTCTCCTGCACCAGGCTGAAAGGAGATGCCCACGGGGAGTTCGCTGTGAAATGCTGGATTTCAAAAGCCTGCGGCAAGTTGATTCATGTCTATTTAATTTTTCCAGGCAGTTTCACTGGAATGCTGTATATAAATCAAATACAAGGCTAGCAGCAGAGACGGACCAAGCTGTGGAAGGACTGTATGATTTTAATTAAACTACACACACAAATCAGGCAGGAGTGAAGGTGGAAGAGGGGAGAGAGAGAGAGAGTTCTATCACTGGGGATAAGCCAATATTTTTGAGCAGGAAAACAAATAACCATTTACTGTGAAAAGTCTGATTTCAAAAGCAGCGTTTTGTCATTGTGCTGATTTTCATAATCAATTTAAATCTGGAAGAAACCAGGCTTGAGCACAGCAAACAAAGAGCCTGAGCGGAAGTTAATTAGACTGTATCAGCTCAGCCTTCTCATCCTTTACTTACTGTCGAGCTTTATGGGCTCCAGCAGGCACTTCACTGCCAATTCTGCTTTGGAGATGGCAGAGCTGGGGCTGCAAGGGCATCTCCTGCAGTGTCCTGTGCAAAATCCCAGAATCCCAGACTTTTTGGGGTTTTGGGAGGGACCACAGAGGGTCACCTGCTCCAGCAGGGTTATTCCAGAGCATAGGACACAGGACTGTGTCCAGAGGGGTCTGGATGAGGAGGAGGAGACTCCACACCCTCCATGGTCTCTGCTCCACTTCCCCATCTCCAGGTGGAGCTCCCTGGCCTCAGTCCCTGCTGTCCCCCTGGTGCCACTGCTGGGCTCTGCTCTGACCCTCCCTGCAGCCAGGGACACCCAGGGACACCCAGGGACACCCAGGGACACCCAGGGACACCCAGGGCTCAGGGCTATCTCAGCATCTCTTCAGCCCAGCTCCCTCAGCCTTTCCTGGGCACTGAGATGCTCCAGGAGCTCCCTGTCCCTGCTGTCCTGAAGAGCCCAGAGCTGGAAAACTGAAGGTTCCACTGCATTTGTGGGGTGTCACCCCAAAATTGGTGTCAGCCAGGCTGGCAAATGGGAAAATAATGGGGAAGCCATACAGTGGCCCTTTTAAAGGGCAGGACTTCTGGAAAATTACTTTTGTTCTTTGAGATCATGAGGCCTGCACCTAAAATTCAGTGATTCCACAGTGATTTCCATGCAGGAGGAAGATGATTGAGGATCCAGAGGGCTCTGGAAGATGCAGGAGCTGAGCTCCACCTTGAGCTCCTCACTGAGAAGCCACTGGAGAGTCTGCATTGACTTTCCCCTCTCCCCACATCCTGCAAAGCAGAAAAACAACTATTCTCAGTAATCAATAGGCAGTGCAAGGGTAAACACATGGGATATCAGGTCCTGTGCTAATGGAGCCTGTAAATTCTGGGGATAGATTGGCATCACCTTCCCTATCTGCAGAGCGTGGAAACACCGATGTTGTCTGCCCTGAAAATCAAAGTAATGCTCCAAACACCATCCACCAAGTGAATCACTGCCTGCAGTGCTCGTGCTGTGCCCCTGCTAAACCAGGGTGCAGCAATTCCTGGGTATTTCCACTGAAGGATTGCAGCAGCTGCTGCTGCCAGGGGCCAAAAAAAGTGGCAGGAAAACCTCTGTCCCACGCTGGGTGTCCTCAGCAGATGAGTGTGAGGTGACACCTGTGCCAAGGACGAGGCTCCTGACCCTCCCAGCCCTTCTAGCAGGGAACCTCAGCCATTCCAGCCACTCCAATCCCTCTCTGGAGCACCAGAGCCCCATTAGCTGCCATTAAAGCCACAATATCCCAAACCCCACGAGGGGCAGTGGCGTTGAGGCCGTGATGAATTTTGCAGGGTTTTTCTCCTCCCTCTCCCCTCCTCAATCACTCTCAACTACAGGGCATGAATAATACAACGCCGTGTTGCCTGGTGATTGCTGTTGTGTTTTCCCTCACAAACACATCCAGGGAAGGGAGCAAACCCAAAACTGCCTGGAGGAATTGGTTGCTGAAAGGCTGCCAAGGGGACGAGGTGCTGCAGATCCCAGCTGATCCAGAGGTGGATGGCAGCCCATGCCAAGGATGAATTTTTGGGATGCCACCAGCTCTATCCCATGGCAGAAACCTCTTCCCAGCCCCAGGGCTCAACTCCCAGAGTACTGCAGCACTGGAAGGGAGCAGAGGGCTTGGCTGAACCCAGAGTGTGGAGCTCACACTGCTGTGCCAGGTGCTGCACCAGCTTTTAGAGCAAAAACAAACAGGGCTGTAAAAAAGGAAGAGGCTCTCCATAAAAACAGGATGTTTGGAGCTGAAGGGTTGTTTTCCTGCTCGAAGTGAAGCTCCCACAAGGCTTCGAGCTGGGGATGTGGATTGGGATTGGGAGGTTGTGCCTGGGGAGGGTTAGGTGGATATCAGGGGAAGGTTCTTCTCACAGAGAGTGGTTGGGCAGTGAAGAGGCTCCCCAGGGAATGGGCACAGCCTGAGGCTGCCAGAGCTCCAGGAGGGTTTGGACAGCGCTGCCAGGGATGCACAGGGTGGGTGTCTGTGCAGGGCCAGGAGTTGGGCTCGATGATCCTTTATCCCTTCCAGCTCAGGACATTCCATGATTCTCTGATTATCTCCTAGTATAGGGTTTCTCTCACAAGAAGCTCTTCCAGCTTTTTCTTTCCTGCAGCACTGCAGATGCAGGTTGGCATTTTTAAAAGAACACTGGAGAAGTTCCCAGCCCCTCTCTGAAAGCCCCTGTGAGTCCTGTCCTCAACAGAGACCCAGAAAAGGAAATTTCTCCAAGCTACACTCCATTCTGAACCCACAGCAGGGAGGGTTTCTGGAGCAAATTCTCTCTTTGGGTGAGTGACAGCAGCTGAGGTGATCCAGTCTTGCAGCTGAGGTGCTCAGCCAGAAATTTGGCTCTGGTTTCCCCCCCTGGTGCTTCCTGCAGCGAGTCCAGCTGTGTGACCTGGCTGTGGTCACAGTTTGTGCCCTGACAGCAGGGCTGATTGCCTGCTCTGCCTGCAAACTGCACTTTGGGGGCTTCTCCTGCCTCTGCACGGAGCAATCCCAGCTGCAGCCTTCAGATAATGCGGCAGAAAATATAGAAATACATAGAAATAGCAGCGCTAAGTAGTCCCACAAGGTGCTCACTCCTCCAGGCCACTGATGCTGCTCTGCAGGAGCATGTTGGGCTTAAATAGAAACATTGGGACGTTCCTTCTGGGCTGTGGGGAGGGAAAACCACGAGTTGCAGTCAGGTCCAGCCTGATCCCAAGCGGAGGAGCCATTAGGAGCTGGAATATTTCGATAAACCCCAAAACCTGAAGGAAGAAATGTTCTCGGTGTGTTTAATGCGGCGCCAGCCTCCGGTGTGTGCAAAGAGCAAGGCAATTAATGAGGTATATTTAGCATGCCAGGCTGAGGTGTGCAGCTCCCACAGCAGCTGAAACACAGCGATTTATATAACATTTCCCATAAAGATCAGCCTGGCTGGGCTGGGGCTGCTGTTCTTCTCACCTGGGAGGAATTCAGGTGCTCATTGTCTGTCCCTGCAGGAGTCTCAGGTCAGGGCTCTGGTGGTGTGGTGGCTGCAGCACAGACAGGAGGGTTTGGTGCTGTTGGACACTCCAGGTGCCCTGGGAGATCTCACTGAGACCCCTGGGCTGTTCCCTGGCTTGTGCAGAAAATATGAAATTAGCAGGTGGTGCTTTTCCCCACTGCTCAGTGCTCACCCAGGTTTAAAGCCAAGGGAAGGAGAGGTTTTTCCCAAAATAAAAAGGAAAAAAAAGAAGTAGAAATTAAGTTCTCCAAGCTGTAGGATGCCATGGATGCAAAAGTTTTTATGGTTTCGTAAACCAACTTGTTAAATTTGTGGAACAGAAGTCCTGCCAAGAAAACAGACTCACAAAGCTGATCATAATCCCAGAGTCCAAGGCCAGACACCTGAATGGACAATAAAAACCACAACACCTTTAAAGAGCTGTGAAACTCTGCTTAAATCCTCGTATTCCACACTGGTTGATCCATGGCATCCCAGAAAACATGTCCAGCAGAGTGCAAAGTCCTGCCTTCCAATAAAATGTGACTTTTCCAAGCATAAAGAGATTTCAATGACGCTGAATATTTGTGCAGAGAACAAGGACAGCCAGAGTTATTGATCAGAACAATAAATGTTCGGGATGAGATGGAAAACTTCCCAAATTTCAGCGTTGAGAAGTTGCTCTGATTCCAAAGGGAGAAAGCAAAGCCTCCTTGAGTGAGTTCCTCCTGCCCTGGCTGGGGTTGGGAGGAACACTTAGCAGAAAAATCCCACTTTTTCCCTTGGAAACAATGACACCAACTGTCCCACAAAGACAATCTTTGGCAGAATCACCCCATCCATGGCATTCCCAGCTCCTCCTGCCAGGGAAGAGACACCACAACCCCACCTGGACAACCTCAGCCCAAACCCCTCCAAAAAGCTATTTACACCACACTCATTTTTTAAAACTTCCATTAATTAAATACCCTCCCTCTTCACGAGAGCCACTCAAAAGCCCAGCAGTCGGGACTGCAGCTGGCTTTGAAGAGATGAAATATTTTTCCTCCCTTTGAACACTCGCTGCCTATTCCCAGCCTGTGGCCACCCAGTTTGCCCCGAGGTGCTTGGCACTCGAGTCTCTGGGATAAAAGGAGCTGCTTGGAAGTGGAATTAGCATCCTGCATGGAAGGTTCTGCTGCAGAGGGAATCAAAGGAGGGGATGAAGACCTGAGCTAAGCAAAATCTGCACGCAGATAATTAGTTAAACTTCCAAGTCTTGACATTAAGCTTTTTGGAAGTGAAACGTTTGGGAATCACGCAGAGAGGTTGACTCTGCAGCCAGGCAGAGAGTTGGGGAAGAGGTGTTGCGTGGGGTTGTTTTATTGGGATTTTAGAATGACTGTGACTGTGACTGAGGGGTGATCTGTCCTTGAGGCAGCTCCCCAAAAAAAGGAGGGTGACCTGCTCTGGGTGGAGAAGGTGGAAATCTCCCAATTATCCTGTTTTCCTGCTGGCAGCTGCACCTCCCAGCCCCTGCAGCAGGATTTGGTGAGCCTGGCACCCCCTGACCTCTCCAAAACATCATCCTGAGCCACCCAAAGGTCTCACCAAGGAGCCTCTTTGCAAGAAACTTCTGAGAACAAATATTTATTGCTCTCTGGTGATGCCTTAGGATTTTAGCTTCTATATTTTCCATGTAATCCTGTAATTCTTTGGTGTGTAACTCTGGACTCCATACAGGTGCTGAGCTGCTGTTCTCTCATTTTTGGACACAAAAGTTCCTCTGAAATTTGGAATCCAAGGACACCTCACTGTCTCAGAGCCCCAAGATATGGAAACAGCAGTGAATTAACTGGGGGAGCAAACTTGGAGTAATTGACTTCATTAGCTGAAGGTGTAATTGGAGGATTAAACCTCAATATGCAAATGGACAAAACTTATAAAGTATGAAAAACTCGTGACCTGCTGTCCATTTTGGGTGTAGCTGTGAGTGCCCTGAATGCACCTGAAGGCCTTTCAATGAATATAAACTGCTTTTAAATAAGTATAAACTGTTATATAAATAGAACTGCTTTTTATTCTCTTCACTATGTCTAGCCTCTGTTTCAGGTAAGTCCCAGCTGAGTCCACTCAGGGCTTCCACAAGTGTCCAACACTCACAATCCCTTCCCCCCAGGAATATTTTCCCCAACTCTCCCCAGCACTGCCAAACACTCATTTCCCTCCCGACCAAACCAGCCCCGCAGCCCAGGCTGTGGCAGCTCAGAGCTGACCTCAGCGCTCTGCTCCCCAGCATCTGACAACACCCTGAGAGCTCCTGAGGTTCCGGAGCACAACATCTGTTTCCTCTGGAGCAGCTGCCACCTGGAGAGCCCAGCCAGAGCTTTCCTGAGCGGAACGTCACCTGCCTGGGGACACTGCAGCCTCAAGGACACTTGGCATTTCCACAGCTCCAGGAGGGATTGGCAAACACCACAGCGGCCCCAGAGTGGGTTTTTGGGGGCAGCAGGATGTGGTGTGGGGTTGGTTTCCCCCTGGTAAGGTTTGGAAGAGCGTGAGGAAGCTCCAGCCTTGCTTTGGTGTTGTGGAGAGGTGACTGTGCTGCTGGGACACCTCGGTGCCACCTCTGGGGTGGGTGAGGGTGGTGGGCAGCTCTGCCGAGCTCTGGTGGCACCTCAGCCACCTCAGCAGAGGGATTCACCCCCCTGCTCACCTTCATCCTGCTGCTCATGTTGCCTTTTTCAGCCTGAAAATGAAACTTGAGATCATTTCAGTGTAGGAGGTAACAGAAAAGTGGGTTTTTATTGGAGCTCCAGGGGCAGTTATGGAGGAATATCCACAATAGGGCTGAATACAGTTTGATAGGTGTGAGGAAATGAGCAGAATTGATCAAAAGCACCAATTCAGAGGACAAGTGGTGATGCAATTCCCCCCAGGTCAAACCCCTGCTCTGAGCTCCACCCTTGGCACTAGTTGGACTTGTTGATCACAATTTGTCTTGAAGATTTTGTTCTCAGCCTTGGTTCCCAGGAAGAGCCAAGACAGGAGTGGAGCCTTGTGCCCTGCAGGGCTTGGAGTTTTGGAATGTGTTTGGTCTTTCCATCTGGGGAAAAGGGTAGGGAAAATACTGACAAGGTTACAAATATATAAAAGAAAAAAGGCAAAAATCACTCTGGCATCACTCCTCACACCCTTGGACTCCAGCAGGATTCATCCTCTCCCTGCTCTGAGCTCCAGCTGCTCATTCCTGCCCATGGACATCTCAGGGAAGAATTTGGTCAGGATGTGTCCCCAGGAGCCAGACAGACCCTGACTCAGAGCTGAGTCACTCCGGGGAGGATTCATTGCCTGACTTTCACTCAGCACTGATCCTGCTGCTGACAGGGAGCTGGGATGAGGCTGCAGGGACACTCCCAGCCCAGCTGAGTGTCACATCTTCCTCGGAGAGAACTCACTCTCCCGTGGGTAATATTTACAAGAGCTGACAGGACAAGGGGGAATGGCTTCACACTGAGAGCAGCTTGAGATGAGACATTAGGGAAAAATTTCTTCCCTGTGAAGCTGTGGCTGCTCCTGGATCCCTGGAAGTGTCCAAGGGCAGGCTGGATTGGATTGCTTGGAGCAACGTGGGATAGAGGAAGGTGAACTGGATGACTTTAAGGTCCCTTCAACCCAAACCATTCCATGATTGCCTGGCTCAGTGATAACTGATCAGCAGCAAGGAAAGGAAAGAGGCCATTTGGTTGATTGGAATGAAAGCTTTAGAAAGGAGTAAGATAAGAAAAAGGGGAAAAAATTGAAAAGATATCGACTATTCTGAAGCAAACAAAAGGCACTATAGATTAAACAAACAATGCAGCCCAAACTTCTCCTTACAGTGCTCTGACAGATAAACAGCAGCCTCCAATAATTAATTGTGTCCTGGCACAGCTGAATGAGCCACCATATGGGAGTGGTGACAAAACAACCTCTGTTTTTTGGTGGCAAATTGTGCAAATCGCTGGCTCTGCCTGGAGCTGAGAACTGACACATCTCACTCCTCCTGCCCTGATGGCAGAGCAGACAAATCAGGGTTCTCTGGGGGCACTGAAAATCACTCCCTGCAGAATTTAGGGTTTGATGTAGGTGAGAATTCACACAGTGAGAGGAAGCTGCTGGGGGAAACACAAGGTCACCTCCCCTGTGCTCACAGAGACTTTGTCACCTTCAGGGCCAAGGAGGAGGTGGCAGCATGGCCACAGGGGAGGAGGCTTGAGGGACCTCTGGGGATGAACTTTGCAGAGCAGGAGCTGCAGGAAGGAGAGGGAATGTCAGCCCAGCTCAATCCCCGTGCTGCCTTTCTGATTCTCCACCATTCTCTGAATTTACTCATTTTATTTTCTCTGGAGGTATCCATTAATAATCGCACTTGAAATGGCTGAAGAAAAACGACCCAGCAAAGCCAAGGAAGCATCTTGGAGATGGTCCAGCCTGGCAGAGCTGAGATGCAAATGTGGAGTGACTCTTGCGGGGTTGGGTCAGACATAAATCCACAATAGCTCAATTAGAGCTGCTCCCAGCTCACCCTGCAGACAGGGAACCACGCTCTGGTTCTGGGGCTGATCCTGAATCCCACCCTGGAAAAAGACAACCCTTGGAGAACAAAGTCCTCTGGAATGCTGGCACTCTGTCCCTCCATGCTGGCAGCCCTGCCCTCCTCTGCGTTTTCATTTCAAATGAGACAGAGCAGCACTGTCCATTTGGCAGCCAGGGATGTCCTCCCTGCCACCTGCCCTTGGCACCACACACACCTGGGGCTGCAGTTTGGGGAGGAGAGGGGGGAAATGCTGGAGTTTTAAATGCTCATCCTGCCCCCAGAGCCTCCTTGGCTAGAGGTCACTTGGGAGTGACAAAAAAATCTGTCACTGACCCCCAAGGATCCCATCCCCACTGCAGGGCAGTGCAGCACAGGATTTAATGTGCAGCTGATTCACCAGTGCAGTTCCTCTCTCCGTAATGAATTCCTGCTAGCTCCCAGCCTCTTCCCTCCAGGAATCCCCAAACACCTTTAATTTAGAAGTGCCATAATCTCCTCGCCTTCTGCTGCCTCTTAAAGTTGATTTCCTCCTCGGTGCTGTGCAGCCATGACATTTTCCCTGCACTGCCTGTTCCTTTTGCTGGGATCACTTTGGGATGAGGAGCCACAGACCTCTGCTCTGTTCCTCCTTCCTGAAATGGATTACTTCTGAATTTCCTGCCTTTTTTCCCCTTCCTCAAAGACACAGAAACTGCTGCCAGGGACTGGCACATCCCCATCTATCCCAAGCATCGTTGGAGTTTATGGTCTCACCGTACAGGAAGAAATTAGGTAATAATAAAAAACACACACCAAAAATACTCGGCTATAACAAGAATTGATCCTGCCCGATGGGATGTTTTAGTGCCTCATTATGGCACCCAGGCCTCACAGAATGCCTTCAGTGACAGCAGAGGGCTTTTAAACAAACCAGGGGAGACTTGCTGGCTCCAGCTCCACGAATCCTGATTCCCACACCGTGCTCAGCAGCTTTTCCTTCTGCAAAAAGGTGTTTCCCATCCCACAGGAACTCCCAAGATCGGGGAAACCAAACTGTTTGCTTTGGTCCTTCTTTCGAAGGGGTCAGGGAGAGGATGACAGGAGACAGAGCCGTGGTGCTGAGAGTGTGTAAACATGATTTAGGAAGAGAAGGGGATGGCTCAGGTCACGGAGGAGGGACTGGGCTGAATTTCATCCCTTGTATTTGTTAGTCTTTCCACCCAGGGCGGTGAAATCACAGCTCTTTTGGCACAGTCCCCTCGTCCTTCCTCACATCTCTGATGCCAACATCAGCACAGGACTCCTGGAAAACACAATTTTGTTTTCTCCAGAGCACTCCAGACCTCCTGCTCTCCATCCCAGCCCAGCAGGGACTCAGACCTCTTGTTTGGCTCAGATAATCCAAGGTGCCTACTCCAGCTCTACACCTAACGTGGCAGATTATTTGAAGTGGTTATTTTTATTCCTGGAGCCTTCAAAGGCAGAGTTATTAAGTGTATTTAAAAGGAAGAACGGGCCCAGATAAAGCAGGGGATGTAATTAGTTACAAGCTACTGTACTTTGATGACAAAGCAGCATTGCTGTGGAGCAGCAGCTCGGTGGGGTGTGCTAATTACTGATAGCAGTCCCAGCCAGGGGAAGCCTGACAGTGTTCTGATAAAGCAGAGTTGTCCACAGGCTGGGTTTGACTCGTGGGGGTTGAGCCAAAGCCTGGAAAATTCACCGTGGAAGGAAATTCACCCATTGGAAAAGGCAGGGGGGAATAAAACCTGAATTTTCAATGCAAAAAGGTTTAATGTTTTACTTTTTCAGTGTAGTGGGAGGACAGATTACAGCCCAGGGTCCTTGAGGATCACAGGGATGGAGCAGCTCTCCCATGAGGAAAGGCTGGGAGAATCAGGATTGTCCAGCCTGGAGAAAAGAAGACTCTGGGGTGACCTAATTGTGACTTCCAGGACCTGAAGGAGCCAACAAGAAACACGGAGAGAGACAATAAACAGCCCCCCAAATGCCACTAGAGCAAAATATCAGAGCAGCCCTGTCAGGATGGATGGGATCACAGCTCCCAGCAGGGCATCTCTGCTCCCCAGGCTGACGACCCTGCAGGGATAAAATGAAATTATCTCTCTGTTCTGACGCTGAGGTGACTTTTCCCACTTCTCAAAGTGATGGGCTTTCAACACAGTTTGGATAGTTTGGAGTTGTTTGGCCTCTCTGGGAGGATCTGAAGGTCTCAGGGCTGCCTCATAACTCAGTTTCAGGTTTTCAGAGCTCCCCTTCTTCCCTCTGGGAGCTGTTTCCTCTGAAATCCAACCCAAACCAGCAGCAGGGGATGGGTGAAGAGCCAATTCTGCAAACACTGAGTTCCTCCAAGGGACACTGAAGGTCAAAACCCTGGGCTGAAGGGACAGGACAGATCCATGAACCATGGAAGTGCAGTGGCCAGAAGGCAGGCAGGAAAATCCAGACCCAGGACAGCTCTCTCTTCATCACATCCACCTCAAAGGGCACTTTTCCCACCCAAAAATCAGGTGGCACTGTTGGCACGCAGGAGCAGAGCACAGGATTGGAGCTCCAGGGAAATTAGGGCTGAAATGGGAATTGCACAGGCAGCAGAACATGGAATTTCACCTGAGGATTACCTGCATGGATCAAAACCTGCTGGTTGTGTTGCTTCCTCCACCATTCATACATTTCCAGGAAGGTAAATCATCCATAATGTCTTTCTGAGTTCCTTAAACTTAATTATCTCCTTCCAGACACTGTTCCTACAGAATTTGTATTATTCCTACCAGTGACCTGAAGAGGTGACAACAAATCTCTTGCCACTGGAGCTCTTCAGCCACAGACAGAGCAGGATCTGGAAATTTCTCTCCCCACACCAGTGACATGGTGCCAGATTTCCCAGAGCAGGGAAGACAAGGCAAACGGGAACCGTTTCCATATTTATTGACAAATTGAATTTACAGCCTGGTTCCCACTTTGGGGAGAACATAAATTTCCTCTCTCTGCTCCCCAGTCTTTAGCAGTCACTGGTGATGATGATTTCTGTGCCTGCAGACACTTTTACACCGGTTAGAGCACATTTATGTGTAACACTTTTGAAAGAAAACGCCATTAAAATTCCCTCTTTAGGAGAGAGCTGTAAATTAGCTGCTGCTGAGCAGACAAGGGGTGAAAGCAAACCTGGGGGGTGTTTGTGGCTCCTCTGTCGGGGTTGCTGGGCCAGCTGAGCCCCCTGTCCTCACCCAGAGCCTGAGGAGAGTTTGGCTCACTCACCCTCCTCGTGGTGAGAAAAAAACCCAGAGAAGGTTCTGGCAGGTTTGGTCTGACAGTTTGAGAGGATTTGACAAATAACAATTCATTCCACCACGAGTCCAAATGCTGGTGAGGAAGGCTGTGAACACAGCTCTGCCTGGTGTGAGTTACAGCTGCAGGGAGCAGGTTTGGGGTCAGGGAATAGGGGGAAGGGGATGCTGGAAAAATTCTGTTTCTGCCTTGTTTCTGCTGGGAATTCCTTCCCTGGGAGGGTGGGATGGATTTTCCAGAGAAGCTGTGGCTGCTCCATCCCTGGCAGTGTCCAAAGCCATGTTGG
This sequence comes from Lichenostomus cassidix, assembly GCF_008360975.1. Taxonomy (NCBI): domain Eukaryota; kingdom Metazoa; phylum Chordata; class Aves; order Passeriformes; family Meliphagidae; genus Lichenostomus; species Lichenostomus cassidix. The sequence goes on along the minus strand of NC_139503.1, from coordinate 2,586,489 downwards.
ATGTGGAGCAACCTGGGATGGTGGAAGGTTCTGCCCAGGGATAATCTGGATAATCTTTAAGGTCCTTCCAACCCAAACCACTCCATGCTTCTGAGCAAAATTCAGGACTCTGAACCTCACAATGTGATGCTTCTTTCAAAAAGCATTTCTTCCCCTCCTGCTTTTGCTCTCCAATATTAGAAAGGTTCCTTGACCTTTGTGTTTACAAAGTAAACGTGGGAACAGAGCTACTCAAGGCCAAAAAAAAAAAGGAAATAAAATTGAACCAAAGAATCCCTTCTGCTCATTTTAACTGCCCTGGTGTGTACTCACTGCATGATGTCAGGACTGCTCTGCTATGGGTTCATTTTTTTTAATGGTTGGGTTGTGATGCCAACAAGGACACAGAATAAATGAGTTTGTTTTTTTCTTAATATCATAGATGGCTCTTCAGCTGTAGAAACTGGCACTGCTCCTCCAGAGTCGCCAGAGCCAAATTACACTTACTCAGGGGCTGGCCTTGGGACAAAAATATCTTTTTAATTTCCATCTTACTTCAAGAAGAGCCTCGAAAATGCCCTTTTCTGCCCACATGCTGCAGTCCCAGCAGAGCATTTCCAGCTTTGCTGGCAGCTCTGGCCAGTGGCCATCAACCACTGCTAACAGAAAAGTACAATTCTTTGTGTTGGAACAGAGCTGGGGAATTTTGGGGTGTCCAGGGCAAAGCTGGCTCCCCAAAACACAGCCCTGTCCCCCCTCTGTGTGACAAAGGGACTGTGCAGAGCCACAGCTGTGCTCATCTCCACTCTGATGGGGCTGAAAGGACCTCCCCACTCCCCAAACTGCAATTTCCTTTAACTGAGAGATGCATCCTATATTTTTTTGAGCGAGAAAACAATTATCAGGTAGCCCTGGAACCTGCTATTTGCCGTGTATCAGTGTTCATTTAGCTGTCTCTGCGCTGACTGGCCGGGAGAGGGGAAAATCCAAACCTACCAGGAGATTAATGACAGGCTGCAGCACAACAGATGGGTGGGAATAGCAAATGAGGCCACTCCAGGCTTCCTGGAAAAGCAGCAGCAAGAGGATTTGCTGCTGCAGAGACAGGCTGAGGGTTACAGGTGGGAGACTACATCTTTACTCAGTGGGAGCTGAGCCAGCAAGGGTTAACAGGACTCCAAATGTGGTGAAATCACAGAGTTATGGAATGGTTTGGGCTGGAAGGGACTTGAAGCTCATCTCATTCCACCCCACCACAGGCAGGGACACCTTGCATTAGACCAGGATGCTCCAAGCCTCATCCACTGGTCTGTGGAGCTCCCTGGGCTCAGTCCCTGCTGTCCCCCTGGTGCCACTGCTGGGCTCTGCTCTGACCCTCCCTGCAGCCAGGGACACCCAGGGATACCCAGGGACACCCAGGGACACCCAGGGACCCCCAGGGACACCCAGGGCTTCTCAGCATCTTCTCAGCCCAGCTCCCTCAGCCTTTCCTGGGCACTGAGATGCTCCAGGACTTTCCTTGTCTCCCCTGGACCTGATGCCTTGAGGGGCTTTGCCTAAAACAGAGGCTAGGCAAAGTGAAGAGAATAAAAAGCAGTTTATATTAATTGAAGGCCTTCAGGTGCATTCAGGGCACTCACAGCCCACCCAGGGCTACACCCAAAATGGACAGCAGGTCACGAGTTTTTCATACTTTATAAGTTTTGTCCATTTGCATATTGAGGTTTAATCCTCCAATTACAGCTTCAGCTAATGAAGTCAATTACTCCAAGTTTGCTCCCCCAGTTAATTCACTGCTGTTTCCATATCTTGGGGCTCTGAGACAGTGAGGTGTCCTTGAGTTTGGAGCTTAGAGAGGAATTGTGTTGTCCAAAAATGAGAGAACAGAACCTGTGTGGAGTCCAGAGTTACACACTAAAGAATTACAGGATTACATGGAAAATATAGAAGCTAAAATCCTAAAGCATCAGACCCACCCCAGGATCTCCACATCCCCTTGTCCCGAGGAGTTTCATCCTTCAAAATGCCATGAGGATTCACAGGCAGCCCCAGCCCTGCCAGCCCCACGTGTCCCCAAGCAGAGTGTGACAGCCCCGGAGCAGTCTGGCAGCCTGAGCCAGGCACAGCACCAGGACAGATGTTGGAGTCTTTCTGCTTCCTCTGGGCTCAATTCACACCCGGAGGGAGCAGAGGGTTTGGGCTCACAGCTCCCTTCCCGTGCTGGGAATGAGAGGGGAAAAAAAACCAGAGGCTTCTCAGTCTGGCAAGACAGCTCTGAGAGATGATGAGCTGTCAGCGTGGGAAATGTCACCAGGTGCCAGGCTGCTGTCACCAAGGCGTGACGGGGACAGGGGGATCTGCTCTGAGCTGCCCTGGCAGATTTGGGGTGACTCAGCCCCAAATTCCAGCAGAGATCCCCACAGATTCCCAGATCAATTCACTTTTTGCCCTTAATGGATTAAGGAGTGAGGAGAGTCCGTGGGCTTTTCTGCTTTTCCTCCAAACCAAACCAAACCAAACCAAACCAAACCAAACCAAACCAAACCAAAACCTTGAGAACCCCAAGGGTACAGAGAGCTCTGCCCAGCTCTTTCTTACCTCAGCCAGAAAATAAGTAAATAAACAATAAATAAATAAATAAATAAATAAATGGATAAATAACCCAAAATCTTCACTGAAAATCCAAAAATAAACCTTAAAGCCAGGCTGGCATTCCCTGAGGCTCCTGCTGACAGCCTGGAGCTGTGGAGCATGGGGATGCTGGTGGTTGGCACTGCTGCCAAAACCGGGGGCAGAGGCAGAGCAGCAGCAGCACACCTTCCTCACACCTTCCTCACACCTTCCTCACATCTCCATCAATCACACCTCCAGCCAGAGCAGGGCAAGCCCCGTCCTGTGCTCACCAGGCAGGAATAGACCTGGAAATGCCAATTTTTCCTCCTTTCCATCCTCCTCCCCACCAGCCCCGGGCAGCCCCGATGGACATTCCAGCCCAGGACACCCTCCAGGGGGGCAGCTGGGTGGGCTCAGGCCACCTGCAGGACCCAAGGTGGACATTCTCCAGCACCATCTGCTGGTTTTATTGCTCTTCACAGCCGAGTGACACCGCAGCCACACGGAGAGGGAGGAACTCGTGTGTCACCTGCACCAGGACCTCGCAGGTGTTTTCCTGTGAAAAACAACAGGTTTTGTTAAATGGGTTGTGTTAGTTGGGCAAATGTCGCTGCTCATCTGTTTTGCAGGGTGGGATACTCCCATGTGAGAAGAAAATGTTAATTCTTACTGTGGTTTTACTTTGCTGCTTCGTGGGAATTATAAAATGAATTCTTTTGATTATCTGGAAAAGCAATAAAGGGAGAATTTTGTGTTTTCTTTTTTTCTTTTTTTCTTTCTTTTTTTTTTTTTGGCAGAAACTGCTGAATCTGACCCAAATTCCCAGACAGCTTTGCCTCCTCCACGCCAAAACCGCATTTCTGGTGAGTAAACTCTTTGTCACCCAAATTACCCAGGTCTGCCACTGAGCCACCCTCTCAGAGCAGAGTTCAGCCTGCTGCTCCTGCCGGGCAAAACAAAGGGTTTAATTTGGGATTAATTCTCTTGGAGCTGCAGAGGGGAGGGAGGGAATGTTTCCAGGCTGCTATCAGGAGGGTTGTCTGCAGCTCACAGCACTTCTCTCCTTCCCCCAGGATTACAGCTGTGCCTCAGCCAAGGCGTCACACAAATCCATATTTTTTTCCCCTCAGTCCTTCTTAGTGGATGAAGCCAAATGGAAATCCAGAATACAGGAGTGGAATTGGAAGGGAAAGTTCAGTTTGCAGTTCAGTGCCTGTTGCTGTTGAACCACTAGAGGAGTGAAGAACCAGGCTGGCTCACATGTGGCAAAATCTGATTTTATTATTTAATTATAAAACTTACATAGACTTTCAAAGATCGTCCAGATTAGGTCAATTCAAAACCTCCCCCTAGGCTGATTGGCCAGGCTTGAACCTCCTACCTTTCCAGAGACTGTTTCAATAACCTCCAAACTTTATTTATAAAAAACACAGGGAGAAGAAGGGAAAATTGCCATGGGAAAGAGTCTGTGCCTCTCCTGGGTGCTGCCACAGGTGAAGCTGTGCCCAGCATCCCCATCCTCACGGGGAGATTGATGGTTGGGCTGGAGGTGAAGCATTGCAAGGCTCAGGATATTGGAGCACAGAGATAAATCAGCCAGGGACAGCCCAGGGAACAAACTCTGCCCACTTCTCTCTCGGGCAGTGTGGCTGAGCTTTTCTCAAGCACATTTTATTCACCATTTCACCTTTACTTGGGTGAGGTAACGGAAATATTGAGAGTTTTAAGTACAGCTTAGACAAGGAACCATCCAAAATTACTTCAATGGGTTGTGTTAACCAAACTTCCAGTGCTGCACCTCCATCTCCACCATCCTTCCCTGAAGCTGGGCAGAGGAACTGGAACAGTGAGCACAGGGGACACTGAGGAGGACAAAACCAGGTCAAGAGGCAGAACTCTGGTTAAATAAAGTCCCTCCAGAGGAGGACACTTCAAGAGGAGCCCCGGAGTGCTGTCCCTGCAGGGACCAAGCTCTCCACACAGTGTCCATCCCTCCTCCCCTTTGTGCTGGAGAAGGAATTGCTGCCCAAAGAGACGCCTCGCCTTTAATCTGAGGAGAAAAAAAACTGAGCTCTCCACATATCACAGGAGACTTCACACACAATAGGGATGAATAAAGGATAAGAGAAGACTAGATGGGCCTAAACAGATGGATTCTATATTGGCATTAAAAGTCAAACCTCGTTTTTCATCCAGTGCTGCCCGTAAAGCACTTCCGACGGATCGTGCTCAACGCCACTCGTTCCTATTTCACCCTGGCTTAGTAAATCTTCCTTTGTGACAAGGCTGGAGATAGAAATCAGTAACCTCTCAGCTCCATTCTTCCTTCGCAGGCCTCCTTTTGAGGAGGAATAAAGAAGAGCTCGCAGGAGCAGGAGAAAAATGGGCTGATCTGGTTTGCCATTAAAGCCGGGCTTGGCTTGGGGTTATCTCAAAGCACTGAGCAGCACTTCTCCCTTCTCCCCCCTCCCAGCCCTCCATCAAACCCACCAGGCTGAGAAGCCAAAACAAGATTTTCCCCCGTCCTAATAAATATTGATCACCTTACAAGTCCTGCTTTTAAAGCCCTTAATTAAACACAAGGCCCAGCTTTGGCTGTTTCCCCGCAGAAGGGGATCAATATTTTATCACGAGCGCAGCCAGAAGGACAGAGCCTGGTGGTGTGCTGCTGGGAATTGTCCACCCTGAGTGTTCCAGGGGGTTCAGGAGCTCCTGCCATGGAGCTGTGTTTGCTCCAGCTTGGGAGGAATGGGAATGAAGTGTCTTTATGCTGGTAGATAAAGCTGAGACTGGGAGATGGAAGAAACAACGGGAAGGAATTCCATAGGAATTCCACGGATTGACTCACCCAAGTCTGTGTTAAATCCCTGGGTTTAACTCAAAGAACAGACACAAGGAAAAGAAGAAGGCAGGGGGATGTATATTAGGAGGAGATCTGTATTTGGCAATTAGGGAAGTCTGTGCCTCTAGAGTACCTCAGCCAGTGGGGAAAGAGAGGGAAATACAGCAGGGAAATTAGGATAAAAAAAGGTTGCATCCTCCACCAATTTGAGACACCCCATGGGAAATGCCCATGACCTCTCCCTTTATTCATGAACACAATTACATGACTCCTCCATCTCCTTTTTGGACACCAACCTGGTGTTTGTGGATTAATTTTCCTGACAAACCCAACCAGAGCTGGAGGGACTCACCAGGAGCAGAGCCAGACCTTGGAGCACCTGCTGTCCCCAAAACCAGCTCCATTCATCCCTGATGGGTGGTTTGATCAGCTCCCAGGGCAGGCAGGCAGGGAGGTTTTCCCAAAGCCCATCCCAGACTCCAGCCCTGCTCACTCTCAGAGCATCACTGTGCACTCTGCTCACCCCATTTGTAGCTCTTTAGCCCCAGAAGGAGTCGCAGCTCACCCCGTCTGACAGGAGGCATTACAGGTGTTGTCATGGCAATGATTTATGCAGGAATTAGTCACTGCAGCTCTTCTACAATAGACTGAAGAACAATAGGGGGAAAAAAAAACCACACGTTTCCAAGTTCCTGTGATACAGAGGCTGAGGGTTGGGGAAAAGAGATTAAATTCCTTTCACCCCTCTGATTCCGGCGGTGACATTTCAACAGCTCAGGGACAACTCAGTGCCTAATCATGAGTGTTATTAATAGCAATGTGACAATAACCCAAACTTCACATTAAAACTCTGCTGGCAGTTGCAATTGTATATTCACTCCTGGCCCATTTCTGAATTAATCGGGGATTGAGTAACAACTGGAGCAGAGAAGAAATTATTACATTTGCATTGTTATATAATGAGGAAAGAATCAGAGTTTACTGGCACGGGAATGGTGCATCCCATGGGTCCCAGTGCTGTCAAAAGTTCTGCTGACTGTTTTAAGCCATGGATCCATGCTGGGTTATATTAAGCTTCAGCAAAAGGGGGGAAAAATCACCTAAAACTGTAAGAAAGGAAAAAGTTCAAAGCAAGAGCACTCAGAATTTGGGAAACTCCAGTGTTGAAGCAGAACCATCTGAATTCCTACTTTATTACTTATGAAAATGTGGTTTTTAATTGAAGGGTTAATCATGTGTTGGTTTAGCTATATCTAAGTTTTGGCAAAGGCATGAGCTTTAGATTTAGAAACAGGTAGAGCTTCTCACTGTAATGCAGGGAACCATTCCTGACTCCCACCTGCTGATATTCCTCCATCCCCACCTCTGCTCCCTGGGTTCCAGGGTGATTCCCCTCACTGTTCCCACCTCCTTGGAATCAGCTCTGACACTCACAACGTCAGGCTCAGACCAGAGCAAAACCCAGCTAAAGAGGTGAAAAGGTTATGTAGAGCTGAGCCTGGAAATCAGCACCTCCCAGTCCTCCTGTTCTTGGGGACTTGGGGTTCTGTTGTTCTCCTAAAACCCAGAGCCTCAGATGGAATTTTCCCATTTCCATGGAATCACAGGATGGTTAAGGTTGGAAGGTTTAGGTTGGTTTAAGCTGGCCAACTTCCAGTGGCCCAGGTTGCCCCCAGGTTTTGAGTAGAATCTCTGACAGCATTTCATACTTCCAATCTCACTTCATGTTTAACAGCTTTGGCCAAACCAGAGGATAAACCCAAGAGGTGCCACTGCATTTTCCAGCCCACAGAATCAACAACCCCGACATCTCACCATCATTCCTGAGGCCAGGGGAGCTACTGTCACAATATTCCTTCTTTATTTTGGGAATCTCTCCCAACATTTTGGTGGTTTCACCATCAGACTCTGCAGTTCTGCCCAGTAAAAGCAGCAGAGCACAACCTGCCCAAATGAGACCATCCAGGTTGTCCGGATGCCTCTTCAGGAAAAGGAATTTTTCTCTGGTTGCTTTTTATTTGTTCCCCTTGAAATCCCTGTGAATTGAGGGAACACCTGTCAGGGTGAGGAACTGGGCAGGGAGTGGTCAGGCTTGGCCAATTCAAAGCTCTGAGCAGGAGAAAACGAGCATCACTTTGTCCTCATTCTCCTTTATTCTTCCAGCCTTCTGCACCATTTCCATTCACAGGAGGGCTTTGTGCCCTCCAAATTTAACTCCTGACAGGAGGAAAAAAGGAAAAAAAAAAAAAATAAACACAGAGACAGCAGAGCAGCTGCTGAGAATTTAGGGATCTCAATGTTCCACAGTAAACATGACAAGCTTTGATGATGGGTGGAAATGCCCTTTCCCTGGAAAATCCCCAGCTCCAGGCATTTCTCACTTGAAAAACAACCAAACCCAACCGAAACACAAAAGAATTTTGGAGGAAATATTTTGATAGGTGGCACATGGAGCTGTAAACTTGGAACAATCCAAACCAACGTTGGCCATCCCTGTATTCCCACAGGCTCCTTGGATCTGGCACTCTGTTGGAATTTCCTCTCCACCACATCTCTCGAGTGTGGAAATTCTCCAGCTGCACTGGGTGTGCTGAGCTGTACAAAACCTGACAAAAACTGCACAAAACCTGTACAAAACCTGTACAAAACCTGCACAAAACCTGCATAAAACCTGACAAAACTTGCACAAAATTTGCACAAAACCTGTAAATTTGTCACAAACCTGACAAAATTTGCACAAAACCTGTACAAAGCCTGTACAAAACCTGTACAGAACTGTAAAAAACCTGACAAAACCTGCACAAAACCTGTACAAAACCTGACAAAACCTGACAAAACCTGACAAAACCTGCACAAAACCCGACAAAACCTGACAAAACCTGTACAAAACCTGTACAGAGCTGTAAAAAACCTGACAAAACCTGACAAAACCCGACAAAACCTGCACAAAACCTGCACAAAACCTGCACAAAACCTGCACAAAACCTGTACAAAACCCAGCAGCAGGAGCCCTGTGCATCCATCAGGCTGGATGGGGAACAACTCCTGCCTTTAGCAGAGGAAATGTTCTCCCTCCAGCGGGAAATGGAGCGGGCAGTGCCATCCTGAGGAGCAGCAGATGGGATGGCAGAGCTGGGAGCCAGATCCAGGCATTTCCAGGATTTTAGCAAGTGGAGCTGCTGGGCAGGGCTAGGCAGGATGGAAGTGCCAAGCAACCTGCATGCTGTGGCTGCTGCAGCCCTCCAGAAGCACCAGTGCTCTGGCTCTGCGTGCAGGTTTGTCAAATTGGCACATTTGGAGGGAAAAAACAGAGCAGCAGCACTTTGCAGAGCAGCTCTGCTCCCAGCCTGGGATCAGCTGGTGGGATGAACCCAAAGCACTCAGAGCCCAAAGTCAAATCAGCAATCAGAGTCCCTGCAGAAAGAGCAGGCCAGGCTTTATTCAGTGGAAGTTATAATTCCACTGATGTAAAAAAAAACCCAAAAAAACTGGGCTGATTTGAGCCAGCTGAGAGCCAACTCCTCATATTTTGCATTTTTTATGCACTTTGTCTTTCTCTTCCAGCTTTCCTGCCTGGGGAGGGCAGAACTGCCAGCCTGACCCAGGGAAATCCTGTTGGGATGATCCAGGCATGGATTTGCTCAGTCACAGTCATTGCAGGGAATTTTTATGCTGGACGTTCCCAGCTTTCCCCTGGAATAGTTGTTGGACAGCTTGCATTTGCTCTGAGTGGATTTTAGAACCACAGAATGGCTTTTTTGGGGAAGAAAACTTAAAGATCCCCCAGTTCTGTCCCCTTGCCATGGGCAGGGACACCTAAGTCCTTAAGGTTGTGTTCAATTAACAGCTTTGCCCTTCCTCCTTTCTGCTTTTTGACCACTCATCCAAACCCCTCCAGGGGGTGATTCACTGGGGTGGAGGTTTCCAGACCTGCAGGTCAAGGACTTGTGTCAGGCACTCCACTTTCACTGCCCTGCCACCTTCTCACACAAATATCTTGGCTGGGAGGGTGAAGGATGAGCATCCAAGAAGAGCATCCCGAGTATTTGCCCAGCCCTGGGGAACAGAAATACTCCAGTGTTAAAAACACAGGGCTATGGATGTGTGAGTGCTTTTTAAATAATCCTGCTCTGAATTACCTCAGCACTCCTTCCCACCTCACTTTTCTGAGAAAAAGAGTCTCCTTTTGCTTTTATTCCCCAAAAAGCGCCGGCTGGCTGACCCAGCACCCTCTGATCAGCTCCCAGCACAGCCCTTTGTGCTTTCCAGGAGGGAAAAAAGCAAAGATTTGGTCTCCCAGCCCAGCCCTGCCCTTCCCAAAGCAGGGTGAGGTGGCACAGCCGCCTCTGTCACATCCCAGGCACACACGGGGGACACATCTGACACTCCAGCTGTGCCCAGCTGTGGCAGGGAGGAGCTCAGTGTGCCTCTCCAGTGCCCACTGCAGCCCAGCTGTGCTGACATTTGCTCCTCCACCGTCAGCAGTGGGAAGCAACCATGGGAAAAGCTGGGCTGGGAAATTCTCTGGCTTGATCCTGAGCAACCTGCAGCCCTGGACATGCCTGAGCAGTGCAGCCCAGCTGGGTGGGGAGGTTTGACAGGCACGGAGCAGAGCTGGCTGCTTGTTTTTCCCGGGAAGTTTGCAGGGAAGGCTTGTGGCAACATCAGAATGTGATAATTGGGATGGAAGAGGCGAAGGGAACTTGGCATGGAATAAACAGGATGAACTCAGGTCCCTTAAAACAGAGCAGGGAGCTGCTGTCCCCTCCATTCTCCCAGCTTGACATTGTCACAGCATGCGGATGTGACAAAGTGACAGCTGCAGCAAGCAGGCAGCAGGAGAGCTCTCACCTGCAGTCATTTCCTGATGAAAACAGGGCCTGAGCCACTGGTGGATCAGAGCCAGAGCTCGGAGAGACCAACGGCCAGCAATGACCAAAGGTTGTCCCCAGAGCTCAGGACAGCTCAGCCCTGGGTGCCTCAGTGACCCACCTGGGTGACCACAGCACTGGGTGACCCCACAGTGACCCCCAGAAGCACTGGAAAGGTCCCACAATGACACCAACCAGCACTGGGAAGGTCCCACAATTATCCCCAGCAGCACTGGGGAGGTCCTGCAGTGTCCCCAAGCACTGAGGAAACCCCACAGTGACCCCCATCAGCACTGGGGAACTCCAACAATGACACCCCCAGCACTGGTGACACCCAACAGTCACCTCCATCAGCACTGAGGAGCCCCTCAATGTCACCAGCTAGCACTGGGAGACCCCACAGTGACCCCCAGAAGCACTGGGAAGGTCCCACAGTGACACCAACCAGCACTGGGGAGATCCTACAATTACCCCCAGCAGCACTGGGGAGGTCCTGCAGTGACCCCAAGCACTGGAGAGGTCCCATAATGTCACCAGCCAGCACTGGACACCTCACACAATGACCCCCAGCAGCACTGGAGAGCTCCCACAGTGACCTCCAGCACTGAGGAAACCCCAAAATGACCCCCAGAAGTACTGGGGAGATCCTACAGTGACACACAGCACTGGTGACACCCAACAGTCACCTCCATCAGCACTGAAGAGCCCCACAATGTCACCAGGTAGCACTGAGGACATCCCAGAGTGACCTCCAGCAGCACTGGGGAGCTCCAACAATGACATCAATCAGCACTGGGGACATCCCACAGTGACCCCCAGCAGCACTGAGGAGATCCAACAATGATCCCCAGCACTGAGGAGATCCCACAGTGACTCCCAGCGCTTAGGACATCCCACAATGTCACCAGGTGGCACTAAGGAGATCCCACAATGATCCCCAGCACTTAGGACATCCCACAATGACCCCATGCAGTACTGAGGAGATCCCACAGTGACCCCAGCACCTGGACCTCCTGCCTGCCAGCCCCTGACCCCCTGGCTGGCTCAGAGCTGGGTCAGTGTCCAGCTCAGGGTGTCAGGGGCTTGGTGACACTGTGACAATGGGGTCACCCTCATGTCTCAGAGCAAAAGAACAGCTCCCAGCACGGAACAAGCAGAAACACTCCCAGGGAGAGCTGCCTTCCCCTCTCCATCTCTAATGCCATCGAGGTGGGGTATGCAAACCTCCGTGAGCAATAACGAGGTAATTACATTCCTGCTAATGTCTTCTGCTGGTCTGGCAACACATGTTGGCATGGGACCAGGAAGTTATAGCAGCAAGGTGATTAGGGACAGGTAACAGCTAAAAATACAGAGGGAGATTAATTAATAATTGATGGTGTAGGTAGAACACTGCGGAAAGTATAATTAATGCTGAACAAACTTGATATAACTCTGTCTTGTTAAAGGCTAATAAAATGTTTCAGTGCTCTTTTGCAGCTGGGCTTTGAAAGCTCCTGGGATCAGCCCAGCCACTAAAGGGGAGTCCCTGCTCTGTCACCTCGGGGGTCACAGAGGGACAATTCCTGCTTCACACACTCACACAGAGTCACTCACACTCCTGCTGCTCATCTCTGACCTGCTGCAGAGAGTCCAGAGGAAGGCCAGGATGATCACAGGGATGGGGCAGCTCTGCTGGGAGGAAATGGTGAGAGATTTGGGATTGTTCAGCCTGGAGAGGAGACCCGGGGTGAGCTCATTGTGACCTTCCAGGACCCAAAGGGAACTCACAGGGAAGATGGAAAGAGACTTCACATGGTGTTCCTACAGGAGTTCCTTCCGTGGATATTCCATGATTCCATGACTCGTGGCTCAGCTGCCAACACCCTGTTATTCAGGGTGGTGATGTCAGGAAAATAATCTACAAACACCAGAGGTTTATGTCCAAAAAGGAGACAGAGGAGTCCTGGAATTTTATTTGAATAATGGGAGAGGTCATGGGCATTTCCTCCAAATTGCTAGAGGATGCAGCCTCTTTTTATCCTAATTTCCTGTCCACATTTCCCTCTCTCTTTCCCCACTAGCTGAGGTACTTGAGAGGCACAGATTCCCCAAATCACCTCACACAGATCCCCTGTTAATCTACATTCCCCCTACATGCCTTTTCTTTGTGTCTCTGCTCCTTTTCTCTAAACCCAGGGATTTAGCACAGCCTTGGGTTTGTAACCCTCTGTGTCGATTAATGCAACTCCTATGGAATTTATGGTTCTTCCCATTGCTTCTCTCACCTTATCAAGCCTTATCTACCAGCAGATCCCACAGTTTGTTTGTAAAATCATCTCCCTCTCATTCCTTTCCGTGCTGACCCCAAACAGGGCGCTCAGGACTCCTCAGTGACTTTGCTCAGCTCTCCCCTCCCGAGGCCTGGGTGAGGATTAATCAGGTAATATTTACAAAGTGCTCTGAACACGAGGAACTCGAGCTGCCGTGCCTCTGTTTACTCATCTGCTCAGTGAGGGATGTAATCCCCACCCTGAGGGTTCGCAGGAGGCTTGGCTGAGTTTGTGTTTGCAGAGCACTCGGAGCTGCTTGCGGCGTTAAACACGCGATTTCTGTGGTGAAGAATGAAGTGTGGTGAAGACACTTTATTGTGGAAATCTAGGGGTTTTAAACTGTTAGTTTGTGAGGAGTTTCTGTACTTGTGAGGCACAACAAATGTGCTTAATCAATTACTGTAGACCAGGACAGGAGCAGCATCAGGTGTGACCAACCACAGCCCCACTATGAGCACTGATTGGTTCTAATAATTGTTTTACAATTATCTAACTTTGTTTTTCACCTCTGGTTTAGCTGAGTCATTCCCAGAATGCTTTTCTAGTTAGCCAAACTACCAGAAGTGAGCAAGGATTTTCCAAGGGCAGCAAGACCCTCACTTTGCAAAGCCTTTCTGCTCCACAACAGATACTCAGCAAGAAATGCTGCAGGAACACCGAGGGTTCTTGTGATCCCTGGAGACTCCTTGGGCAGCTCTGGATTCCAGGCAAAAAGTGGGAAAAACCAAGGGCCAAGGCTGGCTTCTGTGTTTTACCAGGGAATAAAGAACAACTGCTGAGCCAGGTTTGTTCAGCGGCACAGTGGCAGGGGAGGATTCCAGCCGAGGATGGCTGGGAATGGTGTGGATTCCCACTAACCTCCACCACCAGGGTTGGGTAAAGCATCACCCACACGCCTGTTTTGGAGCAAAACAGCAAATAAAGCATTTTTAAACAGCTTGGTTGGTTATTTCCCAGCTTATTTCCTGCAGCCCACGAACCACCGAGGCTTCACTTTAATCACCACGAGCTAATGGATGCTCCAAGGTGTTTCCTTCCATCATGGGGCTCTGCCAGGTGCCTTCAAGCTCCTGAGGAAAGCAGTGATGAAGGGAGCTGCAGGAGAGCCTCTGCTTCCTGCTCTGAAGAGAAATGCATCTCCTTCCTGGAGACACCTCGCCCCGCCAAGCCCTCCTCTGCTCGGCATAATGAGGGCATCACTCTTCGCAGGTAGTTTTTGAAGCAGCTAATTATGCTGTGCTGTGGGGAGCTGCTGTGCATTCCTCATGCTCTGGGTGATCCGGGAGAGTTTAACTAGGAATAATGGGACAAAAGTGTGTGTGGAATATATTAGGCTGAGTGTCAGGCAGGAGCTCCTAGCAGGGATGCACATCCTGTGGAGAGATGAGGTTTTTTACTGGGCAGGAGCAGCAGGAAGGGAACATCTCCCATGGGTGAATTGGCTGTTATTTATCTCGTTAGGGACCTAATATTAGGTCCTTTATATCCCTAATATTGTCTTTTATTTGTTTAATTATTTTATTTTATTTAATATTGCCAAGAAAAATATAGGTTGGATATTAGGAAAAAGTTTTTTTTACAGAAAGAGTGATAAAATATTGGAATGGTCTACCCGGGGAGGTGGTGGAATCACCATCCCTGGAGGTGTTTAAAAAGAGATTTAAAAAGAGATAAACTAAACTCAGTACCATGGTTTAGTTCAGTTGAGGTGTTGGGACATAGGTTGGACTCGATGATCTTGAAGGTCTCTTCCAACCTGGTGATTCTGTGATTCTGCATGTGTGATTCTCTCACTGAAGAAAGGGAAAAGTGAGGGAATTAAGGACTTCACACAATTAAAAACGTGCACCCCCTGGGAAGGAGCAAAAGGCAAATTGGTCATGAAGCAACAGCTTGGAAAGGGAAAACAATGAACAGATCTGTGTGAACTGAGCAAGGGCAGGGGATCATGAAATAACCTTTGCCTCATCTCACTTCAAAATCCCCAGGGGCAGAGAAGGAGCAGGCAGTGCAAGGACCTCACTGAATTCTCCAGAGGAATGTCACCGTGAGGTCACAGGGCTCCTTGTCCCAGTGTTGGAAGGTCTTGGAAATTGCACTGAGAGCTCTTGAGTTCAGTCAGGAGAAGGTGAAACCCACAGAAGCAGAAAGCAAAGGAATTCAGGAGTTTGTGGCCAAGTTTTCTGCTGTCCCCTTCTCCCCCAGCGCAGACACAAATCTGGGGAGAAAGGAACATTTATCTGCCTGGTGACATCTCTCTCACATTCTCCAGACTACGTGTGGAAGCAAGAAATCCTTTTTAATCCCGAACTCCCTTTTTTTTTTCTTTTTCCCCTGCAAGTCACATCGCTTCTTTTCATTCCTGGCCAAACACCACCAAGTGTCACGAACGCAGCAGTGTTTTAACTGCTAATAACAGACAGCAGCAAATCCATCCCAGCAGAGCTGCTCTTTTCCCTTGCCTGCACTAATGCTCCTGACAGCCTCTTTTACAACCTCTTAACACCTCCCGGAGCTGAGCTGGCCTCACACAGCTGACCCGGCCTTGTTGTCTGTGGGTTTGTGATCTGCACTTGAATGCAAATAAAATCGCGAGTCAGCCCTTCAAGGCTGGGAATGCTGCAGTTCTCCAGGGGAGCCCGGCAGATGCACTCCGATGGATTTTTAGGATGAGATTCCAGCAGGGCTGGGTCTAATCAGCAAATCAGGGCTTTGCTTCCTGAGGGGTTTTGTTTGTCTGTTTGCTTAACGGGAGGAACAGCGCAGAATATTTGAATAACGCAGGATTAAGGAGGGATGAGCCTGACCAGCACTGTTTTAACAATCTGAGAGCCAGAATCCAGTACTGAGAATCCCAGTGAGCTCCAAGCAAACCCCAGCAGAGCCTGGGGATGCTGCTCAGGGGCTGAGGATGCAGCAGGAAGGAGGATGGAGATGCTCTGCATGCCAGGAAACCCAATTGAAAATGGGGAATCACAGAATCCCAGACTGGTTTGGATGGAAAAGGACCTTAAAGATCATCTCGGGTTGGACAGGAACCTTCCACCAGGCCAGGCTGATCCAGGCCCTGTCCAGCCTTGGGCTTGCACAGCTCAACAAAAAGCTGTGCCACAAAAATGTCACCACTCAGGGCCTTCCTGCTCTGAGCTGCTCACAGAGTGAGGTTTGGGAGCTCCTGCTGGATCTGATTTCTTTATCACACATGGTGCTTCACCAGACAGACACAGAGCAGGGTCACGTCAGCTTCTCTTCCTTTAGAAACCACGTGTTTTGGGTTCAAATTTGAGATTTCAATTTGAAATTTCAGTTTGAAACCATGGGAAGCACAGACTGAACTGAGGTCACTGTCCCACTGTCACCAGGCTCTGTGACATGCCCTAAAAATAACCCCAGCAGGAGTGAAAACACAGCCCCAGCGCCCTGCAGCACAGAGCCTGCTCCACCAGAGCCTCACCTCTCCCTCCCCACCCCAGGGAGGACGCAGGGTGTGAGGCTGCAAGCGAACACAAAAGGTTATTTTCATGTTTTATGTGTTTCAGGCTTTGCCTGAGGCGCTCCGAGGCAAATCTGCAAAGCTGCCTGGAGTCCCTTGGTGTTTGTTAGCAGCTGGCAGGGCTGGCGAGTGGCAGCGTGATGAAGAGTTTAAGTGGAAGAGTGAATTAAAAAAAAAAAAAAAAATAACTACACCAAAACCAAGTGGCAGCAAGGTTCTCAGCACAGAGATTGCTCCAAACAGTGAATTAAACAAAACCCAAAACACTAAAACCAAGTGGCAGCAAGGTTCCAGCACAGAGATGGCTCCAAACAGTGGATTTTTTTTAAAAAAACCCACTAAAACCAAGTGGCAGCAAGGTTCCTGGTGAATCGATGGCTCCACACACCCACAGGCACTGGGGTTGGAATCCTCCTCCTCCTCTTCCTCCTCCTCCTCCTCCTCCTCTTCCTCCTCCTCCTCCTCCTGCAGAGCTGTCCCAGCAAGGACAGCAGCCTGTTCCTCCTCTCCAGGAGCCCCAAGGCTCACAGGAAGGTGGAAATGCTGATTTTTGGCAGGGCAAGGCTGCAGGATGAGCACACGCAGTGTCTCGTGAGAGATCTCCAGGGAGAACCATGGGGAAAATGGGATCAAAATCATCCAAGATATTTGGGTTTTGTCCTCTCCCTGTGCAATCTGACCACTTGTGTCACTTGGAGCAATGTTTGGGTGGCCCAAATCCCACCCACACACTCAGGGGGTACTTTTTGTCACCTGATTCAGCCTTGCTCCCCAAAGGAATGTGACCCTGGGGCTCTGCAGGTCACCCCAGGGCTCCCCATCCCCACCAACTGCATTTCCCAGATGCCACTTTCGTGGGATTTTGTTGAGCCACCCACTCTGTCCAAATAAAAATTAATGGCACTAATGATGAGGAGAACCCACAAATCTTCGGTGAGTGTTTTGGGAGACAAATTGCTCCATTAGGGAGGCGATTGGAGAGGCCCTGAACCATGGCTGTGGAGAGCATGAGGTTCTGGTGCTCTCTGCAGCTGAGGGAATTGGGCTGCTCTGCTTGCTGAGAGGACTTGGCCCCTCCTGGGCTTCCCAAAAAAAGCCTTTAATGGCTGGACATGGTCTGTGCTTGTCCCCGAGTCATTACAAGTGACAATAAATAATCACCACCCTGTCACAGCCCTGGCAGCCAAGGTTATGCAGTCAACAGGAGGAGGAAAGAAAGGGGAAAAAAAATGATGAAAAGCCAAGATGAACATCTAGATCTACACTGCAAGGCAAGTCTGGGGAAAATTAGCCCAACCCACCCCCTGTCAGTGTGCAGCAGATATCAGACAGCAGCAAATCCTGTTCCAACATCTGCCCCAGCCATGGCAGGGGTGGAACTGGAGATCTTTAAGGTCCCTTCCAACCCAGACCATCCCACAATCCTGAGATTTCCATCCCAGTCTGCCCTGCAGCTCCGAAAGCTTCCCCTGAAAGGAGGGAAGGCAGAGGAAAGGAGGGAGCAGCATCATCCCCATCCCTGTCTCCTCATTGCCCTTCCTCTCAGCAGTGACATGTGAGACACAAAAGCAATTTCCAGCACTACAAGGAAAATCTGCCATCTGCAATGTCCCGGGAAGTTAATACATCCAGGGCCTGCCTTCCCTGCTGGAAAATTTCCATGGAAATGGGGCTGGGGATGCAACCTCCCAGGCTCTGCTCCCTGGTGCCCAGAATTATGCAAAATGGCCCCTTCCAGCCATAAATATCTGCCACTTCTGGCTGCTGTGTGGAGTGAATTCCCCGGCAGCCCGGCGAGTGACAGACAGGCGGAGGGACAGTGATTGGCAGAGTCATTGAAGCAATGTCCCCTCGGTGACAAAGGGATCGTGTAGCACCTGCCTTATCCCCGAGGCTCTGTGGCCAATCTTCCCCCTCCTGCTGCCTGCAACAGCTCCTCAGTGCCCCAAGAGCTCAGATAGGAAGACCAGAGGGGAATAAAATAAAACCCTAAAGGCTCATCAGCCAGCAGGATGGTGGCAGAGCCAGGAGGGACTGTAAATATATCACAGAATTAAATGGTTTGGATTGGAAGGGACTTTAAGGTCCATCCCATTCTACCCCTGCCATAGGCAGGGACACCTTTCATTATCCCAGGCTGCTGTCCAGCCTGGCCTTGGACACTTCCAGGGATCCAGGGACAGCCACAGCTTCTCTGGGCATGCAAAAGTTCAGCAGATCTCTCTCAGAAATAGCTGATTGAATATACATTTCTACATCCAAGCAAAGCAGCAGAGATAAAAGCTGTACCTGTTTGTGTCTGGACACAGAACCCCATGGCTGTGCATCCCAAAAAACAAAGCTGAGTGTTCCTACAGCCCTGGAATGGCTGAGTCTGGCACAGCACCAGAGACCAGAGAAGAGGAGGCTCCAGCAGCAGAACAGCCCTTGATTCTGACAGCCTGAGAACCCCCAAATCCTCCTCTCCCCAGAGCTCAACCCTCGGCAGGATCCCCAGGCTCTCTGCTGGACTCAGAGCCACCGTGAAGGGTTGGGATGCCACCACCTGCCACGGCAGCAGGACCCAAAGGCCACCTCCTCTCCCTGGCAGAGCTCCAGAGCCTTTCTCCACCTGCCCCTGCTCGGGGGAGCGCTGCGGGTCGGAGGGCTTTGGTTACACCATCAAAACCAGAAATGCAAACAGCCCTGAGCTCATCCCTTTGCAGAGCTAATTTCTCCCTGGGGAGGCGATGGGGGGAGGGAAGCAGCACTCTCCCCTCTGTTATAAAAATAACAAAAAAGTGATGAATGACCCTCAGAGCTCGGGATGGGAAGCTGCAGCTTTTTCCAGCCCGAGATAAATTACTGCTGTCAGCGCAGGTGGAGCTGTGATTTACCCACAATGTACCCTGGCCAGCTCCTCGGCGACCCGGCTGGGCCAGCGCCGCTTATCTCATCTCCGGAGGGTTTGTCTGGTTTAAAATCCAACTGGGGAACACGAGGCGAGGCTGGAGATGCTGGAAGGATGGCCAGGGATGGTGGAGGAGCAGCCAACATCTCCCTGTGCTTCCCGGGAGGAGCAAATCCTGCTCACCAGGAAGGTTTTAAGGACAAATTTCCATCTCTCCCACCGAACCCATCCTCTCCTCCATGTATTCCCAAGCGCCATCTATTGGCATTTTTTTCCCATTAACTTTCCCCAAGCCCAGCCCGGGCAGGGAGAATTCTCCTGGCAGGCAGCAGCTCGGAAATTGTGGCTCAGGTGGAAAAGCCAAGAGCACACAGGAGAGAATCCCAGCGCTCAGAGCTGGGTTTGCACAGGGCTGGCTGGCTTTTCACTCCTGGTTTTACGTGGAACACCCCTGCTCTGCCAGGCAGCTCACCCCACCTTAATGGATTCATTTATTCAGGACGGGGAATTGATAGATTTGGTTTGATTCTCGTTTCATAAGCCTCCCTCCCCGAGCTGCATTTCTCTTTTCATTAATGTGCTGATGGAGGAATAAACTTTTAACTCCGAGGATCAGCCCTGTCAAACAGAATCTCCTCTGCTGCCCGGGAAGGGAAGGGAGCTGGGCTGGAAAAAGAGCTCCCAGCCAAGGGAACAGCCTGGCAGGTGATTTTAGGAAAGCATTCTGAGTCCTTTTTCCTTAGTTTTTTTCCGGATTCTTCTTCCGTGGAAGTTTTTGTCATGCTTTTGCCTTGCTGCTCTGCAGAGTCTCACACTGCAAAATCCCTGCTGGGAATAGGAATCCTCAGGGAGTGAGGGGACAGGCATGAAGTGGGGAGAAAGGCATGGAAAAATAGAGATTCGGACCAATGGAAACCTGGTTTATGGCAGGGAAAATGCCATTTTGCTTGAGAAAGGAAGGAAAACCTGGAGAAGGAAAACCTGGGCTTGTGGCAAGGGAAATGGCAAGAAAATCCAGCTGGAAAATGGAAAATGTCTCTTGTGAGCCAGGTAATGACTCCCCAAAAGAGATCCTTCCAGAGCCTGCCTTCAGGAATTTTCTCCCAAAAGCTTTGGGATTGGGTTTTCTCCCCAAACCTTTGGGATTGGGTTTGCTCCCCAAACTTTGAGATTGAGTTTTTTCCCAAAACCTTTGAGATTGAGTTTTTTCCCCAAACCTTTGGGATTGGATTTCTCCCCAAACCTTTGGGATTGGGTTTTCTCCCCAGACATTTGGGATTCGGATTTCTCCCCAGACATTTGGAATTGGATTTTTTCCCCAAACCTTTGGGGCTGGGCTTGGTTGAGCTTTCCTTCGTGCTCCTCCACGTGAGGCACAGAAAGCACATTCTCTCCTCTCCCACTTTGCATAAGAGATGGAGTTTTCCCATTTCCATGCAGGCACGATGCCTCTGCTCATGCATACATTCATCCAGCTCCTCTTCCAGAGTGGATTTCTTCCCAGAGCTGATCTGTTGTGGCAACTCAAGCACAAAACACTCGAAGATGCTTCCAGATTTTTCCGGCTCCAAATACAATTTATTATAATATTTATAATATTTGAATTTATTTATATTTGTAACCCTTCTCATCCCCCCTCTCCACCTTCCCCCTGACTCGCCATGGGAATGAAAGATCTCCAACAAAAAACCCACTCAGTCCAGCCTTATAAAACCCTCAGTTATCCCTCATTCCGTGTTTTTGTTCCACTTTAGCAGCTTTAAGTGGTGCAGAGCCAAGCTCTGATCAATAATATCTGACAACAAAGCAAGCAGCCCTTTTTTCACTCTCCTGTTCAAACTTTGGGTCTTCCCATCTCTGGGCTACAAAGGGAAAGGATCCAAAAATCTCTCCTGGAGGATCCAGGCTGGAGAGCATCTTTCACCAGAGCCTTGCTAATGAGAGCAGCTCCGGGTTTATCCACACAAATAAAAAAAAATCCCCGGAGAGTTGGGAGTTCAGTTCTGAGTCACAGCCAGGAATTTAGGCAACGAATGCAAAGCTGAACCGAATCAGTAAGAAAATAATATTTTTCGAGCTTGGGACTATTCCTGCACAGGAGATGTGAGACCCAAGGGGAGAGGCCAACAGACCCAGCGTGATTAAATCAATTTTCTCCTCGAGACAAACCCCTTCAGAGCAGAGAAAGGCGACGTCCCGAGCGCGACAGCGAAGGTGTTAATTCCTCCGTAAATAGGGTGTGAAATGCCACAACATCAGATGGGGTTTCTACTCACTTTGCTAATTATGTTCGTCTGTCATCCTCGCGCGGTGCAGCAGGAGAAGGGCTAAGCTCCGGCAAGCAACACACAATTTTTAGACTTGAGTGGAAAATTTGCCAGAGGCTGTTTTGTCAGAAGGGGTGGGGGAAAAAAAAATTTAAAAAATCTAACATATGATCTACCAGCATTACTGCAAGGAGTTCTTTTGCAGAGTTCCTAAGTCA
This sequence comes from Lichenostomus cassidix, assembly GCF_008360975.1. Lineage (NCBI taxonomy): Eukaryota > Metazoa > Chordata > Aves > Passeriformes > Meliphagidae > Lichenostomus > Lichenostomus cassidix. Next base: position 2,565,004 of record NC_139503.1, on the reverse strand, counting down.
TAAATCCTGCTTGCGCTTACAGAGATGGACAAACACAGGAAGCAAAGAGCAAATTCATGGTGGCAGCCAGCAGTTAAGTTGACATTTTCTGACAAAACCTTGTGCTATTCCCACCAGAAATTTTGGTGCAAATTTGGCTTTTTAGGTGCCACCACTGCAGGTTCACCTTGGAGTTGGCTCAGAGTGACCAGAGTGACAAAACTCCCTGCAGAGTGACCAGAGTGACCTGCAGAGCTCTGTCAGGTTGATCACCAAGCACTGGTGACCCAAACAGCCCCAGACCTCCCAAATTCCCTCTTATTTTCCCTGGGTAGGCATTGGGAGCCTCACCAGGCTGTGCTGGTTTGCTCCAGGACCTGGAAAGGGCAGTTTTGGCAGTTTTGCTCTTTCCCAGGGCCTGGTGTGACAGGACAAGGGGGAATGGCCTTTAGCTGAAGGAGGGCAGGTTAGAGGGGATGTGGGAGAGAAATTCCTCCCAGGGAGGGTGGGGAGGGCTGGGATGGAATTCCCAGGGAAGCTGTGGCTGCTCCATCCCTGAAGTGTCCAAGGCAGGTTGGACAGAGCTTGGAGCCACCTGGGACAGTGGAAGTGTCCCTGCCATGGCAATGAGGCCTTTAAAGTCCTTTCCAACCCAAACCATTCCATGACTCCATGGCTGCACCATGCTGAGGCTGCCTGCATGCAGAGCTCCATGAATTCCTTCATTTGCCACACCAAGCTCTCCCTCAGCCACACCCCGACTGCAGCAACCCCAGGAACCAGGAGAGATGGGGTAATCCTGCCCCAGCCTTTCCTGCTTCCTCCTCAGCCTCCTGGAGCTTCCCAGAGTGCTCCTGCCCTTCCCAGGGTCAGCAAGGTGTGCAGGGAGTGAATAATTCTCATTTAAGGTGATGCTCTGCCGACCACAGACCTTCCTCCCCACTCACCCCTGCTGCAGCAAGGGCAGGCTGAGGGAACGAGCTGAGCTTGACAAAACAAGTCTTCAGTCCCACCGAGTCCATTACAGTCCCTGGCCAGTTGTTGTGTCATTAATTCTCCACAGAAGCAAAAATATGCACCTCCTGGCTTTGAATTTCTCTCAGCCGAGCTCCTTACTCTTGTTTTATCCCGGGAAAAGTGGGGAGAAAATTACCTTTATTGACTTACAGCAGGTTGCTCCTCATTTATTCCAGGTATACACAGGGAGAATCAGCCCCTCTGGAGTTATTGCTGATTTACAATGGGGAAGCAGGTACACAATTACTTGGGGTGATTTACAGCCCAGTTACCTGTTATTTATTCCAGGTATTTAAGGGCATATCCACATGGGGGCCCTAAGGAAAATTAAACCAAATTAATTTTAAAGTAGATTAGTTAAACTGTGTGAGACCATGACACAAACCCTCCTCCTCTGAATTAAAGAGGCCCTTAATGGGTTTGAGTTCATCTTAACTCCTTCCCCAGCGAGAAGCTGCTCAGCCCAAGCGGAATTGCCATGGCCAGGGAGGAGGAAAACCATCCCAGGCTGTAGGAGAAGGGATCACTGCTGCTTTCCAGCAGGAAAAAGAGGGTGAATCCCACAAAATTCAGTGCTGCAGCACCTCTGAGTCGCACTGGAGAGTCCAGGCAGGTTGGTGGAGCACAGAACTGATCACAATCTTTATTAAATTCCCATCAGATCATTCCCTCACCCTTTTCCAGGCTGCTGTTCCAGAGGAGGGGAGGCTGGGGCTGTTACACTTCATTTAATGTTCCTATTTATCATTCCCTACTTTGGCTGCTTCCTTTTTCTTCCCACACCTTCAGTTTTTCTGACCCACATCTTCCTCCCCCTTTCCTTTTCCCTCTCACCCTTTCACCTTCTCCTCTCCCACCTTTTCACTCTGTTTTTCTTTCTCTATTTCCAGCTCCCTCCTCTCAGCTCCCTCCCATTATTCCTCGTGCCACACGGCAGAACCTCTCTGTTTGCTCCACTCATTCCTCTTTTCTCTCCCATCCCAAATTTCCTGTGACCTTTTCCTGCCTCTGCTGCTCTCCCAGCCCTGCCCAGGGGATCAGCCAGCCCTGGGAACAATTCTCAAGCAAAACCCACCCAGACCTGCCCAGCTGAGGGATGGAGGGAGATGGAGAAACATCCAAAAATGCTTCCCAGTAAAACCAGCTCTGGCCAAACTGGGAGGGAGCATTTTCCAGGAGAAAGAGCAAAACTTTCCTATTCTCTCTAAGCTTTAAGATTTGTTGAATTCCCTAAGCTTTAATATTTGTTAACTCTCTAAGCTTTAAAATTTGTTGAATTCCCTATCCATCACCAAGCTGAACTGGGGGTGGAACTGGTTATTTCCACACGACAAAAGCTTCCTCATGGCCTTTTCCTCCCTTGATTTAGTGAACAAAATGTGTCCAGCCACCTCCTGGCCAGAGGGAAAACTCCTGCACTAATTGTGTTGATAAGCCCTGTGCCAAACTGGGCTGCACTGGGATTACTGGTGATGACTTTGGTGCCACAAGAAAACCCTGAGAGCTGCTCAGGCTCTGTGTTGGCCTCACCATGGCTCATGACTCGCTGCAATCATCCCAAAAGTCATCAACTCCAAACGGTCAGATATTAATTGAAATTCCCCTTTTGATTCCAGGGCAGGAATCTGTCGCTGTTGAGCCGCTAGCAGAGAAAAAGACCCGAGTTCTCAGTGTGGCAAGAAAGAGGAAATTTATTATTTTGATTTCAATATATATAGACTTTTCAGAGGTCACCCAGATTGGTCAGTCAGAACCCTCCCCCTAGGCCTGACTGGCCAGGCCTGAACTGCCCAAATCTCGAGACACTGTTTGAAAAACATCCAAACTTTATCTTTGTTTATAAAACACAGCAGAATGTTCTCACGAGAAAGATCTGTGCTAGCCACAGGAATCCTCCTGGGAGGCTGGCAGGATGGATGAGGGGACTGAGTGCCAAAGCAAGGCTATGGAAAAGGGCAACATCCAGGGGTGTTTAACTCACCTGTTTGAGTCAGATTTGCGTGGCTCATCCTCATTCCACCCACCTGGGACAGCACTCTTTAAAAAAAAAAATAAAGTTTTAAAACCTGTGAGAGGATTTGGGGTTTTTTTTTTCCCTTTTTCACAATCCCCTGCAAGTGTACATTACTCACCAAGCAGAGCTCTCAGATGTGTGTGGCTCTGAGGACACAGCAGCGTGACCAGAGCCACAGATACAAATCAAATCAGGCGTTTGCCAAAATCTAACAGACTCTGCCACCTTTGATCACCGTAATTTCTGTGCTCCCAGCTCCTGCTGCAATGTGATTTCATGAGAGGCTCGGCCTTCAAAAGAGCAGAACAGAAATTCAGCTTCCCATCCTCGGGGCCTTTGAAGAGAGGCTTGGAAATGGAACTGTGGAGTCAGTGTGGAAAATCCAGGAGAGGAGAGGAGAGGAGAGGAGAGGAGAGGAGAGGAGAGGAGAGGAGAGGAGAGGAGAGGAGAGGAGAGGAGAGGAGAAGAGAGGAGAGGAGAGGAGAGGAGAGGAGAGGAGAGGAGAGGAGAGGAGAGGAGAGGAGAGGAGAGGAGAGGAGAGGAGAGGAGAGGAAACTTTCCATGTAGGGACTGCTCCAGTCTAAGATGTGAATTTAAAGACCTGAATTCAGGTCTAAAATCTGAATTTAAAGACCTGAATTCATGTCTAAGACATGAATTCAAAGACCAGAATTTAAAGACCTGAATTTGAGTCTAAGATGTGAATTTAAAAACGTGAATTCAGGTCTAAGACATGAATTTAAAGACCAGAATTTAGAGACCTGAATTCAGGTCTAAGATATGAATTTAAAGACATGGATTCAGGTCTAAGATGTGAATTAAAAAACCTGAATTCATGTCTAAGACACGAATTCAAAGACCAGAATTTAAAGACCTGAATTCAAGTCTAAGATGTGAATTTCAAGACCTGAATTCAGGTCTAAAACCTGAATTTAAAGACCTGAATTCAAGTCTAAGACCTGAATTCAAATTCAGCTCGAGCACTTGAGGCTCAAGGAACACCTCAGCTCCATCTGGAGGGTTTAAGGTGTTTGGATGCCCATGAAGCACAACCTCCCCTCTGCACAGCAGCTGCACTTCCAGCAGGTAAAATAACATCCCCCAAACTCCACAGCCCCATATAATAAAATAATAAAATATTAAAATAATATCCCCAAAACAGAAGAGGTGTGGCTGAAATGGAACCCAAATGCATGCCAGGATTGCAAAAAGCCTCTGAAGCCAAAACCTGGTGCTCCTGGAGGCTAAATTCTGCCCAGGGTGTTGTTGCCTCAACCCTGGGAGTGTCCAAGGCCAGCTTGGACAGGGCTTGGGGCAACCTGGGACAGTGGAAAGTGTGAAAAAAGGGGATTTTTAAGGTCACCTCCAACCCAAGCCAGCTGTGATCTCATGATTCTCCGTGGCCAAAGGGAAAGTGTCAGTGCTGCAACCACCGTGATAAAAACCAGGTTTACAAACAGGGGTGAATTTCACCTTCAGTGAGTTACAGCCCAGCTCAACCCCGCTGCTTTGGCTTTTTTTTTTAATTTAATACACAACCTAATTGCAATCTGAGCTCGGAGCAGCCCGGCAGCAGCAGAGCAGGCAGGCAGTAGCTCTTGTGAGCCGCTGGGTTATGAGCAGGGGAGATGTTTATTGCCCCATCCATCCCTGGGATAATCACTGCACTGACTCATCCCCTGCTCCTCACTTCCTAAATAATGGGCTGGAGCAGCCCTGGTGCACCTTGAAACACAAAAATGAGGAGCACACCGAGCCCAAGGTGTTCCAGGCTGCTCCTTCCAGAGGGAAAACTCCTTGGAGATGAGGAGTGCGAGGTTTGGATTTTTTCAGAGGTGCAAATGAGATCGGAAAGTCCCAATTCCTGCTGGATTTTAATGAGATTTAAGCACTTGAGCTGCCTGGGAAATCCCTGCTGACAATGGAGGCACCGTGGGGTTCACATAGCTCCAGCTGGATGTTTGGGAAGCAGGAAAAGCAGCAGCTGCTCTGGTGGGATAAATGCTCTTCTCTCTCCCACCACATCCTCAGGTTCTGCTGAGTGCCACAGAAAACGCAGGAGATCCCACCAAACCCTTGGATTCACCTTCTGCTCCACTCCCAGCTCACCTGAGGAGTGGCTGAACCCCTTTCACCACTCCATCCCCGTTTTCCCACGGGGACAATGGCTCTGGAAGCAGAATTCCATGGCACAGCACTGGCACTGCTGCTGGCTGCAGGAACAAACTCACCTGAGAGTCACCTGGCAGCTCTGACCCAACTCTGCCTCATCTCCCAGCAAAACCTGCTGGCTCTCCAGCAGAGAAGACTCTGCTCTGCTCTGCTCTGCTCTGCTCTGCCCTGCTCTGCCACCAGGACTGTTCATTTCCCGCCGAGGCTGAGTGATAAATCAAGCTGACACCTCCCAGCTCCTGAGCCGAGCCGAGAGCCGGGCGAGGTTTTGTTCAGAACATTCCCAGCGTTTCCCTGCTCCTCGCAGAGTGACTCAGGAGCAGGAGATGGATGAGGGTGGCACTGCCAGAGCTTCCTTCCCTCTCCCTGGGTACACAGAGCCAGCAGCTCCATCCTGGCCGTGCTGTCACAGCTTTCCCAGAGTTTCTGGAGCTCTCCAGGAGGTAAAAATGTGGGTTGGAATGGTGAAATCCTAATGGAAATTCTCAGGGTGTTGTCATCATGGCATGCCCTGGGAAAGTAGGTGATGTTCCCAGCAGGGAGAATTCCAGAGCAGATTCTAATTCCTGCTTGGGACAACAACTCCAAGGGGTTTAGTTGTACCCCATGGGAATGGAACAGCTGAGATTTTCCAAAGAGGATCCACCAGAACACAAGGATTGTCCAAGCCTTGCACGCTGACTTACAGCTAAAAATATTTATGTTCTTCATTTCTTGTTGGATTTTCCTTCTTCAGATCATGGGAGAGCAAGGTAAATCAAACCAGCAACCTGAATTTAAGCCACCCTAAACCCAAACCCTAAACCTGCCCCAGCAGCACACAGAGCCCACTCCCCATTGCAGAGCTCCTGAGATGATTCTGATGCAAACCCAACAAACCCAACCACCAAAAAATCTGCTGTACCATCACCCCTCGCCCAGAGATCCCAAATTTTCAGGCTTATCCCATCAGCCACTTGTGCATATTTTGAAATCCAGGAGAGGCACGAGGTGGAACTCCTGATACAGGTGGCAGCACCTCTGTGGTCCCACCTGTGATTGGAAAAAAGTCCATATTTCCTCAGTAAATCAGCAGCTGAGTTTGCACAATCCTTTAATCCCTGGGTGGAAGATCCCCATTATCTGTCCAGTACGAGACACATTATTAACGGATTATGTTTGCAGCAGGTAAAGGTCACTTCTAATGCTTTTAATGATTTAAAAATGGATTTCCTTTGCAGATTTACTATTTTTCAAGCAGCTCGGCCGTGAAAAGCCCTGCCCAGGAAGTAATGTGAATTCAAAGGGAGAGATTCAACTCGCTCAGCTCTCCAAAAAGGAGCCCCAAAGGGATCAATTGCAATACGTGGTGGCCCAGTGGAGATGTGGGAGAAAATTCAGGCCAGGATTTCAAAAACCCTCCAAAATGAAAAACCTCCCTTTAAAGAGCACATTCAGACGCATTTGCTGTCCTCCCAGCGAGGAACAAGTGGCTCTGGACGGCCAAATCCCATCTTTGGCTGCACAAATATCACAGAGCCTCATTTATTTGGTCTTTTCTGCATAAAGTGTAAAGTCCAGACAACCTCCCAGGCCAGGCTGCTGAGCCCATCCCATGACATTTGTTCATGCTGAGCCACAGGGGAGCTTCAAATGGAAGGAGAAGAGACAGTCTCAGCTTTACCATCCACTTCCACTTGCTCTTTCCACTGTACCCAGACCTCTTCCCCACATTTGAGAGCAGCCCTGCCTCTGAAACCTGAAACTGAGGTTAGACAAAGGGAGGAGAATAAAAAGCAGTTGTATTTATGGAGCAGTTTATATTTATTAAAAAGCAGTTTTATTTATTGAAGGCCTTCAGGTGCATTCAGGGCACTCACAGTCCAGCCAGGGCTACACCCAAAATGGACAATGAAAAACGAGTTTTTCACACTTTATAACGAGTTTTTCACACTTTATAACGAGTTTTTCACATTTATAAGTTTTGCCCATTTGCATGTCGAGGGTTAATCCTCCAATTACAGCTTCAGGTGGTGAAGTCAATTACTCCAAGCAATTCCAAGGGAATTCCATCCCAGCCTCTCCCCACCCTCCCAGGGAAGAATTCCTTCCAACATCCAAGCCAAGTCTCCCTTTTTTCAGTCTGAAGCCATTCCCTGTTTCCTGTCCCTCCATCCTTTATCCAAAATCTCTCTCCATGGTTCCTGCCAGCTCCTCCAGGCAGTGAGGCCACAGTGAGGTCCCCAATCTGTGGGATCAGCCCAGCTCAGGAGGTTCTGAGCACATCCAGCCCTCATCCCCCATCCCAAACCCTTCTCCCAGCCTGTCCATCTCCCCCAATCCCTGCACTTCCCCCAACGCCATCCATCAATTCCAAAATCCTCCCAAACCCGCCTCGATAAGTGCTTTGGGAGAAGGGAAATTCAAAACATCACCAAGTCACCTCGCACTGCTCACTCCCAATTTTCTATTATTCATAACAATCGCCGGTGTTGGATGGAGCTGTGTGGCTTTTGAGTGGAAAGTGTTTTTAAAGCAAGCAAACCCTTTCCTTTGTAATTTTTCAAACACGACGTAAAAATATCATAATGCATCGAGTCTGCACAACTGTTCCATGGACTATTATGCACTCTAAACTACCCCTGAGATGAGGCATATTTAAACAAAAAGAGCTTTTAAAAATAAAATCATTTTGCATCGAGATAGCATCTCCTTGCTCTCCCGGTGCTTCCCAGACTCAAATGCCTCCCTGTAATCGTCCTTTTGATTGCCAAGTAAATGAGGAGCAGTGCTTAATGACCACCAGACAGGAGGGGATGCTAAGTGCAGCTCAGCCAGGCAGGAAAAAAGGAAAAAAGTTCTTTTTTCTGGCTCAGTGACACTCACCTGGCCTGGGATAGGCACCTGAGAACCTGGACAGCTCTCAGATAAAGCTGCTCCCACAGACCTTTCCAGTGAGAATCCTTCTCTCTCTTCTTCCTGTGTTTTATAAATAAAGTTTGGATGTTATTAAAAGCAGTTTCTGGGGATGTGGACAGTTCAGGCCTGGCCAGTCAGGCCTAGGGGGAGGCTTCTGACTGACCAATCTGGGTGACCTTTGAAAAGTCTGCAGAAGATGGAATTAAATAATAAATCTTGTTCTTGATGCCACTTTGAACCTGGGTCTTCTCACTCTGCTAGCAGCTCAACAGCAACAACGGACAAAATTCCACATCCTGGAAATTCAGCCACAGCATGGAAAAAAAACCCAGAAATGCTGCTCAGCACCATAATGTGTCACTGATGAACCTCCCAGGGCTCTCAGCCCTGCAGGACATTTGTCACCAATTCTGGTGGCTTCTGTCTGTCCTGACCCTGCAGCTCAGGGCATCACACAGAGCAGCCATTAAGCAGTTTTGCTGTGATAATTCAACTTGTAATGGTAAATAAACATTACAGTGCTCCAGCCCAGCTCAGAGTCACAGTTATTTACCCCAAGCACAGATCTCAGCTCTGGGAGTTTATCTGCAATGCCAACTGTGTCCTGGAATGAAGGAAAGCCACTCATTTCTGTGGCACCTTCCCTGTGCTGAATCCATTCCTCCAGTCAGACAGCAGGAGTCAAAAAACATCACTTTTCCTGGCAGCTGAGAAGTTACATAAGGGATTTGTTTATCCCCAACTCCTGGTTTTTTGGCAAAGAGTGAAATATTGCTTTCTGCTTTGCAGAGGCCAGGCAGGGAGGGGACAGAGAGGGTGACAGGCAGGGCCAGCACAGCCTGGAGAGCAAACCTCCTCCAGCTGGGATCTGTCCCTGAAAAAATTGGATTTCCTTGCTCTGAATCTCTGTAAAACTGGGAGAATTGGGATTGTGCAGCCTGGAGAAGAGAATCTGGGAGGATTGAATTGTCCCTTCCAGTGCCTGGAGGAACCTGAAAGAAAGGTGGAGAGACTTTGGTTGGGTTTTTTTGTTTGGTTGTTTTTTTGTTTGTTTTGGTTTCTAGTTTTTGTTGGGGTTTTTTTTCCCCCAAGAATATTTTCATAGAATTCCAGAATGGTTTGGGTTGGAATGGACCTTGAAGACTCATCCCAGTGCCACCCCTGCCATGGGCAGGGACACCTTCCACTGTCCCAGGCTGCTCCAAGCCCTGTCCAGCCTGGCCTTGCACACTTCCAGGGCTGGAGCAGCCACAGCTTTTCTGGGCAGCAGAATTATTTGTAGAGGATATTCTGGGAATTCCTGATCTCTGCAGCATTTCTCCAGCTCTGTCTCACTTGCTGTTTCCCCAGTCATCACCAGGTCACTCCCCAGTTCAGAGCTCCCTGCAGTGTCCATCCTTTTGTCCACCTCTGGCAGCTCCTGCAGCTTCAAGAGCTGATCAACACCCCAAATTGGGATTTTTGCTCTTCTTTAGCACCGCTTTGATCCCATTTCCCTGCCAGCTCTGATCTCCCTGGATGAAAATAAATGAGGATGACCCTGCTGATCCTCCAGACTCTCTGAACACCCAACCTGCAGCCTCTCCCAGATGTTCCCCAAGAGCCACAGGCAAGGATGGAAAATTTGGGAAAGACATCCCTGGTACATTCACAGGGATGTACCTAAAACCTTCACCATAGTTTTGGCCATTCTGTGATTATTTGACTTAATTCCCTGAAAATGGTGTGGCTGAAGCAAAAGGGAAAGGGAAGAAAGGAATGAAATGTTTGCCTAAAAATGGTTTTGGGTCAAAGGATGAGGAAAAGGGAGCTCTGGAATGAGATGTAGGGAAAGAGAAATGCAGGGGAAAAGAGAGTTGGGGAAAAAGGAAAGGAGAAAGGAAAGGAAAGGAAAGGAAAGGAAAGGAAAGGAAAGGAAAGGAAAGGAAAGGAAAGGAAAGGAAAGGAAAGGAAAGGAAAGGAAAGGAAAGGAAAGGAAAGGAAAGGAAAGGAAAGGAAAGGAAAGGAAAGGAAAGGAAGGGAAAGGAAAGGAAAGGAAAGGAAAGGAAAGGAAAGGAAAGGAAAGGAAAGGAAAGGAAAGGAAAGGAAAGGAAAGGAAAGGAAAAAAGAAAAGAAAAGAAAAGAAAAGAAAAGAAAAGAAAAGAAAAGAAAAGAAAAGAGAAAAGAAAAGAAAAGAAAAGAAAAGAAAAGAAAAGAAAAGAAAAGAAAAGAGAAAAAAAGAATAAAACCAACAACTGCCATGTTGTCATGTCCTTTTCTCTGAGGATGTTCAGTGACCTCAATGTCACTTAAAAGCACCTGGGTACAGCCTCTGCCACTGATTTAGCATTCAAAAGCTTCAAATCTTGTTTTTCCTTTTGAGTTGGAGTCCTCAGAGAGGAAGGACAGATTGAGCTACTCCTTACCCTTCCCTTCGTACATAATTTATCAAAAATAACAACTCCCTTTTCCCTCCAACCGCTTTGAAGGTTTTCTGTGTTGTGTCACAATGAACACCAAAAAAAGACCATTTTTATAAACACCGACGAGATTCACACCAAGATGCAAAAATCAAAGCCTGAATCCAACTGGAATTACCTCATTATGTAATGAGGTAATTTTTGTTCGCAGCAGTGCCGTGGATGAAGCTTTGATTGGTTTTATTTGGGTTTTTTTGGGGGGGTTGAGGTTATTTCTCATGTGATTTATATTAATGCCTTGGTCAGGTTCATTGATTTTCTTGGGTTTTTTTTGTTGTAGGTCAACAAAAGGATGATTGTTTGCTCTGGGGGGATGCTGGGTGATTGCATTTGCATTTCTTGCAGCGGGAGGCAATTCTCACTGCACAGCCACCAACCTGGATTTCCTTCTGGACTCTCCAGCACAACAAAGATCCAAATCCCTCTGGGTTTTTCCAAGGTAAAACACCTGCCAAACATCCTGAGATCAGCTCCTGCTCTTCCCTGCAACACCCACAGCTAAAAATACTCCAGCAGCAAAATTCTACTTTTAATCTAACACTGGAAGGAAAAAAAAACAACTTCAGACTCTTTTTGTGCTTCTGCAAAAATAAAAACTTCTAAGGAGAGAACTTGTGGAATCTCAGGGTTTGCTCCGTTTGAGGATTTGACAGAAAACTTTCCAGGTCCCCTGTAAGGAGCTGGTGCAGGATGGAGGGATTTCTGTGCCAGGGAGAGGTGGAACCTCAGGATCAGAGAGGATGGAAAAGGAAAATTCCCCCAGGATCAATCGAGCCCAAGCTGTGCCCAATGCCCACCTTGTCCCCAGCCCAGAGCGCTCAGCATCCCAAACCCATCCCAAGTTCATCCCAAACCCATCCCAGGCTCATCCCAAACTTATCCCAAACCCATCCCAAACTCATCCCAAACTCATCCCAAACCCATCACAAACTCATCCCAAACCCATCCCAAACTCATCGCAAACTCATCCAAACTCATCCCAAATTGATCCCAAACTCATCCCAAACCCCTCCTGAACTCATCCCAAACTCATCCCAAGTTCATCCCAAACTCATCCCAAGTTCATCCCAAACTCATCCCAAATTTATCCCAAGCTCATCCCAAACTCATTGCAAATTCATCCCAAGCTCATCCCAAGCTCATCCAAAACTCATCCCAAACTTATCCCAAACTCATCCCAAGTTCATCCCAAACCCTTCCCCAACCCCTCCCAAACTCATCCCAAGCTCATCCCAAACTCATTGCAAATTCATCCCAAACCCATCCCAAACTCATCCCAAACCCATCCCAAACCCATCCCAAACTTATCCTAAACTCATCCCAAACACTTCCTAAACTCATCCCAAACTCATCCCAAACTTTTCCCAAGTTCATCCCAAACTCATCCCAAACTTATCCCAAGCTCATCCAAAACTCATCCCAAACTTATCCCAAACTCATTCCAAACTCATCCCAAACTCATCCCAAACCCATCCCAAACCCATCCCAAATTTATCCCAAGCTCATCCCAAGCTCATCCCAAACTCATCCCAAACTCATCCCAAACTCATTGCAAATTCATCCCAAACTCATCCCAAGCTCATCCAAGCTCATCCCAAACCCACCCCATGACCCAAGCTCAGAGCAGAGCACCCCTGACTCCCCCCTGGATTTATTTTCCCTTTCCATTTCCTCACCCATAGGAACTCCAAAATCACCACCAGCCCACCTGCCCTGTGACACCCACCTGGGCAATTCCAGCTCCTCCCCTCGATGTGCCAACACCTCCTGAGCTCTGCACAAATCTCACTCTCCCCTCGTACAAAACTCACACAAAACATCCTATTTTTGCACCTTTTCAAACAGCTCTGAACTGTAGAGGCAACTCTTTACCAAAGCCACCCGAGGAGATGAAATAATTTTATCATCTGTCCTTTGAACAGCTGATTATTTTAAAATTTTATTTCCCCCCTCAAATATCCAGGCAGTTCCTGCAGACTGCAAAATTTTCTGTTGTTTCTGTCAAGTTCTGGACAAACCTCTCGATTAACACCTCCCTCGAGCAATTCTCCTCACTTTCTGGTTTTTTTTTTCCTTTTTTTACAGCATTTTCTGAGGGAAAGGCACGTTATCAATAACAGGGATTGCACACGATGCAATCTGATTGATAGGCTGCAATAAACGATATTCTAATTCAAGCAGCGGCTCTGATAAGGTAATCTGATAGATCAGAAGTGCGAGAAAGAGGAAAATATCTGCAGAAAAAAAAGAAATATCTGCAGAAAATGATTGTGGCTTTTGCCTGTATTGCTGTTTTCCTCCACCCATCCAGCACAGAGATTGAGGGGGAAAAGCTCTCAAATCCAGAGGGGATCCACATCAGTCAGGTGTCTGCAGGGAGCTGAAGTGGTTATTTTTAATGAATCTGTCACCAAAAATGGTTGGTTTTAATAAATCTGTCACCAAAAGGGTTTTTTTTTAATAGAACCAACACCAAAAGGGGTATTTTAAATAGATACATCACCAAAAGTGGTTATTTTTAATTGAGCAACACCAAAAGGGGTTATTTTTAATAGATCCAACACCAAAAATGGTTATTTTTAGTAGATCCAACACCAAAAGTGGTATTTTTAATGGATCCATCAACAAAAGGGGTATTTTTAATAGAGCATCACCAAAAGTGGCAGAGACTGAACCTCCAAGTTTTGGTCAAGATTCATCAGCCAAATCCTCTCTCTTTCTTTGCCCAAGGTGGTCCCAGCTGAGTTTTTCCCGAGGCTCAGGACCCAGGGGAGGAAACAGAGAGCATTTCCTACACTGCTGGAGACCAAATCTCGTGGCTTTTTTTAGTTTCTAAATGCATTTTACCAAACTGCCTCGGGAAATATTCCTCACCACCACTCGGGGTGTTCAGAGCATCACCCAATATTTCCAGAGAAGCACAGCTGTGGATTGAGGAGTTTTCTCCTTTTTGAAGCCATGAATTCCTCCATCAGGTAACTCTGGATGGGACAGCTCCCCTGCAAATCCCATCATCCTCTGGAGAGGGTTTTATTGACACACAGGCACGCTTTGATCTGCTTATTTAAAAACTTTCCAGCCCCAGCTGGACATCAGAACATCTTCCAGATCAGCAACACACCAGCCTGCCCTGCTCCCTAATTGGGGAGGCAGAGTTATCCTGATTAACCTCATTATTTTCCTCAGGAGGGATTTCATGAGCATCTTTCCTGGAGAACATCGTGTTCCTCATTCCCGATTCTGCTGAGAGCCGAGCTGGAATTCCTGGTAATAAAGAAATCTCTTTTCATTCCTCCTCCTCGTTTTAAGTAGCTGCTTTGATTTACACCAGATTGCTCCAGAATTTTGGGTTGGGATCCTGCCTGCTCTCCCTCTCCTGCCTCACGGGGATTTTTCTGTGAGATTTTGGGAAGCCAAGTGGTGGAATAATTTTAATGGGCAGCCTTGGAAATGTGTGGTTTGCTGAGCAGGGGAAGAGCTGGGCTGGGAGGGTGGGATGAGGATGATGAGGGTCAGGAGGTGTTGAAGGTCACCATGTGGTCACCATGTGGTGACCTCACTGCTGGAAACCCCTCAGGCCAGACAGCAAATATCCAAATTAAATATCTAATTTCTGTTTCTCTGCGAGACTTCTTGGGTGAATCTCAAATCTACATAATAATAATAATACCTGCAGGTCCATCATTCTGCTCCAGTGGCTCTGCAGAGCAGAATTCCCCTTCTAAATCCTTGGATTTTCTCATCCTTTGATGTCCTGCAGGCGAAGACAAAGCTGCTTCAGTGCCAGGATCATTCCAGACACAAATCCACACTGCCCTGCATCCTCCATCAGGAGCTTCCCTGTGGGAACAGCTCAGAATTATCTTGTTTTGTAGACGGAAAATGGGATCATTCCAAAGGGGTATTTCCCACATCCTCACAACCACATCAGAATTTCATCTGCTGCTGCACTGGACCTCAAAGGCACCTCAGCAAGGTGCACTTAATGCTGGGTGTGAGGAGGAAGATGAGGAAGGCAATGAATAAATGAGAATTTCAAGGTCTGAACATTTGGGGACACTCAGGTTGTCCTGCAGGGCAGAATCCCACAGAATGTGACACAACCAGACAGGGCCAGCTGACGGAGATTCCCTCTGGAAAAAGAAAAAAGTTCACCTCTGGGAAAAGAAAAAGGTAAAATCTTGGGCCCAGATGCAACATCTTAAAGAGGAAATAGCTGGGGCTGTGCAGAACAGGATGGCAGTTCCACAGACATCTGCTTTTGGAATATAAAAAGATCTTTATTTCTGCTCTAAAGTGCCCATAAAACCATAAGGATCCATGAGAGGCTACAATAAATGCACCAGACCTTTCCTATAGTGTGTGCAGAAGGAATTTTTTTTTTTTTTTAAAGTGCATTTTTAATTATTAAAGTCATGAAAGCAGCACATTTCTCTTTGCAGCAGCAGCAGCCTCTCACCACAAGGATGTTTTGGGGCTGCAAAGGGCCATTTTAGGATCAACCCAGTTTGATGGAGGTGAGTCCTTTCAGGGAAAGGAAAGAAATTGCTCCAGTGAATCAGCTCCCTGGGCTGCTCCATTTAAAATGGGTTCAGGGCAGGAATGGATCCACACTGGCAACAAGAGCGAAAAAACCCACAAGGCTTTTCCTGGAAGCAACAACAGGAATGACTGTCAGCGCTCTGTGTCCCTGAAAATGGCCTGTGCAGGATGAAAACACCACAGTGCTCATGGAATCACCCAAATGGGCTGGCAGGAGACTCCCTCCAAGCAAAATTCCCATAATTTCTTGGGAAAAAAAATCAAATTCTTCTGTCTCATTTCCCCTGATCTTCCCCACAATCACAACTCACTGCTGATAGCACCTGGGCAAGGCAAAGGCAGGCTGGAGCAGAGCTGGACATCCCTGCTGGTCACTGCCCAGCTCCTCTGGGTCACTCAGAACAAAAATCCTCAACTCAGAGTCATTCAGGAATCAGCAAAAGGAGGTTGCAGAGGTGCTGAGGGGTCTGGAGAGGTCACACAACTGTGCAGGGCCAGGAGCTGGAATTGTTGCCTTTTGTTAGTTGTACAATTATGAGGCAGACAGGGTTAAAGAGGTAAAAGGGTTTCACTTGGGGATTTAATAGGATTTTAGGTGCACAACTTTTCAAAGGTGGAACACGCTGAGATGCAAACTCACTGTACACAATTTTACGGACTTTGCAAATTAACTTACTTGTTCAAAATGTCTCAAAGAGAAACTTAATAAATGAAGTCATGTCCTCCTGTTTTAAAGGAACTCTCCCCAAATAAGGCTAGAGCCCACCCTGCAAAATATGTTTCAGAGAAGAGGTTTCAACCAAGGTTAAAACTTTGAGTTTTGAGATAGAATAGGGTTTTCTGGCTTTTTACTGAGAATGTTTGGTTTTTCTGCCTTGCAGAGCTCCAAAACTAAGCTAGAATATCAGACTGCAAAAATCACAACCGTGTAGGGTGAGGGTCTAAAGAATGTACAAAGGGTACAGAAAATATATCAAAGGCTGTATAAAAAAGGCAAAAATCATCAGGCATCAGAATCAATGACCCTTCATCCCTTCCAGCTCAGGATATTCCATAAATCCAGCCCAAGCACACCCAGCCCAGGCAGCACACAGGAATTCCTACAAGGATCCTTCCACATCCTCATTCAGGTGCCCCTGAAGCCTCTGGTGCCTCCAACTCCAAAATAAAGTTAACAGCAGTTTTCATCTGCAGGAGGCACAGGGAGTGTAATTGAATTGAACTCCAAAAGGTGTTCACATCTGCTGATAATTAAGTTCAGCTGAGTTTCAATAAGCTGCTAAACCTGCCCAAGGAAGCCCAGGAGTGCAGGGGAAGAGGAGGTGGAAATTCAACGCTGATTCTCCAATTCAAGACCTCAAATGGAATATTAGTTTTCCCCCCTTTTTTTTAAAAAGAGACAAAAAGATACATTTACCAGACTGAAGAAACATACAGAAAACAAAACAAAACAAAAAAAAAAAAAATCCTGACAAAGTGACAGAGCTTCCCAAACAGACAAGAAATAAAAAATTCAAACACCGTTCCCTGAAATGCAAGTTGCTCCTGAACAGATGAAACAAGGGAGGGGGTGTGGATCCAAAGCCCAGAACTCTGGAGAGCGCCAAGCACTTCCCTGCTGAAGAATAAAACGCTCTCTGAAAAGGTTTTGTTGAACTCATTTATGGGTAATGTGAGTTACAGCTTAGTAATGTGGCATAAATATTTTACACGCCGCTCCAACGAGCGCTGAGAGCCTGGGAAATGTGGGGCTTTATTTGCTGTTATTCTGCAGGAATCAATTCCAATTGATCCGTTTGGAAGTGGCTGTGCTGCTGCTCCTGAGGTTCTCCCAGCCCCTGCTGTTGGTTTAGCTGGGTAAACTGCTGGGATGGAAATTCGGTTGGTTTTGGATGCATGAGGAGCAAAGAGGAGTCACCTCCTTGACCTGCTGCAAGGGAACGGGTGGGATTTGTGGGAAGGGCTGGAGGGGCTTTGGAAGTGACTGGAGAAGGATGTGGAGGTGATGGAGAGAGGCCAGGGGAGCAGAGGGATGGAGCAGCTCTGCTGGGAGGAAAGGCTGGGAAAACTGGGAATGTTCAGCGTGGAGAAGAGAGCAGAGGTGACCTCACTGTGGCTTTGCAGTGCCTGAAGGGGCAGCAGGAAATACAGAGAGGGATGGAGGGACAGGACACAGGGAATGGCTTCAGACTGGAAAAGGGGAGATTTGGGTGGGATGTTGGGAAGGAATTGTTCCCTGGGAGGGGCTGGGATGGAATTCCCAGAGAAGCTGAAATCCTGGAAGTGTCCAAGGCCAGGTTGGAGCAGCCTGGGACAGTGGGAGGTGTCCCTGCCATGGCAGGAGTGGGACAAGACCTTTAATGTCCCTCCCAACCCAAACCATTCTGGGATTCCATGATCTGAAACCCTGCTGAGAAACTCCAGGACCATCAGGAAAAAGCTATATTGATGTCCCAGGAAGTCCTTTATCCAAGAAGCCCCCAAAGCCCCAGCCAGGACCTGGCTCCCCCCGAGCTCTGTGTCCCTCTGTGTCCCTCTGTGTCCCTCTCAGGTGGCTCCAGACCTCTCCCGTGTATAGCTGCAGGTCCTGCTGTGCTTCCTGCAGGCTCCAAGCTGCAATCCCTGCCCACAGGGCAGGAGAGTCTCAGTCCTAGAGGAGAACAGGGTGGGAAGAGCTTCATTTCCCCAGTCCTGCCCGTGCCCCCTGGGCCAGCCCAGCACAGCTCTGCCAGGCCTGATAAAAGAGAGTTGTTGTCTCTGCACATAAATAAATGAAGTTTCCAGCTCCCAGCTCCCTGGGAGAGGTGCTCAGGTGGTGGCAAAAGTCACAAAGATGGCATCAAGTGACCCTCAAGGGCTGCACTGGGCTGGGAGGGCTGCCACCGAGTGAACACAGAGCAGTGACAAATCCCTCCTCCTGCTGTTGAGTCAGAGCCAAATGACAAATCAGCCACAAAGCCAGGACAGAAGCCACCAGAGTCCTTCAGCGCTCGCCCTCTCCTCTTTCCCAGAACAAACTTCCAGCCCAGCCTTGTTGAATGGAATTGTTGAAACAAGGACAGCTATTTTTACATTTCAATTTGTCGCGGCACGTGTCTAAGCAAAGCAACACGAACAAAAGGGACCTGCCTTCAGCTGATCATAATGCCATCAAATTAAAAGTTTATGTTCTTTAAACACAGCAATGCCTGGCTTTGATGCCTCTCCCCCCCCCAAAAAAAAAAAAAAAAGTGGTTTGGCAGAGGAAATCACGGAGTGTGAGCAGGAGTGGAGGTGGAACCAGGTGCATGAAAAGGAGGGAAACAAGCACTGAGCTAATGAATGTAAAGGCTTTGACTGGGCTGAGTGGGATGGGATTTGTCATCCTCCAAGGCATTGTTTTTGTACAGGAAAAACAGAATATTTCTAGGGGTTTTTTTTTTATTTCCAGCAGGACAAAAGATGAGCTGCACCACTGGCTGTCACTGTGAACCAGGAGTTGCCACTGCATTTATCACCTCGATATAAAAATCTCCCCTGGACTTCTTGTCATTTCTCTGCCTGTCCATTACACAGCAGGAAGCACCACATTCACTCCCGACAGAAAACTGCATCCCAAAGGCCTGGGGATGGAGTGAGGAGTGATTAACCACTGGAAAAGCCCAGCAGGGAACGTGGCTGTCCTGTCCTCACCTGCAGGCTCTGAATCCCTGCCTGGGAGGGACAGATTCCTTGGATGGAGCTCCAGCCAGGAGGGTCACACTCCCTGCCAGGTGAGATCATCCCATAGCTCATCCTGGTCCTAAAAACCATAAATCATAAATCCTAAAACCCTCAGGCTCCCATGGATCCCGTGGCATCATTTCCCAGGATGCGAGTGCTAAAATTAGGGGGGGAAAAAGGTATCTGATTTGAATTCACCCTCCAGGCAGGCTCATTTCAGAAACTGCAGCTCCTTCCTCTGAAAACATTTTGGCCTGGAAGCCTTATGAGATTCCGAATGTTTTATACATTTTGCTGCTGAGTGGGCAAGAAATACAGACTTGTCCTTTCAATTTTATCAGCTCGCGTTGGAAATGATGGGGAACAGGGAGAGCTGTGACAGGGAGGCAGTTGGAGCTCTGCTGCAATTTGGGAAGTGTTTGGGTTCTCATCAGGCCCCTGCCAAAGATTTAGGGCTGCTCCTACCTCAGCTGAACCATCTTTAACCAAGATACACTTCTGCATCCCACAGTTTACTCCAATCATGCCTGGTAGTGGGAAAAAGAGAAGTAAATAAATCCCAGCCAGACACAAAATAAAAGTCACATCCATGATGGGCATCCTTCCCTGGCAACAGCCTCATTTCCTTCTTCTGTCGTTTATAAATAAAAAAAAAATAAATTAAAGAAAATTTAATTGCTGCAGCACATTTAGAAGGGGAAATAAAAGGCTTTTTATGCTGCTGCTGCTGCTGCCCACAGGGTTAACACTTGCAAAGGACTGAGAAAGAGCCTGAGGACATTGTAATTAACTGCTCTGAGGGCATGACTTGCACATGCAGGGTCACAGCAGCTCCTCTGGGCTCCACAGAACTCCAGCCCATCCTGATTGCACCCAAACCCCACCAGCCTGGCTGGAAATATGTGCTGAGAGGGTGAAAAGCTCCCAGCAGCAAAACCTGAAGAGGACTTGCTGCAGGACATGCCTCAAGTTGTGCCAGGGGAGGTTTAGATCACATCTTAGGGAAGAATTTGTCACAGAAATTGTTGTAAAGCATAGGACTGGGCTGCCCAGGGTAGTGGTGGAGCCAGCATTCCTGGAGGTGTTCAGGAAAGGAGTGGAAGTGGCATTTGGGGACAGGGTTGGTGGTGATCATGGTGGTGCTGAAAGGGCTAGCAAAACGAGGGCCTTGCTGCCCTTGGAAAATCCTTGCTCACTTCTGGGACTTTGGCTAAGTAGAAAAGCATTCTGGGAATGACTCAGCTAAACTAGAGGTGAAGAACAAGTTCCATAATTGTAAAACAATGATTAGAACAATCAGTGCTCCCAGTGGGGCTGTGGTTGGTCACACCTGATGCTGTTCCTGTCTGCTCTGTGGTGTTGGTTAAACACCTTTGTTGTGCCTCACAAGGATGGAAACTCAGAACAAACTAACAGTTGAAGAACCAGGATTTTTACAATAAAGTGTTTTCACCACACCATCCTAGAGTCCCTGTTTGCCCTTAAAAAACACCACAGGGCTGAGGGTCAGATTTGGAGATCTCAAAGGCCTTTTTCAGCCTCATGCATTGATAAACCATCTCCACAGGCCTTGGGCTCACCAGAGATCTCCATGAAGCTCTTCTCAGGGGGAGCAACACCCTCCCTGCATCTCAGGAGGGACAACATGGTGACATCCCCATGTTTTCCCTCCAGAGAAACCCAGCGTGTTCCCAGGATGCCATTTGGGAACTTGCCTGGCTCTCAGAGCAATCCTCCTTTCTCCCTCTAAACCCAACAAGTTTGAAATCAAAAGAAGAATTAGCAGGGAGCACCGAGGAGAAATTTCCATCCTTAGCACACCTCTTTCATTCTCCATGCCTGCCTCATTAAGGAGGCTTCAGTGGGATCCTTTCAGAAACACACACCCAAAAACAACGGAGTGATTGCAGTTTGTGAGGAGCTGGGATGCAATTAGCATATGAACATCAAAATGGGGCTGCAATCTCCACGCTGTCTATATCTATTTAGATTGCCAGGTTTTGGGGGGTTTGTTTTTTTTTTTGCAATTCTGTTCTGATTTCTACCCCTCAGCTGCAGGCCAAGGTTCAGATAAGCAGGGACAGGTTGGACAGGGATTGGAACTGGTCTGGTGGAAGGGATTGGAATGAGATGGGCTTTAGGGTTCCTGCTAATCCAAACTGTCCTAGGATTTTGTGGGCAGCAGGAAAACTGTCCAGGGGGATGGTGTCAAACTCACAGTGGGTTACACAGCAGGTCCTGGCATGGCTCAGGAGCCTAAGGGCACAGGGATGGCTCAGGTACCAACAGGGACAGGAGAATAAATGTATCCCTGGAGAGCCTTGGAACATTGTCCCAGTTCAACAGAGGTTGGGAAACACCTGCTTCTCCTGAGATCTGTCAGAGACAACAGCTCAGGGAGGTTGGATCTTCATTCCCTGTGACCCATGTTGCCTTTTTCAGCCAGAAATGGAATTCAAGATCATTTCAGTATAGGAGGTAACATAAAAGTGGATCTTTATTGGAGCTCCAGGGGCATTTCTGGAAGAATATCCACAAAAGGGATGAATACAGTTTGATGGGTTTGAGGAAATGAGCAGAATTGATCAAAAGCACCAATTCAGAGGACAAGTGGTGATGCAATTCCCCCCAGGTCAAACCCCTGCTCTGAGCTCCACCCTTGGCACTAGTTGGACTTGTTGATCACAATGTGTCTTGAAGATTTTGTTCTCAGCCTTGGTTCCCAGGAAGAACCAAGAGAGGAGAGAAGCCTTGTGCCCTGCAGGGTTTGGAGTTTTGGAATGTGTTTGGTCTTCGTAGCTGGGGAAAAGGGTAGGGAAAAGTATATTTCTATGAATATAGAAAAGAGAAAAAGGCAAAAATCACTCCAGCATCACCCACAGAGGTGTTTTCCTGGGGACAGACAAGGCAGGTGACAGGGATTGCCCCCCAGCCTGTCTCTGCACCCCAGGCCTGCTTTGAGATCCCAAACTCAGCCCAGAGCAGCTCACCCTGCAATTACCCCGCAGCCTGTTATTTATCAGCTCATTAAATAATCAACAGTTACCTTGTAAGAAGCATTCCCGTTTCCTCCCCACGCCTCATCCTGCACCATCTCGGTGCCCTGAAGCCAAGGAGGAGCTTGTCTGAGCCTCTCTTGGCACAGATGGTGCTGGAGTTGGAGGCACAGCAGATGGGAGGATGCTGCCTGCGATGCTGAGCAGTTCATAAACGTTTCCCTGCAGACACCTGGCTGCATCTCACTTTTCTCTACAAAAGAAGAATATTTCTCCTGCCCTGTTCACTGCTTTCTCTGTGCTCTGAGTCACTTGGATCTCTTGGGTCTGGTTGAAACTCAGCTACTCCTCTTCGGTGCTCCTCGTGGCCATGATAGTATTTTCTGTGCTTTACACACTGGATTTACACAGGAATTTTTAAAGAAAATGCTTTACACAGTTCCTGGACCACTCCTCTCTCGACAATCCCAGTGTCCCACCACCACAATTTCACTTACTGTCACTAACTGCTTACTTCAGGCCAAAGGAATGAATCCCCTGTGGCCACCCGGGAGGTTCCAAATCAGGATTTTCAGTGCTAAAACCAAAGAGACAACGCCATTAGTCAGGAGCAGCAGCCAACTAACACAATTCTCATCAAGGTGAACGGTTTCCCCTGCTCTCCAAAGGCTGCAAACACAATCTACCTTAATGAAGAGGTATTGAAAGCAATTCCAAGCCCACGCAGCCCTGAGATGGCAGAGCTGTGCTGGCATCGAGCTCAGAACCATTGTGTTCTCAGCAGCTCCTCATTTCTGCCCCTCTCTGCTTCCTCTTTGCTGTTCCTCTGTGTCACTGAAGAGCCAGAGGTGGGAATATTCCAGCTTTTCCAGCTGTTCCATGGAAGGAGTTCCCCTCTTCCCCAGCCACAGCCAGAGGGAAGGTCATTTCTGCCTCCACTGCCATCCCTGGCTGAGAGGAGGTTGATAAATATTTATAGGGCTAAATGCTGAGAGGTGCAAACAATCAGGTCTTTTGCAAATATCACCGAGTGTGATATAAAGTGTGCAGATCCACGAGTGTGTGAGCTAAAGTGTGTGCAGATCCATCAGAATGTGATTCAAAGTGTGTGCAGATCCCTGAGAATATATATAAAGTGATATAAAGTGTGTGCAGATCCATGAGAATGTGATACAAAGTGTGTGCAGAACGAGTGTGACATAGTGTGTAGATCCCTGAGTGTGAGATAAGCGTGTGCAGATCCATGAGTGTGATAATAAAGTGTGTGCAGATCCATGAGAATGTGACACAAAGGGTGTGCAGATCCACAAGAGTGCGATATAGAGTGTGCAGATCCATGAGTGTGTGAGCTAAAGTGTGTGCAGATCCATGAGAATGTGATACAAAGTGTGTGCAGATCCACGAGTGTGAGATAAGTGTGTGCAGATCCATGAGAATGTGACACAAAGGGTGTGCAGATCCACAAGAGTGTGATATAGAGTGTGCAGATCCATGAGTGTGTGAGCTAAAGTGTGTGCAGACCCATGGGAGTGTGAGATTAGTGTATGCAGACCCCTGAGTGTGATATAAAATGTGTGCAGATCCCTGAGAATATGATATAAAGTGTGTGCAGATCCATGAGTGTGAGATAAGTGTGTGCAGATCCATGAGTGTGATAATAAAGTGTGTGCAGATCCACGAGTGTGAGATAAGTGTGTGCAGATCCTTGAGTGTGATATAAAGTGTGTGCAGATCCATGAAAACGTGATACAAAGTGTGTACAGATCCTTGAGTGTGAAATAAATGTGTGCAGATCCATGAAAATGTGATACAAAGTGTGTGCAGATCCATGAGAATGTCATATAAAGTGTGTGCAGATCCATGAGAATGTGACACAAAGGGTGTGCAGATCCACAAGAATGTGATATAAAGTGTGTGCAGATCCATGAGAGTGTAAGATTAGTGTATGAAGACCCCTGAGTGTGAGCTAAAGTGTGTGCAGATCCCTGAGAATGTGATCTAAAGTGTGTGAAGATCCATGAGAACGTGATACAAAGTGTGTGCAGATCCCTAGGTGTGAGATAAAGTGTGTGCAGATCCACAAGAACATGATATAAAGTGTGTGCAGATCCCTGAGAATGTGATATAAAGTGTGTGCCGATCCACAAGAATGGGATATAAAGTGTGTGAGATCCCTCAAGAGTGTGATATAAAGTGTGTGAGATCCAGGGTGAGCAGCTCCTGCCTTTGCTCACACAGAGAAACACAAACTGCTCTGACACATCCACACAGACCCAGAGCAGCCCTGCTGGGAAGGGATGAGGGAATGAGGGGCTGGAAGTGTCCCAGGCCAGGCTGGACAGGGCTTGAAGCAGCCTGGGATAATGGGAGGTGTCCTTTCCTGGATGGGATTAATGTCCCTCCCAACCCAGGCTGTTCCATGATATTATTCCACAAGGATGACTTCCATAGACTCAACTCCCACTCTAAACATCAAACTCTCTTTTGGCCACTTCAGGGACCACTGATATCTGTGACAGAGCAATTCCAAAAGAACACAAACAATTCCAGGCCCCTGCTGTCCTGCAGACACACAACAGGCTCTGTCCAACTAGGCTGAACAGACCAAACAGGGACATTGCTCCATTCTGCCAACAAGGTAAGAACCCAAAATTCTTCAGAGCCTCAGTAAAACTGCCCCAATCCCAGCATTTCACACACAAACTCACATTTCAAGCTATTTGGTAACACCCCAACCACTGTAACCATCGCTGAATTTTGGCTGCTTGGACAACGTCCTGGATCTGCTGTTGTGCATCTCACTTTGGGTTCAAAAGCATTTTCTGCCTCTGCAGGAGTCAGAGGTGCTGCTCCTTCCATCCAGCACGGGACTGAAGCAGCACCTCCCCCCAAATTGCCCCAAAATGCAGGGTGTGGCTCTAACCCGGGTGGAACTGGTCATTTGGAGAACTGAGGGCTCAATCCTAGCGTGGGAAATCACACACACCGCTAAGAGCAACAGGGAATGTAAAAACACCAGAGGGAAAAAAGGCAGAAATTGCAGTTATTGAGCGAACAAGGTAAAAGGAAAAAAATCTGTGCCCTGGCAGGTGACCTCCTCCAGGCTGTTGTGCTCTCTGAGAGCTGCAAGTGCTTGTGCTGCAGCTTCAGTGGCCACTTTGCACTGAGAAATGACAATAATTTCTTTGTTTGTGCATTAATGGAAAGGGGAGGAACCAGTCGGTGTGTCCTGGGACTTCCAAAAGGAAGGAATTTCTAAATTCCTGCCAATTAACTGCACTGTTTCTACTCCTGATAGATCTAAAGTGAGGTTTGAAATGAGCACAACGAGTCTTGCAGCCTCTTTTTGTTTTCCCACTCTGTCCAAGGTGTGCAGGGCGTTTATTTGAATTATTTGAACCCATCTGGAGTCACCTGAACACCAGACTTTTCCAGAAGTGACATGGTTGTGGAGTGACATCCACAGGGAGCAGTGACTGAGGTGGGACCCAGGGAAGATTTGCCATCCTGGAATGTGATTATCAGCTAGATTTGCCATCCTGGAATATGGTTATTAGTTGGATTTGCCAACCTGGAATTCCATTATGAGCCAGATTTGCTATCCTACAATGTGATTATCAGTCAGATTTTCCATCCTGGAATTCCATTATCAGCTGCATTTTCCATCCTGGAATTTGATTATCAATCAGATTTGCCATCCTGGAATCCCATTATCAGCTGGATTTGGCATTCTGGAATGTGATTATCAGCTGGATTTGCCATCCTACCTCCTGAGCAACCTTCCTCATGGAATTCTCACATTCCAGAGGGCAGGTCCTGTGCTGAACCCATCTGATCCAGAGGAGACACAACATCCTTAAATATCCACAAATTTGGGTATTTAAGAGAGACACAGGGATGAATCCCACATGGGCATTATGATCCAGAGCTCAGCCAACTCCAACAAAACTCCTCACACCCCCCAAGCCAGAATCCTCCACAGAAACTGGACAAATATTTAGAATTCCACTGTGGTACTTTCCCTCCCAAGAGAAAATTCCAGATTTTTCCAGAGGAGTTTTTCCTCAGAGCACACAAATCCTGCACCTTTGGTACCACTGGAAAACCAGAATTCTGCCTGCTGGACCTCAGTGGTGCTGCTGATTCTGTGAGGATCCTTCTGCTGTTCTTTCCAAGCCCTGTTTTGGAAACCAGCCAGCCCTGTTTGCTTCTCGGGCAGAGGATATGGAATTACCGTAAATTATATTGAAAAATTAGATTTATTCACCGCTGGGATAATTGATCTCCCAATCTGTCTCGGAGAGTTAGCAGCTGGTAAGAAAATAAAATGCAATTTAAATTTTTATTTTATTTTTTTTTTTTAGAAACCAACCCCCCCCACTTTAATTCAAGCGTGGCAAGGAATAAGGGGAAGAGCAGAGGGTGAGTTTCTCACTTGCCAGTTCTCAAATTAAACGCTGATGATGAGGAAACAAAGCAAGAGGTGATTGCAGAGGTGTCTGAGGAATTCCCAGTTCGCAGGCTCTGCAGGGGGGTTGATACCCTTGCAGAGTTATTAAATAATTGTGTCTAATTGCACCTCAGCCCCGAGAAAAAAAGGGATTAAGGCCAAGGATGTGCCTGGAGTGGAATCCCCGGGCTGAGCTGTCACTCTGCCCCAGCTGCTGCTATTGATGTTGACAAACCAACATTCCACAAGTGACTCCAGGAATTCAGCTCCTCTGTCAAAGCCTCTCTAACTGGGCCCATCAAATCTTTGGCTGTTTTCTCTCAGGCCCTCGGAGGGAGAGGAAAAAACCCCCAAACCTGGTGTTGGTGATGACTCCTCTCATTAAGGCTCCTCTCTGTCAGCCCCTGCTCAAATCGCATCACACATTGCAGATGGAGACAGGATTGGGGTTTTACACCGAGATTAGCCGCGAGGAAATGTATTTTTATCTGCTGGGAGCAGTAGGAAAGAACTCCATAATTCACCATAACCCAATCACTTACAAAGCGAGTGTTTGCAGGGCCTTGAAAAATCTCGTGCTGTCATGGGTAATAAAATAAGAATGATAATCCTGCTCCCTGGCTGAAGGGGAGCACGGGAATGGCCGTGGTGGTAAAATTCAGGAGGATGGGGAAAGGGAAAAGGGAAGATCCTGGCTGGAGCCAGGGCAGTCTGGCAGCTCCATTTCCAGCAAGAGATGGACACAATGAGTGCTAAAAATCGTCAGTGCTTGAAGTTTGAACGTGGAGCAACTCTGACTTCATTTCACTGAGTCACTGGGGTTGGAAAAGCCATCCAAGGTCACCAATTTATGGCAAATCCCCTCCTTGTCCCCAGCCCAGAGCTCTGAGTGTCACATCCAGGAATTCCCTGGACACCTCCAGGGATGGGGAATCCAAACCTCCCTGGGCAGCTCCTTCCCATTTCCCTCTGTCCCTTGTGGGGATGAGGAGTAAGGAGGTTTGGGAGAATTTGGCACCAAAAGGGAGGTTTGGGAAGAGCCAGTTCTTCCTCAGCCCATGGAGGAAATAGAGAGGGAAAGAAGGGGAAAAAAGAAAGGGGGAAATGGAAGGAAATAGAAGGAAATAGAAGGAAATAGAAGGAAACAGCAGGAAACAAGGAAACAGGAGGAAGCAGAAGGAAACAGCAGGAAAAAGGAGGAAACAGCAGGAAATAGGAGGAAACAGCAGGAAACTGAAGGAAACTGAAGGCCTGACCCTGACACTCAGGCCAGCAAGCCAAACTGAAATGTTTCACCAATAATTCATGATTATTGGACAAATATAACTCATCCTGGCTGCGTTAGAAGCTCTGATCCATCATGGAACAAATTATTATCTGGAGTGACCTTTTGTTGTCTAATTGCAGCAGTAAATAACAGCACAGAAATAAAAAAGCAGCGCAGAGAATCCCAGCAGTGCCACCGAAATCAAACCTTCCTGGCGGCACAGGGAGGGTTAATCAGCCTGAGAATTCAAAAATAGTTTTTTCCTCCACACTTGTGCTGTGGCATTTGCACAGATTAGCAGTGGGGTACAGCAACAAGAGCAGCTCACGTAGCTTAAAAAAAAATACATAATTTATATATATATTCTATATATAATAATATATAATAAAATAACAAGCACCCAGGCAGGCCAAGTGTATTTTTATTCTCTAATCTTCCCGTCCAGAAGCCACCTCACTTGCAGGATCATCCTTCTCCGTCTGCAGCATTGTTCCAGCAGTTGAGTAGGTTAAGAACATTTGTATTATTATTATTATTATTATTATTCCCCCCTATTTCTGATTTGCATGCTAATAGTTATCTAGCAGTTCAAATCTCAATTAGGAGCCCACACAGGCAGGAGCAGCACAATTCACGGCGAGGTTGTAAATGTGGAAATGTACTCAGGCTCACAATGAAAGCAGCTCATCACCCAGCACTGGGGTTTGGTGTTATTAATTTGGTGTCATTGAAAGGCTTCCGAGTGCTTGCTGCACTTAATGCACGTTCCTGGGTGCGTTGGCTGCTTTTTATTGTGATGGATTTTATGTTTCAATCACACAAAGTTGCCCAGGGCCTTTCAGCAGGGCTTTTTTTTTTTTTTTTTTTTTTAAACAGAAAATCAAGGAAAATGAAATGTGTTGGTCCATCGGCGCCTCTCCAGCAGGCTTTTGTTCAGCAGCACTTGGGATGGAGCAAACCCTGCAAAACTGCTGTGAGAAATGGAATTTCTCGAGCCAGGCCTGAGCGAGAGTGGTGAGGGGGCTAAATGGGGATTAATTACTGCCTGACGTGATTCAGGTCCTGAATTAAACTGAATTCAGATCCCTGGAACTAAATCATAATGATGATTGTAATCTGAACTAAATTCAGATCCCTGGAAATCATCAATCATCATCATCATATCATCATATTATCATCATCATCATCATCATCACCTCACAAACCAAATCCTCATCCTGAAGTTCCCAGCTCTGCTCCACACCTTTGGAAAAATCCTGTTGTGCCTCCAGCACTCGTTTTTTTCTGGTTTTCCCTTTTTTTTTTTTTTGTGGCTTCTCAGCATGGCCACCGTGCCTGGCAATGAAAACAGAGCCAAGGTCAGCAACAAACCTCTGCAGAGAAACCACAAACACTCCAAATAAAGCGGATTTTTTGCCCGGGTGAGGACTGAGCCACCTCGTTCTGCTTATTTAGGAGGTTTTAGTAATGGTGTCAACAGGTTCTCAGGACATGATTTCCGAGCTGTGTCCCCCAGCACGGTGACAACAGCCACCTCAGCAGCTTCTGACAACGCAGGAGCTTTTCCTTCCTCCCTCCCCTGCTCTCCACAGCAACCTGCAGGTAATTATCCACAAGGGCACTGCCCTGGGAGAAGTCATTTCTCACTCCGCTGCTGCTCAGGGGCCACCGGGTTAAACAAGTGATGGAAAAGCTCTGGGAGTTGCTCTCCTGCTTCCCCTCACACGTCGGGGTTGTGTCCTCCACCCTGGGCAGGGGTTGGAGGGGCTGATGGCACCCTGGGGAGGCAATAAATTGGCAGCAGAGCAGGGGGAATATCAGAGTGATGGCAGCTCGTGGTGAAATGAGCTGCAAGGAGGGAGGGATGGGGTAAGAAAGGTGCTGGAAATGGTTTTGTGGCCAAAAAAAAAGGGTTTTGGGGGGAAATCACCCTGCAATTTAGCTAACTCCAGCACTGGGAAGTGTTTCAGGATCGGTGCAGCCACAAAAAGCTACTGGAAATGTCTTTGGGGACAAAACCCCCCAGGTTTTGGGGGAAATCACCCTGCAATTTAGCTAACTCCAGCACTGGGAAGTGTTTCAGGATCACTGCAGCCACACAAAGCTGCTGCTTCCACAGGCACTGGAGTGAGTCACGTCCCTGGAAAAAGGGGAATTGCAGATGGGAAAGCTGTGGTCTTTCAGAAACCACCTCTGAAGGACTTTCAAAATGCTGCTAAGAGCCCCAAAAGGCAGCAGAGCAAACAGGGGAATGGCAGGGCTGGAGCAGCACAAAGCCACAGCTCCTCTAGGGTGTCTGGCTGGATTTTGGCTCCTCGTGTGATGTGAGCAAAGCAAAGGATCAGAGCCTTGGTGAGCTCAGCAGACCCTGCTGATCATCAGCCCTGCAAGGACTCCACAGCATTAAACACAACTCAAGGAAGGTTCCTTAATCATGACTTATTTCTATGGTAACACCAGGCAGGCAAAGGGAATTATGCAAGGTGCTCCCCAGGGCTGGGAGAGGCAGAGGCAGCTCCTGCCACGGAGCACCTGGAGCTCAACAGGTGAGGCAGAGCAGGCAGAAAAAGCTGGCCCAGGGTCCTCCCCGCTAATTAGCAACTCAGCAATTAATATTGCAGAGCTACCTGGAAGCCCAATGTTCCCCTGAAGCCCTGGGCCTGGTGCTGTGCAGAGCACAGGCAGCTCAGAGACAGAATTTTGGTTGTAAATCAGGAGGCTGAGGGAATTGGGATTGGGAAATAGCCTTGGAGTGTCCTAATTTTGGCCTTCCAGGGCCTGAAGGGAACCCACAGTAAGGATGGCAGGGGGTGGAAGGGGATGATCCTTAAGGTTATTTCCAACTCCAACCATCCTGGGATTCTGTGGTAATAAACACCAAGTTTGTCAATCCTGGAATGAAATAAAAGGAATTTTCCCCAAACTACACCACGGATTTCCCCACCTGGATATTCCCTTAAAGCCTGACTCGAGCAGGGTACTCAGGCTGCACATTTGTGTGGATCTATTATTATTATTTCTGGGCTTTGTTTCACCCCACAGCCCTCCAAAAGCACCTGTTGCATTATAGAGGGGGAATAAAAACCCTTTTATACCCCAACAAGGAAATGATTCAATAATTACCCAGCAGTAAAGCAGAACATATGAGAAAGTGCTGTTCTCATCACCATTCCTTGAAGCATCTTGTCATTATTATTAGGAATAGATGTATCTGTGCCAGGCTAACTCATATGGATCGTAATTCCAGGACATAAATTACCCTGCCAGGTGCACTCAGAGCCCAGGAACAGCAGCAGAGGTGCTGAACATTTAAACCAATTTGCTAACAGGTTTTTTCCTCCCCAACCTGCTGCCCTCCTTTTCAATCTGCTGCATCCCAAAGAGTTCCCAAGTGCAGATATCCACGGATATTTATTAGAAAGCCGTGCCCTAAAACATTTGAGGTTACCTCTTGGAACTTATTCACACAGGCTCTGTCACAGGGAGAGTGGTTTAATGGTGCAGGAAATACGGCTCTATAAAGCTGTGTACATCCTGCTTTAGTGGTGACACAGAGATTATGCTCCATCAAATAAGTAAATTAATTTAGGGCGTGCGAAGGAGGACGAAGCAGAGGAGAATTCCCCTTGTGAAACTCCAAGCTCCTCTTGCCTCCTCTGCTCCCGTTGCACAGCTTGCAAGAGCTTTTCAGAGGGGCCAAAACAAAGTGTCTGGAAGGTTCTGGAAAGGTTGGGCAGAACCTCTTCTCCCAATAGAGAGTGGTCAAATAGCTTTTTCATCCTTGCCCACCTGGTACCCCAAGGTGAAGAACTGCAGGGATTTATCCCCACAAAGGGATGACAAATTCCTCATCCCATCAGAATCCTTCTTTTCATGCTCTCAACACCCAGGGATCAGCTTTACCTGCCTTGAATCTCTTTCTTTTTTTGGCGATATTTCACTTCCTTCAACCATTTCTCACCGAGAGGGCGAATTTCAAACAAGCCCCGAGCTGCGACTTCACTACCTCTGGCATTTCTCAGCCCTGTTCTCACTCTGCTCTTGGCAGGGAAGGAACAGGGGCTGACAATCCGTGGCTTTGCATAACAAAAAACCCGTTTAGTCGAGCAGTGGGGGACGGAGTCTCTTCAGGAAACCAGATAATCCAGCAACTGGTGCTAATAAGTTATTGACTTCCCCACTGCTCTTCCAGGAGCAGCTCCTGGCTTCCGGTAATCGCTTTGCTTCCACCCTCAGAGTCCAGCTGTGGCTCTTGGAAGAGCTCATTTATGGCAGCTTGTGATAATGGGATATTTTAGCAATGTCAGCTTTTGCACAAGATATAAAAAATCCCCCGATTTACTGCCCCCTGCTCCCAGCGCAATCAGAAAAGGCAAAGAAACCCATAAAATGTGGTTCAGTCACGTTTAGGTGAACTTGGCTCCCCTTTCCTGTGCTGCCTGTGTTGAAATCGAGTTCCCTGCCAGGTAGGGAGAACCTACAAGTCCTTCCTGCCCTGGTGATGCTGAGCTCAGGTACAGATGAAGCTCAGGAAGCTCAGCTCAGGTACAGATGAAGCTGCCAGGATGCTGAGAGCTGGGAGATGTCATTCCTGCTCCTGGCTGTGACACTGAGCCCTCTGTCCTGGCCAGGTGACAGAATCACAGCAGGGTTGGAAGGATCATGCAGGTCCTGCTCTCCAGCAGGTTCTCCCAACCTGGGGTTGTTCCTCCCCTGGTGCAGGACCTGCTTTTCCCTTTTTGCTGAATTCCAGGCAGTTCCTCTGCAGCACTCTGGGGTTCTCATCCCAGTTTGGTGTCACCAGAGGAGACTCCTGCTCCTCCATCAGCTCATTGATAAATAAATTAACCCTGTCCTTGGGACTGAACCTTGAACAGCCACAGAACTGCTTCTGATTCTGGTCCTGACCTGGCTCTCCAGGACAGCCCTGCAGCTGGAGCTAGATTTGACATGTAAGGCTTGAAATCAGGCAGCTTGAGCACAGCCAGAACAGGGGTTGGAAGTGCTGCTTCCAGGATTTCTCTGGGTGAAATTCAGGATGAAATTCAGGGCAGTTCTCAGGGCTGCAGCTGTGAGCAGATGTGACACAGGCAGCTCTCCCCTCTAACTGCAACTTCCTGGGGAGCTGGAGTCTCTGCTGCTGCCTTTCCCAAGCACCTGGCACAGCCACATGTTGATGCAGGGAGGCTCCCAGGCAGCTCAGGATCTGGTGCTAATTAAAAAGATGAGCACGCCAGAGCTCCAGTCTATAAATCAACAACATCTCCTGCCACAGCCACACAGGCAATTCACAGCTGAGTTCTCACTGTGGGCAGTGACACTGCAGCAGCAGCCAGAGCTGCCCACAGGTAACCCCAAAAAATGGTTTTTTGGCAGGGCTGGAGGAGAGCAGAGGGAACACTCTGGGGCACTTGGAAAGCACCCCTGGGATTTGGGGAGGTTTTAGAAGAACCAGGTCTCTCCAACACCTGCCCTGCTAATGAGGCACATCCATCTCCAGCCAGCACACCCAGTGTCCTTCTGCCTGTGGTGCAGCTGGTGCAGGAAAACCAAGAGCTGCACATTGGTGTTTTCAATAAATCCTGACTAAATCATCTCAGCTGGGCCTTTCTGCCCTTAGAAGCTGAACGTTTTCTACAGGAGTGAGGGAAGTTCCTTGATATGATGGCAGGAGGGAAAAGGGGGGCAGGGAAGACTTTCTGGAGTTGGAAGGAGAGAATAATAAATGTATTTTTTCCCCTTTAACTGAGGCAGCTTTTACAGTGAAGTTAAAACACTGCAGGGACTCCTGGGGATCTGATCCTGTCAAAGGTTTGCATTTCATGGCTGAGCTCTGAAAGGTGAGGGCAGTGCATTTGCTGGGAGACAGAATGATAACTTTGTCCTTCAGGCTGGAATAACAGAACTGAACATATTTCCATTGCAACAGGAGCAGGAGCTCTGGGATAAAGGGTAAGTGGGTGTGGGTGTGGGCACTGGAGAAGCAGAGCACAGAGCATCACTGTGAGGGTCACAGGGGAGATTCTGGGCAGTGTTTGACCTCCTGGGCTCTGGAGAGCTGGAATTGGTTGTCACAGAATCCTCATGGAATGGTTGGGGTTGGGAAGGGATTTAAATCCCATCCTGTGCCACCCCTTGCCATGGGCAGGGACACCTTCCACTATCCCAAACCCCATCCAGCCTGGCCTTGGACACTTCCAGGGATGAGCTTGATGAGGCCTGATAACAGCCCTGCACTTCAGGGTTCAGAGATTGCAAGATGAGCTGAAGGAGGTAGAGCTGATCCACCAAAAACCCCTCAAATCGCTCCATCCCAGGGAGAACAGCAGGGGAGAAATCAATAACCCGAGCAAGAAACTGTAATAACAGCTGACATTTATCCAGCACAGATAGCCAGGTGTCCCCAAACACTTGACAGATATTACAGGCTGAGCTGATTTACAAGCAGGGATCTGGCTCCTTGCACAACATCGATTCCCTGCCGAGGCAGAGGAGCTGCTGTGGATTTTGGGGTAACCTTCACTCACCTTTCCACTCCAGGGGCGAGATTTGGGATGCTCTGCCCTTCCACAGCCCACACAGCCCAGCGTGGAAATTCCCTCCACCAGCAATGAGGCTTTGGGGGAGGGAATCATTTGTTTTGGGCAGCTGCACAGAA
Organism: Lichenostomus cassidix; assembly: GCF_008360975.1. Taxonomy (NCBI): domain Eukaryota; kingdom Metazoa; phylum Chordata; class Aves; order Passeriformes; family Meliphagidae; genus Lichenostomus; species Lichenostomus cassidix. Next base: position 2,530,850 of record NC_139503.1, on the reverse strand, counting down.
AACATCCAAATGCTGTGCGAGAGGCTCAGGAGCACCTTCACGGTGCTCTGCTCACCTTGGAATCTCCTCCTTCCCATCAGGAGTCCAGGTTACACACATCCCTCAGCTTCCCATTAGACAGGGAACTGTTCCAGGCAGCTCCTCACCCTGGATTTGCCTTTGGCACAGCAGCTCAGCAGTGACACTCTGAACAAGGTGTTTCCTTGTCGCTGCCTCAGCCTGACATTCCTTTTACAAAGGGAAAATAAAAGGAAAAAGGGAGAGGGTGTAAGAAAGGGATTCAAAGGCCCAGAAAAAAAAAAAAACCCTCAATAAGATAAACAACAATCCCACTGGTTTGGAGGTGGCAAGGCAAGCACAGGTCTGATGGCACTGAGGGCTCCAAATGTTTATTAGGCTTGAGGTATTGAGGTGACAACTCCACATGACACTGTCCACATCCTGCAGGTGATGTGTTGTCCATGGTGGAGTTCAAACAGGTCCAGCAGCACCGAGGGGCTGCTAAAACCTCTGTAATTTATGGAAATCTGAAGGGGATGACAGAATCAGGCTCAGCATGGAGAGGAAAGGGCTGTTATGAGGATGCACATTGCTTCACATCTCACCCCAAGGGTCAGCTCACCCTCTCCAGAGCTCAGCATTGTTACAGGAGATCCCAGAGGGCACAGACCCTGAACCAGCACCCCA